>NC_090934.1:338221418-339471418 GCF_040938575.1 Ambystoma mexicanum | reverse complement strand
AGGACTGGGTAAGTGTTGCGTGCCGCATGTAGGCAACGCTTGCCCACGGGTAGGGCGTGTCACATATATTTCTACAGCAAATCCTGCATGGAAAGGGGACTGTAGGCATCAGCCAATCAGATGTTCACATTATTCTTTTGTGTCAAAAGACGGTGCCTACACTGAATATGGAGAAGGTGGAGAGGGTCAGGGTTTTGGTGCTTGGAGACATTTTTCTCCATGGTTTACAGCATTATGCAAGAGTAGGCATGTGGCACACCATTTCGATGTGAGAGGAGTGGAGGTGGTGTGGAGCGCTGAGACTGATGCCAATGTTGCGGGAATTCCGCAAGTTTGCAGACACATACGTACGATGACCTCTCGTCATGTGGTAATTTTGCAATACGGTGCTTTCCATTTGGGCTACGTGACTGCATGCACTTTGTTGGCAGATTTGGGACAGTTGGTTTAAGCACTCATGAACATCTTTCCAACTGCAAAAGTAATTTTTTCTGGTTTACTCCCTAGACTACAATGGAACAACAATTATTTTTTCTGCCCAGATCAAAGTATTGGGAGGTGTATCATTAATCGCGGCATGCATGCGTTTATGTTACGCGTTGGTATGTTTTTCTGCAGCCACAAAACATTGTTCCAAGTAATATGGATTAATTTCAAGCAGATGGTGTTGCGCTATCTTCTTTAGAAAATGCGATGTTCTTGGAGAATGTAAGGCTTGCTTTAGAGAATGTTTTGTAATGGTTGTAGGAGTAAAGTAAGGACAAAAAATTAAAATAAAATAAAACAAAATAACAGATGTCTGTAAGGTATCTGCCCAAAAATAAAAAAACGTCTCTTTTCAGACCCCACCTCAAAGGGGAAAAAGGGGAATAATATTTTAATGTACCGTCGTCACGCTCTGATCCTATACATGTCCACAGACATGGCGGTAGTTTGCAGCCAGCGCATATCACCAACGGGAATTCTGGGGTGGAGATGCATGCAAATGAAAATGAGCGGACTTAGGGATTGGTCAATAAAGTTCAGTTGGTGTGTTCTGAACGGCGAGATTTAGTAAGACCGTCTTCTCCCTGACAGGAGACCACACAGCCATGGCTTTGCGTGCTCGCAAACAGATTATCTGGATTTTGGGAGACTCATGGACTCATGGATACATTGGTTGAAGGTGCATGCAGAAAGCTGCAGTTTATCTGCAGATCTCGGATTTCCTCATGTGGAAGTGCACTGGCATGGCGTGCGTGGCATGAGGTGGCTGGACTTGGTACCTCTCTGTGTTACTTTACTGACAGAGCATCTTCCAGATACAGTTATCATTCATTGCGGAGGAAATAGTTTAGGCCATGTCTCTGGAATTTTTTTGCAATTTGCCATGAAGGAAGGACTTGCGAAGCTCATGGACATGTTTCACATTGTCAAATACTTTTTTCCCGTATTGCACAAAGACAAAAATGGCTGCGTTCTTCTGCTTTTGGTCCACAAATGGAGAAAGCGAGATGCAATGTGAATAAGGCTGTTTGTGCCTTTTTAAGAGATGTTGGCATGTCCTTATTCCACAATGAAAACATTCCGTTTAGCAGCTCTTTCATTTTCCGCAGAGATGGAGTCCATCTCACATATGCTGGCAATCAGATTTTTCTTCACAATGTACAAAATTCATTGCAACCTCTTTTGGATTCACAATAACCTATGTGACAATCCGTTTTCTCCAATCCACAGTTTGGGAGACTCATGGATACATTGGTTGAAGGTGCATGCAGAAAGCTGCAGTTTATCTGCAGATCTCGGATTTCCTCATGTGGAAGTGCATTGGCATGGCGTGCGTGGCATGAGGTGGCTGGACTTGGTACCTCTGTGTGTTACTTTACTGACAGAGCATCCTCCAGATATACTTATCATTCATTGCGGAGGAAACAGTTTAGGCAATGTCTCTGGAATTTCTTTGCAACTTGCCATGAAGGAAGGACTTGCGAAGCTCATGGACATGTTTCACATTGTCAAATACTTTTTTCCCGTATTGCACAAAGACAAATATGGCTGCGTTCTTCTGCTTTTGGTCCACAAATGGAGAAAGCGAGATGCAATGTGAATAAGGCTGTTTGTGCCTTTATAAGAAATGTTGACATGTCCTTATTCCACAATGAAACCATTCCGTTTAGCAGCTCTTTCATTTTCCGCAGAGATGGAGTCCATCTCACATATGCTGCCAATCAGATTTTTCTCCGCAATGTACAAGATGCATTGCAACCTCTTTTGGATTCACAATAACCTATGTGACAATCTGTTGTCTCCAATCCACAGTTTTTGACCCCCACAACACACCACCGAAAGGCTCTATTCAGAGCCACCACTTACTCCCAGCGTACACTTCATTGTGTTTGCTCCCCTTGCACCCTCCTTTTTTTTTTCCTACGGCTGTCCGCAAACTTTTCCACAACTTCGCCGGGGGTCTACACCGCTCACTTCATAGTTCTATTGTTAAACTTAGAAAGGCGGCTCTGAAAAGAGCCTTTTCTGTAATTTTTGTTGTTTTCACGTTTATTGGTTCTCAGCACACGACACACTAGGAGAGGCGGCCAAAGAAGGGTAAGGAAGGGACCCCAGGCACAGGGATAAGAAAGGGTAAATGGAAAGAGAAAGATATAGGGTGAGCATCACTTAGGTAAGGAACAGCTCTTCTGGTTCTCCGTGACCATAGCCTCAAAAGCACTTCGAAAACTCTCCCCCCTGCAGAGTACTACGTCACAATACATACACACTATTGTCACCTTTGAAAGGTAAGGGTCAACAGTATTGCGAATGGCTTGTGAGGCAGCTGGAGGGAGGCGCTCCCACACTGGAGTGTCTCTTGTGGTGGGAGGATCGGACTCGGAGGATGCTGTGGAGGAACTCAATCGACTACGCTCTTCACATGGCACCACCTTGTGAATATACCGCAGTGTGGAACGAAGTGAGGTGTCACTTCATGGTTGTCGTACCAAAGCTGTACGCACCAGGTTTCCCGCGCCTCAGCACCACCTCACACTGGTTACACCTCACCAGGTTCGCACGTGCTTTTGGTACGTTCCCATAAATGGAAAACAACCGCCACACCCACGACTCCCGGCGAGTGCTCCTAGTGTGGAGTTCCTCCACTTCATTCTCTTCCTCATCTTCTTCCTCACTCTCTACATCCTCACCCACCACCAACTCCCCAAGGGCCCATGCAGGCCCTTGGGCAGTTGGTGGTGGTGGCAGGTTTGGGGGTGGTGCAGAGGCTAATGAAGCAACAGCAGCCATGGAAGCCATGCCGATTACTTTCCTTTTGGTCACTACAGCAGTAAAGGCAATACACCTCAATCTGCTATAGCTAGAAGGACAATGAAAATGCGCTCGGGGGTGTGGCCATTTATAGGGGTGTAGGGTTGTGCCTTGTGACCGTCTTCATCCCCCCAATGCGGTACGAAATTTTTACACAACAAGTCCTCAGGTAAGCTATTGTCTGGGATATGTGAAATGATATTTTTACACTCTACAACATTTTGCCTTGTGTCTACACGTTCTTTTTTACTGCTGCGAAAGCACACAAACTGCGCAAATTAGTCCACACGCTCAGAGTGGATGCGGTCACATGATGACGTCCTGAACACATCCGCGACAGAAATGGGAGTCCGCTGGACAGCAAATGCAGAGTAACAAACGTGCGCGCAAGTGGCCTACGGACAGTGTTCGGGTTCTCAAAGTAATTCAAAGTGCGACACAAGTGAGACGGACAGTTAGGGAGAGGCGCTCTGTTCGCTATGCTTACGGTTGTACTGCGCATGTGCGTACATGATATGCTCACTGTACAGATAGGTCCAGTGTCCTTAGGACAACTCCATTTTGTTTGACTACGAACTTGCCGGCCACCGCACCTGTTCTACGGACACCACCATTTTGGCTGCAGACAATACGGACAGGTATACTGTCCTTAACACACTCCCATTTTGCTCATTTACAACCATCCCAGATACCTGGTGTGTTCTACGAACATGTTTCATCTCGTTTGTAAGCGGCACGGCCAGGTATAATGTCCTTAGAACGCCCCTTTCTGTTTATGTGCGCACAACTTGAACAGATGTTGCGGTCAAACATCAACTCCATCTTACTTGACATTACTAAGGGTAGGTGTACTGCCTTTACAACACCCACATTCCATTCCTTGCGGATAGGTCAAACAGGCGCGCTGTTCATAAACATTTTAAGTTTTTTTTAAAAAAATGTTTCCATAAAACTCTATAACTATAACTACTATACAAAAACATTCCAAACACACACACACACACACACACACTTCAATCCAAAGAAATAGCGGGGGAAGCAGATACTGACACATATATAGGGGAATTAGGATTCAACACGGGCTGGTTATGAGGAGAAGATTTCTGAGGGGAAGAAGGGATGGATATTTCGTCAAAATGTCTATTTTCTTCTTGAAGGTTTGGGGATGGTTCACTAGGGAATGGAGGAGCGGGGCAGGTACAGGTGGGACAATGGTAACAAACTTTTCCTCTCACACAGTCCTCCACAAACTCCCTTAAACTTTTAAAATTGTCATTCAGTACATCCATTTTCTGCTCAATCCTTTTCATCCTGTCTTCTTCTGTCTCGTTTGTTGGCCTTTCTTCTTTTCTTTCCTGGTCTGTACCAAAAAAATATACATATATTAAATGCCTGTAAAAAAATCAGTATTTTGCCTATGCAGAGCAGTGTGTACCATTATTGTCGCTGTCTTCTGACATTTCCCCATGCGGAAAATTCTCCTCCAGCCACTCCAAAGTACTAGCCATTTCTGTGTCAAAACAACAGAAAGAAATTATTATTTCTGCACCACATACTAAAATAAATACGCACACTCACAAAAAAATGACCTTCACTCACTATTTTGATGTAATTTCCCTTTGTCCTACTGCGTCCGTCCACTGTCAGTCCAGGCTGCAGAGTTTCTGTGAAGTGATTACGATGGAGGCACCCTTTTTTTTATGCTACCATCCATTTCATTCTACATGGTTATTAAATGTGTCATTTTCATTTCACACCTTTAGGTTTCCATATTTACTTATCACTACTATGTCTTTATGTCTTTGTTGTACGTTGCAGATTTTTGATGTAAGACAATAGTACATTTTCAGATACCCCCTGCATCTTTGGGTAATGTTCATCCCGTCCGCCCCTGTCCGCAAACAGGCGCTCAGCCCGTCCCTTTCTAATATCAATAGGGAGGGGGTTCTGTATGTTCCATGTTAAATGTATATCAAGTATGTACATTATACTACATATCTCCCACAATCACATGATGACAGTGTATATTCAGCACAACAACTTCATTGACACAATGTTATGTTTAAGTTCCCCTTCCAAAAACCTGAAAAATTCACTACAAAAAAACTTTGTTGAGGGGACGTTATGGTTAACTTGCCCTACCAAAAACCTGTGTACTTCATTAAAAAAAATTCTACCTCCCCATTATGGTTCAAATTAAAACTGAAAAAACCCTGAAATATGCCAGTTATGGTAAACTAAGCCCCCATACCTTGCATCACCACTGTGCACTGCTAACACTAACACCCAGAACATGAAAGATGGCATCACAAATGTTATTGATGACATCACTGATGACCTCACATGCTTAGACCCTTTGTTTTCATTCCCTGCCACATATATATATATGTACATTCAGTAAAACAACTTTGTTAAAGGATGTTACACTTCACAGTGAAACCAAAAAACACTGCACATTCCCACAAGGCTTTCTGGGGCCTGGGACCACAATACCTCCAACTCTCTCTTCGGAAATATCTTCCTACTCAAGCTCTTCGCTCCTCCACCTCCAACGCCATGAGGGTCAAGTGCTTCTCCAAGTAACGGGTTGGAGAAAGATCTCTCTCTTCGGCTGCCGCCTCCCTCTGGAACAGCCTCCTTGCCTCTCTGAAACTTGAGCAGAACCATCTCTGGTTCTTGAAGCATCTCAAGACCTTCCTCTTTGCGTATGCCTTTTCTCTTTATCTTCCCTGCTGATCTCCTGTCTGTTACTGCACTGGTCACCTGGCTACCCTCTGAACGTCCAGCCCAGTTCTCTGCCCGCCCAGTTGCACAGCTGCACTAACTCCTGGCAACCCTCGCATTTGTGGACAATGCAAAGGGTCTTGAACTTGATCCTTGCAGCAACTCATAGCCAATGGAGAGATTTCAGAGCTGGAGGGATACAATTCCTGGGCTTGAAGCCAAGGACAAGTCTCACAGTCCTGTTCTGGATGAGCTTTACAGGACAGAGTAGAGGTAGGAAGATTTTAAAGAGGCTGTTGCAGTCGTCAAGCCTAGAGAGAACCAGAGCTCTGGAGACAGAGCTTTTGAGGGAAGGAGAGGACAGGAAGAATACCTCTGAGGAGATGCAGTTGGTAGTTTGACTTCTTAGAGACATCTGAGATGTGAGGAGAGAAGGAGAGTGTGGAGTCAAAGATAGCCTCACAGGTGGGAGCAGAAAGAGGGCCAAGGGAGGTAGTCCAGAGAGTGTTAGGAAAAGAAGGTGCAGGTGTGCCGAAGAGGAGGATCTCCATCTTACTGGCATTCATGTAGAGATCATTGGAGGCACACTACTCCTGGATTGCAGACATACAATCTGGGATGAGAGTAGAAGAGGTGGCAGAGGGGAGACTGAAAGTGAGCTGAGTTTCATTCGCGTAGCACTGAAAGTTGGAGCACAGAGCAGCAATGCGGTGGGCAACAGGTGCCAGGTATTGGTTGAAAAACCAGGGAGAAAGCATAGACCCCTGGGGAACTCCACAGGGAGCGAGAGAGTAATAGAGGAGAGGAAGGACCCAGGTTGGACCTGGGAGGGTCAGTCCGAGATGATGGCCAGCTTTTCCAGGAGCTTGCCCAGGAAAATTGTGATGGAGATCAGGCGATAGTTAGCCGGACATGAGGGTTCGGCTCCGTGTTTCTTGAGAAGAGGGTGCACAAGAGAGTGCTTCAGGGGGAAGGGAAGGCTCCAGTGGTGAAAGAGTGGTTGCAGAAGTTTCCCAGAGTGTCAATGTGGCCCTTGAAGGTTTTGGAAGAACTGGGATGAACCTGTTTTGACGAGGCTGTCATAGATAGGACTTGTCTAGAAACCTTGTCAGGGGTGAAGAAAGGAAATGCAGAGAAGGGAGGGGTGCTGGATGAAGAGGAGAGAGGGGATGGAGAAGCAGAAGAGGACTAGAGGGAGGACATGATTTCCTGGGTTTTAGAGATGAAAGAGAGGCCAGGGCCATAGAGAGGGCTTGGGAGGGGACAGGAGAGGTAGACACTGTTGGAGGATTGTCCAGGTCCTTGCACATTTTAAAGAGTTTGGCTGAGTTGTTAAATGCAGCAGAGATGTGTGCTTGGATGGGAGCTCTCTTCTTAGTGTGGACAGAGAGTCGCTAGTGCCTTTGGAGCAGGCAGCAGGCCGGTTTGTCATAGAATGTACAAGATGCCATCCATTTAGTCTCAGCCACCCTACACTTGCGTTTAAGGGTGATGAGAGCTGAGCCATACCAGGAGTTGCACTTGGCTTCAGGCTTCATGCAGATCTTCATGACAGGGGCAAGTACATCAAGCATGTCAGAGACAGCAGAGTGGAGCATGGAAAGGGCTATGTCAGGGTATGAGTCAGCCAGAGGTGCAGGAGGCGAGAGAAAGAGGCGACGAAAGTCTCAACTGACACACGCTTTATGGGTCGAAGGGCCGAGAAGGTGGGTGGCAGTGTGGGGGTTGGCTTGGCCTGAGGTGTAGAGAGAGAGAGAGATGAAAGGAGAAGAGAAAGTGGTCACTCCAGGAGAAAGGAGTGGTGAAAGGTTTAGAGAGGGGGGTCTGAGGGGATCAGCCCCTCAAGAGTGTTCTCTGCAGAGTTAGTCAGGCCAGAGGGAAGGATAGCAAAGGTTGCAAAAGAGTCCTGTGACAGGACAAGAAGCATCCAGGTGGATTTTGAAGTCTCCAAGGAGGAGGAGTTGAGTGGTCGAGACCAGGATGGGGGAAGAGAGATCCGCCCACTCAGAGAGAAGGAGGTGATCTGACTAGGTGCCTGGTAGATAGTCGCCACTGTGAGAGAGTGGCCAGGAGAGAGAGAAAGCCTACAGACCAGGCATACGAAGGAGGAGTAGGCCTGCACAGGAATGATAAAGACAGGAATCCAATCCAGGAAGATCAAGGCTACACCCCCACTGGAACAGTTGAATCTGGGCACGGAGAGGATATTGTAGCCATCAGGGAGGAGGGTGTCAAAGCTCACGACAGAGCTGGCCGTGAACCATTCCTCAGTGAGACCAAGGACATCAAGGTTAAGTTCTTCCAGGAGAAGGTAGATGTTAGACAAGACTTTGACCGCTGAGCGAGAGTTAAGAGTGGCGAGGTGGAGAAGGTTGCCATTGTTGAAAAACTACTGTGGAGGGGTACAAATCAGAGGTACTCCGTGCGGAAGTGTAGAAGGAACCTGAAGATGGACGAGGAGGTAGTCAAGGAGGAGGAAGAGGGCATCAGAGAAGTGGCAGAGGGGGAGGCAAGGAAGCCGAAGAAGGGAGAGAATGAACAAGGAAATTGATATGGTGCAGGACGTGTCTATTAAAGAGGAGGAGGTTGGCCTGAGGGTCTTGGACCAAGATGGTGCCATTCAGGTAAACATTCATGATGATCTTAGAGGTGTGGAAGGAGGTCAGGAGGGTCTTCCACCGGATGCCACCATTAATGGGAGAGGAAGAGAAAGGAGGAGAGAGCACAGAGACCAAATGAAGAGTCCATAGGTATGTCGAAGGAATGACAAAGAGGATGTCGGTGAGGGTTTGTCTGGAGGAAGCACTGGTGAAGGAATCAGCAATAGGGAGGCCTGGGTTGGAGACCAGGATATCCTTTTTGAACTTCGTTCTGGCAGACTTAGTGAGAAGGGTGGGATAATCAATAGAAAAGGAGTTGGAGATGATAGGAGAAACAGAGAGCACCATAGATGATGCAGAGGGGGGTGACAAGGAGAGATGAGAGGGGTGTGGGTGGGGAGTGAGAAAGATGGAAGTCGGATACTGGGGAGAACACAGGGGGGATGCAAGCAGAAGAAAAGAAACAAGACTAGGACAATTGGAAAATAGATAAACTGAACTAAACAAAATGGAGGGCTCAGGATAGAGCACAAAGGAACACAGTGCAGTGTGATCAACAACAACCAGGTTAACAGAGCAGCGAGAAGCCAGAGCAGTTAAAGAAGGAGAACCTAAAGGAAGGAAGAGCACAACAGTACAAAGGACAATTCACAGCAAAAAACATAACAAACGACGGAAGAGACCTAGAAGAGGAAAAAGGAAAAGTAGAACACAGAGCAGTGCACAGCAAAAACAGGAGAGTTGACAAGGGAACCTAGAAGAAGGAAGAAAGCAGCAGAAACACAGGGCAATATGAGCAAAACAGAGCAGTCGATGAAGCAAAACAGAGCAGTTGTCAAAACCCGGGAAACCCACCCGATCCTCCTCCTCACCTGTGTCTTCAAAAGTACTGTCGTGGGTCTCTGATTCCTTCTTTCGACGAGACTTCCATACTTCTTTGGGCTTCCTTTCCTTCTTTTGATGAAGGTAAGGGTGAGCTCCTTCAGAGGCCACTTTGGCCTGAGACGTGACCCAGGACTAGAGGGACACCGAGGAGCAAGCCCTCAAAAATTCAGGGAAAAAGCCTCCTTGGCATAAAAAATCCCTGAAGTTGTTTAAGTCCGAGTGTTCTTTCCTCTTTGTAGTGCCTTGAAAAGATGGAACAGCTGAATATCAAGTCAGGAACAAAGTCTCTTAAATCTCCTTCAATATTCCACAACAGGGAAGAGCCTTGATACAACAGGAAGTCCTTGAAGTTGATAATGATGGAAGGAAGTATGGAGGAGCTAGAAAACTGCAGTGAAGATTGGCTTGGAGGCAAGGAAAAAGAAAGTCCTGACTGAACAAAGACAGACAAGCTAGAAACACAAGCAGGCAGTAAGAGCAGAGCGGGAGAAGCAGAAGGAACCGCGAGGACAGAGCGAAGAAAGGAAGAGGACCGTCGAATGTGACCATAGAGAACAGTAGATGGTTGAACAGGTAAGAGCCAACAGTACGGAAATAGAAAGAAGACAGATAAGAAAGAGAGAATGTAAACACTGAAGGAATACGGAAAGTAAAATGCTAAGTTATAGATAGAAGGTAGTGGTATGGCAAGATACACAGTGATAGTCGTGACGGAAAGGCGCACAAAGAGAAATAAGGCGGAGCAAACAGAAAAGTGAAATGGAAATACAGATATTAAAGCAAGCCACCGAAACCAAACTATGAGTGAATAATGAAAGAAAATAGTAGTGAATAAAACTTACCCAACACCGGAGGAAAAAAAAGGCGAAACGAAGGATACCTAAAAGGGATGCAAGCATGGAGAAAAGGTAAACAAAGCGAGGAATTGGTAGTGACTGACAAGAAGGCAGGAGAGTAAGCAAACAAGAAAAACAAAACTGCTGAGGACAGAGTCTCGGAGCATCTACCAGAAAACAGGTACAACTCACTGAGGAGGAGGCTCCGCTCAGGGAAATATGGGTGGCGGCCATGTTGGAAAAAACACTAGACCATCAAAAGAGGAACCAGACACCATGTTATGAGTACTTCCATTTCTGCCATATTTTCCAAGGGCACAGCATGACAGCAGTTTTAGCTCATGGTGCACATACACGGGGCAAGAAGCTGGCTCCCAACACCAATTCATTTGTATACATGAAGATGAAGTTTAATGCTATTAACATTTTGTAGCACTATTCTTTATTTTTTCTTTACTTTCATTTTCTTCTACGTGCCTATAATTGTATACATTGTGGGTCTTCATATGTATTGTTTGTACTCAAAGAAGTGTATGGTAAGTCTTGAATTTCTAGCTATGCATAACATTGCTTAAACCTCTGATAAGGTAGCATTCATTATTTTAATGTCCAAATGACAAGATTAAAAATATCTTACTTGTACGGTGCATGCTGGAGCCATTGCCGATGTGTATGTATGACTATATTTTTGTATTAACAACATAACTTCAAAATAATGATTTGTTTACATGAGTACATTCTTTAACACATTAAGTAGTTCATGATATGTCTCCCAATCACCATTAACATCTTGTTACCAACATTATAAATACCACCCCTTTTAGGGACTTTTCATAAAAATGTATTTCATATGTGATGTCATCAATGAAATTTGTGATGTCATATGTACTGTCCTCAGTGTTAGTCTTAGCAGTACACAGTGGTGGCGTGAGTTATGTAACCATAACATCATTTAAACAAAGTGTTTTCAGTGAATTACATAGGTTTTTTCTAGTGCACCCTTAATTTTCTACAAGTTCCTTATATTAGACGGATGGACGGGGCATTACAACATCGTCACACATAGGTGATGCCAATGGCTTGGCATCACCTATGTGTGACGATGTTGTAATGCTTTGATCTCAAAGATAGCGCTGGTGTGCAGTGCATTCTGGTGCGCTTGAAGCCATAATGGACATTCGCTCCATGCCTCAGTGAAAGCTGCACTTGCCGTGAACTAAACACTGATTGTCAGCATTGTTAGCATTTATTTACTGGAAAAACATGTTTTCAACATTATCCGTTGCTTATGTTGGTTTGCATGGCTCATCCAAGGACACAGTGTATGAAAAGGCTGAGATCCACAGGTGCAGGCTAGTACCTGATGAGGTTGCCATGGACACTGTCAAAGTTGAGGATGAGTTACAGAGTTGTTTTCTTTGCTGTTTTCAGAAAGGGTAGAGCTCTGCTCCTTGAGGTTACCATAGGTCACTCCGGTCAGGGGCATTCAGTGAACCATCAATGCACACAGACTCAGGCTAGAAGTCTTGAGAAAATGCCACCTCGCCTTGGCAGAGGGTTTAAAATGCGCTACTCTGGAAAGGTCTTTTAAGCTCCTTAAGTCAAGCTTTATTGCAAGTTACATCAAGTTGTTATGGAGAGGACCGCTGGGTCCCATCACCCAGGTTGCCAAGTCCCCAACTGACTCAAGCTGTAACCTTCACATGATCTTGCATCCAAACATTCCACAATGACATACCAACATTCTCTCAGGCCACTTACACACAGCAGCACTACACAACAGTTTGTTTGTGCACATTTTGGCAAGCAAGACATATGGAGCTGTGAGCAAGGGGCCTCGTGAGGAAGAACTCCAGGCATCCAAGAATCTGTGCTTAAATACTGGTAGGCAAGATTTATAGTGCAAGTGAAGTTTTATTTGGATTTGGCAGTGAGAGTCAGACTGCATTAATCAGTGTTCTCTGTGTGTGCGTTGCATGAGTTAAGTACAGTTACTGTAAAAAAGAGGCTTGTAAACTATTCTAAATATGAATAGTTTGTTTAAGAGAAAAGGGGCTACCACTGGCAGAGAATGTCCCGAAGTCATGTTCCCAGGGTGGGCCAAGAGTCCATATGATAAATTGGCACAGGCTTGAGTGAGCCGTGGAATGAGAGTCAAGGGGAGGCCAGTCCTGTAGAGGTTGTGTTTTGTTTACAGCAGGTTTCAGTTGAGAAGGGAAAGGAATGTTCAGCTTTAGGCAGAAGGGGGTAGGTCCTCCTACATGCCTATAGAAAGATATATCAGGGGAATGTGGAGTTGAAAGAGGGTATTTTACAGCTGGAACAAGAGTTAGCTGCGAAGAGACAGATAGGGGGTCATTACGAGTCAGGCGGTAAGGGATACCGGGCACCGGTAAAGAGACCGGTGCCAGTAATCGCTTACCACCCGATTCCGAGGTCCTTTGGAGGGAACTATAAGGAACGTGTGGTCAGACCACACACCCCTTAGAGGTCCCGCTAAGGGACCAGGGCGCTAATAACTGGCTTGCAAGTCGCGAGCCCATTATTAGCGCCCTCCCCATTCCCATTGAGCCCTTTGGGGGCTCAATTGGGAATGGGGAATGGTTTGTTCAATGGGGAATTACTGGTCCTGCCAGGGTCGGACTACACCGGTAAGTCCCCATTGAACAGGACTGGTGCCGGACCCGTTATTGGAGGCAGTCATGGCGCAAATAACGCCATGACTACCACCAATCTCGGAATGAGGCCCATAGTGCTAATGCAGCAATTGCAAATGAAAGCTTTTTCAGGACTAGGCAGAGAGATATCAGACCGTATCCAGGAGGGCAGCGATCAGAGACGCTTGATATGAAGAGACGAGGGGGGATCAGTCAAAGAAAAGTAGCAGCTGTAATTGCCACAGCAGGCATAGACTAGGACCTTGACACCTGGAATGGATGCATTTATGACTCCACAGGCTCCGAGAGCAACTTGGAGGGGGATGCAGAATTTACATCAGAACCTAATCAAAAGACAGTTGCAGCAAGCCGGGTACGAGACACAGAGCTGGGCCGCACCCGCATAACAGATTCCCCACGCTTCTTGCCTTTGTCTAGTGACACCAATGTACAAGTGGTACTAAGGGCAGAGCCGCCCCTTAAAGCTAATGGTCAAGGTGAAGCTTTGCAGGTGTTTTTGTTGCTCCTAGCAGCCCAATGATCTAACCACAAGTATCCAATTACCACAGTCTGGCCTAGTGAGGAAAAAAGGTGGTATACTTTGAAAGAAGATGAGCCAGGACACATGGGGTTCGTGCCACTTTCAGTTTCAACCAGAAGCATGGTGATAAGAACTGCCTCACCCGCATACAAATGTCATTATGCCTCTGCTTGTAGATATGACGGGCAAACCCACTGATGAAGTAGTGGATGTCCTCCAGCAACTGGCAGGCTTGGGGGAATGAGACAAAAGTGAAGAGAAGCCATGAGGGAGAGGGGGGCATAGCGAGAGAAGAAATGAAGGTAGGAAGCAAGATAGTAGAGACTCCAGAGTGTCATGAAAGGATATGTTTTTGGCCTTGCTGAAAGATGGTGTGCCATAAGAAGAAATTGATGGGATTGAAATAAGATCAATGTACATGCTGTACAAAAAGAGAGGGCTTTCAGTGAAAGAATTCTATAAACAGGTTAAGAGGCAGGTGGTGACTAAGCCACAAAGGGACACCTGACCCTCAGCTCCTCCTGAGGAGAAACAGGAAAAAGGGTATATGGGAATATCTTCCAAGTACCAGACAACATATGCTGATTTTAGGAAGGTGGTGAATGCCATGAGTCGGGATAAACTCATTCTAAATTTGACACAGATTATGGCCAAGCTCCGGCAACATCTGCTCGCATAAAAGTTGATAGGTGACCGCATGTTAATGATAAGATTTTTTGGGGGCCAGGAAATACACAAGAGAGGCGAGCATTGATAGATACCAGGGTGGAGGCCTGTTTGATTCATGGAAATCTGACACAATTAAAGGTAGGCACTTTACCATTGCAGGGCTAGTGGGAAAGGAAACCCCAACAGTACAAACTGGGGTGGAGATGAAAATAGGCAATTTGACAAGGCAGAAATACCAAGTGTTAATTGTCCCGATACCCAAGTGGGTTTGACATTTTGGAAGGGTTGACTCTGGGGGCCTCATTACGAGGTGGGTGGTAAGGGATTACGGCACCGGTAAGGGCCCCGGTGCCAGTAATCCCTTACCGCCCAACTACGAGTTCCCTTTGCGGGTCCTCCCTTAACGCCTGGTTTTTCCAGGCGTTAAGGACGGGACCTGCAAAGGGACTCTGGAGCTAATAACGGTACCGCAATTTGTGGTACTGTTATTAGCGTATTCCCCATTCCCATTGAGCCCTATGGGGGCTCAATGGGAATGGGGAATGGCCCTGGTGAATGGGGAATTACTGGTCCCGCCAACCTTGGAATGGATCGGTAATTGCTCCATTCACCACGGTGGAGCCGGAACGAGTTTGGAGGCAGCCAAGGCGCTAATAGCACAATGGCTACCTCCAACCTCGTAATGAGGCCCTGGGACTTGGAGCTGTTTATAGTGTTTATAGTTTATAGTGAGTGCATTGACTTGTACACCAGTGACTGTAGGCAAATTGAAAATGCCCCAGTGCATGTGCCTTTGGCAACCAAGCGCGTGTCGATGAAGCATGCTGCATGCCTAGGGGGGCATAAGGAAATGTCAGATATTGTTAAAGGGTATGTAGAAGCAAGAGTGTTACACCCGTTACTAGGGCTTGGAACAATCTGCTTTGGCCACTTAAGAAAGGGCATGGAAGGCAGAGGATGACTGTGGATTTTAAAGATTTGAATAAACGCACTCGTCCTTTAGTGCCTGCAGTCCCAGCTGACACCATTACTTTGATTGAGAATGTACAAAAGTTTGAGGGAACCTGGAATGTAGTGGTAGACTTAGCCAATGCATTTTCTATGTGCCAATTGCTGGGGAGTGCTAAGAGCAGTTTGCATTTTCTTGGAACTGGCATCAGTGCACCTTCACGATATTACCTATAGGGTGCATACATAGCCCAACCATCTGTCACTGGCTGGTGGCAGAACACTTAGACAAGATACCATGTAAGCCTGGCATACAAATCTCTCACTACATTTATGATATTTTGATTCAGGAGAAAGATGAGCATAGTGTGCAAGCTCAGTTAGAAGTAATCATTGAAGGGTTGAAGAAGGAAGGGTGGGAGATTAACACTAACAAAATTCAAGGGCCAGCTGAGACAGTGGTATTCTTAGGAATTCAGTGGCATAATGGCAATCGAGAGATGGTGCCAAAGGCCCAACAGAACATACTTTAGTTCACCACTCCGATGAACAAAGAACAAGCTCAGCAGTTCATAGGGCTGTTTGGGTTCTGGAGACAGCACATACCCCATCTAGGGCAGATATTGGCTCCCCTCTATATAGTGGCACAGAAAATTTCAGTGGGGGAGGAGCAGCAAAGAGCATTGGATTTGGAAAAAGACACAGTGCAGCAGGTGATTGATTTGTGGCCATTAAAGGAAGACGAAGTAGAGTTAAATGTGTCTGTACAAGACATTTATGCTATCTGGAGCGTGTGGCAGAAACTGGACAGAAAACATGTTCCATTGTGATTCTGGAGTCAAAAGTTGACCGTGGCTGGTAACAGATACACTCCATTTGAGAAGCAGTGGCTGGCATGCTATTGGGCTCTTGGTGATACTGAGCAAATGACAGTGGGGCATGATGTATTAATCAGACCGATGCTCCCATTATACAATAGGTGTTGAGCTCTCCAAAGACACACAGAATAGGATACGCTAAAGAAGCCAGTATAATCAAGTGGAAATGGTACATTCAAGACAGAGCCAAATCAGGAAATTGTGGAGTTGCGAAATTACATGAGAAAGTGGACAACATACCACCCAAAGATTACATACCACAGGAAGTGACTGAAATACCTATGTACCTTATGGAGATCTGACAGTAGAGCAGACAGAGCATGCCTGGTTTACAGATGGCTTGGCTCACTATGTGGGAGCCAAGCAATATTTGAAAAGCAATGTCATACAATCCCAAAACAAAAAAGATTTTGACATCAGGGAAAGGAAAGAGCAGTCAGTTTGCAGAACTCTATGCAGTTTACCAAGCTTTAAAACAAGAGACACCTGGTCAATGTCATTTGTACACAGACTCATGGTCGGTGGCGAATGGGCTGGTGGTGTGGCTGCCAACATGGCAAAAGAATGGATAGAAAATTTATTAAAAAGAGTTGTGGGGAAAGGAAATGTGGCAAGATATTTAAGAAATGTTATCACAAAGTGAAGCTACTCTCAGGTGCGCACAAGCTCAAGGGATCAGTATCCAGTTAGAGGAAACCATTATTTTGAAATGTCTGGTGGGTCAACACCAACAGCATAGACCCAGCTACCAGGTCACATCTGGCAGATTGATTATATTGGTCCTATGCCAGTCAACAAAGTCTGTCAGTATGCATGCACCATTCTGGATACATACTCGGGATATTTGATGGTATTGCTGTGTAAACATGCTGCACAACTGAACACCAATAAATTGTTTGATTAGATAACGCTGTATTACAATGTACCTTTGGAAATTCAGAGTGACAACGGTTCACACTTTACAGGCAAATTGATTCAGGAATATTGTCAGGAAAAGAGCATTGAGTGGGTGTACCATGTATCTTTTCACCCAGGGGCATCAGGTATGATTGAAAGAATGAATGGGTTGTTGAAAGAGCAGCTGTGCAAATCTGGCAATGAAACCCCATTGCTACGATTAATTACTCATGCTTTACAGATTCAACCCAATTCAGCTAAAGATACTTTAATGTATTGGGAAATTACACAGGGTGCTTTTGCTACCTACGGAGCAACCCCAGAATCAGCAGAAGTACACTTACATTTGCAAGAAGAGATCAGGTTAGAACCAAGATGGATAATTGTGATTGAAACAGGAATTGGAGTACAGATTCCTCCAGAATGGGATCGATTGCCCCTAGATCTGGATTTGCATTAAAAGGCATTCAAGTGTTGGATAGGGTCATAAAAGTAGACTACCAAGGAGAAATCAAAGTCATTTTAATGAACGGTCGAGACCAAGTAATACCGATTAATAAGGGAGATAGATTAGCCCAATTGATCATTATACCAGTTAAGTTGCCCATGATAAAAAAGGGGGAGCACCCCACAGTGTTAACTACTCATAGGGATCATGGCTTCGGCTCTTCAGACAGCATGGTACCGGGTGCAAATGTGTGGGTCAAAAGACCAATTGGCCCACCAGTACCCACAGATGTCATTGCATCAGGCAGTGACCAAGTATTCTCAGTGATGGAACCTGGCAGGGAAAGATGGAGTTATGTGCCCATAGACAAATATTACTTAAGAGAGTGATTATCAACACTGACATCTCTTTTCTGGGTTTGCCTTGTAGATCCTGTGTCTGGCTGGTGTAATTGTGGGACTAAATGGACTCAGTTTGGGAGAGTGAAACAACACGCTGCAACCAATGTGAAATGTCACATCTGTGCCAGTGACCCAGGATAGTCTGATGATGATGCAAAATGATGTACAAAAGCAGCCCGATGCCAAAAACCCAGCCAGACTGAAGAATGGGATTCATAGAATGCTGTCACCAAACGCAGACTGCATTGATGTCAGCTGTGAAAGAGATCTCCTTAGGGCGGCAAAAGTATTCACTGATGATTGCCCAAATGGAGAACATGTGTGCATATCTAACACAGCAAATTTTGAACATCTCACATTTCTGCCTGACTGACATAAATTATGCAGCAGCCGTGTTGACTACCTGTCTAGTAGCAGTGACAACACCTGCTTCAATCTTGAGCCACATTTTCGGGCTCATGCACAATGATTCTTCAGTATAGGATTCTGATGTACGGCAGTCCTTTTCTGGCTACAAGTATTGCAAGTTTTGCCAAGAAACAAATCACAAATGGGGAACCTGACACAAATTATAACTTACAATGTTACTCAAGGCAATGTTTGCTACTGTATGACCTGTGAACCGAAAACAATTGGCAAATACCAAAAGATTAACCCAACTAAAGAGAAAAATCAAACTGTGTTCGAGAGGAAGTTTTTTGCATGAGTTCCAAGCACATGAACCAATGTAAACAACACCATGACCTGTAATTACACACTGGCGCCAGTCATCTGAATCATGTGAAACTTCCAACGGGATGGCTTTTTTGATGTGGCAACATGTACATTCCAGCTAACATTTCTGGAGGTCCATGTGCCTTAACACGAATAGGATTAATGATGTTTCCTTTGCACCCACCAGTATATTGAAGAAAAAGATCAACTTTCAAATCTGTAGAGCTATCCACAAATTGTGATGCACATGTGCATTTGTTATCAGAGGCCGAAGTATTAGCACTGGTCTAGTCATAAGGGGGAGTTTGGGATTTAGCTGCTCGGGGCTGTAAATCTTTAATTAGGTTTGCATGTTTAGTAGTGAAAGGACTCAATCACACCTCTCAAGAGTTAGAGGAGTTTCTTCTTGATAGCAACATTATTAGAAATGCAGCTTTGCAAAATCAAGCTGCTATTGGTTATTTTTTGCTGAAACATAACCTGGGTTGTAACGCAGTTGAAGGTATGTGTTGTTTTAATTTTAGTGCTTATTCACAATCCATTGAAAGCCATGTTCAAAGTTTGAAAGACTTGATATCCCAAGTGTCTCAATTTTATACTGGGTATTGTTGGGATTGGCTGTTTTTGTGGGTTCCAGATATTGGGGTTACCCTGCATTTCGATGTTGCTTGCATTTGTGTGATACTAATTATTATAATTGCTTGTTGCTGTTGTATTCAGTGCATTCCCAACTTAGGCATCATGTTTGTCGGTTTCAGAACTCAAATCCAATGCCACTAGGCTATGGAAGTCAAATGTCCAAGGGTGCATTGTAATGCTTTGAGCTAAAATATGGCCCTGGTGAGCAGTGCATTCAGGTGTGCTCGGAGCCATAATGGACATTCGCTCCATGCCTAAGTGAAAGCTACACTTTCTGTGAACTATACATCAGTTTTCAGCATCGCTAGCATTAGTTTACTGGAAAACATGCTTTCAACATCATGTGTTGCTTATGTTGGTTTCCATGGCTCATCCAAGGACAAAATGTGTGAAAAGGCTAAGATCTGCAGGCTGGTACCTGATGAGGTTGTCATGGACACTGTCAAAGTTGAGGATGCTGCTTTGAGAAAGGAAAGAGCTCTGCTCCTTGAGGTTACTATAGGTCACTCTGGCCAGTGGAATGCAGTGAACCATGAATGCGCACAGAATCAGGCCAGAAGTCTCGAGAAAATGCCACCCCACCTTTGCAAAGTGTTTAAAATGCGGTGCTCTGGAAAGGTCAGGCACAAAGCCTCAGTTGGAGTGGGGACGCTTTGCTCTGGGCCTGTTGGCTGCTGTGACCTCTGAGCCTGGCTGTTTTCAGGGCTTTCCGGCCGCTTCTGGCAAGATGAGGATGTTTGCTAAAGTTGCACCAACTGTGATGTATTTTCTTTAAATTACTGTCTTTTATGTGATTTCTTTTTGGTACAGTTTATTCATTTATATATACCTTTTGTGAATAAATAGCTGTATAAGAGATAACTTATCATCTAACTGAGTGTGTATGTGTGAATGCTTACCCGCATTCAAGGTTTGTCATGGAGTGTACTGGTGATAAAAAAGATAAATATTTGTCAATGCACTTTTTGTCAAGCAAGACTGATGTTTCCCCTTTTAAGTTTCTGTTTTTACCTTTTTTGCTCAGAACATTCTCGGCAGCAGAGTTCTTTGCAGGCGCACCTCCATTTTGTAGAAATAAAAACTTGTTATACTTCAAAGAGATTCTTGGGCCTTTTTCCCTAACAGGTTGTGAGCGTTTAGGGGCGTGCCTTCATTTGGTGACTCTGACATGATCCCAGCATCCCCATGCCTACGAAGGAGTCCAGGCCACTTCAGGCCAGCACACACAGCAGCAAGCAATACAGCAGTACACAGGCCAAACACCATTCAACGAAACACCAAATGGTATGGTCTCCCCCTTTCAAGGTACATCTGTGGTGTGAGAAAACGCCTTCTCATTTCCTGGAACAAATACATATTCTGACTAGGACAGCCCACAGAGAACTCTTGCATGTCCTGTCCTGTTGATGACCCTAAGCCTAGACAACGAACCCGTGGTGGGGGCAGAGATAGGAAACAAACAATTCATTTTTATGGTCGACTCAGCTGCTGCTAAATCATGCATTAGAGAAGGTGGCATTCCATTATCAGCCAAAACTCTCGAAACACAGGGATTCTCTGGGGCAATTTCTATGGTTCCATATACCAAAGAACTAGACTTAAAAGTGGGAGGAATGGTGATGCGCATGCCTTTATTGTATTCTAAAACATCTCCTGGCAACTTGCCAGGTAGGGATCGGCCCAGCAAGCTAAATATGACAATATCATTTGCTGATCATGGTGTTGTTTACATCACACCAGGGATGTGCGCAATGAGAATGATGGTAGTTATACATGCAATGGCAGGAGAAGTGATGGTCCGTGGAATACCTGTGGACCCAGACAAGTTAATCTATGGAATTACAGTGCTCGTTGAGTCAGTGCCACACATTGCTAAGGGGAGTACAGACAGATTTCATCTTCCAACCTGTGGTGTCTGTGAATTGGTCGCAGGTGCCATCATGTTCTTAAATTTGAAAGCATTGTTAGTAGCAGCAAAAAGAGTTGTGGTTTTAGGGACAGACAGGCAGGAGTGCGAGTGGTGCATAGTACTTTGCATCGTAGCCACCGTGACCTAAAAGAAGTGACAGATGCAGAACTATTTCAGAATAATGACAATGATGGAGAAATAATATTGGAAATGTGCATCTATTGTAACATCATAATACAATACTGAAGAGTTCAATGTCTCTTGATTGCCTGTTGTTGCCTCGCCCTCGTTCACTGAAACATACTTGGAGTATGTGCATGAGGAGATATGGACCACACATCCCCATGATGTTGGGCTCTTATGAGAAGTGACCCCAGTGCACATAACACTGAGTAAAACAGTATCCACTTTCCATAGAGGCAGAGGAGGGAATTAAAGACACAATACTGGCCCTACTTGACCAAGACATAATAGTGCTATCCACATCCCTATGTAATACGGCTCTATGCCCTGTGAAAAAGGCAACAGTGGGAAATTGAAGGATGATCCAGGATTTACGCCCCCTAAATGATGTAGTGCAGAAAGAATTTCCTGTTTTTCCGAACCCTGCCACCATTTTGTGCAGAATCCCCAAACAATCGACTCACTGCAGTTGATCTCAAAAATCTCTTCTTCTCAATACCCTTGCACCCCAACTCCAAATACCCCACAACCTTTACCCATGGTGGAAAGTGCTATGAACACACTTGTTTGCCCCAGGGGTCTGCAAGAGTACGAGTATCTTTAACAGGATACTACTACATGCTGATTTAGGAAACATCCAACTACCCAACGTGATCATCCAGTACGTGGACGATTTGTGTGTATGCAGCGACAGTGAGAAGTACTGCAGATGAGACTCTCTCAAACTGTTGTAACTATCGACCCGAAAGGGGTACAAGGTTGACAAGGACAAATTACAATATTGCTAGTAAGAAGTGTTATACATGGGTCAGTTGATTTCAGCAAATGGCAAAAGGATAATACCAAACAGAGCAGCATCTGTGCCCGCCACCCTCCGGCCCACCACAGTTAACGATATGCAAACATTCTTGGGGCTCTGCAACTATTGCAGAGCATGGATCCTAGACTATGCAGCATACACCAGGACACTCCTTCAAGCCTTCTCAAAGAGGTGCAAAAAGACAACAGCAGCCTTGAATGGACAGCTGACATGATAGAAAGTTTCAATGATTTGAAAGAAGTAATATCCACAGCTAAGAACTGTGGTTGAAAAAGGGATGCAAGCAAACCCTGACAGATTTACTGTGGTGACAAGAATGCACTGGCAAAGCAGGGATGCCACGAAAACCTTTAATAACAGCTGTTTATCAACTATCACTATCCCACCCACAGCTCAAAGCAACACATTGCTGCAGACATACATGAGGATTGGTTCCTGGCCAACCTCCAGGACCACCTCACTAACATGGTTATACACTAAACCACATGCCAAATCTTCAGCACATGAATGATACTCCAGACACTAAGAGGCACACTGTCCCCCCCATTGGGCCATTCTGTGAGCTACACTTAGACTACATGTACATGGGAGAAAGATGCAATGGGTATCGCTACTTAATTGTCATTGCCTGCCCCTTTTCATGTTGGGTTGAGACAGGACCTTGTGCCTATCCGGATGGCAAATGTTCACAGAAATTTCTGGTGCATAAGGTTTTTCCTCGATGGGGAGTGTGCGATGTACTGAGATCTGATAATGGCACACATTTTTTCAATCAGCTTTTCAAAAGATTGCAGCACTACTTGGCATTTAACACTGGATGTGTTCAATTTACCATCCCCAGGTCAACAGAATTTTCGACAGGATCAACAGCCTTCTCAAGAGCAAACTATGTAAACTTTGCACCACGTTGAAAAATAACTGGGTGCATTGCTTACACCTCTCCAGTTTATGCACGCAGCTCAGCAAGGAACACCATTTATCACCCCTCCAAGTGGTAACTGGCCATTGATAAACACACCCATATCGCCTGTCAGGAGGGCATCAGATGCCACTGGACTTGAATTTAGGAGAAGAATTCAAAGAATATCTGACAACATTAATATGTGCCATTAAATGTATTTCCCGACAGATTGTCCCGCCCCGTGCAGAAAACTCATCAGACACCACAGACACAGACACAGCTGTGACAAGCTCTGCACCCACCCCCCAAGTGTTGTCTGTATGTGGAACAACCCAGTATTTAATCGCTCCTATGAAGTGGTGTTTTCCACACCCAATGCTGTAAAAGTGAAAGGGCTGTGTTATTGGATACACATCTCAGATATCTGCAAAGCACCACCAGATGCAACACAATAACATTAAATATTCATTGTTCACCTACCCCAGTATTGCTAATTAAAATTATTGTTTTGAACACCTTTATAGAAGTATCCTGCCTCTCTCTCTCTTTCTCCTTCTTTCTCCCTCTTTCTCCTCATCTCCTTCCCACCTTACGTTGTGTGTGCATTTTCTTTTATTACACAGATATTAAGAAGTTGGAACCAGCAACATCAAAGTCTTCTATTTAAATCAAATAAGAAACTAGTTATGATATTAGCCTTAGATGGTCATATTCGTATACATGTGAAATGCCTCTAAATGCAATACTATTTGCAATTTTAATGTTTAGTTTAGGCATTTATTGTGGTACTTCTGTTATATTTGGAGCTCATATAACAGAGGGGGTAGGAGGGGATGTATTCACAAATATAACCAACAGCACGAGGTGCATAATAGTAGCAATGAACACACTAATAATGTTAACAAATTAACCAGTACCCCTGAACGTATGACTGTGAGAATGATGTTAGAACACCTGTGTTCCTCTGATGTTAAAAACATTAATCGTAATTCGAACATCTATGGTGATACCAGCTCTATAAGTCTTGGAAGCAAACCTACTAAACAAAACAAAAGGATACGATGGCAAGCACAAAGGGAGAAATAGGATGCCTACCATGGGCTTGGCCTTGATGCCATTGAGGATGTACAACATCCTGAAATGACAAATAGCTGGTACACTGACATGAGTGTGGTAGGTAGAAAAACAGAAAATGGTAGCTGTTATGTCAGTTCTCTGACTCTGCACGTGTCATAGGCACCAAAGGTATTAATACCCCAAGACGTCCCAATTATAGAGGCCAGTGTATGGTGCATCTTGCCCTGTGTAGGGTTAAAGGCTCCTTTCAGGCACGCATTGTATGACTTGAACTCATCAACCCAAATCCTCTGCAGTGTAATGACAATCCAAGAGCATTAAGGGCTTGCAACAACCATATCTGGTCATTCATGGATTAAAGTACATCAACAGCAAATGGTAAGACACCACACTTAGCTGTTTGGCAGAGGGCCTCCTGGGATATGAAGAAGAACTACTGGTTTGAGTGGAAGTGACATGTGCACAATTATGGATATAGCACATCACAAAGTTGACATGGATTGAAGCAATGGAAAAACCAGTGAAAATGCACCGAGAAGAAACCTATGAACATTGCTTCCATAGTGAAGGAATTATCTTCATCGGGTCCAATAAGAAATGCAACAGAACACTCCTGATTCCAGACCTGAAGAAGGGCACGGTGGTTATGATGGATTACTACTGGGTCTTGCACTCAGCGCTATTAGTAATACCAGAACAAAACCTGCAAGGGGGGCCAATACCCGACACTGCCCCAACCATCTCCATCAAGGTCAGGAAAAAAAATCTGTTACCTCCACCAGAATTCCGTGTTCAGACATTTCCATTTGGCAGAGACCTTCTTCGCCTCACTTTGCTACCCACGGGCAAGCAGCAGCCAAAGCAAAATGGCTGCAGATAGTTCGTTGGGAACTGGTCCAACTGGCAAACAACACCGAGCATGGGTTCTACATCATAAAGGTCGAGCCACAAGCCTTAAGTCTGATGATGATGCAGAACCGCTACTTCCTCACACGTTGATGCCAATGGAAGTTGTTGAGAAAAAAACTGGGATTTATGCTGCACATTCATGCCTCCTGAAGACGTGGAGAATGGGTCATTGTCCCACATAATTGCAGATGTACATGGTCGGGAGTTTGCATGAAAAAAAAGCTGAAACAAAAGAGAATATTTGGTATGACATCGCATTTGATTGGGCCCCGTCCTGGCTAGGAGTTATCGTAA
Source organism: Ambystoma mexicanum (assembly GCF_040938575.1). Classification (NCBI taxonomy): domain Eukaryota; kingdom Metazoa; phylum Chordata; class Amphibia; order Caudata; family Ambystomatidae; genus Ambystoma; species Ambystoma mexicanum. The sequence continues at coordinate 339,446,191 of NC_090934.1, read as the reverse complement.
AGAGACTGGTACCTGTCATCGTGTTCATCCTGGTCATCTTCTGTACCTGCCAAATGGGCCTCAGGTGTTGTGCCAAAGCAATAGCTTGTAGTGCAATGATGATGGTGTCAATCAGGGTTTCAAAGTTTCAAAGGTACTTCGCAATACAAAAGAATGTACAGTACAAACTGACCACCCCATCTCTCACATGATCCCGTCTCTTATGGAGATGATGTACACAGATTGTACCACATCATTTTTGATTTTTGTCCCACACCCTGATCCAGAAAATTAAGAACAGTTATGGGTTGATCTGGCAGGAGACGGGGGATGTATTTATATGACATGTACACATGCAAACAAAAGCTTGTGAACCGTATGTAGAGCATGGATACCAATAAAGGGAACCCCACCATATGAAGTTGTTGTAAGAAGAGAACGTGAGGGCATGCTAATGGGGGAGTTTGTTACTGTAGTAGTAACAAAAGGGGGGAATTTAGGACTCCCCTAGATGTATAAGTGTCCCACAAGACCCCTGAATTCCAAGATATTAGTCAACTCCCAGACCAACGACCATAAAAAGATCTAAGAGTATGGTCGTCCCATCTCTTTTCCACAAAGAATGTTTTGTAATGCGAAGTACAAGGGGGGATAAATTATAGCTCAAAAGCAAGCCTTGTAAGCCAATAGACGCGATCGGGATGATTGAAATGTGTGTGCGTGCATTAGCGTGACCTAGAAACTCCCCATGTGCTCATCTTTGAGCCTGCCAGTTGCACTGTGTAGTGATAACGTAGTACTATTCTTCAAATGTGTCTAATTGCCTCTTCCCTGGAGATGATGAGCCCAGCTGACTCCCCGTGATGGAAGACGGACGGATGGGGCTGGGGCGAATTGCCTGGCAAAGAGTTTCTTGGGCCTTTTTTCCCTCACGGGATGTAGTATTTTTTCTGGTGAGTATTTTGGGGCGTGCCTTCATTGCCTACACTCATCTGTTTTTCCATGATGCACTTTTAATTAGTCCGAGGACAGTGCATGGATACCAATAAAGGGAACTCCACCATATGAAGATATGTAAGAAGGGAACGTGAGGGCATGCTCGTGGGGGAGTTTGTTACTGTAGTAGTGACAAAAGGGGGGAATGTTGGGAAGGGAATAACCCCATCCCACCCCGCTAGATGTATAAGTGAGGTGTGTCTCAAGGGTCCCCATACAATCATGATGTTATATGTAATTTAGACATAGGACGCAGACATGAGTAGATGCCATTTTGCAGTCATAATCGAAGCATAGGGTCTGCATGACCAAATAGTATTCAGTGTGTTGAACACAGGCCGCAAGCATGAGGAGAGAATCTGAATAGGCCCAAATGTTGATGAGAGAGGCCCATGCTGCTGCTGACTTCCACAGAAATCCCCCTTTGTTCTCAAAGTGTTGCTAATATGTTGCTCTAGGGAGGATCGTGCCTCACAAGGCCATGAGAATGTGTTGGGCACCTTGGTGTATGTTTTATCACAAAACAGGCCCAAGCAGCCCTCTGGTCCCCACCCAGCCATCCACGAGTTATAGCCTCTGCCCATGTCCCAGTCCTAAGACCCCTGAATTCCAAGATACTAGTCAACTCCCAGACCACTGACCATAAAAAGATCTAAGAGTATGGTCGCCCATCTCTTTTCCACAAAGCATGTTTTGTAATGCGAAGTACAAGGGCGGATAAATTATAGCTCAAAAGCAAGCCTTGTAAGCCAATAGACGCCATCGGGATGAGTGAAATGTGTGTGCGTGCATTCGCGCTACCTAGAAACTCCCCCTGTGCTCATCTTTGAGCCTGCCAGGTGCACTGTGTAGTGATGACGTAGCACTATTCTTCAAATGTGTCTAATTGCCTCTTCCCTGGAGATGATGAGCACAGCTGACTCCCCGTGATGGAAGACAGACGGATGGGGCTGGGGTCAATTGCCTGGCAAAAAGTTTCTTGGGCCTTTCTCCCTCGTGGGTTCTAGTATTTTTTCTGGTGAGTGTTTAGGGGTGTGCCTTCATTGCCTGCACTCGTCTGTTTTCTCATGGTGCACTTTTAATTAGTCCGCGGACAGCGCACCTGTTCTTTGGACAATTACATGCATGTGCCCTGCGTCTCCCACCTGACTGGTGTCTGCAGCCTCAGACGCCATCATGTGATCACACCAATGAGGCGTGACAGCCTGACCGCAAACAGTGTCTGTGCTCCGCGGCCAGTTGAAAACTGGATTTTCAACCAACATAGTGTTCCAAATTGGATGTTTATACCCTTTGAGAACTCCTAGATGCATCCTTGGATGATCTGGCATTTTATTTACAACTTTTCAAGACCTATTTGTGACTCGGTGTGACTGTCCATGGACTGTTCCTCTGAAGAGACCCACCCCTTACTTTTCCTCATTCTCAATCTGGCTATCCAGGAGAGAGCACTAGGACACTCCTGATATGGAGATTACCTGCAATCCAGCATCAATGGCATCTGCTTTGGCCATTCCTCCTCCCACGCCACCACCCCCACCATCACCATCTGGAGGGCCTGGACAGGGGAAAAGGCACAGAGCTACAGATGAGGATCAAGAGGAAGATGATGATGAGGTAGAGGAAGTGCCTGTCACCAGTACCCGGAGTGGGTCATGGGTGTGGCAGTTTTTTACCACCATTGGGGGTATGCCAAAGGCTCGGGCAGCAATAGTGAAATGCACTGAGTAGAAAGTTGTACTCAGTCATGGAAAATCTGGGCTGTACTCCTACGGGACCACCTCTATGTGTCACCAAATCCAACCACCTGGGTGCTCTGAAAAAGGCTTTTCCCTTTTCCCTGAAAAAGGCTGTTGATTATCTTCCTCTACCACATCTTCCTCAACTACTCCTGCTACCACACGATACTCCTTTGGGGCACCTCACTGGACATACAGAACACTGTTGACCCTTACAATTCGATGGTCACAGATTTATGTTTGACCTATTTCACACCAATCTGTAGGAGGGAGCAATTTGGTAGTGCTTTCAAGGTTGTGATCAAGGAGCATGAGAAACATTGCCCCCGACCTTAAAATTAAGGCCTGCTCAACATCTTCCCATGTCCACATGCCCCTCTGTCTCTTTGGTTGGTGCCCCTTCCTTCCCTTCCCTCCCCCACCTTAACTTGCACATAATGAACAAATATTTTAAAACCCCCCAAAACATTCTAAATAAAAAAAACACAAAAAACTGATTCCTTTAGGAGCTACCTTTCACAGTTAAAAGATAGAACTTGAAAAAAAAATCACAGGACCCTTTGCAGCCTGCATAATCAGACAGCTTGGCAGTGAGAAAACATCTGGAACATTCCAGGCGTGGGGTGGAAAATGCAAATCATTTTAATAGTTTTTTGTGCAAAAACTGTGGCTCTTAAAAAAACCTTTTTTGTCTTTTTAACTCTTAAATATTTTTTTTCTATTTTTCATTTTTATTTAATGCAACTTCTAACGAATACTTGAATCCATATTTTAAGTATTTACAGAAACGTGTACACTTGTTCACTGCATTTTGAAAAGTTTCCAGAAAAATCTCATGCACTCCATCTCTTCGAAAAATGTTGACAATATCACATTTAATGTTCTCATTATGAAAAGATGTCATACCAACATCTAAAATAAAATCACATACAGCGTATTCACATTGCGCCTGGCTTTTTCCATTTGTGGACAAAATACATTTGAATGCATCCACATTTGTCTCTGAGCAATCTGAAAACAGTTCCATCAACTTTCAAAATGTATCCTTCATTGCAAACTGCAATGAAATTCTGGTAACTTAGCCCAAACTATTCCCTCCACATTGAGCAACAATTATGTCCAGATGTTTCAAGTGTACCATATGCTCACAGAACGGGACAAAATCCACCCACTTCATTCCTCGTACTCCATAACATGACACTTGAAATTTATGGAATCCAAGATTTTCAGACAAACCACACTGCTCAGAATAGATCTTCAGCCATTGAATCCAGTAGTCCCCCAAATTCCATACCCCTTGCCTCCTCAAAGACATAGCCATAGCCATCTTCAGTGCTCTCACCAAACAAAACTCCTCCTGCTACCCTCTCTTCCTGTACACCACACCCAGGAAACCTGATTGGCTGATCCCACGATGTCCGCATATATCCAAATCTGTCCATGGTCTCTGCATTCCCCTTTCCATGACAGACACGCTCAAAAGACCCAAAGACCCAGATGTGGAACGTGCCATCCGTGGACCACCACAGTGTTTGCGGACCCTGGAGGACAGGGAAGCCCTTCTCCCCTTTACACTTTCATGTTTGTAGCACTCCCTCATTGGCTGCTTTCAAAGACACACACATCCATCCACCAATTAAATCCAAAAACTCTACACCTAACCCTGTCATTTTAGTTCAACACTTCTGATGTATACTTGTATGTATACTTGAACATATCTCCTGTTAATAAAGTCCTCTGCATCACAAACTACTGTGAAACTCTACAAAATGTATATTTCCAGATTCAACAACATCTGCAGCTAACAATGCATAGTCCAAGTATGCTTATATTTTTTTAAGTATTTTCTGCATCTCTTTTACAAATATTACATGGCCCGTGGTAGCGGCCATGTAGTTATGGTTATGTTACTAAACCCATAGGAAGAGCACTTTTTGGGCGGCTTATAACTTTGCTCCCCCTGGACGAATCCTCACCAAACTTTGCAAACAAAGTATTTGGCCCACTCTGAATTTTTTCAAAGGTTTGGTGAGGTTTGGTCTGGGGGTGCAAAGTAATAGGGGATCCCAATTTTATTTTGTCCTATAGACTGAATGGAGAAACACTTTGCTCACGCCTACAGCCCAAACCACTGGACGGATTTTCTCAAATTTACAGCAGAAGTGGCGGCTTGGTCCCCAAAGCATGCTTTTGTTAATTTGGTGGAAATCCATCCAGACCAAAAAGTAGGTCTAAAAAAATTAGTGATATCTATGTCCGCTCCACGGACTCACTTCCCTGTTTACTCTGCGAACAGGACACCGATTGGATAATCATCTTACGTCATGTCCGCAGACATACGATGGACAGCGCGGCATGGAAGTGAGCATAAATCTAATTTTGGGGAGTGTGTTGGTGTGTAGGAGTGGCTGGAGAGGGTGGGGGAGTGAGAGATGGGTCAAATACTAATTTTTATTTAGGTGGGAGTAGGCCGTGATGTTTTCACAGACATACTAAACACTGGGCGCACTACTGGCTATTTACTTTACTATGATGTTGGTTTTGGGTCATTAGTAGAGCATTGGGTGAAGAGGGTATGTATTGAAGAGTTTGTGAGTTGGTTGTAATTATTGTTGTAGAATGTTAATTGAAGTGTGTAGATGTTTGCTTCTATGGGTGCGTTATGCTGTGGTGGTTGTGGCCTAGAGTCGGCCATCTACCCAAGTCTCTAGGCCCTGGCCACAACCACTGCAGTATAACACACCCTTGCTACAAAACATTTTGACTGTTGTATGTGGGCTGTTTAGCGGATATGTTTTTAAAAGTTTGTGTACTGATTGAAGTAGTGTAATAGTGTTTACAGGATGGTGAGATGATGTGTGTTAGTTTGTTTGTTGGATTGTGTTCAGAATGTTGTCATTGAAGACTCTAAGCATTTTGGGTTGTATTTATTGGTGAGGTGTTCGTTTGCATGGCTGTGTTATGTTGCGGTGTTTGTGAGTCTAATTATTATATACTTACTGTTTCCTTTGTAGAGTTTTGGCCAGGCTAGGCAGTGAAGATTGTAAGGATTTCACAACAAGCACTGCAGCATAAGATACACATGGAAGCAAACATTTTGGATTGTGGTCTATGGTCAGGTGTTTGCATGAATGGGTGTGTTATGCTATGGTGTTTGTGAGTCCAATCATGATTTACTTACTGTTTGACTTTGTGTGTTTGTATGCAGTTTTTTCATGACATAGGTAATTGGAGCAGACATTCTTTTTTAATCTCTGTGATAAAGGAAAATATTGCATGTTGGTGTAGGTAGTTCAAATGAGTTATTGCATTGCATAATACACATTTCTGTATTTTGTTGACACTCATAGTTAATACTTTAGAAGTACTATAGTTCAAACCAGTGTGCTGGAAATTTGCTCAGTTCCTGTGTTTGTTCATTAAATCATTGGGTCTGTGGGAATATTAAAAAAACCCTTTCTACATTATGGTACAATATATTTCTTTGGTTGATTTCAATAGGAGGATTTGAATTTGTGTATGGTTTGGAAGTGGTGGTAGTATTGTTGCAATTAGATAGCAGTTGGTGTATTCTAATTGTTTATTTCTTGTTCCATTTTAGTAATCTTTCTGTTTGCTTGTTGCAGAATTTTTTGGCAATTAGATAACTGTTGGCGTATTCAAACTATTTCTTTTTTGTTGCTTTGTAGCAATATTTTATGTGTTTGACTGTTGTAGAATTTTGGGGCAGTTAGATACCTTTTGGCGTATTCTAACTATTTATTTCTTGTTTCATTTTAGTGGTATTCATTTATCTGTTTGCTTGTTGCAGAATCTTGGGGCAGTTAGATATCTGTTGGTGTATTCTACCTTTTCATAGTTTTGAAGTTGAAGTTTTGTTGATGTTCATACACAAATTAGTTATTACATTTTGGGTTTAAGAATATTAAGTAAGCATTTACAAGATTTCCTGGTAATCTCTGTTTTAGAGTATTGGTAGTATCATTACATTTGAACCATCCAATATTCTTTTTTATATATGCAGTGTAGTGACCTGAATTGGTTGTGGCTCCTGCGTGGACGATTATACCTATTGTTGTGAAGCTTTCTTACCAGGTGATACTTGTCCATGTGTGAATCCAGTCAGCTTGCAGTTTTATTGGTACTGTCTGCACTGTAACGTAAAAGCATTACTATTACGTATTTACTATGTGTCTGTATTTGTAAGGTGGAGCGATTATCTGAATTGCAGGTAGTACATAATCTGCCATGGTTTGCATTTTGTACAAGTTGCTGAAATGGAATGGATTCACGGTTAGGTATGGATACATACACAAAGGGTTAATTAGGGACTCCTTCTTGTGCCACATGGCTGCAAAGAGTGGATGTAGTTTTCCACATGTATCTGGATGATTTCATGTATAGGTATGTTTTTGTTTTCTAGTACTTGTAGTAAGTACATTAGACATTTTTGTGGATCTTATTGTGTGTTTATAGTGAATTTGACCATTCCAGTACAATAGTCCAATTCCTGCCTTATTCCAGAAACACTGTAAGTGCTGTCAGGATTGTTGGTTGCATTTCTGTGAAGAACTAACATTTGCAAACACAATTGGTCTGTCCCTTGTAAGTAAATGTTGTCAATAATTGGTGGCAATTGGAATAGAATATTGATTGCTACATTTGCATAGCAATTTACACCAGTTGTATTGAAAATTTGAATGGACCTGACAGTTCTGTGTCCAAGTCATTTGTTCGGAGTGTGCATTGTTTCTTTAAAGAGGTAGTTGACTTTGTGGACTAGATCCTTCTTTGGTTGTGGTCCTTGATGAAGTATTAGCTTCTTTTAATTTCTTTGGAGGAATTGCTGTGAGATCCTGCATAATTTGAGTTTGAAGTAGTTTTCTTTTACAAACTGTTGCTTTTAGAGGAACAGGATAGGTTTTAAGATGGGGGTATAGAGTGAAAACAGTCTATTGTATTCTAGAATGCAAGGAATATCAACATTTACTTTAGTTGCATCAAAGTTGATTAGAAATAGTCCTCCAAGTGTACATAAGCGTGATAGTGCTGCATAGCTCATTCCTTCTTTAAACACTGTTCTACCAATATCTATCAATGCAATGCTTTATCTGGGGTAAGACCTTGGGCCTCATTACACGGTAGGCGGTAGGGGATTACCGGCACTGGTAAGGGCATCGGTGCCGGTAATCCCCTACTGCCCTACTACAAGGTCCCTCAGCGGATCCCGTCCTTAATGTGTGGTCATGCCACACGTTAAGGAAGGGACCCGCTGAGGGACATACAGTTTACATTTTTTTATTCTAATTGTTCCATGACATCAGTAGCACATGATTTATGGCCATAGAGTGCATGAATGTGCCTGGTTCTTAATATAGATTGTGCTTCTTGAGATAGTACACCAAGTCTAATACTTTTTCAAATATTGGTGTATGTGAGGTCTGCAGACTGATGCATGTTTTCAGTTAATTCTTTGTATTGGAAATGTTGCCAAAGGTTGACATTTCCTATGCTGCCAAACGTTTTATGGCATAGTTGTGCCCTATGGTTTTAAAAATGGTTCACCTTTAACTGGTGTTAATTGAAGAAGATCTCAGAAAATTATAATGTGTTGTCCTCCACAGAGTTCTTCATAGTCTGTTTTCAGGACCTCTTGTAATCTGATGCGAATGAAGGCTAACATTAGATTGGAAACCATGCTTACCTCATCTATTAGCAGCATTTTCATTTGTTTGAAATCTCTGCATAGTTCCAATGCAGCTTCTGAGAAGGTTTGTAATAGTCTAATTTGTTTTGGTGTTCTACTGGAAGGAGTAGTAATCAGTGTAAAGTGACACTGCCTATATTGTAGGCAGCTAAACCTATGGGGGGCAGTTACAACAGCTGACAGTTTGTTGTTTGTCAATTGTCGGAGGAACTTGCTGAACATTTTGATTAGAAAAGTGTTGCCTGAATCAGTTTGACCACTCACATATATCAGTATAGGTTTGTAGTCTTGGCAGGTACAATTTTTAGGTTCCTGCTGCACACCATGTTAAATTTGTTTTGTTATTTCTAGGAAAATGCTACGCTGCTCATTGTTTAGTTGTGATTTTAGTAGAGCAAAGTCTTCTGTAGATTGCTCACAATGACAGATAGTGTTTTCTACTTCAGTCAAGGCTAATGCCTATGTCCAAGTGGTTCTTGGCTTCCTGTTACAGAAGGTTGACTACTGTCAGTAGTGTCCACATCTGGTTGTGCCTGGAGTTCTTCTTCTTGTTGCTGTTCATTGTGCAACATTGTTTTGTACTGTGTGACATTTACGTCTGTAATAGTGTTTTCATTTGCTTTGAAAGTGTCTTCATAGGAGTCATAGGTATCCAGTAAATCTTCCTCTTTTCTCCATGGTTTAAAAAGTTGTAGCAGGGACATGTAATACAGTTCTTTATGTTGAGGAGTTTTTAATTACAATTTGATATGATTAAATAAGCTTTGTTTGGTAAGTTTCCCCTAAACTGCCTTAACACTTTTCTACTCTGTATCTACCTTTCTTCTCATCTGGTTTAATATTATTTTTGTATGTTAGGTTTTGAGCTATGTGGTATAGACACATGGTTTCCAAAGTGGTAATTCTGTTCGGGTATTATGTGTCCAGTAAATTGTTTTTCAAAATGTCTTGGCTGTTGGAATCATTTTTGGCTATTGTTTCTATGTCTTCATATGATTTGAGACTCCTTTTCTAGATTTAGCAGGACCAACGCTTAGCCATACTATATTTTCAGATTTTCCATATAAGGCAGTACCGGTTAAACGATCTGCAGCTTCATAGCAGCCACATTCTCTATGGGAGAGCAATTTTATGCCTAAGCTGTACAATTTCTGTGATAGTGTTTTGTCAGATGATATGTTAACCCAGAGGTCTTTGAGCTCTGTTTTTTCTGCTCTGGTTAACATATCGTGCAACTGCAGTGAAATTGTCTGCAATGTACTGCACATCTATATTTGCATTCCATAGGAGGGCAATGATTGCATTGTAATCAGTGATATATTTTGATCCTTCTGTTCTTTTAATGCAATATGTGTTCTTAGGTGATTTACCTTTGGCACTATGCCTAACTGAAGGCATGAAGTTGTTTACTTGACCTGTTGTTGAAACTGGTCTAGGGAAACCAAAGCGGCATTTGTTGTAGTATTTCCCTTTGCTTTTATATTTGTGACGACAATACTTCCCATATTTGTTTCTTTGAAATAGTAAAATGTGTGCATCAAGGTCACTATGTGTTGTTTGTGAAGGGATTTCACAAGTGACATATTTTTGGATGAACTGCAAAACAGTGCCATCACTGTCCTGACCAAATTTAGGAACATCTTTAATCCACAAAAGCATGTGGATGTGTGGTGCTCCTCTGTCTTGGTATGCTTTTCTCCAAAAGAAGTGTTGCACTTCTCTGAGGAGAGGAACAGTTTTATTACAAATGAAGTGTAGCATAGCAATGAAGCGATGATGGAAATATCTTGATACATTTATAGGATCTAGAGAGCAGAGTTCTCCTGGTGTTTTTATATCTATATTCATTGTGTTTTTGTTTGCTATGCATAGGAAATCGTGTAAATTTTCCCATGCATATTCTGCACAACTTAATGTCACAAACCAAGTGGGTGGGCCAAGGTTTCTTATCATACAGTGTACATCTCCTTGACGTTGGAACCAGTAATATTTTGTACCATGCATGTTTGCTAAAAGATTTGTAATGCTTCACTGTAAAACCTCATATTTTTCTTGAACATTTTGTAGTAATTGTGTAGCTGACATGTTTTGCAAATTGGAACCTGATTTTAATGTGTGTGCAACTCTGTACATAGAGTTGCTAGTTCATTTTCAAAGAGAATGTGGAATATGTATTCCACATTTTGTCTGAATCTGGGGTCTTCAGAATACATTTGTAAAGACTGGTATTCTGATGCTGTTATTTGTGTGGGTCTTTCATCGTACCTTCTTCCTTTTCCAGTAGGAAAGAGTAGAGGAAAGGGTTGTGCTTCTATACGTTTTTCCCATATGCTGATTGGCGATCCTTCAGCTTGTCACATTTGGGACGTTTCCATTGCATCATATATGGTGTCTCTAGAGTGTAATGGGTGAATTGTATAATGGTCTAAAATATTGGATTCTATAGTAGGATCTAGAAGTTGAAATTGACTAGTTCCTGTTGAGTCTTGAATTATATCGGTGGTTTCGCTCACATTTTCTTCAATATGTATTTCTTTGTAGTATTCATTGTTGTCTTTTAGATATTGCAGGTCTTCTCTAACTTTATGTAAGTCCACAAGTTTTTGCCAAATCTTTTTGTCTTTTGTAGGTATGTGATTTACTCAGATAATTAAAGATTGATCTATTGGACGTGGCACTACCAGAGTGTGTACATTTTCTTTGAGATCTAATGGCAAATAAACTACTTTGCCACAAATGCATTTCAGAAATTCAGAGGGAGGTAGTTTTGCTGTTTTTGGTTGAAGGCATACTATTGCTTGAAATGGGTGCACTGTTTGAATTATGATGCTATCATACAAGTTAAGTTGTTGCAGGGGTTTTGGTTGTAGGAATAATTCCAAGTTATTTGTGATAGCACGTGAAGGTATTTGGTTGTTGTCAAGTTTTGCAGTGCAGTTACTGCAAAGTATTAAGGGGTCAGTAACTTTGTACTTGTTTTCTGCTATAAGATAGAGAGATAATTGGAACAACTTGGAATCTTCATTGTCTTCTATTTTGTACATTATGTCTACAGTTTTTGTGCTATTCTTATAAAAAGTCCTCCGGCAACACACACACACATGGTTTGGTACTTCAGCAGATGTGCTTTTAAACTTTAGTACTTCTTTTCTGTATGTGTGTAGTAGAAGGTTGTCATTTGTAAAGTTGTTGCTAATCTGTTGTAAAGCTATTTCATTTTGTAAGTGGCTTTCACTTCCAAAATATGTTCTCTGGATATGCTCTATTTCTTTGAGTAGTTCTTTAACTGTACCATGTAGAAGACTGTTATTTAAATTGGCTAGTGATAAAGCAGGACTTTTGGCATATGAACCAGATTTATTATAGTTGAATGGTGTGTTGATATCATTTTGATATGGTGGAAGGTGCTTTTGCAAATAGGTCCCGAAATGCAGGCTAATGAATGTCCTTGTAGTCTTGTGTATTTTCGCACTGGACAGGAGTCCATACTTTGTAATAGTTTTATTTTCAATTTGTCTTTGCCTTTCACATACTGATTGAGGAACTGGCGTAAAGATGTGAAAAATGTTTTGCCTATGTTAAACATTGATGCGCACAGCCATTTGTAGACTGGATGCATTGGTTCAGTAGAATGCAGAGTTGATACTAAGTTTTCTGGGGATATTTTTGTGAGCAGCGTTTGTTGTTCCATAATGGTATTGTTAAGATTTTCATCCCCTCGTCCACTGCTATGTCTAGCAATTGGGTTTCTTTGCTTTTGTTTGTATGCTTCTTCATTGACATATTGTTCTGTGCTGGTGGTGTGACTCCATTTTAGTAGTTAGTTTTGTTAGTGGTTTCATTCTGTTTAAAACTAAAATAAATAATTTCCTTTTGAGAAGGATTGCACTGTATATGAGAGCGTCTAGGACTCATTTTCTGTGGTAGGTTTTAAGGGTTGTGCTTGATTTCTCTCCTGTTTTTATAAGGTTCTGAAGGACTCTAGAGCAGAACATTTTTTGTAAAATAATTGCTTTGGTCTGCTACATCGAGATTTATAGGTGCAGTGTTAGCACTAGTGGTAGCTGCAGTCTTTTTAATAACTTTCTGTTTAGTTTTCATTTTGAAAGAGGATTCCTTTACTGGAAGCTGCTTTTGTTTCGCTTAGTGACTGTATTAGCTGTCTGTCTCAGCCCTGCCATACCAAGGAGGAGGTAAAGTATTAATCGCCTGCTTTCCTTGCCAGAAATCAACATGTCGGTATAGAAATCAGTAGATTTACCTTCCTGTTGACGATACCATAAGACTGTCCTGAAGAAAGTGGCCATAATAAAAATGTGCCGCAGAAACCGGTAGACAGTAATTGCTACAATTTATAGTTACCAATTCATTCTCTATACCTGAGCAATTTTTTACCTCCCTCCACTTGCTGCAGTAACACTAAGATCGAAGAGAACGCAAAGTGGAGAGTGTTTTGTATTCTGTCTTTGATGTTGATTTAAAACACAATTTCTGAGTTGTTGCAACCTGGATTTGTGCTTTTCTTCTTTTACACTTCGGTGCACGGGGTTCACACACAATCATTAAACTTTTACACAACCCAGTGGATGCCTGTACACCTCTGTATAAAAACACCATTTTTATTTCTGGTATTTGTCTCTTCCTATGCAAGCACATAGTGGAAGAGAGTGGTTGAAGGGCATGATTTACACAAGGCTGAATGTTTGATAATATCTAGAAGTAGTGTTTCTTTTTATTCTGTCCCTTTTTGTAGGCGATACACCAGCGCTGCACAGGGACAGACGAGGGTTAAAGGAAGGGATAATTAGAATTCAATTCTATCCTTTTCTGTCCTCCTTCTCAGCCTTGTTACTGTGAGTGGTAAAACCCACAGTAGTACCTCATCTCTTTGGAAAATAACCCTGCCCTCAACCACGGTGGTTTTATCCAAAAAACAGGTTGTTCACCTGGTTTTGGAAAATAGACTTGTTTTGGGTTCTTTTTCACTAAAATTACAACACAGTTGGCAATTGCCCCACTTTGTCGTGTTACACAGTTGATTAAGCAAGGGCATTTCCCTGTTAACTCAATGTGCTGCCCCCCTATATTTTGACGAATACTTTTCAGAGCCAACCTCAAAGGGGAAGTGGGGCACACTATTTAAATTTTCATTCCCCACTCTCAGATTTTTTTTACAATTTGTCCATGGACAGTTTGTATTACATACAGGGATTTTATGTGGGAGTGAAGGGGTGTTTGGGCACCCCTCGTACATTCTACACAAAACAGACCACTTGCTCACGCACTAGCAGGGTTACCCCCATTGACCTTATGCTCACATCAGCATAGGTGGGGCTATTGCAAGATCCACTTGGCTTCCATTTTGTGTGTCCTAGACTCCATCTTTGGATTAGGCCGCACTCTGATACTACGAAAAGGCTTTTCTCCCCTCATGGCCCCCACCTTTCTTCCACTCTCTGAAAGCTTCACAAATCCCTTTCTCATGGATGCGCCGGGGATAATTGAAACAAATAGTAAAATGTATCATCTTACTCTTCCTCTGTGATCACTGGCCTGTGTGTGAACCGGCACGAACCATAACTTGTAGCTCATCCATCTCCACAAACCTGCTCGTACCCTCTCACCCCTGCTGTTGGAAAAATACTGCCAATGTAACCCTGTGCCCTCCTAAGGTATTCTCTTGATGTACCAGAAGTGTGACCCTGCTGTGCGGCCCACCCTAGACTGCCCCCACTAAATTCAGACCTCTGTTGCAATATATTATGTCATTAAACTAACATATGTCATTATACTCCCCACTCGCCTTGATGTGCTAAAACCCACCCAGTAACCCAGGTTATCACGAGGGACAAGGCTGCTTAGTTTGTATCAATTCTATCTCGCCGTGACCTAACCCTCACTCCTCCTGGAAACAGGCAGCTGGACCTTGTGACGCTCACCTTCCCGCCAACTGGGCAGCCTATTCCGAAGAAGCAGCACCTACAGGAATATATTTAACATCGCTCCCCAACCAATCCTGTACTAATGTAGTACCCTATGTTAATGACCTCACTGATGACGCTGTTTTACTTTATAATTCCATGTACGTGTTTTGTTTGCCAGAGCGCTCTCGAGGCAGCAGAGTTCTCTGGATGCTAACTTATTAATCTTGCAACCTGTTCTCCTAGTCTCATTCCCTACTGGGATGTGTTATACTTTAGAAGTTTGTATTAATAATTCAGGGAGTGAGCCTTTAAAATTATGAGGCTGAGAGGCATGCAAATGAGACTGTGCAGGGCGATGGATTGGTCAATAAGGTTTACTGGGTGTGATGTGTAAGGAGAGACTTTGGCAGAAAGTCTGTTTACTGAGAGGAGAGCAGATAGCTGTGGCTGTGTCTTTCAGAAGGCACATTGTGTGGATTTTGGGAGACTTGTGGAAAAATTGGTTGGAGGTGCATGCAGATCACTGTGGAGTGGATGCACATCTTGGAATCCCTCATGTGGAAATTCACTGGCATGGAGTGCGTGGAATGAAGTGCCTGGATTTGGTACCTCTTTGTGCTACTATGGTGACATCCAGACATTATTATTATTCATTATGAAAGCAACAGTTTAGGACATGTCTCTGGAATCTCTTTGCAATTTGCAATGAAAGAAGGACTTGGGAAAGTCATGGACATGTATGCAAACTCCCGAGTAATTTTTCTCGTTTTGCACTGAGACAAATGTGGCTGCGTTCTTCTTCATTTGGTACACAAATGGAGAAAGCGAGGTGCAATGTCAACAAGGCTGTTTGTGCCTTTTGAGAGATGTTGGCATGTCCTCTTTTCACAATGAAAATATTATGTTTCGTAGTACACACATTTTTCACAGAGATGGAGTACATCCTACTTATGCTGACAATCTGATTTTTCTGCGACATGCATTACAACCATTTTTGGAATTATAGCAATCTTTTTTTCCAGTAGGTGTTGACGATTTGAAGTTTTTGAAGCACAAAAATAAAATGCACAAAAAGGCTCTTTTCAGAGCCACCATTTCCTACCAGAGTGAAATGGTTTTGATAGCGCAGCACCCCAAAAATGTTAAATGTCGCGGACTTTTAAAAATGCACAGAGCCCTGCAGTATTTCATTGGCATTTCTATTTTTGAACCGTGAAAGGCGGCTCTGAAAAGAGCCATTTATTTTGGTTTTTGTTGTTTTGTATTCTTTTTGTTTTTCAGACATGACACATAAGGAAATGAAGGGAAGGGAGGGCAGGGGGGGGGCACAACCACAGGGATAAGAAAGGGCAGGTGGAGAAAGGAAGATGTAGGGTGGGCCATAGTCAGGTAGTCGGCAGCCCTTCTCATGCTCCCGGACCGCATCCTCAAAAGTACTTCGAAGGGTCTCCCCCTGCAGAATACTGTTCCCCTCTCCAAACCCTTAGGGAGGTGTTGGTGGTAGAGGGGTTGAGAGTGGTGCTGAGGCAGAAGTAGAACCAGGAGGAGCAGCAGCAGCCATGGAAGCCATCTTCAATGAAATACTTTGAATCTCATGTTCACTCAACTGAAAATGTTAATTGTGCGTTTTTATGGAATAGACATATGACAAGCACAGAAATGTCCTAAAGTTTAGCTTTGGTAAACTTTTAAAAACAAATATTTGAACTAATATCAATTGACATGTCACAAGGAGTTGCTCCCTTAGTGAAGTAGTATAAACCAGAATTAATTTAGTCGATTGGCATTTTAACTTGTTTATGGTGTTTCTATTTTTAGATGATCTGTACAACAAGGCTGTCATAAATTGTCACATGTGTATTTCTAATTGAAACTGTTGTGTAAGGTATTTTTATACTATATATACAACAATAAAAAAAGAAAAAAAAAGAAAGTACTCTTCTTTCCCAATCTCCACTATAAGACAACAATTACTGTTGCAACAACAATCCAATATTGCATTAACACTAGGCCATAGTTTCCCTGTTCCTTAACAAAACTGCAACACAATATAAATACATTACATTACAAACAGATCCCTTCATTTATTGTAACCAGCAGCAAAAAGTAACCTACATATGCACTTTTTCCTCAGGCGCATGTTTGCCCTATTCCTTCCAAGGTCCAAAACACAACTGACACAAAAATTCTTCTAACAACATAGTTAACACACTTTAGTACACCGTCCATAACACAACTTCATTAACTCTTTTTCCCAAGAACTCATCCTACCTTCATAAATAACAAATTAAGAAGATTGCCAAAACCAGCTGCCAAAAAAAGAATACCCGTCAACTCCTACAAAATATTCACATTAATGTACAATGTACATGCCTGTAATTGTAACAATATTTTTACACTATATATCAGCCCAAATAATTATTTTACAATCAAGATTTATTTCCCTCTAACTCATTATATTATTATATTGCACCATTCACCCTCTTTCTATTCCCATGTTAACACCACCATTACACCACCCTTTGTTTTCCTCAAAATGTCACAATGTCCCTACTTATTCAATCACAGCACCACTCCCTTCTTCACTAACCCAAGCCAATCACAACTCTACAGGCGCTTACTCTTCCAACCTTCCCACCCACACCAATTAAGCCACTTCACAATCAAACAGCAATCTATTCATCTCTACAATCACACCCACAAGCCCATGCAGCATAGATACATATACATTCTACAACTTTCAAACTCAAACTTTATTTTTCCCAACAGACACAATAAAAAGCAACTTTGTAGAAAAGAAAGAAAAAATAGAGCAGACAAGAATAAAAGAAAACTATATAGTTATCCACCTCTAAAACAATTTCTAGAAAACATTAAAACAAAAGAGCTAGTAACCTCACCCAACAAAACTAAAGCAGCCATGACTAAAAAAGGAAAGGCCCCTCTTCCAGAAGTAAAGAAAACATGTACAAAGAAAAGCAGACCTACTAACGAACCTAACACTATATCGCGGAAGGATAGCTCAGGGGCAGCGTGCTCGGCCTTGGAAGCAAGACGACATGGAGCAACACAGGTTGGATCCCCAGGTCCGCGCTACGAAACCTCTAGGTATTAAGAGTGTTATAAATTACCAATCATATCATATCATATCTACCAGTGTTAACATAGCCAATATAAAGCAATTCAAAAAAATAATGTTACAAAAAATGTTCTACCGTAGAATTCTTCACAACCTTATAACAAAAGCTGAAAAGTGTTGATCTACCACAGGAGACTAATCTTTAAAGCTCTAATTGACAACACAGTTCTACTAAAGAGAAAATTGTTTACATTTATTTCAAACAGAATGAAACCTCTAACTGAATTAATGAATACATTAAACTTCTGTGAAGGTGATTGGATTCACACAAGCAGCAGAGAACCATATTTCAATGAAGAGGCTTCTAAACAAGAAAAAGAAAAAAAACAATTGCCATAGACAGTGATGTCTGAGGGTATGAAATGGTAGAAGACACCATTATGGCAAAAGAAACCCATATAGAAAAAATGTCCCCAACCAAACTTTCCTTTCACCCAAACAAACTGTCCATTGAACAAATGGACATGCAGCTCAATGCATGAAGTACACCAACAATCCTTTAAATATTTACGACAATTCCTTAATCACTATGTGAATCTAACAGACAAAAGTAAAAGGAAAAATGTACAAACCATTCACTTTTGTCCAGTGAGCAGCCACACTGGACTTTGAGGCCATTCATTAGCCTGCCTTTTAGGAACTGCTTGCAAGAGCACCTTTCACCACATCAGGGAATGTTGTGCATAGAATATACTATGTAAAAAGTCCTCCTCTAAAATTGCAAAATTTAAATAACACTCTCCTACATGGAACAGACAAAGAACACCTTCAAAAAATACTTTGGAACTGATGCTGACTTCAGAATTAAGTAACTTCGGAAAACATGACCGAAAACCTTGCAAACACCAACCTCCTAACTAACACATCAAAGAAAAATAGTTTAAAAACACATTTGCTGAAATACCAGAACAACATGGTAATTCATAGAATTTCGCAGAAAAGTGTCGCAAGCGGCTGGCGCAGAGTGTCCGCGTGCGATTGTCTGCGCCAGGCACGTGTGCTAAAACCGATATCCGCGCACAGCGTATTCATGGATTTTAGGCTCCCAAACCAGCCGTGGCGCAGAGAATCGCAGCGACCCTGCAGCAGCGCCAGTAACACCCCGAAGAACGCCCTCGCGCAAGGAAAACCCATCAAAATCGCTAAATCATCGCAAAGGGCTGCGCTAACCCTGGACCAGTTCACTGGGCTGGCAAAGAGCAAACGGCAAGCGGGGAACGTGTATTTCAGGGGTGCGCAGGAAGTTCCACACGCAATTGGGCCAGTGCGAGCAAGGTATGTGAATTTCAGGGGTGCGCGGGAAGTTCCACATGCGATTTCAGCAGGGTACGTGTATTTCAGGGGTTCGCGTGAAGTTTCTCACGCGATCGGGCCTGGGGGAGCGTGCTACGTGTATTACAGGGGTTCGCGTGAACTTTCTCACGCGATCGGGCCTGGGGGAGCGGGCTACGTGTATTTCAGGGGTTCGCGTGAACTTTCTCACGCGATCGAGCCTGGGGGAGCGGGCTATGTGTATTTCAGGGGTTAGCTTGAACTTTCTCACGCGATCGGGCCTGGGGGAGCATGCTACGTGTATTACAGGGGTTCGCGTGAAGTTGCACACGCGATTGTCCCAGTGCGAGCAGGGTACGTGTATTTCAGGGGTGCGCGGGAAGTTCCACACGCGATAGTCCCAGTGCGAGCAGGGTACGTGTATTAAAGGGGTGCGCGGGAAGTTCCACACGCGATAGTCCCAGTGCGAGCAGGGTACGTGTATTTCAGGGGTGCGCGGGAAGTTCCACACGCGATACCAGCAGGGAATGTGTATTTCAGGAGTTCTGGGGAGTACTACACGTGAATTGGCCGGGTGGGTCCTCCCAGGTGTACGCTCCACAACCTCCACGGCCCCTGCAGGCAGCCCACACCACGGGGGACTACCCTGCACCCCTGCCCATGTCCCGCAGGCAGCCCATTCACCATGGGCATGCCCCCCAGCCAACCCACATGTCACCTTGCACTACTGATCAACAATGCATGTCTCCCACCACCCCCACCCCCCAGCAGTGCAGGGGCAGCCTCCACCAGGCCCCCACTCATGTCCCCCTGCACCCCCACCCTCCAGCATCCAGGGTCACCCTCCACCAGGCTCACACTCATGTCTCCCACCACCCCCACCCCCCAGCCATCATGGGCAGCCTCCACCAGGCCCCCAATCATGTCTACCACCACCCCCACCCCCCGGAAGTGCAGGGTCACCCTCCACCAGGCCCCCACTCATGTCTCCCACCACCCCCACCCCCGGCAGTGCAGGGGCAGCCTCCACCAGGCCCCCACTCATGTCTCCCACCACCCCCACCCCCCTGCCACCATGGGCAGCCCCCACCAGGCCCCCACTCATGTCTCCCACAACCCCACCCCCCGGCAGTGCAGGATCACCCTCCACCAGGCCCACACTCATGTCTCCCACCACCCCCACCCCCCAGCCACCATGGGCAGCCTCCACCAGGCCCCCACTCATGCCTACCACCACCCCCACCCCCCGACAGTGCAGGGTCACCCTCCACCAGGCCCCCACTCATGTCTCCCACCACCCCCACCCCCCAGCAGTGCAGGGGCAGCCTCCACCAGGCCCCCACTCATGTCTCCCACCACGCCCACCCCCTGCCACCATGGGCAGCCCCCACCAGGCCCCCACTCATGTCTCCCACCACCCCCACCCCCCGGCAGTGCAGGGGCAGCCTCCACCAGGCCCCCACTCATGTCCCCCTGCACCCCCACCCCCCAGCATCCAGGGTCACCCTCCACCAGGCCCCCACTCATGTCTCCCACCACCCCCACCCCCCTGCCACCATGGGCAGCCCCCACCAGGCCCCCACTCATGTCTCCCACCACCCCCACCCCCCGGCAGTGCAGGGACAGCCTCCACCAGGCCCCCACTCATGTCCCCCTGCACCCCCTACCCCCAGCATCCAGGGTCACCCTCCACCAGGCCCCCACTCATGTCTCCCACCACCCCCACCCCCCAGCCACCATGGGCAGCCTCCACCAGGCCCCCACTCATGTCTCCCACCACTCCCACCCCCCGGCAGTGCAGGGTCAGCCTCCACCAGGCCCCCACTCATGTCTCCCACAACCCCCAACCCCGGCAGTGCAGGGGCACCCTCCACCAGGCCCCCACTCATGTCTCCCACCACCCCCACCCCCCGGCAGTGCAGGGTCACCCTCCACCAGGCCCCCAATCATGTCTCCCACCACCCCCACCCCCCAGCATCCAGGGTCACCCTCCACCAGGCCCCCACTCATGTCTCCCACCACCCCCACCCCCCGGCAGTGCAGGGTCACCCTCCACCAGGCCCCCACTCATGTCTCCCACCACCCCCACCCCCCGGCAGTGCAGGGGCAGCCTCCACCAGGCCCCCACTCATGTCCCCCTGCACCCCCACCCCCCAGCATCCAGGGTCACCCTCCACCAGGCCCCCGCTCATGTCTCCCACCACCCCCACCCCCCTGCCACCATGGGCAGCCCCCACCAGGCCCCCACTCATGTCTCCCACCACCCCCACCCCCCGGCAGTGCAGGGTCACCCTCCACCAGGCCCCCACTCATGTCCCCCTGCACCCCCACCCCCCAGCATCCAGGGTCACCCTCCACCAGGTCCCCACTCATGTCTCCCACCACCCCCACCCCCCAGACACCATGGGCAGCCTCCACCAGGCCCCCACTCATGTCTCCCACCACCCCCACCCCCCGGCAGTGCAGGGGCAGCCTCCACCAGGCCCCCACTAATGTCCCCCTCCACCCCTACCCCCCAGCATCCAGGGTCACCCTCCACCAGGCCCCCACTCATGTCTCCCACCACCCCCACCCCCCTGCCACCATGGGCAGCCCCCACCAGGCCCCCACTCATGTCTCCCACCACCCCCACCACCCGGCAGTGCAGGGGCAGCCTCCACCAGGCCCCCACTCATGTCTCCCACCACCCCCACCCCCCGGCAGTGCAGGGTCGCCCTCCACCAGGCCCCCACTCATGTCTCCCACCACCCCCACCCCCCAGCATCCAGGGTCACCCTTCACCAGGCCCCCACTCATGTCTCCCACCACCCCCACCCCCCAGCCACCATGGGCAGCCTCCACCAGGCCCCCACTCATGTCTCCCACCACCCCCACCCCCCGGCAGTGCAGGGGCAGCCTCCACCAGGCCCCCACTCATGTCCCCCTGCACCCCCACCCCCCAGCATCCAGGGTCACCCTCCACCAGGCCCCCACTCATGTCCCCCTGCACCCCCACCCCCCAGCATCCAGGGTCACCCTTCACCAGGCCCCCACTCATGTCTCCCACCACCCCCACCCCCCGGCAGTGCAGGGGCAGCCTCCACCAGGCCCCCACTCATGTCTCCCACCACCCCCACCCCCCGGCAGTGCAGGGTCACCCTCCACCAGGCCCCCACTCATGTCTCCCACCACCCCCACCCCCCGGCAGTGCAGGGTCACCCTCCACCAGGCCCCCACTCATGTCTCCCACCACCCCCACCCCCCGGCAGTGCAGGGTCACCCTCTACCAGGCCCCCACTCATGTCTCCCACCACCCCCACCCCCCAGCAGTGCAGGGGCAGCCTCCACCAGGCCCCCACTCATGTCTCCCACCACCCCCACCCCCCGGCAGTGCAGGGTCACCCTCCACCAGGCCCCCACTCATGTCTCCCACCACCCCCACCCCCCAGCATCCAGGGTCACCCTCCACCAGGCCCCCACTCATGTCTCCCACCACCCCCACCCCCCGGCAGTGTAGGGGCAGCCTCCACCAGGCCCCCACTCATGTCTCCCACTAACCCCCACCCCCCTGCCACCATGTGCAGCCCCCACCAGGTCCTCACAATCCCCAATCATGTGCGTAATGGTCAGCCTCCACAGTCAAAAAGCCCTACCAAGTAACCCATTCACCCACATGGAAATGGAAATCACATGTTACACCCCCAATGTTCATGAAGCTAATGAACCCATGTCCGTCACACACATTTTTTGCAATTGAATGGGAAAACACACAACATGACATGCATGAAACCAATGAGATGATACCACACAGTGAACTATGCCAACAAAATTGTATTGAAAAAAATAAAGAATGCTAAAGAAAGAAAACTAACTGCAATGTAAATATGAAAAAATAAGCTGCATGTCCGCATAAAAACACAAAACTGGAAATGCAAATCCTAAAGAATTTTGTCCAAAGTCAAATGTAAAAAATTCTCCATGCAACAAAGAATTATGTACAAAAAAAACAAGGGTCCATGAGCCCAACTGAACTAAGGAAACCTCCTAAAAAACCTACCTAAATATAAACTATATACAAAAAGTGGAGCAGTGTCCGTCGACTCCAAATCATAATAAGAACGAAAGGAAACCTAAAACTAAAGAACTATATACAAAGGCGGCGGGCAAGTCCAGCGGCTCACTCTGTGGTGTCCCGGGCCAGGGCATCATCGAACTCCTGTTCGATGTCCCGGAGGCGGTCCAGTTCCATGGCCCCGAGGGTCCGCAGGGACGACGCTGTGTCCTCCTCCAACCCCCTGCGGATTGCCTCGAGGCACTCGGCCCGCCTCAGGGCCCTCCGTATGAAGTTCTCCGCCCTGACCATTGTGAGCCGTGCCTCTTCCACCCGCCGCCGCTCCGCACCTATGGCGTGGCCCAACCGCTGCCACACGGAAGACACTCTCTGTCCTGGATCCCACCATGTTGCTGCTGCTGCTGCTCTGCCTCTGCCCGTGCACTGCCTCCTGCTGCCTGCACATCCTCCGCCGGCTGGGGTGCACCTGTTGATGTGGCCACCCCTGCTGGACCTCCGACTCCCGACTGTGGCAGGGATGCCTCCTCCACCAGCCTGGCCGCACCGTCAGAGGCAGCTCCACAGGGCACCCAGGTGACTGATGGGTGGGAAGATGGCACAGAAGACAACTGGCGCGTAGGGGGTCCAGTTGAGGAGGGGGTCGGAGCAAGCCCCATCAGACAGCGGAATCCGGCCTGGGGGACCTGTCATCTGTGCTTGCCCCTTGTGTAGCCTACCCCTTCAGAGGTCATTCTAGGCTGCGTGTGACACGCATACGTTCATTCTTGTGTTACTGGGTGCCACAGCGTAGTGCAGGTTTTTCTTTCTGCACACGTGGTCTAGGAGGGGTTGCGTGCACGTCATCTCCCTTTTTTGGGGCTCCTGTGCGTAGCGTGACCCGTCATCTTTCCCCAGGGGTTACAATCAGCCTTGCAAGAGCACTAGGGTACAATTACCATCTGGTACCCAACCCCTTTGACCCCCAATTGCCCAGGACAATATTTTACAGCCACTCCCATACGCACATCAACATCAGTGCCATGGTTGGGAGGCGAGGATTCCGTAAGGGTGGCAAAGGTGGAAGAGCCACAAGTGGTGGCCGTGGTGGATCCGGTAGGGGACGTGGTCGCTACTTGCAGGGTGAGCCTGTCCCCCCATGTGTGGAGGACCAGTCAAGGGCACCCATAATCCCCCCCCCTCCCGTTGAGGCTGATGTGGCTGACACCATCCATGCTCAGCCCTTGTTGGACCAGCCCATTGTGGCACCAGACCTGGCTGACTCAATGGCTGACTTCCAGCTCAGCAGGCCTATGACACGTGCGCTGGTGCACGTTGATGTCACCATGCCACGTGCATCTGGGGCAGCAAGGTCATCTGCTGCACCAAGTAGGCAGGGCGGAGAGGCTGCAGGGGCAGCTGCGGCTCCATCCACCCCAGCCCTCACACACCCAGCCAGGACAGTGTCGGTCCTAGTCCATGCTGCTGATATTCCCCCTGACACCATCACACTAGAGCCAATGCCTGCACCAACTCCCATGCTGAGTGTGCAATCCCACACTCCTGATACAGAGTCCACCAGGGCTCCTGCCCCTAGTGTCCAGAGCGGCGCAGGACACTCAGAATCACCACCACCTTCCAAGCGGAAGAGGAAGAGTGCTCGTCCGGCACAGGCTGATGCCCCAGACACGGCTACACAGTCCGGCCCGTCCAGGAAGCCCAGCTTCACGGATGACGAACTGAATGCACTTGTCGAGTATGTGTCCGCACATGACAACGAGATGGTCATTGTTGCAGGATCCAAGACCACACCTGCACAACGCCAGGCACACTGGCAGACCGTTGCGGACATCGTAAGTGCCCTTGGAATCGTGTGGCGCACAGCCAATGATTGCTATAAGCGCTGGAATGACCTAAAGCGCAGGGAAAAGAGTAAGCTGGCCTCAAGTCATGCCGCAACTCTAGTGACTGGAGGTGGGTCTCCAGTAGTAGACATGGAACTCACTCCACATGAGTCAGTCGCTGGGACCTACGTCACGGAGGAACAGATCCAAGGCGTGGGAGATCTCCCTGATTACGAGGCATTGTCCGGTGAGTGCACATGCATGTGTGTGTCATCCATGTGCATGGTGTGTGTGAGGGCTTCTGTTTGTGTGCCAGGTGAGAGTGTGTGCGCCTGAGTCGTATGGGTCATCCATGTGCTTCATGCAATACATCCTGCGCAGCTGCATTTGGCCATAGCTGTATCCCTTCTGCCAACAGTAGACATGTAGTCCAACTGCACGCCAGTTGCCCTTGAAGTGTCACCTTGCCACAACATTGTTGCAAAATTTAGCACTGTTCATTTAGTCAGATATTTTCCATTCCACCACTTTTACTAGGCATGTCGCAGTCCTCTAGTCACATGTCTGACATGGCTATGGTAAAGTTGAGTGACTTTGTTACTTGGATATCATTTGTTCAAACATGTCCCTGTGCAATTGCACCATTTCGGACTGGCAGCTCCAGGTGAAGAATCTGACCTGTTAGAATTAGAAAAGCTATTACATGCGGGAAACTGGACAGTATGCATAGGTGCTGCCCTCCTCTCCATCTTCACTCAATAGCAATGGTACATGCCATCTGTGTGATGGCATGTGTGTTTCACCTGCCAATCACAGGCCAATGTGTGATGCCACTGCCAGGCAGCATGCAGAAAATGTGTTCATCTTCAATCTTGGTATCATCAGTGTGTGCCATTTGCCTGCCCTTCATACGCAGTGAGGGTGCATGCATGGGAGGGTTTTAGTCATGTGGGACATGTGTCAAACAAGCACTGTTTCTCTTGCTTCTCAGCCCTCATTGTGTGCCATGGTGCTAATGCCTGTTTCCATTTCTTTGTTTTTATGTCTTTGCAGGGGAAGACGCACCTGATACTGCTGGGGTTGTGGAGATGGTGCAGACCCAGGAGGGGCCCGAGGGCCGACCAACCACCAGTGAGGGACGTGGTGTGGTGGTGGGTGAGAACCCACAAGTGCTTCAGGTCCTGCTCTCAAGGGGTGTCTCTGGCTGCACCTCCCCCGAGCTGTACTCAGGTGTTGATTCGGATGAGACCTACGTGCCGTCGCAGGTGAGTGTTCCAGGGAGGGATTCTGTTCTGTCTCACCCACCTGCACCAGGGTCAGAACCCTCAATGGGGATGTCAGTGTTGGCAGCTACGCCTTTGGTGGTTACGGATGCAGGGTCCCACTCCGCGACATCTGATCCTGTTCCTGGGCCAGCAGATCAGAGGGGGAATGCAGTCCTGCAGCCTCAGGCAGTGCCGGCACAGCAAGGCGCAGTTCGCCTTGCCCCAGACAGGTGTGGTGCCCGCCGACGTGGTGGCCGTACGGCACCTGGCAATACTGCATGGGAGCAATCCATTTACGGTATGGCAACCCAACAGGCAGCATCATCCGAGATGATGGCTCAGGCCATGGATAGGGTGGCCACTTCCATTGTCCCCCCTGAAAGGCTGATGGAGCGACTAGAGCAGGCAACCAACACCATCTGCCAGTCACACAGGGAGGACATGTTGGGGTCCAACAGGGACAGGCGGGCGGCACTGGCGACTCTGCAGGAGGCCATCTCCATTGAGTCCCAGGGCCACAGGGAAGCCCTGAGGCAGGAGCTCCTTCACCTCAGGACGACTCTTGTTGAGCTTGAGGCTTCTACACACCAAAGGACAGAACAGCAGCTGGAGCGTCTCACCCGTACGCTCTCAGCTGAGATGCAGGCAATGAGGGCGGAGGTCCGGGCATCCCGTGAGTTGTTGCATGGGGACCTCCGGACACTCATCCTCCAGAACCAGACCTACCACACCCGCATGCTTGCAGCCATGGAGGAGCAGACTAGGGCCTTGCGTGGGCTGCCTCCCATAGTGCAACCACCTCCCGATGCAGCTGCACAGGGTGATAATAGCGACAGCAGTGATACTCCCACAATAGGGTAGCCGTGTGGGCCATGAGCCCATGGAGGTGTTTTTTTTTCCCAGGATCCACGCAGGTGGGTTCTGGTGTGCATCCTGTCCTCGGACCTCCTGGGTGGCCTCCCCAACCCCCCCGGGCCCTTCAATGGCCATTTTTGATTTTTATTTTTATTTTGTTATTTTTATTTTTATTTCTTTTATTCCCAATTTTTTTGGGACGATTTGTTGGCTTCCGTGGTTCCTGTGGGCATACGCTGCATTGTGGCTGGGCACATGCAGGCTTGTAATGTATTTGGTTCAGATGCTTGGGTTTGAGTCACACACACCCCTCCTGCTTCCCGTTTCCATGGGCTTGCAAAGGGTGTGCCCAAGTGACAGTGAATTACACAGTGACGTTGGACTCCCATGAGCTGTGTGGGCAGTCTGTAGTCAATACTGTGTATACATTCCTAGTGCATATTGCTGTTGTGTTGTACACTGCATGTTGCATTGATGTGTAACTCATCTTCTGTGTCTACCTCCCAATTTGCAGGTCCCTTCCTCATGTCTACACAAGGACCTCTAGTCTGGAGATGTGGTCCATGTTGGCAGCAGTGCACCTACAACTCTACAGGCGCCAACACTGCACAGTTGGTAGTGGTGGGAGTGCAGGCATTTCCAGGTGGTGAGACTACTAATATTATACATTAGTGATGTCATGTTAATGGTAGTACGTGCTCAAGTTTGTCGTTGGTCCGGCATTACTGTGAGCATTTCAGGAGTTGCAAGTTTCTAATAGGGACACTGTACATTGTGACACCAGTGTCATGTTGTGGGGATTACTTTGTTTACGTGCAAATAGCATGACATGGCACGGTGTGTCGTGTGGCGGTGCTGGGGTTGGGTTGGCTGACATGGCACTGTCCTCTTGTTGCATTTTGCAAGTGGGTATTAATTTGAGCTGCTTGAATGTGTAACTTCACAAAACTGCATTGGTGGTGTCAGTGTGGGTAGGGATGCACACATTGTGACACTTCCAGGTGAACTATCTCAGGCTGATGTGGTTTTCACGGTTCTTTCTCCAGACATTCAGGATCAGTGTCAGGTTGAGTCATCATTGATTGTCAGATGGAATGTGCCAGGGCAGTGTGCACTCCACAGGGGTGTGATTTCTATGTGAAGTAATTAGCCACTAGCTGTGTACGGGCTGCCTCCCCCCGTGCCCTTTCCCCTCCCATGCGCAGCAGCTGTGCATGTGGTTGGGGATGGGGGGGCACCACCATGTCCACGGCCAGGCCCCGGCATGTTGCAACGTTGTGCAGGACACATGCTGCCACTATGATCCTGCACACTACTGGGGGAGCGTACAACAGCTGCCCGCCAGAACGGTCAAGGGAGCGAAAGCGTGACTTCAGCACTCCAAATGTGCGCTCCACTATGCCCCGGGTTGTAATGTGGGCTGCGTTATATCTTACCTGGGGTGGCGTGGTGGGGTTCCGAATTGGTGTCATCATGTGGGGGCTGAGAGGGTAGGCACTGTCCCCTGTGGAGGTGGTGATTGGTATCATTGGTGGGGTTGTGACCTTGCTCAGTATCTGACATGCATGCATGTGCAGTGGCATTCATACTCACCAAGCAGCCATGTATCGCCATGTCGGCCAGATTCTAGGTCCCGGCTTAGGGGGGACATTCGGTAAATGAAGATGTCGTGGGTTGACCCAGGATAGTTGGCATATAGTGAGGTGATGATTCCCTTGGCATTACATACTACCTGCACGTTGATGGAATGCCAGTGCTTGCGGTTCCTATAGATGTGCTCAGATGCCCTGGGGGGACGTAGAGCCACATGGGTGCAGTCAATGGCACCTAGCACTTTGGGGAATCGTGCCACAGTGTAGAAATCCAGGGCGGCAACATGCCTTTCTGCAGGGGTTCTGGGCAGGTATATGTGCCTGCGGACTGATGGGCGTGCAGTGATGATGTTCAAGACCTGGTGTAGGCAGCGTGACTGGGTGGCCTGTGATACACCACCCACAATGGCACTTGTCCGCTGAAATGATCCAGTGGCTAAGAAGTGCAGTACATTGAGGACCTTCTCCAGGGGGCTGAGTGCTTGGGAGCACAGGGTGGGTGATGTGAGGTCGTCCTCCCACTCACTCACCAGGTCCAGTATGATGTGTGGTGGAAACCTGTACCTCCCATGCACCTGGTCATCAGGCATCCCGAAAAGGCTGGTTCTGGGTGTGAATATTCTGGCCCTGACTATCCTCCTCCTCCTTTGGTAGGCCACGCCCACTGCTGCTAGGAACGGTATGTTCATCCTGGGTCTGAGCTAGTTATTTTGTTAGCGTGCAAATTAATGCGTTGCGCGTGTTGTAGGCAAGCGTGTGACCCGCGCACCCCTCCAATCCAGTGCCCAGTCCAATAGCGTGTGGAAATTGGCGCGTACACCGGGATACAGGTGCGCTGACGTACTTGCGTGTGTAAGTGTCCGCGCACACCTGATATACACGTACATAGGCCAATCGCGTGTACACGCACTTTTGTGTAATTACACGCGATGAGACTCTGACGTGCTGTCCAATTACACGCGATGAGACTCTGACGTGCTGTCCAATTACACGCGATGAGACTCTGACGTGCAGTCTTTCCACGTGTGCTCTATCATCACGTGGTGTGTGGGGAACACCCGTGCGGGTCACGTCACAGACGCGCTTACGCGATGAGGGCCTTTGGTCCAATGGATTCGCGTATGCGTGCTGACGCGCTTACGCGCTAAGGGCCTTTCCTCGGTTTTCACGCTGACGTGCAGGATTTTCACGTGCCAAATCACTCCGTACCAAGCTGGCCATGCGTAAGCACACGGAAGACCACGCTCCTGCCCAAAAGGCCGAACTACTGCCCCCCAGAGCCCCGAGCACGCTCCCACCTGCCATCTGCTGCTGCCTGACTGCCTGCTGGCCACGTGCACTGCCATTTGCTGCCTGCACATCAGCCAGGGGTGCTGTTGCTGTGACCACTCCTGCTGGAACCGAAGACTCCCGACTGGAATTCCATCGCTCCACAGCCCAGCCCCAGGACCCAGTTGCCCACACACTCCTGCCTCTGGGGTTGTCATGTCGGGGCATACACCATCTGTGACCACTGACAACCCCAGGCCAGAGAGGCAGAGGGGCACCAGCTTCAGTGCCACCGAAGTTGGTGTCCTGGTACAGCAAGTCCTGGGGCAGTATGATGCCCTCTTTGGAAGTTCCCGCGCCGACAAGGAAGGACGGACTCAGATCTGGACTGACATCGTGACTGCCATCAACGCGGAGGGGGTGGCAGTCCGGGACTTACAACATGTCAGGAAGCGCTGGCAGGACTTCAGGTCCAGGACCCTGAACAAGGCCCGGCGCCCCTTGAAGGCAGCGGATGCCAAGGGGCGCCGGGGCCACTTGTCGGAAGAACAGATGGGGGTCCTGGAACGCATATCCCCAGCGCTCCACGTCCAGGTCCTAGAGAAGCAGACCCGTCTGGAGTCGAGCGGTGAGTGTACATGCATCCTGGTTGTGTGCAGGGCGTGTGGTGATCATTCGCCATTGTGCCGGTTGCACATCTGTTTGTATGGGGTCGAGTATGGGTGGGGGTGTACAGGGCCGTGGGGCTGACACATGTGAGGGCTGTAATGTGTGAGACATGGATGGTGCTTGTGTGTGTGGGCTTGCATGGCAAATGCAGTTGTGCGTGCACACATGTTTGGATGAATGTGTATGTAAGTAGACATGTCCGTGATGTCAGGCATGTATGTTGTTTTCGGCTGCATGTATGAGCACTGTGTACATGTGCATGTGTGTGTATTTGTCAAGGGTGCAACAGTGATGCTACATGGATGCATGTGACAGCGGTATGTGGAAGCCTGATTGGCAGATGTGACATGGATGCCCGTCTGAACAGTGCGACACTTGGCAGAGGTGTAGACATGCATGCAAGTGTGGTGGTGTGTGTACATGTGTGGTGCACTTCCTGTGTTGCATGTGATGTCTGGCTCCCCTTTGGCTGCTGATGCTGTTGTATGTGTAGGGATGGTGGATGGCAGTTGCAAAATGGCTGTGGTATGGCTCATGTGTGCCAGTTGCAATGACATGTGTGTTGGGGATTGTGATGACATGTCTGAGGTTTGCCAATGCCACTCATGTGCAACTGTCATGCGTGTATGTGTCCATTGTACAGTGCCCTGATGCCTGTGTTTTGTTTCTCCCTGTCTGCAGTGTCAACTGATGAAGAGGGCGGAGAAGGTGCTGTGGAGCACAGCGGCGGGGATCCGACCGCCAGCCGGAGACGCAAGGCCCGGCTCCCCTCCCGTGTTGTCATCTCGTCGGGGAGTGAGGAGTCCGGTGCCGCGTCCCAGGCCGCAGCTGCCGGGGGGAGGTCCAAGAGGCGGAGGTTGCAGTTGGACTCCTCGGCAGCAGAAGGGGCAGCTGGGACCCCACAGGGCCCAACAGGGGAAGATGGCACGGAGTCATCCAGGTTGGTGGGGGGTTTGGTGGAGGAGGGGGCTGCGCAAGCACCTGAGACGGGGTCTGGAGGTGGGGATCCCACTGGTGCTAGTGGTGCAGTGCAGGACCAGGGACAGGAGTCAGCACAGGCGGCCGCGGAGGTGCCTGTGTGCAATCCTGTCCCCGATCCTGTCCCTGCATCATCTTGCACCAGCAGGGATGCCTACGTCCAGACCCGTTTTCAGGCAGGGGATGAGCTGACGTCAACTGGCCTTCCTCTGCCTGCGGACGTGGCCATCCAGGTCCGGGTTGAGCCTGTCCTGGCTGGTGTGGCGTTCCGTCAACGGGCCATGCGAGGTGACCTGCAGTCTTTTCATGGAGAGACTGCACGTCATCTTGAATGGCTCGTTGACCATGTCAGCCTGCTGGGACAGGTCACCCAGGCCGGATTCCTCCGTCTGATGGGGCTTGCTCCGACCCCCTCCTCAACTGGACCCCCTACGCGCCAGTCGTCCTCTGTGCCATCTTCCCACCCATCAGTCACCTGGGTGCCCTGTGGAGCTGCCTCTGACGGTGCGGCCAGGCTGGTGGTGGAGGCATCCCTGCCACAGTCGGGAAGCGGAGGTCCAGCTGGGGTGGCCACATCAACAAGTGCACCCCTGCCGGCGGAGGATGTGCAGGCAGCAGGAGGCAGTGCACGGGAAGAGGCAGAGCAGCAGCAGCAACATGTTGGGAGCCTTGAAGGCTCGGGGCTTTCGACATCGGAGGGGCGGCCATCGGCCGGAGGGCAGGGGGACCCCAGGACAGAGAGTGTCTTCCGTGTGGCAGCGGTTGGGCCACGCCATAGGTGCGGGGCGGCGGCGGGCGGAAGAGGCGCGGCTCACAATGGTCAGGGCGGAGAACTCCATGCGGTGGGCCCTGAGGTGGGCCGAGTGCCTCGAGGCAATCCGCAGGGGGTTGGAGGAGGACACAGCGTCGTACCTGCGGACCCTCGGGGCCATGGAACTGGACCGCCTCCGGGACATCGAACAGGAGTTCGATGATGCCCTGGCCCGGGACACCACGGAGTGAGCCGCTGGACTAGCCCGCCGCCTTTGTATATAGTTATTTAGTTTTAGGTTTCCTTTCTTTCGAATTATGATTTGGAGTCGACGGACACTGCTCCACTTTTTGTATATCGTTGATTTTTAGGTAGGTTTTTTAGTAGGTTTCCTTTGTTCAGTTGGGCTCATGGACCCTTGGTAGTTTTTTATACGGACATGCATGTTTTTTGTTCTCATTCACATTGTAGTTAGTTTTCTTTCTTTTGCATTCTTAATTTTTTTTAATACAATTTTGTTAGCATAGTTCACTGTGTGGTATCATCTCATTGGTTTCATGCATGTCATGTTGTGTGTTTTCCCATTATATTGCAACCATTGTGTGTGTCGGACATGGGTTCATTAGCTTCATGAACATTGGAGGTGTAACATGTGATTTCCATTTCCATGTGGGTGAATGGGTTACTTGGTAGGGCTTTTTGGATGTGGAGGCTGTCCATTACGCACATGATTGGGGATTGTGAGCACTTGGTGGAGGCTGCCCCATGCACTGCTGGGGGGTGGGGGTGGTGGGAGACATGAGTGGGGGCCTGGTGGAGGCTGCCCCTGGTGGCTGGGGGGTGGGGGTGGTGGGAGACATGAGTGGGGGCCTGCTGGAGGCTGCCCCTGGTGGCTGGGGGGTGGGGGTGGTGGGACACATGAGTGGGGGCCTGGTGGAGGCTGCCCATGGTGGCAGGGGGGTGGGGGTGGTGGGAGACATGAGTGGGGGCCTGCTGGAGGCTGCCCCTGCACTGCTGGGGGGTGGGGGTGGTGGGAGACATGGGTGGGGGCCTGGTGGAGGCTGCCCCTGGTGGCTGGGGGAAGGGGGTGGTGGGAGACATGGGTGGGGGCCTGCTGGAGGCTGCCCCTGGTGGCTGGGGGGCGGGGGTGGTGGGACACATGAGTGGGGGCCTGGTGGAGGCTGCCCATGGTGGCAGGGGTGTGGGGGTGGTGGGAGACATGAGTGGGGGCCTGCTGGAGGCTGCCCCTGCACTGCTGGGGGGTGGGGGTGGTGGGAGACATGAGTGGGGGCCTGGTGGAGGCTGCCCCTGGTGGCTGGGGGATGGGGGTGGTGGGAGACATGAGTGGGGGCCTGCTGGAGGCTGCCCCTGGTGGCTGGGGGGTGGGGGTGGTGGGACACATGAGTGGGGGCCTGGTGGAGGCTGCCCATGGTGGCAGGGGGGTGGGGGTGGTGGGAGACATGAGTGGGGGCCTGCTGGAGGCTGCCCCTGCACTGCTGGGGGGTGGGGGTGGTGGGAGACATGGGTGGGGGCCTGGTGGAGGCTGCCCCTGGTGGCTGGGGGAAGGGGGTGGTGGGAGACATGAGTGGGGGCCTGCTGGAGGCTGCCCCTGCACTGCTGGGGGGTGGGGGTGGTGGGAGACATGAGTGGGGGCCTGGTGGAGGCTGCCCCTGGTGGCTGGGGGGTGGGGGTGGTGGGAGACATGAGTGGGGGCCTGCTGGAGGCTGCCCCTGCACTTCTGGGGGGTGAGGGTGGTGGGAGACATGAGTGGGGGCCTGGTGGAGGCTGCCCCTGGTGGCTGGGGGGTGGGGGTGGTGGGAGACATGAGTGGGGGCCTGCTGGAGGCTGCCCCTGGTGGCTGGGGGGTGGGGGTGGTGGGACACATGAGTGGGGGCCTGGTGGAGGCTGCCCATGGTGGCAGGGGTGTGGGGGTGGTGGGAGACATGAGTGGGGGCCTGCTGGAGGCTGCCCCTGCACTGCTGGGGGGTGGGGGTGGTGGGAGACATTAGTGGGGGCCTGGTGGAGGCTGCCCCTGGTGGCTGGGGGATGGAAGTGGTGGGAGACATGAGTGGGGGCCTGCTGGAGGCTGCCCCTGCACTGCTGGGGGGTGGGGGTGGTGGGAGACATGAGCGGGGGCCTGGTGGAGGCTGCCCCTGGTGGCTGGGGGGTGGGGGTGGTGGGACACATGAGTGGGGGCCTGGTGGAGGCTGCCCATGGTGGCTGGGCGGTGGGGGTGGTGGGACACATGAGTGGGGGCCTGGTGGAGGCTGCCCATGGTGGCTGGGGGGTGGGGGTGGTGGGAGACATGAGTGGGGGCCTGCTGGAGGCTACCCCTGGTGGCTGGGGGGTGGGGGTGGTGGGAGACATGAGTGGGGGCCTGGTGGAGGCTGCCCCTGCACTGCCGGGGGGTGGGGGTGGTGGGAGACATGAGTGGGGGCCTGGTGGAGGGTGACCCTGCACTGCCAGGGGGTGGGGGTGGTGGGAGACATGAGTGGGGGCCTGGTGGAGGCTGCCCCTGGTGGCTGGGGGGTGGTGGGAGACATGAGTGGGGGCCTGCTGGAGGCTGCCCCTGCACTGCTGGGGGTGGGGGTGGTGGGAGACATGAGTGGGGGCCTGGTGGAGGCTGCCCCTCGTGGCTGGGGGGTGGGGGTGGTGGGACACATGAGTGGGGGCCTGGTGGAGGCTGCCCATGGTGGCAGGGGGGTGGGGGTGGTGGGAGACATGAGTGGGGGCCTGGTGGAGGCTGGCCATGGTGGCAGGGGGATGGGGGTGGTGGGACACATGAGTGGGGGCCTGGTGGAGGGTGACCCTGCACTGCCGGGGGGTGGGGGTGGTGGGAGACATGAGTGGGGGCCTGGTATAGGCTGCCCCTGGTGGCTGGGGGGTGGGGGTGGTGGGAGACATGAGTGGGGGCCTGCTGGAGGCTGCCCCTGCACTGCTGGGGGGTGGGGGTGGTGGGAGACATGAGTGGGGGCCTGGTGGAGGCTGCCCCTGTTTGCTGGGGGGTGGGGGTGGTGGGACACATGAGTGGGGGCCTGGTGGAGGCTGGCCATGGTGGCAGGGGGGTGGGGGTGGTGGGACACATGAGTGGAGGCCTGGTGGAGGCTGCCCCTGGTGGCTGGGAGGTGGGGGTGGTGGGACACATGAGTGGGGGCCTGGTGGAGGCTGGCCATGGTGGCAGGGGGGTGGGGGTGGTGGGAGACATGAGTGGGGGCCTGGTGGAGGCTGCCCCTGGTGGCTGGGGGGTGGGGGTGGTGGGAGACATGAGTGGGGGCCTGCTGGAGGCTGCCCCTGCACTCCTGGGGGGTGGGGTGGTGGTAGACATGAGTGGGGGCATGGTGGAGGCTGCCCCTGCACTGCTGAGGGGTGGGGGTGGTGGGAGACATGGGCGGGGGCCTGGTGGAGGCTGCCCCTGGTGGCTGGGGGGTGGGGGGTGGGAGACATGAGTGGGGGCCTGCTGGATGCTGCCCCTGGTGGCTGGGGGGTGGGGGTGGTGGGAGACATGAGTGGGGGCCTGGTGGAGGCTGCCCCTGCACTGCAGGGGGGATGGGGGTGGTGGGAGACATGAGTGGGGGCCTGGTGGAGGCTGCCCATGGTGGCAGGGGGGTGGGGGTGGTGGGAGACATGAGTGGGGGCCTGGTGGAGGCTGGCCATGGTGGCAAGGGGATGGGGGTGGTGGGACACATGAGTGGGGGCCTGGTGGAGGGTGACCCTGCACTGCCGGGGGGTGGGGGTGGTGGGAGACATGAGTGGGGGCATGGTGGAGGCTGCCCCTGGTGGCTGGGGTGTGGGGGTGGTGGGAGACATGAGTGGGGGCCTGCTGGAAGCTGCCCCGGCACTGCTGGGGGGTGGGGGTGGTGGGAGACATGAGTGGGGGCCTGGTGGAGGCTGCCCCTGGTTGCTGGGGGGTGGGGGTGGTGGGACACATGAGTGGGGGCCTGGTGGAGGCTGGCCATGGTGGCAGGGTGGTGGGGGTGGTGGGACACATGAGTGGGGGCCTGGTGGAGGCTGCCCCTGGTGGCTGGGGGGTGGGGGTGGTGGGACACATGAGTGGGGGCCTGGTGGAGGCTGGCCATGGTGGCAGGGGGGTGGGGGTGGTGGGACACATGAGTGGGGGCCTGGTGGAGGCTGCCCCTGGTGGCTGGGGGGTGGGGGTGGTGGGACACATGAGTGGGGGCCTGGTGGAGGCTGCCCATGGTGGCTGGGGGGTGGGGGTGGTGGTAGACATGAGTGGGGGCCAGCTGGAGGCTGCCCCTGCACTGCTGGGGGGTGGGGGTGGTGGTAGACATGAGTTGGGGCATGGTGGAGGCTGCCCCTGCACTGCTGGGGGGTGGGGGTGGTGGGAGACATGGGTGGGGGCCTGGTGGAGGCTGCCCCTGGTGGCTGGGGGGTGGGGGGTGGGAGACATGAGTGGGGGCCTGCTGGATGCTGCCCCTGGTGGCTGGGGGGTGGGGGTGGTGGGAGACATGAGTGGGGGCCTGGTGGAGGCTGCCCCTGCACTGCTGGGGGCATGGGGGTGGTGGGAGACATGAGTGGGGGCCTGGTGGCGGCTGCCCATGGTGGCAGGGGGGTGGGGGTGGTGGGAGACATGAGTGGGGGCCTGGTGGAGGCTGGCCATGGTGGCAGGGGGGTGGGGGTGGTGGGAGACATGAGTGCGGGCCTGGTGGAGGCTGCCCATGGTGGCAGGGGTTGGGGGTGGTGGGAGACATGAGTGGGGGCCTGGTGGAGGCTGCCCCTGCACTGCTGTGGGGTGGGGGTGGTGGGAGACATGGGTGGGGGCCTG
Source organism: Ambystoma mexicanum (assembly GCF_040938575.1). NCBI lineage: Eukaryota > Metazoa > Chordata > Amphibia > Caudata > Ambystomatidae > Ambystoma > Ambystoma mexicanum. Next base: position 339,409,402 of record NC_090934.1, on the reverse strand, counting down.
GTGGAGGCTGCCCCTGGTGGCTGGGGGGTGGGGGTGGTGGTAGACATGAGTGGGGGCCTGCTGGAGGCTGCCCCTGCACTGCTGGGGGGTGGGTGTGGTGGTAGACATGAGTTGGGGCCTGGTGGAGGCTGCCCCTGCACTGCTGGGGAGTGGGGGTGGTGGGAGACATGGGTGGGGGCCTGGTGGAGGCTGCCCCTGGTGGCTGGGGGGTGGGGGTGGTGGTAGACATGAGTGGGGGCCTGCTGGAGGCTGCCCCTGGTGGCTGGGGGGTGGGGGTGGTGGGAGACATGAGTGGGGGCCTGCTGGAGGCTGCCCCTGCACTGCTGGGGGGTGGGGGTGGTGGGAGACATGAGTGGGGGCCTGGTGGAGGCTGCCCCTGGTGGCTGGGGGGTGGGGGTGGTGGGAGACATGAGTGGGGGCCTGCTGGAGGCTGCCCCTGCACTGCTGGGGGGTGGGGGTGGTGGGAGACATGAGTGGGGGCCTGGTGGAGGCTGCCCCTGGTTGCTGGGGGGTGGGGGTGGTGGGACACATGAGTGGGGGCCTGGTGGAGGCTGCCCATGGTGGCTTGGGGGTGGGGGTTGTGGGACACATGAGTGGGGGCCTGGTGGAGGCTGCCCATGGTGGCAGGGGGTGGGGGTGGTGGGAGACATGAGTGGGGGCCTGGTGGAGGCTGGCCATGGTGGCAGGGGGGTGGGGGTGGTGGTAGACATGAGTGGGGGCCTGGTGGAGGCTGCCCCTGCACTGCTGGGGGGGTGGGGGTGGTGGGAGACATGAGTGGGGGCCTGGTGGAGGCTGCCCATGGTGGCAGGGGGGTGGGGTGGTGGGAGACATGAGTGGGGGCCTGGTGGAGGCTGCCCATGGTGGCAGGGGGGTGGGGGTGGTGGGAGACATGAGTGGGGGCCTGGTGGAGGCTGCCCATGGTGGCAGGGGGGTGGGGGTGGTGGGAGACATGACTGGGCGCCTGGTGGAGGCTGCCCCTGCACTGCTGGGGGGTGGGGGTGGTGGGAGACAAGTGTGGGGGCCTGGTGGAGGCTGCCCCTGGTGGCTGGGGGGTGGGTGTGGTGGTAGACATGAGTGGGGGCCTGCTGGAGGCTGCCCCTGCACTGCTGGGGGGTGGGGTTGGTGGTAGACATGAGTGGGGGCCTGGTGGAGGCTGCCCCTGCACTGCTGGGGTGTGGGGGTGGTGGGAGACATGGGTGGGGGCCTGGTGGAGGCTGCCCCTGGTGGCTGGGGTGTGGGGGTGGTGGTAGACATGAGTGGGGGCCTGCTGGAGGCTGCCCCTGGTGGCTGGGGGGTGGGGGTGGTGGGAGACATGAGTGGGGGCCTGGTGGAGGCTGCCCCTGCACTGCTGGGGGGTGGGGGTGGTGGGAGACATGAGTGGGGGCCTGGTGGAGGCTGCCCATGGTGGCAGGGGGGTGGGGGTGGTGGGAGACATGAGTGCGGGCCTGGTGGAGGCTGCTCATGGTGGCAGGGGGGTGGGGGTGGTGGGAGACATGAGTGGGGGCCTGGTGGAGGCTGCCCATGGTGGCAGGGGGGGTGGGGGTGGTGGGAGACATGAGTGGGGGCCTGGTGGAGGCTGCCCCTGCACTGCTGGGGGGTGGGGGTGGTGGTAGACATGAGTTGGGGCATGGTGGAGGCTGCCCCTGCACTGCTGGGGGGTGGGGGTGGTGGGAGACATGGGTGGGGGCCTGGTGGAGGCTGCCCCTGGTGGCTGGGGGGTGGGGGGGGTGGGAGACATGAGTGGGGGCCTGCTGGATGCTGCCCCTGGTGGCTGGGGGGTGGGGGTGGTGTGAGACATAAGTGGAGGCCTGGTGGAGGCTGCCCCTGCACTGCTGGGGGGATGGGGGTGGTGGGAGACATGAGTGGGGGCCTGGTGGCAGCTGCCCATGGTGGCAGGGGGGTGGGGGTGGTGGGAGACATGAGTGGGGGCCTGGTGGAGGCTGGCCATGGTGGTAGGGGGGTGGGGGTGGTGGGAGACATGAGTGGGGGCCTGGTGGAGGCTGCCCATGGTGGCAGGGGTTGGGGGTGGTGGGATACATGAGTGGGGGCCTGGTGGAGGCTGCCCCTGCACTGCTGTGGGGTGGGGGTGGTGGGAGACATGGGTGGGGGCCTGGTGGAGGCTGCCCCTGGTGGCTGGGGGGTGGGGTGGTGGTAGACATGAGTGGGGGCCTGCTGGAGGCTGCCCCTGCACTGCTGGGGGGTGGGGGTGGTGGTAGACATGAGTTGGGGCCTGGTGGAGGCTGCCCCTGCACTGCTGGGGAGTGGGGGTGGTGGGAGACATGGGTGGGGGCCTGGTGGAGGTTGCCCCTGGTGGCTGGGGGGTGGGGGGGGTGGTAGACATGAGTGGGGGCCTGCTGGAGGCTGCCCCTGGTGGCTGGGGGGTGGGGGTGGTGGGAGACATGAGTGGGGGCCTGCTGGAGGCTGCCCCTGCACTGCTGGGGGGTGGGGGTGGTGGGAGACATGAGTGGGGGCCTGGTGGAGGCTGCCCCTAGTGGCTGGGGGGTGGGGGTGGTGGGAGACATGAGTGGGGGCCTGCTGGAGGCTGCCCCTGCACTGCCGGGGGGCGGGGGTGGTGGGAGACATGAGTGGGGGCCTGGTGGAGGCTGCCCCTGGTTGCTGGGGGGTGGGGGTGGTGGGACACATGAGTGGGGGCCTGGTGGAGGCTGCCCATGGTGGCTTGGGGGTGGGGGTTGTGGGACACATGAGTGGGGGCCTGGTGGAGGCTGCCCATGGTGGCAGGGGGTGGGGGTGGTGGGAGACATGAGTGGGGGCCTGGTGGAGGCTGGCCATGGTGGCAGGGTGGTGGGGGTGGTGGGACCATTGAGTGGGGGCCTGGTGGAGGCTGCCCCTGGTGGCTGGGGGGTGGGGGTGGTGGGACACATGAGTGGGGGCCTGGTGGAGGCTGGCCATGGTGGCAGGGGGGTGGGGGTGGTGGGACACATGAGTGGGGGCCTGGTGGAGGCTGCCCCTGGTGGCTGGGGGGTGGGGGTGTTGGGACACATGAGTGGGGGCCTGGTGGAGGCTGCCCATGGTGGCTTGGGGGTGGGGGTTGTGGGACACATGAGTGGGGGCCTGGTGGAGGCTGCCCATGGTGGCTGGGGGGTGGGGGTGGTGGTAGACATGAGTGGGGGCCTGCTGGAGGCTGCCCCTGCACTGCTGGGGGTGGGGTGGTGGTAGACATGAGTGGGGGCCTGGTGGAGGCTGCCCCTGCACTGCTGGGGGGGTGGGGGTGGTGGGAGACATGAGTGGGGGCCTGGTGGAGGTTGCCCATGGTGGCAGGGGGGTGGGGGTGGTGGGAGACATGAGTGGGGGCCTGGTGGAGGCTGCCCATGGTGGCAGGGGGGTGGGGGTGGTGGGAGACATGAGTGGGGGCCTGGTGGAGGCTGCCCATGGTGGCAGGGGGGTGGGGGTGGTGGGAGACATGAGTGGGCGCCTGGTGGAGGCTGCCCCTGCACTGCTGGGGGGTGGGGGTGGTGGGAGACAAGTGTGGGGGCCTGGTGGAGGCTGCCCCTGGTGGCTGGGGGGTGGGGGTGGTGGTAGACATGAGTGGGGGCCTGCTGGAGGCTGCCCCTGCACTGCTGGGGGGTGGGGTTGGTGGTAGACATGAGTGGGGGCCTGGTGGAGGCTGCCCCTGCACTGCTGGGGTGTGGGGGTGGTGGGAGACATGGGTGGGGCCCTGGTGGAGGCTGCCCCTGGTGGCTGGGGTGTGGGGGTGGTGGTAGACATGAGTGGGGGCCTGCTGGAGGCTGCCCCTGGTGGCTGGGGGGTGGGGGTGGTGGGAGACATGAGTGGGGGCCTGGTGGAGGCTGCCCCTGCACTGCTGGGGGGTGGGGGTGGTGGGAGACATGAGTGGGGGCCTGGTGGAGGCTGCCCATGGTGGCAGGGGGGTGGGGGTGGTGGGAGACATGAGTGGGGGCCTGGTGGAGGCTGCTCATGGTGGCAGGGGGGTGGGGGTGGTGGGAGACATGAGTGGGGGCCTGGTGGAGGCTGCCCATGGTGGCGGGGGGGTGGGGGTGGTGGGAGACATGAGTGGGGGCCTGGTGGAGGCTGCCCCTGCACTGCTGGGGGGTGGGGGTGGTGGGAGACATGCATTGTAGTGACATGTGGGTTGGCTGGGGGCATGCCCATGGTGGATGGGCTGCCTGCGGGACATGAGCAGGGGTGCAGGGTAGTCCCCCGTGGTGTGGAGCGTACACCTGGGAGGACCCACAAGGCCAATTCACGTGTAGTACTCCCCAGAACCCCTGAAATACACGTACCCTGATGGAATCGCGTGTGCAACTTCCCGCGCACCCATGTAATACACGTACCCTGCTCGCACTGGCCCATTCGCGTGTGGAACTTCCCGCGCACCCCTGAAATGCACATACCCTGCAGAATTCGCGTGTGGAACTTCCCGCGCACCCCTGAAATACACGTACCCTGCCCGCACTGTGCCAATCGCGTGTGGTACTTCCCGCGCACCCCTGAAATACACGTACCCTGCTCGCACTGGGACTATCGCGTGTATTACTTCCCGCGCACCCCTGAAATACACGTACCCTGACGGAATCGCGTGTGGAACTTCCCGCGTACCCGTGTAATACACGTACCCTGCTCGCACTTGCCCATTCGTGTGTGGAACTTCCCGCGCACCCCTGAAATCCACGTACCCGGCCAAATCGCGTGTGACACTTCCCGCGCACCCCGGTATACACGCACACGTATTTTTTGTCAGCGGGTCCGTGTTTGTGGGTACCCCTTTGCATGTCATTTGTCCTGGAGGGCCACAGTATAGGACATTCATCATGGCAGTATAAAGGTGCTATTTGTTGGCGCACCTTTTGGCGCACATTTCTTACAGCCACAGAGACGCTACCGCCTGCTTTCTTGTGGCGGTCGTGTTTGTGCCTGTGCGCTGGTTTGAGCGTGCGCTTTTTTGCCCTATTCTATTCCATGAATACGTGTTGTAGGCGAGCGTGTGGGCGTTCCGTGCACTTGTGCCCTGTACTTCCCCCGTGACGCCCACGTTTTGGCAAGTTGTTCCCCATTCCGAGTGTTACGCCCGTGTTCCGCCTACTTTTGTTGCGTGCGCCACGCTATGTGTGATTTTCGCTCTGGCCTGTGCGATTTTCGCTGTGACCTGGCGCACGCTGTTAGATGGCCTGTGCGCCAACGTGCGCCGCGCACTTTTTTATCGCACATCCGCTGGTTTTCTCGCGCACTGACTTCCATGAATCGATGTGCTCTGCTTTTCGTGCGATTTTCGCACTTGCACTGCGATTTTCGCTATTCCACTGCGATTCGCACGTTTTTGCCCACTTGCGCCGCGCTAATTATTCCATGAATCGGCCTGCAAGTATGTCTTTGTTGTCGCAGAACTTTTTATAAAAAAGAGCACAAAAATAGTAGATTTGGCCTACAACAAAGTGGACAAGGAGGAATCCCAATAGTTCAAATTAGCTTTTTGTCTAACAGTAGAACATAAATACAAAATAACTGACCCATCAATAGTTTGCATGTACTGAAAAACAAAGCTTGAGAATAACCAAATGCTGTCATGTGCTATCACTAATGACTTATAAATATTCCTGCTTCCAAAGGCTCTCCAACAACTTGACTTGTATGTAAGAATTATGATCCAAACAGTACACCCATTTCAAGCTTTAACACACCTACAACCTAAAACAGCCAAATTCCCCCCATCTGAGTTACTAAAGGGCATCCGTGGCAAACTAGTATACCTGCCAATAGATCTTAAAGAAAATATAGAACCTCTAGGAGTACAATGAGCAATAGATCAATCTTTGATTGTATTCGTTAATGGTGTACCAACAAAATAATTTGGCAACAACTAGTTGACTTAAGCAAAGTTAAAGAAGCCCTACAATATCTGAAAGAAAGCAATGAATATTACAAAGATATAAACATAGAGGAAAACTTAAGAGAAAAACCCAAATAATTAAAGATTCACCAGCAACTGGCCAATTTCAACATGCAAATTAACAAGGGGGTCCTGGGAGTCCCTCTGCCAGACATTAGTCCTGGTTACGAGAGACCTACCCAGAGTCTTTAACTTAATGAGTGTTCTTTTTGAATGTTGTATGTTCATTTTATTAATCTACTCCCAAAAATTACAGGAGTCATTCATAGTTAACGTTTCCAACATTTTCTTCGCCTCATGTTGTAGTAAGATAAACTTATAGCTTTTAACCCAATTTGTGTATCTCTGCCTGAGTAGTCTGACATCCCCCTTATATTCTGCAATAGGCACACCCCTCGCCACAAGTTCCCTTAAGGATCGTCCTAGGATTTTCTTCTTATCCTGTATTACTGGTTCAAAATGGTGCCTCAGTAAACGTGCCACCATCCTATTACCTATGGACTACTGTAACAGCCTCTACCTAAATCTGCCCGCCTCTACTCTCCGCCCTTTGCAACTCATCCAGAACAGGACTGCGAGACTTGTCCTTGGCCTCAAGCCCAGAGACCATATCTCTCCAGGACTGAAATCACTACACTGGCTCCCAGTGACTGCGAGGATCAAGTTCAAAACCCTTTGCATTGTCCACAAGGCCGTCTGGGACCCTGGGCCAACATACCTTCAACTCTCTCTTCCTAAATATCTTCCTTTTCGTGCTCTTCGCTCATCCGCCTCCAACTCCCTCAGGGTCAGCCGCTTCTCCAAACAGTTGGGGACAGATCTCTCTCCACTGCAGGGGCCTCCCTCTGCAACAGCCTTCCTGCCTCCCTGACACTTGAGGAGAACCATCTCTGGTTCCGGAAGCACCTCAAAACCTTCCTCTTTGCCTCCGCTTTCTCTCACCCACTCCCCTGCTAAAATTACTGAAACTGCACTGAATCTGCAACTGGGCCACATACCGTTCTCGGTTCTTGGCCCAGCCACTCTCCCCTGCACTGCCTCCCTGGCAAATCCTGCACTGCGGGGACTGTGTCTGTATCCCTACAGGCCCCCTTCCCAGCACTTGTCTGCACTTACCTTGCACTTGCCACCTGCTGGCCCTTGTTATTTATCCTGTATTCTATAACCCTGTACTGCACTTTTCCCTCTACCTTTCCCCCCCTGCACTTTTCCCTTCCCCTGTACCCTTGCACTTGCGCGATCTGAATGACACCTAGCCTAGTAGGATTGTTGCTGTCTCCCCTTGTTCCCCCCCGCCTCGTCGCGCCTTGAAACACTTTTGTATAGGCGCGTTACAAATGCCATATCATATCATTTTAAATGTATCGACAAACGCCGGGAAAAAATGAAGGTGCCACTGCTTCTCTCTTCTCCTCTAAGGAAGTCAAAGAGAAAAATAATTAATGTTGGTGTCATATTTGCACACATTTCCAATGCACCGAGCTAATCTATAGCCACACGCATTAATCACAATGCTGCTGAATATGTTGTTCCTGGCACAGGCCATGGTACTCTTCATGTGGGCTGTCAACATTCTATGGTCACTTAGGGGAGTATCTCTAATCTTTAATTCTTTGCAGATTTCAAATAACTTAGAAGACAGAATTAAATAGTCTAAAAATGATGACCTTTCTCCTAATGACCATGTGCAATTTCGCAGAACGTCCCCAGTAATGGCACTGTTAACCATATATACATTCCAGGTGTCCAATACATCTACACATTGCTTCCCCTCCATTCTTGTCATGCATTTTAATTTAGGTTTATTTAACTTTGTAGAATTGTTGCTGTGAACAGAAGCAATACAGTCAGAGTTAAGATTGCCCATGATCATGTTGAGAAGCCCTTTTTCCTCCCCCAAGAAAGCTACCAAGAGCTCAGACAGATTATCCAACAAACCATATATGCTACTACACCAAGGATTTCAATAGACGTTAACAAGAAGAATCGGTTTTTACACAATCCTCCAGCTTGATTTTCACTGCCAATAAGCCATTTGTGTTGTTAGATACATTCTCCAGGCTTACTAGTAAGGTGTTATTGACGGCTACAATCAGCCTCCAAGATGCATGGCCACCCACGCCCTTAGCCATGTTCTCCTGGGTGATGGTGTAGCCATCTAGTTTAATTGGCTCAGTCTGCCACACCTCTTCCAATGAGATTATGTCAAAACCGTGTAACATGTTCATTCTTTCTTCTCACAAAGCCAGTGAACCCTTGAGGTATCCAGTAATATGGTCACTGAAAAAACTGCAATTTTTACAAAATAATCACAGCAAAAATGGATGTGGTGTGACTCGGTAAAAGTTTTTCCATTATACCACAAATGGGGATCAAGGGTTGCGGGGGTGTCCCCACACCCCTTGTATGGTGTAATGGGTCCAGGGGCTGTGGGGGTGTTCCCTGCATCTGCTGTTGGTACTCTTGTTCCGAGGAAACTTGCCTAGCATTTCGGTGATGGACTGTCCTAGGGCAGGACAAAGACTGATATGTTTGGGATATTTCTTCTCTGTGAAAGATAGTGAGCTAAAGACTCTGGGTAAGGCTCTTGTAACCAGGACTCATGTCTGGCAGAGAGTCCTCCCAGGACCCCCCTTGTTATCTGCATATTTCAAGTAACTATGGGTCTCACCCTAAGTTACTAGGGGAATCCAGATGTGGACCCCTTGCTCACTATTCTTAGAGAGGCACAGATCCACCCTAGTGATGAGGTTCAACCAGACCGAAACACGTGTCTGGGGTTGCTGTTGGTACTCTTGTTCAGAGGAGACTTGCCTAGTATTTTGGTGCTGGACTGTCCTAGGGCAGGACAAAGACTGATATGTTTGGGATATTTCTTCTCTGTGAAAGATAGTGAGCTAAAGACTCTGGGTAAGGCTCTTGTAACCAGGACTTATGTCTGGCAGAGAGTCTCCCAGGACCCCCCTTGTTATCTGCAATTTCAACATGTACATTCTGTCACTGCAGCCACAAATTTAGACTAGTATACAATTCACCCACTACACTCCAAAGACTCAATTGAAGATGCATTAGAAACATATTAAATGCGTCAAGCCAAAGGATCCCCAATGAGCATATGGGGAAAAAGTATAGAAGCATGATCTTTTCCTCTACTCTTTCTTACAGGAAAAGGAGAAATATATAATGAAATGTCCACACCAATGAGTGCATCAGAATTTCGCTCTGTATTCTGAAGACCCCAGATTCAGACAAAATGTAGAATACATTTTCCAACTCCTGTTAGAAACTTAACTAGCAACTCTATGTTATGGAGTTGCACACACATTAAAAACAGGTTCTATTTTTTGAAACATGTCTGCTACCCACTGCTTAAAAAGATTTTAAAAAAAGATGACGTTTCACAGTCAAGATTCACATATGTTTTGGCAAATGTGCGTGGTACAAAAGAATACTGGTTCCGACATCACGCTGATGAACATTGTATGCTAAGGAATTAGGCCCACCCACATTGTGCGTTACTTTAAGTTGTGCAGCGTATGCATGGGATGACTTGCATGACTTCTTATGCACTGCAAACCAAAATAAAGATGAAATAGATATAAAAACAACAGGAGAACTGTGTTCTCTTGACCCTGTCAATGTATCAAGGTACTTTCACCATCACGTCACTGCAATGCTGCACCTCATCTGCAATAAAACTACCCCTCTGCATCGGAAAAGTTCAATACTTCTTTTAGAGAATAGAATATCAACACAGAGGAGTACCACAGACCCACATGCATTTGTGGATAAATGATGCTCCCATATTTTGTCATGAAAGTGATGCCACTCTTTTATAATTCATCGATAACTACATTACCTGCGACATCCCTTCAGAAACCACGGATAGTGACGTACGTACACAAATCGTATGCTTCAAAAAATATAGGTTTGGCAAATACTGCTGATGTAGATATAAAAACATTAGGTTAATACTATACCAAATGTCGCTTTGGCTTCCATACACCAGTTTGAAAAATAGGATAAGTAAATAGCTTAATGTCTTCTGTTAGACACAGTGTAAAGGGTAAATATCCTAAAAACACATACAGCATTAAAAGGAACAAAGCATCTAAGTACATCAATGATTACACTGCAATCATTGCCCTCTTGTTGAATGCAAACCTAGACATGCAATACATTGCATAAAATTCTAATGCAATTGCAAGACGTGTCAAAGCCTATCTCACCAAAGCTGAGAAAACAGAGCTAAAAGACCTCTGGGATGACATATCATCTGGCAAAACACTGTCACAAAAACTGTACGGCTTTGGTATAACAATGCTCTCCCATAGAGAAAGCGGGTGCGACGAAGCTGCAGACCATTTAACAGATACAGCCTTATATGGCAAATCTGAGCATAATGCCTGGCTAAAACCTGGTCAAGCTTCATCCCAAAAAAGAGTACTAAAATCCTACCAAGAGATGTAAACAATAGCCACAAATGATCCCAACAGCCAGGACATACTAAAAAACATTGTAATTGACACATACTTCCCAAACAGAAGTACTACTTTGGAAAAGATGTGCCTGTATGACATAGTCCAAAACTACTCCTAGAAAAACAATGTCACACAAGATGTGACAACTGGCAAATATTCAGTCTCAACTTGTGAAGTAAGCCTATTCAAGCTTCCCAAGCCCAACCTTAATTAATCATATGAAGTTATCATTTGTATTACATTGTCCTACTGCAACTTTTTAAACGTTTGAGAAAAGAAGAAGAATTATTAGGGAACTTTGGCATATTTGAAGCTGCATTCAAAGCAAATGAAAGCAGTATAATAAAGGTCAATTTCAAATAATACAAAGAAATGTTGGCCAATGAATGCTAAGAAGAGGAAGAAATTGAAGCTCAACTAGAAAAAGACACTCCTGAGGATAGTTAACCTTCCCTTACAGGAAGCCAAGAACCGCTTGGTGAACCACTCATTTTAAATGAAGTTAAAATATCCCTGACTGAGGAAGAAAATATCTTGCATCAATATAAACAAACAGCAAGGCTACTTGTCAGTGCTCAAATCACATCTAAATGATGAACAACTCACCATGTATCTAGTAGTCACTGAACAAATTGCACATTGATTTAAGCATGAAACTAAAATGTGTACCTGTAAACATTATACATCCCTGCTCCTGTATGTAAGTGTTGAAGCTAGCTGTGGTAAAACATTCTTAATTAAAATAATCAGCAAACTTGTATAAAACCTAACAAACAACAACCTTTCAGCTGTTGTAACAGCCCCCACTAGTTTAGCAACCTACAACATAGGAGGTGCAAATGACTACTCTTTCCAGTAGAACACCAAACCAAATTAGAATACTACAAATTATCAGCAGAATCTGCTACTGAAGTATGCAGAATTCTGAAACAAATGAAAGTGCTCCTAATAGATGAAGTAATCATGGTTTCCAACCTAAGGTTGACTTTAATTCACCTCAAAATTCAGTCCTAAAAACCGACTATGAAGAACTGTATGCAGTAAAACACATTATTGTTTTCAGAGACCTCCTACAGTTAACACCACTAAAAGGTCAACCTATTTTCAAAACATTAGGACACAAACAATGCTGCAACACACTCAGCAGCATTGGAAATGTAAATCTCTGGAAACATTTTCACTACAGAGAACGTACTCAAAACATGCATCTGTCTGCAGACCTCACCTAGAACCAGTGTTATTACAAAAGATGCAAAATCCATCTTAAATAGTCGACGAATCCATGAGCTACATTGGCAAAACACATCTGTTTCTGGTGTCATGGAAGAATTAGCTCAACAAAATATAAAATGCATGTCCTTAATTCCAACCCTTGCAAGCAGATGTCAATTCAATGAGACAATGTCAAAAAAAGAAATGCAATCCATACTGCATATCAGCTACACAGACAAACTAGAAGTTTGCAACATGATACTCCATATGTGCCAGCAGGCAACAGCACGACTAAATAGCTTAGAAAAATCTCCAGCACAGATGGATTGGAGACCATATTAATTCTGTGCCTAAACTGCAGAGTCATTTTAAAATGTAGCCTTTACATAGATCAAAGTTTAGTCAATGGAGCAATTGGTACAGTTTTTGGCTTCCAAACGTATCCACATGTCAACAACATTCAGTTTGTCAACAATCACATTGACAAACTTGCAGAAGTTAAAAGAAATTGGCTGCACAATAGCAAATTTTCTTGTTTTCAAAGACATGTACGTACTCAAAGAGAACAATTTTCTCTATCTCTTGCATATGCTATCACTATTTACACTTCACAAGTTCTAACCCAAAATTATGCATTGATTAACATTGGCAGCACAGTCTTTGAAGAAGATATGAGTTATGTAGCACTTTCCCATCTACGTACACTCAATGGTCTAGTCCTAGTTAACTTTGATGCAAACAAGGACTTTCCTTGCATCCTAGAATTCAACAGGCTACGTGAACTGTACACCCCCAATCTAGATATGTACCTGTACATCAAAAAATAAAACCTTTGAAAAGAAAACTAATACAAACAGAATCTACAAGAGGTCTCCCAACAATACCACTAAAGAAACAAGCAACTTCTTCTCCATCAAATAATACAACCAAAAAACGATCTAGTACAGACTCAACTGCATGTCCAACAAAAAACAAAGAAACAAACGTCTATTCTTCAAAGAATTCTGCAGTCACATCAAACGATGCACAGACAGTACTATATGGTCCTTTTAAAACCAGCAACACAACTGGAGTAAATTGCTATGCAAATGTACAATCAATATTCTATACCAATTGTACTTACAGTGTGTGAGGTATAAGGCAAGAATTGGACTACTGTGCAGGAATGGTAGAATTTACCATAAACACACAAGAAGATCCTCAAGAATTCCTAATGTATTTACTACAAGTACTGAAAACCAAAAACATCCCTATAAATGAAATCTGCCAGATTGTTACAAGTGGAAACATGTACTCTCTGCAACCATATTTCACACAAGCACATCCCTAATGAACGATTTGTATATGTATCCATACCAAATTGTGAATCCATTCCATTTCACCAGCTTCTGCAGAATGCACATCATGACATAGTATGCCCTTTTTGCAATTCAGAAAATCATTCCAGCATACAAATAAACTCATTAAAAAAACCTACTCTTGACCCAGAAGTGGCTAATAACTATAGGCCCATCACAACCGTGCCCTTCCTGCTCAAAATCTTGGATAAAATTGCTACATGCAAATCCAGGAATATCTTGAAACCAACCATATCCTAGGGAAAGACAGTCAGGTTTCCGACCAGGTCACGGGACAGAGTCAGTCCTACTCGACCTAAAATACAACTTGGAGACATCATGGACAAAGGCAAACTGGCACTCCTTCTACTACTGGATCTGTCCGCCGCCTTTGACCTTGTCAACCATGATATCCTAGGCATGCACCTAAAAAATGAAGCGCACTTCTCCCCAGAAGCCATCGCATGGGTGGCCTCGTTTCTAAATGGTAGACTTATGAAGGTCTTCTCAGACACTGCCTCGGCCACCCCTAATATCATCCACTGCGGCATCCCCCAGGGCTTCTGTACCGCCCCTACTCTCTACAATATATTTACCCTCCCACTCTTCAATGATCTCGACTGTCACAACATAGCATACACCAACTACGTGGACGATACGCAGGTACTACTCCCACTAACTGGGACTTATGAAGAAGATGCGACAGCCCTAACCAAAATCTACAAAGCCATCCAAACCTGGATGGCTGCTAACGGCCTCTCCTTAAACGGGGGCAAAACTGAGATCCGCATAGTAGGGACCAGCGAAACTCTCAACAAACTCCCCAAGACTGTCAAAACCCTAGGTGTTCACCTAGATGCCTCACTATCCATGTCCCGCCAGGTGAACGCCATAGCCTCCTCCTCAGCGCTCACCACCAAGGTGATCAATGCAGTCAAACCTTTTCTCTCCACCAAAAACTGCCTATCCATTGCCAGAGCCACAATAGGGACCAAACTGGATTATTGCAATGCCCTCTTTCTAGGTACCTCTGTTAACAACATAAATAAACTACAAACTACAAATCACTACAAATCACGCAAAACAACGCGCTCTGAGCAGTACTGACCATTCAAAAAAGAGAACACATCTTTCAAGCTAGAAAAGATGCCCACTGGCTACCGGTAAAGGGACACATACTCATTAAAGCCATGACCAGTTACCAGTAAACCTAACAAATGACTACTTAATATTCCTTCAAGCCAAATTTACCCACTAAACTGTAGCACAATCAACAGTTAGAATACTCCAACAGGTATCTAACTACTTCAAAAATATCCTTTGTTACAATACTTTTCAAATACACATCACAATTCTTGTTAATACAACCATTCTACTAACGGCTAATGTAGTTAAAATACACCAACAGGTATCTAACTACTGTAAATATTCCCTTAATGACAGCATACAAACATACTATCACACCTACGCTCACAGTGTTGTAAACATTTATGGATGTATCCTCCCAATGGCCCAATGATTATTAAATGTCAATACAACATCAGTGCATGATACCCTAATGTTGTTCCAAACATAGTACATAGAATGTACTGTTTGTGAAGGTCAAAAAAGATACATGTATATGTAAAATTGTGTGCAATTAAAGCTCTTAAACTATCCTACTTAGCACATTATACTGTTTTTCCCTACAGAAAACAAACCAGAGATTCAGCTTCATTACTGTATGCAACTAAGTAACCATACTAAGTATAAACAAATACATATTACACAAGCACTATCCTCAATTGCACTACAATCATAAATACTATATAAAGTACAATTATATCATTCCACCATATTACAAACATGTTACACTCCCACTACGGTACCTAAAATTACTATACACATATTAATACTGTGGTGGTTGTGGCCAGTGGGCAGATTCTTGGGGGCGGCCCTCAAGAATCTAGCCACTGGACACAACTGCCACAATAGAATTAAACCATGTAACAAGTACGTACAATCCACCCTCAAATAACAAAACCTGCCCTGAAACTCCTGCAATCGAAATAATGTCAGTGGACACTAAAAGTGACCACAGACTCTGCAGCATCTGCAAACCCTTTTTCCACCTACAGAAAACAGCTCAAAATCATCTTTATTTCACTAGTCCGTCTTCTGCAAGCCCTCTTTCAGCCATCAAACAACCTCAAATGTGTTTTCCAATTTGTTCATTTAAGATGTTGTTCACTGACTGCTGTGGTGCCTTTGATGTCCTGGGTGTTAGTCTTAGCATTGCATGGTGGTGGCACGAGTTATGGTTGCTTAGCTAACCTTAACTGGTGAATTTCTGGGGGGTTTTACTTTTACTTGTAACCATGATGTACCTTGAACAAAGTTTTTTCATTGAATTTCATAGGTTTTTATTAGTGCAACTTAACCAAAATGTCCCGTTAACACAGTTTTTTCAGTGAATTTCATATGTTTTTATTAGTGCAACATAGCCATAACATCCCTTTAACAACATTTTATCAGTGAATTTCATGGGTTTTTAGCAGTGCACGTTAATTTTCTACAACTTACTAATATCAAAATTACCACAAAGCAAAAGATAACAAAGCAAAATGCACTGTACTCAGTTGCATACTACCTGGAGAGAACTCCTACGGAACCACCTCCATGTACCGCAACACCAGATCCAACCACTGCAATGCCCTCAACCAATACTGTAACCACACAGCCTACTTCTGTGGGACACAAAATCCCACCATATACCTTGCAAGCGATAAAAGAGGCTGTAGTCCTATTGCTGTCCTGTCTAACAGGACAATGTCATCTGCGTAAGCGAGCCAGAACATTTTGGTGGAATTTAATTTTGGACTCGCCATTGTCCAAGAATGCAGGAAGGCCCCTAGATCTGCCAAGTACAGATTGAAAAAGAATGGTGCTCCCAAACGTCCTTGTCTCACACCTTGTTCTACTTTGATCGTATTGGTGAGATGGCCAGCCTCATCTAATCTCACCATCAAGGAGGTGTCCCTATGTAGCCCGATTAAAATGGCTAGCAACCTTCTCGGTAGTCCCCAATCTCTTAGTTTCTGCCACAGTTTTTCTCTAACTACCAGATCAAAGGCTTTCGAGAAGTCTATCCAGGCTCCATATATTGGGCCCTCTCCTTGCTGTTTCGCATGTTCTGCTAGAAGACTCAGTGTTAAACCATTTAGCGTGGTGGACATGCCGCATCTAAATCCTGGGGATTAACATATTTTGCTTTCAATGTCAAGCAAGACGATAGGCCTGCAGTTCTCGGTTGAGATCCATCACCCCACTTAAAAAATGTATAACTACTGCTTGCTTCCATGATGGAGGGAAACTCTTTGATTCTAGTATTGCATTGTAAAGATTATAAAGGAAGTTTGCCCATGTTTTTATGTTGTTTTTTAAAACCTGGTAGGTCAGACCTTTAGGTCCTGCTGCTTTTGATGTTGAAGCACTCCGGATTAGATCTTCTATCAATTTGATGTCATAATTGAGGTCCCATTTTTTAGTTTCTTGTTCCTCTTCTTGGGAATCCTCTGTGTTCTTAAAGTTTTTTGTGAGGTAGTCTGTCCATCTTTTTCGGTCACCAAATTGCATTGAATGCTGTTACTGCTAGATTTCAGCCCCACTTTATTTATGATTGACCAAAAGTTGCGAGTGTTTTTTTCACATTAGCTGAAAGCATCTGTTCGTTATCTTGTTGAGTTCTCAATACTTTCCTTGCCCTTGACCACTGCTTGTATCCTCTTTTCAGCTTTTGTAATTCATCTCTAAGCTCAATTTGATTTTTGACATTTTTCTTTAGACGTCTACATTTTCTCCTATGGGACTTTTTATGTTCCCAAGTTTCCTCATCAAATGAATGTTGGTCGTACGTAACTTTCTTTGATGATCCTGTGTTTGGCAGATGGACTGACCAAATATATGATTTGAAACATTCTGGCCTGCAATTTTCTCGATGATCTTCCAATGGGATGCAATTAAATTTGTCGTTTAATTGTTTTCCCTCTCTCTTGTGTTTTTTTAGCGACACTTTAACTTTTCTCAGGGTAAGGGCATGAACATAATTATCCATAGTTATTTTTGTAGGGTTCTAGATACCTACTTTTAGCCGGTCATGATCACTTCCTTCTCCACTTACGATCCATTAGTATTTCCTTTGCTTGTAGATCTTCTAAAACAAAGAAGTAGTCCAGAGTGGAAAAGGACTTGCCCCGCAACCAGGTTGGCTTTGATGGATTGTCTCCCTTTACTGAGCCATTCAGTAGATAAAGTCCCCATGAGTTCAGGTAATTTACCCACTGTGTTCCTGTATTCATTTTTTTTGCCCATCTTAGGTTGTTCTTGGGGTACTGTGTTATACATTGAGCATTCAGATCACCACCCAGGATCACTCTAGCGTCGCCGTGAAACAGTTCAATCTTTTCAAGTTCTATGGATAGGAGCTGATGGAAATTTTGGAGGCTGATCTGTGCTTGGTTCCAGTAAACATTTACTATTAGAAGATCCACTGCTCCCTTTCTTGTTTGTACTCTTGTTTTACATGCGAGAATACCATATCTTTCTCTGTGGAGGAGCGATACTTCTTTACTCAGTGAGTTGTTAATTCCAATTAGTAGCCCTCCTGAAGGGCGACCTTTGGATTTTTGTGATGCCGGGATAGTGAAGATTGTGAGGCCTTTCTATTGTGTGCGTGTGACAAGTTTCTTGAAGCAAAATAATGTCTGAGTTAAAAAAAGAGTTTTCTTTAAACTACTCTTTGTGAAGTTATTTGGTCCACGAGTATTCCAGCTTGTTATGTTTATTTCACCTTGCCTAAATGTTCTGTTGCCTCAGGCCCAGTCTTTGGAGCACCTGTGTAAGGATCTCTGGCAATGCTGCTAGCGTGTTGGTTTTTACATCTCTATTGTCCACCTGGGGATTTGTGCAATGCTTCTGGTTTGGAGATTCTGTTTTTCCAGAGTTTGGCCCTCATTACGACCCTGGCGGAAAGGGGAAAACGATGGCGGAAATGCAATACCGCCATCGAATAGCGCTCGGTGCGACTATGACCCGTCACCGCAAAGTACGAAGCCATTAGCGACACCGTAGTGAACGCCAACGCTAACTGCACTAAGCACGCGCGCGCGCGCCATGCCAAACCGCAAACACCACCATGGTGCAACGGTACGCCAATTCCGACCCTAGCGGACATGTACCTAACGCCATCAGGCATGGCGGAATGGACCATTCCGCCATGGCGAGAAGTACGGCATCGCGAATCAACCGTAAACGGCCCCACTGAGTGCCTGTACACCGCTCCCTGCCCACAAAGTACAACTCCCTGTAGGTGCAATGAAGTCAACCATTGAAATGTACAAAGCACCCATGCATGCCAACGAACAAAAGCAACACAAGAGGGGCCAATGTGAGCTGCAGGGCACAGATGGCACGAATACAGAAGCCATCCCAATGGACATGACCACAGTCCCCCACCAAGAAACGCACGCAAACACAGGCACCTGTGACCAGCAACATTCCGAAAATCACATCATTCCACCAGTCCACCTGGCTGACCGCCATCTGTCACACAAAACCCAATCCCCCGCCCCTGAGCATGACAACATCCAAACTGTCATATAGGCAGCCCCCATCCCTGACCTCACGGGCTCAGTAGGCAAACGCGCCCAGCACAGTACCACGCAACTAAACCCCGAAGCAGGAACCCAATGCAGATCTCCTCACAATACATCGCCCCACAAATAGGCACATGCCACATCACTTGCAAAGAAAAACGCTACACGGGCCAAATCAGAATAGAAATTTAATGCACAACAAAATCACCAAGCCCCTACAGCCATCAGGCCATGAACTCCAAAACACATTTCACCATTGTGGGCTGCATCCGCAAGAAATGACCAGCCACTACTTGTGTGACGCCCTGTCCCATCATGGTACACAGAGCCACAATCACGTACGAAAAGGCAAAAAGGAAGCGCACACAACCGCAGGGCCGTCCCAATGGGGAGGCACTAGTCCAGCTGAAAGGCCGAAATGTTGCTCCGAGCCACCAGTACTGCGTAAGGGCATGTGGGCCACTGGCGATCGTCCCATAAGATCGTAATGCTGCTCCACCGATTAACACGAAGCAGCAGGTGTCGGGAGTAAAATCCATCTGCAGGAGTGGCATACAGATGGCAGTGGCAAAAGGGGAGGAGATACCTGTCAACCAAAAGAAAAGAACAAGAACAGAATGGCCATCAGAACTACATTCCAACAACTCACTTCAATGAGCACACGAAATCCACAGCCATATGCATGCTAGCCCACTCCAAAGGATCATCACCACCCCAAAGCCACTTGCGACTCATAACCATCTATACCTAGGTGTAAACACCATCACGAACGAGTGTACCTGTGCATGCGTCTGCCAAAACAGAATCCATCAGATGGGAATGTTAACGTGCATGGACACAAGTGTCTGAGGGCGCGTCGAGACAGGGAGGGCTCAACAAGGCCAGATAGACGATGGTCCCACTATGGCAGCCCTGCATCACATAGCGTAGGGGAGGCGGATAGATCCCAAGAAGCCCTGTACATGGCAAACTCTGCATCAAATCACCTGCCCATGCATCCATTCATCATTCCCTCATCCCGGGATCAAAACGCCTGAATAATTACTCACATGACATTAGAAACGTCCATTGAGTCTGTGCGTAATGCAGCCTGCTAAATCCACAGTGCCCCAGCCCGTAAATCCAGTGTTGTGAAGTAACATGTATTTGGGAATGGCCGGCCTCATCGCCCACGTAGCTATTGCGCATCCCAAACTATTCATATCAATCATTGCTCCCTCGCCATGGGCCCTGTCTCAAGGACATAGAACAATAGAACGTTATATTTGCAGTCAGACCTGTGGGCATCTCCTCGCCGCTAGCTGGAAACCAAAAGCGCCGCCCTTCGAATTCCTCATTTGCAACATCACGTCGAAAAGGCATCTGTGGCCGTTTGAAATCACTAATTATTCCATCGAGTGCGGCTGTGTGTGAAAATGGCAACTGCCTTCACCCACAAATGGGACGCCCCGCCCGTCTTTGCAACTCGGTACAGTGATGCATGAGGGCCCACCGTTACTCGAGTACTACGTTCCACTGACCCTTCACAAGTCCGTTCGCGACTGCACAGATAGTATGGGAAACAATGGGACCACAGCAGAATGAACATATCAACCAATCTTACACGCCCATCGGGTACAAATACATGATTGCAATAGCAAGATACCATTACCCGATTTGCAGCGTTGTGCGCGGGACGTGCTCGGCCAAAGGGGAGAGCAGTTTGCACAGGTGGAATCAATCACCACAGGTGGAGGCCATACAGCCTGAAAACACATAAATTGCACAGCCAGTCTCCTCCCACAACCACAGCGAAATGCTACCGGCAGGACTCGCGATGTTGGCCCTGGGGGACCTGATAGCACTGCAAGTGCTCCGACTCCAAGAAGAAGACGAACAACAACTACAACCAGCCGCACGGAGGAGACGCAGGAGGAGGAGGAGGCCAAGGCAGGGCCAGCAAGGCCCAGCAGCACAGCCACTACCACCACGCAGGCAGCCCGCAATCCCACGCCTCCGAGCACATCCGTTCAACCTCACTGATGAGCAGATCCACACCCTCTACCGTCTGGACCGGGACACCATAGCCGCCATTGTGGACATGACACAGGCTGACCTAGTCAGCATGATAGATAGCCCAACCGCCATCCCACCCCTACTGAAGGTGGTGTCTGTACTCCACTTCCTGGCCACAGGCACCTACCAGCACACAGTCGGACAGTTGCATGGCATTTCTCAGCCACTGTTCTCACGGACACTATTCCAAGTGCTCGATGCCCTCCTGCAGCACGCAGACGACTACATCTCCCTACCACGCTCGGAGCAGGAAATAACCAACACAAAAGTGGGATTCCATGCACTTGCCGGCATACCGGGTTGCATTGGTGCCATCGACTGCACCCATGTTGAATTGGTCGTGCCACATGCCATGGAGGCCCAGTACCGCAACCGAAAACAATTTCATTCCCTGAATGTACAAATGGTGTGTGACTCCAACAGGATCTTTACGCATTGTTGTGCCCGATTCCCTGGATCAACCCATGATTCCATGGTCTTGAGGAACTCTACCATACCACGCTACATGGAGCGACACGCAGGGAACAGATCCTGGCTACTCGGTGAGTCTCATTGCATGCATGATGATGTGGGGTATGTGATTTGGCAATGTACTGGCAGGAAGGGGGGGGGGGTGTGCGTACGTATCAATGGCATCCCACATCCTACGTTTCTCGTCCACATACAGGTGATGCTGGATATCCACTGAAGAGATGGCTCCTCACACCAGTCCGGAACCCACGGGACCAGCATGAGGAGGACTACAACCATGCCCACTCACGTACCCGTGTAGTCATTGAGCAGGCATTCGGCCTACTGAAGGGCCGTTTCCGCTGCCTCAGCAGGTCTGGCGGGGCACTCCTGTACCGCCATGAGAAGGTTGCAAAGATGGTGATGGCATGTGTCATGCTCCACAACATGTGCGTACGTAGAAATGTGCCCATGCCCCCTGACGCAGAACTGCAAGCACCGGATGATGGTCATGATGAGGGTGGGGATGTGGCAGCACCTCATGGAGTCTGCGAGGCACCGGAGGCCCGTGACATTCGTCAGCATCTCATTGATGTATGCTTCTAGCACTCATGCCTGGTGGCTGATACATGTACACGGGACACGTGGCACTGTGTGTGTCTGGAACATGCACAAAATGGACTGTACGCCTATGATGGCCTAGTACACAAAGATCAATGTCCACACATCTCATTGGTTGATCGTGCACTGTTTATGGCATATGTGATATCATGTTGTACACCCTATCGACCCGCCACCCAAGTGAGCCCAACACACCCCCTCCACCCTCCTACCTCCCCCCCGAACACCAGTGTTCAAAGATGCTCATTGTCAGTGGGCTGTCGCTATTGCATGCCCCCTCTGCGGGTATCAGGGGCACCCCTGCCTGTGGAGCGCCGGGTCCTCCCAGATCTACGTTGGGGGCTGCCCTGGACGGAACTTGCAACGGATGATGTGTCTGCCTGCTCACGTCCATGCATGTCCCTAAGGGTTTGCGAGAGCTCAGTGAGCACACGGCGCACTGCGGCAAGTTCGGCACATACGTCTTTGGACGTCACATGCAGTTCCCCCCTCAGGCTCTCGGTGCTTCTCTCAATTTGTGACCTTAGCGTCTCTGTGCCTCTCTCCATTTCTGCCCTAAGTGTCTCAGTTGATGTTTCTATGTCTGCCTTGGTGCCCCCACATTCATCGGCATGGTCCTTGAGGAGTGTGGCCAGTTGCTGCTGTTGTTCGATCAACTGGTCGAGGGACTGTTGCCTCTGCTGGGCCATGGCCATTTGCGGGGGTGTCGCAGAGGGGCTGTTGACCTCATGTTGCCTTCCCACAGGGCTTGGGGGGGATGGCCAGTCGTCGTCTTGTGGGTGCCCCTGCGTGGTATCCTCATGTTGTACGGGATGGGACAGACAGGGGGATTGGGACAGGTCATGGATGGATCTGACTTCGGCATCCCCGTTTTCTGTGTCCGAGCATGCTGCCATCAATGGGGTGTCACCTATGGTGCTGCTGCCACCAGAGGCAGTGCCTTCTGTGGCATCCATTGGGGGGACCTGTGGTGGTGGTGTTGTGGGCATGCTGGCTGCTGGGGTGCCTGTTGATGTTCCCTCCTGTGTGCTGCCACCTGATTTGTGCTGCTGCCGTGTCTTGATGCGTGCAGCTGAGGTGGAGGGTCTCTGGCCGTTGGTCTTGGCCCTCTTTGCAGGTGTGCTGGTAGGGGTGTCCTGTTGCTTGTCGTTTGGATCGGACCCTGTGGTGGAGTAAAGGAGAGCGAGGGTTATTGATGGGTCTGTGGGAATTGGAATGGCATTGTATCACATGCTTTGGGGTGGTACCTGAGGGTGTTTTGGGTCGGGGCCTTGGAGGTGCATTGATTTGTGTGTGGAGTGAGGGTGCAGTTGTTTGGCAGCCTGCAGTTAGGGTGTGCCTGCTGCACGTGTAGTGCGTGTTTTAGGGGTTTTTAATTATTTATGTATTTATTGTGGTTTTTAACGTGCGCTATCAGGCCGATGTGTGTGGACGTTCTCCTGGACATGTGTTTCTGTTGCACTATGTGGACGCATGGTACTTCACATGGATGGACTGTGTGGATTGTTTTATCTGGCCCACCTACCTGAATCTTCGGATGTCTGCACTCCTTTCTCCATCCCTCCGACTCCCTCAATGCTCTCCATTCCGATGGTGGAGGCACAGATTTCTTCCCAGGGGGTCAACTTGATGGGTGATTCAGGACCTCCCCCGGTGGCTGTGGCAATGTTGCGGTTGGCAGAGAGTATGCTGCGGACGCGTATCCGCAGGTCGTCCCATCGCTTGCGGCATTGCTGTGGGGTGCGGGGTGCGGTCCCCACCGCACTTACCCGCTGTGCCACCAGAGCCCATATGGCCTTCTTGTTTGCAAGTGCCGTCCTGGTCATTTGCGTGGAGAAGACCACAGCAGCATTCTCCTGGAGGGTCTCTGTTAGCACGGTGAGTTCCTCACGGGAGAAGTGGACCTGCCGCTTGCGGTCGCACGCTTTCTTCGCTGCTTTTCCCATTTTTCTTGGTTTCGCTAGGGTGGTTGACGGGGTGGGGTGTGTCTCAGGGTAGTGTTTTTAGTGGTTGTGTGGTTTTAGTGTATTTATAGGTGTACGCCGGGATGTTTCCCGTTCCGGGCCCGTGTTTTAACTTCCGTTTCCGTATATTTCCGGCCACCGTACTTTCCGGTAGGCGCACACTGCGGTGACCGCTAAGAGGGGTGGCGGTATTGCACCTGGGGCGCCGTACGGCGGCGGTGTGGGCCGTTTTGGGGTCATTTCCGCCATCGCGGACTTTGCACTTCCGCCATGCCGTGGTGCTCGTGCCCGATGGGTCGGAATGGGCCGCACTTTGCTCCTTCGTGCAATGGCGGAAACGCTATTTACGCTGTGGCGCTCCGGTCAGTCGATTTCCGCAAGGGTCGTAATGAGGGCCTTTGTCTCTTCGGCAACAGAGGTCGTATTTCCTTTTGTTTTTAGTAACTCTGACAGGAGTATTTCCAGAATCTGTAAGTTAACTTTTTCTAATTCTTTTTTATTGCTTTTTATTGCTTTCCATGCTTTTAGTGATGTGAACCCCACTTCTGCCAATTTCGTGTTACTTTTACATGGGAATTTTACATATTCCAATTCTCCTGAGCTAAAGAGATATAGATTCGGGACTTTGCTGAAGTACCCCAGGATCGCCCCCCTGCAAAGGGAATTGTATTGTGGGATTTTAGTTAGTGCCCTGAGCCATAGTTTCGGTACAGCATAATCTTGACCTTCTGAATTGTCTACCGATGCCTGGTACTGAAGGCTCTCCGCCATTGAGCCCTTGCTCGAAATTTCTTGCGTTTGCTCTTCGCATTCCTCTGCTAACTCTTTTGTTTTGTTTTGCCTTGGCCATTTTTAATTTCAACCAGCTTGGGGGCAGTTACTTTGTCTGTTTGTAGACCTACATTTGTCTTCATGATCTTTTTATGTTTCGTTTCTTGCTTTTTGGCCCTTGGATCTTCTTCATCTACGCTCATTTTGTTGTCTTCCTCCACAATTATTATGGATTTTTCTCTTTGTTCCATAGATTTGTTCCTTCTCCCAATGGCCATTTCCAGGCTTTTCCCATCATGATTGTTTGTCCCTTTTGGTTTGTGCATTTAAACCCATACTTTGTTGGTGTGGTAACTCAATTTATTTGCTTGTCTGTCTTCATTGGTGTTGGCCTTACGGCTGTATAAAATTTGATGATCCCTTTGGGTGTGTCTGGTCATGGGAGGAGGGCTTCACTATTGGGTGCTGTGTGTCTGGTATGTTGTACTGGCCAATTGTTGTTCCTATGTACATTGTTGGCTTTAGTTGACATGATGGGTTGATTCATGGACTTGGTCCATTGATTGTTGATCACTTCGTGACAATGGTGTTATGTGTTGGTCATTTGTTGCTCTGCTTGGGAAATGCATGCCATGGAACGTTGTGTGGGGCAGGTGACATGAATTGTGTGCGGGTTTGGGTGACATACCAGCATTTAGATGGTTGCTTTGGCATGGTGGTGATTGGAAGCTCCTACTTCCATGAGTCCCTTTTGCACACACCAGATTGAGCTGCTTTGTATCTTACCTGGGTGGTGTGGTGGGGTTCCGTATTGGCGTCATCATGTAGGTGCTCATAGGGTAGGCACTGTCCCCTGTGGAGGTGAGATGGGTTGTCGGTTATGTGGTTTAGTCTGCGTGAGACATGTATGCAATTGGCGGCCCATTTGTACTCACCAATGAGCCATGTGTTGCCATGCCCCCCAGCTTCCAGGGCCCGGTGTAGGGGTGACATTCTGTAGATGAAACTATCGCGGGTGGACCCTGGATAGTTAGCATATACAGAGGTGATGATTCTCTTGGTATCACATACAACCTGCACTTTGATGGAATGGCGGTGCTTGCGATTGCGATAGATGTGCTCTGTGGCCCTAGTTGGACGTAGGGCCACATGGGTGCAATCAATGGCACCAAGCACTTTAAGGAAGTGCGCCACCCCATAGAAGTCCTGGACCACGGCCTGCCTTTCTGCGGGTGTTCTGGGCATGTATATGTGCCTGTGGACAGAGAGGCGTGCAGTCATGAGTGCCAACACCTGGTGTAGGCATTGTGACTTTGTGGCCTGCGATATGCCCCCAACTATGGCAGTTGTCCGCTGAAATGACCCAGTGGCCAAAAAATGCAGTACAAGTACATTGAGCACCTTTTCCAAGGGGCTCAGTGCTTGGGAGCACAGGGTGGGTGATGTGAGGTCATCTTCCCGACTCCCTGACCAGGTCTAAGATGATGTGAGGTGGAAACTTATACCTGCCATAGACTGGTCATCAGGCATCCCAAAAAGTCTGGTCCTGTGTAAGACAATCCGGGACCTGGCTATCCTCCTCCTCCTCCTGCGGTGTCCCACGATCACTGCTGCGAGGAATGGAACATTCATTGTAGCTGTATTTGCGCGTTTAATTTTTGCGTGCACCTTTATGCATTGGTTTTGGTACGCAGTGACGCTTATGCCTGCTTTTGTGTGGCATACGTGTTTCAGGGTTTGCACGTCTTTTGCCGCGGGTATGTGGGCCCTGTTCGAATACATGGATATGTGTTGTTAGTGCACGTGTGGGCATTGCGAGTATTTTCCTGTGGTACTTCCCCCGTAACGCCCACATATACGATTGTTGTTCCCCATTCCACGTGTTCCGCCCCCTTTTTTGACCCGCGCAGGTTCAATGCAAGTCTCAGGTTAGCCACGCGCAAAGTGTTCCATGAATTGGTAAACGAGCACATGCGCGCATTTTGCATGCAAGCACCCCGTTTTCGGCACAGATTTATTCCATGAATCAGGCCCTAAATGTGATGACCCCATGCGTGTTTCTCTTATGTGCAGAGATGTGCTAGCATCTTCCTTCAAATAACCGAAACATGGTTTTAAAAATGGGTTTGAAATGTTGGGAGCCTAACCAATTTTAATCTCTGCCTTTTGGGTGGATGTAAACATTTATGGAATTCTCAGGAAGCACTTCACCTCATAATCATGCAGTACTAACTCCATGTGTGACTCCGCTGGAAAACTGCTTGTGGTATGATATGATATGATATTTTTTATTTGCATCGTGCTCGTACACAAGTGTTTCAGAGCATGACTAGGCAAGGGAGGGGAACAAGGGAGAACACAGCACAACATAAAAACGATCTTACTAGGCCCAGTGACATTGAGAACGCGCAAGTGCATGGGAAAGGGAACAGGGAAAAAGTGCATGGAAGGGGGAGAGTGGAAAGTGCAGAAGCCGAGGAGCGCAGATAAATGAAATAAATAGAACATTGAGAAAACTGTGGTAGTGCAGCCAGCAAGTGGCAAGTGCTGTGTTTAAGGCAGCAGACTGGGTAAATCTGAATAAGTGCAGAAAAAGAAGTAAAATGGGGGGGGGTCTGTATGGGTGCAGATACAGTCCCCAGTGCAAGGGGTGGCCAGGAGGCAGTGCAGGAAGGTGGCAGGGTGAGCAGGTACCTGGGCCCAGGGGACAGAGGGTGGCCAGGTGCACAGTGCCAAGAGAGAAGATCAGCAGGGGAGAAGGGGAGCGAAGGCAGAAGCAAAGAGGAAGGTTTTGAGGTGCTTCCGGAACCGGAGATAGTTCTCCTCAAGTTTTAGAGTGGCAGGGAGGCTGTTCCAGAGGGAGTTCCCAGCCAAAGATAGAGATCTACCCCGAGCTTGTTTCTTTGAAAAACGACTGACCCTGAGGGAGTTAGAGGTAG
This sequence comes from Ambystoma mexicanum, assembly GCF_040938575.1. NCBI lineage: Eukaryota > Metazoa > Chordata > Amphibia > Caudata > Ambystomatidae > Ambystoma > Ambystoma mexicanum. Next base: position 339,382,076 of record NC_090934.1, on the reverse strand, counting down.
AGGAGCGAAGAGCTCGAGAGGGGAGGTATTTGCGGAGGGATAGCTGGAGGTATTTTGGACCCAGGCCCCAGAAAGCCTTGTAGATAATGCTGAGGGTTTTGAATGTAATCCTTGCATCCAATGGGAGCCAAAGGAGAGATTTCAAAGCTGGAGAGATACGATCCCAGGGCTTGAGGCCAAGGACAAGTCAAGCAGTCCTGTTCTGGATAGGTTGTAGAGGGCGCAGAGTAGAGGCAGGTAGATTTAGAAAGAGGCTGTTACAATAGTCCAAGCTAGAGAGAACCAGAGCTTGTGATATCATGAGCTTCTGGGGGAAGGAGAGGAAAGGCAGAATACCTCTGAGGAGGTACAGTCGGAAGTTTGACTTTTTAGAGACATCAGAGATATGGGCCGAGAAGGAAAGTGTGGAGTCAAAGATGATGCCAAGGTTCTTAGCCTCGCAGGTAGGGGTAGGAGGAGGGCCAAGGGAGGCCGGCCAGCGAGTGAGGGAAAAGGATGGAGATGGTGTGCTGATGAGGAGGATCTCCGTCTTGCTGGCATTCAAAGATCATTGGCGGCACACCAATTTTGAATGGCAGTTAGGCAGTCAGAGATGAGAGAGGGAGAGGAGGTGACCGAGGGCAGCCGGAAAATGAGTTGAGTGTCATCAGCATAGCACTGGAAATTTGAGCAGAAAATGGCAACGCAGTGAGTGAGAGTTGCCAGGTATTGGTTGAAAAGCCAGGGTGAGAGGTTAGACCCCTGGGGAACCCCACAGGTGGAGAGGAAGATAGATGATAGTAAAGACCCCAGTTGGACCTGGGAGGGTCGATCATTGAGGAAAGAGGTCAGCCAAGCCAGAGCCTGATCAGTCATACCCTGATTATCACGGAGATGGTTGAGCAGGATGGTGTGGTTGACCGTGTCAAAGGCAAAAGAGAGATCAAGAAGGATGAGGACAGAGGGAATGTTAGAATCAAGGTTGCAGAGCAGATCTTCACGGATATTGAGGAGAGCCCTTTCTGAGCTTCTGGCCGCTCTGAAGCCAGACTGGTGGCCATGGAGACAACCAACAGAATCTGAATGAAGGTTAAGCTGAGAGATGGCCAGCTTTTCCAGGAGTTAGCCCAGAAAGGGGTTAATGGAAATTGGGTGATAGCTTGCTGGACAGGAAGGATCAGCTGTGGGTTTCTTGAGAAGAGGATGCACAAGGGAGTGCTTCAGAGGGGAGGGGAAGGATCCTGAGGCAAACGAGTGGTTGCAGAAATCAGCAAGGGCAGGAGTGAGGGTGTCAATGTGGTCCTTGATGGTTTTGGAGGAACAGGGATGAACCTGTTTTGACGAGGCTTTCATAGATCGGACTTGTCCAGCGACCTTGTCAGGGGAGAAAATAGGAAAGGAAGAGAAGGATGGTTGCGGGGTGCTTAAAGGGGGGTCTCCAAGCACAGACTGATAGGGAATAGGAGGGGAGGCGAGGGTGGACAGGGTGTCCTGGGTTTTAGAGATAATGTGCGAGGCAAGGGCATTGCAGAGAGCCTGGGAGGCAAGAGGAGAGGAGGAGACTGCTGCAGGGTTGGCAAGCTCCTTGCAGATTTTAAAGAGTTCGGCCGAGTTGTTGGATGCTGCAGAGACACAGGCTTGAATGTGGGCTCTCTTCTTAGTGCAGACAGAGAGTCGGTATTGCCTTTGGAGCAGGCGACAGGCCAGTTTGTCAGAGGATGAGCAAGAAGTCCTCCATTTCCTCTCAGCCGCCCTACACTTACGTTTAAATGTAGCTAGGTCGGAGTCACACCAGGAATTGCACTTGGCTTTGGACTTCAAGCGGATCCTCATGACAGGGGCAAGAGCATCAAGAGTATCAGACATGGAAGAGTAGAGAAGGGACAGGGTTGTGTCGGGGTGTGAGTCAGCCAGGGGAGGAGGAGTGGGAGAGAAGGTGGCAGCGTGGCACACACTTCATAGGTCGGATGTCCGAGAAGGTAAGTGGAAGTGTTGGGGTGTGGTTGGCTTGAATACCGTATGGCCTATAATTTGGAGGTTGATAAAAGCCGATGTTAGTTTAAATGTGCATGTTTTCTTTAACCAACAAGATATAATGCGAACATACTTTCAATGAGTTTTCCTTACATGTTTAGATGTTCTAAGACATCACCAAATGCATTAGCCTCTTTAAATATTTGTAGATTACATTTTACAGAAGGAGTTAAGGAATTTCCCCCCAATCCAGTCCAACATTATTTTGGAAAAAGAGGTAATTATCTCCACCAAAAAGAAGCATCTCAATGTCATGCTAGTGAACTCTCTTTTTGGAAAATGAGGAAATAAGAAGCACAGTGATAAAACCTATTGGGCAAAACAACTCTAGCCTTAGAGGATAGGTGCTCTATGCCTGGAATCTATCAGGATGTGACATAAGCACGCAAAATCTGTTTTTCTTTTAGCAAATGTTTTTTATGACTTGTTGCTTGTACGAATCTCTCTAGAACATTAGATACTTCTCAAAATCGGACAGAAATGCGCATCCTCCTTGATTATGGCAGTAGGTGGACCAAGCAAAGACCAGTCAACTAGCTATTGCCAATGTTCGGATGGAAAAGCGGCAAGATTTTGGAACCCCTTTAGTTACTTATTTTGGACGATAAGTTGAACTAATAATATACATATAAGATTTTGACAAATCAAAGAAATGATCCACACCAATAATGATTATCACTGAAGAGTTGGATAGATGAAATTGTGAATAAGTGCTAGGAGGATCTTCTACTCACGAGAACATGGGTAATAAATTAGTAAGTAAACTAATGTGTCCTCAAGAAGACCTTGTATGGCCAACATGTGCCCATCTACATGCTTTCTGAATGACCAGTTGTCCCAATTCACATTCAAATAGGATTTTGAAGTTGGGTTGGAAAATGTAACTGTGAACATGATACTCGGTGTCATAGCATATTGAGATTCAAAATAATAAAACAAATAACAGTTAATGTTAATTATAATCGACAAGAACAATGCATTGACAGGGTTCAAACCTGGGTTCCACAATTGTCAGGTGAACAACCGTCCACACGGCCACCAAAGTGTGAGACTGAAGGGAACGGTGTCGGTCCTCTAAATTAGTTCTTCAGTAATTCCCACATTTCCTCCCCTGTGCAAAGGACATCATTATTATGCAACCTTACCTCCCTAGCACTACAAATGTGTAGTGACATTATGTTTTGCACAGCACAGTACATAATGGAGATTTATTACTGAAAAGAAAAATTATCAAGTAAATAGATGTGGATAGCGCACAGTTGGGGCAGGCTCACAGAATCTAGATGTGAACAGCACATTAGTGGGGCAGAATTACATTACATGCACTTGTGGATGCAGTGTAAACGCCAAAGGGCAGCAGATGCTACCGAATGCGTTTGGGCCACCTGCTGGTGAAAAGATATACAACATCTTGAACAAATATTTCATGCATCTTGCAGGCTAGTAATTTCGGGCTTAGGTGCAGAAATGTCAACATGCATATATTTCGAAATATAAGTGTCCAAATGTAACTCATTCATATAGTAGGAATAAAATGGCAGTTTCTTGCATTTGCACCTTCAAACTGTTTATTTCCATCTAATGCTATTTACTTGCCTCACTTGGTATTTATATATGTACATGTAACCAGTGGAATGTCTTTCGGGACCGATTCATGGAATTTCACACAGAAATTGCACATGGGCCACATGCCGAGAACGACACTGTGCGAGTCTGCATGCATAAGAAAAAATGCGCACCCCGCTTATTCATGGAATTGCTCACGCAAAGTAACTGCATTTTCAAGTCGCTGCCGGGATGCCCCCGACAAGCCCACATGCAAATAAAAAAACTGCCAGACCAGCTACCTTTGCGTGCTCCCCTGGGCGGGAATAGACGCACCCTTCAAATAGTGCATGGGATCCCCCGTAAGCAGGCCTGCGACTCGGGGAACCTGCATGGCGTCCCCCATAACTGTATCCGGCACTCTGACAACATATTTATAAAAATCGTAACTCGGCAATAACTCAGGAAATCTGCGTGCAAACCCACGTAAAACATTGCTGCACCCTGCTGCACTGCTAAAGCGCACCTATAAGTTACATCGGAACCTCGATTGAGTACACATACCTCAAAATCCGACATGCAACCCCACCTGCACGCTGAACATCTTACATACAAGTGTACTTACGCCTGCCATAGTGGGGGGCAGATCGTATGATGGACTTGCGTAGCCATTTCCAAGCTGGGATGTTGCACGATTGAATCCATGAATACGTCTCGTGCTGCGCAATTGAGGGCGTGTGAAGGGCTGCCAACTTTTTCGCAAGTTCTTCCCCGTTTTTGGTTTTCCGCCCCCTTCCCAGCCCTTTGTGCAAGCCATACCCACACTCTGCTCGGAGTCTCACGCAAGGCGCTCGACGTCTCGCACAGACATGCCGAGCCAGTGCAAAATCCACGCAGGTCCAGGGAAAGTGCAGCACATTCGGTTCCATGAATCGACGAATGCGGGTTTGCGCAAGTACCTTCTTTTCCGCGCAGATAATTCCATGAATCGGGCCCTTAGTTTTTACAATGGACACACTTAGGCCTGATTTACAAAAGTATTTTTCAATGAGAAACCCAAACTGAAAAAACGTTTTGTATATCAGGCCCATCCGGCCCAATGTCAGAAAAGAACGTTTCTCTGTAACTGCATTCAATATGTACCATTTACAACTGGTAAACTGGATTTTACTTCAGTGTAAGCAATGACCACAAACGTTTGTTCAACTGTAGGGTGAAAATAGATAAGTGTATTTGTAATATGTTTGCTATTTATAAAGCAACCAGTTAGGTACCAGCCTTTAATGTCGACAGGTATTTAGAAGGAGACAGAGGCCCTCTAACCTTGAAATAGCGTACATGCTTGTTGGTTATTCTGCAATCTGGTTGCATCTGTAACTTTGCTGTCATTGCACTATAGGCCCTAATTTTATTTATTTATTATTAACTTTATATAGTGCTTTACGCCAAAGTGCTTTACATTAAACAACAGGGATACATGAGAAGCAGTAGAATAAAATACATGATTCAAATAAACAAGAGCAACATGAAGTACAATTTGCTGAGTTTGATCGGGTAGAAACCTGGAGTGGGGAGGGATGGGGGAGGGAAAGGAGAAGGGCAATTAGGGGTAAGATTGAAGAAGGTGACATTTTAAGGAGGAGCGAAAGGAGGAGTAGGAGAAGATGGAGCGGATGGCGAGAGGTAAGGAGTTCCAGTGAAGTGGGGTGAGAAGCATAAAGGAGCGAAAGCGTGAAGAAGCACAACGGGGGGGAGAGAGACGATAGAGGTAGGCAGAGCGGAGTGGTTGAGGGGGGAGTAGAAAGAGAGGAGGGAAGAAAGGTAGGGAGGAGCAAGAACGTGAAGTGATTTAAAGACAAGGCAGAGGAAATTGAATTTAAGTTGAGAGTGGAAGGAGAGCCAGGCAAGTGAGGAGAGTGAAGAGGAGATGGAGTCGAATGGAGTGAGGAAGCAGAGAGTGCAGATGGCGGAGTGGTAGAGGGATTTGAGGAGGGCAAGATGAGAGGCTGGGAGACCAAATAGGAGGGATGACCAATATAAGAGACGGAAGAAGATAAGGGAGGAAATTAACAGTTTGGAGGCGTGGAAGGTGAGAGAGGAACGGATTATGATGTCTTACCGCTGTGGTGAGCTGCAGATGACCAGTAGTAATCCTACATCTTCCCATTCTTACTTTCCCAATGGTGGATCTTGGATGGGTCCTATTGGCAACTGCAGTGTAGTGCAGAATGGGGAATGATGTTGTACGAAGCTACTTTTAAACTTAAGTGTGCATTATTCCTGGCCACTCACTGCAGTGCTCCATGAAGGCAAATGTATGTAGGCAGATTGAAGGAGAGTACAGCGTATCCTATGATCTTGACTAAGCAGCAGGTGCCACAATAGATGGTTCTACTGCTTTGCCACATCATTACATATGTTCCCTCCAAGACGAAATTCCCTCTAAACTGTGTGTTAGCAGCTCACACAGACAATTGATACTTTCTCAGGCACTCACAAGGAACAAACCACAGCACTTACCTGCCATTTACTTTTTTCTATTTAGAAAGTTAGGTTATATTGACTAGCCTTGCTATTGTGGTCTAACTCTATTTAGATTACCTCCACCATGTAAGGGTGACCTTGCAAACGAATTGATTTGCCATCTACAGATTTTGGCTAGGCAAATTACATGGTCAGTGTTTCTTAATTTAATAGTGATTGTATCTAGTATTTCATCTTTGTCATTCGACTTCATCATGATCTTTCATCATAGCAGTTGCCGTAGACCTTTGTCATAATCCTTTATCATACTGCTTAGTCATAGTTCTTCCCTTTCATCTTTGTCCTTCTACTTCATCATAGAACTGTGTCGTAGTTGGTATCACTCATCATAGTCATTTTCTTTCATTATAGTAGGTTATCCTAGTACTTCATCTCAGTCCCTCTACTGCATCACATTCTTTTATTATAGTCTTTCCCATAGTCCTTTGTTACAATCCTATATCACAGTTCTTAGTCATAGTCCTTCCTCTTCCTCTTAATCCTTCTACTTCATCATAGGACATTGTCGGAGTCCTTCTCCTGTAAGGTTTATTTGCATATGTATTGATCTTTTTACTGATTGGAAATCACTGATTCATACACTTTCTGACATGCAGTCCCATCGGACAATTCTGGGACAAGAAACAGGTTGTGCTTTGCGGTCAAAACTCACATTAATTTACACAAAATTGAATCAAATATGGGCCCTTACTTTATGCCAGGGACATCCCTGCAATCAAATATATGGCTATGAGAAGGTATATAAACAGTTAGATTAGGCCTGCCTGCGACAATCTCGCTAAGCGGTGGCAAACACGCAATCACTCCTTAAATCACTTACATATATTTCAAGGTATGTATCCTCAATAACAACATGGCTGCTTATTGGCCAGTGTATTTAAGCATTCTCTTCAATTCAAACATATTGCAACAACATATTGAAACACTTTAACTGACATTGATATAAATATGTCTAAATAAATGACCCTTTTCATGTGAATGTGGGGTGTGGGTTTCTAGCATATTTGCATACGATTTAAATGCAGGCTAAAATTAATTGTATCAGAATTCTCAAAAGCAGTTCTATCAATTAAGAATGCTTAGGTTGTTAGTCCACGCTCCCAAGAGTAAAATAGTTCTATGATTTTCTAATAGAACGCTGAATACCCCTCCGACTTCCCTTTGTGCATCAAGTCCCACTCATATGAAGCCCTTTCCCTACAGAGAAATGTCTAGGGAGGCAAGAGGGTGCGCAAAGACTGAAGGGGGGTAGGTATACTTCTGCTCACTATATAGTTGGGGTAGAGTCACAGAGCACCCCAGTCAAGGCACTCATTTGGTAACAATGGGTGAGCAGCCAGGGTGAGACTCAAGGGAGCAGATGCAGGCTGGTTCTTAGGTACACGGAATCGCCAAGCTCCCCACAATAGAATTTCCACACATTCTATGTTAGGTGATAACACAGTCCGTGTATTACTACCATAAACGATCAAATGTCAGGTAGGTATATACAAATAAATAAATCTCACTTTGTACTAGAAATCTATACAGGTACCTTAGGAAATACTGTAATAATGGCACAATTATTGATATGCAACTGTTGTGGGTGCAATTTTTAAATGGTAATTATTTTAATTTGATGTGTTATATTGTTAGTTTTGCTGTAGTGATATTTGATCTACTGCAGGAGTTTTTCTATTAGGAGATGTTATTTCTAGAGACGTATCATGATTATATGTACACAATAAAGAAATTTGAAAATGAACAGGTAACCTAACTTAATATATTTAAATTCAATTGTAATGCACCAACTGCTGACAGTTATTAAAAAGCATATACATTATTAGGCAACGGTTAACTTCTTAACACATTATTGTAGAAAGGCAGGTAATAATGAAAACATAGGCAGGATACTTTCTTTCGGATAAAAGGACAATACCTACCTGGGCAACCTGTAATGAAATTATAAGGTGTACATTATGTTGTATATTACAGCCCAGTCCAAATATGAATAGTCTGTTTCCCTTACTACATATCCCACTACCTCCAAAGTACCTGGGAAGTGACAGGAGAACAGGATCCAAGACAAATCTGGGAGCCCTGGAAGAATCCTGAGGATGGAAAATGATCTTTATCGTCCCAGTACCTTGGGTACCATGGAAGGCAAAGTGATGGAGTTTCTTGGATTTACTCAATGAGACCCCACAAGGATGCACCTCCTTTGGAAGAAGGAGTCACTGGGATGTTGGTTTTGAGAAGAAGGGAATGAAGTAGTGTCAGAAAGGCAACAATGCAGGTCCTTCACAGTGGCCTCTGATGTCAGGTTGTTACGCTGGCTATGGATGTCCCACAAAGCTGTAAACCTCAACATGGCCTACCTGAAAAAGATAAGACTCTGGCTGGCTGGCCTTGGAGGAGTTTTGGTGGTGACGGGTGCAGTGGCAGAAGTAGGTGTTGGGTTTCAGCATTTTGTGGTTCTCTGGCTTTCGGTTCTTCAGTGCTACAGCCACAGCATGGCCTTTAGGGTGTTGCATGGCAACCTGGGCATGGCAACTGGACTGGACCATGGAACCTCTCCAAGTCTGGACCCTCAGGACATTTTCTTCCAGGATTGGTGCTGGGAATCTCACCGGAAGCCAAACGTCTGCAGACAGCTACCCTGGATCTTCTCCAGCATGGACAAGAAGATAGATGTCATGGCAGCAGTGCCCCTTGATGGATTCTTTAGTTGTTTGGAACTTTCACAACTCCAGGTGTTGGGCAGCACTATGCCAGGGTACCCCCTCTTCGGGGCGATACTCAGCAGTTCGGCTTTGCTTGGTTTCCAGCGGTCACAAACACTCCAGACCCTGGGTGACAAAGATGGACTTCTTGGCTTCAAGATGTCCATGTACTCTTCTTCTGGACTCACGAAGATCCCTTCTCTGGATGGCAGGCCACAGGACTGGCTTACAGGACACTGCGAGTAAAGAGCAGCGGTTGCACGAGGTCCGCTCGTAGTTACCGGAAAAAGGTGCCTATCTAGGTCCTCTCTTGTTCAGTCCTTGAATCAACATGGCAGCTTTCAGATTTGATGAGGAGATGCAGCCACAGACTTCTTCCACCAGCTGGATTACAGAATGCAAGCTTAAGATGACTTCAACTTCTGCTTCAGATTTCCTGTTTCAGCTTCTGTCAAGGAGGTCAGTGTGAGGTCCCCTGTTATATAAAACATTCCCCATTCACTCAGTATGAGCAAGGCTCAGCCAGCTGATCACCCACAAGTGCATTCATGCAGGCAGCACTGAATCAGACTCACAGGCATTCAGGCCAATCATCAGAAACCAGACACCCACAATACAAGATGTGGATTGGGGGCTGCACCCCAGCCTTTCCGAGCACTACACAGCCTTCATTCCAGTTTCAGTCAAGGATGGATCAGGCATTGTATCACACAACCCAAAGCAGACACCCACCACACAGAATGCATACTGACTACTCACTCCATTCATGTAGGCTCCACCTCAAGGGTGTGCCCACAACGGTACGACGTTCTTTTGTCGCAGGATGTTTATTCGCTGGATTTTGTACAACACATTTTTTGGGGAAAAAACCCATCACATTTTTTACAAAACGGGTGGTTTGGGGCAACCCCCCCCAAAAAAAAAATGCAATGGGTTTTTTCGAAAACCCTGCGAAAAAACATCCTGCGATGAAATGACATGGAACCGCCCACAACAGGCAGCCACTGGGAAGGCTCCAGCCAGTCTAGCAAAAGGTAAGAATGAAGAGCTTCACTGCCAGGGGTCCAAACTGGACTCCTGCAAACAAACACACAGAGACTCTCTGTCCTCACCAAGAAGAGATTCCACATTCAAGCTTGTGTCTCTGCGGCATCTAACCACTCAGCCGAACTCTTTAAAATCTGCAAGGAGCTGGCCAATCCAGCTGCAGTCTCTATGCCTCCTGTTGCCTCCCAGGCTCTTTGCAATGCTCTTGCCTCTCACTTTATCTCAAAAACCCAGGACATCCTGTCCAGCCTCTCCACCCCCACCCCATATGTGCTTGCTGAACCTCCTTTAGCCACCTCTCACCATCCTTCTTGTCCTTTTCTCATTTCTTCCCTGACAAAGTCACTAGACAAGTCCGATCTATGAAAGCCTCATCAAAACAGGTTTATCACTGTTCCTCTAACACCATTAAGGACCACATTGACACCCCCTCTCCGGCCCTTGCTTATTTTTGCAACCACATTTTTTGCCTCAGCATCCTTCACCTCCCCTCTGAAGCACTTGCTTGTGCATCCTCTTCTCAAGAAACCCACAGTTGATCCTTCTTGTCCAGCTAATGATCGCCCAATTTCCATTACTCCCTTTCTGGGCAAACTCCTAGAAAAGGTGGCCATCTCTCAGCTTAACCTTAATTCCAATTCTGTTGGCTGTCTCCATGACCACCAATGTGGCTTCAGAGCTGCCAGAAGCACAGAAAATGCTCTCCTGAACATCCATGAAGATCTGCTCTCCAACCTTGACTCTAACCTTCCCTCTGTCCTCATCCTCCTCGATCTGCTCAACCGTCTCCATGATAACCTGAGTATCGCTGATCAGGCTCTGGCCTGGCTGAACTCTTTCCTCTCTGATTGACCCTCCAAGGTTCAACTTGGGTCCTTCCTATAATCTATCTTCCTCTCTATCTGTGGTGTCCTCCAGGGGTCTAACCCCTCACCCTGGCTTTTCAACCAATACCTGGCAACTCTCGCCCACTGCATTGCCATTTTCTGCTCAAATTTCCAGTGCTACGCTGATGACACTCAACTCACTTTTAGGCTGCCCTCGGTCACCTCCTCTCCCTCTCTCATCTCTGACTGCCTAACTGCCATTCAAGATTGGTGCAGCCAATGAACTTTGTCTGAATGCCCGCACGCTCTGGCCGCCTCCCTTGGCCCTCCTCCTACCCCCACCTCCGAGGCTAGGAACATCGGGGTCACATTTGACTCCACACTTTCCTTCTCCACCCACATCTCTAAAACATCAAACTTCCTACTGCACCTCCTCAGAGGTACTCTGCCTTTCCTCTCCTTCCCCCAGAAGCTCATGGTCTCCAAAACTCTGGTTCTGTCTAGGTTGGACTATTGTTAAAGCCTCTTTCTAAATCTACCTGCCTCTGCTCTCTGCCCTCTGTAACCAATCCAGAACAGGACTGCGAGACTTGCCCTTGGCCTCAAGCCCTGATATCATATCTCTCCAGCTCTGAAATCTCTCCATTGGCTCCCAGTGGATGCAAGGATTAAATGTAAAACCCTCGGCATTGTCCAGAAGGGTTTCTGGGGCCTGGGTCCAAAATACCTTCAGCTATACCTCCGTAAATACCTCTCCTCTCGAGCTCTTTGCTCCTCTACCTCTAATTCCCTCAGGGTCAGTCATTTTTCAAAGAAACGAGCTGGGGGTAGATCTCTGTCTTTGGCTGGGGCCTCCTCTGGAACAGCCTCCCTGCCACTCTAAAACTTGAGGAGAACCATCTCCGGTTCAGGAAGCACCTCAAGATCTTCCTCTTTTCTTCTGCCTTCGCTTCCCCTCTCCCCTGCTGATCTGTTCTCTCTTGGCACCGTGCACCTGGCCACCCTCTGTCCTCTGTGTCCAGGTACCTGCTCACCCTGCCACCCTCCCGCACTGCCTCCGGGCCAGCCCTTGCACTGGGGTCTGTATCTGTGCCCATACAACCCCCCCTTTTTCTTCCTGCACTTGTCAGACCTACCCTGTCTGCTGCCTTAAACCTAGCACTTGCCAACTGCTGGCTGCACTACCACTGTTTGTTGCCTTTATTATTTATTTATGTATTTATTATTATTTATCTGTTTCTCCTTTGCATCGCACTTTCCACTTCTCCTCCCTTCCATGTTCTTTTCCCCTCCCTCTCTCCCATGCACTTTCGCGTTCTCAATGTCACTGGGCCTAGTAAGATCATTGTTTTGCTCTCCCCTGTTCCCCTCCCTTGCCGTGTCGCTTTCTGAAACACTTGTGTACGAGAGCGATAGAAATAAAATATCAATATCAATATCAGAACACCAACAGAGAGGTGCCAGGACAAGGGCGAAGGAGGCTGTGTCCCTCCAAAAGCATTTCCAGCATCACTGGGTGTTTATACATTGGGATTATTTTTCCATGACAATAGAATTAGGATGGCTAAACTCCCTTTGGTTGAACAATTCTATTTAAATATCTATGGATTTTATGGGCCACATGCTACCAAGAAATTCTTCAATAGAATATGCTGCAGAATGCAAGTCTTAACTTTGGCCAGTTCAAAAATAATACAACAAAACAAGCACTGACAGCGCCATTTCAATAGCTCTGTTGAGTCTATGTCCATGAAAGGTTAATTTACTTCTTTTGTATGGACAAAATATAAACCATTCTGTTAAAATAGTCTTCATTCCTCACTGCTTTTTGTTCAACATAACATGAATTAGAATCACATTACATTTTAAACACTGTCAATAAAGTGAAATGTTGATAAACTCTGGTGCTTCATTTTAAACACATACCAACATTTTTTATTTATAGTATTGCAGGTAAATACATCCACTAGTGATATTTTCAACATTAATGTTTTCCTGATTTTTTTCTGTACATTGTTCTCATTTGGCAATTCGGTGTCATTTGTCGTGTTTTGTCACTCATGAGAACAAGTAACTCCTGAGAAATGTTAATAAACAAAGCAAGGCATTATTTTGGTGCCTCTCACTTTACCCTGAGGCAGCCACCATGTGTTATGTTAGTTGCTGTCCATAAAATAAGGGGGCACCCATTCATTTGCTTTGTTAGCACAATATTTCTCCATACAATTAAATCATATATGCCACATATATGCCACACAGGAAGCTTTTCATAACCTCTTCCTTTAGTTGAGTTTAGTTGTTGGCTTCCATCTATGGTGAGACTCCACCATAGTCTTGTCCCTTCTTCACAATCTCTCATCATAGTCCTTTGTCTACATTATAGTCCTTCACTTTCATCATACTATTTTATCATTGTCCTTCACCTTTATCTTAATCATTCTACTTCATCATAGCACTTTTTCATAGTTCTTCTCTTTCATCATTGTTCTTTGTCATAATCATTGGGACTCCTTACAGGTTTTCCGGTATCCTGGCGGTAAATACGTCAGGATAGCAGCAAAGGATAGCAGCAAACTAGATTACCATTACCAGCACTCGGTCCAGTGGAATGTCCACCAGATTAGGAATCCATGGGGGAGTTTGACAGTATTACAGGAGCCGGTGTTACTGGCACCTGTAAACTGGTGCCTTTTAGCTGGAGGTCATTCCGCCACCTCACGTGCAAACCTGTAGTCGTCCGGTGTGCATCCGTGCTGGGAAACATTAAAACCGGCACGTTCATTCTGCACTGGCCAACTCGTAATGAGGCCCAATTGTCCCTTTCCTTCACCATATTCCTTTTCTCTCGTAGTCATTTTGTCCTTGTCATTCTACTTCATCATAGTCCTTCATCAGGGACCTTCATCATCATCATTCCCATTCAGCATAATCCTTTGACCAGTCATTCTCATTTATACTAGTACTTCTCACTTGGTCTCGTCCTTCTCCTTCATCTTACTCCTTCTCAATTGTCATAATCCTTCATCATAGTCTTTCTCCATTGTTCTAGTCCTTCTTCATCATCCTATTTTTTCATCATAGTTGGTCTTCTTTGTTATATTCATTTGTTAAGGTCCTTCTCCTTCACCAACGTAGTTCTCTTTCACCTTTGTCTTTCCTCACAGTACTTCAGCTTCATAATAGTGCTTCTCTTCATCATAGTCTTTCTGCTTTATTATAGTCCCCCTCCTACAGCATAGTCCCTTGCCATAGTTATTTTCATTCTTTGTACTTCTTCATCATAGATCTTATCCTTTGCCATAGTCCTTCCCCATTACCCTATTCCTTCACCTCCATCACAGTTCTTTGTCCAAGGTCTGGTCCTTCATCATAGTTCTATATTTATCAAAGTTCTGGTCCTTCTCTTTTATCATAGTCCTTTGGTGTAGTGCTTCTCCTTAATCATAGTATTTCTCCTTCAACATTGTCTTTCCTCATAGTCCTTCTCCTTCATCAAATTCCTTTCTTTGTCATAGGACTGGTCCTTCTCCTTAATCATAGTCATTTATTCCAGTCCTTCTCCTTCGTCATAGCCTGTTGTCCTCCTCTATATCCTTCATCATAGTTCTTCATTCCAGCCTTTTACCGGTATCTTCGTCCTACATTGTAGTCCTTCTTCTTTGTCATAGTCCTTCTTCTGAGTTCTTCATACTAGTTCTCACCTTCATCACTGACCTTCATCATATTCCTTTGCCAAAATCTTCTCCTTTATCATAATATATTGTCATAGTCTTTCATCATAATCCTTCATATCAGCCCTTCATTGTAGTCCTTCTCCTTCATTATAATCCATAGTCCTCCATTAGCCTGGTCCTATCACCTTTAACATATTTCTTGTCATAGTCCATCATAGTCCTCAATTTTTTGTGTTATTGTTTATAGTCTGAAACTAGCTCTGAAGTGCATTACAACATGTGGACACCAGTGCGGGGAATGGCTCTTTTGGACAGTACCACAGTACTGTTGATGAGAGAGCTAAATACCCTGTAATTTAATGATTCAGGAGGAATTGATGGAAGAGCCATTTTTTTGGTGTTTTGCAGAACTGGAGGATGAATCTGCTGAATCTACAGTGGGATACAGTTCTAGAGGGTTGGATGTGGCAGGAGAATAACTATTTGTGAGTATTTTCTTTGTGGGCTAGCTTTGACTCCTAACTTTTGATATATTTGCCCCAGTGTCTGGGATCTTCTTATCACAGCCCTTTTGTCAAAGCTTTTAACCATTGTCATGCTTCTTCACCATAGTTTGTCTTTGTGATAGTCCTTCTACAAGACAGTCCTTCCCCTATATCATAGTCCTTCATCATTGTCTCTCCTTCATCATAGTTCATCTCCTTTGTCCTTTTCCTTCATATTCATCTTTTGCGATGGCCCTTCCTCTTCATCATAGTCCTTTGTCGTAGGTTTTATCTGCCTCATAGTCTCCCTTTGCCCTGGTCCTTCTCCATCATCATAGTCTTTTTCCTTAATTATTGTCCTTACTCATGGTCCTTCCCCTTCATCATAGTCCTTCTTCTTCATCATAGTCCTTTGTCGTAGGTTTTATCTGCATCATAGTCCTCCTTTGCCCTGGTCCTTCTCCATCATCATAGTCTTTTTCCTTAATTATTGTCCTTACTCATAGTCCTTCCCCTTCATCATAGTCCTTCTTCTTCATCATAGTCCTTTGTCGTAGGTCTTTCCTGCATCATAGTCCTCCTTTGCCCTGGTCCTTCTCCATCATCATGGTCTTTTTCTTTCATTGTAGTCCTTCCTCAGAGTCCTTCTCCTTCAAACATAGTTGATGAGAGTTTCACTTAGTTATTTTGAACCAACCAATCCCTAGACCTGAATATGGATCTGTGTGTGGTATTCTCACACTGTGCAACTTAGAGCCTTGCTTGTTTGGGTGATGTAAGCTGTGCAGTGACTTAAGCTCTGTGATCAATCAGTAATTGTATAGACAAGAAGTACAATAGCTGCTTTAGTTGTCCTGATAGTAAATGCTAGGGCATGAATGCATCTCAAAAGTTTCTCATCCAGAAATGGGTGTTGATGTCCTCCGGCATGGGCATATCTGATTCAATTGTGCTAAGTCGTTGTACAACTCAATATGTGTATCTTATTGCAATCATACTTGTCAAGCAGTGAACGTCCTCCTACACATATCAAGTATGTAAACATTAGATTTCGGAGAGGTAACTTTGCAATTGGTCCGTACTTTATGAAGCCAAATTAAATTCATGTCGTTAAATGTAAAATGTAATGAACCACCACGAAAAACCCAAATTGGAGCAGCCGTATGAGCCTCTGAAATACTATGAGCGCATGTTCAGACACAAATAACGGGGGTCCAATAACCTAGAACTAAAATCGCGTTTTAATGCCAGCTGATGCTTTCTGTTGAACAAGACTTCCAGAAATAATTGTCTTTCACTCGGAGCAGCAGGCATACTGTAGCGATCCTATTCCGCGCTCCATCGGGAAGATGTAAATATTACAATCTCTAAAAGTGTGGCTGTGAGCCGGCAGCCGCAGGGTGCCGCGGTCTATAAATCATGTCACTATCTGTCGACACAAATTCTCCTTTCTCTGCCCCCCTGCTGTTTCCATTCTGAAAGTGCTGCTGTGCAGTGGTCCTAAAAAAGGCCTGGCATTTGTAAATAAGTGATGAGCTCTTTCAATGTGATCTTTCCTGCTTGGCTGGAAGGTGTCATCGACTAAACACATAAAAATGCATTTAGCATTCAAGCTTCTTTATTCTCCGCCTGGGTCCATATTGATTGTTATCAAAATTGTTTCTATTTAAGAAATACCAAACCTCCAGTCCTCTTTTACTGCATTATAGCCTAAGCTGCATGCTTTGACTTTACCTTAGTGACGCAACCCTGAATATCTCAGATCAGACCTAATGCCGGTTTTATTAAAATATACGTACAGTGTTGTTTTATTTCACGTTGATTATTTTCACATTGTGTCTATCCAACGCCCTTTTCACTCCTGCCCTTAAAGCACCTCTGGCATGATGTGTGTGACTCAATTGAACCGCTGCGATGAACAATATTACTTTAGTTTTTAAGTCAACACTCCACTGCAAATGGCCTTTTGGTGTTAATGCTGTTTGCGGGTAAGTGGAAAGACGGAAGCACATACTGAATGAAATACTTTGTATAGCCTTCAATGCCACAGTCCTCCTGCTTTTGGTCTATGACAATTTGTAATATCATTATCAGTAGAACGGTATGCTACAAGCAGAGTGGAGATGCACAGGGCGAGCAGTTAACTCGATGAGCTATTGCACCACCTCTTAAATGGAACAGTTTATAATGTCCCATATTTTCAAACTTCTAAATAGCTGTATGAAACACCACCTGTGACTAGTGTGCATTACATCTGGTTTACTAGTCAAGGGTTTCTGATTATCATAATTCTCCTAGAGGGTGATACAGGGTAAATGTTTTAGTTATGAATGGTGTTTCTTTGTCATGTATGGATGACTAGAATATACATAATTACTTGCATTCAACAATGTCAACCACCAGGAGCCAGTGCAGAGTAAAGAATGTCAGTGGAATACTGTCTTTTGGCTTCAATTGTAGAACCAGGTGTATTTCCGAATCTATAAACTCTGATTAAGGAATTGAGTTAGGCATAGAGAATGGGTGCTAGCAAAGCATAATTTGGAAAAAAATCCCGAGCATATTTAAGGTAGAGAAGAATAATGATCAGGGTCTGGCTTCAAAGGAAGCTAGCCTGGACAACAGTTGAGGCCAGTTAGTTAAACGTTGTCAAGTTAACTGGCTTGAGACATTGGCCTAATTCAAGTCATTCAATAAAAGGACTTGAGAAGTCTAGGTGGTGACCTACATGAACAATTTGTGATTTCATCTGGTTATTTTCAAACCATGCTTGTTCATCCAAGTTTTATTTTGTGAGAAACCTGAGGACGTTCTCACATCTACTTCCCTTGGATCCTCTGTGCAGGAGGCCAAAGAAAGACCATTGCAGTTGGATCCCGACCCTGGGGGCGGAAATGCGAGGGAGAATCACCTGAGTCGAGGGTTCTTGGGGAAGGAAGTGAAATGTACCTATGTGAGACGCAGTATTTCGTTCTTCCATGCCATGATGAAACCCTAGTCCCAGAAGCTTTTGTGGGATATTGTTACCCCATTCCCTCCTGTCAGAATAACACCAGGAGACAAGACAAGCCTCGAAGACTCAGAAGATTGATGAGAAATAATGGGTGTCTTTAGTCGAAACATGGTATTCCCCCTTTCCCTAGTGATAACTAACCCAACCCCACCTCCACCTTTATGGGCTACTCGCTGGGGTTTCTCATGTGCCATGAAGGATATTGCTCTTGTCCTCTTGGTGGCAAGTCTTGCTTCAGTTTGCTCTGGTGTCTCATGTGCCCTGGAGGATGGATGTTGCTCTTGTCCTCATGTCAGCAAGTCCTGCTTCAGTTTGCACTGGCATCTCATTTGCCCTGGAGAAAGTTGCTCTTGTCCTCTGGTCAGCAAGTAATGCTTTTGTTTGTTGTTGTGTTTCAGAAGCTCTTGATATTGACGTTTGCTTTGCATCAGATGGAGCTTTTCCAAGTGATGTTTGTTTTTTTGCGGCATGTTTCAGTCACTTAATGGCTTCAGCACATTTGGGAAAATGTCCAAGAAAGATTGATTGATTGTGCTCTCTTCTCCTGAATGAACTTAAGTAAAATGTAACCTTGCCATTTCCCATATGCTTTAATAAATACCTTTTCACTGTCTGCAGTACTAATACATTTCAAAGGAATAACCAACACATCGAACATTTAGCTTCAGATACTTTTCCAAATGTTGCCTCCTTCTCGTACCTACTGTAGTGAATCGGGTGAGCATCAGTAAATGAGTGTGTCTGTGGAGTGAATTTTTGCATCCAAATATAGACTACAATTTTGCCCCAGACAAATGAGGAATACATGCAAAATTTGGTAGCAGTGGGTTCAACAGTGTGGATTTGTATAGCCGGACAAACGCACACATACATACATTCAGCTTTATATATAAATATTGTAAGCCAGCTCCCTTAATTTCTCCACCATTGACACTTAACAGTACTGGGACGAAGAAGAGGCAACTTAGAGCAATTAAGACTATGCTCTTTTGCCACTCTACTGCTGGGAAGAGGAAGATGCCAGCTACGAGTGGTGAAGGTCAAGCATGTCCCTTTAATGGGAGTAAGGTAGGACTGACTCCATTATACACCTGCAGCCTGTCAAGGGGCTGCAGGTGTATAATGGAGCCCAACCCAGTGGCAGAGAGAATCTATAGGAGAAAGACCAGGAGGCCGGTGCATGCAGCAGAGGTTCAGCATGGCTTAGGAGCGAGGACTCCCTAGAGCAGACCAAGAAAGGTGAAAGGAGCCATAATAGAAGGCTGCCCGTTCCTTTCTATTTAAAGTGCCCATGCCCCTGTGGTAGAGGACCACCCCAGGAGTATCTGAGAGTCAGTAACTGGAGCCCTGACACTAGAGGAAGAAGGTTGTGTGATCCACGCTGCAGCACAAAATTCCTAAGTGACCAGTGAGCCTCTGGGGCTTAAGAAAGTTGTGATGTGAGTGAACATACTCATTTTATGAAATCCATTGTATCGGGGTGGTCGTGTGTAGCAGAAGGCATGCTTTCGAAGGTCTCTGAACAATGAACAGTTCAATTAAAGTGGAACGAACATTTCTGCTTGCTAAGTACACAAGAAAGTGGAATACTTTGTATCAGAGTGGACGTGTGTGGCAAAGAACATGTTCCCAAAAGTCTCTGAACACTGAAGTATACAATTAAAGCAAAACGAGCAGTTATATTTGTCTACCATTCAACAAAAGGGAATATCTTGCATCGGAGTGATTGTGTGTGATGAGAAGCAGGTTTTTAAAAGTCTCTGCACATTGAAATATATATTTAAAGTGAAATGAGCACTTATTGAACTCTATATGAAGGGAAAACAAATCTTAAGCCAGAGGTTTAATTATTGAAATAAACTGAATTAAGACTTTGTTGTTAACATAACCCAAAGCTTTGAAACTGAAAGGTGACAACAACGGGCAGACACTGTACACTGTGGCCTGATACACAGAGATTTTTTCAACCTGTGGGAAAACTACAAAATCATTTAGACAATTTCAAGCTGCGGGAAAACTACACATTATTTGAACTGTGCATTTGAAAAGAATATTAACCAAATTGTGGAAGATGAAGACATTTTGTGTTTCTTTTGGAATTGTGTCTTGGAACTTGGGGAAGGGAACCCTGAGTCCTGATTAGAAGTCTTTCATCTCAAGGTCATTTTGTGTGATTTGGAACTTGGGGAAGGGAACCCAGAGACCTGAAGAGACTTCTCTACATTTTAATTCTACAAATGGGGATTTTCAGACTTTACTTTGTTGCACTGTTTTATACTTGGGGAAGGCTGCTCAAAGGAAGCTGTGAGCTGGAATAAGCTCAGTACTTTGTGTTGAACACTGTTTTCTGTTGATTACTGACATCCCTACACGTTGTATAGTTATAGTCGTGAGTGCAAGCATATGTTTCGGATATACAGAATCCTAAGTTGATCTTTTTGACTCAGACTCGCCTTTAGGTAGGGGAATCCCACTTAAGCATAATGCAAGTTAGGCATTTTTCCATCATGCCATTTAAGTTAAGAAAAATGCATTGTTTGAATTTGGAATCTGTTGTCTGTGTCCTTCTTCATTATGCCTTCACAGTTTGCCAACACAAAGTGGCTGAAACACTCCCCTTCCTGGTGATTAGTATTGAGTTTTACAGTCAGTCATGTGTCTATAGAAATTCAGACTGAAACACTGAATTGGGAGTATCAAATGAAGAATGCACATGTTAAAAAGAGATTGGCTCAGTAAGAACAGAGTGCAACTTCACATGTTGAGGTGTTGAGCTCCAATTGAACTAGGGATGTTTACATTGTCTCTGGCCTTTTCCCAGAGGAATAACCTATTACACGGCTAGTTGATAAACGCCAACATCGGGGGCCATACTGCTTCACTGAACAGGGGTATGAATACCACTAGAAGTAATTATCAATGACCACTGGCATTATAAAAGTGTCTTTACAGATCGATAACAATTGTATGTAAGTAAAACGCCTCTCCTTTTGTGTTATCCCAAGGTCTGGATATCATCATGGGGAAATATTAGGAGCCGTAAACATACAGCTCAAAACATTTTTTTGGGATTCTTGCGCTCATATTTAAACCCATTTATGCAACCAGACAAAACCTTCATCTCATATTCTACTTCTCTTCCAGTGTCACCCCTCACCTGGTCCTATAACTTTGTTGTCCTTTTTCACTCTCCCTGCCTTCTGCCCCTTCCTGCCATACAACTCTGTTAACACTCATCACTAGAAAATAGCTTTCTCCTTACCTTTTCTTCTCAGACCTTACTTTTTGTTTCCCCTCCCACCCACTGATCCTATCTCTCCATCTCTGTCATTACAACAACTGGCCCACAGTTGCTCTCAACTGGAATATACTAGTCAAAGCCGTGACTCTCCCTTTCAATCCCAAAACCAGTCAATCATTGAGGTAATCAATTATATTTGTGATGTCATCTTTGATGCCCTGAGTGTTAGTCTTAGCAATGCACGTAGATGCTGCGAGTTATGGTTGCTGAGCTTACCATAATGGGGGAATGTGCAGTGTTTTTTGGTTTCACTGTGAAGTATAACATCCCTTTAACAAAGTTTTTTTACTGAATGTACATATATATAGGGCGGAGAACAAAAACAAAGTGGCTAAACATGTGCTGTCGTCATTGATGTCATCAGTTACATTTGAGATGACATCTTTCATGTTCTGGGTGTTAGTGTTAGCAGTGCACAGTGGTGATGGCAAGTATGGGGGCTCAGTCTGCCATAACTGGCGAATTTCAGGGGGTTTTCGGTTTTAATTTGAACCATAATGGGGAGGGCGAAATTCTTTTTTAGTGAAGTGCACAGGTTTTTCGTAGGGCAACTTAACCATAACGTCCCCTCAACAAAGTTTTTTTTTGTAGTGAATTTTACAGGTTTGTGGGAAGGCAACATAACCATAACGTCACTTTAACAAAGTTTTTTTTTTAACTGAATTTACTATTTACACTACTAAAACATAGGTGTTTAGTAGTGTAAATACATTATAACAGTACTTTAACAAAAATGTTGTACTACATTTTATCAGGGTTCTAATAGTAACACATAAGCATACTACTGTAAAGGAACATTTGAAGTAACTGCCCACCTTTCCGAAGGATTCCACATTATCATATGCTGGCGCGCATCATGGGGGCGTGTTCGAAAAGTCATACCCACTTCACAATGACATGTGTAACTGGGTGAAAGTGCGGAAGTACATTGTATATTCTTGTAGGAACTTGTAACTGGAACATTTCCGGCACAGAACTCCAAAAGGCAAGTGTGCAACACAATATAAGCAAGATTGCATACCGACGTATTTGGATCATTAACCCCCATTCCTCCCCAAAGAGTGGGGGATGAATGCCATCAGCAATCGAGATTGTACAGCAGTAACCCGTGCTACCAAGAAAGAGGATTTTTTGTCTTCAACCGGAACGCCTCCGGCGTTCCCGGCTCAAGAAAACAAATCCTTTTTCAAGATGGCCACCATAGAAAGGGAAGACGGGTGTTGGATAGAAACCCTTCGTAGCTTTCCATTGCAGGCTACAGAAAGAAAAAATGAAACTGTGTGATCGTAAAAGGCAGCACTACATTTGTGTTCCTTGAGAAATGTAAGGTTATGAGCAAGACCTTTACCAGAGAGGCAGTCCCTGGTGGACATGGCAAACTTAATGCAATGTTTTGTCCCTTCCAGTAATGGCCAGTAGCCACATCCCCGACATTGTGGCCACTAACCATACATAGAGGCTACCCCTCAGAGACTCAAGCTGTACCGTTGATTTGTTATGTACATGACTACACTTGTTAAATATCAAAACACTATCACATGCACAACATAAACCTTTTCGGGTGTTGTCAATGACCTTTACATACATGTGTTGTACATGTAGTAATTTATTTCTGTAAAAATGTGCTTAAAAAATGCAAAGGAGTAGTCTACTTACGTTTACATAAAATCTCAAACAAACTCTGTGATGGGAAGCGCAATGACGTTAGAAATACTGGAAGCAACACCATTACCACTCACCTTTCGACACATAATTTCGTTAAGTGGCACAGGTCTAAAGGTGTGAAGATATGTGTATTGGGAGGGTGTAACCATGTATTATTTTACAAACATTTCTGTGCAGCAAACACTTTCAGTGCCCCTTACCACATTTTCCCGCTTTTAAGAAGATAGTAATCATTCTGAACTAATGTTGGTTAATAGGGCATCTGGGTGACAAAAATTGGTCTGACGGTGACAGAAATTGGCCTGACGACACTAAAGCATATGAGATGGGCCTGACCCTTCCGTAGCCAAAGCAAGTGGTATGCAGTACCTTTCTCCACAACGTTCCTTGGCAGCTTAAACAAATGCATCCATATTGACGTACGTGTCGTGATGTAGCACATACAAAAGAACACATTACAACCTGCAACGTAGCATGCCACATTGTGAAAACAGAGAGTACATTTGTAAAAAAAAACACTAACATTTAAGAATTAGTACAGTAGTTTTATTTCACAATAAACTGAGCGAAATCATCGCCCTAAGCAATTAGTAAAGTAGTTGTGTTTCACAATGAACTGTGCGAAATGTTTGCCCTATTCACATTTCCATACAAGTAGTAAGTTTCTGTCTTTGGTCGACAATGAAAATGGTAATGGGCACGTTGGTTTCTTTCACACACAGAAAGTAAGCGTTGCTGCCACAGTAGTCGTTTTCCTCCCACATTGATGTGCAAGACGACATCAACCGCTGTGATCTACACCACCAGAAAGGATGAAATGTTACTCCTTATGGCGACAGCAGCGTAAGGACATAGAGGTCCGACACGGTCATCCCACTGAATTATGATGCACAGACAGCCGGTAATGAACAGTTGCATTTGATGGTTAAAAAAGCCATCACTCGGTAGCTGTAATCCGTGACAATCACAATAGGGAAGGAAGTATCTGAGGGGAAAAGTGGAAATAAAGCGTGTATCAATACGCAACCTCTGCACAAAACAAAGTTGTAACATATACTTTTATTACTAAATATTAATTTAATTTGGGGAAATGTACTGGCACCCTACAAACGGCGACAATGTGCAATGTCCATAATGGGGAAAAAAAATTAAACGGCACATAAACCTTGTAATTCATTAGGAAAAAATATTTTTTTCCCCAAAGTAAAATTGTAATGTCAATTCTGTATATAGGCGGGAAAAATACACTTACATGATGTGGACCGGCTCCATTTCGTTGACTGCAGTCAGACAGTAGTGTTTTTCCAATAGTGCCTCTTCGGGAACTAATATTTCATGGTCGGTGCAAATGTTTTTGAAGCATAACCTTATCAAACGATATGTTTTCTAACTGTTACTCCCTGCATTCTTTCTGCTCTTTCCCTGTACCTCAAGGTTGAAAAACAACTGACCCTTATGGCTGTCGACAAATATGCAGCTGTACTGAGCTCGTATTTAAAACAGAAAATGAAGTGGCCTTCACTTCGAATGCAAATACATTCTCATTTTGCAACAACATAGCGATTATTCATGAGAACCGCTACTCCTGTACATGTGCGGAACTGCTGTGTGTACGAAATAGAGCAGGTGGCTGCCTCAGATTCCCACCAGTCTGACCACAGTAATGTTGTTTATGTATTGTAAAATGGACGCAGTAAGTTCATTTCGTACAATGAGTAGCAAGTTTCACTGTACCATAGGACAGTGCTAACAAGAATACTTCAATGTTTCACTTTCTACTACCAAGTCTCATTAACGCTCACCTTTCGAAACAGTGTTCCATAAGTGTAACAAGTGCATTGGTGTCTTCTTCGTTTAGGTATATTAGCAGCGATGTCCACGTGTAGTGATACACAAAATTGCAAATTTGCCAATCAGGGCTTTAGATGACAGCATTAGCTGCTGAAAGCCAATAGTTTATTCAAAGTATGTGCCAAAAATGCTGAGAGTAATCTGTTGTAGCACTTACATTATGCAGTAGTGAGCTACAAGGAAAATGCAGGCCTAGTAGGGATGCTAGGTCACATTATGCATTGTAGATAGAAAGGCAGGGTGAAGGCCCCAGTTCTGTAGCTAATAGACATTATTGGAGTGTTTGGAACATTATGGCACCTATATAGCGCTTAGATAGACAATCTTAAGCGCTATGAACACTAAGCTATGAGTGCATGCCTTTTAGAGCTTGCTCACATAGGGTTAATTCATCTTGACTTCTCTTAGAATATTCTGCCTTTCTAACTGTAGCCCTGCATGGCTTCGTAAACAAATCCTCTTTTCTCTGGGAAGGCACTGATAAGACATTCCTGAGTTTTCGCGCAGATGGGCTCCAAGCAGGGAGGGGCACAGAAAAGGAGCACAATGGAAATTCACAGAGTTGGGTTTTTCCAAGAGCAAGCCTATATTTTGCGCAGGGAAAGTTCTGGAACTGTGCGTCATAGACTGACAGCACAAGATTATAAAAATGCATGCCCACATGACTCAGGTGGGAGATCGATGTGTGGACTTGGTTCGAGCAAAATCGAGTGTCCGGAACCTGCTGCTCTGTCGGCACCCTGCAATGCTGTCCTCTGAGCGGGGCTGGCTACAGCTAGCTTATGAGGGCCAGGGTCTCCCAGTGCTGATTGAAGGGGCGTAAGACTGTGTTTCTCTATGTTTCTCTAAATTCTATGTTTCTCTATATTTTGCATTTCTCTAAGTTTTGTGCTTTGTACTCTTCTCTAACTTGAATCGCAAGATGTTGTTGAAATTCACTGTTTAGAATAAATTCTAAAACTTTTTGAAGGTGTCATTTGTCACTAGCATGAGTTCACTGCTCGGCACAATAGAACCTGTATTTTGGGCTGAATTGGGTA
Source organism: Ambystoma mexicanum (assembly GCF_040938575.1). Taxonomy (NCBI): domain Eukaryota; kingdom Metazoa; phylum Chordata; class Amphibia; order Caudata; family Ambystomatidae; genus Ambystoma; species Ambystoma mexicanum. The sequence goes on along the minus strand of NC_090934.1, from coordinate 339,356,369 downwards.
ATTTTTGCTCTCAAGGGCTGGTCCCGAGGAAGATTTTCCCAATATCAAGACATTTGGTGGCAGCTTGGGGATTTGTGCAGAGCATTGCCTTGCTGTGAAATGACAAATTGTGTGAGAGAACACAGTGCAGAGTGAGGAGCAGGCTGTCGCATTTCCTTGGTGGTCTCACTGCAGCTCTGAGACTTCAAAAAGACAGCAACGTTTGTGTCGGCTTGCCGCGTCTGATAGCTTGTGTGGTTAAGACTTTCCCCTTCAGTAAATCAGTCGTGGCTGACTTACTGATTGGGAACGAAGCCAGGGATCACAAGGCGATAAACAAGTGGGAAATGGCTATGTTTAAAGTGCTCCGATGAATGGTCAAGAAAGATTTATGTTCAATTAGGAAAGAATTTTATCATGCGGTTTCCCCAGTTTAAAGTTGCAATTTGAAATGCAAAGTGAGACGGAGTTCTCAATTCTATTCTGTCATGAGGGCAGTAAAATAGTTGCGAGGATTTGACATGCAAATTGTGAATAGATCTAACCATTGTGATTCAGCCCCAGTGTGCTAGCGAGTGGCGGCCTGTAATTTAAGGAGGCGAAGGTTCGCTTTTTAAATGCATGATTTTGAAGTGTTGACATTCCTGAAGATAACGGGGGAATGAGCAGGGTTTAGGAGAAAGAGTAACATCTGTGTTGAGAGCCTAAAGGGTTTGTTTTTGGCAACTGTAAATTCCATGTGCTGGTGGTGCATTCTGTTTAAGGAAACACACTAAAATTGCCTGCATTGAATTTTAGCTGTGCCATGCTTACAATGGGTGAGAGACTCACTTAAAAAAGAAAGTGAGTGAATGGTATTTGGATTTTCGATTTTTGTGTATTGATTTGGAATTGCAGAATCGGTTTGCAATGGGTTGGGGGGAAAAGACAATTTATATTTTTCTAAATTGCCTCTAAATTGCCCCTAGAGTATGTAACTGTTCCCACGCTATGCCATGGATTAAAGAACTGTTGCGTTATAAGTGATATATGTTTTGGAAATAGTGACCTGTTAACTGCGGTACATGGTGAAAAATGTTGTTGACACATTAACAGCCCACAAGCCATATAGAGTGTGGGTTGCTTTTGCAGAAAAAACGTGCAGGGAGCTGCACTACACATGGCATGTTTTAAATGCACTGAAATAAGTGGTTTTAATTTGGCAATGGTACAACAGAATGAAAACTCTGTGTGTGATAAGACAGTACAAAGATTTAGTGGGTTGCGGGTTCTTTTGAAAGATCGCACATTGCATTGGAGTGAGTTTGTGAAGCCAAACTACAAGGTTACGAGGAAAAAGAAAAATGTATGCCTTTACATGGGACATTGATCAGTTTAAAACAGGCTAAAAGACGCTTTGACATTTTGCAAAATTACATGGAGTAGAATCTGATGACAAGGAAAAGTGCCTCTTTTGAAAATAAGAGTCTTGCTGTGCAGAGCTTGTGCCTTGAAGATAACTTGCACTGTCTTGGGCGAGGTGCGCAAAAGGAGAAAACTGTTGGAGGAAGGCAGGAAAGCAGAATGCCGCGCTCCTGTTCAGTAAAATGGTGTTTACCGAAGCTGGCAGATATGGGAGCTTTTCTGAGTTGCTGAAGCAGTGCAGGAAACAGTTAATCTGGGTGAACTGTCTGAACCGAGTGCCTTCCATTGAAGCCGCCCCAGTTTAAGAGTTATAGGCAAAGAGATAAGTTTGCTGTGTGCTCATGGCGCTGCCATGTGCACAGGAAAGATAAACAATGACATTCCTGCATTCCATCCCCTGGGGAAGACACTGTCAGTGTGAGCAAAGACTGAGGAGGGGGGTGCATAGACAGAATGCGGAAACAGAACTGAAATCAATAATTGCCGTGAGTGAGAAAATGAAAAAGAGCGCAATCTACCTTACACATGCTGATGTGCGCATGCTTTCTGACACTGGCATGCAACAACAGAGCTGATCAGAAGTAAAGAATTTGCCCAGTATCAACACTGGAAGGGAAATAAATGCTGCATGCAGAATGGGCGCATTGCGCATCTGAACATTTGGGGAACCTGTGCATCTGTGAATGGGCTAAGAAAATACAGCCACCCATTTCAAGAGACATTGCCATGCAAGCTGCATGCGCCATGCCCCATGTGAAGTGAAGTGAAGAGACATTGCCGTGCAAGCTGCATCCCAGTACTCCATGTGATGTGAACTGAAATAAAGCGCTGTGCACTGGAGAAGAAACCTCTAGGCGCATTGAGAAGTGAAAATACACAGCTGGCAAAAATGCAAGCTACATTGCCAGGGCTGGAGTAACTGACAAAGACATTATGGTGTTCCAGATGGAAGTAAAACTGACAAAGGTAGCCGTTTTGCAAGAAACAACATGTAGAACTGAGTATAACATGAACACTGCACATGAGCGATGATCCAGAAGCCTCACCGCTTAGTGCAAGAATGAATGATTTGTTGAAGCAACAAAAGAAACTGACTTAGACTATCACGCTCAAAGAGGTGGCCCAAGAAATCAGCAGACACCCTTTGGGAAAATGACAAGTGGAAAACCAGAGGCTTGAAAGACACTAGCTGTATGGAGAAAATAAACAAAGCTGCTTGTGCAACTGCAGGTGGTATGGGACTGAAAGACTTTATCTTTGAAATATGGAGTGATGCCAGCAGGGCAACCTAAATCAAGATCATGAAACACTGGAAGCAAGTTGGCGCCTGGCATTCGTGATCGCTTTGGTAAAAAAGAAAAGCATTGATCCATTGAGAAGTGCGACCTGGGTACTTATTATATGGCTTTTGTAAAATCACAGATCAGTCTGAAGTACCATTGACCAACTATGATCGCATTGCACAAATGAGTTTGTGACTAGGCAATCACACCCCGTATGGTTGAGTGTAAATAAGCCCCCAGTAACATGCAGAAGGGTGACAAATAATTGTGGTAGCAATGATAAAGTGTGTAGTTACCTGATGAGACTTCTGAAGGTGGGGGTGGTGTTAAGGGAAGGGGTGGATAACGCTGATATTGTAGTTTTGATGACATCCTAACGTGAATAACAATGACATTGTACTTTTGATGAAATCCTAACATTTCTGTTTGTATTTTGCCTAGGCAAAAAACCAAGACAGTTGCGTGCCATGATTGGGGTAGATGTGTGCAATTTGCGGGTGACACTAATCAGTCAAGCAGACGCATTCTCAGAGAAAGCGAGTCACTGCGAGATGATATGTGAACTTTGAACCTGTCCTGCACCGCACTCAATGCTGCTAACATGCATGACATAGGAGGACACTTGTTCTGCAACCTGTGAGAAGTGTCCAACAAAGTAATAACTTTTGCTGAACTGGCACGGTGCAGACTTGGCTAGTTATCAAACATTTGATGCTGCACATTGAAATGATTCAGTTGCTGGAAATAACCTGGTTGATATGTTTTGCCTTTTTTGTTTAAAGGATTGTGGACAATGGGTTGTTGACTGTGACATCATGCACCACAAACAGCTGTGTGACACAGCACTTGAATGCTAACACATTGAATAATGGTTTTTAAATGCATTTTTTAGATGAATCTGAAAAAAACGAAATGTTTTGCTCTTCCAACTTAATTGCTTTAACCAGAGATGTTTTGCCTTTTCTAAAACTACTACGTTGCACGTAGGCAGGAAAATGATTTATGAATTGTTGGGGCAGCAGGATTATGCAAGCAGGAGCGTAATATATTTTGAGATAAAATAAGTGCGCACACCAAAGTTAGTTGCGCGTAGCTTAAGGTTCTTAATTTGTAGTAATGCTGCCAAGTGTGTGAGCTCTAATTTGAGATGGTAACCTTTGAAACACTGGATACTTTTACAGCCAGCCTTAAGGCGGGTAAATGAAACCATGACTGACTTGATATTTGATTTTATGACACAGTGTGTGACACGGTTTTTGTTAAACCAACCAGTTTTATGTTTCTGTGGGGACGGCTGTCTCCAGCACACTAATGCAAAAAGTCACTTTTTGATTGTAGACATTTAGATTAATTCATTAGAAAAGCGCTACAAATGAGTATCCACATGGAATTGCTAGCGTACTGGCCTGGCACATTGTCGGGCATCTTTTGTCACTGACTCATATGACTGGTGCTTATGAAATCCTAGGCCCAAATGTTTCAGTGAATGGATCCAACGATTTGTTTTTCTGGCCAAGAACTGCAGCAAGTGTTCCCCCCAAGATTTTATGGACTATAATTTGACTAAATGCATTTTACACAATGGTACAATGAAACAGCCACTGCCGGATGGTAGTATAGTGTTTGTATCTAAAACTAATATTGTGTATGGTAGGCATTCCACTTGAAGAAGGGTATTCTCCTAGTCACACAAGGTAGAAACTGTGAACATGTTAGATTTTCCAGTAGTAAGGCAACATTTAAATTGTAGGCTGGTAATGCACACCTCTATTATAACAGTGATACACTTAGACAGATTTATCACGAGGCAATGTTTCCTTAGTACTACCAAGCTGCTACAAATGGAGACCATTTCTATGGCCCATCACCAAAGTGCGCGTAGCTAGGGAGCTAGATTCATTAATTGCGGGAGCAGTGAGGAGTAACAGGAGCTTTATACGATTTTGACATAGAAACTGTGCGCAATAAGCTAGCCACTATGGGTTCTGATGCCAGCTCTGCTACAAAACTTCTGGCCTAGTGGGGTCCATTGATAAGCCCAACGCTGCTACAAGTATTGGCAACCACTGGAGATGGCAGAATTTTAGGTATGAAGACATTTTTTCTGCCATAGGGCAGGTCAACAAGACTGCTAAATACACACGATGCACTTTATGGCAAACATTGTTAAATCAGCAGGTGTTGGCTTTTCGCTCCGAGTGGGGGCGACCATCCTCAACCCACTGGCACACAGAGCTACAGTTACCAGCAAACATATGGATCAAATCGCTTGCTTTTGATTGCATGAATAACACATGCCATGCTTCAATGCAAATTAGTAGAATTGTTTTTATTTAGATAACCTGGTGCCCATGGGTTCACCTTGCTCATGAAATTAGATGGTTTCTGGTTGGGTTCCACATACATGGGGGAAGTGTCTAATCACACAGCCCATAGTCACGTTTGAATGCCCTGGGATCAGGGGGAGGCTAGGCCCTTAGAGTGAAAGGCTGCCAGGTTTAGAATTGGTAACCATACATAAATGCAATAGTGCATTGTAGATTAGACTACAGCGGATTGCCTTGACATTCTAACTGCATGCTGCTTTTTAACTGACAATCAGTTATACAATAATTATTTAGGTATTTTTGTGTAGGCCATGTTTTGGCTAGAGTAAATGTCCATGTTCACTTTGTGTAGGTATTTTTGTGTAAGCCAGGCTTTGGCAAGGGTATATGTCACTGTTCACTTTGTGTACATTTTTGCTTAGGTAGTGTTTTTACTAACCTTGCATGCCACGCTGACTAACCGCTAGAAGATAGTTTGCTTAAACCTCTTGCAAAGCCCCAAGGTCTTTATCATTGCACTACATACTATGTTGATGGGTATTAGCCAGCATTGTCGCACACACTTTGAATAGGGGTGGAGTGTAGTGATACACAAAATTGCAAATTTGCCAATTAGGGCTTTAGATGACAGCATTAGCCGCTGAAAGTCAATAGTTTATTCAAAGTATGTGCCAAAAATGCTGAGAGTAATCTGTTGTAGCACTTCCATTACGCAGTAGTGAGCTACAAGGAATATGCAGGCCTAGTAGGGATGGTAGGTCACATTATGCATTGCAGATAGACAGGCAGGGCGAAGGCCCCAGTTCTGTAGCTAATAGACATTATTGGAGTGTTTGGAACATTATGGCACCTATATAGCGCTTAGATAGCCAATCTTAAGCGCTATGAACACTAAGCTATGAGTGAATGCCTTTTAATTCATCTCAACTTCTCTTAGAATATTCTGCCTTTCTAACTGTAGCCCTGCATGGCTCCGTAAACAAATCCTCTTTTCTCTGAGAAGGCACTGATAAGACATTCCTGAGTTTTCACGCAGATGGGCTCCAAGCATGGAGGGGCACAGAAAAGGAGCACTGTGGAAATTCACAGAGTTGGGTTTTTCCATGAGCAAGCCTATATTTTGCACAGGGAAAGTTCTGGAACTGTGCGTCATGGACTGACAGCACGAGATTATAAAAATGCATGCCCACATGACTCAGGTGGGAGATCGATCTGTGGACTTGGTTCGAGCAAAATCGAGTGTCCGGAACCTGCTGCTCTGTCGGCACCCTGCAGCGCTGTCCTCTGAGCGGGGCTGGCTACAGCTAGCTTATGAGGGCCAGGGTCTCCCAGTGCTGATTGAAGGGGCGTAAGACTGTGTTTCTCTATGTTTCTCTAAGTTCTATGTTTCTCTATATTTTGTATTTCTCTAAATTTTGTGCTTTGTAATCTTCTCTAACTTGAATCCCAAGATGTTGTTGAAATTCACTGTTTAGAATAAATGCTAAAACTTTTTGAAGGTGTCATTTGTCACTAGCATGAGTTCACTGCTCGGCACAATAGAACCTGTATTTTGGGCTGAATTGGGTAATTTTTGCTCTCAAGGGCTGGTCCCGAGGAAGATTTTCCCAATATCAAGACACCACGTTCAACAGAAAACGAAGTAAACATGGCGAACGTATCGAAAGATTTAGACGCACTTCACGCTGTGCCACAACCAATCAGTGAAAGCGCAACATGGTCACGGCCAGCACGCCATGGAATAGCCAATTGCAATCTTCTCCATGGAGCGAACAGGGAAGTGTGACTGCGGAACGGACATAGATATCACTAATTTTTAGAGACATACTTTTTGATCGTTTTTAAAGGAACTACTGGATGGATTGTCACACAATTTACAAAAGCACACTTTCGCGACCAAGTCCCTGCCGCAAATCTGGTTGAAATCCGTCCAGCGGTTTGGCCTGTAGCCGTGCGCAAAGTTTTCCCCCATTCAGTCTATGGGAAAAAAAGAAGTTTTGGGACCCCCCCTATAAATTTGCCCCCCCTGGACCAAACCTCACCAAACTTTGCCCATATACTTTTTTTGCAAAGATTGGTGAGGATTCGTCCAAGTGCAGCAGAGTTATAAACTGCCCAACAAGTGCTCTTCCTATGGAAACAGCAGCTTAACCATAACTACACAGCCACTACAGTGGCTATATATATATAAGGTAGGAAGGTGTGTGTATGTTTCATGAATGCGCTTTTCTCTGTATGCTGTGAAGAGAAGGCAGTGCCTCAGAGCACATGGGTTACTGAATTTAAACAAGTCAGTAACTCGAGTTAAATACAATAAGTGACGTTCTGAATAAACTCACTGGGTTCCCTAAAGGTACTAGGTCCACAAAGTACCTGGAGTCAGCCAAAAAGGGGGCCACAATTGTAACAAGGGAGAGTTTGTTCTATGATGGGGTGGTAGTATAAAAAACATGATCACCACTATACCACAAAAATAAGGTAATTCTAAAAATACCACCAAAAATAAGATACCACCAAAATGACTGTCAATATAAGCTAACACTATATTATCACCAAAACAGGATAATACTGAACTATCTCTTATGGTAAGGCCAGTTTACCGCCAGTTATTGGCAAAATATCACGGTAAGAAAATACTGCCAAATCCAGAATTTGTCCCAAAAGACAAAACATCCTACTGTTGCAAGACTTTTTAAAGTCCATTTGCCTTTATATCCTCTCCAGACTGGCTTTCATCCTAAACTACAGTGCTTTCTCAGATATAAATTTAATTTGACAAAGGGTACTTCAATAAAGCCCTAATACCCAGTAAATACTTTTTTTATACTGAGAAATGTGTGCAAGTTAGGTTCTGCACACTTTTACATTATTTGTAGACATGTCTTTCTGCAATATGTGCTTTAATTCATGGCTGAAAATAAGTGGTCCTAAGAGTCGTGTCTGTTTGGTAATTTTGAATTTGGCACTACGGGCAAGTCCTGGGATGCTAAACACAAAGAGGGGTACATATTGGGAATTATTGTATGCTCATCCTTAGACTAATGGATGACTTTGTGCACCTAGTGAGGTGCTAGCCTATGTTTGACAATTTTCAGGAATAAATCAAAAGAATGGCAATCATGATATAAAACAAACAGATTGTTCTACATGCAATTTTTATACGTATCTTTGAGGTAATAATCAAACGCACAGTTGCACAGAATAATAACAAACGTTACACTTGAAAGAAATTATTATGCTGCTTGAGTACTAACAAATGCAGGAAACATTAAAAACAAACTGCCCTTACAGTTGTAAGGAGAAAGAAGAAGAAAATACTAAAAAAGACCATCTGCTCTGAATTGAGGGAAGGCAGAGAGCCCTTGTATGTGCCTGCTAAAAAATGATAGAGATGCTCTATCTTGTTAATAGTGGGGCCGCACAAAAGTAGGGTCAAAGAATGAACAATATGCAAAAAATTAAATTAAAGAGCCCTAAAACAGCGGTGGCTGTCCAAAATCTGTTACCCTTGGAGGGCTGCCCTCTTCTCCAGTGGGGACTAAGGGATATAGGACAATAAACACAAAGAGGGGTACTCACAGGGAATTGTTGTATATTCATCCCTAGATTGACTTTACTATATGTACCTTAAAGGAGGTTACGTGGTTACAACCCTATGTTTGATAAGATTCTAAATGTATGCACATTTGTTCTCATGAATATTAAAAAGCGATATCCTTAAAACCTGGCAGGGTTCCGGCCCTCGAGGCCTGCAGTTGGACAACCACTGCCACCTCCCAATCACCCCTTGCTCTTCCTCTCTCCTAACTCTGTTTTTTTTCTTCCCTCCCTTTCTAATTCGATCTCTCATCCCAAATACTGCTCACCATTCGACATGTGCCTTACAAGGTTACTTAAGTCCTGCTCCTCTGTCATTGGGCAAACCGTCATCCATCTCCTTAACTCCTCCCTTCTCTCTGGGATTAAACCTCAGATCTTTAAAACTGTTATTGTTTTCCCTATTCTGAAGAAAGGGGAGGTTCCCTCCATTACTGTAAAATGTCCCCCCATCTCTCTTCTACCAACCCCTACTAGTATTCTTGAAACATTAACTCTCAGTTGCAAGACATGTTAAAGACCAATTGTCTTTATATCTGCTCCAGACTGGCTTTCGTCCTAAATTGCAGTGCTTTCTCGGAGTGAAATTTGACAAAGTGTACTTCAATAAAAGCCCATATTCCCAGTAAATACTTGTTTTAATCCTGGGAAATGTGTGCAAGTTAGATTTTGCCCACAATTACATTAAGCATAGAAATGTCTTTCTACTATGTCTATATGTGTTTTAATACATGGCTGAGATTAAGTGGTCCTGTGATTTAGGAGCTTTGTCTGTTTGGTAATTTTGGATCTGGCACTACGGGCAAGTCCTAGGATGCTGCCATTTCTGGCTATTCATCGCATGCCTAATGGTTCTTTTGGGGCATATAGAATCCACACATGGAACAGTTAAGCTATAACCATAGAGCAGTGAGATTTGAATCATGAATAACTGTGACAATGTATTTCATTGAGGGCCTTTCGCTGTGGTGCAGCAAATTATAGTAGTAAAGAAGTATTCAAAAAAATGCTTGGTTGAAAGCTATTGCATGAATGCAAAATGGTAAAAATCTCAAGTCCTTATGCCATCGTTACATTCATGCTGCAGTGAAATTCACATCTAGGGGATCACTTGGTTTTGAAATACTGTTGCTATGAGAACATACACGAAAGATCGCAATAGGTATGTGCATTTATCACAACTTTACTTTATTTTTTTTAAATTGTATTTTATTGCTTATAACGCGCCATAGCCCGCAGGCATCAGGGCAAACATGAAACAGGAAAATACAAAACCAATTTACAACACTGACAGACAGATTAGCTAGTAGATCAGCATGAGGAGATCAGCGGTCCTAGTTGAATACTATGGTCTTAAGCCACTTGCGAAATGTGGGGAGACTCTTCTCTCTATACAGCTCAGCTGGTAGTCCATTCCAGGCATGTGTTGCTAATACCGGTGAAGTGGGAGAATGGGAGAAAAGACTCCCCCAATCTCCTCGTGACCCTGGCCAGAGGATCGCGGCCCAGACACCCGCCACGAGATGAATTCGTCTATCTACCAGACGACCAAATACACTGGTTCAAGAACATACGGATGTGCCCACCAGCCTGCCCACCAGCCTGCCCTACTCAAGCCGACACCTGAGGCATGGATGAACTCGACTAAGACCTCAACAACAAGCACCCACATCGTTAGAGATGCCATGACGACCTAGCCAACTGTCAAGAACACACGTGCCACCATGCACACTGGACACTCCCACACCAACCCACACGAAGAATATAATCAGTGCTATGACGTAGGTGACGGATACACCCACTGACGCGCATCTTTATTATTTTTCACATAGGTTTTCCAAAATGCAGAAACGCAAGACGCACAAAGCACTCGCTTACACGCTTGCTGACACTTCTCCCGACCCTTGCATCGTGATGAAAATATAACAAAGAAATGATACTACCTATGAAGCCATGTCACACCGCAACACAAGTGCCGTGCATTACACGTCCCCACCCATGAACCAGGCCCAAGTAGGCCGCAAGCAAGAGCCGCCATGAACACTGAACGAGCAAAAGTACAAGTGCTGACCATGCAGAACGAGCCCAGCGAGAGCTGACAGTCAAGGGAGCGATGTTGCAACTCGTATGCTACCAGCCGACGCCAAGGTCACACCTGTAAGCAAAGCCAAGCACGCAGAAGCAAATACAACTTTAAATGTGCAGAATTCTGCCTCAGCCACGGTCTCTCCTCACGTGACCAAGCCAAACCTGACAAGGTGCCAGACCCACGAGGGAGAAGTCGCCTGGGTCCCACATCTGGGACACAGGCTGCAACAATGAAATGACCCAATGGACACCTACAGCGATGGGAATGGTCTGCTCTCAGGCCTATGAGCAAATACATGCATTGTCTGCACGAACACATAGGTACATATTGTTGCAAGTGACAGGTACACCGCGAGCTGGGAACAACGATGGTCCCAGGCTGGGGGGCCCGCGAGTGGACGAATCAGAACATGGGGCACTCATCACGGACGCCACTAACATTAGCCAATCATTAGGGGTCTTCGTGTAACAATTTTCAAGTATCTAATAGAAGGGACAACGCAAGTATACCACCTGACTGACCCTCCACCACTAACAATGTTCTCTATATGTATGCTATACTAACCCTACCACTCGAGGAACCAATCAGAGTGGCGATAGGTTTTTCGCTAACTTTACCAGGTGACGCAAGTAGCGCGTTATACTGAGGCAAAAAGGGGCCTGCGAGCCCCACGAATTTTGAGATTCTGGACGGATGCGTACGATCCTAGACCCATCCCTGCCGTTGTTCAATAAACAGCAGAACCACCTTGCTTCTTGCGTGTGTCTCATACTCATTTTTGGGAAACACGGGAGGAGTTGGGGCCTCCCAGCCCGGAGGTCCGCGGACGGCCCAGCCGACCCCGGGAGAAACACCCCGACAAGTTGGAGGCACCGCTGAGATCTGGTTACGATCTACCTTTTTATTTTTCCGAGTACTCTTGTTGCGAGGAGGCCCGGCGGCGCGGCCCCCTCTGCCGCTGCCCCCTTTTTGAGGACTACAGGACCATCGCGGAACTGCGAGAAGACCGGACAGCGCAATCCGGATATTGGCCCTCGGGAGCCGGTTGAGAAGTATCCTGCCCGCGGTTGGCGAGTGTCCAGACGTGGTCCAGACGAGAGGAGGTGGCGAGCCGCTTGGAGGGGTGCACGCAGTCGAGCGGCCCCGCATCAAGAGAACTTGGTGAGTATGTCACACCCAACAAGCAATGTGAGATTGTGAGGGAGGGGGGAGGAATGAAATAAGGGCGGTGGGAGGTGTTACTAAGGTGTGCAGCGAAGATTTGATTAATTAGTGTTGACGGTGAAGTGAATGGTAGCTGGACAAGCGTGAAAGCCGTCCGCTACTCTACAGAGAAGAGTGGACGGAGCACGAAAACACCATGTGCGGCTGCTCATAGACACTGATTGGCCTAGGTCGTGACCACCTGTAAGGGTGTGTGTGTCTGTGTGTGTGTGTGTGGCTTCCTACGAATTGGCGGTTATTGATCAATGAGTAGATGAGGATCCCTATTGATCGAGCAGCGAAACTCGATAGATAGATGACGTTTTCCTGTAGGCGGTAGCTAACTGGTTGCCTAATACGGAAGATAATTGGCTGGTTAAGCCCTCCTGTTGAGGCACGTATCACACGCGAGGCGACGCAGCGTGCGCAGTCTGATTATATTATTGGTTACCTTGTTCCAGGCGTGACAAGAGGACAGCTGTGGGGTTAACGGGGACAAATAGCAAAACTTATTTCGAGCTTTCTGAAGTGTAAAAGATCCTACCGATAGTTTTGGAAGAGGTCGGTGACGTCACCCGTAGGGCTTGCATAGGATACCTCGACCTCACAGCATTGTTGAAGAGTGGTGGGGAAGTGCATAGTGGTGAGGGGGTGGGCACAGAGGTTGACGGCCAAGTTAAATCCGGGACAGGTGAAGAGGGGGAAGTGACCGTGCACGGAAAACGCCGGCCACGACGAGTGAGGAAGGAGGAGGAGGGGTGGAGAAAAGTGGGACGGCTGTATAAGCACGTCACACAGGGCACGCAGCCGCAGGAGGCTACGTGCGCCTTGGCCGTAGGGGGCCGTAACGGTATTAAGGAAGAGAAACAAAGACAGAGAAAAGACTACATACTTGCAAGCGTTATATTTGACTGTTTTTCTTTTAGCGGACGGTCATAAGTCCCCAAACTACGGGGCCAGGTAACACATCTCCAATTGTCATATTTGATTGAGTTTATTTTAGCGGACGGTCGCAAGTCCCCAAACTACGGGGCCAGGTAACGACTACTATATTGAAGGGAGCTAACAACACAGTGCCACCATGTCATACGGGTTAGGATCGGGAGGGTGGGGGAACACCCTCACTACCCCACTACAGCATATATGTAAAAGACTGTCACCCCATAGGGAGAAACTGATTAAATACATCATAGAATGGACACAAGGGACGGACAACAAAATGACGACACCCTGGCCGCCTAACGGCAGTTTCGGCCCATACGTCCAACACTCGCTACTGACACATCTACATAACACATACAAGGGGAAGAAGTTGACGCACCATGTGGAGGTGTTTAACTTATGGAGGATGTTCCAGGGGTCCCGACCAGGACCAACTGGAATGTTCACTGTGGAGGAAATGAAGGAGGAGAAGAAGATTAAGGAGGAAGAAGGAAATGGGGAAAAGGAGGTTGAAAGCGCAGAGTGCGCGGGAAGAGGCCGAGAGGGGGAGGAGAAGCTTAGCAATGTAAATGAAACAGAAATAAAAAAGGAACGGACCGACGACATGCCTTTAGCGAAAGTAGTGAAAAAGGAAGGGGGCTTATATCCTGTAACGGAACTACGAGAAGTGGTAAGGCAACAACTAACGGCGGCTGAGGGGTATTCAAACCCAGCATACAGCCCACCACCATATACAGCCACAGGTGGCTACACAGGGGGGGAGGTGACAAGTGCGGTAGGCGCAACTTATACGAAGATGCACGCAAGGGAAGGGAAGACTAGTGAAGAACCAATCCCAGCCATAGGACACGACGAGTGGGTGGCTGCACAGGTGCTACTAAAATTGCGAGGGACATTAACGGGAGAAGAGAAGGAGGTAGTAAAGAAAATGAATGAGGACGACGAGAGTAGCAGTGAAATAAAAGGGGAAGGATGCAAAAAGAAAGAAGGGGAGCTGTTACGAGCAGAGGAGGAGATTTTGGAGGAACGATTGGCGGAGTTAAGGAATGAGCAAAATGCCCTGATCAAACAGCTTGAGAGGGAGGAACGAGAGAGAAGGAGGGAAAGGAAGGAAAGTAAGGATGAGTTAGAAAAAATTAGGGAACGAACTGAAGAACGGAAGAGGGAAGCTGAAAGGATGAAGGCGATAGCAGAAAGGGTATCTCGACCAGCGCAGTGCGACAGGAAAAGGGAGGAGGAAGAGAAAGAAAAGGAAATGGAAATATGGAAAAGAAAAATACTATCAGAAACCACCAAGAAATACGAGGAAGGGAAGGTAATGGAAAGCATATTAGAAAGGGAGAGAGAGAGATGGGAAAGGAGGAGAGAAGAAGAAAGGATATTAGAGAAGGTGAGTAGTGAGGTGATGGAGGAATTAAAAAAGAAAAGAGAGGAAATAGGTGGTGAAATAGTAGAGAAAATGGAAGAGGAAAGAGGAGATAGGAAAGGAGAGAGTGGGGTAAGGAAATATGTACGCAGTGACACAGAAGTAGCAACAACATCAGCACAAGGGAGCAATTGGTAAAGAAGAAGTGGGAGGAATGGATTTAATAGATTTAAAAACAGTGACAATTAGGGGGAAAAAGACAGATTGGGGGTTGTCGCTCCTGGATGATTTTTGCAGCGAGGAAGAAGAAGGAATGGGGGGAGAAGGAAGAAGCGGCAAAAGGGAAAGCTTAGACAAATTGTACATCACCCGCACCAATAGGGAATCCCCATGGGCATGCAGAAGGAAGGAAGAGCTGGGGGGAAGTGAGGAGAAAGAACAAGGAATGGCAGGAAGGCAAACACGTGCAGCTACACCCGCATCATCCCGTCCAACATGTCCGCCCACACCCGCTCCGGAACACATCCGCTACGCCGGCAGGCTTAGAGATCTCCCCGGACGCAGGCAGGAAGAACGGACACACACACCCACATCAAATAAAGGAAATAATAAGAGAAGGGGAAGAGATGAAGTGGAAACGGCAATGAGCGGGGGAAATATGGACATAACAGATGACTTAGACGACACAGAAGAGGGGTATACGGACTCTACACCGCGACACCTGGGGGGACAGATGGGACACAATCTAATGCCACTATTGGAGAGGGGGGGGGTTAGACCACAATACGTCCCTTGGAAGCATGCAGATAAGGAAAATAAAAAGTGTAGGCTCCCCTCACTAAGTGGAGGAGCGGGAAAATGGATATATGAGATGGAAAAACACACTGCAGGACAGAAACTAGCAGTAGGAGACGTGAAGGGCCTACTAATATCAATATTAGGGGGTGCGGCAGATGACATATGGAAGAGAGCGGGTTTCCCCGGGGTCACAATAACGAACACATCACATGACGGGGAGCCATTTGCGAATTGCAGTCATGCATTATGGCGAGCACTGAGGGTACAATACCCAGACACCTCAGACATAGGAGCAATTACGTCACGTAAGATGCGTGAGAACGAAGATCCAGTCGATTATATCCAGGAGATTCAGGAGAAGTGGCATATGGAAACTAGAGAGCGATGGGACAAGACACCGGCAATATTTTACCACATACTAATACAAGGGCTCCCAGAGGCAGTGCAAAAAAATTGAAGAAAGTAGTGGGGATGGAAGCAAAGGCGTGGCCGGAAATACAACTGACAATAGTACACCATTGTAGGACGTGGCAAGAAAAGATGAAACAAAAGGAAGAATATAGAAAAGCGGAAGAGGCTAAATTAGTGCAGAAAAAACTGACCAAGTACACAATGGAAGGTGCACTAATAACTACACCAACAACAATGACACCAAACCCCATGCAAGTAGTGGCCGCGCAGGATCCCTCACAACTACAAATACCACCACTAACACAATCACCACGAATTATAACACAACAGCTGCCACCACCCCCACCATACACGGCTAATATGGGAGGAGGATACATGACATCAGGAACTGGATATTATAATAACATCAGGGGAAGGGGAGGAATGATGAGGGAAAACAATAACGGCCCTAATAAATAATGGCTATCCTGCACAACAGCAAAGGGGAGGATTCCAAAGCTTCTACCCCACTGGGCAACCAGTGTACCAGGATAATTCAGGAAGTTTCCCATGGCAGACCAGGGAACCACCTGTATGTTGGGTTTTTGGAACGTTAGGACACATGTCACGTACAAGTAGAATGAGACCCTCCACACCAGCATGGGGGGAACAAGGACAACAAGGGCCTACGAGGGAGCAGCAGGGTTACCAACAACTGCAGGGGCTGCCACAGAGCA
This sequence comes from Ambystoma mexicanum, assembly GCF_040938575.1. Classification (NCBI taxonomy): domain Eukaryota; kingdom Metazoa; phylum Chordata; class Amphibia; order Caudata; family Ambystomatidae; genus Ambystoma; species Ambystoma mexicanum. Next base: position 339,340,254 of record NC_090934.1, on the reverse strand, counting down.
GCACACAACAACAGTTAGTAACACAACAGCCACAGACATATTCACTACCGCAACAACAGGTAGCAATAACACAACAACACCAAGTGCAGCCAGTGCAGCAGCCCACTCAAATACAGGACCATAAGATAACCTCCACCGATACACAGCTACAACAAACACAATTAGGAAGGGTGACTGTCCTGGGACACAACCCTTACACAGGAAGTGGTCAGTCATTATGCCCACAATAGGACAGCCCACAGACGTCCTTGGTGTGTCCCATCCTGTCGATAACACCTAATAGTGCGGAGGAACCACGCATTGAGGTAACGATAGGTGACAAAAAATTATCATTCCTTGTTGATACTGGGGCAACCCGGTCTTGCATAAGGGAAGGTAGATTTAAGATGTCAGGTGAGGCCATGAACACCCAAGGATTCTCTGGGGCTAGGGGGTTGGTTCTCTTTACTGATAACATCTCCTTATCTATTGGAGATTATGACATGTCTGTCCCGCTCCTGTACTCAAGGGAGTCACCAGTAAACATACTTGGGAAGGACATAATGAGCAGGCCAAATATGACAATCTCCTTCACGGAGGACGGCATAATTTGTTCCACTCCAGGAATAAACATGCTCACTGCACGGCAAATACTGCAAGCATACTGTGGACAGACAGTAACTCGGGCTGAGCCAGTGGATGTCGAACTGTTCCAGTACGGAACAGACATGGCATTCGCATGGATGCCAGGAATAGAAGGAAAGATCTGGAGGAGGCCAGCAGCATACTTGTTCAGACCCGAGACACCAGCCAATGAACCAGAAGGGAAGGTGATTTCGGTGAGCATCGAGAGTATTATAGCAACTGCTGATTATATCGCAGTACATGCCCAAGACCGGGAAGGAAGAGCATGGAGGGCAGTGATAGCCCTGTCTGAGGGCTGCAGGCTCACCCAGGTGTCCGATGAGGAGCTCTTTTCAGAAGACAAGGAAGAGGGTGAAATGGTATTTATGATGAGTGTAGATATATGGCTAAGAGTGACATATAAGCAAGTGGCACAGAAAATGGCCATGGCACTTGAAGCACCCGCATCTACCCCAGTTCCCTTTTACGAGGAAGATATGGCAAAAGTTCCAACATCACTGTGGACCACCAGTCCCTATGACGTGGGCTGCATAAAGAGTATTGGGGAAGTAAGAATAAAGCTGAAAAAGGGTGCAATACTACCTAGAGTGAAACAATACCCACTATCAAAATAGGCAGATGAGGGCATATACGAAACAATAACGGCCCTAATAAATAATGGCATATTGGTACCATCAGAATCACCATGTAACACGGCCGTGTACCCAGTGCGCAAAGCTAAAGGAGGGTCTTGGCGTTTTATCCAGGACCTCAGACCCTTGAACAACATTGTAGAGGCAGAATACCCCATAGCAGCAAACCCGGCCACAATATTATGTGGAATTCCGGCAGAGGCCTCACGGTTCACAGTGATTGACCTCAAAAATGCCTTTTTCTCAATACCCCTGCACCCAGATTCACAAGACTTGACAAGCTTCACGTACAGAAACACAAAATGGAAACACACCAGGTTACCACAAGGGTACTGCGAGTCACCCTCAATTTTCAACAGAGTAATACAGATGGACTTGGGAAACGTTGAATTGGAAAGTACGGTGCTGCAATATGTTGACGATATAATAATTTGCAGCACAAGCGAGAAAAGGTGCAGGGAAGACTCATTGAAAATGCTGACAGTATTGGCTGAAAAAGGTTACAAGGTAGACAAAGAAAAGTTACAGTACTGTCAGGAACAGGTATTATACATTGGTCAACTAATATCCCAACACGGAAGAAAGATTGCACCACAAAGAGCACAAGCTATATCAAACACGCCACTACCACAAACAGTGAGGGAGCTGCAGCAGTTCCTGGGATTGTGCAACTACCGTAGAGCATGGGTTTTCGACTACAGCTCATACATAGGACCCCTACTTGAAGCGTTGAGAGAAGCACAAAAAGGGGACAAAACATTGGGGTGGACAAGGGAAATGAAGGAGGCATTTGACGAGTTGAAGCACGCAATATCAACTGCTCCGGTACTATCCACCGCAGATTATGAACAGCAGTTCTTTATCTTTTCACATTGCGACTCAGCAGTAATGAAAGCAGTATTGACTCAGAAAACCAGCATGGGACACAAACCAATAGCGTTCTACAGCGGTCACTTGGACCCTGTTATGTTAGGTCATTTCCCTTGCGAACAGAGTCTCGCCGCAGCTGCATTTGCGGTAGAGAAATCATCATCTATTACAATGGGGTGCCCAACCACACTATTTGTGGAGCATGCACTGTTTGCAATATTGTAAAAGCCTAAGTCCACACTAACCACGCAGAGGGCGTCAGGTTATGAGATCATTTTGTCTAGACCTGAACTGTCAATTGTCAGATGTAGTATAGTTAACCCAGCAAGGTTTATAGTGGAAGTTATTGAGGAAGGTGATTATGCTCACGATTGCACGCAGACTATCGAAATGTATTCATGTACTAGAAAAGTTGAAGAGGATGCACTCAAGGGTGGAGACATTTTGTTCATTGATGGGTCATCAACAATAGACCAGAGTGATGGGGTAAGGAGAACTGGGGCAGCAGTTGTAAAAATGACAGAAGATTTGATGTGTGCCCCGGTGAAATGTGTACAGTTACCACAGCATTATTCGGCTCAAGCAGCAGAATTGGTTGCACTGATCTTGGCGTTGAAGGAAAGCGTTGACAAAAGACATACTATATATTCTGATAGCGCATACGTCTCGTCAACGGTCCACTCGGGGTTGATAAAATGGCAGAGAAGGGGGTTTAGGAGAGCTGATGGCACCCCAGTGCAACATGCTCTCTTGTTAGCTGAATTAATTGAAGTAATTAATGATCCCCAAGAGATAGCTTTGGTCAAATGTCCGGCACACACTAATGGAGAAGATCATATCTTAAAAGGGAATGAAACAGCAGACGCACATGCCAAACATGCAGCGTACTTTGGTGAAATATGGAACCCCCCAGAGTCAGAGAGAGGGAGAGGGAGGGGGATGGCCAAACAGATGTTGATGAAAGAAGGGTACACCCATCTTCCAGCCACACAGATAATGGAATTACAGGCGGCCGCACCAATGGCAGAAAGGAACTATGGGTAAAAAGAGGATGTACGATGTCCCCAACTGACGCACTGTGGCGTCAAAATAACACCGGAAAGGTGGTCATGCCGTTGGCACTGTTGAACACCGCCCTGGCCCAGCTCCATCACCCAGCTCATACAGGAAAGGAAGTAATTGCAGCACGAATTAGGGAAGACTGGTTGTGCCCCGAGTTAAATTCTCATGTAACAAATTTTATCAGCAACTGCCTTACATGCCAACAGTTTACGGCCGGTCACACGCTGCAAGTGATAAAAGGTACTATACCCCAGCCGGAGGGAACCTTCCTGCACATTCATATTGACTACGTTGATATGATCAATGTATGTCAAGGAAATTGGTATATGATTGTAGTGGTATGCTCATTCTCCAGGTGGATCGAGGCCGGACCCTGCTCACATGCAGATGTGTTCAGAGCAGCTAAATTTCTAGTGAGAGAGGTTTTCCCCAGGTGGGGTGTGTGTGAAGTGTTGCGCTCAGATAACGGCCCACACTTTGCTAATGAAATGTTTCAGCACTTCACGTCCTTGCTGAGCATTAAGCATAAATTTGCGTGTGCATATCACCTGCAGGCCAACGGTGTATGTGAACGCCTGAATGGCCAATTGAAAGAAGAAATAGCAAAAATACAGCAAACAACCAAGAAGAGCTGGTTGTACTGTCTTCCGCTAGCTCTATTTGAGCTAAGGAATAGGCCAGGGTCTGATCACCACCTCACTCCTCACGAGGTGGTGACAGGACGTCAAATGCGCCTTCCTCTAGCGCCTACATCAAGAGCATTCACAGACTATGAAAACACTGCAACTGTTCTTGGTGACGAAATGTATCAATATGTGTCTTCCTTGATTACTAGTGTAGCGTTTGTATCTCAACAGCTCGAGCGCACGCGGGGCGGGTCGAAGAGTTCTCAACAAGAAGACACCGACAAGGAACTGGAAAAGGAAGGACTAAACAAAATTGCTAAAGGTGACCATGTGCTACTCCGCAACTTCAATAGAAAGTGGAACGGCCCACGCTTTACTGGTCCTCATTTGGTAGAGGAGGTAGCTACCAGAGCAGTGAAATTGCAGGATAAGCGTGCCTGGAATCACTTACACGACGTGAAGATCTACAAACTCCAGACCCGCCCTAGCGTTAACGACAGGGCCATTGGAAGAGCAACGACTGCAACGGAATTGGCTACAGAGAAGGAAACGTCGGCCACAGCTGATGACAGTAGTGTCACCATACGTGATCACACCCCAGATTCCCCAGAGGCAACTACTGAAATAAACACTGGACACTTGCCCACAGCCCATCCCATGGTCACGAGATCGAAAAGTAAACAAACTTCTGCCAATTGAGCCCCAAATCCCCTCCCCTCTAAGGTCACCCCTAATTGAAGGACATTGTTTTGTGCACACACACATGTAAACACTTATATGTTTTCTCTTTTTTCTTCTCTCGCACATGCAGGTACCGTGTATAATTGTTCTGTTAAAGAAACTAGGTAACTAACAGTGTACTGTGCCCAGGAGTAGATGCTGTCCACGGATGATAGCACCCCTGAAGCGCTATCACACCAATTTGTATATCACATAAAAAGACCGAAGTACCTGAAAAGAAGGTGGGTACGTATATTACACGGCATTTATTTTGGCCATAGAACAATCATTTCCCCATCTTCACCAGCACTTACCCGCGCTAAGGGATAGATCACTAAGGTTAGCGTGGGAACAGCTCTTCACCTGGGCACTGAACGATTACTTGATAGGGAGAGCTTGATAACAACAACTAACAATAATAACAAGCGTATTGAGGATTTTCAGGCGGGCAACTTTAACGTCGCAAGAATAAGCTGCCGGACTGCAGCAAGGTAAGAGCAAATGCCGGTGAGACTAGCTTTTGTAATAAAAATGATAGGAGTATTGGTCATCACTGGTCTAGTGGCTGCCTCTGTATGGCAGAAAAGTTATGCTATCAATATTATGGCTGCACCCAAACCTAACATACCCCCTCCCACGGCTGCAACAGGTGTGACGTCAGGTGGTACTAGCAACCCTCCGCATAAGGGAAGTAGAGTTAAACGCAGCACATATTCAGATAACAAGGGTATTGATAATTACATAACAGATTCAGCACACGTCTCAAACAACATGTGGTACCAGCACATGACCCTAATAGGTAAGCAGACAACAGAAGATAGCTGTTATGTTTGCTCATTGATCCCATACGCCATGAGCGCTTCTCAAACATTCGTCGCCACAGAAATAGAAGAAACGACGGCACGATGTATAGTATATCTGGCACTATTCCAAACGGGAGGGCGATTTCAAGGAACAGTGATGAGAATGGAGTGGAAAACAAGAGACACATACCCATACGAAAACAATTTCCTCAAGTCATATTTGAGTTACCATAAGAGCAGTCTGCATGCTGAAGCGTTCAGATACATGACAAGTGGCCCTGAAAAGGGAGAAAAGAAGAAAGTAACACTACAATACCTACCATGTGATTGGTACGCCACTGAAGTTCCTGGTATACCAGGCTGTTGGGAAAGGCCACTGGTAACAATAACAGGGAAGGTATACATGAACAATGAATGGGACATAGCAGTGGTCGGTAGAAACATGGTAACAAGAGAAAATATTACCACCATAAAGGAACACAATGACAGATGTTGGACGATATGGGGCAAGTACGTACCCATGCTGATATGGATGGAGAAAGATGAAGGCCCAATAAGCATACTACCACTGACCGCGCCCAAGTTATGCTACCAACACAGAGGAGATGTGGAGGTGGGATACAACACCAACTGTGGAAGCGTGTTAGAATTACCAGAGGGGGGTGCAGGAACGGCAGTGATAATGGATCACTACTGGGCATGCGGGAATAAGGCATATCACACCCTGCCCCCGTTGTGGAATGGTATATGCACAATGGTACACATCAATGTACCATCGCTAGTGGTGCCCCAAAAACATGTGAATATGGCCAACTTCCCCAAAATGGATGAAGGGAACAAGAGGAAGAAGAGATCTGTACAATCACAGGAGAGAGAGAACAACAACAACAACAATAATGTCCTAAACAGGAAAAAGAGACAAGGAGAAACCCTGACAGGAAACTACCTGTGGGGAAGGTCGCAAACAGCACTCACTTCTATCCCACCAGAACACAGGTTATTTAGCAGGGCTGCTATGTTCTTCTCGTCAATAATACACCCTGGACTACAAGCTTATGCAAATGCTAAATGGCTCCAGATAACCCGATGGGAACTAATGATGACGATTAATTCAACAGTAAACGGATTCAAGGCAATAAAAGAGGAACTGCGAGCGGTGAGAATGGTAGCACTACAGAACAGATATGTATTGGATCTCCTCACAGCGATGGAGGGAGGAGTTTGCGCAAAGATAGGACAATCATGCTGCACATTTATTCCTGCTAACGATGCCGATAATGGTACACTTTCCGAAGCAGTATCACAACTGGCCCAGATGCACTCCAAGATGATGGAAGAAAGTAAAGGAGTAAAGAAGGATGATAGCTGGTTTTCATTGTTATGGTCATGGATGCCATCATGGCTGTCGGAAGGGATGAAGATTATAGTTGGATGCATAATACTGGCTGGAGCTGTATTCATTATAATAAGGTTTTGGAAGGCCAGGAAGGCACGCACTACAGACGAAATGATCGAAAGGGTCGGCATGCACCCCTTGATGCCAACTGACGATGACCAGCACACAGACGTGATAATAAAGGAAAGAGAGAAACTGCGCAGACAGATCATCACCAATCACTTAGACCCACCATCCGTAAAGCTTGAAAACCCAAGAAACACAAGGAGCTATATCGGAAGATGAGTATACTGCAAACCGGGAGGGAGCTGTGTTTACATGTACTGGTGATTTGAAGACCATGTCAACCACTATGGACACCTGGGAGGAGTGACTAAAATATGGAGAGTAAGAGGAGATAAAGAAAAAGATATGTTTGTGGTCGACAAGTCGACCAGAGGGGGGACTGAAGTGGGAGAATGGGAGAAAAGACGCCCCCAATCTCCTCGCGACCCTGGCCCAGAGGATCGCGGCCCAGACACCCGCCACAAGATGAATTCATCTATCTACCAGATGACCAAATACCCTGGTTCAAGAACATACGGATGTGCCCACCAGCCTGCCCACCAGCCTGCCCTACTCAAGCCGACCCCTGAGGCATGGATGAACTCGACTAAGACCTCAACAACAAGCACCCACATCATTAGAGATGCCATGACGACCTAGCCAACTGTCAAGAACACACGTGCCACCATGCACACTGGACACTCCCACACCACCCCACACGAAGAATATAATCAGTGCTATGACGTAGGTGACGGATACACCCACTGACGCGCATCTTTATTATTTTTCATATAGGTTTTCCGAAATGCAGAAACGCAAGACGCACAAAGCACTCGCTTACACGCTTGCTGACGCTTCTCCCGACCCTTGCATCGTGATGAAAATATAACAAAGAAATGATACTACCTATGAAGCCATGTCACACCGCAACACAAGTGCCGTGCATTACACGTCCCCACCTATGAACCAGGCCCAAGTAGGCCGCAAGCAAGAGCCGCCATGAACACTGAATGAGCAAAAGTACAAGTGCTGACCATGCAGTACGAGCCCAGGGATGACAGTCAAGGGAGCGATGTTGCAACTCGTATGCTACCAGCCGACGCCAAGGTCACACCTGTAAGCAAAGCCAAGCACGCAGAAGCAAATACAACTGTGCAGAATTCTGCCTCAGCCACGGTCTCTCCTCACGTGACCAAGCCAAACCTGACAAGATGCCAGACCCACGAGGGAGAAGTCACCTGGGTCCCACATCTGGGACACAGGCTGCAACAATGAAATGACCCAATGGACACCTACAGCGATGGGAATGGTCTGCTCTCAGGCCTATGAGCAAATCCATGCATTGTCTGCACGAACACATAGTTACATATTGTTGCAAGTGACAGGTACACCGCGAGCTGGGAACAACGATGGTCCCAGACTGGGGGGCCCGCGAGTGGACCAATCAGAACATGGGGGCACTCATCACTGACGCCACTAACATTAGCCAATCATTAGGGGTCTTCGTGTAACAATTTTCAAGTATCTAATAGAAGGGACAACCCAAGTATACCACCTGACTGACCCTCCACCACTAACAATGTTCTCTATATGTATGCTATACTAACCCTACCACTCGAGGAACCAATCCAGAGTGGCGATAGGTTTTTCGCTAACTTTACCAGGTGACGCAAGTAGCGCGTTATACTGAGGCAAAAAGGGGCCTGCGAGCCCCACGAATTTTGAGAGTCTGGACGGATGCGTACGATCCTAGACCCATCCCTGCCGTTGTTCAATAAACAGCAGAACCACCTTGCTTCTTGCGTGTGTCTCATACTCATTTTTGGGAAACACGGGAGGAGTTGGGGCCTCCCAGCCCGGAGGTCCGCGGACGGCCCAGCCGACCCCGGGAGAAACACCCCGACACCGGGAAGGAACGCACCCTTCCACGTGTTCTTTTGACCTTCGGGCATATACACCAGAGAGTATTGTTGGATCTTGTGGTTGTAGGGTGATACTTCCTTTGAGATACACTGGTGCAGATCCATGAAGACATGTATGTGTCAAGGTGAGAATTTTAAAGATAATCCTAGACATGACAGGAAACCAATGTTCCTTCCTAGTGGGCGTTATGTGGTTCCTTTTAGAGATGTTTTTGATCATTCCAACTATGTCATTTTGAAGGATTTGAAGTTTATTTATGCTGTTCTTACTTGTTCCACCCAGGAGCACATTACAATAATCTATATGAGGCATAATGGTAGCTCTTACTAGGGTTTCATAGTTCTTGCAGGTGACGTAAGGTTTCAATCGCCCGAGTAGTCTAAGATGCCATTGTGATTTTCTAGTGACATTTTCCACCTGAGCATCAGCACCTAGTGAGTAGTCTACTATTACTCCCAGATTTTTAACTGTATCTAATGTTTTAAGGCAATGGCCATCGGTAGACAATTCTGAATAACCTGGATCCAACTTTATTCTTGCTTGGGGGGACCCAAAGACCAGTATCTCGGTCTTTGCACTAGTCAGGCAGAGCCAGTTAGCTGTCATCCAGTTTTTAACCAGTCGGTAAATATTCTGAATGTTCCTTACATCCTTAGCATAGTACCCACTCAGTTCTCAATAACTAAGTGTCATCAGCATAGTTTGTGAATCTGGCTCCTGCTCCATCTAGAATATTACACTAGGGGCGTAGGCAGACATTGACGAGTGCAGGAGACAAACATGCTGCCTGCTGGACAACGCAGTAGAATATTTTATGAGCTGAGGACGATTGTCCCCAACACACTCTCGAGATCCTGCCCGACAGAAATGACCCAATCCACTCAACAGCTGATGGTGAACACTGGCACACAGAAGATAGTGTAGCTAAATGTTTCCTATGATCTAGGTGATCAAATGCTGCTGATAAATTGAGAAGCATCAGCAGTCCTGCCTTACTCCTGTCCATGGTATCCAACATCTGAGTTTGAAGATCCAGCAACACCTTTTCTGTGCCATGGTGCGCTCTAAATCCAGACTGCCTGAGATGTAGGATATTAGCCTTATCTAGCTGTTCTTGTAGATGTATAGTGGCCACTCGATATACAACTTTCAAAAGAAACAGAACATTTCTGATAAGTCTACAGTTGCTCACATTTGTTGGGGTCTAGTCTTGGCTTTTTAAGTAGTGGAGTGGCATTAGGAAAACATGTAAAAAACGTGCAAAGGACCCCATATCGTTCAAAACTATTTTAGAAGCCAGGTGTTAGGGGGAATTCTCGTAAATGCCTAATTTCCCTTACCGAAAGAATCCCCCAGCAGCTTTGCTGGATTTCTAGGATTTATTTCTTTCACCTGGTAAGAGTGTGAACCTTTGTTCCCACTTTTACATGTGTTTTGCTGTGTGTATTTTTACTTTTTGTGTGATCTTGGGCACTGGAGCCTCACCTACTCCATGTGCACCACTTTTTGTGTGTGTTACACAGCACCTTCAGTGCAGTGACACAGGTTTGTCTTTGAGACTTCCCACTGACTCCATTTTTCTGGGGCTGACTCCTGTCTCCCAGAAACATGTAAAGTTGCCATTAACTTTATATAGTCACTTTAAACTGCATACCCAGTACACCCCATCTTACATGGAGCATTGGAAAGGGTTAACTCTTATCCCTTTTGGTCTGTGCCTCTTGGAGCCTTGTTTCACTCCCTCAGCTTTAAGACTTGGCTGGTGGCAGTGGTAACTTCCTTAACTTTTGTACCGCGGTTATATTATATAACCATGGTATTGTTTTAGGCTATTATATTAGCCTCGAACATAAACCCGCTTGACCAAATACATTTTATTTTGGTTCCGGCTAGGTTTATTCACCATTTCTTTTTGTTAAGTCTTTCTCGTGTTTTTCTCTGCGCGCCAAACCGAGGATGATTCCTTTGTTTGATGTCTTTTCGCGGGCTTCTGCACAGAAGCCCTCCTTAAGGCGCCTGATAGTCTAGAGGGCCAGGATGTGAGGGAGGGATCTTCGGACCCCTGCCATGGGTTGCCTTAGTAACCCAAGTCATACTCTTGTCTAATTGGCTAAGGGGACTGACCTTGCCAGGCCAGCCACCCTGCTGTGTGATTGACAGCCAGGCTGTATGAATGGGGGAAAACTGAATAAAAAGCAGGTCTCTGGAACTTGAAGAGCAGAGTCGCCACTGGAACGAAAGAACCAACAAGGAACTGGAAGATGAGGACCCCTACCACGACTGAACCGCCCGGTGAAGCCCTGCTGCAGGTCCGAATCTCCAAATCCGACGACAGAGAAGATCCTCCAGGAAACTTCTTCACTTGAGCTGGTGAGATCAACCAGTTCGCCCAAACTGCAAGCCAGGACCCCTCCTCCGGTCGAATTCGCTGTACAGAGCTACAGTGGGCCAGATCACCAGGAAGGTCGGACCCTGCTTGGGTTTTAAGGAGCGCACCTTTTATTAGTTGATTTGCTCTGCTGCTGGTTTCTTCCCTGGGTGGCACAGGACCCCCCAGTCTTCCTACTTCGTGTCAGTCTGACAGTCGCTTCAGGAACCGTGAGCCTGCAGCAACCACCAGGAATGCCTGCCTCAGCTACAGCTCCCTCTCCGTTTTAAGATACTGTGCAAATCCAGTTTTCCGTTTTGGTCAGCCGCGGTGAAAGTGTTTGAAATCTTTCTCCAATCTGAGGGATTCTCCTTCTCTTCTCTTTGAACTAACTTTTCTACCAACCATCCTCGTCTGGAATCTTTGCCACAAACTTTACTGCGAACTACCCTGAACTGTGTGATCTTGAGCAAAAGACTTTTGTCCTATTGACTTTGGCTCTAAGCCTTTTCTATCTGATCACCTCACTGTAGACTCTCTTGTTCTATTGCCCTGATTACTTACCTGTTGATTTTGCCTAATTTCTTATAACTTTGTCTTTCCCTCCCTTTTAAATTGCTAAAGTGCCATTTTGCTCCCGCTTCATTTGTGAGGTTAACTTGTCTGGAATTTAAGGGAAGTGGTGTGATGTATTTATGATTGTGATTTTTGACTTGCTTAGAAAGGTGAACTGTTATACAACTGATAAGTAAATAAATCTATATTCTTTTACTTAGAAACCTTGAGTCAGTGTTTACCTGAACCATAGTAACTGCTGCCCATTGTGTAACTCTTGTACTGCTCACTTACTCTTGAGATAAGTTTGGCTGCTCCGCTTCTTCTACCACTATAACTGTGTAGTACAGGCTTGTACCAAAGGTGAAATTGTACGGTCACTTGTAGTCTTAATTGTGTGTAGTGTTCCCAAAGGGTACAGCATATAATTCTGCCTAACACTGGTGTACAGCGGTGAGGATAAAAGTATAATGGTTACACTTGGAGTGCTGCTATTACCTTGGATCAAATAACCACAAGGCTAACATCACTAAAAAGCTAAATTAATCATGTCTGATATGGAAATCCACAGTCAGGAGACCCTCCTGAGTTACACTGCTGATTATTAAAGAAACATGTGTAAAGAAAGGAAACTCTCTGCCAAAGGCAAAAAGATTGATTTAGTTGAAAAGTTGTTAAAGAACCAAAGTCTAGGGGGTGGGTCTGAAATGCCTGGCTCCTTAGAAAATGTGAAAAGAAAAGAAAAGTGTCCACGGGCTGTGTAACACTCGCGTCCCCTGCACACTCGGGGTATTGCCAATGGCAAACAGTAATTCACAAAGTATAAACCATATTCTTAAGAATACATTTCAATGTTACCATTTAAAGAAAAATTGTTTACAATCCAATAAACAAAAATGGAGGTAAAAGAATTTTTTGAAAAGTTTTTGGGAAAATAGCTTGCTGGTTCATCACCATTTGTGTTTTACTTATAAATTTGTAATCACTCAAATATTCATTGAGTGTTTATTTTCAATGATAATATACAAAACACTTAGTTATTGATTTCAGGAAACCTAAGATTTATTAATGCATGCCAGTCTATATTCAGCAATATTATCAATTGTTGATCATCATATAGTGCCATGTCCTTAATCAAGAAGTGTATACATTTTGAAGTATAGTAGAGGCCTAACTACTATATGGTTAGCTCAACGCATTTCGGGAAGTAATATCCCTTCTTCAGGAGCTGAATGTTCTGAGTTATCACAATTTCAAATTTCAGTTTTTCATATTTTCATAGTTGAAGTACTTCAAGACAAACTGTCAGAATTTCTGGAGATTAAACCTAAGAGCACATTTGATCCTCCCATACATCCTCCCATACACAATACTACTTTGAAGTTATTCGAATTACAGATGCTGAATCAACTTAAAAGAATCAACTACAACAGTATAAAAAGATACAACATCAGGAAACATCAGAGTAAGATCATCAAAGATTTAGCAGATGACCATACACTGACCCTTAAACTTGCTGATAAGGGAGGTGCTATCGTAGTTATGGATACCATCTTCTACAATGCCCAATGCCTTATACTTTTGAATGATAGGGATACATACATACCAATTGATGAAGATCCCACTTCAAGAATACAAGCTATGATTGAATCTATTTTGGAGAAAGCTCTTGAGAACGATTGGATTACTTTGAAAACTAAGACATATTTGTCCAAACCATACCCTATTATTCCGGTGTTCTATGGACTCCCTAAGATCCACAAACATTTGATTAAACCACCATTAAGACCAATAGTAGCAGGTACAGATAGCATGTTTGACCCCTTGGCTATCTACGTGGACCAGATTCTACAACCAATAGTACAAAAGACTAATACGTACCTTCGAGATACCACTCATTTTCTCAACATCATTCAGAATATCCGGAATCTCCAGATAAATGACACTTTAGTAACTTTAAATGTACAGAGTCTATATACCTCCATCCGGCATGACAAGGGAATTGAATCAATGGAATGGGCCCTACTGCGAGAAAATGACTATTTAGCAGAAAAAACCTTTATACTGGAATTAGCCAAAATTATCCTACATAACAACTTTTTTAGATACAACAACCAATTTTACCTACAGGCCTCTGGCACCTCCATGGGCTCTGCCATGGCACCGGCCTATGCAAATTTGTTCATGCATCATCTAGAATCGCTGCACATCATCAATCATGAAGAATGGGGCCCCGGACTGATATGCTGGATGAGATATATCGATGATGTCTTTGTAATTTGGAGATGAGACAAGGCACAACTAGAAAGGATTCTACAGTACATTAACTCAGTCAATGAGAGGATCAAATTTACAATGGAAATTGGGACACTTAAAATCCATTACCTCGATGTTGAACTTGAATTTAAAGATGGAGTTATCGCCACTAACTTATTCACCAAACCCACTGATGTCAACAACAGTTTACACTACAGGAGCTTTCACCCGAAACACCTAAAGAACAATCTGCCTTATAGCCAATTCCTCCAGGCTAAAAGAATAACATCGGATGAAACCACATTAATGGTTAAAATGGAGAAAATGGAATCGAAATACTTGAAGAGAGGATACCCTGAAAATGTGATAGCGACAGCTAAAACAAGAAGCACCCTTATATCAAGGGATTATTGAGGAAAACACCTGAGAAAAAAAGAGATCCCATTCCTATATTCCTTAAAATATTCGAGTCAAAGTCATCAAATCACTCGACTAATTAGAAAGAATTGGAAGATAATACAATTGGACCCACACTTGAAGGAGCTTTTCCCAGAGCCTCCCTTAATTGCTTACAAAAGAGGAAAAAACTTTAGAGGAAAAAACTTTAGAGACAGATTGGTGAAGGCAGAACGAACACAAGTTGATAGACAAAAGGTGCTACAAACTAAAAAAGTTGGCACCTTTCCGTGCCTACATTGTAACAACTGCAACAACATTACAAAAGGTGACTACGTGAGAAATCCTCGAACAGGTGCAAAAATCAAATTACGACACTATGCAACCTGCGACACCAAATCTTTGATCTATGCCTTGAGCTGCCCTTGTGGCATTTATTATGTTGGACAAACAAAGCGGAAGATGAAGGAGCGATGCAATGAACACAAGAGTAATATTCGTACAAAGAATGAACGGTCCCCAGTAGCGAGGCACTTCAATGAGAAAAAACACACAGTTGCACAACTGAGATACCAAATCCTAGAAGTAGTACAAAGATCCCCAAGAGGTGGAAACCACGCAAAAAAGATGGACCAACGTGAGCTATTTTGGATAGACAAATTAGACAGTATGTGCCCATATGGAATGAATGAAGATTTTCACCTAGGAGTATTTCTATGAGCGGTAATAATGTCTGGCATGTACAGATAACCTATGGAACAGAGTCACACAATCTCTATTAAAGTCCTTAATGTCTTCTTCTACTGTAGACACACCCACTGTTTTAGATTCCCTGTGACTAGGCAACATTACATGTATGAATTACAGTCTGATTGTATTTATACCTACTTTTTGAACATTCTGAATATGTAACATCTATACCACCATACAAGCAGGATACTTGCATTTATATATTGTATATCTGCACATAGGAATGTGATCTTAATCTGATTAACGATTGTTTGCCAAAAATGTTATAACTTTGCTTGTTGGGTCACACTGTGTCCAACTACTCTATTTGTATTGTATTATATTGAATTAACCAGAGTGGACTTATACACTCCACTGAAATAGTTGAACATATGAGATTGCTCCGTTAGCATTGCATGGTACACATTTACTACTGTACCTACTTTTTTCAAATTAATTTGTTGCACGTACTAAGGACCAGCAATAGTGAATTTGTAGATGTGTGCAAGAACAAATTAAATACGCATCATTCTTAAGACTGTGAGCAAAGGTGCCCCTTTGGGAAGCACACATCATGCAGCACCCAGATACTATTTCCAAAGCAGTCTATATCATTTACAGTCCCGTTCCCCTCTTTAGATCTTGACTTTCAGCATGGAGAAGGTTCCCATTTAAACCTGCCTCTGCACATTACAGAAGATGCTCGCCAGCCTCCTTTTTACCTACCTGAGCGTGATTAGTGACGCTTTGCGAGTCACGCTCCGCGTGATGACGTCAGATGTTTACATCTGACGTCATTGCGCTGACGCACAACGTCAACACAACACAATACTAAATCAAGCCTCCCGCGTTTAGCGCCATTCGCGGATGCCGACCATTCGAATCTGGAAACACAGGAGAGGTAAGAAGCTCCGTTAGCATGCCGAATTAGAGGACACTGCTCTAGCCCTTCGTGGCTTTATTCACTCTGCTAAACATGCTCCTATAGAGGTCTGACATTACCACCCTCTGTCTTTTACAGGGGATGACCTATGCCTCCTCTGTCCCGCATCCCTTTTCTTCTTTTTGAAGGATGGATTTCTCCCAACACGAGATTTACTGACTTATCATTGGACACATAGTCAACCCATCTACCATGTGGTGAGTGGAATAACAATTGTGCATTATCTCTTACAGCCCCTGAGTTGGGGCAGCATATTTACCAATTAAGAATAGCTTTCCCTGTGCTATTTAATGACATTGTACCATTTTAATAGACATATCCCACCCTTTTGACCTTTTTCACCAGTGCAAGACTACGTTGAATACGGATTTACTGCATTTTAGGGGTCGACCCCATTTCAACATTGATCACCCCCTCCAGAAATACATCAAAGGGGCACCAATGAGAGGTAGAGAACCCTTTTTCTTTGGTTCTGAATACATTATCATGTCTATGAGAATTGAGATACATTGTACTAAAAATATCCATATCTTTCATGTTTTAAGGGAAACAGTTTGCCTTGAAGTACTTCAACTATGAAAATATGAAAAACTGAAATTTGAAATTGTGATAACTCAGAACATTCAGCTCCTGAAGAAGGGATATTACTTCCCGAAACACGTTGAGCTAACCATATAGTAGTTAGGCCTCTACTATACTTCAAAATGTATACACTTCTTGATTAAGGACATGGCACTTTATGATGATCAACAATTGATAATATTGCTGAATATAGACTGGCATGCATGAATAAATCTTAGGTTTCCTGAAATCAATAACTAAGTGTTTTGTATATTATCATTGAAAATAAACACTCAATGAATATTTGAGTGATTACAACTTTATAAGTAAAACACAAATGGTGATGAACCAGCAAGCTATTTTCCCAAAAACTTTTCAAAAAATTCTTTTACCTCCATTTTTGTTTATTGGATTGTAAACAATTTTTCTTTAAATGGTAACATTGAAATGTATTCTTAAGAATATGGTTTATACTTTGTGAATTACTGTTTGCCATTGGCAATACCCCGAGTGTGCAGGGGACGCGAGTGTTCCACAGCCCGTGGACACTTTTCTTGTTATGTACCACTACCTAGTGTCAAGGCAGTGTTTTTCTCCTCTGCACCTCACTATAACTCTATGAGCATTATAAGAATCAGTATTTAGACCCTGGTGTGCATACTGTGTCCATCTTTCTCTTTTCCTTAGAAAATGTGGAAAGTATTGAGGATGATGCATTGTCTGTTAATGATGAGTTGAAAGAAGTAGATGTGCCTCCTAATGTAGGTCTCTTTGCTCCCTTGCCTGCTCATCAACCTCAACCCTTGTCCATTGGGACCCCCATAGGTCCTACACTCAGTCCTGAATTCATTGCTCTAGAGAAAATAAGGCTTGAACTGGAATTCAAAGGGTTAAATGCTCAAACTGAACAAAACATCAAGAACTGAAACTCAGAGAAATGGGGTTGAATCATGAACTTGAAATGAAAAGATTGTCTCTTGAAAATGCTTCTCTCCCAGAGTCTTCTAGTTCTTCCAGTCCTAAGAGACCCCGTATGCCTAAAGAAATTGTGGGTATGTATGAGGTTAAAATTGATATTTTGGATTGGTTAGCAATGTTTGAATATAACCATAGTATTCAAGGTCTCACAGGGAATCAATTGCTTCCCTGGCTCTTCTCTAGGCAAACCCCCTCTAGCATCTGATGTTGTAATGGAGTTGGAGGAGGTGGATAGGATGGATAATGAGTGTGTGAAGCTAGCTTTAATTGATAGATTTGGGAAGACCCCTTCCCAGTACCTTAAGAAGTTTAGGACCCTCAAAATGCATGATGGTACCCCGTGGGCTACCTGGATATGTGAGTGTTTGAAACACATGGTTGGATTAAGGGTTACAGAGTAAACACATATGAAGAATGGGACATCTTGTAATGATGGAGTCTATTTTTGATGTGTGCTCTCCTGAGCTCAGACAACACTTGGCTGATTCTAAGGATATAGATCCCAAGAAGCCAGCTAAGGCTGCTGACTTGTGGGTTGCCAAAGGGCTACTTGCAAGGATTCCGGGGCTACTCAGAAAAAGGATGAGGGGAAACATCCAAAGAAAGACAACAAAGAGAATTCTAAGAACTCCAATCCAAAAGAGGGCCACAAAAGCAAAATAAGGCTAAACCACAAGGGAAACCAAATCAGGCTAGTGCACCATCTGGAACCAAACCAGATGGAGGTCAGAACAAACCCCCATTCATCAAAACATATGGTAAATGTTATGTTTGTGAGTCAACTGACCATGTGAAAAGGGATCCCAGGTGTAAGGGTAAACCTTCAGGGGTCCACACTGTCTCCTTAGCCTTCTCGCCAGAGGAAGAAGTACCTATGGCAAGTGGAAACATTCATCTACTGGCTGAAGAACCCATGAGAGTCTCAGCTAGTGTTTCTTTAGTGTCCCTAGGCTTGTGGGAACCACAGAACTTAGATGTCTATAATTCCATTCCAGATAATACTAAAGAGTATTATAAAGATAGTGTTCTTGTGAATGGTCAGGAAACCCCTGCCATCAGAGACACTTGAGCCAGCATAACTGTAGTGGATGAATCATTTTTCAAGGTGGAGGATGTTACTAAGGCACCCAAACATCTCACAAAGTTAGCTCGAGGCCCTGTGCAAATGCTAACCCAGTTACCAGCTCTCATCCAGTGTAATGTTATAACTGTCAAGATACCTGTTAGTGTGCAGAGTGAAGTGCCTGGGAGAGTCCTGTTGGGTAATGACCTTAAAACTCTTGGAGTTGTGTCAAGCACCCCCAGGCCTCCCAGTAAAAGGAAACAGGAGCTCACAAGGTCTGCGAGGGATAGAACCTCGAGAGGCTCTCGAGAGGAGATGATGGAAGAAAATATCACTCCCAGTCCGCAGGAGTTGCTCACAGCTATTTCTAGAATTAATGAGGCAAACGGAAAACCCAAGACCTCCAAGAAAAAGTCAGACAGCACCACTGTGCTACCAACAAGGACATCACCAAGACACCAAGATTGTCCAAGATCACTCCTGTGACAACTCCACCTTCTGAGGCAGAGTGTGAGGTGCAACCTTGTGTGGTTGAATCAATATCTGAAGAGTCAGATGTAGAAGAAGACACTGTCTTAGTTGGATATCTTGACCCTGTTGAACATCCTGAGCTGCAGTCTTTACTGGCAGAAGGTGGACCCAACAGGGCAGACTTTAGCAAAGGACAGAGACAGTGGGGGTCATTACGACCCAGGCGCTAATTGCGCCAACATTACCACCATGGTGTAAACTACGTTTACACCATGGTGGATGGCGGATTTACCGCCCCATTCCAAGGTGAGTGGGG
This sequence comes from Ambystoma mexicanum, assembly GCF_040938575.1. Classification (NCBI taxonomy): domain Eukaryota; kingdom Metazoa; phylum Chordata; class Amphibia; order Caudata; family Ambystomatidae; genus Ambystoma; species Ambystoma mexicanum. The sequence goes on along the minus strand of NC_090934.1, from coordinate 339,320,917 downwards.
CGGTAAATCCCCATTTCCCATTTTCCCTTCCCCATTCCCATTTTTGCCCCATAGGGCATAATGGGAGTGGGGAAGGCGCTAATTACGCCACCGTAAAATATGGTGGCGTAATTAGCATCATGGCAGGTTAGCGCCATGGATTTTAACGGCTGCTAAAAGCAGCCGTTAAAATCAGAATCAGGCGTTAAGGGTTAACGACGGCGTTAACCCTTAACGCCTGGGTCGTAATGAGGCCCAGTGTCCTACTCTTGAAGGTCTTCGACAACAGGCTGCTAGCCAATTTGATGGGCAAGAAGTTGGGAAGCACAGGTTACGCTGGGAAGATGGCCTCTTCTACAGTGAACCAACTGAGTCTACCCCCGGGGACTGCAAAAGACTTGTAGTGCCCCTTGCCAACAGACTCTAGTTCCTAGAGTTAGCCCACGAGATACCTTTGGCTGGTCACTTGAGTTTCAAGAAGTCCAAGGAAAGGCTCGCTCTCTACTTCTACTGGCCTAAGATGGGTTCAGAAGTGTACAAATTCTTTAGGAGCTGTCACACTTTCCAAACCTCTGGCAAGAGCGGAGCCAGGATTGTGGCACACCTGGTGCCTCTCCCAGTGGTGAGAGTTCCTTTTGAGAGGGTGGGAATTGACATTGTCGGTCCCCTTGACCCTCCCACATCTTCAGGGAACAGGTTTATCCTGGCTGTAGTAGACCATGCTACAAGATACCCAGAAGCCATACCTATGAGAACTGTTACGGCTCAGGCTGTGGCTAAGGCTCTACTTGGTATTTTTAGGGTTTCCTAAGGAAGTGATATCCGACAGGGGATCCAACATTATGTCCCACTACATGCAAGCCATGTGCAAAAACTGTGGAGTCACTTACAAGTTCTCTACAGCCTACCATCCACAGACAAATGGGCTGGTAGAGAGGTTTAATCATACTATGAAGAGCATGATAGGTGTTTTAGAAGAACTCCTTAAGAAAAAGTGGAACCTTCTACTGCCATGCCTTCTCTTTGCATACAGGGAAGTCCCTCAGGAGGGAGTGGGTTACAGTCCCTTTGAACTTCTCTATGGCCATACAGTCAGAGGACCATTGGCCCTGATCAAGGAGGGGTTGGAGAGTGATCTTTCCCCCAAGCCAGTCAGAGTGACTGACTATGTGATAGGTCTCGGAGAAGAATGTCACACATGATGGCAGAAGCAAGTAGGAACTTCAAAGCAGGTCAGAGCTATGGTCAAACATTGGCATGACCAGAAGGCCAGTATGGTTGAGTTCGCTCAAGACCAGCTTGTACTAGTTATGGTCCACACAAGGCAGAGGGCCTTGCAGGACAAAATGAAAGGTCCCTTCAAGGTTGTGGGTTAACTTGGAGAGATGAACTATCTGGTAGACTTAGGCAGACCTAAGGAGGCTCCCAGAATCTTTCACACCAACCGTTTAAAGGCTTATGTCTCGAGACCAGAAGTAGGAGCTCTGCTTCTGGCTTCAGCTCAAGAGGAAGAGGAGAGTGAACCTCTACCTGACCTCCTCAGAGGCCAACCTTTAGATGAACAGATAGAAGGAGTTAATCTCTCTTCTCAGCTGACTTCCTAGCTTGCCAACTTAGCCTATGAGTTTTAGCCTTCATTCTCTCATTTTAAATATTGACTTACACACAACCTGTGGAATCAAAACAGCTCATATGTGTACTTTTACCAGCAACAAATCATTTACATTGCTAAGTAAGCAGGCCTTCACCCAACAATTAACTTTTGAATAGGCCAATTTTTCTTCAATCAGCAAAAGCACATTTTACCACACGTGTTAACAGCTAATAACATTTCTTTCTTTTTAAATTCGACTTGGCAGCCCCATCTGCCCTTGCAAACACTGCCTTTGCAACCAAAGTCTTTTTCCTGGAAGCATGAGTTTTATCAGCAAAATGGTACATGAAACTAACCAGGCTTAGATAGTTAGAAGTTCTTTGAAGACAGCTGATGTTTCATACATTGTAGACAAATACGCACGCTTTTCTGTGCGAGTGAAAGCAGAGTCTTTGGTTGATTTTTCAAAGTTGCTTTTGACTGGAGCTGTCATTCAAATGAGGCCCGGTTCCTCTGAGACATAATGAATGATCTTGGCTTTTTCAATCACAGACGTTTCATGAGAAATTGATGATTTTAGCACCAAGCAGCACTTTTAAAGTTGAAAAAGGTGTCATTTTTAAATGGGAATTTTGAGATTTCCAGCAAGGCAATGCTGCCTCTTTCACTTAATTTGTAGAAAAAAATTTCAGATCACACTGGCACACTCCTGTGGTGTTCCTCCCCGCCTGAAATGTGTGTAGCAGGGTGATACAGCCATTATTTTGGTGGTTGTAAAAATGCAGATTTGCAATTTTGGCATGCCCAGGAGTTAGCACAGCAATTTAGCTGTTTCTTGCACCAATGCAACAAGTGATGTGGTAAGGCAACAAGTGATGTGGTAAGGCACATCTGAGTGGGTCAATATATCCCACAATCCCTTGGTGGCCCCTTGTTCTTCACCTGTGAATCTTCATGGGGTGCTGTCTGTGCCTGCTCTGCAAGCTGGGCCCTCACACCCCAGAGGGTCCTGGTGGTACTGGGGCAACTGTAGGTTCTCCAACACGTTTAGCAAGTGGACACTTCTTCTTCCCTCGTCCTCTCCACAAATCCCTCTCACTTATGTTGCAATCCACATTCATGGCAAGATGCACGCAAATCTTGCTGCCTCCAAAACTTTGTGATACCCCCTAAACAAGTTTGCTATCACGCATGGCTGGAAATCTGCATGCTACACCCTAACTCACACTGCCCCCAAATCCAAGTGATACACCCAAGCTCTCGCCGCATCAATGGATGGAAGGGAAGGCACACGGAGGTTAGAGGTGCTCGTGAGCATGTTATTTACAGAGTCACCCCTGTGTGCATGATGCATGTGGTACATAGTGTATGTGGATAGGGCCATTCCTCTGATTTGGCATGTCTGCCTCGTGCATGAAGTGTAGACACCTGTGCCTTGCTGAAGCTCCTGCCCTGTGCCATATCTTGCCTCCTCCAGCATCATTTTGCCTCCATACCTCAATATCTCCTGCTGTCTGGTAGTGTGTCCCTGGCTGCTGACCATCAGCACTGGCTTATAGTGCCTGCTATTCCCCCATGGGCTTTTCTTTTGTGCCTCTCTTGTCAGGCTCTGTTACCACCTCATCTGCCATATAAGGACTTCTACCTCTCCATGCCAGCACCACTACTCCACAATACGCATAGTCAGGGCCAAATTCACCCCACCAGTCTCAGGTCCACCATGTACGCAGCATCGAACAGCACCCCCAAGGCAAGGCTGAGTGCTGTCACCTTCTCAGCTGGAGAAATTGGCTTCCTGGATGATCAGGTCCTTGCAAATTATGATGCCCTCTCCGTTCTGCTGAAGCAGCTTGGAACGTGTGGCTGTCAACACATCTAGGTGGATATCACGGCTGCTATCAATATGGAGGGGTCCATATAGTGGACCAAGTAAAGAAGCACTGGGATGACCTTAGGAACCAGAGCCAGGCAAAGGCGGCCCTTGAGGCAGATGCCTCAGTGAAAGTGCACCATGCGGGCCACCATCGGGTGTTACCCATTCACCTCCGAATACTGGAGAGTATCAGCCCACCGGTGCATGCACAGGTCTTTGACTCGCAGCCATGTATGCAGGCTGTTGGTGAGTACTCACCAGGTGAACATTTTCACAGATTTGGTATGTAATGCATGTGTATGCATGATTTGAGTTGGTGCTTTCCATGGCATGTGTGTTGCTCAAACCTTATATGGCACGCACCCTCATGCCAACACTGAAAGTATGTAATGGCACACATCTGTGAAGTGGACAGGTATAGGGATGAGCTCAGTCATCCTCTGGTAACGAAGTATACTCATGTGCATGCACTGTGCGATGCTGACAGCAAGGCCTCTGACAGGAACATCTGCCAGATTGAGATTTTGAGGGCATGTGATGCACAGTCACACACCCTCCTCTATAGGTTTTTCTATTGTGTATGATGATTGCATCATCTCCACTCATCAGCTGAGACTGACACATGTGTATGGATGTGTGGTCTTGGCAATTTCTTGCATTTGATTATCTGGATATACATTGGGACCTGACAGGTAAATGAGGGGGCATACATGGAATATAATCATGATATGTGTTTGTGTTGGGAGCAAGAGCATTGCTGCTTGATCCTCAGCAGCATTGCATGTACGTGTTGCTTGCTTTCATGTTGAACTGTCAGGGGTGCATGTTGTTAGATGTGGTTGGGTGGAAATGTGCCTATGCTGCTACGGACACATGACCATGTGGCCTTTCCATGGCTCTGCTGCTGGATACACTTGAGTCACTGCTTCATTGTGATGGTGATGTTAAATTAGTTGTTGTCATGTGTGTGTGGCTACACATCAATGTGCTATGTTCACATTGCATGTCTCATCATTTTAACATGTGGAACTTAATCCCAGCAGCAAGGATTCCAGGAGCAGGTGCAGATCCCAGGAATGTCCAGTTGTATCCACCTCCTCTGAGGGCGATGTGGCTGGGGGAGCATCCCATTCCAATGGCAATGCTGCATGAGGAGGCCCATGACTCCATCATCATGATGGACACCTCAGCAGGAGAGGGACAGGGTGGTGGTAGTGATGTTACCACACAGGGGCCCCAAGACATGGAGAGCTCATTGGCGGTGTCTGGATTGATGGAGGAGAAGAAGAAGGAGGAGGCCTTTGTAGGCCTGCCCACAGTGTCAGGTGGAAGTAGCAAGGGGGATGTGCATGCTGCACACCTGTCCCTGAGACAGGAGGCTGTGCAGTCCACTGTGGAGGGATCAGCACAACCTCCTGCCTCAGGGCCATCTGCTGAAGCTTTACCCACCTTCACTGATGCCTCCAACCAGACAGAGCCCACACTTCTGGCCGATGTGGCCATCTGGGATGCAGTACTGCCACTGCTGATGGGCAACTTGAGGTGGCAGGCGTCTACCCATGATGTTGTGAAAGAAACTCATGAGCTGCTTTTAGAGCATTATGGGCAGGTGGGACGCCGCTATTGCTTTCCAGTGGACACTTTGGACCAGCCACTTCAATAGCCCCTCCTCCTCCTCATCTGTGCCCCAGTCATCCTCAACAGAGTCCTCCATGCCAGCTACCACCATGCCTGTGCCCCTGTCCTGCCATTGGCTAGTCTGGATGTGCCTGTGTCCCTGTTGTAGGGGGAAGTCCATACCGTGGCAGATGAGGTGGTCACTGAGCCTGCCCATGAACATACAGGGGAAAAGGCTGTGGACGAACAGTAGGCACTTGATGACAGTGGAGGTGTTTTACTCCTCTGACGCAGACTGTCATCCAGTCAGAGGGAGTATCTGCACTGCAGACACTTTGTCAGGAAGCAGGAGATGTTGTCATGAGGTGGCAAATCCTGGAAAGCATTGCAAGCAGGAGGAAGCAAGGAGGTGCATAAATGGTGCAAGTGAGGCAGGAGGCATGAATAAGGTTGCATGCACTGGTGTCATCACAGATGGAATTCATGGGGCAGCAGTACCAAGAGAGGCAGCGGGCACATGAGGTGGCAATTTCCAGAGCCAGGACCATGGTTGAGGAGGTTGGTGCAGACATGGGCTGCCTTCCTGGAGGATTCTTGTAAGGCAGCAGAGGAAATTGAGTCTTGGATGAGAGAGGCCATGTAAGCCCACAGAGAAACAAGGGAGGTCTGAATGCAAGAGGCAGATGTGGATGGAGAATCAGCCTTGGCTGAGGCATTGTCTGAGCTAAGCATAGACTAGTTTGCTGACTCATATATATAGTTCACTATTTGTAGGTTTCCTTTGATTTTATTGATTTATTCAAGGAGCATTTTTTGTTACCATCATTGTACATAGCTTTCTGTCAATACATTGATATTTTATTGTTCAACAGCACAATTAGGTGTCTCTTTGTGCCATGTGCAGCATGTCTCAGCTTGCTGGTGTATGCATGCCTTTGTGCTTCATTCTCCATGTGCTCCTTTGGTTTGAACGTGATCTCCAACTAAGTATGTCCTATGGCTGTCATGTGGGTTTGGCCACACTCTATGGGTTAAATTGGTACTGGCCTATTTACTGTGGGACATGTGTGCATGCTTAATGTGAGTGTGATGTTCAATGTGATACATTCATATCCAGTGCACGTATGTGGACATTGGTAGATGTGGGGAGATGACATGTTTGGAGTTTCACATGTTTGACAGATTGTCATACACATCTGTCGCTTGGCTACTTCCATGCTTTGCAGTTCTAGCATGTTGGTCATTGATGAACATGGTGTGTGTGTGTGTCAACCATATATGCAGTGGTTGGCAAGGCACTTCCTGTGTACATGTGTTCATGGCTGTTGTGTCATGTTGGGGATTGTTTGAGGTAGGCATGGTGGCATTTCTTTGATTGACCTGCCCGTATACCCATGTGGACATGGGTCTCACCAGTAAGGAAGGGACCATCAAAAGGGTGGGGGTAGCAAGGGATGGTTGCCTGATGCCATTTCGTGTGCAGGGGCTTTGCATGTTTGCTGTTGGTGTATCAGTGTTGGTTGAGTATGTTTTGGATTGTGTGATGATGTTTTGTGTCCCTCATTGAGGATGGGTACTCATTTGTTTAGGTGTGTGCCCAGATGTTCCACAGAGCAGGGAGGTTTGAGGTATTTGTTGGCAGTTCATGCACCTTTGCCCATAAACTTCTCAAGATTTTCATTTTCTTGAACAATGTGTTCCTTCATGATACCACAGCTCTTTAGGTATCCCTTTGGCACTTGCTTGTCCATTTGGATGTGCTCACACTTTCTAAACAGGTATAGTTTATTGGCATTGGGGATGACAAAAAGAGATGTGCGCACACGCTGTTTTACTGGGCTCCACACCTCGCATGTGGACATTGTCAACTGAACATAAAGGAACCAAAGTGAAGCTGCTGTGACAATATAGTTGGCTGTTGTTGTGCTGCTGTGTGTGCTTTAAGGGGAAGCCATGGAAGAGATGACTGTCCTAGATTCACCACCACTGCTTCCAGGTGATAGTTTTGGAGGCAGATGTCTGCCGGGTGTACTTCATGGGTGACACAGGCCAGAGGAGTTTAGGTAGGTTAGTGCTCCACAGTGAACTTGGATATTGTTGTTCAGGATGAATAGCTGTCAAGTTTTGTTTCAGTTACAACAATTGCAACAGATCATGAATGTGTGCCAGCATACTGTTTTGTCTGTTCAGCAGGCAACAGGATTTATACATCTGTGAGAGTCCGAATGCTCTGTCCCTATGTGCAAGGGCTATGGGGGACTTCCAGTGAGCTGTTGTCAGGCATGTACTGTTGTCAAATAACATCGCCATGTATGTGGTCTACTTTAGTGGACTGGGTATTCATCACAGACCTCTGCAAGAAAGATGGTTCATTGGATATTCAGTCAGACAGTTCACATTTCATCCATCTCCTGGTGTCAGTACTGTGAACTGTAAGAGTACAAGTGGGCGTGGGATGATGTGTATTTGTGGTACATTATTGTGATGTGGCACCTTGTTGGCGCAAGTACTGTGTGGGAGTGAAGTGAGCATAGAGTGATGCAGATTTTGGGGTGCAGATTAGTGGGGCTACTGGGATGAGGGTGTACTTGGGGGGACTGCCTTAATGTAGGGGGCTGTCGTGGAGATTAGTGTGAGTACTGGGACGAGGGCAGACTTGGGTGCTGCCATAATGTTGGGGGCTGAGCGGCAAAGGTCGGTTGACAGCACTATGCTCTGTTTGCCATGGGGGCGTGTTGTGGGTGTTAGAGATGCCTAAGTAGTTACCATTAACAGTCTCCACAGGCAAATACTGGAACGGGTCTCAGTAAATCCAGTGGACAACAAAACATGGCTAACAATGGTTCTAATCCAACCCCGTTTGATGAAGAGACCAAGTCTCACTCAAAAATGAAAGAAGGGAGTAATTGCAATGTACGGCAAATCATGACAGAATAAGTCTCCCCTTCTTTGCCAGACGTGGAAATTCAGAGGAGGAAGCAGTGCAAGGTGGGGCGTTCTCTCCCTCTTTTTTTTCAGAGGTGGAAGAGGAGGGAGATTTGCTGGACGACACGAGTACCTGTTATGCCTCTACTTCTCGACTTGCCTTAAGACAAAGCTCTTTTTGTCCCCAAAACAGCCCGATAGCGGAAAGTGAACCTAACTGTGAACCAGGTGATTTCAAAGTTTGCCGCATTATACAAGAATATAAAAGCTGAGGTGAGATTACGCACAAATGTCTTGGCTGATGTCCAAAAAAAACTGGATACTTTGGGTAATCGAGTAGGATTGAGGGATGTTTTGCAAACAGCTGACAACACTGAAAGTTCTGATCTGTCACACGCTGTTCTAATGCTGCAAAACGCTACACCTCTGAATGTGGTGAATACTTCAAAGACTTTAACTAGTCATGGTCAAAGTGGGAATGGTGGGTTTGCTGACTCGCACTTACCTACTTCAAATATACGAAGGGAAAAGGAGTCCACTGATTCGACATTGACAGATAGGGTTGCAGATATTCAAACTAATGAGCCCATGGGGGAGTGGAAGAAGGTATCTGAGAAAAAGAAAAACATTTTGGTATTGTTGGGAAAACAATGTAAAGATATGAGGAAGAAGAGATTATCCAAAGTTTCCTCTTGTACATTTTTAAGAAATCTTACTGTTCCCGAGACCCTGTCAGCTAATAAACAGAAGAAAGTGCCAGAAGGAACGGGAAAGCAGGCTTGTGCTACTACGATTGATATTGATAATTTATCAAAAGAGACGCAGGAGCTGCACACCAAGATATGTCGGGATGTATGCCATGCTCAGGGGGCGGGGGGCGCGAACACAGCCTTATCATCAGAGTCCAGCTCCACCTCTAATCTGCCTGTGATGAGCTCCTTACATACACAATGTGATAGGGTCCTTAGTGAGGGAGTGTTGCCTAAGCCCCTAGTGAATGCTGGTGACCCTGGGCACGTGGCATGTATATCCATCCATGAGGTATGGTCACGTAGAATACAATATAATGGGGTTTTTAGTGAAAGGCCACAGCAGAAGCGCATTTGAATGTAGGCCTTCGATAGCCTGTAGGTGGGGCCCTTTTGTCCTCTGGTGTGAAAATGACCTCAAGTGAATCGCAATGTGAGGATTTTCGCAGTGTGTGGTGTAATGGCAGCATTAGTGACTATCAAGAGGTGAGGCAGTCTGAGGTTGGAGGACCCTTGGTAATTAAAATTGGGACCCAACAGTCTTCATCTTATTTGCTGAAGAGGGCTATCATGTACCATGTGGTCGATATCAGGAGGTTTCTACTATGCATCATTATCCTGTGAATTCTACTTCAGTTATAACGGAAACACATGGGGGTGCTATATATCCACGAAAAATTGTGCTTGCGAGGAAGTTCCTTTTTCAAAGGAAATGAGGATTTGGGTTTAAAAAGTCCAGCAAGAACATTTTCTGTCCAGAAAGGGTAAAGATGCATGTATTTCCCCCAATAAGGGTAGCCCCGGAGAATGATTACAAGAGGAAAAATGATAATTATACTGCAGCAAAACAGCCGGACATATCGCCTAAACCACTTTTCAAAATGATTCTTGAAATCATTTTTCACAGTGGTCTTCACCCTATTTTATATCGATCTGGTGTTTTATCACTGTTTTCAGAAATTGTAAATGTGAGTATTATTTCCACGTGGGCCACTGAGAGTGTAGAATGTATTGATCAGCATAGAACCGATAAGGCGGTGCTTAGTTTTGAGTCCAGATTTGTTTACGAACCGTTGTTAACGGAATCAATACCTCTGGGACAAATTGGTTTCCTGGTTGCACCGTTTGAAACGGGTTTGGCAATTAATGGCAATGAGGGTGGTTTCTTATAAAATTCTAAAAGCTCCACCTAAGTTACTTTTAAGAATGACAACATAAGTGCTAAAATTCATGTAAATTATGATAATTTGCATCAGAATTGGTCTTAGGTGGCTACCTCATTAAATGTCCATCAGTTTCTGGAGGCTTCCAGTAGAAGGCTTTAGCGTTAACCCACCTTAATTTAGTCTCCTGGAATTCTAGGGGTTACTCCCATCTGTTTTAAAAAACTGAGGTGGGGCGCATGTTACAACATTTTTAATTGGTTTTCATCCAGGAGTCCTGGTTGACGGAAATACTAGCATAACATGGTTATTCTGTGGTATCCCAATCAGCGATAAAGGGCCCTATGGGGCGACCAAAAGGGGGTATTATAACCATGCTGAAATCAGAGTGTGTATTGTTGATGTTAAGAAATATGACATCAGAGAAGGATTTTTGGGAATTGAATGGGGTGTTCATGAACATGGTGTTTTAATGTATTTTTTAATCTGCAATGCTTACTGGCATCAGGGGATTTGTCAATTGGAAACTTTTTTGGGAATGTTTTGTGACATTTATTTTGGGATGGACGGAAGATCATGCTGATGGGCACGTCATTGTTCTTGGCAACTTCAATTTAACTTGTATTCAGAGGGAGAAAGAATTGAGCACAAACAGTCCCACCTCCCCTATATTTAAGGAGTCAAATATTAGAAGCCTGGATAATTTGTATAATGGAATCAAATGGCAGGTTTGCTTGAATAACTTTACTACTTGAATGGGGTTTTTGAAGGGGATTTGGCGGGTCTCCACACTAGGAACAGGGGTTAACAAAGTTGAACCTTGGGCTACATTTTTGTAGATGATTATATTTTGGGGAAATGTAAACGCCTGGACATCGCCCGGAACAATTGAAGTGACAACTGCATGCTGAAGTGTTCAATCGTTTTGGAGTGGCCTCCAGTGAGGAGGTATTATGAGGAGAGTGTGTCCAGTAATGTAGCAATGAATAGAATTGTATGGAATCATTGTAGAGTTGACCAAATTAATCAAGTAATAGAGGAGGCAGTGTTATCATCTACCCATACCTGGAAGCTGCCAACATTTACTTATGATCATTTTAACATGTGTCTTTCTAATTCTATTAAATCCTTCCTTGGGAGTGCTAAACATTTTCAAAAAGGCCAACTGCGCCCAGATGATAAGAAGTCTTACAACTATGACGAGGCTTTGGCAAGTCGGAAAAGAGAAATGAGGGATCGTATTAGATCTATTAATAGGTTGAAGGCTTATGATGCGGCAACCCTAGTGAGAATAAAAAAGATTAGGGCAAGATGTAAAAATTGGGTGACAAATCATAAGGCTCAATTAGTAAAAGCAGATGCTGAGGATATGCAGGCTTGTTTACAACAGAAAGATTCTAGATCTTTTTGGTTGTTTGGAAAATGACTCACGTAAGGGAAGTGGTGAGCAAGTACATGTATCCATGTCTTTTTTATGTTTTTAATAGCGCACGCAATCCCTAAGGCATCAGGGCGCTGCAGAGAACCAGCTACATGTGGCCTGGAAGCGGTGAACAATGTGATGAGTATTCAAGTGCATAGAAGTTACATACATAGAAGTTGAATAGAGAATGGGTAGTGCATCATTGCATGATTCAACTGGGAGCTCATATGTTGAGCAGGTTAGGCAAATTAGCCATGTTTTCAGGGCTCTATGGAAGGCCCATTAGCATTCCTCTGCTCTTAGCGCGTGTGGGAGGGAATTTCATAATTTAGCCTCAATGACTGTCAAACTTGTCCTTCCTGCTTTGGCACATTAGAATTTGGGTTGAACAACTCTACTGGTGTATGCGGTTCTGGTAGGCCTGGATGAGTGAGTCTAGGCAATTCTTTGTTCCAGCTAAGGTGGGGTGAAAAGTTATAAAGGCTGTGGCAGAATCGGACTGGTGAAGTACCTTCAAGAATGATATGCAGAGCTGGAACCCCAACCTTTATTGGTGGTTGGCTATAAAAAGGAGGTAATCCATTTAGAAGGTTCCATGGTGTACGACACAGATGATGTGTGTAAGCTTATTATGGGTGCTAGAAATTCGAGAGTACCAGGATTGAATCAGACCTCCAATCAACTCTTTAAAGGAGTTCCCAAAGTATGAGTGGGAATTTTTTTTAATGATTTTTGATGACATATTGAAGACTACCTGCTTTCCTTCCACCTAGCAGACAGCTTATATTGTTCTCATATATAAGCATAGCGGTAGATCTGACCCAAAAAACTATCACCCCATTTCAATACTTGATGCTGACACATATAAGACCCCTGTCACAATAAATTGCAACGCATAATGGCCTTAGGCAGGGGTGCATTTTGGCCCTCTGCCATTTTAACTCACATGTAGCTGATGCTGATAAGACCTTAGAATCATCGGCTTTTGATAGTCCTAGACTTAGGAACTTGTCGGTATCTTGGTTGGCTTATGCAGATGACTTTTTGCTGATAAACTGCATGGGTAGAGAATTTCAATGACTTTTGATGGCTTTTGAAACCTTTGTCAGGGAGAACTGTTTGAAGATTAATTCCAGGAAAACTAAGATATGGTCATTAACTGGAAGGAAAATTAAAGTTGCTTTATATTGGACTTGGAATGGTTCTAGTTTGAGTAGGGTTAATTCCCTGGTGTAGCTGGGGTTTCCTATAACTAGAACCCTTGATAAAGCCTTCATCATTAGTCATTTCAGAGGTCAATCAGAGTCTTTTATACCCCAGATGAAACTTATTAAGAGTCGATATTGCAAATGATTGTGCATCCCTCTAATTAAGTACTTTGAGGGGAAGTAGGTCCTAAGCTCTTACATGGCACTGAGTTGTTGAACGACTGGGCACTGGATTATTTAACAGTGCTAGGAGGTGTTATCTGGCCTAGAGTGCTTGGCATTCCGAATGTTGTCCCAATTGTTGCTACAAGATATGAGATGTAGCTAAATTTGTTGAAAGTGAAAGGTCATTTGCTCATTTTGTCATTATATCGGACATTTCTTGGACCCTCTGATGACACATCATATTGTGAATTAGGGTCCATGTTGGAGGACAGGTCAGTCCAACCTTGGTGGCATATGCTGAACAATGCACTTTAATTTTGTCTGCTAGCGGTTTGTCTAAAGACGATCTGTTGAATGATCCAATTAGGATGAAAAGATCAATGTTCAAACAGGAGTGGTGCAATATTTTACAATCAATGCATGGCTATATTAGTCTGAACTACCTACAGGGGGAACATTATCGGATGGGGACCATTGCCCCTTATTTGAAAAGCTTTCCCTATGCAAGGATTAGGAAATATTGTCTGTTTTCACTGAAACCTGTACTCTACGGAAGAAGTGTTGTTTATATGTAAGCTTGTACAGGAGGGGTTGAAAACTGTAGTTTTTATAAGCAACCTAAATTGGTAGAAACCCTAAAGCACTTACTGGTTGAGTGTGCTCGTCTTAAGACGCAGAGATATATATATTTCAAGAGGTTTTTTTATTCTTTTAACATCATTGATGGTTGTATGGGGTGTCCCTCGATTTCAGTGCATTTTATTGGCGCTTCTGAGTGGAGCGTCTTTGGGGGCATTGGAAGCTGGTTTTATATTTGTGCTTACAGTAACGCACTTTACCATATTTTGTTCTTCTGCTGCTACAGAGTGCTCACATTGCTTTACAATCAGTGGGCACTGTTCATTGTTAAGTATTTCAATGAGGTGATACACCCTGGTCTCAGCCTAGTATGCATCGCACAGCTGAAATCCTTATTTTATTATGTCTATAGGTTCAATAATTTGAGTGATATACCGCTCATATCACACCCCTTCTCAAATACCCCAGGTCACAATGGACCAGGAATCAGGCTGGTTGGTAAAGGTAATATTTATTTATTTATTTAAAATTCAAATCAAACATATATTTTTTAATAGGGACCAGCAATCACCAATGTGGTGACAATAACAGATAGGTAGGTATGTAATGCACTTACATTCACTCTACAGCAACAAAGAAGGAACACACCAGAGAGACAGAACACTTTGGCTTGTTTTGGAGAGATAGCACTTAAGTTAGGATTTCCCCCTCCAATATTCCTCAACCCACAAACAAACAAGTCTAGATAGATATAAGGAAGCAGCAGGTAATCAGGAATAAGGAATGATAAACATAATTTGAATACAACCCTCCATCCCCAAACAAAAGAGAAAAACGGATTTGAAATCTCACACTTTCAAAATGATATTTCGGAAATGGCTGTGTAAAACAATTAATGTGTGCAAAAATCCTTCAATCAGTACAAATCTCTATGGGAGCAACATGGGAAATATACTAACAATCATGAGCTATAGTTTGAGCAAAAGTAAACACTTTGAATCTGAATGGAAGGTTGAAAATAATTTAGAACAAAAATCACACATGTAAAACTTTGTGAAAAACGTGGATTCCTGCCTAAAATTAACCAAGCGGTTTTTGGGTTGGGGTGTAGCTATAGGTCTTAGGTACACTCTGGAGTTGAAATGAAGTCTCTAGCTATTAAAATGATGAAGATATGCAAGGTTGAATGAGAAGCGTTTTTAGAACAATCGGGTAGGGAAAACAGAAAAGAAACTCAGTTTGGACAAGAAAATATTTACTATAGTTTTACTCTATGACTAGAGCATTCCTTCAGTAAGCTCTGAAGTTGATTCATGACTTCAACACCAAATCCCCAGTGCCCGCCCCGGGAGAACCAGTTGAGATCACTCGCAATAGGATGGATAATTTAAGATTTACACAAGATAAAATGACTGAAAAAATAACGCTTAGCAAGATAAATCAAAGACAGGATTGCAATAAGGATTCTGACAATGTTATAAGTTATTAAGGTAAGGATAGGATGGTGTATAGATTGGGATTAGACAAGGCAAGGAAAAGTATGGTATGGTTTTCTATGCTTCCTATTAATACTTACAGTCCACTTTAATTTAGGATTTTGGACCGTCAAGGGTTCTGGTCATCCCACGGATCAGGTCTAACCAAGGACAGCTGGGCAACTCGGGCGGGACAGGATCATCTGGACTGTTCTGGTCAATGGACTGCCCTTCTGGTTACTGGAGACTGGCGATCAGTGGGATGGCGAGTTTGAAGCAGGCATGCATTTAGTAGTAGCAAGCCAGCTGGATCAGAATTCTTCCCTTGGGTTTTTGGGATTTTTAGAATTTGAGGCCTAGCTGAAAAATGTTCAGCAATGCATAGGCCTTGGCTTTGCAATGAAATCTGGAATCAGGATCAAGTAGGATGAAGAAATCAGGAACAGGATGCCACGCAGGAAATCAGGAATCAGTGGGTTTGTGTGTTGTCAGGTTCCCTTATTTATCGTGTCAGATGACATCACTACAGTATATGGCAGGGGCAGGCTTACTGTCCACACCCATAATGCCAGGATTGGGCAAGAGCATAGTTTCCGCCTTGCTCTTCACTGATTGGATCACAGAAAAGGATGTCATGTTTATGGTATTACTTTTACAATGTCTAGAAACCTCCCCTAGCTCCTAGAACCAAAATCTAATTTTACCAAAAATACATATTTATACAGTGATAACCTCTGAGAAAATCAGATAAACAGGTTACATATTTTGTGGGTCATATTTCAATCCAAACCCCAAGTCTGTGGGACCTGGTTTTGCCTTTCTGCTACATTTTGGCAATTTTAACCATGAAAGATTTGGCTTAGAATTTTCCAATTTTGTACATAGATGTGCATTTACCCCTGGAATGTGTGTACAAAATGTGATGTGCACAATATCAATACTTTCCCCACAATCTGTAATTCTTTACAACTTATGTTCCTTATGCAATACTGAGTTCTACCAAGTCTTCACAGAAAAAGCATAAAATTAGATTTAGAACTACCAACTTTCATATTTTTCTTCATTCTTGCTGCAAAGTTAAATGTCTTGAAAGTTCAGTTACAAAATAGGCTTTTTATAACCAACAGGAAGTCTATTGTAAGCAAATGTCAATTCCTTTCAAGCAGGATGAGGGGCCTCTCTCTTGACTGATGTTTACTGCCCCTCCCAATTGAAAGGTGAGAGTGTTAGCCTGCTATTGCCTCAGCCTGGATCAAAGACCAAGGTCTGATAACGACTTGGGAAGTCCCATTGTCCCGGTTATTCAAAGCCTCCAAGCTAGCAATTAGCCTTTCCTGTGCCAGCAGTCTATGAGGTGTCACCCTTTCTCAGGGCTAGCACTGGCAGAGCAGGTTCTTTTAAAAAAAATATTGTTTACCAACTTATCCTGGGCTTAGCTTTTATCAGCAAGAAATATTTTTACATTTCTAAATGAGCATGCCTTTACACAACAATGTACTTAATGAGGCCTGGTTCCTCTGAGACTCAATACATGTTCCTAGGCATTGCTGGACCATTTTGATCAAAGTGGTTCATGAGAAATGATGGATTTAGCACCAAAACAACACTTTTAAGGTTGGTAAAGTGTCATTTTAAAGAGGCATTTTGGGTTTTCAGCACAATGATGCTGCCTCTTTCACTTCGCTCCACGTAAAAGGTTGCAGAGCACACAGGCAGATTCCTGCAGTGAGTACTCTGTTCCACCACACCCAAAATGTGTGTTGGCAGGTCAGTGCAGCCATTTTCTTGTTGTTACAAAACGTAGTTTAGAGATCTTGGCGCGCACAGGAGTCAGCGTGGCTATTTTGTGCTGTTTCCTACACCAATGCAGTAAAGTGATGTAGCATAGCACAGCTGAGTGGGTCAAAATATCCCACAGATTGTACATCATGGCTGCCACTTTCACTCTTCTTCCAGGGACCAGAGTGCCTCACCTTCTTTGTGCACTGCAACTGCAGTGATCAGCTTATTTCATTATCATAGGGCCAATAGCAGAACCGGCAGGCGTATAAGCAGGTCAGAGGGCTCCCCATCTACTCCCCTGCAACACCACACTCTTTACCATCGCTCACATCATGGAACAGTCGATCAGTCTCACAGCATGCTGCTGGATACACCAAACTTGTGACTCTTCTAGAGCCCAGTCCCCTCATTGCAGAACACCTGTGAGTTATGTTCTGACTTCCTGATATCTTTCACTAACTTATCAATGTTGGATCGAACTGTGCCAAAGTCAATCTCCCTCTGTTTTGCCTATGCCCCCTATACCCTCTTTATCTTACTGCATCTGTCTGTTCTTTGGGCAATTTCAGAACCAGGTGTGTGTTAACAACTGTACACCCCCCCATTTATTTAATTTTACATTGCATCTGTGTGCTGTTTAGGCCATTTCAAATCCAGGTGTGTGTTAATAACCATACGCCCCCACCATTGTTTGGTCCCAAGTGATTCTACTGCATCTGCTTGAGTTTTTGCTTGTGCCGTACAGTCTCTCCTTCCATCATCCATCCTTATCTCTCTGTCACCCCTGTGGCACTCACTATCTCTCCCATCTATTCTAACTACTTTACCATCACTTATCCTCCTTCACTCACAAAGACTGGTAGGAAAAAGTTTACAAAAGAGTTCCTGACCACCAACCCTGGTCTACCCATTGCGGACACCTAGCACAACTTCCAGACAGATCATCACCAATATCCTCTTTTTTGTCCCCTCTCCAGAATTCTGGACCCCTCATCTTATCTCTACTCTCTCACCTTTCCTATCCTTGTTACTCTCACCTGGTATCCACAGGGTATGCCACTCAGCCCTGGTTGCTTGATTCGTGCCCTGGACCCATTCCCAATCCTGGGTGGTACCTTCAATGGAAGTTGGGCCTGA
This sequence comes from Ambystoma mexicanum, assembly GCF_040938575.1. Lineage (NCBI taxonomy): Eukaryota > Metazoa > Chordata > Amphibia > Caudata > Ambystomatidae > Ambystoma > Ambystoma mexicanum. The sequence goes on along the minus strand of NC_090934.1, from coordinate 339,303,248 downwards.
AAGCACAAGAGGACTGGGTTTAAGATCAGGTACAGTCTCCTCCCACCTGCCCTGGGTTCGACCCGATGGCCCTCTCCTCACCTTGTTGTGATATCTGGTGTGCTCTCCGTCCTGCCTTCTTTGCAGGGGTGCGTAGTCTTCTGCGGGCTTGGGCGACCGAGTTACTTCACTGGTGCGAGCCCATTCAAGTGTCTTTAAAGGTAGGCCTTATTGCAGCAGTCTTTATATGTTACTGTCCTTGCCTTCCTTTCTTTGTGGTTAATGTCTTTTCTTTGCCCCCTTAGGTGAGAGGAGGCTCTGCGTGTCATGCTGCTTGGGTTGAGCTCCTGCCGGAATGGAGGGTGCAAGAAGCACACTGGTGCGGCGCTGTTTTGTCTTTCACTTGCTAACCTGTACTCTTTCTTCCTTTTCAGGTCGCGATGGTCTTCTCTGGTGTGCGAGGTGTCCCGGAATGATGCTGGCCTAGAGATGCCCAACCAGGTGAGGTTCTCGTGATAACTGAGGCTTACGCTGAAAGTAACCTGTTCTAATGTTGTCTTTCTCTCTCTCCCTTCAGGTTGCTTCATTCCGATGCGTTTGCGGTGTCCCAAAGATGCTGATGGCTGGATGGATGACCGCGAGCAGAAGAAGCATGGACGAGTGTCAGGCAGATGCGGGATGGAATTTGCAGGTAAGTAAGAGTCTAATAATGATGTTCTTTGCCTGCTCTGCAGGTCCGTTGTTTCGATGATCACCGGTATCAGGACATTGGACACAGTGAGCGTCACGCTGCTGGCTGCAGAATAACGCGAAGGGTGTTCTGTAGCTTGGGTGTGGTTTAAATAGCCTTCTAGAAACGTATTCCGGGTAAAGTAGTCCCAGGCTACCACACCCCAAAACATTGTACCGCACAGTCTGGTTCTAGGAACTAGACTGTGTGGGTGCCTCCATGTTGGCTGCGGGACCCAAAGAAAAGTAGTCCCTTTAAGGGTGTTTCCCATTCTGAACATGAGCCTGGCACCAAAGGCACCAGGACTGACTCCAAGAGAGTCCTGGAAGGTAGTGCAAGGATCCTGAGGCCCCAATGGAACCCTGAATCCTGACCCCACCCGGCATGTGGACATCCCAGTGGGGGTTTGGGTCAAGGGTCGTGATATCCTTACCCATTATTGGTGGCACTAGATGGGAAGTACTCTTGGCAGACTTCTCATCATCCAGGTGTATCATTAATGTCTATCGTAATGGCACTATCATGGTTCAGGAAAAAACAAAAGGTATGGGCGGGCACTGCTATTTTACTTTAGGTTCATGTAACATCTTGCAACTTTCCTTATGTGATTGATGGCATACCCAAGTGACACAGCATACACTATACTGGTAAAAAAGTGTGTCTGATGAAAAAACGCCAATTATGTAGTAAGAACTACTAATGAGTGTTTCGTTCTTTCATATAATCTGTACAGATAGGCAATAGTCCTTTATAGTTTTTCTTGTGGCTCTTTTATTCTTAAAGTTCCTTTTAAATGAAGAAGCAGAATTCCAAAAGAATGCCAATGCATTTCAGACCTGTATAATGGTCCTTCATCAGGGCGAATTCTACAGTACCAAGGAAAACAATACAAAAAACAAATTTAGTTATTAGAAATAAGGTTTGTAAATTCTCAACACAAATATAGCATAACAAAAGATCTACATGCTCTTAGACTGAATAGGGTACACTGTAATTCCTGCCAAATACCTGAAATTGGTTGAACCATTGCCACGTGTCCTATGCGCTAGTATGCCACTCCACAATATTCACAACTTTGTGACTGACTTTGATTCTTAATCAGAAATCCATTATGCAACGTTTGTGTTCACAGAAGATCCTAATGAAAGTGTAACTGAAGCTCTCCCTCTGCAAACTATACGAATAGGCAGCGTGTAACGAGCATGTCCACTAACACATGAAAGTAATCATGTAGATCATATTTTGTCTCTTTACTGATGTGCTTACAAACAAGCAAAGTGTTGCGCGTTGTTGGGACACCACCTTCGCTTACCGGTGGGCGGTCCTTGAGGGGCTGCCTTGGTGCCAGGCGCCGCTGGAGATTGTATCCCCGCTACCATTAGTGGGGGCCGCAGGGATATGGGGCATCTTCTCCTCGCCGGCCCCCGACTGGCGCGCATGCATGGTCGAGCGACGGCGCGAGGCTTGCGTTGCAGGCCTCGCTTCCGGCTCCCGCGCATGCGCAGTCGGGTGACGGCGCAAGGCTTGCGTTGCAAGCCTCGCCTTCGCACTAGGGGCACGCTCCAGGAGGCGTTGCCTGTCTGGCCTCGCTTTCGCGAGGACTTCCTCATTAGCGGTCGTGTCGGGAGCCAGTCGCGTCTCAACGCGGCTTGGTTCCCGACCCACCGCTTCGCTCCTGAAGTTTCTGCTCCGTCAGAACCTTGTCTTTCCCTGTCAGCCTGTTCGTGCCCTTCCCCGTAGCCCACTGAGAAGGCCCTGTTCTGCCTCTGGACCTCCCTGCCTTGATCTGCCCTGTTCCTCCTGTCCCTGCCTTCCCCCTGCCCAGCTCCTCTTGCTTGGTTTCTCCCTTTTGTTTCCCTGCCTGGATCCTGTTCCCTCCTCTGTTGACCACCCAAGGGGCCCTCCGTTTTCACTGCCTGATCCCATCTGCTTCCTCCTGGCCAGTACCTTCCCTGGTTGGATCCTTCGTCCTTCCTGTTGCCAGCATCAGTTTTCCTCCTACAACTGCATCTGAAGCTGGACCAACTCCTACCTGCTCAAGTGGACATTTGGACGGTCTTCCCTGTCAGTGCTTGCACTGTTCTGGCGCCACATTAATCTCCAGGGAAGTGCCTTGACCGTGGCATCAGGAGTTAGTTCCCCTTCAACCCTGTGCCAGTAGGGCGGGAATCGGGCTGGCTTCTGGCGTTACCATTCTTCGGATCATCATCTACTGACAGCCTGGCATCTCCACAACGCGCATCCTCTGGAAGATCAGGTACGCCGCGTCCCATGGACGCTCATCTTGACACGCGTACCTGATCCCAAGAATATCGTTTGTGCTCTTGTACGGACTTGCATGGATCTGTGAATGCTGCATGTAATGGCTGCAAGCAGCCGTTGTCTCCTTAGGTGTATCCCGTGAAAGTAGCCCTGTTGAATGTAGAATATGTTTTTAGCAACTCGCAACAATGGGGATTCCAGAATACTGCAGTATAGTAGCCCTGTGTTGTTTAATGTTTCAGGCTCATAAACCCAACCTCCTTCTCTTTGACCGGCACCTCATCAACTTCCTTCCTGCGCCTGCTACTCGTTCCTTCTCTCTCTCTGTCCCTCCTCCCCCTCCTCCGACTGGTGCATCATGCCTCTGAACCCCTCCCCAGAAAACCCTCGAAGACAGACACCTGCTTAATCTGGACATGTTAATTGGTCACTCTGCTATCAAACTTTCTGCTGACATCTGCTTCCTCCTTGAAGACAATGACCTCGATATCCCTGCTGTTACCGAGACGTGATTCAATGCCAGCTCAGTCACTGCTTTTGACTCCCTTCTCCCTGATGGCTAAAAGATCATCTCTAAGCCTCACCCTAACTGCTCTGGTGGTGGGGTTGCCCTGGTATTCCCTGAGTGGGTCTCTGCTTCCCTCATACCCACCCAATCATACTCCTCTTTCGAAAGCCTGCTCTAAAAGCTGGTCATCTTTCGTACTCCTCCCTGACCATTGCCACTATCTATAGGCCACCTGGCTCTATCACCCTGTTCCTCTCTGAATGGGCTGATTCCTCCTCCTCTCTCATGACATCTTCTTCTAAGCTCCTGATACTGTGTGACTTCAATATCCACCTTGACCTCTCTAGCATGGTGTTAATCCTCTTCGCTGACCCCTGCACCATCTCTCCATCTCCATTCTTCCCTCTGGTCCTACCCACTCGGCAGCACATACCCTTGATGCTTCTGTCCACACATATATTTTGCTCTCTACCCCTCTCACCACTTCGCTCTCCTAGTCAGATCACTCCCTCCACTCCTCCCGCCTGGGCCCTCTCAACCCTCTGACCACACCTTCTTCAGCTCTGCCAACCTCGTTCATGGACATCCACCCTATAAAAAGAGTGTCAGTTGCTGCCTTTGCATCCACCTTCATCCCACCCTCTCCTCCCAATGCAGACTCATCCTCCGACTCTGCTCTCAACAACCTCCATCTCGCCATCTCTAACACTCTCGACATTCTCGCCCCAGTCATGAGGATCCACCTGAAACATGCCACCAAGCATAACACTTGGTATGACACCGATCTAGCAGAGTTGAAGCGCAAATGCAGGGCTGCAGAAAGGAAGTGGCAGACCACAGGCTCATCCTCTGGCAAACTGGCCTGTCGCCTTCCCCAGAGGCAATATTGTCTCAACATTCATTCCAAGAGGAGTGTCCACATCCAGGCCCGCATCTCTGGAGCATCCAACAACACGGCTGAACTCTTTAAAATCTGCAAGGATCTAGCCAATCCTTCTGCAGTCCCCACCTCACCTCTTCCCTCTCAGGCCCTCTGCACTGCACTGGCCTCCCACTTCACTGCTAAAACTCAGGACATTCTGAGCACTCTTTCCTCCTCTCCTTCATCCCCCCTCCTCCCATCCCCCTGGCCTCCCAACCTACCTCAGCCTTTCTGTCCTCCTTCTCTGCTATCACTTTGGACGAGGTCACTAGGATGGTCTGCTCTATGAAGGTCTCCTCCAAGCAGGCCTTGCCCAGTTCATCCAGAACTATTAAGGTCAACATCGGCTCCCTTGCCCCTGTGCTTGCTGATTTCTGCAACCACTGTCTTGCAACTGGGTTTTTCCACCTCCTCCCTCAAGTACTCTCTTGAGCACGCCCTCCTGAAAAAGCCTTCCGCCGACCCCTTGTGTCCGGCTAAATACCGTCTCTATCACTTGCTTCATTGGGAAATTAATATTATTGTTTTTATTCTCATTATTATTATTATTATTATTATTATTATTATTATTATTATTATTATTATTATTATCATCCACATATAATGCGCCGGAGCCCGCAGGCATTAGGGTGCAGAGAAATAAAGAAAAAAGAAAGACGGGACAAGGAGGACGGAGTGCGATCATCGAGTGTGAGAGAGTATTACTCGAAGATGATAGTTTTCAGGCCTTTCCTGAATTTCAGTAAGTTGTTTTCTGCACGCAAGACTTTAGGAAGTTTGTTCCATAGAGTGACGGATTGTACGGCAAAGGATCTGCCCATGCCTCTAGCATGCCTACTCCTAGGAACAGATAAACTGACCCCATCACTCGATCTGGTACAGTGGTCGAAGTGTACGAAAAGAAGTAGTGGAACTATGTTCCCTGCTGGCCTGCCCCTGCTCCCCACAAACCCCATTGCCACAACCCCTCCCACACACAATACACCCCCCCCCAAACACTTGCACCTGCTGTTTAAGGGAACATTCAGTGCAGTGCACTGAAAGTGAAGGTTTCAACTTCTTCCTACACTTTTATTTTAAAACAAAACTATTCCGGAACGGTTTCTTTTTAAAATAAAAGTATAGGAGCTGTACAAGGTAATTTAAAAAAGTATAGGAGCACCGCTCCCGACCGCTCCCGCTCACTTCGACCACTGATCTGGTAGTTCTGGCCTAGTGACGAACCTTGGCAGAGTCTTTCAGATAGCCAGGGGCTTGGCCATACAGACATTTGTGGGATATTGTCAAGGACTTAAAGTGTATCCGAGATTCCACTTGGAGCCAATGCAGGCTCCTTCTGAGGGAGGAAATAGGTTCATTTCCAGGTACGTTTTTAACAATACGTACATTATCGTTTTGTACTCCTTGGAGGCGCCTAAGGCTGTTTTTACTAACCCCAATAATAAAGGATTGCAATAGTTAATACTTGGCATTGTTAGAGCACGAACAAGGATAGCACAATTAGCTTCTGAGACATATGCTTTGACCAGTCTCAGAAGCCTAAGTAAATATTGGGCTTTATTAGCAACATTACCAATGTGAACACCTGAACTCAAAGAGGATTCAAAGGTAAAGGACAGTGTTTTAATCTTGCCAACAGTCTTAATAAAGTGGTTCTCAATAGGGAAACCGACATACTGAGTGTCAAGTTTGGATCTAGCCTGGGGTGAGCCAAACAGCATGAGCTCGGTTTTGGTGGCATTCAGACACATCCCATTATTAGCCATCCAATTCTGAATTGTGGCATACATTTTATTAATGCACTCCACGTCCTCTGTGTACTTGCCACTCAACTCGAAGACAAGCTGGGTGTCATCAGGATAATTGGTAAAATGCACACCCAGCTTATCCAAGAGGGTCAGAGTGGGAAGCAGTAGACATTAAAAAGAGAAGGGGACAAGAAGGCATCCAGTGGGATGCCACACTGCAAAGGTTTGTCAAGCGAGCATGCCTTTCCCCACACTATCCGGGACATACTCCAAGCCAAAAATGATTTTATCCAGGCCATAGCCTCGGCCAAATAGCTACCTTCTTTTGACAGGCTACATAGCAATGTGTCATTGTCATCGAGTTCGAAGGCTGATGACAGATCTACCAACATCAGCAGCACTGCCTTGCCATTATCCATAATCTGGAGCATTTCAGTTTTCATATTCAGTAAAGCACTCTCTGTGCCGTAGCAGGCTCTGAAGCTCCTGGAGAAGCTAGTTTTCCCCCCAACTGGCCCAGCATACTGAGCTTGTTGATTGCCTACATGACCATCAATCTGGATTCAGAGTATCAGAGTATCCAGAGGCATGGAAACTGCTCTTCTGAACACCCGTGAAGAACTGCTCCCATCTCTTCACACTTCCATCCTCATAAAATGGCTCCATGATACCCTTGGTATCTCAGAACCGGCACGGGACTGGCTAACCTCCTTCCTCAGTGACTGTCCCTCCCGGGTTGTCCTGGGCTCTTTCTCCTCGTCTACCTCCATCTCCACCTGTGGCATTCCCTGGGGCTCTAACCTTTCACCCTGGCTCTTTAACGTCTATCTTGCTTTGCTTGCACTCCTTATCTCCACTTTCTCCTCTCGCTTCCAGTGTTACACAGATGACACCCAACTCTTCTTTAAACTTCCCTCTGATGTTCTCCTTACTTCCACTACCATTCTCAACTGCCTTTCTGCCAGCCAGTCCTGCTGTGCCTCCAATGATCTCTGCCTGAATGCCAGCAAGACTGAGATCCTTCCTATTGGGATCCCCCTCCCTTTATCGTCCCTTCACTCTGGCCACCCTCTTTGGGCTCTTCCCATTCTCCAGCATCTGAAGCCAGAAATCTTGGATTCATCTTCCACTCCTCTCTCTCTTTCCTCCCTCACTTCTTGGACCTTACCAAGAAGGCCCACTTTCAACTCCATCTCCTCAGAGGTATCCTTCCTTTCCTCATTTTGCCCCAGAAGCTCAATGTCTCTAGAGCTCTGGTTCTCTATAAGTTGGGCTATTGCAACAGCCTCTTCCTCAATATTCCCTCCTCTCCCTCTCTCGGTCCCCTCCGGCTTGTCCAGAATAGGCCTGCAAGACTTATCCTTGGCCTCAAACCCAGGGACCGTATCTCTCCAGCCCTAAAATCCCTCCACTGCCTCCCGGTTGCTGCAAGGATCGAAATCAAATCCCTCTGCATTATCTATAAGGATGTCTGGGGCCGAGGACCTATCTATCTACAACTCACTCTCACTAAAGACTTTCCTTCCAGAACCTCCGGCTCCAACTGTCTGCTTGCCAGGTGCTTTTCTAAGCAGTAAGCTGGGGGCAGATCTCTCTCCTCAGCTGGCTCTCTCCTCTGGAACAGCCTCCCACTTCCTGTCCATCTTGAGCCGGATCTCCTCAAATTCCGGGAGCTCCTCAAGACTTTCCTCTTCACCTCCTCCTTCCCCCTCTCACTCCTGTGCTAATACCCCAGAGTCACTGAGATTGGTGGCCTGGGTCCTTATGTGTCCTTCTGGATACCAGTCTTCCTCCCAATCGGCCTCAGCCTTCCACCCCACCCCAGCACTTGCTTTTGGGCACCCACTGGCCTGTGTTCGCACAAGCCTGCACTTATTATTGGCAGGTGATCACTCTGTACCAAGCGATCTCTGCCAGGCACTTAGTGCTGCCCTCAACTGACCCCCATGTGACTTCCCTCTGTAGAACTCCTAGCACTTTCCCCCTTCCCTGTCCCTGCTCTCTCTCCCTGCACTTGCACATTCTGAATGCTCACACGGCCTAGTAGGACTGCCCCTTTCCTGTTCATCAATTTGTGTTCCCTCCCCTTGCCCTGTGGGCACTTTGAAACACACATTTTTGTTTAAGCGCCTTACAAATGCACAATAAATAAATAAATAAATAATACAATTTATTGTGTGTCATTTTGGGAGAAAGTGTATTTGGCTATCCTACATCGATCGTTACATTGGTCGTGAGTGTTTTGAATAGTTTGCAACTGGATAGTCATAGCCTTTAGCAGAATGGGGTATTTTATCGCTGAGAGATTTGATCGCTGCTAAGAATGATTATGAATCGTTTGTAAATATTGCAGATGGAATATGTATCTTTTTAATTTTTTTTTAATGTGTTTAACAGATTTTCTACTTATTGTATTGATTTTCCTATGTTCGCTCTTGCTTGTCTATACTGTTGATTTTTAACTGTATTGTTAAGGTTGAACATGTTTTAACCAATAAACAAAAAAAGAGCAAAAAATATATTATTTGGGCCTACAACTGGTATTGCCACTTTGATTTACCATTGTCGATGACACTGAGTTCCCATGAGCTGAAACGCATTGAAGTTGAATTCAGACAAAACGGAGGTGCTGGTGGTGGGAATGTCCTCCACCCATTGGCAATACAATATGTGGGACACTCTCTCTCCTCGCCACTCCCCTATCCAGGGCATCAAAAATGTAGGCTTCACATCGGACTCTTCCCTTTTTCTCATTCCCCAAAAGAAACAGGTTGTATTTTCTTGCTTCTACCAACACCAAATCCTCAGTCAAATAGTCCACTTTCTGCCTCCTTGTGCTTGTATCCCTTGGATCTTTGCCCTTCTCAAATCCCACCTTGCCTATGGAAACACGCTGTACCTGGGGCTTTCTTTCTGCATCTGAATCGCCTTCATCCATTAAGCAGTTGTCTAATCACTAACTCCTCCAAATTCTTTGAGCTACATTTCTCCTCTCATCTCCCTGCTAGCGTCCTCTTCATTTCAGAATGTTGTTTAAGGCCCTAGGTCTTGCCCACTACTGCTATCATAACCTTGCACTCGCTTCCTAAACAGAGGCTTCCCTGCATATAGTCCTCCGCACTCTCTTAGATCACCCTAGACTTTCTGCTGCACCCTTCCTGCTTCCATCGCTCTCGGGTGGGTGGACGTCCCTTCTCCTAACTTGCAGCCTAGGAGTGGAACTTCTGCCTCTCTACCTTCTTTCTCTTGAATCTCACTCCGCCTTTTGGTAACTCCTCAAAATCCAATGCTTCTCCTTTGTGTTTGCATGTCTCCTTCACCCTCTACCTCTCTAGTTCTGATGAAAGGACAAAGAAACCTGTTTAGTGCTTGGGAACTTTAAAAACCTCCTTAGCATAACACAGGCAATCCCCATTATGGAGCAAATTACAGCCAGGCCATGGCTTTATTTACTGCCCAAAATAAGTGTAGCATATGAAAGTCCCAGGGGTTTAAATTTATCACGACCAGCTGTTTTTTTTCCCCTCCGGGCAGTAATTACCATGGGTGATATTTAGCAATATTGTTTTTTGTGCATCTGTTGGAAAAATCAGGCTGTATTCATACCACTGCTTTTATTTAGTGAGTGTGAGAACATATCTTTAATTCAAATGCCAAGGTTATTTATCAATGGCAAGATCATCTCAGTGGAGATGGAGAGGAAGCACAAAACGAGTGCAACATAAATGCCTAGCTATCATTGGTACACAATGGTCTTCTGAAGGTCAACAAGCCGAGCAACAGCAACCATGATGCATAGTAAAATGGGCTAGCATTAATGCTTGACTCACAGGCGGCTTTTTGTAAATGATTAGAGGCGCCATAAGCACAACTATAAAGTGGTCATATATATAGCTCTTCCGCCATTTTTCTTTGCCTCACTGCGTGGAATTTTGCCTGCCGGAATTCCACCATCAGAATGAATTGCATTGTGTGTATTGGGGGAGGTAAGTGGGACATGCCTGGGCTCTCTGTGGACTGCTGGGGTTTCATTATTAGTGGTTGAGGGAGACAGAGCAGGCACTGGGTCCCCAGTGTGATAGCAGTGTAGCGAGCAGTGTCTGGTCTGTATAGGTAGTAATGCTCTCCTAAACTGCTTTGTAGCTCACGCTGCAGTCAGTCAACAAGGAAGGGGCTGGGTCTACAAACTCCCTTTTCCTATAGAATCACCCACTGGGTCACCCAATGTCGAGAAATAGCAGCCGTGGCACTGGCTTTGTTTTTTTCACAAAGAACAATGCAGGTGTAGGTGTTTAAAATATGGATACAGATGAACACGTTTGAAAAATACATAGCGTTAAACAGGTAGCCTCAATTGCACTCCAGTAACTGTGCGGCACCCCTTTTTGCATGACATCACTGCCAGATGACAGCCACTGCTCCAGGATTGTACCCACACTTATCCGCAGCTAGCCAGGCTTTATTCATGTCCTGTTGGGATGGTGAGCTCCTTGATTCCTTGGGATGGAGGAAGTGAAATTAGGTGGCTGGGGTTATTCCGTGTCAGCATGTGCTTGTAACTTGCTCAGTAGCTTACGCAAACATTGCAATAGCGCAGAGAAAATTAAATGCCAATTTGCCAGGCTGCACTTTCTCCCTTCACATTTTTCTTTTTTTTCTTTTGTATCGATGATGTAACCATATGCAAATGGCCGAGTATTGTGTTCCTGCGTCCAATGAGGAACTGAGACAAGGTTCTCTTCCCTTGTGAGACTATTACAGCACATGAATTGACTTGCTTTGATCCTGTGTGTTCTCTTTCACAGGAGGTGGGGCAGGCTCCGCCCCCACTCCCTGTCCTATTTTCCTGGTTTGCTAAATCATACGGTACTGTATTCCACAGCTGTCTGCTCCGGCGTTTCATATCAAGCAGCCTTTTGAATTTCATTTCTATGCTTCCATTTGCTAGCGCTCAGCAGAAGGAGCGCTCTCTCCAGTTACACTCCCATTGTCATGGGCCGAATGTGATAATCCGCCGATGTGGAGCAGAGGCAACAAAGAGCCGTAATCCGCATCTCAGCAGATGGTGCGCTGATTCTTGCCTGCACTGCCCTTTTACTGTAATTGAGTTTCAAGGGTAACAATTCCGCATTGTTAACTGGTAGTGAATTAAGACGCGCTTTTTGGGATTGTATGACCCACGTGTTACATGCATGGTTGGCACAGAACCTCTCCCAGGATACGCACGTGGGCACTTGCTCACGCATATCTAAGAACATCATGTTTATGAGAGGAATCCAATTTTCTATTTAGAAATATACCCATAACGTTTGGTAAATGCACACATTTGCTATGCTACCTGCAATGAACAAACTGTTACACGTAGGAGATCATTTTTGAAAAACGAAAAAATTCAAATTGCATGTAGGGGCAGCCAGCGTTAGCACTTGTATGCTGCTGGGTCTCCTGCATGAAATGTTCATCTTTTACAAAACGCAGTGCAAACGTAAAGAATAGAAACATGCACAATTATTTTTGGTTTGATGCTCTGTTGTGCAGGGGAGCGTCAACATTAGCACTTTGGTGCTCTGGTGGATCCCCGACATGAACATTTCAAGTCCAGGATGTGAAGTGGACAAAGAAAGAGTTAAAACGCTTTTTCTCTTTCATTTTTTCACCCCGTCGGTGGAAATGTCAACGCCACCTGCAAATGCGTGTTTTGTAAGCAGCATTTACAATGGATTCCTATGGGATCTGCCTGGTCTAGAACCAGTTGCAGAACTGAGGCAGTTTCTTTAGGAATCCATAGTTGTACGCCTGCATGAACATCTCATGGAGGCATACAAAGAAGCACACTCACAAGACAGAGGAGGAGAGCACGGTGAAAATCTTATCTCTGTTCTGTACCCCTCTTCCGTCTAGTCACTGCTGCAAAATGAGGCACCGCGTTAAATGAAGGCATAAAAGCATAACGGCTCGGTTTTATGCCTTCATTTAACAAACCACTTCATTTAAAAATGAGACTGTTACAATCGATTCCTGTGGAATCCGCCTGATGTTCGTAGGTGCTAAATGGAGTGGAATCCTTATGAATCCATTCATTTTTTACCTGCAAGAAAATCAAATGCAGGAGTAAAATGCAGTGCCCTTTGAAGATGGAGGTAGAAAGCATGGGGGGTAACGTACATTCTGTGTGTCTCTTTATTCAAATGGATGGAAACTGTTGTGGGGGAGTAAACCAAAGTGTGAATGATTTACGCTTTGCTTTTACACCTTCAGTTATTGCTCCTCCCCCTACAACATGACCCCCTTAGAAGCTAATGCATAATCCTGAATTGGAATCTTGGCTTTCTGTATTTTTCTGCTTTACTTAATTATGGGATTTATGTGATTAAGTAACATTTTTCACATAAGCATGCAATATTGAGTGCTGTATTTTCATCCTCTCACTCCTTGCTATAATATATATATATATATTTATACATTACAGGGTCTGTGGTAGCGGCTCTGTAGTCATGGTTAAGTTGCTCAACTCATAGAAAGAGCAATTTTTGTGCGGATTGTAACTTGGGCGCTGTTCGACGAATCCTCACCAAGCTTTGCAAAAGAAAGTATATGGCCCCTTCAGAATGATTATGTGAAGTGTGGTGCAGTTCTGTCCAGGAAGGGCAAAGTAATAGGGGTTCCCAAAATATGTGGAAATCCTCATAGACGCAATGGAAAACATTTTCTCCTTGCGTCTACGGCCCAAATTGGCAGGCAGATTTTAGTAGATAAAGTCTGGAAAACACATTTGGAGTTATTTGGTGGCCGAACAAGGGTTTAGAAAGGGTGGGGGAGTGCAATAAAGCTGACATGGAGCTGTTTTTATAGGTGAAAAAAGGTGAGCATGTGGCAACAAATCCGCAGTCAGTTTTGGTGTCCCCGGACATCATTTGGATTGCAATGGGTTCAGGGCAAGTCTTGTTATTTGAAGGTATATTATGGATATTTGTTACATGGTTTAATTATATTGGGGTGGGTGTGGCCACTATCCACTAGCTAGACAAACTATAATAATATGCGCATAGTAATTATAGGTATGTAGGGGGGAGTATACAGTATTTGTAATATGGTGGAATAACATCATGGAAATGTATATGGTATTTATGATTGTAGTACAATTGAGGATAGTGATTATGGAATATATATTTGTTTATACTTGGTATGGTTACTTAGTTGCATACAGTAGTAACACTGAAATCTCTGGTTCTTTTTCTGTGAAAAAACCCAGTATAATTTGTTAAGCAGTATAGTTTAAAAGCTTTAATTGCAAACAATTGTACACACCGGTGGTACTTTTTTGACCCTCATAAACAGTACATTCTATGCACTATGTTTGGTACAACATTAGTGTATACTAAACTGATGTTCTATTGACATAAAACAATCATTGGGTCATTGGGAAACAAATCCATAAAGGAAATAAAAAACAAACGATTATAATTATGTGAGTGTAAGTGTGATTGCATGCTTGTTTGAAGTGTGTTGTAATTAAGGGAATGTTTAAAGTATTAGATAGCTGTTGGCACATTCTAACTATATCAGACTTTACAATAATGTCTGCAGTAACAAGAACTGTGATGGAATATTTGAAGTGTATTGCATTGAAGGGTATTTCTGAAGTAGTTAGATACCAGTTGGCATATTCAAACTATTTTGACTTTTAAAAGTACTATTGTAGTATTATGGATGTAGTTAGATACCCGCTGGCATATTCTAACTGTTTATTGTGCTACAGTCTAGTGAGTAAATTTGGGTTGCAGGAATATTAAGCAGGCATTTGCTGGTAACCTATGTTTTGGAGTAACAGAGGTGTTGTTACATTCAAACTAACCACTTATTTTTTTGACATATGCAGTATAGTGGCTTGAAGTGGTTGTAGCACCAGTGTGGTAGATTATGCCCACTGGTGTGAATGATCTCTTGTCAAGAGATACTTGGCCGTGTGTGAAGCCTGTACATTTACAGTTGTTTTTGGTACCATCTGTATTGTACCTTAGAAGCATTAGCATCACATATTGGCCATGTGAGATTATTTGTATGTTGGAATGATTGTCTGAATTACAAAAAGGGAATCATATGCTATCATTTCCATTCTGCAGAAGCTAGTGAAATGGAATGGATTTGAAATTTGGCATGGATACATACACACATCATGTTTTAGGAATGTGCTCTTGTGAAACATGGTTGCAGAGAGTGCATATATGTTTCCACGTATATGAAATCTGGAAGATTTCACTCATAAAGATGTTTTTAGTTTCCAGTACTTATAGTAAGTACATTAGGAATTTTTGTGAATCTTTCTGTGTTTATGGTAAATTTTACCATTCCTGTACAGTAGTACAATTCTTGCCTTATACCCGAGACACTGTAAGTGCTTTCAGGATTATTTATGGCATTTCTATGAAGAACAAGCACTTGCAAACACAACTTTTCTGAGCTATTTAAGTAAATGTTGTGAACAATTAGTGGCCATTGGAAGAGAAGATTGATTGCTATATTTGCATAGCAATTTACTTCAGTTGTGTTGCTGAATTTAAATGGACCAGTGAGTTGTGCCTCTGTATCCTTTATGGGCCTACAGTTGTTTTTTGAGAAGAGATATTTGTATCTTTGTCTTCTGAAGGACGTGCAGTTGATTTTGAACTAGACAGTTTTGTGGTTGTATTATTTGATTGAGCACCAGTTGCTCTTTGTGTTGTTAGCAGTATTATTGGGAGATCGGTTATAGGTTCTGTTTGTATTAGGTTTCTTTTTAAAGGTTTTCTTTTTTGAGGCACAGGGCACATATCTAGATGGGAGGCGTGCAGTGCACGTACCCCGTAGTATTCACGGATGAAAGGAATGTCAGCTTTGCCTTTGCTTTCATCACAGTTAACTAGGAATAGACCATTGAGTGTACACACATGTGAAAGTGCTACATTATTCATACCTTCTTTAAAGAATGTGCTGCCAATGTCAATTAATGCGTAATCTAAGGTTAGACCTTGTGATTTGTGAATAGTGACAGCATATGCAAGCGATTGAGAGAATTGTTCTCTATATACATACGTGTCTTTGAAAAGAAGGTAATGTGCTATTGTGCAGCCTATTTGTTTACATTCTGCAAGTTTGTCAAAGTGGATGTTGACAAACAGAATGTTGGAGTCATATGGACATCTGGGAAGCCGACAACTGTAGCAATTGCTCAATTGACTAAATCTTGTTCTACATCAAGGTTCCATTTTAGAATTCCTCTGCAGTTTAGACACATAGTTAATGCTTTTTCAAATCCAGCTGTGATTGAGATACATTTTTCTAAGGTATTTAGTCGCGTTGTTGCTTGTTGACAGATAGGGACTGTCATGCCGTGCACTTCTAGTTTCTCTGTGGAGCTGATATGCAGTATGAGCTGCATTTCTTTCTTCAAAATCGTATCACTGAATTGACTACAGCTTGCAAGGGTTGGCATTAAGGACATGCATTTTATATTATATTGAGTTAATTGTTCCATGACATCAGGAGCAGATGTGTTTTGCCCATATAGCTCACGGATAAGTCTATTATTTAAGATGGATTTTGCATCTTTAGTAACCAGACCAGTTCTAATGCTTTTTAAAATGTTATCATAGGTGGGATCTGCAGACTGATGCATGTTTTGAGTTAGTTCTCTGTAGCACATTTTTTTCCAGAGATTTACATTTCCAATACTGCTGAATGTGTTACAGCATTGTTTGTGTACTAATGTTTTGAAAATAGATTGACCTTTTATTGGTGTTACGTGTAGGAGGTCTCTGAAAACAATGACGTGTTTTCCTCCAAACAGTTCTTCGTAGTTGGTTTTTAGGACTTCTTGCATTCTGAGATAAATTAAATCCAATATGAGTTTGGAAACCATGCCTACTTCATCTGTCAGGAGCAATTTCATTTGTTTCAGAATTCTGTGCACTTCAGTGGCAGCTTCTGCTGGTAATTTGTAGTATTCTAATTTGTTTTGGTGTTCTACTGGAAGGAGTAGTAGTCGGTGTAAAGTTGCACCTCCTATGTCGTAGGCAGCTAAACCTGTGGGGGCTGTTACAACAGCTGAAAGGTTGTTGTTTGTTAGGTTTTGTAGAAGTTTGCTGATTATTTTAAGTGGTACTTGGCATCCTGTAAGAGAAGGTTGACTGCTCTCAGGAGTTTCTTTATCTAGTAGAAGCTCAATTTCTTCCTCTTGTTGGTGTTCATTGTCCAACATTTGTTTGTATTATTTACAATTGACATTTGTTATAGTGCTTTCATTAGTATTGAAAGCAGCTTCAAATGAATCATTGTCACCTAATAATTCTTCTTCTTTTCTGTAAGGTTTGAAAAGTTTTAATAGGGCCACGTAATAAAGTTTTCTATGTTGCATAGATTTAAAGGATAACTTTATATGATTAATTAGGCTGGGTTTGTAAGTTTACTTGGCTTCCTTCACAAGTTCGGTCTGAAAAATTGCCAGTTGCCTCATCTTGTGTGACATTGTTTTAGTAGGAACAGATTTGGGCTATGTCATACAGGGACATGTTTTCCAAAGCAGTACTTCTGTTTGGGTTGTATGTGCCAATTAAGTTGTTTTTTAAAATGTCCTGACTATTGGGATCATTTTGTGTCTATTGTTTCTATCTCTTGGTTGGATTTTAATACTATTTTTAGTGATGAAGCTGGGCCAAGGTTTAACCAGACAATGTGTTCAGATTTGCCACATAAGGCTGTAACTCTATAGGAGAGCATTCTCTATAGGAGAGCATTTTTATACTGAAGCTGTAGAATTTTCGTGACAGTGTTTTGTCCAATGATATGTCATCCCAGAGGCCTTTTATCCCGGTTTTCTCAGCTTTCGTGGGATATGCTTTGACATATCTTACAACTGAAGTACATATGTCTACATTTGCATTCCACGAGAGGGCAATGATTGCATTATAATCATTGATGGTTTGGATGCTCTAGCCCATTTAATGATGTACGTGTTTTAGAGGTTTGCCTTTTACACTCTGTCTAACAGAAGACATCCAGCTATTTACTTGTCCTTTTTGCAAACTGGTCTAGGGAAGCCAAAGCAACATTTGGTATAGTATTTACCTTTGTTTTTAAATCTCGATCAGCAGTATTTGCCACACTTATGTTTTTGGAAGCGTAACATTTGTGTACATAGGTCACAACGTGTGGTGTCTGAAGGGATGTTGCATGAAATGTGTTTTTCAATAAACTGTAAAACAGTGGCATGCCTGTCATTGGCAAATTTGGGAGCATCTTTTATCCACAAAAGCATTTGGATGTGTGGTGCTCCTTTGGATTGATATTCTTTTCTCCAAAAGAAGTGTTGCACTTCTCCGAGTGGAGGGGTATTTTTATTGCAGATGAAGTGCAGTATGGCAATGAAGCAATGGTGAAAGTACCTTGATACATTGACAGGGTCAAGAGAACAGAGTTCTCCTGGTGTTTTTATATGTATTCCCTCTTTATTTTGGTTTGCACTGTGTCAGAAGTCGTGCAAGTCATCCCATGCATACTCTGCACAACTTAAAGGAACAAACCATGTGGGTGAGCCTACGTTCCTTAGCATACAACATACATCAGCATGATATCAAAACCAGTATTCCATTGTACCATGCATGTTTTCCTAGAGGTTTGTGTTACTTGACTGCAAATCTTCATCTATGTCTTTTATCTTTTGAAGCAGTTGGGTAGTGGACATGTTTAAAACATTGGAGCCTGTTTTTAATGTGTGTGCAACTCCATAAAATGGAGTTGCTAGTTCACTTTCGAACAGGGATGGAAAATGTATTCTACATTTTGTCTGAATATGGGGTCTTTAGAATACATTTGCGAAGAGCGATATTCTGGTTCACTTATTTGTCTGGATCATTCATCTTAACTTCTTCCTTTTCCTGTAAAGTGTAGAGGAAAAGAACATGCTTCTACACTTTTTTACCATATGCTCATTGGCGATCCTCTGGCTTGATGCATTTGATATGTTTCTATTGCAGCTTCAATGGTGTAGTGGGTGAATTCTATTCTGGTCTAAAATGTTGGCTGCAGTAACAGGATCTACGTGTTCAAATTGGCCAGTTGCTCGAGAATCTAGAATCATTTGGATGGTTTCTCTTACGATTTCCTCTATGTTTATATCTTTGTAGTATTCTTTGTTTTCTTTCAGATATTGTAGGGCTTGTCTAACTTTGTTTAAGTCGACAAGTTGTTGCCACATTGTTTTGTCTTTTGTTGGTACACTACTAACTAGTGAAATCAAACATTGATCTACTGCACTCCTAGAGTTTCTAGATTTTCTTTAAGATGTAATGGCAAATATACTGCTTTGCCCCGTGTGCCTTTTAGTAACTCGGATGGAGGCAATTTGGCTGTCTTCGGTTGAAGGCGTATTATAGCTTGCAATTGGTGTATTGTTTGCATTATAATACTCCAATATAAGTTCATTTGTTGGAGAGCCTTTGTAAGTGAGAATATTTCTAAGTTATTAGTGATAGCATGTTCTGGTATTTGGTTATTTTGAAGCTTTTTATTGCAGTACATGCAAACTATTGTCAGTTATTTTGTATTTATGTTCAGCTGTTAGATATAAAGCTAATTGGAAACATTAGGATTCCTCATTGTTCTTATTTTGTGGGCTATATCTACTATTTTTGTGCTCTTTTTATAAAAAGTCCTGTGACAAAAGAGATATACGTGGTCTGGTATTTCAGCAGATGTGTTTTGAAAATTGGTAATTTCTTTTTTGTGTGTGTTTGTTAGGAGGTTGGTATTTGTGAGGTGTTCGCTAATGTTTTCTGAAGTTACAAAGTTTTCTAATTCAACTTCAGTTCCAAAGTATTTACTATGGATGTTCTCTATTCTTTGGCTGTTTCAGGTAGGAGAATGTTATTTAAATTTTGCAGTTCTAGAGCAGTCCTTTTTGCATACTATGGCCTATGCACAAGATTCTGTATATCAGAATGGTGTGTTTTTTATTTATGTATTTATTTTAATTCTTGATAACACGCCAAATCACCTGCAGGCCTCACAGCTCTCACAAAACAGTACAAGACAGGGACAATCAGTAGAAACAGAGAAAATAAGAGACAAGAAGAAGGCAAGAAACTAGTCAGGGGACTAGGGTGTGTTAAAGAGATGAGTCTTGAGGTCATTTTAAAGATAACCAGTGAAGTGGAGCTCTTAAGGTGAAGAGGCAGTGAGTTCCATAGAGCTGGTGCAGTGACATTGAAGTTGGTTTTTCCAAATTTGACTGAACTGAAGCGAGGCTGACTGAGCCTGACCTGCTCACTCGACCTCAGTGAACGACTAGTGACGTAGCGCTGGATGCACTCTGTCAGGTAGATGGGTGCAGAGTTTCTCAAGCATTTAAAAGTAAGAGTGAGTATCTTAAAGGAAACCCTGTGCTTGATGGGAAGCCAGTGCAGTTTCTTCCGGGCTTCAGTGATAGAGAAGTGCCTAGGTAGACCCAGCATGGCTCTGACCGCGCCTGTTTTCAGTGATCTGCAAGGCAGCGATATTGCCAGCAGAGGTGCCTACTAGAAGACTGTTGTAATAGTCTAACCTGGAGTTTACGAGGGCAGATGCGAGAAGAAACATATTTCTAACAGATAAAAATGGACGCATTGAGCACAGTTGCCTATTAATCCAGCCGCATGATGCTCAGGTTTTGGCCATGTGTGGACGCATTGAGAGTGCAGCGTCAATAGTAACACCGAGGGTTTTTACACATTGGGCCACGGAAATGGAGACATTGGCAATCATAAATGACGCATATTCCTCGGAGAGATTCTTTAACATGTGACTAGATCCAGCAATGAGGATCTCTGTTTTATTGGCATTCAATGCCATAAAGTTCTGACTCATCCAGGAGTGGATGATGGAGTAGATGGCAGCAATGGCTTTAGAATCAGTGGAGAAAGAGCCTGAAAGTTCAAGGATGACCTGTGTGTTGCAAACATTTTGATGTGGTGGAAAGTGCTTTTGCAAGTAGTTCCTGAAATGCAGGCTAATGAATGTCCTCGAAGTCCAATGTGGCTGCGCACTGGACAAGAGTCCATGGTTTGTAAAGCTTTAATTTCATTTTTGCCTTTTAGTTTCACATTGTGATTGAGGAATTGTTGTAAAGATGTAAAGGATTGCTGGTGTACATTACACATTGAGCTGTATGTCCATGTACACTGGACAGTGTGTTTGGACGAAAGGAACATTTGGTTGAAATTTAGTTGGGGACCTATTTTTCTATAAGGGTTTCTTTTGCCATAATGGTGACTCCTACCATTTCATACCCTCTGCCATTACTGTCTATGGCAATTGTGTTTTTTTGTTCTTTTTCATAAGCCTCTTCATTGAAATATGGTTCTGTGCTGCTTGTGTGTATCCATTCACCTTCACTGAAGTTTGAAAAGGTATCTATATCGACATGGCACATGTAATAAATTGATTAATTTAGTTAGTGGTTTCATTCTGCTTAAAATCTATATAAACAGCTTTCTCTTTAGTAGAAATGTGCTGTCAATTAGAGCTTCAAGGATTAGTCTTCAGTAGTAGTTTGTAAGAGTATATTGTGACTTTTCAACTGTTTTTATAAGACAGTGGAGAACCCTACGGTGAAAATATTTTTGTAAAATTTAGAATGCTTTATTGTGCCTAGGTTAACAGTGGTCGATATAATGTTAGGTTTATCAGTAGGTGTGCTTTTGTTTGTGCATCTTTTTTATTTTTAGGTTTTGCAAGAGGGGCCTTACATTTTTTAGAGGTGGCTGGTTTAGTTTTGCTGAGTGAGGTTACTAACTTTTTTGTTTTAATTTATTCTATACTTTGTTTTAGCGGTGGATGTCTATGTGGCTTGCTTTTAATCTTATCTGCTCTAATTGTTCTTTGTTTTCTTCACAGTCGGTTTTTAGTAGGCATTTTGTTTTGTCTGTTGGGAAAAAAAGTTTGGGTTTGAAGGTTGTGGAATGTATTTGCATGTATTGTGCATGAGTGTGTGGTCCTGACTGTAGAGATGAATAGAGTGCTATGTGATGGTGTAGTGAGATGGTAGGTGTGGTTTGGAAGGTTGTAAGAGTAACAGTGTGTACAGGTGTGAAAGGCTTGGGTTAGTGAGTAAGGGTAAGGGAGTGGTGCTGTAATTGAATAAGTAGGGACATTATGATGTTTTGAGGAAAACAGTGGGTGTTATTATGGTTGTGTTTTTATGGGAATAGAAAGAGTGTAAATGTTGCAATATAATGAGTAAGAGTCAAATTAATGTTAATTCGAAAAGAATACTCGAAGCTAATTATATGGTAAAAGTACATTCTAACGATTAGAGAGATACATATGCTATATTAATGTGCTTACTTTGTAGGATGTGAAGAGTGTTCTTTTTTTCAGGAGCTGTCTTCTGGAACCTTCTTCTTTCCTGTAATTGTAAAAGAAAGTTTAGTGGGTATCTGTGGTAATGGTGCAGTACTTTTAGTAAGAGAGGTGTTATTTATGAAGGTAGGAGGAGTTGTTGGGATAAAGAGTTATTAAAGTTGTGGTATTGGTGGTGTACTAAAGTACTAACTATATTAACTATGTTGTTAGAACAATTGGAGTATGAGTAGTGCTGTTTGGGACAATAGAAGGGACAGGGCAAACAGTAGTGTGAGAAAAAAGTGCATGTCTAGGTTATTTTTGTTGTACTGATTTTAATGAAAGACGTGCTGTGTTTGTGGTGTAATGTATTTGTAATGTGTTGAAAAGTTTTTCAAAAAGAGAGAAACTGTGGCCTAGTGGTAAGGCAATGATGGATTGTTGTTGCTGCAGTGTTTGGTGTCTTATAGTACAGGTAGGGACAGAAGAGTATTTTATATGTAAGGTGAAGTGTTGTATAAAGATACTTTGCCGGTATACAAATATGTGTGAGCAGGTGGAGAATGGTGGCTGTGTTAGGGATGTAAGGAGTGAGGTTTGAGAGTGTGACATTTATATGGAATGAAAAATGGAAAATGGTGAGCCATTGAAAATGTTTGTTTTAGGAGCATTTTCATGAAAGATAAAAATGCTTATGTGCATTTATAGCAGCATTGTATTTACATTTTTTTTAAAAGAGAAGCAAATGGAAAAGCTGTTTAGAACATTTTTAAGTGGCACTTGGTGTGTGGAAGTTTAATATGTTGGCAGTACATGCATACTTGAATAAGCACAAAATCACCAAGCACACTCATTCAAAGATAATTTTAGTTTGTTTAGAGAACTACCTTGTTCACATGAGGTTATAAATGTTCAAATCCCTATTTAAATATCATCCAGAGCAAGAGGCAGGTCGGTTCAGTAGCCTCTATTTTTAGAGTCTACAATAACAGAGCAACCCACAGAAATACACAGGCCTTACAGAAGGTGTGCAGGGGACGCAGGTTTCCTACCTAGGAAATCTCTCTCTTTTAGTACACGCATACTTCCCAACATGATCCATTGTAATATATAGGTGCTTATCGAGTGTTGTCTTTTTATCTTTGCATTCTGGGAGTTGTAGTTGCATTTTTTTCCATTAGGAAAATTGGACTACAAGTCCCAGAATGCAGAAATAAACGAAGAGTGGATAAGCACATATAAATTGGAATGGGTCATGTTAGCAGATATGCATGTACTGCCAAGATATTAAACTTCCAAACATGAAGTAGTGCTTAAAAATGTTGTACACGTCTTTTTCATCTGCTTGTTGTTTCTTTTACAAAGAAGTTACACACAGGACTGCTATCAATCCATGTACGCATTTCTTTACTTTAATAAGAATGCTCCTAAAAAGGAATATTTTTAAAGTCACTGCATTTTCAATTTTTCATTCCATATAACTGTCACACTTTTGAATCTTCCAGTCCAGTCCTGATTTTTTGTATCAGCCTGGGCCTTGTAGTAGCCAGAGTTGTGTAATAGCGGTGGAATTACAAGTCACAGAATACAAAAAAAGAAACAAGACTTGATAAGCAGCTATAGATTGGAATGGGTTATACTGGCAAGTATGCGTGTACTGCCAACATATTAAACTTCCACACACAAAGTGTCATTAAAAATGTTGTACACATCTTTTCAATCTGATTTCCTTTCTTTTAGAAAAAAGTTACACACAGTGCTGCTATAAATGCACATGCACATGTTTTATCTTTCATGAAAATGCTTCTTAAAATTAAATGCACAACATTGTAAGTAACTGCCACTTGGTGTAAGCAGGTGCTGAATGCTTCAATACATGGCGTTTGAAAGAGTGGTTAAAAAACCGAATATGCTTATTGAGAAGCTTATAACAGGGTAAGTGGCAGGAACCTTGTATACATAAATGTGTAAAAGAGTTGAAAAAAATATAAGCATGCCTATACTATGTCTTGTTAGATGCAGATGTTAGTGAATTTGCAAATAGAAATCTTGGAGAGTTTTACAGTAGTTTTTGATGCAGGTGGCTGTAACAGGAGACATAGAGTTTTTGGGTGTGTTTGGTGGATGGATGTGTGACTGTTTGAAAGCAGCCAATGAGGGAGGGTTAAAAACATAAAAGTAAAAAATGTAAAAGGGCTGCCCTGCTACGATGTCCGTGGTCACTGCAGTAGTTTGCAGACACCAAACATGTCATCTGGATCTTTAAAGGGTGCCTGGCATTGAAATAGGAATGCAGAGACAGCAGACAATCGTGAATGTCCGCAGACATTGGGGGATCAGCCAGTCATGTTTCTTGGGCGTGGTGTACAGGAGGAGAGGGTAGTAGGAGTTTTGTTTGGTGAGTGCACCGAAGATGGTTATCGCTATGTCTTTGAGGAAGCAGAGTGTATGGATTCTGGGAGACTCTTGGATCCATTGGCTGAAGGTGTATTCTGAGCACTGTGGATTGTCTGGGAATCTTGGATTAGATGAATTTCAAGTTTCATGGTATGGAGTTCGAGTAATGAAGTGGGCGAAATTTCTCCCATTTCATGAGAATATGGTTCACTTGAAGCATCCAGAACCATTGTAGTTCACTGTGGAGGCAACAGTTTGGGCTGTGTTATCAGAATGTCATTACAATTTGCAATAAAGAATACATTTGGAAAGTTGATAGAACAGTTTCCACATTCTAAAATATTTTTTTGTTGAATATCTGAGAGAAAAATGTGAATGTGTTCGAATTTGTTTTGTCCACAAATTGAGAAAGCAGGGCACAATGTGAACAAACTTGTATGTGCTCTTTAACAGAATGTTGGCATGACATCTTTTCATAATGAAAATATTACAGTTGATATTGTCAACATTTTTCGAACAGATGGGGTGTGTCTGACTGATGTTGGCAATCCAATTTTTCTTGAAAATGTTCAAAATGCATTGAATAAGTTTCTGTGAACACATAAAATATGGATTGAGATATTCTTTAGTAGGTGAAGTAAACAAAAAGGAAGAACAAAAAAGAAATTAGAAGCACTTTTCATTCATGAAAGTTAGAAAAAATAATTAAGTTTAGTAGAATATTTGTTGGTTTAGTACATAAACCAAATAATAAAAAAAAATATAAAGGCCAAAAAGAGAAAAAAAAAATCTTTAAAGAGCCACCATTTGTGAATGAAAAACTATAAAAACTATGTTCATTCCCTCATCCAATTTTCCAGGTGTATGTGGACTACCACACTGTCTGCAGACTATGAAGGCTGCAAGGGGTCCTGTGACTTTTTTTTCAGATATATTTTTTAACTGTGAAAGGTTTCTCCTAAAGGAACCGTTTCTTTATGTGTTTTGTGATTTTGTATTTCGTTGGGCTTTTTTGATTTTTTTTCAGAAGAGGCAAGGTAAGGTGGTGGAGAGAAGGGAGGAAAGTTGCACCAACCACAGAGATGAAGGGGCAGGTGGTAGGAAGATAAAGTTGGGCGGGCCTTAAATTTAAGGTAGGGTGCAGTGTTTCTTGTGCTCTTTGGCTGTGGCCTCGAAACTTCTTCGGAATTAGTCATGTCTGCATATTGAAGGGTCAACAGCATTCTTTATGGCCAGTGAGGTGGCTGCTCGGATCCTCTGCCCCACAGCAGTAGTCTGTGTGGTGACAGAAGCAGTAAAGGAAGTTGGGGTAGAGCCCATCAATGTGCTTCTCCCAGAGAAAGGCACAACCTTTCTCAGAACACCCCAGTGGTTGGATCTGGTGTGGTGGTGCATGGAGGTTGTCCTGTAGAAGTACAGACCAGGTTTTTTGTGACTGAGTACGACCCTGCACTCAGTGCATCTCAGTGCCTCTCGCCCTGGTTGCCTAAACCTTTGGTACCTTTGGTACACCGCCAACAATGGTAAAAAAACTGCCACACCCAGAACTCACCTCAGGCACTGGAAGTAGGCACTTCCGCTACCTCATCTGCATCTTCCTCTTCATCCTCTTCTGAATCTCTGCGCCTGTTCCTCTTTCCAGGCCCTATAGTTAGTGATGGTGGTGGTGGTGGCTGGGGAGGAGAAATGGCCATGATAGATACCATTGTAGATAATAATCAAAATGATTTTCAGCAGGTGTATCTCCTGGATAGCGAGATTGAGAATGACTAAAAGTAATCAATGGGTCCCTTCAGAGAAACCGTCCGTGGAAGGCGTGATTGTCCGCAGACTACTGCGTCAAAAATATGTCTTGAAAATTTGTAAAAGGTTGCCAGATCAACTAAGATTGGGTCTAGGAGCTCTAAAAGGGTAACACTTCAATTTGAAAACATCTTAGATTGGCCAACAATGCAGTTTTTAACTGTCTGCAGAGCAATGACACTTTCCACGGACAGGCCATCATGCTACACGGGGTGCGCTTTCATGATGACATCCCCAAAAGTCTGCGATGCTGGAGGCTCTTTGTAAACACAAGGAGACCACCAGGCGCATGGATGCTCACAGACTGGCGCACTGTCCGTGGACTAATTAAAAGGGCGTCATGCGAGAGCAGACATGGCCAGACACAGCACAATGTCCGTGGACGCCCCATATTAAGAATGAACAGCCCGTACAGTCGTATTGTCCATGGCACCATTCACGGTCAGGCCGTCATGCTGCACGGCTGCGGTCACATGATGACATCCCCAAAAGTTTGCGGCACTTACAGCGGTCTGCGAACACCATCAGGCGGGAGACCGCTAGGTGCATGGATGTCTGCAAACTGGCACACTGTTCACAGACTAAATAAAAGTGCATCATGCGCAATGTCCGTGGGCACCACATATTAAGAATGGACAGCCCAGACAATAGTATTGTCCACGAACTACTAAATTGGGTTTTTAAAAAAAATTATTGAAGTACAATACACAACATATTTATGGTATACAAAATACATGTATTCATGAAAGGGATGGGGTATCAGAATGGGAAACATAAATAGGAGAATTTGGAATTTCAATGACATTTGTAATGCCAAAAATCAATGACATTTGTGATGTCATCTTTGATGTCCTGGGTGTTAGACTTAACAGTGCACGGTTGTGGCGCGAGTTATGGTTGCTTAGCTTACCATACCTGGCGAATCTCGGGGGGTTTTCGGTTTTACTTGTAACGATAACAACCCTTAAACAAACAGAATTTTCACTGAATTTCAGACTCACATAGGAAACCTGAAAAAATGAATTGCTAATAACATTTGACTTGTGCAACAGATTTGGCCAACATTCTGAAGGCACTTAGGGATGCACAGACCCCACTCCCCAGACTGCAAAATAAAGGAATGTTCAGTTTAAAAAAAATGTTATTAAGAAAAAAGAAAACAAAATAAGTTCTGTCCTACTTCCTATTCATTTTCCCATGGGAAAAAAGGTGAAGTATTGCCCCACCGCACAGCCCAAACAACTTCGCGAATTTAGACGAGGTCTGAAACAACTTTGGCATGAAGCGTTGGCTCGCAATGTCATCAGTGGTCTCATCAGGGATGTCATCTGTGATGTCATCATTGTGGTCATAGGCTGTCAACAGGGAGGCATGAAGTTAAGGTGGCGTTAGCTAAATTTCAGGGGTTTTGTTGCATTAAATTCTCACCTTAACGCCCCTGCAACCAATGTTTTTTCCTTGAATATATATATGTATATATCCGAAGAATGGAGGAGAAGGCGAACCGCACTCCCGCAGGACAGGCACTAGTAGCAAGCTCCAAAATCACAGCCAAAAATTGGAAAACACTGTGTTGTAAATACGGATGTTTTTAATGTTTCAAAAAAAGAGTTGTACAAAATGATATTAGGCACAACAAGCAGCAACAACACAAAAAAAACAGAGGCAGGACACCATGGTGCACGACCTGCAAAACAACGCGTTTTGCTCTACACTGAGCGCTTGATCACGTAAGGGGAAAATGGGTTGGCTGATAGAAATACAAACAGTAACAGCGGTCCTATTACTCTGTCAGTCAATTCTGTAGGCCATGGCTATGGATAAAAACGCTGGCGGCCATGATGGAATGGGGTCAGGTACATGAATAAGCAAAGGAGCAGAAATACAACCTTAGCAAATATGGAATTAAGGGCAAAGCCACAGACTAAGTGCATAATGTACATAAATTGCTGCATATGTGTAACAATATGGCAAAATATAAATAAGTGAAGCCGTATAATGTTCTAATGAACAAGCATAACAGAATACCTACCGTATGTACAGATATATATACACGATCATCAATGAAAGCAAATATAAAACAGAATGTGGCTAAATATTCCCTGAGTTTCAATTATACATGCACACAAATAAAAAGGTAAAGATCGTTCCCCATATTGGAAATTACTTGGTGGAAAGATAGCAATAATAGAATATTAAAATCATGCTATATGAGGCAATGAAAGAGCCATATGAGGTGCGCATGGAAAAAATGCGGATATTAATAACCAAAACCAGATGATGCAAAAGGAAGGTATGGTAGTTGCAAACAAACTATATAAAATAGGACAAAGGACTAAAGTGCTAGTGCAGGAATGGAGATGAAGTCATCACCAGGGAGGTAATATAATAGTAACCCCAATTTTTGGAGTATAGTATGTCCTATATATAACAAGGCTAAAGCCAACACATTTAATTGCAAAGAGGTTGTAAGAAAGATAGAGAATAGAACCGCAATAGTAATGGTAAGACTAAAGCACACCCCATCATATAAAAAAATGTTTTTGCAGCCATACCTTCCACTATAAAATCCTAGGCTGTTAATACATAGGGTGGTCACTGCTCTTGTAATGGAATAAGGGCATATGTAGGTGATACATATAATATAAATACAGGTAACGTTCCCAAATAAAGTGCAAACATAGCAGCAAGACAACAATGTGTCTATAGAGCCTCATGATGGCAAGGCCAAACTAAAGTCCAAGTGCAAAAGCAGCTGGAACAATCCTGACTAACAAATGCCACATTGGCAATTAAAGCAAACACATAACAGTATAAAACCCATGGTCACATTCTATTAAACAGATGGTTAAAAAAAAAAGAAGGACCGAGGAACAAAAAAGCAGAGAAGAGAGACAGCAGGCCAAAGCCACAGAGCTAAAAAGACCAACATTAAACCCCTACATAAAAAAAATAATATATACATTCCACTCCCCACAAATTGCAAAGTGAACAGCCAAATTATGAACGGAAAGAAAAAATGGATTAAACGGAGGAACAATAAAATGAACATCCCCAGGACTGAAGAAACCCATACAGGAACACAAAATAGAGGTCCAAAGTGGACATAATCATCAAGGAATGAGATAAAACAGAGATGGAGAGCAAAATCAAAGTGGAGAAAAATACAAAGGAAGGAAAATTAGGTGCCCGGAATGTATATAATCCCTCGTCCACATTGTGACCCTTTGGATACTTAGTATCAAAGTCCAAAATGAATCTAGTTTCGAGTTGTCTTAATTTCAAGACGTGGTCACCACCCCTAGGGTGGGCAGGCACATGTGCCACTGCAAAGAAAGTTAACAGTTTCAAATCATTGTCATGTTCCTGTTTAAAATGTTTGGCCATGGGGTACACTGGATCAGAGTTCTTAATGGCTCTGAGATGTTGCAAAATGGTACTCCCAATGTACCATCTCATACACGGGCATGAGAGGACATACACAACAAATGTGGTGTCACAATTAATAGAATACTTTATCTTCTGATGGATTTTAGTGACATGATGTACAAATGATTTCTGCACAGTGGCATGTGCACAAGCTTTGCATTTCATGCATTTAGTAAACCCCATAGGAGAGGTGGAGAGCCAGGTCGTGGAGGATGGATTTTTGACAGCTGGGGATAAAAAGCTGGACACAAGTTTGTCTCTTAGGGAGGGTACACGTTTGTATGTCACGATGGGACGGTTGGACAGAACAGGCCTGAGATCATTGTCTAAAGTAAGGACACGCCAATGTTTGTCAACAATTTATGAATGTTATTAGAGGCCGTGTCAAACGAGATAATCAGTCTGGGTTCATCGTTGGTAATAGTTTTAGCAGGGCCACGGTAGTGGCTGTGTAGTTATGGTTAAGTTGCTGTTTCCATAGGAAGAGCACTTTTTGGGCGGCCGATAACTCCGTTCCCCCTGGACGAATCCTCACCAAACATTGCAAAAAAAGTATATGAACCACTCTTAATTTTTTTGCCAAGTTTGGTGAGGTTTGGTCCAGGGGGGAAAAGTTATAGGGGGGTCCCAAAACGTCTTTTTTCCCATAGACCAAATGCGGCAGGAGCAGCGGCTTGGTCCCGAAAGCGTGCTTTTGTTAATTTGGTGTAAATCTGTCCAGTAGTTTTCTTTAAAATGACCAAAACGCAAGGTGCAAAAATTAGTGATATCTATGTCCGCTCCGCGGACACACTTCCCTGTTCACTATGCGAACAGGACACGGATTGGCCAAGCGGCTTGCGTGATGTCCTCTGACATATGACGAGCTCTCCGATTGGCTGGGGTGAAGCGTGAAGTGCGTCAGATTTTTGGAGACGCCCGCCATCTTGGATTCTCGTCCGGTGTCCACGAACATCGCAGTAAAATATATTTAAAAAAAACAACATTGCACTCGTCAAACTGATCAAATAATGTTTGGGAAGGTGAGGGTGATGAGGATGGGATGGTACATGGCTGCAAGAAGCACAAAAACGTGTTAACTAAACAACATCCGAACACGAAGAAACTACGTAACGGTGTAGACCACGCTCACGCAGTAAAGCGCACGCGCAGAACTACTTCACCCGCTCTTGACATATAGCGCGCCAGTCAAAATGCGCACACACTTTCTTTTTCAAACTCGCACGTGTGCCTCATCTGAACACGGACACGCGTTGAAGAAAATGCACAGAAATGATGACCGCGCACAGGAGTTAACGGAAAACACGTAACAGTGAAGACCGTGCACAAGCACTGTAGAAAACACGTAGCTGCAAAGACCACGCACACGCGTTGTAGAAAACACGTACCTGCAAGGACTGCACACACGCGATGTACATAACACGTAGCTGCAAAGACCACGCACAGGCGCTGTAGATAAAACGTAGCTGCAAATACCACGCACACGCGCTGGCGCTGTAGATAACACGTAGCTGCGAAGAGCACGCACACGCACTGTACAAAACACGTAGCTACAAAGACCATGCACACACATTTCCAAGCGCACACGCACCTTATCCGAATACGCACAGGTGCTGTAGATAACACGTAGCTGAGATAACACGTAGCTGAGAAGACCATGCAGACGCGTTGAACAAAACCGTGCACAGGAGTTAACGGAAA
This sequence comes from Ambystoma mexicanum, assembly GCF_040938575.1. Lineage (NCBI taxonomy): Eukaryota > Metazoa > Chordata > Amphibia > Caudata > Ambystomatidae > Ambystoma > Ambystoma mexicanum. Next base: position 339,272,415 of record NC_090934.1, on the reverse strand, counting down.
ATATGTACCAGTGAAGACCACGCACACATGCTGTAGATAACACGTTGCTGCGAAGAGCACGCACACTTGTTGTAGAAAACATGTAGCTACAAAGACAATGCACACGCATTTCTGAGCTCACACACGCCTTATTCGAACACGTACACGCGTTGCACAAAACCGCGCACAGGAGTTAACGGAAAACACGTACTAGTGAAGACCGTGCACACGCGCTGTAGAAAACACATCGCTGCAAAGACCACGCACACGCGCTGGCACTGTACATAACACGTAGCTGCGAAGACCACGCACATGCGCTGTACATAACACGTAGCTCCGAAGACCACGCACACATGCTGTACATAACACGTAGCTGAGAAGACCACGCACATGCGTTGAAGAAAAACACGCAGAAATGACATGAACCCAAGCTCACACGCACCTCATCTGAACATGCACACGCGCTGTAGAAAACACGCAGCTGCAAAGACCGCGCACACGCGTTGTGAAGTGAAGAGGGGCCATGCATGTAACCCCGCCTTCCCTTTCCATTAGTGGCTATCTTGTTAAAGGGTTTTCCTTCCTACACCGGGACACCGCAGGCGTACCGGTTTGCGAAGAAAAATCTTTTATTTAGCAACCCGGGTTCCCGCTTTGGGAATGCACACGCGTTGAACAAAACCGCGCGCAGGAGTTAACAGAAAACACGTACTAGTGAAGACCGCGCACACGCGCTGTAGAAAACACATAGCTGCAAAGACCACGCACACGCGCTGGCACTGTAGATAACACATAGCTGCGAAGACCAGGCACACGCGCTGTACATAACACGAAGCTCCGAAGACCACGCACACACGCTGTACATAACACGTAGCTGAGAAGACCACGCACACGCATTGAAAAAAGCACGCAGAAATGACATGAATCCAAGCTCACACACGCCTCATCTGAACATGCACACGCGCTGTAGTAAACACGTAGCTGCGAAGACCGCGCACACGTGCTGTGAAGTGAAGAGGGGCCCAGTATGGAACCCCACCTTCCCTTTCCATGGTGGCCATCTTGTTAAAGGATTTTCCTTCCTACACCAGGACGCCACAGGCGTACCGGTTGGGAAGAAAACTCTTATTTTTAGCACCCCGGGTTCCCGCTTTGGGAACCTAGGGTGGTAATGGTCTTCATCCATTTAAAAGGACGTTATGGTTACGTTGCACTAATAAAAACCTATGAAATTCAGTAAAAAAAACTTTGCTAAATGGACATTATGGATAAGTTGCACTACTAAAAACCTATGCAAATCAGTAAAAAAAACTTTGTTAAGGGGACGTTATGGTTACAAGTAAAATCGAACAACCCCTGAAATTCGCCAGTTATGGTAAGCTAAGCAACCATAACTCACGCCACAAATATCATTGATGACATCACTGATGACATCACATTTCTGGCTCCTTCTTTTTTGTTTGCTGACATTTCTAGGCCAGGTGGTTTTCTTCACTGAGTCACGAACGGAAAATTCAAAAAAGTACTACATTTGTAGACATTACCCTTCTCATATGTTCTTACACTACTTTCCTTAGAGTTCAGTCGCATCATATGATACATATACATAGGGGAAGAAGCAGGACTGAAAAACAGCAAACATTTTTGTGCGTGAATACAATCATGTACATAATACAGAGTTGCTAATGATACTGTCTCTTGTTTGCTTATTGTACTCTCCATATATATGCCCCATATTTGTATGCATTATACTCGATTTATGTTTTGTGTGTATTAGTAGAAATATGTAGTAAGTGATGCATTATTAGCTAATTACTACATGTTTCACAGTACGGAAAAGTCTAATACAGAAGCATTCACTGTTTTTTTATATAACTTTGGAAAATTACAAATATAGCACCTCTGTGGTGTATGCTGCAGCCAATACTTACATTTCTGTATGAATAGGTTCCTGTACTAGAAAGCACACTGCAATGGAATGTTCTTTAGAATACTACTTTGCGTAATAAACTATGTAGTTTATTACACATCTCTCTATAATCCCTGATACCTTTTTGGCAACATTACATTCACAACCCCTTGTATGAAATGTAAATGCACATGTTATGTCATCAGTGATGTCATCAATGATATTTGTGATGTCATCTTTGATGTCCTGGGTGTTAGTCTTAGCAGTGCACGGTGGTGGCGCGAGTTATGGTTGCTTAGCTCACCATAACTGGCGAATTTTAGGGGTTTTTCGATTTTACTTGTAACCATAACATCCCCTTAACAAAGTTTTTTTTACTGAATTGCATAGGTTTTTAGTAGTGCAACTTAACCATAACGTCCCTTTAACAAAGTTTTTTTTTACTGAATATACATATATACAATTACATATCCCCTAACCACTAACCATCTCATGACTCTGCCACACCTAATACCATCTACGAGACGATCCAAGCCTGGATGGCTTACCACCTGCTCTTCCTCAATGACGACAAAACTGAAATTCTCATTGTCACCCCCAAATCCCTCCTCAACAAAGTTGACCCTGCCTATCAACTTTTTACAAGAGGTGATATCACAATCCTGGTCCCACCAGCAGTGAAAACACTCGCAGTCTGCCTCAATGCATCCCTCAACATGAACAGGCAAGTCAACACCATCGCCTCATCCGCCGCCTACAGCATGAAGCTCCTTAATGCTAGCAAACCATTTCTAGCCATAGACAACCACGACTACTGCAATGCTCTTCTTGCATGCACTGTGGAAAGAAACCTTTACAAACTGCAGATCATCCAAAGAAATGCACTCTGGGTTTTCCTTAGGCCTCTCCAGTCATGATCACTTCACTGAAACCAGGAGAAAAGTTCACTGGCTCCCTGTACGGGAACGCATCAAATTTAAAGTCCTAGCCCCTACCTATAGCTGTCTGCCCAATTCAGCCCTGATTTACCTAATGCAAATACTTGCTAAAGCTAACCTAATAAAGCCCACTCAGTCTTCCAACAGCCATTGCCTCTCCATTCCCAGATTCAAGCTCAAGAGAGCTGGTGGTACCAGCGTTCAAGTCATCACCAAAACGCCCTGGAACTCACTACCACTTGCTATCCGCTCGGAACCATCTTACTGGACCTTTAGAAAACACAAAAAAACCTGGTGGCTTAACTAACTCCAAGTACCACACCTACTGGTTCTAACATGAACCCTGTCCTGAACCTGCTCCTATGTAACCATCTCTTAGATGCCCCTTGGTTATGTGTGCTTAATCAAATGCAAAATAAATGCAATATTACATCTTTGTGCTAGCGCAAGGCATAGTTAAGGTTAAGACGTAGCCTCTATTTCGTTTCAGAAAAATACTTTTTGCAGTAACTTTTTAATACTTGACATTATTCCACAGTAATATGTCGAGGCAGTCACTTCTGCATGGCAAATTTCAGAATTTTACATTAACGGCTTCACAGTTTAATCTATGTTTACTTTGATCACGTTTTGAATAGCTTTTAACATGGGGTTTTCCCATTGCAGAAGAAATACATTCTGCCCAAAGATCTCAAAATTGTCCGCTTCGATTTTCACTATTTTTTGAAGACACCTATATTTCATGTGGAATTGGTGCAATGAAAAAAAATGGACTCTGACAATTTTGAGATACTAATGATTAAAGATGTATCTATATATGATTAATGTGCAATGACAACAAAGTTCTTGACCAAAAAAATAGGAACAAAGTACAAACTACACACCAACCATACCCACAATAACCAAGCCAACCACATGCGCAGCAACCATAACCACGCACAACATACGTACTCACCCCCATTGCATACACATTACAACATACTCTAAAGGAAGGAAATACATTGTTCAAGCAACAATATCCATATGTAATGCATGCACATATCCATATGTGATGCATACGCAATGACGAACAAAGTACAAACTACATGCCAACCATACACACAGCAACTAAGTCAGCCATACACACAGCAGTCATAACCAAAATGTACGCTCTCACCCCTACTGTATATTCATCATAACATACACTAAAACAAGGAAATACATAATTCAAGCAACAATATGCAGCCAACATTATCATGACCGCACACAACATAAGCACTCACCGCCACTTTGTACACATTACAACATACACTAAAGCAAGGAACAATGTTTTGACAAAAAACAATAGCCAAGCTGTATACACAAACAAAAAAAGTAAAGCAGACATTACTGCTATATATTACATCTATTTGCAGTGATTCCCACACAGTAACATTTTTGATGATTAGCACTGCAACACATCCAAATTCTATGTGCAGCCAAGCATGAAAGCACAATTTGGCAAAGCAGGCGCCCCTTCCCCAATGCTATACTGCTGCCTCATATAAACGGAGAGTGGCCGAGATCCGCACACAAAACACAGCAGGGCGCCCAAGCCCCCTCTCGCCCTGGCACAGAAATAATAGTGGGGAAGCGCTGGCACCATTATAAGGCAGGAACAGGGGCTGGGAAGTGGCAAGGCAGATGCCCCTCCGCCATCACCTCACCATTGCCTGTTCAATCTTGTAGAAGTGAGCAAGGAGGAATCCGGGCATAGCGCTGAAAGGCGGGCTGACGCACCCCCCCCAGCAAAGGAAAAGACAAAGGACCTCAGTCCCCCTGGGGAGGCAGGAGGGACCCTTGACCACAAAACTGCCGGACATACCTAAAGGTGCCATAATACCCCAGATGCTGAGAAGGGCTGAGTTATAGTACAGGCCCTGCCAACACCGGCTGGGGCCTAGGAAAGGCCTGCTAAAAAGGGGACCTAGAAGGAAAGCCGTGGAGAGGGTCCAGCATCCAGCTGGAACAGAAAGGCCTGTGCACTGTGTTGAAGGGTAAGAAGTGTGGCAAAAGTACTAGGTGGTGCACAGCAGAGAGAAAACCAGTATGGGGGAGGTAGAGCTGGAGTATAAATGGGGGCCCTGGGGCCATACAGCAGGACATACATGCTGTGCTATCAGAATTACAAGCATCCGGGGCTGAGGTTGAAGGTTCGTTGGCGGTGCTCACTGAGAGAGTCATGAAGGTTGAGGACTGAGTGGAAGTCTTGGAACACTCAAACCATGCTGCAGACATAGGTGACGCGGAGGTGGGGATGCGGCTGAAAGAGCTCGATCGCAGGGACAGAGAGGTGCAGTCTAAAGTGGATGACATTGAAAACAGAGAGAGGAGGAACAATCTCCACGTGTGGGGGCTCCAAGGCCGAGTGACAGAAACACCACAGGAGCTTGAAAAATGCTGCTCTGTCTATTGCATAAGCTTTTGGGGGCACCCCCAGAGAGGCAAATTAACTCTGACAGGGTCCATATGGGTGCAGGAATCAGTGAGGGACTGCGCTCGGTCTTAGCTAAGTGCCACTACTATACCGATAAAGAAGAAATCCTACAGAGAGCAAGGGAGCAGGGCACGATTGAATGGGAAGAGGCTCAGATCAGGATTTCCCAAGACCTATCTGCATATACCGTGGACCAAAGACACAAATGTAAGCCCCTGACGAAATGGCTTCAAGATAAGGGAGTGAGGTACAGTTAGCACTTCCCTTTTGCCCTCATGTTTGAACGCAAGTGTGAAATCTATGTTTTGAATCGAGGCGAGGATGTGGACAATCTCCTAAAAGAACTACGAGTGAGGAGGCACAGCCGGAGATGGAGAACCAGCGCTAGCTGAGGGAGCGTTTCAAGAGCGCTTTTGTCCAACCCAGAGGAAATAAAAGAGATGGGAGCTCTAGATGTTCTAGGAAGCCAAGGGCACAGAATTCACTACCTCCGAAGTGAACTGTCGCTGGAACAACTTGTTGGAGGGCTGGTGGCGTTCGAGACAGTATCCAGCCTGATAGGTGGGGAAAGGACGGCCAGGCTTACCGCTAATCTCCACCTACTCGGGTGACCTGGGGAAATCCAGGTGTCTCTACTGAGTTGGGCGTTATGCCCTGTTTCTTTGTGGTTTGGGGTTGGGATTGATGTTGTGGTCTAGGGAGGGAACCATGGGGGGAAAGGTCCACGGGAGGGGCGGCATGCACAAAGAAGGGGCATCTGTGGCATATGGAAGGGAGATGACCCCTGGCACAGGGGAATTTCCTAGACAGGGATATGGTTGATCGGAAGGTTGCGACCCTCAACCTCAATGGACTGAATTCCCCAAATAAATGGTCCCTGACCTACAATATGTTCTGGTACCTCACCCTATCAGTCTTGTTCTTGCAGAAAACACCCTTCAGGCAGGGATGGAGCGTCCCCTATGGAAAGGGGCGGTGGACAAATGTTCTGGGCTTACAACAGGAACCATAAAAAGGAAGGGGTAGGAATTGTCCTAGCAAGGTCCTTTTGTATGAAGGGGCTTCAAATCAAGAGGGGGCTTTGGAGGCAGATTCCTGGGGCTCAAGGGCCACGTGGATGGAGTCCTGTTTACCTTGGCCATGGTGCATGCACCCAATGAGGGCCAGATCCCGTTTCTCAGAAGGGTCTTTGCAGCACTTGATGAATGAGGGAGGGACATGTAATAATAGGGGGGACTTCAACCTGTTGGCAGAACCGGGGTTGGACTGGTGGTCAGCGAGAGTGGGAGCAACTAATCAGGTGGGAAAGAAGAACAGGGAATTCGCTGTCCTCCTTGAGGACCACTTTTGGGCAGATGTGTGGAAGGCGTCCCACCCCCAGGCGGGAGTATATACTTTCTTCTTTCGCCCCCCATTCTACTTACAAAAGAATAGATCTACTATTGATCCCACAGGAACAAGCAAAGGACATAACATCCCCCATAGTAGAAATGGTCACATGGTCAGATAACGATATGGTGACAGCGTCCTGGCAATTTGAAGCCAAAAGAAGGGTCAACCATGGGTGGTTAACCCTGGGTGGCACTGTAATTATGTCCTACATCGCGGCCCGGTTTTCAGGGATTATTTGGGAAACGAAATCTGTTCCTTTTTTGAGGTCAATGAGACAGGGGAGGTCCACCTCAACTTTGTGTGGGACGTTGCTAAGGCCACAATACACGGACTGTTAATAGCAGAGGTGGCCCAGAAAAAACGCGAGACAGGGCTCACCGAGAGTAAGCTATGGGAAGAAATCTGTGGGCTCAGAGCTCAGCTGAATAGGGGGCTGGGGGACAGGACAGATTTGTTACATGACATTCGAGACAAGAAACAGGCTCTACATGCCACGCTTATGGGGTAGTCTTAAAGAAATTGAGATACACAAAGCAATGGTGCCCCCTGTAGCCGCTCCTCTATGCGTTGGTGACGGAGCCAATGGCAACAGATGTCAGGGCCTACAGCCAAATCCAAGGGGTGCATATGGGGGAAGGAAGAGTATAAATTAAGTCTATTTGCGAACAATGCCCTCCTATATATAACCCGGCCCCAGGCCTCCCTCCCGGCACTTTTGGAAAGGCTTGAGATATATGTGCATCTGTCAGGCATCAAGGTGAACCTTAGAAAATCCATGGCACACGCAGTGGGACCTGAGAAAACCCAGATTGAGAATACATGAAGGGTCATGGTTTTCGGGTGCAGGGGGATGTGTTCCTTTATTTAGGAACAGAGATTCCGGTAGACCTTAGTGGCTTATTTGACAGGAACTTCCCCCTGTTATGGGAGAAAATAAAGGGGGAAATCGAACGATGGATCAAACTTAACCTGTCGTGGATGGCGAGACTCAATTGTATCAACATTGTAATCCTACCCAAATTCTTATTCCTGTTCCAGATGCTCCCAGTTGTTGTCCCTGTGCCCTTTCTAGAAATGGTCAAACACAGGCTCCTGAAATTCCTGTGGGCAGGAAAGAGGTGTAGGATGGCATATAGGACTCTCACTCTCTCAAGGAAAGGGGTGAGGAGTCTTCCGGAGCTGGGTACATATTATAGGGCAACCCAGTTGTGCGTGTTGGTAGATCATAGGAGTCGGACATCAGAGAAGCAGTGGGTGGCTATGAACAACTCAATTCTTTCCCCGGTTACCCTGGGTGAGTGGTTGTGGGTCCCACAGAGGGAATACCACATGGGGTCCTCCGACACCCTCTGTTGGAAGTGTTGTGTACGTCTGGAAGGAGGGGAGCGACATGAGATGTATCATGACCTGGCCCTACCCCCTCAGCTGTATCTGGGCACCCCGTTAAGGAATCTCATAGTGGACCCCCGACAATTTCAGGAATGGTACTAAATGGGGTTCAGTAGGGCAGGGCAGACGTGGGATGGGGGAATTTATGTCTATGGAAACCCTGGAAACCCTGGAGGAATGCCTCCATATTGGCCAGCTCTCCCCGTTCTGTTATTTGCAATTGAAGGAGCTCTCAAGGCCTCACGGTGGGGACACAATTTATGAAGGGACCTTACAACCTTTGAATCTCTGCTTCTACAGTGGGGACACAAAGGGTCAAATAGCAAGCATCTATAAAGTGTTTTTGAATTCCGAACCCCCCCCCGGGACCCAAAAGCCAGGGAGATAAGGGCCAAGGATCTGCAAAAAAAGATACCAGATGAATTATCGGCCACCATGTGTAGAAGGGCTTCCCAATCCATGGCCTCCCTCCAGTTCAGAATGCAGGCAATCAAGATCCTGCACTGTTGGCACCACCCCCACCCTCTTGACTAAAATGTACCCAGATGCAGACTCAAGATGCTGGAAATGCTGAACCACCAGCGCAGATTATTACCACATTTGGTGGTGATGCGTCCATATGCAAACCTACTTGGGAGAGGTCCTCTCGTGGATCCGGGGGGGTCGATTGGATCAGGCACAGCCTATCTCCTTGGGGGCACCTGTTTGGGGTATGGGAGGAGGATGAGGCAGAGGATCAGGGAAACCACATGACCAGTACACTCTTGGTAGCAGCCAGAAGTTGTGTGGCTCAGTTCTGGAAGCATAACAAAGCTCCCATGGAAAGGGAATAGCTAAGGAAGTTCAGAACAATCTATGAGATGGAATACTCGACATATATTCTCATTGAATCCAGGGTCAAAGTTGGTGAAATGTCGTTACCGTTTTTTGCAAAATATGGTGTAAAGCCTGAGGGTTATTGACAGTAGGAGCACGCAATTGCCTCTGAAGGTTTTTGCGTGGTTGTAAGGGTTGCATGCTGGGAGGGTGGGGGCGTGGGGTAAAGAACACACAGTAAGGGCAAAACGATTATCGGTTTTCGATAATTATGTGTATTCTTTTTTTTCAAGTGCCTTAACTTCTTGTTACAAAATGCTAATACAATTTGATTAAAAAAAACATCCAGTATTTTTCCACTGTCATAATACAGAACAAGTTTCTCCATTATGTCTTCCCATCATGCACCGTGATAGCCAAGCCTTTCCACATTCACATGTTCGAATGTTAGCACTGATCTCACATAATGTTTAAACCAGAATACCTTTAACATAGTTCACAAGCAGGTGAACATACATGTATACATGCAGCCTCTTTTACAACACTTACTTGTTGTTCCATTGGATGTTTCAACTGAACTCAAAACATTTTAAGCATAAGCACTTTCAATCACCATACGAATGTATAAAACTACATTTACAGTGCAAGCATTATGAAAAATACATACATAATATACATATTCGAAATGTAAACTACAATTCGCTTACGAGCAAATGCGTACTGTATGTTATGTGCGAAAACCTATGCGTACGCACGTCATTCAATTACCATACACATGTGAAAAACTATATTTACAAGTGCATGTGTAATAAAAAATACATACATAACAATATACATATGCGCATGCGCTCATGCGCATGCATGCGTGATGCACAATACACCTGTATTGGGGATGCAGATAATTATTTACTTAAAAACTTTGAAAACAAAATATCAGTTAAGAAATAATAAACTAGAAATAATACATATGCATCACATTTGCTTATTCATTTACCTGGTGTTCCATTTCTTTGAAAAACTGCAACGGCAATTTCTTTAAAAAACAAATTACTACCGTCCACTTTTTCATTCAGAGATGTACATGCTAACAATTGAAGTTGAAATGTCTCATGTGGCCATTCCCTCTGCATCAAATCACATGCAATGATATTTCAAATCTATCAATATAACTTGATATGTGTCTGTGCTTCACGTTTGTGTGGTTCCACCGATTTGATATTGATAAAATACTTTGCTCATTTATAAAATGTCTACAGGAGAAGAGCATTTTTTGTGAAATCTACATACTATTCAAATACCAAAAGTTCACACACATCTACTGAGTGGTTGACCATAATTGTATATGAATTTAAACCACAAACACTCGTTTGTGAAACTGTGAACAGACTACATATACTACAGTAATAGTACAGGGTCCAGTATATTTTGTGGCACTCTTATTAGACCTCAGCAATCACACAACCTCCATCAGTTATAGTTCGTAGACACCGGGCATGCATCACAATGTTGCTGACATCACCTATAACAAGTGCACATCTTTGAACAGCATGCACTGCCCATTGACATTGTGATATGTATAATATTTCCCATTTTTTGATCGATACCCATTTGCATGTGTCTCTCTTAGGTTAGAGCATATACTAACATCTCACACCCCTCTACTAGCACCATCTAGCTGTAAATAATAAATAATGAATTCATCAGTAAAGTTGCCTAAAAAAGAAATCTGCTCTTCTCTGCCACCCTCACCTTCTTGAATATAGAACTTGTTCAAAAGAAAGTACTTTGCCAGGTTGGCTAATTTCTGACTGGATTTGATGCCAGCAGAACACTAATTTTCACCAGCAAATAATGCATCATTTTTTGTGGCTGTTATAGGGGAAGGTTCCAGGAGCAAGAAAGCATAGGCCTCAGAAGAAGATGTGCTGCAAGGGAATAGGACCACCCAATCTTTCCACTGTCACGAGAAAGTCCTCTGAGTGTGGCTTTTCTTTTTTAACAATAGCTAGTGGTGTCCCCAATGCACAGGCTACGCATAATATGTAATAAGACTTGGGGTGGGGAGGGAAAGGGCTTATAAAGGGGAAACTGCTATGTGGATTGTCTTACTGTATTATGTGTTTGCATAAATATGTAAAGCGTGTGGCACACACTTAGCTTGGGGACTCCCGCAAATAGCAATTCCAAAACAAAATCATGAGGTGCCACATGGTAAAAACGCATGCCACTGAATCAAGGCAGTAAAGGGCATGGCAGAAGGGTGCCATTATCTGGTGAGCTATCTCTTCGTTCACGATAAACTCCATTGGAAGTGGGGGAAAGGGTGCCTACTCCTGTGCAGGAAAGGATTACTGCATCAGACCCCAATTTTGGTTTGACTACAAGCTTGGGTTTTCGCTGCGATGTAATCTTCTGCAATGTAGTGCAAGCGGTCACTGAAATTTGAGCTGGAGACCAAGCCCGCGGACCTCAAAGGTTTGAGTTTTCATGCCATCTAGTTCACTTCCTTTTGTTGTGGTTGCCTGTTACAGAAATACACCAAAAAAGGTTTGTTTTAAAGATGCCTTTTCTAGAAAAAAAAAATAGAAAAAATCTGCGTACACTACACGTAAGTGTTCTGCCTTTTCCATCACATTTTAATGAATGCGAAATAGTGACAAACACTGCGTCACTAATTTTGGCATTTCAAAACATTCTTTATCAGTTGTGCTATTTAGACACATGCATATCCTGTTTATATATTTATTTATGGATGTTTTGTAAAGAAACAACCATGAAAACAACTTCTTAGTCGCAGCCTCCGACGAAAGAGCCGAATTTGTACATAGATCGGGACATGGGAGTGGGAGAGGATCTGGTCCTTTAAAGTCTTGATACATTCCATAGCAGTTAAGTGGCAGAGAGGGGGAAGGGTGAAATGCAGTACATCAAAGTGAGATAACAAATATAACAGCAATTTAACACATAACATAAACAGTGTGTGCAAATAAGTGCAAGCAACAGATGATCCACATGATGACTTGTCTGAGCAGTAAGGACAGGACCTTAGAGTTTCCAGAGTCCACCACCAGGCCAGTGGGTTCAGCTTCACAGGTCAAAGGAGGGATTGATAAGGATTGTGTTCAACCTTTTCCTGAGCAGAAATGGTCAAATTATCTCAATGTGATAGTGGGTGGAGTACAAAGAGAGACACTTGCAGGGTCCAGAGTCCAGAAACCTGCCCCCATATTTAATTTTCTTATCATGGGCCTGCGAGACAGAGAATGAGCTACTGGACCATGAGACCCTGAAGGGCAATGCATGAGAACGTCATATTGTATGTGTTTTGGTCCAGCTCCCGAGGAGGCTAAATGGATGATTCACAGGGCTTTCAAGACATCCACCTTCCACAGGTAAGCAGTGCAAGGATTTAAGTCCTGGAACGATATGATTTCAGGACGATGTATATGTTGAGGTATTTTGGGAAAGTTCTAAGAGCTTCAATATAGATGTTGAAGAAGATTGGGTATGGGGAGGTACCTCGTGGAACCCTCACATGTGACTTGGAGTCATTTGTATCTGAAATAACCCACCTGTACAGCTTGGTGTCTGCTGGATAGGTAAGAAGAAAATCGTCTATCAAATGTAATAAGTATCTTTAGAAAGGGCTTTGTAATAACAAGTACCTGGGTCAAAACCCGGACCAGCAGGTAAGTTATAAGTAGGTTTATTGTAGTATAGTTGCCAGGAACAACATTGGCATGTCCCCTCAAGCCAGCATATCTCTCAACTGTCAAACATATAACCCAGCTTCAGGCCATAACATCCCAACACGCCACTCACTCTGACATCACCACATTCCATGTAACAGTGATGTCACCACCTCACCTCAGATACACATTACAACACCTCTCCCTCCTTTCATTTCTTGAACAAGGAGAAATTCTACTAAAACCACCACCAAATAAACCCCTGCATACACGTGTGGCCAGCACGTAATGCACCAACTAACCAGACTCCAATGGCGACAAGAAAACTGCCACCCGGAGCTAACCTATAACCCTCAGCACTCCAAGATTTATGACACTAGGGAAATGTGCTTAACCACAAAACCATGAAACAAAACAATACCTACATGGCACCCCAAGAAATACCCTATCTAACTGTGCCACCAACAAATTGGACAACATAACCACCCGTGTAAAACAATACACCCCAAATCCAACCCCAATTCTACTGCTTCCTCTAAAAACCAACAACGAGGAACCCAATGCAGTCTAATAAGGGCTAACTCCTCTCATAAACAGAACTTGAAAATACCCTCGAGAAACAAAAACAATAAACTAAACACTTTCACCTGTTCCAAGCTGCCCCTTGGAACCTAGGACTTGCCACGACCCAGCGTTCAAACAGATAAGCTACCTAACGGGACAAACACTCCGTGCACACACAACCTTCCACCCTAGTCTGCACTCTAGGGCACCAGGGCTGCCACCCCCGGGCACGTACCCAGCTCAAAAGAGTAACAACAATCACACCATCCCTAGACCAGTCCACAGCAGCACCCCCACAGTGCACCCCAACACCACAAATGGAGTCATTTGTATCTGAAATAACCCACCTGTACAGCTTGGTGTCTGCTGGATAGGTAAGAAGAAAATCGTCTATCAAATGTAATAAGTATCTTTGGAAAGGGCTTTGTAATAACAAGTACCTGGGGCAAAACCCGGACCAGCAGGTAAGTTATAAGTAGGTTTATTGTAGTATAGTTGCCAGGAACAACATTGGCATGCCCCCTCAAGCCAGCATATCTCTCAACTGTCAAACATATTACCCAGCTTCAGGGCATAACATCCCAACACTCCACTCACTCTGACATCACCACATTCCATGTAACAGTGATGTCACTACCTCACCTCAGATACACATTACAACACCTCTCCCTCCTTTCATTTCTTGAACAAGGAGAAATTCTACTAAAACCACCACCAACTAACCAGACTCCAATGGCGACAAGAAAACTGCCACCCGGAGCTAACCTATAACCCTCAGCACTCCAAGATTTATGACACTAGGGAAATGTGCTTAACCACAAAACCATGAAACAAAACAATACCTACATGGCACCCCAAGAAATACCCTATCTAACTGTGCCACCAACAAATTGGACAACATAACAACCCATGTAAAACAATACACCCCAAATCCAACCCGAATTCTACTCCTTCCTCTAAAAACCAACAACGAGGAACCCAATGCAGTCTAATAAGGGCTAACTCCTCTCATAAACAGAACTGGAAAATACCCTCGAGAAACAAAAACAATAAACTAAACACTTTCACCTGTTCCAAGCTGCCCCTTGGAACCTAGGACTTGCCACGACCCAGCGTTCACACAGATAAGCTACCTAACGCGACAAACACTTTGTGCACACACAACCTTCCACCCTAGTCTGCACTCTAGGGCACCAGGGCTGCCACCCCTGGGCACGTACCCAGCTCAAAAGAGTAACAACAATCACATCATCCCTAGACCAGTCCACAGCAGCACCCCCACAAGAACACCCAAAGAAACACAATCCAAAGGATTGCGCCAAAACACCCACCGTAAACCAACACAACCGAGTACACTACCTCCTAGGATCCCTAGTCCAGCCAACTGCATAACCACAGTACACACACACACACACCATGGACCCCTAGTCCAGCCAACTGCACCACCAAAGTACACCCACATACACCATGGACCCCAAGTCCAGCCAACTGCACCACTGCAGCACACACACCATGGACCCCAAGTCCAGCCAACTGCACCACCGCAGCACACTCACAACACTGCGGACCCCTGGTCCAGTGAACTGCACAACCGCATCACCCTCACTAACACCACGGACCCTTGGTCCAGCCAACTGCACAACCGCAGCACACTCACTAACACACCATGGACCCCTGGTCCAGCCAACTGCACCACCCCAGTACACCCACACACAACCATGGACCCAGGTCCAGCCAACTGCACCACCGTAGCACACACACACACACACCATGGACCCCTGGTCCAGCCAACTGCACCACCGCAGCACACTCGCAACACTGCGGACCCCTGGACCATCCAACTGCCCAACCGCATCACACTCACTAACACCACGGACCCCTGGTCCAGCCAACTGCACAACCGCAGCACACTCACTAACACAACACGGACCCCTGGTCCAGCCAACTGCACCACTGCAGCACACTCACTAACACTGCGGACCCCTGGTCCAGCCAACTGCACCACCGCAGCATGCTCACTAACACATTGGACCCCTGGTCCAGCCAACTGCACCCAAGCAGGACGCCAGAATATTATTAAAGACCCCAGTCCAACACCCTGCAATGTTCACCTCACACACTTGTGGGCACCTGCAAATACAAGATAAGCGGGCATACACACAAAACTTTGGCATAACTGCGCAAATACAGATACATAAGTACCAAAACGTACATCAAAATTTGTCACATAAAAATAAATCCTTTTGGCACAAAATAAAATGCTTTCTTTAGTAAACCATTTCAACTCGCGAGTGCCCTCACCCACGAGTCCGTCCAAACCCCAAAGTGCAAAACCCAACCTGCAAGAAAGCATTGTTAGGCATTTAACGCTTTCCTTTAGCACACTAGGTTCAGTAATAAACCACAGGTCTTTACAGGTGAGTAACCCCACCCACGAGTCCAAAATCCCAAAAAGTTCAGTCCACCTGCAAGAAATGTATATTTCACAAGAAAACACAATGCAATTTCAGGCATATTAATGCAGCAACATACTCAGCAACATCTCACTAGCACATAAAATTGCAATTTACGAACACGACACAAAACCACAGATCCAACACACTCATACACAACTTTCAGCGCACGCATCCACTCACTGACACGGGCCCATGTTACACATACACGCTACACCCAAAACACAGCCGGTAACATATACATATGTATCTCACTAGTGAAAAATGTTCTTCATGAACAGGAACGGCCTCCTCCTCGCAACGGACTGCAGTGATTCGGAACTCAACTGCTTCCTGTCCCGCGCAGCACCACAACTCCAGTCACAGGGCGCAGGCAACTCCTCCATTGTACCTGGCCTGATGGACTTGCATTCCCACAAATCCTCATCGCCACGTCTCTCCGACATGGGATCAGAACACTCAACGCAGATCACACAGGTGTCTATATTACACGAATCCATGTCATTGCCATCATCCCATGCAGGGAAAGGCTTGCGCTCTTCCGACGCGCATAGACATATGTCCCTGTCACCCCAGACATTCCTCCTATGCCGCTCGCATTCAGTTGCTTCACCAAATCCTTTAGGAAACCCCCACGGCCGCTTTACTCCGACCAGAGACACTCCTTTGACGCACAACCTGCGCTCATAACTGGCAACGTTATGTAAACCCTCTTTGCGTTCCAGCAGCCCACACTGGAACGCATGTCGCAACAAAGGCAACGCGATGACAACTACGCATTTAGACACGCCCCCATGAACGCGTCTGGATTCCAGCTTCTCCCGCCGCGCGCACGACCAACGTTCACTATGGAGTATCTCCAGGAGATGCATTACGTCACCACTGTTGCTCCGGGCACAACAGCGCTTACATCTATTGTGCCCCTCCATCGGGTGAAACAAACAGGGGCCCTCAATCCCAACACAGCTCACACACCAAGAGCTGCCTCCTGTTTGAACCTCCTCAGCCAGCACCTAATTTACTCCGAACACCCACCGCAGTTGGACTTCACAGATGTAGCATGAAGGATACTCCTTAGGACCCCGCACACCGACCTGTAAGCGGACCAGGCTCAAAAGTGCACTCAGGGGCTCAAAACTGCGCTGCACACCGACCTGTGTGCCAACATGCTATGAGTGCTGCACACCGACGTGTGTGCCGAACAGGCTCCTTTATTCAGCACCACCCGGCCTGCTGAAGAAACCTGTACAGCCCAGACAAAACAAATCTGGACATCCGCCTGCTTTAGCTTGGCACTGGGACATGAATCAACTGGAGGGCAATGTTTCCTGGTTCTGAACTGTCCCCTCCTCAACAGGATCCCATCCTCATCGTCAGTGTAATAACAAGCACCTGGGGCAACACCAGGACCAGCAGGTAAGTTATAAGTAGGTTTATTGTAGTATAGTTGCCAGGAACAACATTGGCATGTCCCCTCAAGCCAGCACATCTCTCAACTGTCAAACATAGAACCCAGCTTCAGCGCATAACATCCCAACACTTCACTCACTCTTACATCACCACATTCCATGTAACAGTGATGTCACCACCTCAGATACACATTACAACAGGCTTCTCTTTAAATATTTAAGGAGCTAACACGAGTGGTAATGCGCATTGCCAATCTAAAAGGGATAGGTTAAATCACTCTCTCTATTATAATCTCTAACAAAAACAAGTTTAAACTGGTTCCATCGTCACTTCGTGGAGGCAGAGCTGAAAGTTTTAAAAACCTGTTAAGTCTTTTTTAAATGTACTAACAGTGAGGCAGAATGCACACCGAGGTTTGATCGTCTTCAAGTTACACATGCTTACAAATGTGGTGCCATTTTGGGTGCTGTGAAGAAAAGTGCAACTCTGGCACATGAAGTTGCTGTTATCATGAAAAGAGCATACAGTGTCCTTAAGTAACGGAGACTCCCGCCCCCTGCACACTGCTGTTACTGGCCGATGCAGGGTTAAGAGCAGCCCCACCCGCTAGAGAGGCAGGACTCTATGACGTTGATCGTGGGGAGTTGGGAGTTCTGGGAAAGGCGCACAAAGGGCCAGTTACAGTTTGAGAATATGGAATAAAGTTGTGTCAAGAAACCCTCCCTGCGTATGCGTCCTCCTTTACATAGTGATACGCAACTTTGGCGATGAGGACTTTTCCAGCATATGCCAGAGTCCTCCTCTTTCGGCAGTCCACCGAACCCCACCCGGGCGCTGACAGCCCCTCGAGCCTCCTCCTCCTCCGCCTCAAGCAGCGGACACCCAGCGCGCATGTGCGCCGACCCCGGCAACCTGCCAGGTCTCCTCCTCTTCTTCCTCCTTCGTCCCACACACGTTATGCGAAGTTGCAGGCTACGTGGGCCCAGGCAATCTGCCGGGCCCCCGACTCCTCCTCCATGAACAAGCACACGAGCGCACGGAGAGCACGTCCGGACCTTGCAGCCCGCCAGGCCCTACCTCGGTCTACATGTGTGAGTGATCCCACCACACACTTACGTCCACAGGCACCAGCTCACCGGCCTTCCTCCCTCTGACAAGGGCGGTGCCCCGCCACACGAACGCCCCAGCTGGAAGCGGCCCATCAGCATCCTGAAACCACCACATGTCTTGCAGACTATCCCATAACTACTGCCGCCTATGCCACTCAAGAAGCCTACGCACACACCGTTCAGTGGACCTGAAACAAACCCTGGGTGCCAGACCGCGAATCTCACCAGGGCACAACAGACTAGGCAGCCGAAAGCCCAAATAAACCTGCAGTGCCCCGCACTCCAACCCCAAGCGCCCACAGGCAGCGCATCTCCACACCCGCCCACCAGTGTGACGTCAGGACCCCACTCAACCCATAAAATGAGCAATCCAGCGTCACCCCAGCCTGCCCGTGCAGCGAAATCCATACAACTGCGGATGCCCAGCCATTCACCAGGACGCCCCAGGCCATGAAAGGGCCCAGGTGGACTGAATGGATGGAGGATTTCCATCACTTTGTGAGAGGGTCAGGAGATGGTGATTCCCCCAACATCAGAGACATCTTCCTCAATCTTGTAGGGGGTGAAATTAAGACTATTGTAAAGACAATCCCCGCGGCCAAACAAAACAACTTTGCAGAACGAATCAAAGCACTGGACAAACTCCTCATAATTGAAGTAAATCAGGATTACAAAAGATACCTATTCAACCAATGTTCGCAAAAGCCACAGGAGACAGTGGATGAATTCATAACTCGTCTAAGGGTGAAGGGGGCTCACTGCCAATTCGATGCGTTTTCCCTTGAAGAAGCGATACGACTTAGGGGCATAGAGGGCTGCCTCTCACCCGCACTCAAAAAGCAACTATTGAAGAAGCCCCTCACCATTCCTGACGTCAGCAAGCTCGCCCGCATCTATGAGAGGGTTGACGCCCAAGCCGCATCCATGATCGGTACCAACAACCCCAAGGAAGACACTGCTGAACTCATAGCAGCCATACAACCACCTCCCCAGGGTGACAGAGGATCGCACCCATACAGAACACAAGCCTCACAAGTCCCACATCAATAGAGACAATGCTACCGCTGCAGAATGATATGATATGATATGATAAGGCATTTGTAACGCGCCTATACACAGGTGTTTCAAGGCGCGACGAGGCAGGGAGGGGGGAACAAGGGGAAGACAGACAACGATCCTACTAGGCCAGGTGTCATTCAGATCGCGCAAGTGCAGGGGGAGGGGGAGGGGAGAGACATTTCCACACTCAGGGTCATGCCCAGCTCTATCACAACGGTGCACAAACTGCGGGAGAGAAGGACATTTTCATTCAGTGTGTAGAGAAGGAATATCATTTTCCCTAACACGCCCACAAGTGCCCACCAGGACACTGCTCCGTCCACCGTCCCCACAATATAGACAGCCAAGATACTACCAACAGAATCAACGGCAATACGTCAGAGCCATCGAAGAATACCAAGGACATGAGTACCTGCATACTCCTGACCACACAGATCAACCACGATACTTAACAGATGAATATGACAATCCACCGGAAGAATATGGGGACGGGGAAATTTACCATGATCCTCCGGAGACCGCTTACAATGCACACTACGACCCACACAACCAGGGCGAGTATGTCAACCTCATACTCGACAATGAAGAAGCCAGAGAGGCCCCCAAAATTCCGATCAAGATGGAAAATAGCCTTTTCAATTCATGGTGGACTCTGGCGCTACCGTAAACATTATGGGCAAGCAAGACTATGCCAGGATGTCAAAGTGTCAAACCCACCAACGCTCGAGCCGTCACATTCGCAAATCTTTCAGTGGGGAGCCGCCACACCTTTGCAGACAATTGGACATTTCACACGCTGTTTCCTCCTAAACGGACGACAGGTAGACACCAGCATCCACGTCATTCGCTCACTTACTAGAAGTCGGTGCCTACTCAGCTATCACACAGCCTCTCGCCTGGGACTGTTCGAAATTCACGTAAAAGACACCATCACCGCAACAACGAACAATCTCAAAACCTCATCACGCAAGAGGACATCACACAGAAATTCCCAAAAATATGCTCAGGTTTGGGAAAACTCAAAGGTCCCCCTATTAAACTTCACATAGACCCCACCGTAGACCAGTACCACAACATCCTAGAAGAGTCGGATTTCACCTCCAGGAAGCAGTGTCGAAAGAACTTCAACAACTACTCTCCGATGGCATAATCGAACCAGCGATAGGACCAACACCATGGATCCCCCCCGCATGATCGTACCCAAAGAAGGGGGCAAGATACGCCTGTACGTTGATATGAGAGTAGCCAACACCGCCATCCAACACGAGAGACATCCAGGTCTGTGCATTGAGGACATGCTAGTGCAGCTCAACAACACCCAGATATTCTCCAAACTCAAACTAATCCAAGGTTAACACCACCTGGAGCTGCACCCCGACTCCAGGGCAATCACGACCTTCACAACACATGATGGTTTATTCAAATACCGGAGATTAAATTTCGGAATCTCGTCCACTGCCGAAATTTTCCAGGAGGCGATATGCCAAATCATCAGACCCATATGAGGAGCCCTAAATTACAGTGACGACATCCTCATCTTCGGGTCGTCAAAGGAGTCTCATGATAGTGCGCTGTATGGCTTCTGCGAAGTGTTGCAAGCTGCTGGCCTCACTCTCAACATCGCCAAATGCCGGTTCAGCAAAGCAAAGCTCAAATTTTTTGGACACATCTTTTCCAGCGAGGGGAGGATGCCAGACCCTGAAAAGGTTGACACAATCACCAACCTCAGTGAACCACAGCAGGCTGCAGATGTCCGCTCTTTCCTAGGCATGGCTGGATATTTTGCAAGATATATACCTCACTATGCTTCCCTCACAGAACCACTCAGGAGACTTCTACAGAAGGAGGCAATGTTTGACTGGACGCCGGCATGTCAACGCTCCTTTACTGACATCAAGCATGCCCTCACGGAAGCCCACCGCCTTGCTTAATTCAACCCGTCGTGGCACACGGAAGTAATAGTGGACGCAAGCCCAGTTCGCTTCGGAGCAATTCTAGCCCAGACCAGCGGCGCAGATGTCAACCCCAGGCACGTGGTTGCTTACGCAAGCAGAGCACTGTCAACCCCGGAAATGGTCTACTCCCAGGCAGAAAAAGAAAGTCTGGCCGCAGTCTGGGCATGTGAACACTTTCACAACTTCTTAATCAGAAAGAAATTCACCTTAAATACGGACTACCAGGCACTCCTCTCCCCATTTGGAAACCCTCACACCAAGATGCCTCCGAGGATCGAGCGATGGGGCATACACCTTCAAGATTACAACTATGACATTATTCACCGACCTGGAGGCGACCTAAACCACACTGACTACTTGTTGCGACACCCAGTTGGAGCCCCGATAACGCGAAAAGGAGATATTGCATATGTTCAATACATTGCATCGAACTCACTACCACCGGCACTATCGCTCAAGACTGTCGCTGCCGCATCGGCTGCAGACCCCACAACCGCTCTTGCGATCAGCCTCACGATGACCAGCAAATGGAGAGACCACCGGAGAGCAATGTTGGCCCACCCGGGGGTGAGCAGGCAGGAAATTGAAAGACTAGCTAGAGTGCACAATGAACTAGCTGTAAAAGACAATAACATCCTACTCAGAGGGTGCCGAATTGTCATCCCGGCCACTCTAAGAAATGAGGTTGTCCGCACCGCATATGAAGGACATAGGGGGGCTGAAAACACAAAAAAACAACTAAGATGTCATGTCTGGTTTCGATTCCTAGAAGCTGCAGTCGATGAGTGGGTCAAGAACTGCCACGCCTGCCAGTGCACTTCACCAGTTGAAGCCCCTGCCCCTCTACAACACACGCAGATACCCGATCACCCATGGGAAAGAGTAGCCATGGATTTCTACGGACCTACAGAATCAGGTGACTACCTCCTACTCCTGATAGACGAACACTCACGGTTTCCGATAGTAAAAAAAGTTGCCACCACAGCTTTTCCTCACGTAGCTGCGGTACTGGAAGAAATACTCAGCAAATGGGGGATTCCCAGTGTAATCAAGTCCGACAACGGACCACCATTATGCAGACATGAGTTTGGGACCCTGGCAAGACACCTAGGATTCAATCACATGAAAATCACCCCTCGCTACCCGCAAGCAAACGGGATGGCGGAGCGATTTATGGCGTCAATCAAAAAGACAATCCAGAGAGCCAAAATTGAAACAGTCAACCCACATCAAGCATTGTGTCGACTCCTCAGAGACTACCGGAACACACCACATGAGGCCACGAACAAGACGCCTGGTGAACTCATGTTCTGCTATGGAGTACGCACCCACATCCCACGGAACCCGACCGTCGCGGAGCCTCCAGATGTCGAAATACTCCAGAGAGATGCAGAAGGGAAAGAGAGGGTGAAACGGGACACTGACGCCAGGCGCAAAGCAACACCAAAAGACAAATAGTCAAATAGGTGATGAAGTTCTGGTATAACAACCGATGATACGGAAGACAGACCGACGGTTTTCCCCGAGCCCCATGAGTATCAAAGCAATAAAGGGGACGATGGTGACAGGTCAAGACCAAGACAAAGCCATCACGAGGAACTGCCAACAATTCAAGCACTACTTCAAGAGAGAAGATACCGAGATTCCCCTAAGACCTGTTACCC
Source organism: Ambystoma mexicanum (assembly GCF_040938575.1). Lineage (NCBI taxonomy): Eukaryota > Metazoa > Chordata > Amphibia > Caudata > Ambystomatidae > Ambystoma > Ambystoma mexicanum. The sequence goes on along the minus strand of NC_090934.1, from coordinate 339,249,634 downwards.
CAGAGCCACGGGTCCTGAGAGACGACTTGTGGGGCCCTCCCGAAGGCGATCCTGGAGGGAGAGAACAGGGCGTGGAAGCCCAGAGCCCGGCGGGGTCAGAAGCCCGAGATGGGAGGCCACACCGGACAATCAAGAAGCCAATGCGGCTGGTCGAAGATTGTTAAGCTGACGTTTGGACCTATCATTCGGGGGTGGTGTTACCGGCCGATGCAGGGTTAACAGCAGCCCCGCCCGCTAGAGAGGCGGGACTCTATGACGTTGATCGTGGGGAGTTGGGAGTTCTCGGAAAGGCACACAAAGCGCCAGTTACAGTTTGAGAATATGGAATAAAGTTTTGGCAAGAAACCCTCTGTGCGTATGCGTCCTCCTTTACATAGGGATACGCAAAAACTGCTAATACTGGTAATGGAACAGGCAAAGTTAACTATGTCTAATTACTCTGCTTTATGATCAGTATGTCCACAATAGGCATACAATGACTCTTATAAAGTGGATTTTCACAATTCAATTTTTAATAAATGTTTGTAACAATACGATATAAAATAATAGCTCAGCGCGTGTCGGGTCATTCTCTTCATCAGTAGCAACATATTAAAGGTTCTTAATGTTCTACAATTTTCATGAAGCATCTGAAGAATAATTGAAAGATACAATCAGTTTCACCCTCTTTAAATACATATACGTAGTCGGTGCTGCATCTATGTTATGGCATTAGTAATTCCGAATTCGTCCGAATTCAGGGGAGGACCCATTTTGCCCTTTGTTGCTAATCTCCTACTGATGAATCTTAGCTCCACCCTTTCAACTTCGTTCTGTTCTTTTAACCTGCCCAGATTAAGACTTCAAATTCATGCTTAGCTTTCCCTTGAGCCCATAATTCAGCTATAAGTCAATAATATGAGTCACATACCCACACTTAGCCTCACACTTAGCCTCCTGGCATGAAGATAAGTCCTGTCTTGACAATATAATAAACGGTACAATTACTATGCATGCATATTTGGTAGACAGTAGTAGAAAAATTACCTGTGTGAAGGACACGTAGGACACGCAAATGACTGGAATTTGCTGTCTGTATTTTTACAGTCCAAAAAGATCAACACAAATGTCAAATCATTGAATGTAAAAGTCTTAGAGATAACCAAGTGAAATCTCTCAGCCTCTCATCCCAGGGTGAGTGCAGCTCCTTGCAAACTGGCTTGTCTGGGCTCCAGGCTGCTGACTATCTAGTAAGAAAGGTCCACAACAAGTCCAAATCCATGGTTTGGTGAATGGGGACTTACTGGTCCTGCCAAGGTCGGACTGGACCAGTAGCTTCTTTGTTTCTTCCTATTCTTGGTGATTTCAACCCCTCATACTTCATAGTCACTGTATTGCCATCCAAACACTGACAACAGCTAGCCACCCGCGGCTCCAAAAGCCCAAACTGTCTGAATGAGCTTCTTGGCTTATATTGGGAGATCTTTCCACCTCCTGAGTGGGATTCTGGGTGAGTGTGTTCACCTGTTATTCCCTATTGAAGGAGGGAGGGCCCTGGCTGTTGCTTTCAGCCTCATCTGGTTCCAGCTGAGGCTAAGGGGACCATACTAAACATATGTCAAACTTGGTGGCCATTTTGGATTTTATGTGAGTGTCTGGAGGGCCTGGGTGAGCTGCCTGTGAAAAGAAACAGTCTTTTGTGCTATGCCGGACATTTAAGTCCTGTTTGAAGAGATTAGCCATGTTGCCAACCCTAATTTCATGCCTTTCATTGTGTTTCCAGTTGTTTGGCAACTTTGTGGGTTCGTGCACTGCACAAGTATGTTGGTCCATCAGTCATCTAAGGGTGATTTGTAGTTGAAAAAAGTGGGGTTTTGAAGTCTCTCACTGGGGATGAGCGCCTGATTTGGAGGTCACCAGGGGTTGCAGCCGCGACAACCGGGTCACAGTTTGCAACCCCTGGGGACTCCCTTCTGACCCCAATGATTTTAAAGAATAAATAAAAAGATTTGTTTGGAGGGAAAAAAGAAAAGCGGAAGCTCCTGGTGCAGCAGGGGCCCCCACATCCCCTGTGGTGCTGGGACCCACACCACACCAGGTCTGGGGGGTCCCCGGCCCAGACCTCACCCATCAGGGTAAAGGCTGGGCTGCGGACGTGTTCAGTAAGGGTTGGAGTTGGAGCTGACTGTGACATGTGGCTTATGTCACATGCCACATTCAGCTTCAAACCCTTCTCCCTTGGCTTCCTTGCAGCTCACATACAGGAACTAGGGAGCTCTTGCAGCTTCCTGTTTCCAGGACGTGAGCAACACAGAGGAGCCAAGGGTGACCTGGAAGGATGGAACAAAGCTGCCAAGAAAAAGTGAAGAAGGCTTTTAAAACATCTAAATATGTGTATTTTGCTGCATGTGTGAAGTGCGTGTCAAATGCATGTATGTGAATGGCGAGAGAATGAGAAGTGATGTGATGTGTGTTTTTGAATGTTCTAGTTGGGTGGGAGGGTGTGTGCCCGTATAAAGATTTCAATGAGTGGATGTAAGAGAAGGTGTGAGTGAGTGACTGGTGGGGAATGCTTAGAAAGTTGATGGTGTGTTTTTGAATGTTCTGGGTGGGTGGGTGTGTGCCTGTGTAGAGAATTAAATGAGTGGATGTAAGAGAACGTGTGAGGCAGTGACTTGTGGGTGAATGTGTATGAATGTGACAGTGTGTTTTTGAATGTTGTGGGGGGTGTGTGCCTGTGTAGAAAATGCAATGAGTGGAAGTAAGAGAAGGTGCAAGTGACTAGTGGGTAAATGAGTATGGAGGTGATGGTGTGTTTTTGAATGTTCTGGGTGGGTGTGGGCCTGTGTAGAGAATGCAATGAGGTGATATAAGAGAAGATTTGAGTGAGTGACTGGTGGGTGCATGAGTATGGATGTGATGGTGTGTCTTTGAATGTTGTGTGTGCATTTGTGTCCCTATAGAGAATGCAATGAGTGGAAGTAGAAGGTACAAGTGACTTGTGGGTGAATGAGTATTAAGGTGATGGTGTGTTTTGGAATGTTGTGGGTAGCTGTCTGCCTGTGCAGAGAATGGAATGAGGTGATATAAGAGGTTTGAGTGAGTGGCTGGTGGGTGAATGAGTATGAATGTGATGGTGTGTTTTTGAATGTTGTGGGTGGCTGTATGCCTGTGTAGAGAATGCAATGAGTCTATGTAAGAGAAGGTGCGAGTGAGTGACTGGTGGGTGAATGAGTATGAAGGTGATGATGTGTTTTTGAATGTTGTGGATGGGTGTGTCTGTAGAGAATGCCACGAGTGGATGTAAGAGAAAGTGTGAGTGAGTGGCTGGTGGGTGAATGAGTTTGAAGGTGATGTTGTGTTTTTGAATGTTGTGTGTGCATTTGTGTCCCTATAGAGAATGCAATGAGTGGAAGTAGAAGGTACAAGTGACTTGTGGGTGAATGACTATGAAGATGATGGTGTGTTTTGGAAATTTGTGGGTAGCTGTGTGCCTGTGTAGAGAATGCAATGAGTGGACGTAAGAGATGGTGGGAGTGACTGGTTGGTGAATGAGTATGAAGGTGATGATGTGTTTTTGATTGTTCTGGGTGGCTGTGTGCCTGTGTAGAGAATGCAATGAGTGTATCTAAGAGAAGGTGTAAGTGAGTGACTGGTGGGTGAATGGGTATGAAGGTGATGGTATGTTTTTGAATGTTGTGGATCGGTGTGTGTGCCTGTGTAGAGAATGTAATGAGTGGATGTAAGAGAAGGTGTGAGTGAGTGAATGGTCGGTGAATGAGTATGAATGTGATGGTGTGTTTTTTAATGTTCTGGGTGGGTGAGGGTGTGCCTGTGTAGAGGATTCAATGGGTGTAGGCAAGAACAGGTGTATGACTGACTGGTGGGTGATTGAGTATGACTATGAGGGTATGTTTTGAATGTTCTGTGTGTGTGTGTGTGTGCCTGTGTAGAGAATGAAATGAGTGGATGTAAGAGAAGGTGTGAGTGAGTGACTGGTGGGCAAATGAGTGTGAATGCGGCAGTGTGTGTTTGCATGTTGTGGGTGGGTGGGTGATTTGGCAGTGTGCCTGAGTGGTGAATGCAGTGTGAATGAATGTGAAAGGGGATGTATGGGTGTGTGACCAGTGGGTTAGAAGGGGTGCATATGTGCATGTGTGTTTAAGGCCCTGGGAGCTGGGGATCCCTAGAGCTTTATTGACACATCTTTTATTAACTGTGCATGGTTTGCTGGTATTTTCGGGCAAAGCCAATTTCATAAGTGTCATTTCCTGGATAGACTGGCATGTTGGTGCAGTCAGACTAGCAATTGCTTACTGTGGCATGATATTTATTACTTATTTTTTTTTTAAGCAAGCATGATAAGTAGTGTTACCTCTCTGTTTTGGTGAGCGGCCTGTATATTTTTTTACTGCAGCAGGACTTTTTATTAACTGAGCATTTATGTCGAAACAAGCATGATACAAGTTTCAATGGGTCTAGAGTGGCTTACATTGGAACCAGTTTGGACAGGTTTTCATATTGTGACCTGTCATTTTTAATGGCCAAACCAATGGGAGTATGTTCTTACATAGGAGTACTGGCATGTACTGCAGAGCCAGTTTTGTGCCCAGTGCCGGTGATGATACTATATAAGAACATCTTAAAGCGAACATGAGTATGGTCTTATATGGGAATACTAGCATATGTTGGTGGAGCCAGCATGGAAATATATGGGCACAGACAACATGAAAATGGTTTTTCATACTGGCATACATTGCAGGACCAGCATGATAATGCATTGGGAAATGCCATGTGCACTTTTGGTGACTTACATCTATTGTACTTTTTTCATGATTTACCCTACACTCTACAAAACTGATTGTTGGCCTTTTACCCAAATTGTGGGCTTCTGACCCACATTGTCACAGAAAATGTGATGTATATTGCACCATTTTAACCCATTATTCAAAACATATTCTCAGGGGAGAGGGAAGAATCCCCCCTAAACTCCAAATCCATTTTTGTTAGTTCGGGCTCCCTCGCTATGCTCGGTCACAATTGCATAGCTACAAATATTTATGCACTCCTAAAAAACAATTCACCAACCACCACTGGTGGCAGGTATATTTGTGCACCAGGCACTGCCCCCTTCTTTCTACGTAACGTGAAACATTAAATCTTTGATTAAAAAACGTGTACTTCTTTCACTTGCTAGTGCATGCACCTGCAGCGGCATTAATCATCATGGACATTGCAAACACATTGTGGTCCGGGCCGGCCCGGGGTGTGGCATGCCCTGTTCTTTGTTAAGGAGCTTGGGGTGCCCCCACAGCATGGCCCGCAGTGGGTTCCCAAATATTGTGCTATGCCATTTTCTGACTAAGGCATAGTGTGCAGTGTGCGCCTTGAGGTCTGCCAGTGAGTCCCCGGGTGAGAAGCAACTTGTGGGCTTTTTCAATTTAAAACAACTGTGCGGTGCCACAGATTTATTTGTGCAGCAATAATATTACATAAAATGGTGGGAGCTTGTTAAGTCCTCTGACACCCAGTATTACGCTTAGATAATAAAAACTATGGGGGTTCTTGGGAATAGTGAAAGAACGTTTCCCAGATATTATACTCCAGCAAAGATAATATTATCATGTGCTCTCCCCTGTGTGCACGCATACCAGTCTAATAGGTTTCTTCTATTGTAGTGGTAGCTGACTCATAGATACATTTATAACCAGGGAATTTTGTTAATACTAAATCCTGGCCAATCATTTCATTTTCAGAACTTGCTCATGCAGTATTTTGCTCCTGGGTAAAAAGCAGTGCCCGCCTCCCCAGTTCAGTGCTTTTTTGGCTTGTTTAACACAGCAACGCCACAGATAACGAGTACTTCTGTGTATATTGATCTATAGATGTTTCATACACTTGCTGTAGCCTGCATTAGAGATTTTGGTTACCCTGTTACAAGTACCGCATTATGTATGTTTTACATATAGACCCGACGTCGAATATGGAAAATGACATTCCCCAAATCTGTGATCATGGACCAATCACGCCTCCCTCTGTGCCTCGGTTCTTATATCTGGGTGCAATGAGAGCATCTAGAAACACGGGTGCTAGACGCATCTGAAAAATCTGAAGGTCGTTTGCCATCACTTCCAGTGATGTCACTTGGGGGTGGGGTCAAATGACATCACTTCCTGTGATGTCATCAGGGGTCAAGGGTTGTGTGATGTCACTTCCACTACTCCATGAATTTTGGTGAAATGAAGTCCCTGGACTGGTCCCTGTTAAGCAACAGAGGCTCAGGAAGAATCACCCATAGATCCTCCCCATTGTGCCCCTGGACCCATCATCCACTGGTTCGGGGAGGCACCTGGCTCCCTAAGTCACTCTCCTGGTGGTCTGCAGAGCCAGGCTGAGAACTGCATCACACATTAACTTATGTCTTGAAGACATTACGTTATCTTAAATATTAAATGGTACCGTACAATGCATGTACACCTGGTGGACTGAAATTCAATCACATAGCTGTAGCAACATCATTGTCAGAATTATACGAAATATTACATTATTCCTCCCAATTTGACAATAAAAGGAGTAGGGCGTGCCTATGAACACAGGATGCATGGCCCAGGTGTTTCAATACGCTGCTATATCTAATTGGAAACAGTACCTTTCTCAAAGTACTCCAGAGAAATAGAGATAAAATAGATAGTTCAGACGATATTGTAATGCAATAAAGTACTCAATGGCAGTGATGCAGCTCTGAGAGAATGGGTCGTTTGATTAAAATGGGAGGTATTCTCACTAACTGGACACTCATACAGGGCCGCTATCAGTCAGGGCTTTTCATGATCTTTGCCACCTCACATCTGCAATTCTGTCACTACTACAGAAGCAGAAAGAATGATGTTTCAATGACGTTACCCCGGTAATGCCAACATTTCAGAAGCATGGCAGCTGAATTGCTCTGCCCCAGCCCTGCCATCTTTGCAGAGGCAAATAGTGTGGAGTTTAAGTAGCTCTCAAATGGCCCTGCATGCATTTCAATTCCAATCGAATGCCTCTAGCTGAGATGTGCCTTTTATTCTGGTGCAAAGGGTGTCATGCGAATTAAGCAACTGGTTTTCGTTTGTAAACTACTTTCATGGCAATGCATTTTCTCACCTCCTTCAACAAATTCATAACGGGTCCCATTTTTTAGTTTACTTTAAAGTTGCACTTAATAGTTTTCTACATCTTCTCATTTCTGCATTATAAAATTAAAGGGCAGCTTAATAAAATATAGTTTAATGTATCTGTGGCTTCCTATTGGGCAATATTTCTATAGTAGTCAGTATTTCTATGAAATGCACCCCCACGTGTAAATGGCCCAGGTCAAACCTGTAATCTAATCCTGTGTTCTTTACTTTCTACTACTCTTTTTTATTATTGCAATGCAGTGTTATTGTTCTTGTTCAATGGATTACTTTATACCAAAGGAAAAACAGTCATGTACCCAAACATTTATATAACATTACTATCCATACAATGTCTCAATCACACCCCTCTGATTCCCTGCTCAAAGTATTAATACTGTTAACATGAATACAATAATCTATTAATGCAAATCTTCCTAAATATGTTAAAGGGCTGAAAAGGTGCTGCTACCTTCTACTGTTTCCTGAGAAAAAATACATTGTTAGATATCTGAAAACGAAATTGTTTTACACTATTTCAGGATGTTGTCACTGATATTGCAGGAGGTACTTAATGTCACATAGAAGAAAGTTGATACGCTCACTATATTTTATTTACAGTGGATAGATAGTATACATTGCAATGCCAATTCATCTCAAAGGCAAAAAACAGCACCCAGAACTAATGCCAGCACGTTTAATTGGAATCACTTTTTCCAGGCATGGATTGTAGCTATCATCCCCACTTACGGGTCCACCAGCTGAGACCTAGGTAGGCCTGAGCAAAGTCAGGGCCTCGGTGAAGGTTCAGGGCCTTTACCAGTCCTGTACATTCCCTAAACAGGGGCAATTACTATTCATACTCTAAAGTTAATCTGGGGTGCAAGTAGTTTTATTTTTTGTTAGGGAAGTTGGGCTCCACGTGCATTGTGCACGCCCAATCTCACTTAAAAAAAGATGGCTGCCAACAGAGGAATTAGAAAAGGGACAGAGTCCTTTTTCTACTTCCTGTGGAAGTGGCAAAGGGTGGAAAGGTGCGCTGGGACCAGAGAACAAATCTCCAGTCCAGCATGTAAGTTGGGATGGAGGAAGTGAATGGGGCTAAGGTGCAAGATGCCTTTCGGTGTTTGGGGGACCGTTGGGGCATGGGGAGGCAAAAGGGAGCAACACCTTGTTGCCTCCCCACAATCAAGATGGCGGACCCACAGAAGGGCCTTATGTGGCTGGAGAAACGCGGGCAGTACACTGTGTGTTCTCCACACATTTCCAGCATCTGATTGACTGAGCACCCTTCCCACGGTGCAAATGGTACTTAATAGATATATTGAGCTAGTCCCCAAAATGGTCAATTTGACCACGTAAATCCTGATGCTTTGGATGTCATGTATGACCATTACACAATCCACCAATTTAATTTCCGAGATGTCATGGGTGATAAAAATGATTGCATACTTGCCAAGCAAAAGGGTGTCTGATGAGTGTGGCAAAAGAACTTGGAATCACATTGTTTTCTCCCTCTTGTTCCCAGAGGGAAAGGAGGCAGATATGACCAATTCAGATAAGGGCATCATAGCTGCGTTGTCTAAGGAAGTACAGATCACAGGTTCTGACAAAACGGCCTTCATTTATCATTTGTTTGAGAGCAAACTATCCATCTTGTGCTAAGATGTTAAACATACATTAAATACTAGCACTTGTTTTGTAAATATTTCAGCAAGGGAACCTATTTAGATAATGATATACAAAATTTGAATCTTATAATTGAAGATCACCATCGTCTTGGCCAATATGGTTCGTAACAAATTAGTACCAGTTCCAGCGTAATTCTTATGTTGCTAATGAACCTCGGACCTCATACTTTGTTTGCCACTCTCATCTGTGAAGATGCCTCATTACACGTAGTGCGGTAAGGGTTTACCGGTACCAGTAAGGGCACCGGTACTGGTAAACCCTTACCGTCTTACTACGAGGTCCCTTTGCGGGTTGGTACTTTAACGCCTGCTGTTCAGCAGGCGTTAAAAACCAACCCGCAAAGGGACCAGGGTGCTAATTACGGTACCGCAATTTGCGGCACCGTAATTAGCACGTTCCCCATTCCCATAGAGCCCTATGGGGCAAAAATGCGAATGGGGAAGGGCAATGGGGAAGGGAGAATTACCGCCCCACCAACCTTGGAATAGGGCGTTAATTCCCCTTTCCTCCAAGGCGGTGCCGGTATTTTACCGGCACCCTGGTCCACCACCTACCGTGTAATGAGGCCCCATGTCTGGTATGGTTTCCATGACTTTCCATAAAGAAAATAAAATATAATAATAGGGGTGGGTTTTAGGTGTAAAAAAATAAATTAACAATTTTTGGTTAAAATTGGGATAAAGGGGAGGGAGACTAAGAGAGTTTAGGAGTAGGAGAGGTTATTAGGTATTTTTACTATGTGCACTGTAAAAGGCATTTAAATATTTTTTCTTGTAATGTTTTCTGCACTCTGTAATTGTACGTCTCTGTTATTTCTGCAATGAAATCACAGTGAACTGAACATTTCCTTTGAGGATAATAATTCCAATTCAGATTAACTCTACTTATTCAAATTCTACTATAGATCAAGAATGCTCCCAAAGGTGGCCATGACATGAATGAGGCTGCATTGCAATTAATCAAAAATACCACTATGTGTGGCATTCCCCCTGAAGGGACACATTTAGAGCTGAGAGCACAAGTGCTATGCTTTCAACAATATAAATGTGTCAACTATTTCCCTCACGTTTACAGAAGCAATGTCAAATACAGTAAATGTAATTTCAATTTCCTCAGACCTAAATGTACAAAATCCAGGTGAACGGTTTAATGTTTAATGTATGCTATCAGACAGATTGTAATTTGCATGTGTCGCAAAAACACAAATAATTTCAAGCGAGACGAGCTTCCAACTACATCAATGATTAAAACAGAATCATTGCCTCCTTATGGAGCATAAATATTGGCATCCACTTTGTCACAGATAACTCTTCTGCACTAGCACAATATCCCACCGGTGTTTTTTAGGCACTCATTATTCCTGCGGCCTGCCTTGAGGGGTGAGTGTGTCCTGTCCTTCATTCCGGCTCCTCCAAGCTTTTCCATCGGCTGGGGTTGAAATTTAAATTTGATTTGCCATCTTTGCCGTGTTGCAGCATTCACTGCCTGGTGTCATGTTATCCCCTCTTCCCTTCCCTCCTCCCATGCCCTCCTCCCAGCCCTCCGCCAACCCATGATTGGTTCTGTGCCCTTTCCATTGGGCTTCGGTACTTGGTGTGCACAGTGGTTTTTCGGTGTGCATTATTCCTGCGGTGTGCCTCGAGGATTGAGTGTGTCCTGTCCCTCATTCCGGCTCCTCCAAGCTTTTCCATCGGCTGGGGTTGAAATTTAAATTTGATTTGTCATCTTTGCCATGTTGCGGCATTCACTGCCTGGTGCCCTTTTAGCCTTCTTCCCTTCCCTCCTCCCTACCCTCCTTCCAGCCCTCCCCTGACCCATGATTGCTTCTGTGGCCCTCCTTTAGTCTTGACTGCAGGGTAGCCACTCTGCCTGTTGCAGCTTCTTCCGGAGAAGGACTCCAAGGCAAAGGACAGCTGCACAGGAGCAGCTCCACATGGTGTCTGTCGGTGTCAGTCCGGGAACGAAGAAGCCTGCAGGTGTCAAACTGCTGCAACTACTAAAGTAAGTGCAATCACTGCATCCCATTAAACTGACCTAACCATCTAAATACTCTGTTGATGATATTGCATCACACATAGCATCTCAGTGAACTGTATTGCTTGGTCATCTCTCTAGGAAAGTTTGCTTTTCCTTTTTTACATTGTGGTTCAGTTGAAACCTGGCCTTTTTCCCACTTTCTTGGAATGTTAAATCTGGGTATTTGTACATTGTTGTGTGTGTTGAAACTAGGCCTCTTTCCCTCTATCTAGGAATGTTGAATCTTGGTGTTCTTACAGTGTGTTTTGCTCCCCCTGTCTTTCATCCACGCTGCTTCTGCATTCCCGTGTGGTTGCCTGTTCATTGTCTCCTGTGTGCCTCCTTCTGTGTGTACCCTCTAGTTTGTTGCCTCCTGTAGTGCTGCTCCCCTATGGGGTTTCTATGGTGCTCTCAATCCCTCCCATCTTTTCAAACTGCTACTCTATCTCCTATCCTATCCATCTCACTAAGTCTGGTAGGAAAATGTTCAAGAGGGATATCCCGATCTTCAACCCTGGCCTCCCTATTGCTGATACCCACATCAGAGCTTCCTACAGACAGACCCTAAATGACATCCTTTTTTTCGTTCCCTCTCCAGACCTATGCACCGCTCATATGGTCTCAGCTCTGTCTCCGAAGAGGGAAAACCCAAACATACCATCCCTCCCGATGGACCCTCCCAACCGGAAGAAGTATCCACGACAAAACAACCACCGACCGTATGAGTTTACACCGATCCCCACTGCTCCCATCATCGGCACGCACCACGGAAGATGCCCGGCCAGCCGACCATACAACCCTGCGGTGGTACAAACCCCCAAAGTGTGCGAGGAGAGGCAAGACTGAGTTGGAGACAACTACATGGACAGAATCGACTAACAACACCACAAAGGCCATGCTGCAAGTCATTAGAGACGTCATGACGACATGGCTAGGTTAGACAGGAAGCACACGTGCATTCCGCACCCTCGGGACTTTCACACACCAACCTGCACAAAGAATACATGCGTGCAGTTCTATGAGATAGAGGACGGTAACATATACATACTGTCTGCAAGTTTATTATTTTGTAACTTAGGCCGCTACAGCACTGCAGAAACGCAAGAGGTCAGAAGAGATTGTGCGCATGCTTGCAGATGCTACTGTCATGGCCACAGAACTAAGGGCCAGTCCTCCCTCATCCCCAGGGTCCAAGTGGACCCAGTCTTGGTGCCTCTGGTACCAGGGTCATGTAAAAGTGTGCCTAGCACACTCTGTGCCAAGGGCACGTGCAGCAGGGAGAGGCTGTCATGATGCATACCCCTGGGCATCCAGACCCCCTCCATCAGCCCCGGGAGCAGGCATCATGTTGCCTTGAGAAAACCCAACAACCCCTGCTAGGGACTGTCTGGGTTCAGTCCTGGCGCCTTCGCGTTATTCTGCATCCAGCAGCGTAACATCCACTGTGCCAGCAGCAGCATCCAGCCTTCTGCCACGCCCGCCTCGAACCTGGAGCACCTAGAAAGAAGGAAAGAAGCAAAGGTTAGAACATTGCATCTTCAAACCAGAGGAAAGACTTTGTTTTAAACGCATCGCATCGCCAGCATACTCACCGTTCCACGCAGCATCTCTTCGATCTGGCGCTGTCTCCATCCTTATATCGCTGAATCCTGGCACCTAAGGGGGACAAGAAACAACAAGGTGAGCAGAGAGAACAGACTGAGACAATCTCCTTAGCCGCCATATGCTTACCTGATTTTATCGCCAGAGGTATAATTCATACGCACGCCACATCTTCTTATGCCACACCTGTAAAATAAGGAGAAAGCAGCAAGTTTAACCCTTGGCAATATTTACCAGACAGTGTTGGGTAACACAGACCTTTACCGGAGCGCTTTCAGCTGTCAATCTTCAAAGCTGCAAGATAAAAAAGAAATTGGACAGGAGTGAACTCCAGACATTTTGAACTCTTACGAACTATATACTTACGGCTCTTCGCCAGGACCTTTTGGAGTCAGGATTCGTCTACAACTCTTCCAATATCCTCCGTCCAGTGAAGTAACTGGTCATCAACGCGCCCCTGCGTGCTTCGCAGGATGGAGGGCTCATCCTTCAAGAATATAAGGTGAGATTGCTGAGAGGGCGCTTCAGAGGTGATTAGTGGGGAGGACAGTGGGGGTGCTATCACTTGAGTCCACAAGTGGCTAAATCCATCTCTCCACTTGTAGGAGAATATTTCTACGGGTCAAGCTGACAAGATTAGGAGGGCAGATCCAGTCAGTCATCGCTGCACTACGCATCACGTGGGTGGAGGTCGCAGCAGTCCGGGTCCGACCGACGCCCCTGTTGGAGCCAGGTGAGCGTAACAGTGGCCATAGAACAACATTGGAAGGCACATGCAGGAGTCCCTGGGCGGGGCAAGGTGGATCCACTAGGCAGGGCTAAAGGGAGGGGCCAGGGCCAGCCTATATAAGGCCAACCCATCCACATGCCACTGCTTTGCGTTGTTCTGCTTTTGCAGCGTAACACTTACTGCTGTTCTTACTTGCGCATCCACTTGATCCCAGCTGCTTCATCTCTGAATACATCTTACCAGATTCCAGCATCTCCACTGCAGACAGTGCTTTTTACTTGCTTTCAGCTGCTCCATCACTGTACGCGCCTCTGACCTGATTCCAGCTACTCCATCGCTGTGTGCACCTCTTACCTGAATCCAACTACTCCATCGCTGTGGGCGCCTCTTACTGAATCTCGCTATTCCATCGCCAAAGGCGCTCCTACCTACTCCCAGCTCCTCCATCGCTGTGGGCGCCTCTTACCTGCATCCCATCTCTATCGGAATCGGGGCCTTCTTCTCATCTGATCCAGGCGTCCAGCTAACCGGAGCTCCACTTCGTTCCTTTTCTTTGTGACGTCTGCACCCTGCAACTGCAGAGCTGCATCGAGCATCCAGACTTTGTTCTTCACAGTCGGTCTTCTCCTGCAAGAGAAAAGAGAGAACAACAGGTTAGAATTCATAACAATAACAAACGCTTGGCCGCCATACCAGTGCCTTGAGTTCCTTTAGACAGGCCAACTAACCAGTTACATCAGACTCAAGGAACTCCCCGGATTCGCTCCACGACTCCGATCTGCTTCTTCATACCTATAGGGATGAGAATAGACATTGCAAGAATTCTTATTGAACAAGACAAAGACACACACCAAGCCAAGGTGATACCGGCCCCAGCAGGAACTCGTCCCTGCAAAATACAAAACAAATCAAAGTAATTCAGCCTCACACGGTGGCCTCACACGTGACTCAGTCAAAGCTAACGTGATGCCAAGACCTAGGGATAGGAAATCACAGACGTTTCATGCCTAAGACCGAGCTTGCAACAAATTGCAACATATCAGCAACTATATATGCCGGGAATGGACACTCTCATGGCAGTAGTATACCCACACCATTCTTACTCTCTGTCACATAGTCACACATTGTTGATGCACATTATCCATGACCAGGTGTTTTGCAGGTTGGGAACAAAGTTTGTCCCAGGCTTGGGTGTCCACGGCCTGGCCAATCAGAACACTGCGGGCTAGGGACAGGTGGCAGGAATCACCAGCCAATCACTGGGATAGCTAATGTAAAGTAACACTTCCATAGTAACCATTTTAGGGATGATCCAAGCACACCACCTGACCCAGCGGCTTATACTAAAATTGTACACTATATGTCCCCATACTGGGCCTATCAATTAGGGAGCCAATCCTGTGTGGCGTTAGGTTTGGGAACGGAACTCGCTGATTGATGCAAATAGCAACGTCGTTTGTTTACAAAACTGACCTGCGAGACAGAATATGTGGGATTTGCCTGGAGTACTCCATGTAGATGATCCCTGTGGTATGTGCTAATAAACTGCAGAATGCTTGCTCCTTGTGTGGACCTCGACTTCTTTACTTTAGGACAAGGGAAGGAGTTGGGGCCTTCCGTGAACCAGAGGTCTGCAGACCCCAGGTGAGGCTCTGCTGGCCCCAGAACTACCCTAACACTTCCTCTACCATTAATGGTGGCACTCGGTGGGTGGTCCCCTTGGCCTCCTTCCACTCCCCCAAGACCACTGGTAATGTCTATTTGAATGGCACTATCTTGGTCCATGGCCCCAGCCTAATCTCCTCCTTTTTGATAGGTATCTTCCGCATTTTATCAATTTCCTTCTCCCACTACTCCTACTAGCACCTATCTGGCTTCTCTGCGACCTTCTGCCAATACCTCTGCCCTCTCTTGGGCCCTTTACCACTTCCACTGGGTGTACCTTAAGCCTGTACCCCACCGCAGAAGTCTTTCAAATGTGACAACCTTCTCCACGTCGCTACTCTCAACTCCTGCTCTGCTGTCAAACACTCCTCTGACATCTGCACCGCCTCTAAGAACTTGACCTGGATGTCCTTGCTCTCACAGAAACATGGTTCATTTCCAGCTCTGTTAGGAGTTTTGACACTCTCCTCCCTTATAGCTACAAGATCCTCTCCGATCCCAGAACCAACCTACCCAGAGGTGGAGTTGCCCTGATCTTTCCAGAGTGGGTCCCTGCTTCTTTCATTCATAGGCAGGACTACTCCTCCTTTGAATGCCTGGTTTGAAGGCTCTCCATCTCTCCTGTCCTCTCTTTGACTGTGGCCACCATCTACAGGCCACCTGGCCAGGTTGCCTATTTCCTCTCAGAGTGGGCTGACCTCTCCTCTTCTCTATTTCTTCTCTCAACTTTTCCTCCACAGAGACCTCAACATCCACCTGGATGATTCTAATCCCTCCTCTGGGATCTTCCGCAACCTCTGCGACACTCTCTCTCCTCCATTCTACCCTCTGGTCCGACACACTCTGCCAGATACACCTTGGATGTTCTCATCTCCTCTGACATCCCACTCTCTAACCCTCTCAACACTCCTCTCGCATGGACCGGCCACTTTTTGCTTTCCCCTCACCTAAAACTCTCTGTCCCTCAGGCAAAGCCCACCGCAGCACTGCCACCTACCTTCTCGGACATTCGGCCCATGAAGCGTGTGTCAATGGATGCTTTTGCCTCTACTTTCCCTGCTACTCTTGCTCCTGTGGCTGACTCACACTCAGACGCAGCCCTCTCTAAGCTGCATCTTTCTATCTTCAATACTTTTGACATGTTTGCCCCTGTCATGAGAATCCGTCTGGAGCCTAACTCCAAGTGAAAATCTTGATATGACTCTGAACTGACCAGCCTGAATCGCAAGTGCTGGCTGGCTAAGTGGAAGTGGAGGTCTTCAAGTGCATCCTCTGACAAACTGGCCTGCCGCCTGTTCCAAAGGCAATACAGGCACTCTGCCCTGTCCAAGAAGAGAGTTCACATCCAAGCCTGTGTCTCTCCGGCCTCTAACAACAAGTCCGAACCCTTTCAAATTTGCGAAAAGCTGGCCACCCTTCTGCAGTCTCCACCTCTCCTGTTCCTTCCCAGGCCCTCTGTACAGCTCTGGCTTCTCACTTCACCACTAAATCTCTGGACATCCTATCCTCACTCTCCTCCTCTTCTCCCTCCACTTCTCTCTGCCCCCTCTGGCTGCCTCTGCCTCTCCCTCTCCTCATACTTTCTCCTCTTTCTCTCTGACGGCAACCAACAACGTTTCTAGACAAGTCCAATCTATGAAAGTGTTGTCCAAACAGCTGCTCCTCCAGAACCATCAAGGACCATATTGACACCCTTGCTCCAGTCTTGGTCAATTTCTGCGATCACTATTTTGCCACACGACCTTTCCCCTCTCTCCTCAAGCCCTCCCTTGTGCACCCCCTTCCGTCTGCCGATCCTACCTGTCTTGCAAACTATTGCTCGATCTCTATCACTCCTTTCATGGACAAACTCCTGGAAAAGCTGGCCGTCTCCCAGCTTATTCTCCACACTTAATCTGTTGGTTGCCTCCATGACCATCAGGCTGGCTTCAGAGCGGCCAGCAGAATGGAAACTGCTCTTGTGAACACCTGTGCAGATCTGCTCTCCACTCTTGACTCCAGCCTTTCTTCTGTCCTCATCCTCCTTGACCTGTCCCCTGCTTTTGACATGGTCAATCACACTATCCTGATCATTCGACTCTGTGAGAACTTGGGCATCACTGATCAAGCCCTGGAGTGGTTGACTTACTTCCCCCTGGACCGACCATCCAAGGTCCAATATGGGTCCTTTCTCTCTACCACCTCTCTCTCCACATGTGGTGTTTCCCAGGACTCTATCCTTTCACACTGACTCTTCAATGTCTACTTGGCCCCTTTGGCCCACCTGATCTCCACCGTCTCCTCTAACTTTCCGTGTTATGCAGATTACACTCAGCTCTCTTTCAGGCTCCCCTCAGCCTCCTCTCTCACTTATTCCTGACTGTCCATCCACGATTCAGGATCGGTGCACCTCCAATAATCTCTCCCTTAATGCCAGTAAAACGGATATCCTTCTCATTGGGACCCTGCTCCCGCTTTTCCTCTCTTACTCTGGTCACCTTCCTTAGGCCCTCTTCCTTCGCTTTCCTGTGAGGCAAAATACCTTCATGTCATCTTCGACTCCACTCTCTCCTTCTCTCCTCACATCACAGATCTTGCCAAGAAGGCCCACTACCAGCTGCAGCTCCTCAGAGGTATTCTGAATGTTGCCGGTGCATCCAACCTCCCCATTTCCATTGAGCCATATGGGGCGCAATGGGAATGAGGAGTAATGAATACCAGCACCCAGCAATGGGGACAGACCAGATCCGCCGGGGTTGGAATGCCCCTGTACGTCTCCATTGCCGGGTGTTAGTAATTTCACGAGTTTGGCGGCAGTCGTGCCGGTAAAACCGGCACGGCTACTGCCAAACTCGTTATGAGGCCCATTGTGTCCTTCAAATTGTTAATACGAGGGATTCAAGGGCAAATAACAAAGAGACCCTGTATTATGTGTTAACATTGCCAAAGGAAGGTTTCATTTTCGGGAACAAATACCACAAACAGAACAATATCATCTTCCACTTTCAATTGAAAGCTGTGTAGTGAAAATAAGGAAATATTTAAGCTCTTCCAAAGAACAAAATATTAACTTTGTTCTTTACTATAAGCATACCCTTTCAGAAAGTAACCTTTTAAATGTTTTAAATAATCTTTACTTTTACTTTACGTATATTGCTTTATTTCGACAAGATAGTCATAAAAGCAGTTCACAGAAAAGTTAAAAACACATTAGTTACATCGTCACAATCACTTAGCTCATAATTACTCCACTGAAATTACACAATCAGTGCTTTACTTAAAACCAAATAAAAACAGGTCAACATTACACAGACAACAGCAGCTTGTGCAGACAGATGTCTTTACCCCATAGCACTATTCAGCAATTTAGCCTTCCTCATGTACATTTTTCTTGCCCAGCTTAGATAACTTGTAGTGGCAACAACAGCCTCCTTATCCGAGGCGTCCAGGCAAATTGTCATAGCACCAACTAGGGACCTACATCCATGGCTTAAGAACAGGGCCTTCAGGGAGCGCTTCCTCAGAGGCATAGGGCCTCATTACGACCCAGGCGGTAAGTTACCGCCTGGGCCGTCACTTTACCACCATGGCGTAAACTACGTTTACGCCATGGTGGTTGGCGGACTTACCGCCCCATTCCGACCTTGGCGGGGCGGTAAGTCCCCAATCCCCATTTACCCTTCCCCATTCCCATTTTTGCCCCATAGGGCATAATGGGAGTGGGGAAGGCGTTAATTACGCCACCGTAAATTACGGTGGCGTAATTAACTCCTTGGTCCCTTAGCGCCATGGATTTTAACACCCGCTAAAAGCGGGTGTTAAAAGCTCCATGGCGCTAAGGGACCTCGTAATTGGCGGTAAGGGGTCGGCGCAGCTAACGCTGGCGTAAACCCCTTACCGCCAGGGTCGTAATGAGGCCCATAGTGGCCAGACAGAGTAACAAATGTTGTTGTACCGTCTCTTCAGACTCACCACAAAGGATATATGATGTGGAAACAACAATATTCTGCCTATGCCAAAATACAGTAGTCAGCAAGATTCCAATATGGAACCTTAAATATAATGCTCTTTCCCACTTGGGCGAGACATAGTCCAGGTATTCTTCGCAGCTCACCTGCATCTTTATTGAAAGATATCCGGCCAGCTGTTCAGAAGCCCTGGATCTTCCCTGGATGTCCTCCAGTTCCTTTGCCGCTGCTGCGCTCTTGATTGAGGGATTTGACCAGTAATCCTCCAAACCCAGCAAATGCAGATATCCTTTAACATTGGCAGCCCACTTTGAGGAGCTGCCCCCTGCTGGGGACAAAATATCTGTAACTGCCTCTTTGTATTTACAAATGTGAGGATTAGACCAGAGGCGAGCCCAGTGAAGGACCGGGAGTAATTTACAGATCATCTCAAACCCTCCAATCCAGTTTTCCAAAAGCACTCGGATGTTCGGGGGCCACAGTGGCCAACCCAAGGATATTCTTGAGAAATGTTGTCTCAGCCACTGTAAGGGACTTGGTCTCCACGTGCCCCCAGAGTTCCACCACAAACAATGCTGCCTGGCGTGCTTGTACTCTGTAGGCCTCCAGGGAGACCCGCACTGCCCCATTCCCATGTTCGTTGGTGAATCTAATGAGGGCCCGCTATATCTAGCCAAGGTGAGGTTGTCCTTCTTAACCTGCATTTTCCAACTGCATGATGTCATGACTCTCACGCCTAGATAATAATAGGACTGAACCTGCTCAATTGCACCCCCTCTACAAAGAGAGATAAGGGCGTGTGCTTCTACTTAGAATTGGCACTGAAGATCAAAGACTTGATTTTTGTGATATTCAAGGCAAGCCCATTCTTCTTTGCACATTTTTACATCCGAGAATACATGCGGAAAAAGGAAGTATTCATTTGGTCAGCTATTTTTTCAATGCATATACATAATACCTTGTCTTCCAAATCAAATTTACTTTGGTCCAATCAATAGCGATGGACTTATTTCAACCCAATTCTAAAATTGTCCTACAGGAGGAACTACTATCATATACACAGTTTCTTGTGAAATGTAGCAGGAGCTGACCACAAGCAAGTGTCCATGTTATGTTATGTTACTGTGATTTATATCATGCACAGCTTCCATATTAATGGTCTCAAAGCAAACTGACAAAACTTGCTTTAGGCTACTGCATCACCTGCAGCCTGGAGAGGTGTGGGACACGGGCACCACACATTGCTGTATGCTCACGGCCACCACCAGACATGCGCAATGGGCATTTTATGATAAGGTTTGTTATAGATGCTGTGAGAAACCAGAATGTATCTCACCCACTAGTCCCCAGGGATCTGTCATCCAGGTGGCCAGGATGCGTCCATCATTTTGGATCCAGTTGCTGGGGGTGGACCAGTGCGGGAGGATCACCTGGGTGATTGGTCTGGGGGAGTGGGAGTGGGACACCGGAGGGTGAGAAATGGTATCCCCTTCCCTGTAACACCTTTACCCCATCCTACTAGGTAGCATATTTAGGAACTCTACCCCCCTCTTTTACAACACAAACACTTTCTCATGGACAGCCCGCTATAAGAGAAAAGAGATTAAACCCGAGCCATATAACTTAGGTGTCTCATTAATATGGTCAGGCGAGGTCAGGCAATTAATAACCATCACACACACATGACTTCCATTCAGCTTCCCACACGGATAAAAGACGGAGCACAAGAGCACACTCTGAGAGAGGCAAGGCACACAAGGAGACATCAGTTTGAAGATGGCAGTTTAATGAGAGAAGAAAGGCGGCAAGACTGAAGGGGGTTGCAAGGAAGGAAGTTCCCTTGACCTTTTTTCGACAAGGAACCGTTACTTTCCTGAAACCTCGAGAATAGACTGCGTAAGACCAGGGAACCAGGCTAAAGAAAACTGCATTGTGTGTTGGAGGTACACGGACCCTCCCTCTTCAATAATCAAGGTGGGGAGAAACACTAGCCGCTGTGGTACTGTCCTGGGCTACTAGAACAAAGCAGCGGGAGTGAAATCAACACAGCTGGTGAGTTGGGGGAGACAAGATCGGTCTGTGTTGAAGCCAAGGTTGCAAACAGCAACATTGTATGGCGAATGCTGGAATGAACAAACATTGTTTAAAATGTGTGTGACAGCAGACGCAAGTAAAGTTGAACAGCTGATGAGTGATTGAACTTTGAAACCAAGAAACAATACCTTTGACATAGTGGTCTGGCACTGCGTGTGTACTCAATCAAAGGTCTCTGTAAGGCATCCAGCTGAGAGGTGGCAAAAGTGAAAGAATTGTGAATCAAAGTGGTCCTCATCGGGTCAAGCAAAATCCTGTGCAGAATCGAAATTATTCAATGATGATACAGTAAAGAAAGTGTGTGGCAAAGTAGATAAAGTTGGTCCTAGCCGGGCAGAAGGAGATCAATTGAAAGCTGTGTGTTAAAGTGGGTCTGAGCCCGGTAAAGGAGGACCTGGGATGAAGCGAAAATCACCAGAGAAGGTTTTGTGTTAAAGTGAGTGTGAGCCCGGTGGAGGGGGGCCCTGTGTGAACAGAAAATCACCAGAGAATTTGTACATTTGACATCCTAAGAAGAAAGGATCTTTGATGTTTGCCGTGTTGCATTAGGCCCTCTAAAAAAAGAGACTTTGAATGGCAAAGAAGGCCATGATGTTGAAATTTGAACTATACCCTCCTCCTGGAGGAGCCAGAGACTGTGCTAAGTTTGAGTGTGCCACATTGTGCCATGCTGAAAACGTAGGGAAGGGAAGCCAACGGCTTCAATATACTGACCTATCATTTCTTGAACACTTTTCTTTTGCATAACATTGTTTCCAGCACTATTTATATTTAGGGCAATAGGTTTATTAGTATAGGCCCTTTTATTTTGACAGACTCAACTAGGACTGTGGTATTATTATTTTATTGTTGTAGCTTGCTCTCACCTTTAGATTTAGGATTAGATAGGCATTATTCAAACCCAATTGAAGTTCAATAAACACCCTTGAACTGTGATCACTTGTGTCTGTCTTACTATTTGATACCATGCCTTCCTTACATATGGTGTCAGAAGTGGGTTGCAACAAATTGGGGAACCCTAACATTCCACAAGCTTAGCCTCAGATCCCTCTATCGCAGTTAAAGAATTCATAGGCTTTGATGTTTATAGCGGTAGAGAAGCTAATATCCCTCCAGGTAAAAAAGGAATGACTACCACAGACATAGATTCGGACTTCCATTTGAAGTATATCATGGGGACAAAATAGTACAGAGAATTCTTGAAAGGGCTTTATTTCCTCGTTTTATATAAAGTGAACCAGAAGAAACTTACAGAGGTACCTTAGGCTTTGGAGAAGCTGATGAACCACCTACCGCAGAGGCAAAGAGGGAAGAAGAACCTACCATCCTTCTTGATCGAGCCTTCTCCCAGCAAAATGATTCAGCACTCGCAGAGGCTTTCTTGCAGGTTATTCCTGAAGGGAGAAGGGAAGTCCCCTTTTCTTTCTAAAGCGACGATTACTGTACAGAAAAGAAACCTCCAGGGAAGGCCTAAGTAAAACTCAGTTAGTAATCCCCAAAACCCATCAGAAGATCATGCTAGAGATTGCACATTCTCATTTGAGAGGGGGACACTTAGGACAATCTAAGACCCAGGTGCACATCAGTGGGATGTTTTACTGGCCAGGTATCAATGCTGATATAAAGAACCTCCTTCAGACATGCGAAATATGTCAGAAAACCAGTAAACATTTTCCCTTGCCTGCCCCTATGAACCCTTTACCAATAATAGAAATCCCTTTCTCACAAATTGGGATGGATATCATTGTCCATTGGAAACCTCTAGACTAGATAACAAATATGTCCTCGTAATTGTTGCTAATTCTACCCAATGTCCAGCGGCATTCCTCATTGCCCCAACACATTTTAAAACATCCGTTGCCATATTTTTCCACGGTTGGTTTCCCCAAGGAAATTCTAATGGATCAGGTATCCAATTTTATTAGAAAACTCATGGGTGAAGTCAAAGAACTGCTCTATATTTCCACCTTAACAACCTCACGTTACCTCCCGCAAATGGACTCATTGGTAGAAAGATTTAACAAGACACTTAAGATGGTCTGAAGAAAGTCGGTAGACAAGGACAGGAAAGACTGGGATCGTATGATTCCCTGGGCCGTATTTGCATTCAGAAAGACCCCTCAGCGTCTACCGGACTATCTCCTTTCAAACTACTTGGCAGAGAACCAATAGATATCCTAGACATGCTCTGGGAGACCTGAGAAGAAAGAGAAGAGGCACCTATTCCCTGCTCACGAACAGCAACCCGATTGCGAGAGCATATGAATCTTGTTCCAAAATCTAGTCTTTACTCACATGAAAAAGCTCAAGCACAACAAAAGTCCACTTATGACAAGAAGATCAACTTGAGATCTTTTTCAGTAGGACAAAAGGTATTAATCTTCTTACCTAACTCTGAAAATAAACCTGCCTCAAAGTTGCATGGGCCATTTGAAATGCTAGAGCAGACAGGGACCTGGACCTATAAAATATCCCAACCTGACAGTAAACAAAAGACCTACCTCTACCACATAAATCTCTTAAAAGAGTGAAAAGAGAATCCTTATGCCTCCACTGCCTCAATAATGTCTTGTTTAGTGTCAAAAGAAATAGATAATTTTGAATTAATTCCCCAAGAGCTAACTAGTCAACAATAAGAGGACTTAAAAGATTTAGTCACAACATTCCCGAGGTATTCTGCGAGAAACCAGGGAGAGTGCACAGCACATATCATTATATCAGAACCCCAAAGGGAAAAGTGGTACATTTGAAACCATATAGACTCCTGGAAGCCTGTAGACAGATAGTTTTGCATTGACTTCCAGCAGTTCAACGCCATCTCCGACTTCGATGCCTATCCTATGCCACTCATCGACAAACTGATTGATAAACTCAGAAATGCCACCTTCCTATCATCCCTTGATTCAACTGAGGTATAGTGGCAGGTCCCAGTACATGGACCTGATAAGGAAAAGACAGCTTTCTCGACACTCCTGGGACTATTGCAGTTCAAAGTCATCCCTTTTGGCTTACACAGGGCCCAGCCACTTTCCCACGGCTTATGGACAGGATATTACAGCCCTACTCCAATTTCTGTGGGGCTTATATTTATGACATAGGGCCTCATTACAGGTCGAGCAGGCCGGAATTAACAGTGGCGGTAAACCTGCTGCCAGTATTAATTCCGGACCGCCCAATCCCGAGTCTTGCAGGCGGGAGGTGATCTTCCCGCCAGGTCTGACCTGGCGGGTTGAACACCTCCCGTCTGCAGGCGGACGTGGAAACACCAGCACCATCACGAGATGGTGCCGGTGTTTCCACTTCCCCATTCCCATTGAGTCCTATGGGACTCAATGGGAATGGGGATTTACACCATTCCGCCTCCGGGATTCCCAGGACACCAGGGTAGTAATGCCCTGGTATTTCCGGGAGTCACGGAGGCGGAATGGTAATATGAGTCTGGCGGTAACCAGGCGGTTTTACTGCCACGGTTACCGCTGGACTCGTAATGAGGCCCATAGTCATTTATAGTAAAACATGGGAAGACCATCTTTTCCATCTTTTTACTATTATGAGAGCCCTCAGAGAATTCAGCTTAACTGCCAATCTTTCCAAATGTAAGCTGGCTCAATCAGCCATGAAATACCTCAGCATCTTTGTAAGGAATGTCAGTGCCCAGCCTCAACAAGAAAAAGTGAAAGCCATTCTAGATACCCCCACGCCTAAAACCAAGAGAGAGCTCAGTGCATTCTTAGGGTTAATCGGTTATTACTGGGGGTTTATCCCAAATTTCTCGGACAGAACAGCTATGTTGATGGACAAATTAAAGAAGGCCGAACCCCAGAAAATTCATTGGTCTGACGAGGACGATGTATGTTACAGCAGCTTAAAACAACTCTGTGCCAGAACCCAATCCTAAATGTAATAGATTTCTCGAAGGAGTTTGTGTTACAAGATGACACCTCCATTACAAGCTGAGGAGCAGTTTTGTCATAGGTTTGTGATGAACTAGAACACCCTAGGATCTTGTGAATCCTTAACTGCAAAGTTAACCTTATCTAATACACAATCCATCTCTATTCACCTTATTTACCGTCCACCTGGCCCCTTAGGGTCATTTGAAGAAGACCCCACAAATATCCTATCAAATAAACTGAAGAACTCCTCACAAAGTATCGTATTAGGAGACTTTAACCTTGGTTTTAGCGACCCCGCAGATGCTAACGCCACACTAATTAATAATACATTAGAGGAACTGGGCTTCACCCAGAGGATCACTGTGCCCACTCATACCAAAGGTAGAACCCTGGACTGGCTAGCTGTGCACAATCAGGGTTGGACTGGCCCTATCGGCCGATCGGCCGCTGGCCGATGGACCTTGAGGTCTGTGGGGGCCGGTTTTTCTGAAGCCACGGGTGGGCCGGTTTTTAAAATAATTATATTGTTTTTTAATGGTTTTTTTATTAGAGTCTGTCAGTCTGAGTCTCACTCGTGTGCGGGCGGCATGCTGATGCCGAGCCGCGCTGCGAGCGGCCTGACTGAACAGCAGCAGTCCAGTCACAGTGACAGTGTTGTTATGTCAGTAGGCTGGCCGCGGGCAGGTTTATTTTTTTGTTTTTGTGATGAATCTGAGGTTGTCTGCCTGCTGCCGTGCCGAGCCGCTGGCGGCGCTGTGGTCGCTAGCGGGCCGGCCCAAGCAGAAGCAGCAGGGAGCTCCCTGAGGCTGAGCGGCTGAGCTGGCTGCCTCGCTAATGGATTGGCGCCGGTCATCGCGGAAGGCAACTTGCACGCACTCATTAGTAGGGCGGGCCGGGGCTTGGAGCATATTCCTCAAAGCAAGGTAACACATACATGTTGTATTACCTTGCTTTGATGTGATGATTTGATTTGCATGCAGCATGGATTCATGCATAACTATGTGCATTTTGCATCATGCATGCATCTCCTCCTCAGCCTTGGGCGCCGCAGTGGCGGCAGTCGTGCAGCCACTTGGTGATTCGCAGCTCGCCTCCAGCTCTGTGCTCGCCGGGGCCTGCCCCCTGGCCCCGGCTTGCTCTGTGATTAAGTAAAGTCACTCTCTGAAGTGCTAATATTATAGCACCTGCTGCAGGCTGGCCTGGCTGGACTCCTGCAGGGAGGCTGCTGGGGGTGGGCTCAGCCGGGCTGGCCTGGCCCGGGCCCCCCTGTGCGAGTGTGCGGCCGCCGGCACATCAAGTTGCTTTCAACTTTGCAGGAATGTGTTACTTTGCAAAGTTGAAACAAAGCAACTTAGTTGTGCCTGGGGCTGGGCCTGGGCCGCTGACAGATTCTGTGCCTCCATGGACGTGACGTGACTGCTCGGATAGCCTCTGACTTTGAGGATATAAGTTAGCCTCCTCTCCTGACCTGGGCATGAGGATTTTGGCCACTGCCAGCCCGGCCCACGACTGTCACCGGCGTGCAGCAGCACAGCTCAGCAGCAGCAGACCAGCAGTCAGCAGCAGACCAGTCTGCCGCGTGACGACGTTGTCACTAGTGCACTGCCAACTTGCCGCACAGTCACACTGCAGTGCTGTGCTAGCACTAGCAATGGCAGACAGTGCCACTGCCGTCTGTCAGCCCCACCACCCCCCAGGCACCAGCGGGTGGCGGACCCGGCCCGAATAAGTCCAAAAGAGGACCGAAGAAGAGAATCATCGTAGACTGTGTCTGTGGAGACTCCTGGGCTGAGGACAGGTACGAATTTGGGAGTGGTGGGTGGTCAGTCTGTGTGTGTGAACCTGGCCTGCCTGCCTGGTCCGGATGATTTGTCTCCAGTCCCACTCCAGAGCAGAATGTCAATAATAGAGAACGGGAGAATGCTGACCGTGTTTATTTATTTTGCTTTTCCTGGACTGGACTGGTTTGGTTACAGCTATTAACTTGGTGCAACTAAGTTGGTGAAACAAGACATACACGTGTCTGTATGCTCTTTGTTCCTGGAATCAATATTGCTAAAATATTTAATTATGGCCACTGTACAATGTGTGTTTTTATTATGTCCACCATTGTTTCTGTTATGCGGTGTGATTGTAGGAACTGTGAGTCTATTTAGCCCCGCATTTTTGCACCATGGCATGTACAAGAGGACATTTATCTATCTGAAAAAGATGGGCGGGGGGGTTCTCGGCCAGCGCCAGCATTCTACACTACATTTATGTCAAATGGCTCATGCTTGTTGTTGTTATAGCAGATGTATTTTGGGGTTCATTCATTGTATGAAAGCTTTGCTCGCTTGTTATGATGACACTCAGACGCCGGGTGATGTCACTGCTGTGCAAGTGAAGGCTGCATGTGCAGAGCCAGTGTCTGTGTTGTCGGCTGACTCGGCTGGCTTTTCTCTGCGAACAAATTCAAATTCCAGACATATAGCGCCTCAGTTACTAAATGCAAAATCTGGAGTGGATGTTGTTAGACAGCCATCCGAATCCTTCTTTGTTGAAAGCCTGCGTGTGAAACTGGCCTGCCTGGTCCGGATGATTTGTTTCCAGAGCAGCAGAATGTCAATAATAGAGAACGGGTGTAGTACCGCATGCTTTATTTATTATTTTTTGTTATATTTATTATTTATTAATTTTTGTATTTATTTTGCATTTTTAAAGCGCTCACAACTGGCAATTAATTCAAATCCCTACCCAGATCCTTAGTGCATGTGTACTCTTGGTGCAAATAATGCTGTGCCTCCAAGCGGAAGCAGATAAGCGTGCGTCATGCGCAGTGCAAGCAGAAGGTAAACGCAGAACTGATGAAATGCTGACCCTTCCAGCTGGGATGGAGTGGGGGAGCTGGGACACGTTGGTATTTGACAAAGGTTTGGCAGAGGGCGTGCCAAACAGAACTTAACTGGTCTGCTGTTTAATCTCAGTTACCAGTTTAATGGTATCCACTACGTAATAATTGCTCATTTTACTATAGCTGATAGGATAGCTCAGTGGGTTGAGTGCTCGCTGCTGTGATGTGTGTGCGTGATCTGCAGGTTGCAGCTTCAAATCCCCAGCAAGGCCATCTCAGCCTTTCATCCTTCTGAGGTCGATAAATGAGTACCAACACAGGTTGGGTGATATTGTATGCATATTTGTTCTATAAAAAAGATCTTAAGTGTAAGTGCTATACAATAACATATTATCATTTGGCCTTGGATGTCTGCTTGCATTCACAGTAATTTGACAAAATGGATATATACACACAGATATTAATGATACATATGGTGATCCATTCTTGCATGCAAAGTTATGTTATTTTATGAGTTGTGTTGTAATGTAACAGACACATGAACCCTCCATAAGTAGCATTTTCTGTAGAGTCGTGAATTGACGCGATTCACAGGTGATGGTTTGAGGGCCACTATTTTTGATGCGAGGGGTGGACCACTTTTTTGAGGCGAGGGGCGGGCCACTTTTTTGAGGCGAGGGATGGGCCACTTTTTTTGGGGTGTCCGGGCCTGTTTCTTGTCCCAGTCCGACCCTGTGCACAATTGCCCAGTCTTGATCTCTTATATACTTCCACAGCCCTGGACAGACCATCACCTGATCTCGTTCACCTTAGAGCCAACACCAGCCAAATTGACAACATAGCTCCAGCTGTTCAGACCAGAAATAAAAAGAACATCACCCCCGAAAATTTGATCCCATTAATCGTACCAACCTTGAATGCCATTCCAGACCACTTAGATCCCTTAATGATGGTAGACATATACAACAGAGTCATGCTCTCATCTCTTGATGCCATAGCCCCACTGGATTTAAAAAAGAGCAAACCAAGAAAACACATCAACGCCTGGTTTTCTCCTCATCTTAAAGCCCTCAGGCAGGAAAAGCGACGCTGTGAAAAAATTTGGAGAGCACTTCCCTCAGAAAAAAAACAAGAAAAACTTGAGTAGACTAGCCTCTCATTGTAAAAAAGAAATCATCCTGGCCAAACATACGTCCTACAGCACTCAAATCTCACAAGCCAAATCCAACAACAGAGAGCTCTTTACAATGCTAAAAGAGGTTGAATCTCCCATCCAAGCTCCTGACTCGTGCCTCAAGGACAAAAACTGCACGGATATACAAAATGCCTTAGCTAACAAAATCTCCTCTCTCAAGACAAAGATAAACATTAAAAAGGACTCCCTTCTCTCTTCTACTAAACCCAACATCCCCGCCCCTAAAAAGATACACCCAATTCAGACACATGCCCCTATGCACATTCCCCATTTCAACTTCCACAGAGTATCCACCAAAAAGGTAGAAAAGGTCATTCTCACCCTCAAACCTTCGAACTCCCACGGGGACCTATGCCCTGCACAATTGATAAAGGATGCGGGTCGTGATCTCGCACCATTTATTACCAAACTAATAAATGCGTCATTCACATCGGGCAGCGTACCTAACAATCTGAAACAATCATGGCTCCTCCCCCTGCTCAATAAACTGAATTTAGACCCCTCTACTCCAACTAATTACCGCCCCATCACCACAGTACCGTTCCTTCTTAAAATCCTCAACAAAATAGCATACCAGCAAATCCAACAGTACCTTGAGCACTTCCACCTCTTAGGAGTCAGACAATCGGGTTTCAGGCCTCAACACGGCACCGAAACCGCACTCATAGATCTTAAGGCACAGATAGATGAGCTGAGAGATCAGGGTAAGGTGGCACTACTGCTACTTTTTCATCTCTCGGCTGCCTTCGACCTGGTCGACCACGAGATCCTATGTGACCACCTTCAAAAAGCCGCCCACTTCTCTCAAGAGGCAACTGACTGGATCCAATCCTTTCTAAATAATCTCACAATGAGAGTCTTTTCCCTACTAGCAGCAGCCGACCCTACACCCATCACCTGTGGCATGCCGCAGGGATCTTGCATCTCTCCGACCCTGTACAACATCTTCACGAAGCCCCTTTTTGACGATCTAGATGGTCTGGGTATCACCTACTCCAACTATGCTGATGATACCCAGATCCTCATCCCGTTGACGGGGGATTATGACAAGGATTTGGCTTCCGTCAACAAAGTATACCTCATCATCCAGGCATGGATGGCCTCACACGGTCTATGCCTGAATGACGACAAAACAGAACTCCTCATTCTAGGGTCCTCACATAACCTTAACAAACTAGACCAAAACTACTCCTCCTTCGTAATTGACAACAATAAGATCACGCTAGCCAAGGTGGTTAAAACCCTTGGTTTCTACCTAGACTCCACTCTCACCTTTAAAAAATAAGTTAATGCTATGGCATCCGCCACATCTTATACAAGCAAACTCATCAGAGCAGCCAAACCTTTTCTTTTCCCGTCTAACTGTATCACCCTAGCCAGGGCTCTGATCCTGTCCAAGCTGGACTACTGCAACGCACTTTATGTGGGATGCAACAAATATATTACGAACAAAATTCAGATCCTCCAAAACAACGCCCTAAGAGCGGCCCTCAGTATCCCAAAGAAAGTCCACATCTCTGATTCTAGAAAGCCTGTCAACTGGCTTTCTACCAAAGACAAAATATTCCTCAAATCGGTTTCCCTGACCCACAAATGCCTCCACCAAGCAGCCCCTCAATACCTCATCACTAGATTCACCAGAACTACCTCCTCTCGCCCCTCTAGAATGGCCAACTCCAATCTCCTCCTGGTGCCCAGGTTTAAACGTTCTATGTTGGGTGGGAACAGCTTTCCTGTTAAAGCAGCACAATACTGGAACTCCCTTCCACCACATTGCAGGGAGGACCTCCCCTACCGCCTATTCAAAACGAAGACCATCCATTGGCTCAAGACTCACGACACATAACGACCTCTTGCTCTCTTGCTACCCTAATGCTCCACCACTGTGATTGTAAATATGTACATTTAGGTTGTCAACTGCTCAGTGTAGTCGAGACAACAGCTTTCATGAGACAACCGATTTATTGTATTAGTATAGTATTACTTATATTGTATATTTCTGTAACCCATGCCTCATCGGCGTGCATTGTTTCTTTTTACGCATCCAGCACTGTAACCACGGCTGGACTTCATTCCTTGTATGTAACTAAGCTTTGCATTCCTCTTGTTGCCTCTGCGCCTTGCTACCCCTCTAGGGGTTAGGTGTGCAATATAAATGAATAAATACTAAATACTAAATACTCTATCCTATTCAATAGTCGAAAACTCTTCCCATGTGAAAAAAATGATGCTGTGTTTGAATTAGAGTCCCTTACCATCAAATGGGCCATCACCCATCTAAGATACTATCTCCTAGAAAGGAAGTTCACAGTTGTTACAGATAATTTTCCATTCGGTAGATAAGCCAACGAAAGAACTCTAACCCTTGAGTTATGCAATGGTTCCTAGACCTGCAACCCCACTGTTTCACTGTGGAACACCGAAAAATGTAAAGACCAGGGGAACGTTGATTTCCTTTCTTTGTTTCCCCGTGAAATGGATGCAGCTACATCGCAAAGGTGAAGGGCATGTGAGAAGCCAGAATGTGTCTCACCCACTAGTCCCTGGGGATCTGACATCCAGGTGGGAAGGACATGGCCATCTCTTTTGGATCCAGTTCCTGGGGTGGACCAGTGCAGGAGGATCACCTGGGTGAGGGATCTGCGGGGAGTGAGAGATGGACACAGGATGGTGAGATGCAGTATCGCCTTCCCTGTAACACCTTGACCCCATCCTACCCTGGTAGGATATTTAGGAACTTTACCCCACTCTTTTACAACACAAACACTTTCTCATAGACAGCCTGCTATGATATGATATGATCGTTTATTTATATAGCGCCTATACACAATGTGTTTCAAAGCGCTTCAAGGCAAGGGAGGGAACAAGGGAAAATACAACCACATTCTTACAGGCCATGAACAGTAAGGATGTGAAATTAGCTATCGTACTCGGCCTGACGACATTTTAGATAGTGCAAGTGCTAAGACATAGATAAGGAAGGGAGGGGGAGAGTGGGAAGGAAATGGAAACAGACAGGCGACTACCGTACTAGGCCTGATGACATTTCTGGTAGAGCCGGAGAAAAACAAAAGGTGAGGGAGAGGGGTGCAGAAAGGGAGGGGAGGAACAAAACAAGCGACTATCATACTAGGCCTGACGACATTTCAGATAGTGCTGGAGGGGTGGTGGGGAGGAAAATAAACAGTAATGGGAGGGTGGAGGAAACAGACGAGGTTGCTATCATATTAGGTCCAGGGACAATTCTGATAGAGTAAGTGCAAAGAAGAAAGTAAGGGGAGGAGATAGGAAAAGGGAGAAGGGAAAGGAGGAGAGAAAAGAGAGTAAGCACACGAGGAAACAGCAGTTTCAAGATGGCAGTTTGACGAGAGAAGAAAGACGGCAAGACAGAAGGGGGTCACAAGGAGGGAAGTTCCCTTGACTTTTTCGACAAGGAACCGTTACTTTTCTGAAACCTTAAGAATAGAAAACGTAAGACATGGGGGTGCGGTTGCGTGACAACAAGAATGGCCGCAGCCTGAGAGCGCTCTGGCTCGAGCTCATACATCCTGCCATTATCTCTTAGAGGGGTGAAACACTGCTGCTTGCTGAAAACCGGAAACCGGAGCCCTGCGACCCGGACAACGGCTAACTGAACGTGTGTGCCTGCGGCCTACAGGGGAGTTGGCTGGTCTCCAATGGCTCTGCCTGCTAGCTGCGCCGTGACTCCTCTCTCATAGGAGCAACACAGTCTCCCACAGACCTGTGCCTGGCTGTACCATGGGAGCACATATGGCCCCCTCAACTGGGGGCTGTGGATCGCTCTGGTCCCTCAACTGATACTCGTGGGAGGGTTGGCGATTGAGCAGGATGTGCTCAGCCTTGCAGAGGTCTTGATGCTGTGTTCCCAAAGAGTTCTGGACTGTCAGGCACAGTATGGTGAGTGGTTATAAGATCATGCCACATCGGCAGAGTGCTGGGCTGCCTCCTTTCTGCTCTGCTTTATTTTCAGTGTGCCCTTGGTGGTGCCTGTCCCCTGCAGCGCCCATACAATAACTCCTGAGTACTCTGTGGAACTAGGATCCCTTCCACTCATGGGCTCCCTGCCCGTGTGACTTGTGGGTCAATATTGAAGGTGTGGGGGCCGCAAGTTGGTGGTTGAGCCCTGGGTGGACCTTGTGTCTGTAATCAGAGTCTGGAGGCTCAAGGAAAAGGGCTCCTGAAGCGCAGGGGAGGAACATCTGACCAGAGCTGTGTGCTCACTGTGGATGGACGTGTGAGGTGGAACTGGAGTCCTGCGCCTACTTTACTGCATTACTGCGTCCACAACTGATACATATTCCCATGACGTAAGTGGCAAACCGCATCATGGTGAATCCAAAGAATCAGGCACTCCCTGCTTCACCTGCTGTTCCTGGCCCTTTTCAGCTCAATGTGGCTGCTCTTAATCAAAATCTGGTGGCACTTAAAAACAGTACGGCTATGCTGGGCAAAACATGGACGAACTTACCTGTAAAGTGGACACATCCACTGTGCAGATAGACAAATTGTGTAACCGTATCACTGAGGCTGAGAACAGGATCAGTGAAGGTGAGCAAACTGTGAAGAAAATATTAGCAAATATGATGACTTAGAGGGGAGGTCCCGGCGCAACAATGCGCATATTCTTTGGATTCCGAAGTCCACACACATTGAGAACATGGAGCATCTGGAGCATGTTGTCGCCTAGTGCGCCCCGTTCCTGCAGACACTGCGGGTGTTGAGTGTTTCAGTTGTTTGACTGAGTTGAATT
Organism: Ambystoma mexicanum; assembly: GCF_040938575.1. Lineage (NCBI taxonomy): Eukaryota > Metazoa > Chordata > Amphibia > Caudata > Ambystomatidae > Ambystoma > Ambystoma mexicanum. Next base: position 339,216,060 of record NC_090934.1, on the reverse strand, counting down.
GTTATGGGGGGTAGGCTGGTTGGTTTTGATTTCTGGCGTAGGTGTGGGTAGTGGGGGAGGGGCGGCGGGACTGAGGGTTAGGTTTTAATGGTGCATTGTTCAGTTTTACCAGACTTCTGAAACTGAGCAACCAAGTTGTGGATCATGCAGCCTATTAGGGGTACACAGTACGGATATGTGAGATGACAGGTACAGCAATGATTTCTTCACGAAAGGTGCAGCCGGGGAATGGTATTTTACTATTGTCATGGAACATACAGGGATTCACAAATGACAAAGAAAACTGACTAATTGCGAACTATGCTAGGAATCATGATGTCATTATTTTGTGTTTATAGGAGACACAGTTGCCCCAGACGGTAGGCTTCCTAACATACCTGGATGGGAGGTGCATAGATACAGCTCCTCGTTCTCTACACATTCACGTGGAGTTGCTTTGTATGCACACCGGTCATTAGCATTTAAGCTCCATGATCAAATCTGTGACGTGGAGGGGCGTTTTCTACTGCTGGCAGGGGACTTTCCTGGCCTCTGTGTTCTCATTATAAATATTTATGCCCCAAATACTGAACCCCCGAGTTTTTTCAAAAATATGGCCCTATCCTTGACACTTGATAGATGCACCACACAACAGATGGTAATACCAAAGGCAGTGACTAAATGGCTGGACATTGCAGAATATCATAGATTGTATGATGCTTGGAGGGTAATGTACCCTAACACCAGGGAATATTCCTTTTACTCTGGGGCCCATCGTAGCTCTTCTAAGATTGATTAAATTATAGTTTCCTCAAATATGCTCCATTCTATTACAGAGGCACAGATCCTTCCACGCACAATATCAGATCTTCCCCTGGTGAAGGTTCTTTTCTCCTGCCCCCCACAACCTCCAATGTGCCTGATTTGGCAGTTCAGGGCCTGTGCACTGGAGAACGCTCTTTTCCATGACAATTTTAGACAGGACATACAACTCTTCTTTGAGATAAATGTGGACTCAGTAGCAGATGATAGAATATTATGGGAATCCTTTAAAGTATTTGTCAGGGGGTGCTGTCTGCCTAGAGAAGGCGGAGTACTGAAGGATATTCGTAGATCGATATTTAACATTGTACAGGAAATTAAAGATCTGGAAGATCAACAGAGACTACATGATACCCCCTTGGCCAAGGAATCCCTAAGAACAAAGAAGGAGGAACTTCACCTCCCTAATGGAACAGGAGGAGAAATTCCTGGGAGACCCGTTTAGGGCGGCAGCATATGGGTAGGGTGACCATCCTAGTCACACGTTGGCATGGGCGATCAGACAAGAGCATCAACTAGCAGATATCATGGAGACCCGAAGACCTGGGCAGATCTGCACGACTTTTAGGAAGTATTTCAAACAATTATTGAAAATTGGGGATGACTCCTTATCACAGTATTTGGATCAGGTGGCCTTAGGCTGGCTCAAACCGACACTGGGGGAACAGCTGACTGTACCTCTGGTGGCGATAGAAATGCATACTTCTATTCTTCCCCTTCTTAACGGCAAGATGCCGGGTATAGACGGGCTCACTGCAGTACTATATAAGGAATACATTGACCTGATTATCCCACATATTCGCATAATGTATGAGGAAGCCTTTAACTCGGGTACTCTGCCTGAATTCACCAGAACAGCTATTGTGACGGTACTGCAGAAACCTAATAAGGACCCCTGAAAGTGCGCATTGCATAGATCATTGCCCTTATTTAATACAAAAGTCTACCAAAAATCTTAGCGGATAATCTTCTCCCACATATATATGCCCTGGTGCTTCCAGATCAGGCGGGCTTTATCCCAGGCAGGTCCACGCAGAACACTTTACGGTGATTATTCACAACGCGAATTCTGAAATCCCCATTGTGGTCACCTCCTTGGACGTGGAAAAAGCTTTTGATTCAGTTGAGTGGCCTTTCTTATTTGAGGTCCTGAGACGCTCTGATCTGGGTATTGTTTGCTGTATGCAGCTCCCCGAGCAGCTGTGCCCACCAATGGATTAATGTTGGAATGTATAGCGCAAAGATGAGGCACAAGACTGGGATGCCCATTGTCCCCTAATCTTTTCACTCTCGCTATTGACCCCCTCACTTGTTATCTTAGGGAGAATCATGTACATTGCAGTGTTAAGTTTTACTCTCACGCCTCTAATGTATCGCTTTATGCAGGCAATATGTTGTTGTACTTAAAACATCCAAGGGAAAACTTGCAACCGGTTATAAAGGCGATTCAGCAATACAGCAATGTATCTGGGTTGTGGGTCAATTGGTCTAAAGGAGTGCTGCCCCTAACACCCGTGGTCCCTCAGGAGGATATTTGAGAAGACTTTAGATGGTTCCCTGATGGCATGCCATAGTTAGGCATACATATATCCATCTCGCCTGCTGACTTGTCTGAAAAGAATTACCTGAAAGCCTTACAATACCTGTAGCACAGAGATGAGGCTTGGATTGTGTTGCCCACCTTGCAAGGATCCTGGATTTCCTTGGCCAAGATGGTTATACTCCCAAAGTGTTTATATATATATTTAATAATGTCCCAATTTTGCCCCGCTCTAGCTTTTGGTCTAGAATACGCAAATTGATGACACGCCTGATTTGGGCTGGTAGACAGGCCAGTTCACTTCATGTTTTGACATTGCCCTATGGCCTGGCAGGGTCGGAATATCCTGATTTATATGTATATTTCCTGGCTGCACAAGTAAAGTGTTCCATTTGGTGGTGGTCCCCATTGCCTGATCTTCCTCATGTCTCTCTCAAAAAGGCGATCGCACATCCAGACGTTCTGAAGGGTCTGCTGTGGAGACCCCCTCATACATGTCCCAGAGCAGAGATCCAGATGATTTTAAATGCATTTAAGGCATGGCATAAAGTGCTGAATATTACTGGGAAGGGATCTCCCTACTCCTCCACATGAGCCATATACAAGGTCAGAGGTGTACCACTTACCCATGAAAAGATCCTCCGGATACACTTTGAAAGGCTGGGTATAGGTTTTTTGGGAGATCTGGTAGTGGATGGACACCTAATCACCTTGGCAGATCTGAAGACTAGGGTTGTGTGGGATGGGCTAGCAATTTTTTTGTTCTTCTGGCTGCGGGAGGCAATCAGGGCTACCTGGCCGAACTTCCCACAGGCACCCCCAAACCCCCCAGTGCTACAATATGTGATTACATCAATTTTGGCTACATCATTGGTTTCAGTCATATATAAGGGTATTAGAGCATAGAGGTATCTTCAGACCAACACACCCCGCCTAAAATCGTAATCGACACTGGGTAAAACACTGATGGATGGCCAATGGAGGCAGATATGTTCTCAAACGTAAACTCTTTCATTGAACAACAGTTTACGTCTAATTCATTATAAATTTCTGCACCTGGAAAATTACTCCCCCTAAGAGCTACATAAATTCTACCCGAAAAGGCCAATCAGCTGTACTAGGTGCACTCATGATTTGGCCGATTTTCTTCATGTGCCATGGTCCTGTCCCTTAACATAACCGTTTTGGGCATCAGTGGAAACGGCTATATGATCCATGTTATGTCAATCATGGCAATACTCTCCAGAGTGTTGGCTGTTAGCTTTGATTGAAGCCAGTTCTTGAACTGATAAAAGGCTTGCGGGATGGCATCAGTTGTCACCAGGACATTAATTGTCAAGGCATGGGGGAAATCCACAGCACAAACATTGCAGAAATGGGTGGCCTACATGAATATGTGTGAACAAAGGGAAATGCAATATGCCACCACCTTACCTGTGTGTAGCAGGCCATTGGACTACTGGCCCCCCTTTCGAAATGATATGCTGAATACTGCCAATGTATAGACTCCCTTCACACTAGATGGCTGTAAAGTTGATAACGTAGTTTAGATCCACAAACTAGGACTGCAGAAACACCAATCATGATTGGATGTGTCACTGTTTTATTTGATTTGATGTTTACTTTCTTTTCTCTTTTCTGCTTTAATGTTGCATTACTGTATTGCTGTATGTTTGTTGTGTTTATGGGTAGCTGAGGTAGTAGCTGGTAGTTGTTGGTATGATATATAACCATGCAAAAAGAGAGAGAATAAAAGAAATAAAAAAAATAAAGCGTAAGACCAGGAATCCAGCCTGAAGAATACTGCATTGTGGGGCGGAGGTACCCGGGGCCCTCCAGCATCAATAATCAAGGCAGGGAGAGACGCCAGTGACCATGGTACTGTCCTGGGCTCCCAGAACAAAGCAGCATCAGTAAAATCAACATAGCCGTTGAGTTGGAGAGACCGATACAAGACCGGTCTCAGTTGAAGCCAAGGTTGCAAGCAGCTACATTGAATGGTGAACGCTGGAACACACATTGTTTGACATTCGTGTGATAAACCATGAAACAATGCCTTTGACAGAGTGCTCCGGCGCTGGCACTGCGTGTGTCCTCAGTCGAAGGCCTCTGTAAGGTATCCTTCTGAGAGGTGGCAAAAGTGAAAGAATTGTGAATTGAAATGGTTCTGCAATTGGTCAAGCAAAATCCTGCGCACAAACATCTTTGATGTTGATACAGTAAAGAAAGTTTGTAGCAAAGTAGACAAAGTTGGTCCAAGCCCGGCAGAGGGAGATCAATTGAAAGCTTTGTGTTAAAGTGGGTCTGAGTACAGCAGAAGAGGACTTAGGGTGAAGCGAAAATCTTGTGGAGGGGGACCCGGGGTGAACAGAAAATCACAGGAGAATTTGTGCATGTGAAATCCTAAGAAGAAAGGAACTTTGATGTTTGTTGTGTTGCATCAGACCCTCTGAAATAAGAGACTTTGAATGGCAAAGAGACTTTGGCACAGAAGGCTATGGCGTTGAAGTTGTGAACTTCACCAACATGCTAGAGAAGCCAGAGACTGTGCTAAGACCGAGTGTGCCGCCTTGTCCCATGCTGAAAACATGGGGAAGGGAAGGCAACGGCTTGAATATCCTGACATATCATTTCTTGAACACTTTTCTTTTGAGTTTACAGCACTATTTGTATTTAGAAGTAAGGATTGGCAATAGATTTATTAGAATGGGCCCTTTAATTTTGACAGACTCGGCGAGGACTCCGTTATTATTATTTGATGGACATAGCGTGATCCCATCTTTAGATTTAAGATTAGATATGCGAGTTTTGAAACAAATTGAAGTTCAATAAACACCCTTGAACTGTGATCACTTTTGTCTGAATTACTGTTTGTAACCATGTCTTCCTTACAATGTCCAGAATGGATGCCAACCTACAGCAATGGGAGTGGGGTGCCGATCTGTCTGCACCTACGGTTTCTGGTCAGGCCTGCTGGTGATTGCATTACTGGTGAAAGAGATTTTACAACCACGTGCAGGTCTTTCTTCAATGTAAATTCAAGCACCCGTGCTCTTCAAAAAACAGAATTCAATAACACACCATGAAAACACGCATTGCAACTTGGAACCCAATATAACCTAGACACACTTCTGAAATTCTGTCCAAAACTTAAATCATATCATCTGTGTGACTCTGCCACCTATTACAAAATTACTAAATGCACCTATTCCTTCACCTGAAAAGAATGTATTGTTGATAGCTACCTAGCTAGTCCCTACCCACCTTCTCTGCTGAGCAAAAATGCACAAGCTCATTTTATAAATCCTCTCTTCACGTTTCCCATGAGTGAGTTTGGTCCTCAAATGGCCGTTCAAATACACAGCGCTTCTGGGACCCACTGATGGATATTAGATCATGTAATGCATTCCAAACGGTCATAAAACACAATACTACAACAGAAACAGAAAATTACAGACAGACTCATATATAGTGATAGTAGGATACTAGTTTTGATTGGAGAATGCTCTATCGAGCGACAGAATTGGACCAACATGTGGGAAGACCACCAGACAAATGTTTACAGGTATAGACGGTTGCATAGAGAGTGATGGATGTCCAAAGAGCCAGACAGTGACACACACTTTGAGATTGATGTATACAGACCAATCAGTAGAGGCATATATAAAGAAGCATACATGCCCAAGAATGCATGTACCTGGATAGAGATCAATCAACGTGTACATTTTTATATGCACACAAACAAAGACAAATATTTGCAGGTACAGATGGATAGAGCCATCCAGATATGCCTATGTTTTAAAGTATATAGACAGACAGTGATGGATAAGTACATTAATATATGTAAAGACTAAGATTTAGTAAAATATACATAGAGATATGGATCGACAATGATAAACTCATCGATGTGAATGTATTTCTGCCCACCCGTCAGATAGCCACACAAAATATGTATAGGAAAATGCTACAAATGTGAAGCAATGTCATTATAGACAGAGAAACAACAAGATAGATGATTATAAATGTGAGCATGGCCTTTGTAACGAATGTACTTTGGTAAACTGATATATATAGAGGTTCATGTATGGATGTGTATACGTCTGTAAACATCAATAGCGATGTAAAATGATTATGTTGATGCAGCTCGATGAAATGCATCTTTGTTGCATGATAAAATCGATACAGTGCTAGCCTCTTTGCTCTGCCTTGGACAAAGACAGACCATAATGCACAATTACTTTAGGCCACACAACTAAGTGCTCTTTTCCTGTCACTCCATGATAAATTGTAACAAATGTAATATTCCATCTGGCACCTGTCTTACTGTACAATATTCAATTTTGTCAATGCATTCCTTTCTATCCATGTTGCGTTCCTTGTAATCAACAATTTAAGATGGTGTTTTACAAATTTGGAAAACATTTAAAAAACATGTATATTGAATTTTAATAATCAAAAAATATTTTTTCATGATTTTCAAAACCTCTATAGACTTAAAATAATCACATTCTCATTTATTGGTATAAGATCAATCAATAATATTGAGGGAAATAAGTAAAGAAAAGGACATGTAAAACAGATTTATTTATACATTGACTAAGATTAATCACAAACAATTAAATCAAACGAAATTCTGAAACATTTACATTTCAAGTATTATACAGTTACATTATTTGTGTGATCAATACAGTTTCCAAACATTATAGAAATGAAAGAAACTTGCTTTGGATAAAATTGTGAAGGCCACAACACTTCATTTGAATCTTGAAGTCAACCTTTCAACAAGTTCAGGTTTTGGAGGGAAAACCAAATTAGCAAAGTTATGTGGCATAGACGGGGCCCTGGGAGCATAATCTGGTGCCATTATGTATGCTTGCATGGCCAGCACAGTCAACGGGCCTCATTACGACCCAGGCGGTAAGGGGTTTACGGCAGCGTAAACAGCGCCGACCCTTACCGCCTGATTCCGAGGTCCCTTAGCGCCATGGAGGATTTAACACCTGCTTTTAACCTTGTTGTTAATTACGCCACCGTAATTTACGGTGGCGTAATTAACGCCTTCCCCACTCCCATTATGCCCTATGGGGCAAAAATGGGAATGGGGAAGGGTAAATGGGGATTGGGGATTTACCGCCCCGCCAACCTCAGAATGGGGCGGTAAGTCCGCCAACCACCATGGCACATCTTTAACAAAGTCAAAACAAAGTCAAAATCCACTTGCTGTAATATTGGTTTTGCCACCCATTGTTTCTTTCTTTTTGGAAATGCCATGGTGTAACAAAGCATTGCGAAGGTGTCTGCAGTGTTGGTTTGTTTTCTACCAATGTTCCCATTATGTGCAAGTACAGCTAGCCTTGTTCTAGCCTCTATATCGTCTATGTTGAAATGAAACCTTTTAGGCCTGTACTTTAGGCACATATTATGGAACACCTCTGAATCTCCATTGTGGCAGATTTATGTGAGTCCCTTCATGTCTCTTGAAAGTGTTGTGTCAAACACAATCCTCTAGAGTGCTGTGTGAGGAGGGGAGCCTGGCACCAACCACCTTTTCTTAAACTCCTGCTCCTTACTCAAAGACCCATGTACTTATTCATTAAAATGATAGGTTTCTTCCCGAGAGCGGGTCTGCAAGTTATTCAGAAACACCTTTTGTGTTGTCTGTCACTTCTGAGGGATGTTGTGTGATGTAACAATGATCCATTGTTATTTTCCATGGTTCACTGGTGACATTCAGTACAAATTCTGGCCACTGGACATCTGCATCCCGACTCTGAAGCTTGAGATGAGCATGCTGAACCTCAAACATTATTTGCTACCAAGTGACATAGGTTTGGCACGGGACATCATTAGTTAGTGGTGTGGTCTGAGTCTTTCTGCTCTTCTTCTTCCTAGGCCTCTATTCAATAAAATAAAAATATGCATGATTTATTCCACACTTCCATATGAATTTAAACCTCAAAATAAAATATCAATTAAATACATTCTAAACAACCCCTTAATAAAAACGGATAGCCTGGATGTTATTTACACTTGTTTTACTCGTTTGCTTTGATACAGTCAATCTTGAGGTGCTGACTTCAACACCCAACTGAAAAAAGATCATTTAGGGAAAAGTAGAAAGTTATGAGGGACGCTGTGAATAAATTAATTGAGTTTAATTAAAGTATGCTGCAACAGGCAGCAGATGCATCAACATACAACTGAATGCAAAGGTCAACTGCTGGAAACTCAATCTAAACATTCTCAGCTGATCACATTCTGAACTGCGTGTACAGAATGTGATCACGTCATATAGAACAGTGAGTGACACATACACTGAATGACTTGAACATAACTCAAACATAACACGCCTTCCTCCTTACATGTGAACAAAGAAATAATATTAAAACTACTCAAGATAAAAGTCTTTGAACCAAACTGGCATTCTTGTAGCTCTTTTGCTTTGTCCATCTATGCTGGGTTCTGAATTATCTGAGCGACTATTGTCTGATTGCAATGGCACTTGTGATTCTCTCATTCTCTGGTCATCATTTGTTTCAACATCCTTATTGCTTTCCACACTGCTCTCATCATCAGAGTTAATGGTGCTCTTGACCACTCTGAATTTTGACCAGCATTCGACTCCTTCAAGTATAACTACACTGCCTTGAATAGCTGTAATTCTTCTTGGACCAAGAAATTTGCTTTCTGTACATTTTACTCCAAAACGTGGATTTTTTATCAGGACAAAGTCTCCTTCAGAAAACTCCACATCTTTGACACTGAATGTGGTGTTAAATCTTTGTCTATATCCGTTCTGGGCATTAGATATTAAGCTCATTATTTTCTGTCTATCTACCTCCACACATCCAGCCAACCCTAACCATCCTGGGCATAATCTGGTGGCGGGTTGTCTCCCTTTCAATGACACAAATGGTGAGATTTTAGTAGTAGAATGTGGGGTGACTGAATAACTCCAAACCATTTCCCTCAACAGTTTTGACCACTCTAAACCAGAATGTAGAGCCAATTGAATGCCAGCCTTAATAAACCTATTGGCCCTTTGGACCAGGCCATTTGCCCTTGGATGGTACATTCAGTTCTTGAATGTCTAATCCCATAACACCCTAAGAACTCTTTCATCTTTTGAGAGCAAAATTGCACCCAATTATCAGTGATGATTTCTGTGGGGAAACCTTCTCTATAAAAGACTTCCTCAAAAAATGCAATGAAATCATTGGTGGTGGCTTCTCTTAGTGCCTTACATTCTAACCACTTGGTGTGGTAATCTACCAAAACCACCATGAACTTGAACCCATCACTCAAACCTTGGACATGGCCAATAATATCAACCGCATGTTTCTTCCAGGGTTCACTGGGAACTTGGAGAGGGTTAAGGGGAACTTCCCTAACAATTTTATCTTTATCTGCACCTTCACACTCCAAAAAGCCCCTCACTTTCTTATCTACCACACTGTCCATCCCTGGCCACCGATATGATTGTCTCAGAAGCCTTTTTGTGCCATTTATCCCTAAATGACCCTGATGAGCCAGGTCAACCAAACAGGATCTAACACTTGAAGGAGGAACTATCTTGGAACCTCTCCTCAGTGTCTCTCCATCTCCCAACAAGTTCAATTCCAACTTGACCTCATAGAAACAATCAAAATTTCTATCTAAAGTCTCTCTACTAGGCCATCCACACTTTGTCCACTCTTTCACTCTGGTGAGAAAAGAATCCCCTGCATCAGCCTCACTCCATTCTTTCTTTCCGACTGCACACGCTACCATATACAAAATACTCACGTCTTCCTCATTGACCATATTAGGGACATATTCAACTTGCTCTGAAGGGAGCCTGGATAGGCAATCAGCAACAACATTGTCCTTGCCTGATATGTAACTTAATTTAAAGTTATAGCCTTGTAACCTAACCATCCATCTCGCTATCCTTGGAAAACCCTTTGCCCAATCACGACTACCTAAGAGTTGCACCAGTGGTTTCTGATCTGATTTAATTAGAACATCCTGTCCCCAAAGAAAGTATTGAAAGTACAAAATAGCCCAGAAGACAGCCAAAGCTTCCCTTTCGATTACTGAATAATAACACTCAGCTCCTCTTAATGGCCTGGAAGCAAATGCAATGGTGTGGATGTCCTTTCCTGAGTCTACTTGGCACAGTGAAGCTCCTAAACCAGACAGACTGGCATCTACCATGAGAACTGTCTTTCTGCCACTCACGAAACACCCTAATGAGGGAGCTTTTGATATACTTTCCTTTATGGTAGTAAATGCCTCTTGGCACTCAGTGGACCATCTGAAATGTACCCCCGTTTTTAGCAGATTCCTCAGAGGTGAAGAAATAGTGGCAAATCTCTCCACAAATTTGTGGTAGTACTCTGCCATACCCATAAAGGACCTAAGGTGATCCTTATCGGTAGGGGCAGGAACTCCACAAATATTCTCCACTAACTTGTTTTTGGGGACACACCGTGGCCTGACACTTTATGGCCTAAATATTCCACCTATCTGAGAGCAATACAGCATTTATCCCTCTGTACCGTAAGGCCGACACCTTCAGCCTTTGTAAAACACTCCTCAACACACAATCATGTTCACTTTAGACCCAGCATAGACCAATATATCGTCTTGGAATACAGCAACATTCTTGAGGCCCCTCTACACTTCTTCCTTTACTCTCTGGAAAACTGAGGCAGCAGATGCCAATCCAAAAGGCGTCCGCAAGTATTTGAAAGTGCCTTCGGGTGTTATAAATGCAGTGACATGTTAACAGTTGTCCAACAGATGGACCTGATGGTAGGCTGCAGACAAATCTATCACTGAAAACCAACTGGTTCTCCTAGAGTGGCAAGAGTCTCTGATATAGTAGGTAGTGGGTGTCTCTCAATGAAGATCTTCTTGTTGAGGTCTCTAAGATCGACACAGAGTCTCAAACTCCCATTGCTCTTTGTGACAAGGACAACGGGAGAAAGCCATTCAGTCCCTCCAATATGCTCAATCACACCCATCTGGGTTAAGTTCTCAAGTTCATCATGAAGATTACGGCATAGTCTTAGTGGAAAGGGTCTCACTTTGTATACAACTGGTTTAGAATTTGGCTTTCGTCTTATGACCACTTGTCTTCAACCTCCGCAATTGTCACTGGTTCTGTAGCATTAGCTTGTATGCGGATGCCCAATTATCTCTGTTCATCCCATCCTAAAAGTGATGGTTGCTTTTTGGCAACCAGTATCTTGGCGAAGCATTCTCTTCCTTTGTAGGACACATTTCCATAGATTTCACCCACTAGGTCAATGGATGAATCTCCATAGCCTCATGGTTGGACACCAGCATGAGCCAGGATGTTGGGATCCTTACCCAACACGTTCCTGAAGGTGTCCACAGAGTTCATAGTCCATGGGGAAGCCGAATCAACCTTCATTTCAAGGTTGCACCCGTCAATTAAAAATTGATCAATCGGTCCTTTCAAATCACCGGACACAGCATAAATGTGGAAAATATGTCAGGCATTCTTCTCTTGAACAGGCAACTCATCTGGCATCCTGTTCAATGATTAACTTCTGGCCTGGCTTTCAGGGTCTCTCTGCTCTATAACATTGATGGAGGACTCCCTGCACATGTTCGCAAAGTGGCCCCTTCTCTTGTATTTGTAGCACTCTGCAAATCTTGATGGACACGTGGGATGATTAGCTGAGCGTCTGGAGTTGCCACACCTGGAACACTTTTGATTCCACCACTCTTTGCTATTGGGTGCCTTTTTTTTGGTAACACAGCACAAACACCCTGCACCAAACATTGAGTTGGCTGCTTGTCAAGCTTCATGACCTTCATGTATTGGTACGTCTGCTCGATACTGCGCGTCAATTCCACTGCTTGTTCCAATGAAACATCCTTGGCAAGTAGTTTCTCTTGTACTCTGAGACTGTTCGTGCAGCGCACTAACTGATCTCTGATGAGGGAATCAGTGAGTTCCCCAAAATCACACGTATGACTCAGGGTCCTCAATGATGCTACATAGCACTCAACTGACTCTGCGCTGTCTTGAGCACGCTGAAAAGACTTGTGACTCTCGAAGGTTACATTTTTTGTTTGTTTTTGGTTTGAAATGTTCCTCAATTTTCTTTATTGCTATGAGGTACTCATCTGCATTGCCGGCACCTTCTTCAGTACCCCGTGTGAGGCCATCAAAAACAATGCGTCCTTCAGTCCCTAGATTGTGAAAGAGTAGTGCTTTTTTCCTTGCAGAACTATATCGGTCACCACCAATGACAACTATATAATTCTCAAATGTTTTAATCCATCTGTCCCACCTCACGGGGGGTGGCCAGGCTCAGACAGGAATGGCGCAGGTGGTGGAATTGCCGCTGCCATGCTGTCAGTCTCCAACAAGGAGCTTTGGGTATATAGTGTGCAACAAAGTTGTGGTGGAGGAATGAAAGTGCTCAAACAGGCTCTGTGTGCTTATGTGCCAGAGGTAATAATTTGAAATTTCATTCAGTGTCCAGAGCTCTCAGAATTGTGCTTATGCCACAATCACAAGGTGTGGTGACTTCACAATGGGGCTGCCGAGCAGATCAAAACTCTCTCTCCGTCTTCATATGGAACGGTCTATGAATGCTCCACTATCACGTCACAATGGGCATGCTACACATTCATGGTGGCAGGGCAGGCAGTTGGTTGCCATGCAACAAAGTAGCAGCATTAAACACAAACAACAGTCCCGGACATCAATGCGCGAGGCCTGCCCATGGGTCGTGTAGCAACAGGGAGGGTGCAGGGCTCCCAAAACACGTGTGCCAAGTCACAAGAACAGCGCGATATGTGCGCGCACATTGTGGGGATGACCGCCGACCCCATCGCGGCACCCCGCTCTGACCTGGAAGGCAGAGTTACGGCTTCTGCTGCCTGGAATGCGGAAGGAGGATGGGCTGGATCAGCAGAAGGTGCGCCGCTTCAAACTCCCACAGGCAGGGAGGAGCGGCGCTTGCAGGGCGCGGCGGGGCAGCGTTGAAACTTGCTTCATAGTCTCGATGAAAAAGCGCAGCTTGCCTCATAAAGGTAAACGAGGATCGGCGGGCAGGGCACGGGTGGTCCTCGTCACCAGTGTTATGTTATGAGGTACGCCGTGAATAAATTAAATGAGTTTAATTAAAGTATGCCGCAACAGGCAGCAGACGCATCAACATACAACTGAATGCAAAGTTCAACTGCTGGAAACTCAATCTAAACATTCTCAGCTGATCACATTCTGAACTGCGTGTACAGAATGTGATCACATCATTTAGAACAGTGAGTGACACATACACTGAAAAACTTAAACATAACTCAAACATAACATAGAAGTCAAGCATTTTACCCTTCCCTTTCAAGATACATATGTAAAATTACAAACATATGAAAAACCCTTCTCACATAATCTTAATAACATGAAAATAAAAATAGATGGTAACTGACCTTTTTCAATATTATATGTATACCATGTGTCCCTCCAATCTCGACTGCTTCAGTAGTACACACCTTGAACATACCAAATTCAACAAAAATAGGTTAAAAGTAAAAAAATGTAATGTTGCATGCTTTGATCACATTTTTGATGATTGTTGACTTTAGAATATCAGTTATCCATAGAAAACAGAGACGTACAATATTTGAAGACATGTTTTAGTCAAGACATTTATACAAATTACATTTTTAAGAAGAGAAAGTCGAACATTGTGTAGATCTAACATTTAAAAAAATATATTTGAAATTGTACCTGGTGAACGTCAAAGATGTCACAGGAAATTGGCGTGAGAGTTAGCACTACCATGTCATCCTGCAAAACAAGTGGATGAAAGTATTCTGTATTATAATGTTGTTTTGCATCTACTGGGCTTTAGGTAAGCAGAGAACATACACAGTTTAGAGAATGAAACATTCCATGTAATTTGTCTACAATCAATGTGTTTGTGATGGGTTACTGTCATTTTTGCATGTGGGCAGGTGAATGACACAACAAGATTGATGACTGAATGCTTTTCAATTTGTCAAAATGATTATTAATTGTAAATATATTATCATTTTGTGTACTACTTTTAAATGAAATATTATTAATCAACAATATTTAATATCATTCAATAAAGGCTCACATCTCATACTTCTTCTTCCTGACTGGTTGTAATAGAAGAATAGTATGTTGTTGAAGTTCCTGCATTCCCCTTTATCAAAATAATTGTTGTTATAATAATAGAGATGTAAGAGAATTATAGCAAAAAAAGTAATTAAAAAGATACTAGATATCGTAATAAGATCCTACATGCACATGTATATAAATAGCAAATTTAATCAATTACAATGATCAATATGTTTAACGTTAAACTTTTAAACTTGACCCTATGCATGTATTGTATAGTTTCATCTAAAGGAATAGTATAAAAAAGAATTGCTTGAAAAGGGAGTGATTCCTGAATAGATGTTAAGTTAAATCTTGTTCCTTTTTTCGATATATATATTCATAACAGTGTTCAATAGAAAACATGCATAAGTAATACAAATTAGACATGTTCATACACTGTATATAAGTTTATGTGCTTGTCAGTTGGGCTCACCATTTAGATATTTGAGGTGTCTGTCGTTTTCTCTGTGGTAACTGTCTGGACTTATATTAGTGTGGTCTATGTAAAGACATTTATACACACTGGGTCGTCCCCTAAAATGTTTTGTTGCTGGGGGGGCCTTACTCGAAACACAGGGAGTTAATATCAAGCAAACAAAAAGTGAGTGTTAGGCTACCCCTCCCTCTATTGTGCAGACGCCTGTGTCAACCATATATTATATAACACCTCCTTCAGAGATGGGGATTGAAAAACAATAATTGGTTGCAGGGATATATTGAGGCATACAAAACCTTATGTGAATATTGGTAGAAAAATTATCATACAATGAATTTCTAGATCAAGGTCGATCTACCTAGGAAGATACATGTTAGGTTGTTTTGTGTATGCATATCCCTACGTGTATACATTCATATAAAACTAGTCCCTGATAAATAATGGCACTTTACCATTCCTACGCCATTGTCGTTTCAATTTTTGTTTTGCTTTCATGCACTATAATGATTAGGTAAAATAAGTAGGCCTTTCGTTGTAGGAGTTTTAGAAACTGCTGTCATGAAAATGTTATGTATATAATTTGTACACCACTTGTGTTGCGGTTATTTGTCCCTTATGTCTGTGGAATTGTATGTATAACACAATACATGTTTTTGAATAAATTGGCTAATGACAAATGTAAATTAGAGTTATAGCGCAGCATCTGTTTTTGAACTGCACACCTTTCTGATTAGGCTGTTGGGTCTGCACAATAGAGGGAAAGGTAACCTAACAATCGCTTTTTGTTTACTACGTAAAGACAGACATGGTATTCAACACATTTACCAAAATAAACAATTTCAGATCACGCTATTAAAGTTTATATGAGGGTCATATTGCACTGAACTATTTGTGTATCCCTAAAGTTTCTTCAAGAAGAGAATTTAACATTTTAAAAATACTGAACATGTCATTGCAATGAAAAATTGGACAATAACATATTTGTACTAATGTTACAAAAAAACTCCAAACATTTAATCATGTTACCTTTTGACACACTTTTTCAATAGATTTTTTGGATCATTTTGACAAAATATGTATACACACAAATTGTGGACATATGAACATACATACATATTTCAACGTTCACTAGTCACGGAGTCAGCGTGTGCTGAAATTCAGTTGGAACTGCATTTGGAAGTAATTTGCGAAGGAGTCATTTTAATGTACTTTGATGGTTCATACAGATCTTCTGAGAAGTGCATGCTGCAGACACGGAATCAATTGCCCATCATGTCCTCAGAGACATCCTTGGTTCTGCTTTCAATCTCTGCTACTGGAAATCCACAATTCAACAACCATATGTTTTATTAACTTCACATCCTTTGGGAAATATGCATGACTGTACCTGGAGCTTTGACATAGCTGATAGTAGACACCCCAAGACAGTACATTAAGGCATTGTTTGATTGTCCAGAAGATCCAGAACAAATATAAATAAAGATTACAATGAATAAAGTATCACAGGGAATGATTCAACCATCACATAGCTTTGAAAGCAAACTTTATTTAGAGTTTGAAAAATGCTCTCTAACCGCTAAACTCTAACCATCTAGAAATCAAATTAGTCACAAATAATTGGTCTACCATGAGAAGAAACATATTACTGGTACATTGATCATACTTTGAGTCACCTAAAGAAAACATGCATTGAATTAATGGATTATGAAACATTACATTTCCAAACAATAACTGTCATGTGATGTGGTAATTCCAGAAATAAAAGTACATCGAAAGATTGATAATGGTGAGGTCATTGAGACACATGAAACTAAAAAAATAGGATGTATATTGAGTAAAAAGCACTAGAAAAGAACTGAGCTGAAAACAATGACAATCGAAAAACCAAGAGTTCACTAACTTGTACTTGCAAAAAGAGATGAGCCGATTCAGGAACCAAGGTAACAAACAGCTCAATGATGATATCCATTGTAGATTGCAGAGATGTTTTCTTGCTAACCTTCAAGGTTCTTATAAACCCTTAGAAAAGTGGGTGTGTATATGAATGTGTGATGTGTCTGTTCCTACCCACCCAGCTCCTTTGTGAGTGAACTGCCATTGATACCGGAGGGGGATAGATGTGGATGAGGCCAGCATAATAGGCCCGGAACCTAGTCAAAAGACACAGAGATATGTTGATTACAGGGATTGGGTCTTCAAGGGGGAGTCTGGAGAAACTGTGTCTCTGTTGGCCATGTGGCTAATGCTCCCCATGAAAAAGACCCCTAGTATTTGGCACCTTTTTCGTTCCCATCCGCCTAGCTCCTTTGCAAGCGTATGGTCACAGGGGTGAACTACCACCGATACTGGATGGGGATGGATGTGGGTGAGTTGAGCGCAATAGGCACAGAATCTAGTCAAAGGACATAAAGATATGTTGATTGCAGGAACTGGGTATTCAAAGGGGAGTCTGGAGACACTTTGACTCGGTTGGCCATGTGGCCAATAGTCCCCAAGCTGAAAGAGCTCTTTGAGGTGTACTTTGTATTTGACACCTTGTTCCTTTCCATCCATCCAGCCCCCTTGTGAGCACAGGGTCACAGGGGCAAACTGCAATTGATAACGGAGGGGGATGGATGTGGATGAGGCGGGTGCAATAGGCCCGGAACCTGGTCAAAGGGGAGTCTGGAGACACTGTGTCTCTGGTGGCCAAGGGGCCAATGGTCCACATGCGAAAGACCCATTGGCGGTGTACATGGTATTCTGCAACTTGTGCATCCCATCCACACCCCCCTTGTGCGTGCAAGGGCCCAGGTTACAACTGCCTTTAGTAAGGGAGTGGGGATGGATAACGATGAATGGATGAAACCAGTGCAATATGCCAGGAACCTTGTTAATGGACACCAAGATATGTTCACTGCAGCAATGTGTAAGGTGTGCATGTAGACAGCAGGTTCTAGGTGGACAATCATTAATAGCCATTAGTACACAGTGAGTAGTAAATTCACTAGCCAAAAAAACAAAAACAAAAACAAAAAACTAATAAAAAACTATTCAAAAGACGAGTGCATTATGAAGGGATAAGAGTTTGGTTTGAGTATGATATACACAGAATGATATTTAAAAATACTTAATGGAATTAATAGTACTCTTTCATTATCTTCTTTGTATAGAATACATTATTTAATATTATATGTTTGGACATGTTGATGACTTACAATTTAGTTTTAATCACTTTTCATATTACCACATTTATTTTATTTAGTATGTCACTGAACGTTTGACGAGTTCTAATTTGTATTGAAAGAGTAGTTTCTTCTGAAACATAGTGTAATGTAATGTATACTACATGAAGATAAAAAGAAACATATGTGTAAATTATAAGATTATGATTTGCAATTAACCTTTAACTGTAATTTTTTATTTTATTTTGACTTTAGCATGTGTGCCCTGTTGAATGTTGATGATGACAGTTTCAGATTAGAAAGACTAAATGTAAACTTTAAATGAAACATATACTCAATCTAAATATATTTTTTAATACAATGTAAACATATTATATACATACATTTTAACCCCTTAACTGCCATGGGTTTTCTCCCCCAGTGCCAAGGATTTTTTTGGTGATTTCGGTATATCGCCATTAAATACCTTGTAACTTTTTTGTTACATGAGATATCTCGGCAAAAATGTGCCCCTTTTTTCCCACATATAGGCGGTCATAATGCCACCAAGGAATCCTAGTTTGCTGTATGGGGGTGAGAGAATATAACCACAAACTGAGAAAATGTTTTTATTTTCAGAAAATGCCAATAAAATGATATATAAAGAAGCCTGTGGTTGTTTCCTTGTAAGTGCCAGGAACAAATGGTTTGCTGTGCTGAATTCCCAATTTTCCAGGCTTTCAAGAACAGGTTGAGTGGAAACCAACAACCAAAATAGGACATGCGTGGGCGGAATGGAATAGAAGGGTAGGAAAGCTGAATGGGAAGACAGAAAGGCATACATTTCTGAAAAGTAGACAGCATTTCAAGTTTAGGAAGGGGTGATTTGCGCAGGTCAGACAGCAACCTTGTAGAGAAAAATGCCATAGTTTGGGGAAAAATTGGGAAAATGATAGAAAAAAGGGTATGTGGTGTATATGGTTGGCCCGTTAAGGCAATGGCTTCTCAGAATTTTGAGAAAAACAATGCTCCGCTACATTCCTCCGACTCTTCCAGTTAGCATATCACACATTTTTCATAATGTTTCACAAAACAAGCATTACCACAAGCCAAAAACTGAGACATGATACACAGGATTTGTATGCTTACGGCCTAAACACATGTACTTTGCATGAAAACAAATGTAGTGAGGTAGGGCAAGCATACATTGAAAGAACACAGGCAGACCTTTTCAAGGGCAGGTGACTTGTGCAGGTTACAAAAGTGTACAGTGCTTAAAGTAGCGACTAAATGTAGGTCACATTTGGGACATGAAAGGTTTGTGTGACAAAGTGCAGCAGTAAATGAGTCGAATTGTTATGAGAACCACGCAAACACAACAAATGTTATACCTTCCCATGTTCCCACAGGTGCCCCGATGAAAATGGTACCTCACATGTGTGGGTGCACCTACCTGGGAGCAAAGGGAAAAGGCCAAACCACTGGTAACCCCAAGTCTTTCGGCAGAGCAGATTTTGAGTAGATTTGCTCTTGTGGACAACCTACAGCCACCAAGAAAAACAGGGAACCCCATGCATTTCTGAAAAGAGGACACCTGTGGGAGTCCACAGAGGTCTGACTTGCGCAAATCGCCCCAGAATTTCTTACCCACAATGTCTGGCAAAGTCTGAAATTTGTCCAAAAAAACCAAACTTTTCAGACATTTCACTCTGCCCACCAACCGAAACACGCCGCCAGCAACACATGTCCTACCTTCCCAGGTTCCCACAGGTGTCCCAAAGAAAATGGTACCTCACATGTGTGGGTGCTACTATCTGAGCACAAAGGGAGAAGGCTAAACCACTGGTAATCCCAAGTCTTTCGGCAGAGGAGATTTTGAGGAATTTTGCTCTTGTGGACAACCTACAGATTTGGTCTGGGGTGTCACAGCCACCAAGGTAAACAGGGAACCCCATGCATTACCAAAAAGAAGACATCTGTGGGAATACACAGAGGTCTGATTTGCGCGAATCGGGCCAGAATGCATTACCCACAATCCCCTGCAAATCCGAAATTTGGTGAAAAAAACACAATTTTCAGACATTTCCCTCTACCCACCCAATGAAAGGCACCGCCAACACCACATGTCCCACCTTTCCGCATTTCCACAGGTGTCCCGATGAAAACAGTACCTTGCATGTGTAGGTGCACCTACCTGTGCACAAACGGAAAACGCTAATCCACTGGTAACACCCAAAGAGTTTGGGGAGACAACCTACAGATTTGGGCCTAGGGTGTCAGAGCCACCAAGGAAAACACAGAACCCCATGCATTTCTGAAAAGAAGACACCCGTGGGAATCCACAGAGGTCTGATCACCCCAATATTTATTACCCACAAACTTCGGCAAAATCCGAAATTTGGCGACAAAAAAACATTTTCTTCTGCCCACCCACCGAAACACACCGTCAACCACACATACAGAATTTCCCTCGGGGGAGGGAAGGGGTTCCTGCTGGGGCTCCCTGGATGGGTGGAGGTGTTGTCCCTGGCCTTGGACATCCATTTACCATGTGTGTGTACCATCCCCAAGCACAGCGGCAGCTCCAGGGAGCCTCGGCAGGTTCCCCTTCCCTCCCGAGGGAAATTCTGTAATGCAGCAGAGCCAGAGGGGGTAATGTCCTTGGCCTTGGGCGGCTGTCTCAATTGTGGGTTGACCATCCCCAAGTACAGCGGCAGACCCAGGGAGCCTCGGCTGGGTCACCGTCCTTGCCCACAGGGGAGAAGATGTAACACAACCTAGCCAGAGCCGCAGGTTAGTAGGGGGTCATGTCCCTGGCCTTGGGGAGCTGACTTCCATGTGGGTTGAATGGCCCCAAGCCCAGCAACAGTTCCAGGGAGCCCCAGCAGGGTCCCCTACCTTACCCGGAGGGAGAAGATGTAACACAGGCCAGGCGAGGCTCCAGGAAAGTCGGGGGTTATGTCCCTGGCCTAGGGCGGCTGTTTCCCATGTCGGTTGACAATCCCCAAGACCAGCGGCAGTTCCGGGGAGCCCTGGCAGGATCCCCATTCCGCCCCAGAGGTGACATCTGTAATACAGTACAGCCAGAGGTGCAGCCTGGGCTTGCGAACGGTCAACCCACATGGGAGACAGACGCTCCCAGGGAAACACCAATGTTTGGCTGGCATGTGAGGCAATTTGTGGCCTGATCCTGCAATTTTGTCCCCGCCCACCAAAATACCTCCCTGGACAGCCCACTCCCATCCGAACCACCAACCCACTGACAATGGGCCCTAACCATAGAATAATAAAAAACAGTACTCACATACCGTTTCAGCTGCTCGCGTAGAAAAAGTTGTAAACAAAACAAAAAATAGTTGTTACCTATGGTCACTGGAGCAAAAACAAATCATAACTACTACTCTTCGATCACAGCCCCCCTTTCAAGCCATCCCCCGTGATCCACTGACCCTCACCCCCCAGTAAAAACACATTTACTCCTCCCTGGGGGCAGATTTCTGCCCCTATGTGGCCCCAGGGGGGGCTCCAGGAGATCCCCCATCCATTTGGGGTGGGGGGAAGAGGGCCACCCCCCCTTTTCAATGCATAACTCACTGGTGGTATAGGGTGATCCCAACCCCCATCAAAACCCCATTTTATTTCCAATTACTTTTGTTTTTTGTTTCGCCTCTTCCCTTGAGGCAGATGGGCACATTACTGTGCTCATTTGCCCCCAGGGTGAGCAAAACTACTGCCCCATGCTTGGGGTCGCCTGCACCAAGATTTCTGGTGGCCCTCTCCCCTCACCCCAAATGGATGGGGGGCATCTCATGCAGCCCTCCCTGGGGGCAGATAGGGGCAGAAATCTTCCCCCAGGGAGGGCTACATGAGGTGCCCCCCATCCACTTAGGGTGGGGGAAGAGGGCCACCCCCCCTTTTCAATACATAACTCACTGGTGGTATAGGGTGCTCCCAACCCCCAGCAAAACCCCATTTTATTTTGAATTACTTTTGTTTTTGTTTTGCCTCTTCCCTTGAGGCAGATGGGCACATTACTGTGCCCATCTGCCCCCAGGGTGGGCAAAACGTACTGCCCCATGCTTGGGGGTCTGCACCTAGATTTCTGGTAGCCCTCTTCCCCCAGCCCAAATGGATGGGGGCATCTCATGTAGCCCTCCCTGTGGGCAGATAGGGGCACACATCTGCCCCCATGCAGGGCTACATGAGTTGCCCCCCATCTTTCATTGTGCAAACAAATCCTGGTGGCTAGAGGCCCCAACCCAAATCCCCATTTATTTATTTATTATTTTCCCCCTTCCCTGGGGGCAGATGATCACCCATCTGCCCCCAGGGATGCCAATACATGTGGCCCCATGCTTTGGGGCATGGGGAGAGTTCTGCTTACATAGTAAGCAGCCCCCTCTACCCCCACCTCACAAAGAAATCCCTTGTGGTCTACTGGGCATTGCTGGGCACTGGTGTAGTTGGAAAGGGGAGAGTCTCCCCTTTCCAATGACACCTCCCTCGATCTGAACGGCACAATAGTGCCTCAGATTGAGGGAGAAAACGAAGGAAACTTACCTTCTGTTTTCACCGCGGCAGCCGAAATGGCTGCCACAGTGAAATTTACTTTCAGTTTCACATCAGCACGCATTACGCATGCTGATGTGAAACTAAAGGAAATCCATCCCCCGGGCCGTGAGGAGGAACCTCCTCCTCACATAGCCCGGGGGTTGGATTTCAGTTTTGTGCAATCCCTGCAACAGAATGTCAAAAAGGACGAGATATATCGGCCTTGGCACTGCAAACGTAATGTCAAAGACGAGTTAGCTCATCCTTGGCATTTAAGAGGTTAATAGAAAAATAAATACTTTGTGTAAATAGCCAACGTTTTCAGATAATGTTGGTGGCATTGACAAATTACAAATTGTACTGCTCTGGTTGAGGTACTCTCTCTATCAATTCTTTGAATTGCCGGAGTCACTGGGGAATTTCTCACGAATGGCTCGAACCATACAGGCAGGTACTACTCATTGAACGCAGAATCCCAGTCTTCCATGAACCTACCATATAAACACTCGATAGTCCACAAGTCTGTACCATGCGTGTAAGAGATACAGAAAAAGTGTACTTGAATGAATCCAATAATTGCATTTATTTTGTTTGGACTGTCTTCTACGATATAAGGCATAAGTATGCTTAAAAAAGTACCTTTGGGGGCAAAGTACCTACAGTACTATTGTTTTTAAGTAGGGATGAATTAGAAGTGTGAACGTCCGTTCCAGCAAATAAAGTTTGGAACATAGGAAATATTGTTTTTTTAACTTTAGAGTAAAACAAATGTAATTGTTAGGTCATTAAATATAATGTTGAATACTACATATATTTTAATGTATTGATTCTTATGCATGATTGTTAATGAGACGTGAAAAAAAGGTATTATTAACTGATTGAATGAATTATGTGTATTTATTGATTGATTTTGTAAAAGTTCCTCTATGAACTAAATACTAATAAATAAATAAATGATGAATACTTTGGCTTTAGCTTAGAACAAGACATTTCCAAATATAAGAAAAACTCTATTATCAGTGATCCATCGAAGTTATAATGTAGTTGGAGAACAACAAAAGATGTTAGTGGTGTAGGTTATCAAAAATACAACATATAAAGAGGAAACATACTCATTACTTGGATTATGAGGGCAAACTGTTGCTCCAAGGAGTGTATAAGGGCCATCATCATCTTGTAAGGCAGGCTGCCTTCAATTCATGCAGTTTGGTAACACATAGAGGTGGTGTGTCTTCTTTGGTTACGTAGGACAAGCAGCCAGAGTTTTCTCTGCAACAGCGGTTCTTCACCAAATTTGGCATCACCTCACATCAATGGCAGGTACACCATCTGGCAACGCCTTCCATGCGACTAGAATAAGGCTCTGGTGATTGATCATCACAACTTTCATCAGATTCTCCATCATTTTGGCTTTTTTCTCTCCAAACCATTTCCTCTTCTGTATGGTCAGGCTCGTACAGGTAGCGCGGAAATGTTGGCATCATTTTTGAGTATTTAAGAAATTAAAAAGCAACAGTGTGAATAATTAAAAAGAAAAATGTTGGGATAAAGTAACGAATTGTAGTGTTACTTTCAAAAGCAATGTAAAGAAAAATAAGAGAAGAAACAGACATTTTAAAAAAACCATAGTGCAAAGACAAGAAGAATAGGCACACACTTTGTAATTTGGTATTGGCACATGTAAAAAAGAAGTCATGTATATATAGAATGTTAATGTGCTTTGTTAAAGACATTTGTAGGGTAGAGAATTTTTTTATATACAAAGCGCTTACACAGTTAATTTGTTAGAATTAGTGCAAGTAACTCTTCTCAATACGTTTTCCTGGTAGATAGCTGAACAGAGCAAACAGAACGTGTGGAGGCTCAGAATGAAATACACTGACACTAAGGAACAAGAAATTCCAACTTTGTCTGATCAGAAATGGTTTGTTGATAGTTATCGAGGTGGAATGCATTGACGTTGTGAAAAGGGGAGTAAGCGTCAAATGATGTCAGCTTGAGGGGCAGGTGATTGAGGTGTGAGTGATCTGAATTTCTACCACAAGGGCACTTGAATTTAGGACAATGGATCAACGGTTAAGATTAGCACAAAATGGCAGTTTCCGCCCCATGAGTTTTGCATGTGTAAATGTGAGAAAAACGAACATAAGATGCATTGGAATTATGTTAATGATCGGTCAATGCTCAAAAATAAATGCCCATCGATTGGGCCAATACAATTCCTGAGAGAACTTCACCTTTAACTGCTAATGTGTGATTGATATCCATCTTTTTAGTATCTAGTTCTAGGCATTAATTCTCTGTAATTTGATGGTACAAGGCGTATTCTATGACATGCATTGTATATTAATAGCCTGTATATTGTTTCACCTTTCATTATAAATCATTTTTTGAGGTTCACTATTAAGCTGTAAGTCATGTGAAATAGGAAAAAGGCAATAACCAATTGTTCAATATATTCAGTAAGTAGTTTGTTAACAAGGAATCAAAGTAATTGTTCAAAGATACCTTGCACTTGGTTGAGATTGAAGGTACTTCAATTGTTTTGATCTGATTGTTAAACACATCTGTGTGCCTAAAAACAAAGCTGTCTGGAAAAAAGTCATTATTTTAATTAAATTAGACTAAAAACCATTGTTAACATTTAGGAGTTTGCAATATTCATGTATGATAAATATCTTGTTAGGAGTTGCTCTACTGTGAAACAAAATGGCTACTTCTTTGTAAGGAAAGATGTTAAAATCCACATGTACATAGCGTTAGGCTGCCATGTTGTACTAACATACAGTGACCAGCAAAATAAAAAAGAACTGTTAATACACGATGACATTAGATGATTCTTAAGTAGACATTGATGAAGGACTCATTGCGAATACACTATGCCTTCTGCCAATATGGCACAGAGTTATTTCTTATATGATCCATTTCTAACTACCTACTTATGGGAAATCCCTATAATACCTAGGGGGATCACTGTTGCATGAATGTATTTCTGTATATAGTTAGAATGTGCACAAATTGGTATGGCTCCCTAATTTGCTCCATTGATAATCTGCCACATCATGTGTCATAATCTGCGGTATTATGCTATCACTGCTTTTGCTGTATTTGGCATTTGGACTCTATCCTTCTATACGTTGATCAGCTTGAAATATGTCATATCTTTTTGAATAGTAACAAAACAATACATTTTCTAAGGTATCATTCTTGATAATTTATTTATGTTCATGTGTAAAATTGTCAGTTAGAAAAATGTAATGGAATTAAGGTCTAATTAAGGTTGTTTGATCGGCGGGGCACATAATGATCTGCTTCCACCCCCACCTGTTGCCTAGATCAACCAATTAATAAATATACTCACAGTAGTGAGAGTCAATTTGAGCAGTGTAGAATCTCATTTCAATGCAGCAACATTGACAGAGGTTTTAACCTAAATCATCTAATATAAATGGAAAGCGATCACCTGAGAGATATTTGGTATGTATCTTGCCTACAACATAAACTTCAATGCAGTGTCAATTCCTTATTCAAGTTAAGCCCATTGTTCATTAAGGATCTGTGCAAATCAGTTGTACTTATTGGTGTTAGTAAATAATAATTTATTGGAATTACGTCATGTGATAAATATTTTGGTACAGTTCCATGTTGGTGCCAACATGCGTTTTGAGTTAAAAAGATTCATGAAAAATGATATGATCCTTTTCCAGTTTGGTATCGCGTGAAGTACCAATAAGAATTGGAATATAAAAATTGTCAGCTGCCAGGGTTTAATGAGAATTACCTATTTTTGGTCTCTTGCTTTAGCTCTACCAACAACAAATATGCAATAATGTTTCATCCCTAGTGGGGGAAAGTACCATTATAAACTCTCCTCACAGATTCTTTGTATTGGAGGCTGGATGGTCTTATTCCACTTTTGTTTCTTAAGTGAAGCCACAGGTGGGCAACAGTGTATGGCAGGCAGAGGGCAATAAGATTGAGATAACAAGACCTGCTATCACAGCATCTGCTGCTGAAGGCTGAATTGGTCAGTAGTGGAAGGATTTTAATGAGAGGTCATGTGACCTGCTCTCATTGAATCTGTGGCTAGAAGCTGGATTGTCTTGCGGCACTGATGTCCCTTAAGTGAAGCCTGAGGTGGGCTTGGTCAGCATTGCTGGTGGGCAGAATGTGGGAAGTGCAAGATCATGTGACTGATCTCTCTGAATCTGCTGCTGGAGGCTGTATGGGCTTAAGCCATTGGTTGCCCCTAAATGAATTCAGAGGTGGGTATAGTCAGCAATGAAAGGTGGGGTGAATAGCAAGGTCATGTGACCTGCTCTCACTGGGCCGGATGGTGAAGGCTGGATCTGTTTATGCCACTGGAGATGGGTGTAGTCAGCAGTGGATTGCAGGCAAAAAGTGTGAAGAGCGAGGTCACATGCTGATGGCTACCCTGAATATGTGGAGCATGGAGTCCAGCCCCTTCCAGATCCTAACAGGACCAAACAAGAATTGGCCTATTCTCCATCTGCTTTTTATTTTATGTTATGTTACTTTGCATTTATATAGCGCCTTATGTACCATTGGTATGATCTCAAGGCGCTGGTAGGTTGAACACCCTCGGGATCCGTAGTTCAAGTGAGTAGAGAGAGAGAGAGAGAGAGAGCCATAAAGTGCGCGTGTACACCAGCTATGTGCTTATTACCAGTAGGTGTGGTGGTTGGGAGATCAGGGGTATGTGTTCATTCTGGTTGGGTGATAACAGACTGATGCTGGCTGCATTAGGCCTGAGGAGAATGCCTAGGCTGGCGGATGTGCAGCCAGCTGTGTTTAGTTAGGATGATGGGTAGTATGCGGCAGGTTTTGGTATGAGAATGGCTATACCGAATGTGTCATAGTATCACCATGTTCTAGTTGAGTGGTGGTGTATAGAAGAGAGTAAGCGTGGTGATGAGATATGGTGGTTTTCAGTAGGTGCTTCAGATCGAGCGCCTTCATGCTCATGCATTCAATGCACTCCAACCATTCGTGCACTCTAACCGTTCGATGCTCATCAGCTGTACGATGCACTTCAACCGTTCGATGCACTTCAACCGTTCCATGCACTCCAACCATTCCATGCACTCAAACCGTTCCATGCACTCCAACCGTTCCACGCACTCCAACCGTTCCACGCACTCCAACTGTTCCACGCCCCCAACTGTTCCATGCCCCCAACTGTTCCACACCCCCAACTGTTCCACGCCCCCCAACCGTTCCACGTGCTCCAGCCGTCCCATGTGCTCCAGCCGTTCCATGTGCTCAGCCGTTACTTGCACTCCAAACTTTACTTGCACTCTAATTGTTCCATGCAGTCCAGCGGATCCATGCATACCAACTGTTCCATGCACACCAGCCGTTCCATGCACATCAACCGTTCCAAGCACGACAACTGTCCCGTGCACACCAACCGTTCCATGCACTTTATCCGTTCCATGAACTCCAGCCATTCCTGTACAATGTCCATTCCATTCCCTCTATTTGTTCCATGCATTCCATTCATCGCATGTACTCACTCATTTCCAATCATTCCGTCTATTCATTCATTTCCATGTATTCCTTCTGATCCATGCACTTTGTCTGATTCATGTATTCCATCCGTTCCACCTACTTCATCCGTTCCGCCCACTTCTTCCGCTCCACATATTTTGTCCACTATGCATGCTCCACCCTTTCCACACACTTCACGTGGTCCACGCGCTCCACACTCTTCATCCGCTCCACGCTCTTCATCCGCTCCACGCTCTTCACATGCTCCACGGTCTTCATCCGCTCCACGCTCTTCATCCACTCCACACTCTTCATCCGCTCAACACTCATCATCCACACTCTCTATCCGTTCCACACTCTCCATCCTTTCCACACCCTCCATCTGCTCCACACCCTCCATCCACTGCACACTCTTCATCCGCTTCACACTCTGAGATGTGATCTCTTGTTTGCCACAAACACCTGGGTAAAAGATGTCCTATTAGTTAAGAAAGTAAAGAAGTGGGCAGGACTAAGCAGTTGGTTGGGGCAGATTTCAAGTATTCTACGTCCACTTGCAACAGTTGACCAACTGCAAAAGAAAAGAAGTTGAAGGCAAATTAAGCAGGGAAAGAAAGGAGTGGGGTTAAGAAAGAGAACACAAACAAGAGGCATCAAAAGATTAGCAGTGATAATCAAGTTGGTGGGCAAGAGGTCACTTGGCCTAGATCCACTTGCACCAGCCCACCAACAGCGAGAGCACTGCGTGTCAGAGTACTAAGAGTACAGTACTTACTAGGCAGCTTTTGAAGAAGTCTTAATGATCATAAACTGTTAAAAGTTTAAATACTATAATACGTTTTTAGAAGAAGTTCACCAAGAAAAACAAAATAATGCTGAAATTGGCAAAGAAACTCCTGAAGGGAGCCAGGGAGCTCCTGAATAAATCCAAGAGCCACTCATTCGAAATGAAGCTGAGGTAGCAATGACTTAATTACTGTATAAACTGTCATGCTACAGAAGGGGAAGGCGGGCCAGTGGCCCTGGCCTACTGGCTAAGGCCCATAACCCCCCAGCTCCCGGAGCCCCGAGCAACCACATGGCCCGCTGCCCTTCAGCCATTTCCAGTGACCCACTAGCCATGGCCTCAGGGTCCCCTGGTCATGGCCATGTCGATTCCATTCCACCGGCTACAGCTGTGTCCACTGTACATGTTGCACCAATGATTCATAAAA
This sequence comes from Ambystoma mexicanum, assembly GCF_040938575.1. Classification (NCBI taxonomy): domain Eukaryota; kingdom Metazoa; phylum Chordata; class Amphibia; order Caudata; family Ambystomatidae; genus Ambystoma; species Ambystoma mexicanum. The sequence goes on along the minus strand of NC_090934.1, from coordinate 339,186,710 downwards.
AAACTATTTACCCCTGCCTAGCAATTGTGATCTTTGCAGATTTGGCACACTGTCCCAGTGATGTCTTTCACCCTCTTCCTATTCCCGATATAATTCCCAGTAGTCATGCCAGAGTATGCTTATTCTCACAATAGGGTATCCTTTGTATAATTCTCTAGTAATGGGAAAATGCATAAATATTAAAATCTCTTCCCTGTCCTCACTGGCACTCACTATGTGCCTCTATGCTCAGTTCTTGGTTCACCACTCCCCTCGATGTTGTTTTCCGTCGCCTTTTCAATCACCCCCTTTCACTGCTCCTTGAGAACTGCTGTGCCGGGTCTGAATATCTGAAGTCTACAATTCCCAAGTGGTGCTCCGGTGACTGCGGGGCACAGAGAGAGCCCCTTGAACCACTATGTACTTTGAAATAAGGCTAGTGTGTTGTATGCAATGCGGTACGCCTCACGCTGTCTCCTGGAAGACAGGGAGCTGGTGGCAGTGCGAGCTGGACTATGATGGCCTCTTCATGAGTTTGAATCCCTAGGAAACAGCGGAAATACTGAGCAGGGCGGAGCGAGAGAAACACTCGCACTCATACCACTTAAAAGCAATTTTTAAACACTTACAAATAAAATCAATGTTTTCTATGGTGGTGTACAAAGTAGAAGAATGCATTAGTCATGATGCCCCTGCAATCCATTAATCTCTGAAGGCGGCCTTGCAGACACACTGCAAAACTCTGACACCTGCTCTGATTCAAAACAAAATGACATAGGAAGACACCTGGCACCAATCATCAATGTAAACATGAAATGATCAGCGAAACTGGCGACACAGGTTGCTGATCCTTCTATTTCAAACGTGACTAATACATCTTGCATGGAGTCCTGAGTCAGCTACAACCTTGACACGTTTAAGAGGAAAATACATAATTGGGATCCTCCTTGTTTGTACCCCTAACAACCAAAAAAAGAGTGGGAAACTGAAGTATAATTCCAGACATATCATTAATTCTAATGAAGAGCATGTGCAATTGGAGACTGATTACGATCGAAAGTATACATTCATTGAACCCAATAATAACAAGGCGAAAAAGAATGAAAACAAAATAAAAGTAAAAACAAAATGGTCATAGGAAGACAGCGTGGACGGAAGTGAAAGCCGGTTTCTGAGCAGGAAGGCTTGGGAACTCAGGAAGAGAGTAGTTCTAAGCATTTATGAAAGTTGTATATCATGCACTTAATTACATTTGTATGAGGATTACCTTACAGAATGTAAGATAAAAGAGCAACCTGTAGGTAAACATGAGAAATGAGCCAACATCTACCATACACAATGTATCTGTTTGGAAATCAGGGAGGGGCTGAGAGAAAATCCAACAACAGTGGGACTTCTTGCTTTGAAATAAGTGCCTCCAAAGTGTAACTGTGTTCTGCCCGTTGATAGTATAAACTGCGGTATAAGATATAATATGGCACAATGACAAAAAGAAAGAGCTATGAGGATCAGGAGAGCGGGCATACCCACAGACTCAGTAACGGGCCCTTTCACATTCTGTGGGAGGATGATGATAGTAACATACGTCACCAGGCCAGAGGACACAGGTATGGCTCAGTGTTTTCACCAGGAGCCTGGTCTGTGCCAGCCCCCAGGGATCCATGACCTGTGGAACGCAAATAACTGCGCTACTCTGTATATGGGCTACAACACTCCCATAATTATGGGTGAAAGGAATAAAGGCACTGTACTGCAAATGTTCTTTGGTGAGCCCTGGAGCAGGGCATCTTTTATGGCATAACCATATAACAATGAAATATAGCAGCATTACATTAACACGTTTGATACTGTTGGTGACTTAACCATTACATTATGCATTTACAAAATACAAAATGAGCAGACTCAGAGTTCATACCATCCTACCCATCCTTAGTTCCAGCATGTGCATTTCATACATCGACATATAATTTAGGAAGTGTTCAACTTACTTCTTTCCACATTGAAACACGGCCTACACTAAATGATGCTGTCAGTGCTAACACTCCTTTGGCAGACACTAAGGTGCACCCTGCGGAGAAAACATGCCTCATCACCGAGTTTGGCGGTAACCCTTAAATCCGGCTGTCACGCAATTACCGCCAGATTTAAGGGTCCGCCAAATCAGGGCTTTGGTGGATTTCTCCCCAGCTCAATGGGGAATGGGGAATTCCATTACTGCCAAACCCGTGATCCGGCGCTAATAGCGCCGGGGGGGGTTGGTGATAGGGCTAATACCGCCGGCGTTACCGCCCAACTCTTTATGAGGCCAGCATTCGCCTCTTGTTGTGGGCTAGGAAACGTAAAATACTTGTAACCATCCCTACCATTTGCAACCTGTCAGATGAGTAGAATTTGATAAATGACAAACTTCCTGAGAACTCTGGTAGGGTTTATAGACATCATTTCGAAATCAAAAATTTCGAAAGTCAAAAAGTCGAAAAGAAATGTCGAAGAAAATAATGTCGAATTTATTTTTTATGTTTTTTTTTCGAAATGGGGGGGTTCCCCCCCAAACCCCCTTTTTCGACATTTTTTTTTCGACATTTTTGATTCGACTTTTTTGACATTCGAAATTTTTTATTCCATATTATGACTGGACACCCTCTGGTAGCTACAGACCTCCACTAAACACAAAGGTCGAACACACATACAAAGGCACACTAACACAGGACATCCCCTGCATATTGTTAACAGCCTAATCGACCCTAGGCTGCCATGACATCCGGATTTAGTGAGGGGGACAAGAAAACCCCATCCCTACACCCGGAAATCTTCTTCTCTGGTGTGCTCCTCAAAACCACAACTCCCCAATGTGTGAACGGCGTATATATGATGAAATAAAAAAACTATGCACGGGGCAAAAACCACAAGTTGTCAAATAGGAGACTGTATGTAACACAGCCACGTATTGGGGTGCAAATGGTTGCAAACCCAATTTTACCTGAGATGGGTGGTGCCATAAATTAAGTCTGAAACCGGCCTGCTCCCGAGAACAAACCCAGAACACACATAGGTTAGCGAGCAGTGATTTAAGATACATGGGGAGACCACGGGCCACCCTAAACAAAATGTGACCAGCGAATATCTGTGCTGGCTGGGAGAAAATAAACTAATGACCAGGTGTAATCAAGAGTGGCACACCCCGGTCTGCAGGCTCTGATGTCTATTATGATATACTGTAAAACATGTTTGACTGGAATACAAAGGCTCTGCTGCGCCTAGTAGCAGCTCTAGCTCATGGCCTTTGGTGTTGACAGAGAGAGAGAGAGTTTAGGATAAATCCTTCCTAGGAAAATAGGTACAAGTATATGTGCTGGAAGCCCAAAATGCCTCCTGTCACTCCCACTTTTAAACAGTGTTCTAAGCAACAACATAACAAGCTCAACGCCAACCTAAATGATTCACACCTGGCTCCATCAAATATACTAATGGTTCTCCCTTTTACTACACATGCTCCATGCCATGTCCACTTAAGTTTCGCATTTTCATTCAGATTGATCTTGTGTACAGGGTGTTAATACCACTGCTCAAGAACGTAGTTTGAACACGCACTTGGTGTGGCTGGCAACTCCACATAATCTGGAATACCTCCTGACAGAAATCCAGCCTCCCCGTGTAGATACCTCACTCCTACCTCACTGAAAAGACAGGAAATGGGGTTTTGGAGAACGCAATGGCTGTGAGGTGCAACCACTGACAGGATGAAAGCAGCTTGGGGTGGAGCAGCAACACCCATGCACTGCCACTGTCACTCATGGCCCAACTTGCCTTGGTCCTCTCCAGAAAGGAGAGTCAACAGCAAACTGCCAGAAAGGCCTGCCAGGTGCTGGTAAGTGCAACCCAGGAGCACAAACGCCATCTGGGTTCCTCTCTCTCTGTCTCTCTCTTCTCTTCAGCTCTGCTGTTTTTTCGACCCCGGGCACATCCCAACTCCTCCCATGGGGCGGGGGCAGCAACTCCAAATTATCCTCAGGAATACACAGGGTCCCCCTGGTAGCAGAAGATATCACTGCCCACCATTATGTGACTTCATGACACCTACCCAGAGACAAGACAAAATGGACGGGCAGGTGCTTTTATTAAACGACAAATATAAAACATGGTCCCAGCCAACACGAAATACACAAAACTAATACACAGATATCCTAGAGGTATTGCAGCCAACATAAATAAGCTATTACTACTTTTACATTCAAAACAAACAAGCCTATGTAGCTTTCTCTGCACAAACATATCGTTCATGGTAACATGAAGAAATCCACCAGGTGATAGTGACACCAAGAAAAACACTGTGTAAATGCACCGTTAGCCATGGTTCAAATCTAGACCATGCGTTAGTGGTGGGCTACACTCACCCACCGGTTACACAAAACACTTGTCGACATGGGTTGGGTCTACCCATGCATTAGAGAGGACAAAGCGTCCCACTCAAGGCTAGCTGGACATCCCACCATGGTTGATTCGGGAGAACCTGTGTAGTTGGGTGTGAACGTGCACATAGAAAGACCTGTAATGGAATGCCCCTTCTGATAGTTCCACATTGTTCTCCTGTAGCCTCATAACTCAGCATTCTAACTGGTTTGACTTCCTGGTGAGATCGCCTGGGTTCACAGACTGCCTCCGAATTGGGTTCGGATCTTGTCTCTTTGCTTTCCAATGGCGCTGGAGGTCTTTTTTCATCCACATAGTTTGAACTCTGTGTGTAAACCTCTCACTGTGGCAAGAAAAGTTCTGTATAAACTGGTATAGGTACCTGTCCCATGGCTTCAGGGTGTAGGCTATGACCTAGGGTCCCTGAAGCTGTGATTCCACTTTGTGTAACTTGGTGTGATGCCCTAACCCGGAAAGATCCATGAGTATCACTGTCACCAGTTTGGAGAGCATACATCAACCCTATTAAAAAAATGGTAGGAGGAAAAAATGGTAGGAGACATAGAGGACTGGATGTGGAAAGTGGGATGTCTTAACCCAAAGGAGATTAGGCAACTCTGACACCTACATGGTCTCATGCAATACAAGAGGAAATGCACATTATGAGAATGAGGTGGGTATTTGGAATAATATTAAAACATAATCACTGATAGCATTACAGGATGCCTCGCCAACAGAACATCTTATTTGTGTTGCAAGAAATCATATTCAGAAAGCTGCCAGACAGGATCTAAAAGTGAGGCCTAAGGGAGGACTTTTCATTTGTCTTCTGCCGAGGCCACTGTACATGTTAAAATAATATTTTTTTTGGGACCCACTAGCCATGGCCCTCAGCCATGGCCAGTTGCCACAGTCTTTGGCCATGACCACTGCACATATTGCACCAATAGGTTTCTTTGGGGCCCATCAGCCATGGTCGGTTTCCTTGGGGCCTCTGGTCATGGACACTGTACATGTTGCAGGTTACTTTGGGACCCACTAGCCATCCATCCGAGATGTTCAGGGACATATATGCGTATTTCTGCATTAGAGGGCTTGTGTAAAGGATGACTTATAACCTTGGCACCACTCAATGAAACTGCATGGAATTTGGGACTTTCATTCTAGACCTGACACTGAGAGGGTAATTCATGGAATCATTGTGCGCCAAAATCTATAGCGCAAGTGTGAGAAACGCAGCACACACGTTTGAAACGCACACGTGCACCTGTTTACCGATTCATGGAAGGCACTGCGTGTAACTTACCTGGGACTTGCTCTGAATCCCCGCGTGGCGCACACATCACAGCAACATCCCGAAAGCTGTGCGTGAGTCGTCCAGTGAAGGCGCACAACTTCCAGTGCTCACACCTAAAAAGGGGGCGGAACACGCGGAATGGGGAACAGCATGCGAAAATGTGGGCGTAACAGGGGAAGTACAGCAGTGAAACCCTTGCAACGCCCACACGCACGCTAACAACACATATTAATGGAATTGCACAGGGCAAACCCACGCACTCCAAAAGCCGCGCAAAGCCGAAACACATCCGTCACGCGGAAGCAGGCGGAAGGGCCCGGCGCAGCATAAAAGCGTACACAAACAACAAGTAAGCATATACAACTACGATGAATGTTCCATTCCTCGCAGCAGTGATCGTGGGACACCGCAGGAAGAGGGGGATAGCCAGGCCCCCCATTTTCTTACCCAGGACCAGCCATTTTGGGATGCATGATGACCAGGTCTATGGCAGGTATAGGTTTACACCTCATATCATCCTAGACCTGGTCACTGAGTGGGAGGATGACCTCACATCACCCACCTTGTGCTCCCAAGCACTGAGCCCCTTGGTAAAGGTGCTCAATGTCCTGCATTTTTTTTTTGGCCACTGGGTCATTTCAGCGGACAACTGCCATAGTTGGGGGCATCTCACAGGCCACGCAGTCATGCTGCCTACACCAGGTGTTGGCAATCATGACTACACACCCCTCAGTCCGCAGGCACATATACATGCCCAGAACACCTGCAGAGTTGCAGGCCCTGGTCCAGGACTTTTACGGGGTGGCAAACTTCCCCAGAGTGCTCAGTGCCATTGATTGCACCCATGTGGCCCTACGTCCACCTAGGGCCACTGAGCACATCTATCGCAACCGCAAGCACTGGCATTCCATCAATGTGCAGGTTGTATGTGATGCCAAGCAAATCATCACCTCTGTCTATGCAAACTATCCTGGGTCCACCCCACCTGGAAGCTGGGAGGCATGGCAACACATGGCTCATTGGTGAGTACAAATGCCTGTGTGCATGCATGCATGTCATACACAGACAAATACACAAACCCAACTAATGACAACCATTATCACCTCCCCAGGGGACATTGCCTACCCTCTGAGCACCCACATGATGGCGCCAATACAGAACCCCACCACACCACTCCAGGTAAGATACAACGCAGTCCATATTGCAACCCGAGGCATAGTGGAGTGCACATTCGGAGTGCTCAAGTTACGTTTCCGCTCCCTCGAACCGCTCTGGTGGGCAGCTACTATATGCTCTCCCAGTTGTGTGCAGGATCATTGTGGCAGCATGTGTCCTGCACAATGTTGCAACCTGGCGAGGCGTACCGGTGGACATGGTGGTGCCCCCACATCCCCAATCACACGCACGGCTGCTGCGCATGGGAGGGGAAAGGGCATGTGGCGAGGCACCCCGTACTCAGCTTGTGGCTAAATTTTTCACCTAAACTCCCCCCCTTGTGGAGTGCACAAAGGCCTGGAACATTCCAGGTGACAATCGATGATGCCAAAGGGACAGTCAACTGTCACAACCTCAACACCCTGAGAATGTGTCTTTGGAATTGCAGCAATGTGTGCATCCCTAGCCACTTAAAGAAACACAATCCTGTGTGACCAAAAGGCAAGTTACAGATTCCACCCCCCATGCAAAATAGCACATCCAAATGCTGGTATGTCACCTAAACCTCCCTCAACCCCATGTCATCCACCCCACACACCATGCCATGGCATGCAATGTGAAAACCTCAATAAAAATATCAACACACATGACACAGCTGTCACAAAGCGCACTGTTACAAATGGAAACAGGCCACAGACAATCCCCTCAGACATGCACTCCGAAGAAAAGAGTGAGCAAAAACATCCAACCTATACTAAAAGCAAGTAAATGCATGCCACCAAAGGTCTGAACACCAATCTGCGAACCTTTGGTGGCATGCATTTCAGGGAATTCCACAAATAAAAGAAAATGCGGGTGCTGCAGGGTTGTACCCCGCAACACCCCGTTTATCACACCACAAAGTACTGTGAGTGGCGTTTGCGGGGTGGAAACCCATGCAGCTGAATAAAAAAACAAAGAGAAAAATAGCCAGCGACGCCAGGTCACGATCACGAAAGTCAATGTGAACAAGTGCAGCAGGGACACAGCAGGTCTCAGAAGGCAAATAGTGTGTGGGTGGGTGGATGTTGGGGTGAGGGTAGGGGCGGGGGGTGGGGTGTCGTGTGTATTGTGGGGCTGTATTTGCAGGGCGATTCAATGCACGTTAGCATGGGAAATGCATGAACCCACAGTGTAGCATACATTTTCCATTTTAAGCACTCTGTTGTGGACACATCTGCAACAGAAACATATTGCTGATCCTGTGACACATTAAAAGCAAAGCCAACACAGGACTTTCAGTTTACCAGCATAACACATCATGAACACAGGACCCAACAGTGACAATGTCAGACAGTGAGTAAACACAGAATAGACAAAAAATAAAAATGGGCATAGTGGAACCGTGAGGCTTAGGGGGGCACCCAGGAGGGGGAGGTGCAGGGTGCACCTCAACACCCACATGTGTCAAAGTTCAGACTAAAAAAGAAATTCCTCCATGGGCTCATGGTCTTCACGGCATGGCCTGAGTGAGAAATAGGTCATCGTCGTCGTCACCCCTGGTTGTACATCAGGAGGTGCACGTGGCACAGGTGCCTGACCATGCATAGCCCCAGCAAGCCCCTCCACAGCAGCAAGCATGCAGGCCTGGTGAGCCTGGTTCTGCATAAATATGGCACAGAGGTCCCCATGCACCACCTCACGTGTAACACGGAGTTCCTCCTGCAAGGACTCACGTGTTACACGTATTTCTGTCAGGGAGGCCTCACGTGACAGACGGACCTCCTACCGGCTTGCATGGAATTGAGCTGAGAGGGTGTGTTCCAGCTGCTCCATCCTCTGTTCTGCCCATGTCTCCTGGGCCATGATGAGCGCAGCCAGAGTACTTCTGAGGGAAGAGTGATCTTCCCTCAGGGCTTCCCTGTTGGCCTGTGCATCAGCAGCAATAGCTGAGCACACAGCCACCAGTTCAGCCCGGCGGGCCCTCTTGGACGACGCCATGCCCAGCCTGAGTGAGTAGCACATGGACTGCATTGCCTGTTGCTGGAGCTCCACCTGCCTTTCAGGGGGCAGAATGGAATTAGCCACACGTTCCATGCCTTGAGCCAACACCTCAACTGCTCCCCCCTGTTGCTGTGCAATGGCATACATGGATTGCTCCCACACAGTGTTCCCCAGTGGCACACGGACACCGCATTGCTGGGCACTACGCCTGTGGGGCCCAAGGAGACGTGGTCCTTGCTGTGCCGGCACAGCCTGTGGCTGCAGGACTGCATTCCTCCATCGATCTGCTGCCCCAGGAACAGGAGCAACTGGTGTGGAGTGTGACTCTGCACCTGTAACCACCACAGGCCGATATACCAACACTGACTGGCCCCTTGAGGCGTCTACCTCCACTGCAGGTGTGGCGGACAGAACAGAATCCATTGCAGAATCACCCACCGGCGACGGCATGGATTCATGAGCATCCGATTCAACATCAGAGTCAGAGAGATCCTCAGAGCCGTACCCAGGGGCAGGCCTGGACAGGATGGCCTAGAGCACAGAGGGATGTTCATGGCCTACCACCCCACGACCACCACTGGTGCATGGTTGGTGACATGAACCATCCACCCTGGTTGCCATCTCCTCCTCTGCTGCTTCTGGTGCATTATCACCTGTAAATAAATAAAATAAACATGAGTACACATGGCAGCAGCACATACCACACACATATACAACACAATATTGAGGGCCAACACATGAGGCAGCCATGTCACACACAACACAAACTCTGGCATGCATGCGGTGGCAATAAAATGGAAGGGGACCCTGAAAGCAGACATGGATGCGTGTCAAATGCAAAACTCCCAATGTACCACATGTTGCATATCAACTGCATCACACACAACCTTCTGGCAGTCCTATATCTTTGCCAAAAATTACAGATGTCAACAAACAGATGGCACATAGCATAGCCATGGCACCATTCCCAAATAGCCACAGCAGTAAGTCAAATAGAAGTGTCCATGACACATGAAAAATGCATGTCAACATGCACTACAATAACATTAACATCAATAAAAGCACACGTGTCACAGAATGCAACAACACAGGTACCTTGAAATACAGTGAAGGGAGGCAAATGGATACATACATACGAGGTCACTTTGACAACACAAAAGTGAATAGGCATGTTGAAGGGTGAAACATGGCTCAGAGGTGTATGGGTGCCGTGCAGCACATGTGTACTTCCTCAACTATCAACGGAACCAGAAATGTAGTGATGTCCATCTTGTGTCATGATGGCACTGTAAGGGCAAGTGCAGTCATCATGTGCAAAGTGTTGGCACTGGGTTGTAGGGATGCACTGCACCCCCCACACCTCCTGGGGAATGACAGGGAGCCGGTGCATGGCTCTGAATGGCTGACCACAGTACAGGGAAGTGGCAGACAGTGTTTGCAGGTGTCAATTGCATAATCTGAGACAACTGAGACTACAGCAGATGAGAGGGGGGCAGAAAGCAGGACACATGAGGAACCATCACAAATACATCTATGCAGACAGAAGCCACAACACCAGTCACCTAGAGGCAGGGTGGCTGCAACAGAGGGAGGCCTGTGCTCGACACAGACAAGGACACCATAAACATGTGCATGATGATGAAGTGACCATGAGTGAGCATGATATGGATGACCAAATACCACAAGGCGGATAAAATACTGGAGATGTGGTAAAATGAGTAGCCTGCCATGGACCCATAGAGGCTTGCAGGGAATGCAATGGTCCATGAATGAACACTCATGTGCGCTCTGAGCCTGTGCCATCTGCACGGTCCAAGTGAGACACCCTGCATCAAGGACAAATGATGTACCCCACCGCACAGGTATGGCAGGGTTGGACAGGGAAGTGTGCATGTACACAGGAAAGGGGAACAGGCCATTGCAGTAGTCCAACACAGAAACTGCCAGTACCATGGAGACAGTGAGCTTCAGGGTGGTGGAGTGGCAAGGAAGCATGCCCGTGAGGAGGAGCAGCTTGCAGGGTGACCTCACATAACCGTCAGTCCTGTGACAACATAGGCCTAGTGTTGGGTGGAACTACACCACAGGCTATATGCAAACATGTCAGTGAGCCTGTACATGGACAGGAGAGGCTGCCGAGTGACTTGCATGTAGGTAGGGTGCATGTGTGGTGATGAGGACTGCCCCCATGTGCAGCACATGTCCTGCATGCAGACTGCATGATGACAAGTACTCATCAGTAAAGCATTGCATGTGTCACACATGTCACTCATTAACACATAACCTGAATTGGCAGTCCATCACAACACATCACACAAGCAAAACACACATGGGCTGGACACACACACATCATGACTTACTGGACGTTGCGTCATAATCCGGCATCTCTCCCACTCCCTGGATCTGTCCCTGTTCGATGAATTCTGCAGCAATTTCCTTGTGTGGATTGAGTTCATCCTCCTCTGGTGGTGGCCCACTGCCAGTCACCAGAGTCAGGGAGTAATTAGAGGCCCGCTTTTGTTTTGCAAATCGTCTGAGCTCAGTTCAACGCTTGTAGCAATCCTGAGCTGTACGCCTCTCATATCCCATTGCATTCACACCATCCGCAATGAACTGCCAGTGGACCTGACGCTTGGCAGGCATAGAATGGCAACCTGAGACCACCAGCATATCGCGGTTGTGTGCCGACACTTAGTCCACAAGGAAGTCCAGCTCCTCTTTATTGAAAGGCTTCTTCCTTGCTGTGCCAGAGGCCGATGCCGTGTCTGGGGTCCCAGCCTCATGCACAGAAGCGCACTTTCTCCTCTTGGCTGGTTGTGCGGCACATGAGAGGCAAATGCCGCTCTGGTCAGTTGGGGCAGTGGCGATGGTGGACTGGCCACTGGGAGTAAGAATTGGCATGAGGACGGAAGGCCTAGATTGTGTGATTGGCTGCTGGGTGCTGTTGCCAGGACCCAGCAGCACAACTGCCTCAGTGCCATGGGCTGTGACCAACACAGTCCTGGCTGGCGGACTCACTGCTGGGGTGGTGTCGGCTGCATCTTCCCATGCATCTCCCACCACCTGAATGCTTGGGGCGGTAGATGTCAAAACTGCCCCAGGAACATGTGCCTTGGCCACAGCTACCTTGGACACACGTGGCTTGGCCTTCCTGTCCAGAAAATCTGCCAGGGAGTCCTGTGGCAAGGCAGCCTGCGCTGGCTGACCCTGAGACTGGGTGGTGGTTGCCACAGCTGCACCTGCAGCCTCCACCACCTGGTGGCCCGTGCCAGCAGATGGCATTGCCTGTGGGGTCAGATGTGCACTGTTGATGACTGCAGCAGCAGTATCTCCCTGAGGCGCTGGGTGTGGTGGCATGGCTTTCCCAGCTAGTTGCTGGACATCCCGGTGGTACACCCTGGCCACATCCCCCTCCGGGTCCCCCTTGGCCTCCCTGGACTTGCTGGACTCCCTCACCACCCGAGCCACATGTCCCACCCCGCCCAGACTTGGGAGGTCACCCAGCTTTGCCACCCTTCCCTTTTGGTGGCCTCCCAACCATGGCATAGATGGTATGTTGCCAATGGGAGGTGCACATAACAATTGTCCTGGGCAATTGGGGTGAAGGGGACACGGTATGTGATGTTAGATGCACCCCTGTGCTCCTGCAAGGCTGTCTATGACCCCTGGTGATAAAAGTCGGGTCACACAATGCTCATGCATCCCAAAAAATGATAATAAACGTGCACGCAACCCCCGGTAGCCCATGTCCGTGGAACAAACCTCACGCAGTACGCTTTGGCACCCAGGGACACAAATAATACATACACGTGGAACACGCGGGCTACTCTGACCTCAAAAATGGGTGCACGACATACAGGGGCAACCACAGTGGGAAAAATAAGCATACGCGACACACCGGCTGCCTTGCATAGAAAAGAGAAACATGTAGGCAACTCCCCTGCCAAAACAAGAAGTACAAACTTTAAGCGATGTGAAGTAATCGCGTGTGAACCCACAAGAAGAAGAAACACACACGGTCGGTCTCCACGAAAAGCACGTACAGCGAACTGCTTACCCGCACAGACCTTTAACCCCAGGCGAAGGAAACACCTGTATGCGTCACATCACTTACGCGCTTACGCGCTAAGGGCCTTGCCTCGGATTACACGCTCACATGCTGTTTTTTCATGTGCGGACTCAATCTGCATCAAGCTGGCCACGCGACAACACATGGAACACCGTGCTCCTGCCCAGAAGGCCATTTACCTGCCCCCCCAGAGCCCCAAACAGCCTCCTACGAGCCATCTGCTGCTGCTAGCCTGCCTACTGCCAACGTGCCCTGCTATTTGGTGCCTGCACAGAAGCCATAGCCAGGGATCCTGTTCCTGAGACCACCTCTGATGATCCAGAAGACTCCCGACTGGTGTACCATCGCTTCACAGCCCAGCCCCAGGACCAAGTTGCCCAGCCACACCTGCCTCAGGGGTTTACCATGTCCAACTCAACATCATCTGGGACTAGTGGCAACCCCCAGTCAGAGAGGCAGAGGGCTGCCAGCTTAACTGAAAATGAAGTTGGCATCCTGGTGGAGCAAATCCTGGGGAATTATGATGGCCTCTTCTCAAGTTTGCGCCTCGACAGGGATGGACGGAGGAGGATCTGGAAGGACATTGTGGATGCCATCAACGCGGATGAGGTGGCATCCCATGACTACGACCATGTCCTGAAGCTCATGGAGAAGTGGGCACCGGGACCAGCTGACCAACATCCAGGAGAGTGTCCTGGAACGCATAAACCCAGCACTTCACCAAGAGATCTTCGAGATGCAGACCCGTCCGGAGTTGAGTGATAAGTGCCCATGTGTTAATCTCCAGCGTAGTGCATGTTGATGTGTGTCAGGTGTGTGCACCTTGGACATATGTCTGGCATGCCCCATGTATGGATGTCTGTGTGCAGGGACATGACAGTGAAGCATGTGAGTCCGGTCAAGCGTGTGCAACGACAAAGGTGTGTGTGTTGCTAAGCATGATGTGCACCTGCATGTGGCGATGCACACATGATTGCATATCTGTGTCTGTACCTGGCCATGTCTGTTGTGTGAATCATGGATGCTGATGTCACCCTCATTGACATGCATGGTGTACATGTGCGTGTTACTGAGTGGTGAGTGTGTAACTGGGAAACACCATGGATGCATGACACATGCACATCTCGATGCGTGCATTGACTGTTGTGGCCTAACTGTCCATGATTGCACTCTGATGGGAGGTGGACACGGGTGGATGCATGACTGTGCGGTGGTGTATGTGCATGTGTATTGCTTGCAAGGACCTGTGTGTTGTGGAAGGTGATAATGGCTATGATGTACGACAGTGCCATTCATGTGCACCTGCTTTGTGTCTAACATTCAGTACCCTGATGCTTGTATTCAATGTCTCCCTCTCCACAGAGGTGAGTGAAGAAGAGGGCGGAGACAGCGCTGTGGAGCAAAGTGGCGGGGATGCCTCCACCGGCCAGAGACGCAAGGCCCAGGCACCCTCCAGTGTAATGCCATCTTCCGGGAGCAAGGGGACTGGTATCGCGTCTGCCACTACGGCCACAGCTGCCAGGGGAGGCCCAAGAGGCCAAGGTTGGAAGTGGGCTCCTCGGCAGCGGAAGGGGCAGGTGTGCACCCACAGTGGCAGGACAAGGCTTAAGACGGTGCAGAGGTATCCAGGTCGGTGGTGGGTGAGGAGAAGGCTGCATTAGACCCACACATGGGGCCTGGTGGAGTTTATTCCACTGGTGCAAGTGGTGCAGTCCAGGGGCAGGGGCAGGAGGCAGCAGAGGTCACTGCAGAGGTGCCTGTGTGTAATCCTGTCCCTGATTCGCTGACTGCGTCATTCTGTACCAGCAGGGATGCCTATTTCCAGGCCTGTCCGCAGGTAGAGGATGTGCCCACGTCAACTGTCCTTCCTCGACCTGCGGACAAGGCAATCCCTGACAGGGTTGAGCCTGTCCTAGTCAGTGTTGCGATGTGCACACGCATGATTTGTGATGATGTGCGTGACTCCAGGAAGAACAACGCACATCATCACGAACATTTGAGTGCCATCATGAACTGGCCTAGGACGGCTCATTGTCGCAGGGTTCCTCCATGTGCTGGCCGCTCTTGCGACCCTGTCCCCCTCTGCACCCACTATGCGGCAATCATCCGCCATGCCGTCTTCCGGCCCAGATGCCACCAGGGCACCCTGTGGACCTGTTTCATCCACCTCTGCTAGGCTGGTGGAGATCCCATCCCTGCCACAGTCAGGAGTCTGAGGTTCAGCAGAGGTGGTCACCCAAGCAACAGGATCCGTGGCAATGTAGGATCTGCAGGCAACTTCCAGCAGGGTACGTCCATGACAGCCCTGGGAGTCATCAGCGTCCCAGAGCCAGTCATGGTGGCACAGGCAGATGACATCAAGGCAGCAGCACCAGGCTCGACATAGGAGGCGTCCGGACTCGGGGCATACAACATCACGGGGACAGGCATCAGCCGAAAGGCAGGAGGACCCTGGACTATGTGTGCCTTCCGTGTGGCAGTGGATGGGCCAGCAAATGGATGCAAAGCAGCGGTGGGCAGAGAGGGCACGGCTCACCATGGTCAGGGCCGAGAACTCCACGGTGCAGGCATTGAGGCAGGCACAGTTTCTCGAGGAGGCTCGCAGGGAGTTGGTGGAGAGCATGTCGGCGTCCCTGCGAGCCCTCGAGGACAGAGCCCAGTCCCACCTCTGGGCCATGGACTCAGAGTTCAATGATGCCCTGGCCAAGAATCTTGGTAAGAACGGTGTTAGGCTTAGGTTTCCTTTGTTTTTTTTTTATTTGGAGTCCACAAACATTGCTCCACTTTCTGTATATAGTTGTATTCTTGTAGGTTTTTTGGTAAGTTTCATTTTGTTTTGGGATCATGAACCATCAGACTTTCATTGTGAATAGTTCAGGTACTGTGGATTGTTTTCTTCTATTTATTTACATCCATGAAGGAATGTTTTTATTTTTTTTATTTTTCCTTTGGATTCTGATTTTTTAACTCTGCACATGGACCAGTTTGAGGATTTGCTATTTATTTTGGATCACATCTATTTTTTTGATTTTGCATTTCTGTTCAGTTCACATTCATTTATTTGTCGTTGTCATGGTTGCTTTTCATTTGGTAGATTTGTGTTTCTTAATACATTTTCATCAGTTCATATATTTGTGTTGTCTGCTCTCATTTGTTTGGTGCATGTGTCAGTCGTCATTGCCTCAGTCATGTATTGCTGCTGTGTTGCCATGTCGGGCATGTCTTTGGGTGCATGCATGAATGCTTCTGTGAATGACATGCCATGGGGCCTGTACTGGGAAGTGGGGACAATGGATGGGTGTGGAGTTTCACTGTGGGGGGCAGCGTGGGGTGGCATTTGGGTGGACATTTGCTACATGCATGTATGTTGTGACAATGTATTGGTTGGGAGGACATGACTCATGTCCCCCCACCAGTGATGGGCACCTGCCAACAGGTCTGTTGGCAGGTGCCCATCACTGGTGGGGGGACATGAGTCGGGGCTTGCTGGCAGCTGCCACCACTGGTGGGGGTCATGAGTCAGGGCCTGCTGGTAGGTGCCCATCACTGGTGGGGGGACATGAGTTGGGGCCTGCTGGCAGATGCCCATAACTGGTGGGGGTCATGAGTTGGGGCTTGAAGGTGCATGTTGCCATGTGGGCTGCCTGCGGGGCATGGCCAGGGATGACGGGTGGTCCCCGGTGGTGTGGGCTGCCTGCAGGGCATGGCCAGGGATGATGGGCTGCCTGCGGTGCCTGGGGAGGGGCTACCCCACAGCCAAATCACGTGAAAAGCGCACTCGCCTACCCCGGAATACGCGTACCCCGGAATACACATACCTTGCTCGCGCCAGCCAAATCGCATGAAAAGCACACTCGCATACCTGCTTACGCCAGCCGAATCGTGTAAAAATTGCTCTTGCGTACCCCAGAATGCACATACCTCGCTGGCGCCAGCCAAATCGCATGAAAGGCACACTCGCATACACCAGAATACACATACCCAGCTTGGGCTAGACAAATCGTGTGAAAAGCGCACTTGCGTAACCCAGAATACACGTACCCCGCTCGCGCCAGCCAAATCACGTGACAATCGCACTTGCATACCCCGGAATGCACTTACCCCGCTCGCACCAGCCAAATTGCGTGAAAAGCGCACACGCCTACCCCGGAACACACGTACCTCGCTCGCGCCAGCCAAATTGCGTGAAAAGCGCTCTCGTGTACCCTGGAATACACGTACCCCGCACGTGCCAGCCAAATCACGTGAAAAGCACACTTGCGTACCCCCTGAATCGCACACCTGTGTGGTGATGAGTCACGTGCACTGCCTGCAGGCAGCCCACACCACAGGGGCCCACCCAACACCCCTGGCCATGCCCCGCAGGTAGCCTGTCATGCCTGGCCATGCCCCAAAGGCAGCCCATCACCCCTGGCCATGCACCGCAGGCAGCCCAAACCACAGGGGACCACACAACACCCCTAGCCATGCCCCACAGGCATTCCACACCACAGGGGAGCACCCAATACCCCTGACCATGACCCACAGGCAGCCCACACCACAGGGGACCACTTAACACCCCTGACCATGCCCCGCAGGCAGCCCAAACCACAGGGGACACCCAACACCACTGGTCATGCCCCACAGGCAGCCCACACCACAGGGGACCACCCATCACCCCTGGCCATGCCCCACAGGTGGCCCACACCACAGGGGACCACCCAGCACCCTTGACCATGCCCCGCAGGCAGCCCGTCACCCCTGTCCATGCCTCACAGGCAGCCCGTCACCCCTGGCCATGCCCTGCAGGCAGCCCAAACTACAGGGGACCACCCAACACACCTGGCCATGACCTGCAGGCAACCCATCACCCCTGACCATGACCCACAGGCAGCCCATACCACAGGGGACCACCAAACAACCCTGACCATGACCCGCAGGCAGCCGTCAACCCTGACCATGCCCCGCAGGCAGCCTGTCACCCCTGGCCATGCCCCACAGGCAGCCCAAACCACAGGTTACCACCCAACACCCCTGGCCATGCCCCACAGGCAGCCTGTCACCCCTGACCATAACCTGCAGGCACCCCATCACCCCTGACCATGACCCGCATGCATCCCACACCACAGGGGACCACCTAACACCCCTGACCATGACCAGCAGGCAGCCTACACCAAAGGGGACACCCAACACCACTGGCCATGCCCTGCAGGCAGCCCACACCACAGGGGAGACCCCCAAACACCTGTCACCACACGCACATCCCTTTCCACGTGGCAGGGTACGCGTATTCAAGGGGGTGCGCAGGGATATTTTCACACGTAAGCGGGGTACGTGTATTCAAAGCGGTGCTAGGGGATGTTTTCATGTGTTTTGGCTGGCGCGAGCGGGGTACGCATATTCAAGTGGGTGCGCTGGGAGATTTCATATGTTTTGGCTGGCACGAGCGGGATATGTGTATTGAAGGGGGTGCGCTGTTAGGGAGAATTCTCTGTTTAGGCTGAATTTCCTAACCTAGTGAGTCCCCCAGCAGCTTTGCTGGATTTCTGGAGTTTGTTTTTTTCATCCTGCCAAGAGTGAGACTCTTTTCCTCCCACTCTTGGACATGATTTGTGGTATTTCTTTGAATGTTAATGTGTTCTATGGGCTATGGGGTCTTTTACTCCATAGGGCCTCATGTGTTTTGCTATGTGTGTTACACAGCACCCTCCATGCCGTAACACTGGGGTGTCCTAGGTGACCCCCATCATAGACTCCATACCCTGGGACTGACTACTGTCTCCCAGGGCATGTAAAGTCACCATTGGCTTTACTAGACCTAAATTTACTAACAGAACCAGTACAAACCATCCTATTGTGGACGTACTGGTAGGGGTAATTCGATTACCCCTGGGTCTGTTGTTCGAGGGGGCACTGTCCCGTCCCCCCTCGTCGAGTTTTGGCTGGTGGCAGTGGATACTACTTTTTATATTCGACCGCGAATATATTCCTATGGGATTCTTCCCATTGTTCGAGGCTAATACTTTTTCACATTAGTCTCTAACACACCACCGGTTTATTTGTTTTAAATGAATCCACCGGTTGGTATTTTCTGCCAGAACTCGGTTTTTAAAATGGCGTATGTGTTCGCCTCTGTAACTCCAAACCAAAGGTTGAGCCCTTTGTTCCACTTTTGGCGGGCTTCTGCACAGAAGCCCTCCAGAGTGGTGCCATTCTGTCTGGATACCACAGGGGGTGTGGGAGGGGGTTTAGGCACCCTGGACTGAGTTGCCTTGCCAACTCAAGTCGCACTCTGGTGTGATTGGCCCAAGTGGTGAGCCGCCCCGCTCACCACTTAGCATGTTTGATTGACAGCGAGGCTGAATGAATGGGGGTTTTCTGCATAAAAGCAGGGCTTTTGGGACTGGAACTTCAGAAGTCGCCACAGGACCTAAGAATCCGACGAGGGTAAAGCTGAGCCGACCTGCAACAACGACACCTCCGGTGGAGTCCTGCTGAACCGACTCACCACTTCCCAACGGCAGAGGAGATCTCCCTGCTGGAGAGGCTTCTTCCCCTGGCTGGTGGGAACAACCAGTCCCTTGCCTTTTCTTCGCTTCCAGGACGTCTAGTGGTCGAATTGCCCGTGCTGAGCACCCCGGCAACTGGATAGTCACTACCCACTGTACCGCGACCAAAAGGTGGTGCCTAGTGACGGAGCACTCCGCGGCTGGTCTCTTCCCTGGTGGTGCAACGATCTTCAACTTTCCGCTACGACGAGATCATCTCATCTTCTGGAAAAGTCCCAACTTGCATCCACCACCAGGAACAACTGCCCCCACCGGAGCTGTCTCTTCACTTTCAAGGTACTGTGTCCGCCTGGATTCCCTTGAAACGGTTAGCGTGAGGTGTCTTAAATCCTTACCTTTCCACTGGGTCACCTCCAGACCTTCTTAACTTTTGTTCTAAAACTGGTCCAACCTTTCTGTGACATTTTGCTACAAAGACTTGAAGTGCATTTCCACTGTGGTATTTTTGGGACATACCGCCTTGCCTCTCTCTGAGTGGGCCTGGCCTCTGAACTTTGTTATCTACAGTAGACCCTGCCTTGCTTGCCTTGCATTTGCTTCGTAAAAGTGTTGGTACTGAGTTGGTTTCAAACCCTGCCTTTTTCTCTCCCTTTCTAACGAATACTAGAGTGCCATCTAGGTTAAGCACTCACCTCTGTCTGCAAATAAGTGGTGTCTTTGAACCTAGACTTGTCGAAATATTGTTATGGGATTGATATATACTTATAGTAACTGTGATTGAAGTTGTTTTCCATATTAGTGCCAGTGTATTTTTCATAGATGTGTTTTTAAATAAATAATTATATATCTTTACACCCAAGCTCTGATCAGTGTCTGCTTGTTCTACTGTGTAAATTGCCCTATCTTGTATACTCTAAATACTGCCTAACACGTCTTGAGAGAAGTCTGACTGCTCAGCCACAGCTACCAGGTAAATCTGGGTGGTACAGACTGCTACCAATTGGGTTTACTGCTAACTCCTGTAGTCTTAAACTGTAGTCTTAAACTTAAAGTTCCAAAAGACCCTGGATGCCTAAGGACTTAATTGGTATGTATGAACCAAAGTTGGATGTGTTGGATTGGCTGAGTTTGTTTGAGTATAATCATGGGCTCCAGAACATCACAGGTAATGAGCTACTTACCTGGTTGTTCTCTAGGCTCCCCCCTGTTGCAACTGATGCGGTAATGGATTTGGGGGAGGAGGATAGGAAAGAGTATGAAAGTGTGAAACTAGCTCTGATAGCTAGATTTGGGAAGACCCCTTCCCAGTATCTTAAGAGGTTTAGATCCCTCAAAAAGCATGATGGTACCCCATGGGCTACCTGGTTGAGTGAAGGGTTGAAAAACTTAGAGGGATGGATTAAGGGTTACAAGGTGAACACTTATGAGGGTATGAAGAATCTTTTTATGTTGGAGTCTATTTATGATCCTGAGCTCAGACAGCACTTTGCTGATTCAAAGGAATTGGATTCCAGGAAGCTAGCTAAGGCTGCTGACTTCTGGGTTGCCAACAGGGCTACTTATAAGGATTCTGGGGCAACTCAGAAAAAGGATGAGGGAAAACAGCCTAAAAAAGACTCAAAAGAGAATTCTAATAACTCAAATTCCAAAGAGGGCCCCAAATAAAACCATAAGGGTAAGCCACAAGGAAAACCACAGCAGAATAGTGTACCTTCTGGTGCCAAACCAGAGGGAGGCCAGAACAAGCCACCATTCCAGAAAGCATTCGGTAAATGCTTTGTTTGTGGCTCTACTGACCATGTGAAAGGAGATCCCAGATGCAAGGGTAAACCTTCAGGGGTCCAGCTTGTCTCCTTAGCCTTCGCTCCAGAGGAGGGAGTCCAAATGGCAAGTGGAAACTTTCTACTGCTGGCTGATGAACCCATTGGAGTCTCAGCCAGTGTTTCTTTATTGTCTCTGGGTTTGTGGGAACAACAGAATTTAGATGTCTATAATTATATCCCAGATAATACTAAAGAGTATTATAAGGACAGTGTCCAGGTGAATGGTCAGGAGACTCCTGCCATTAGGGACATAACTGTGGTGGATACATCTTTTTTTCAGGCTGAGAATGTTGCTAAGGCACCCCAAACGCCTCACCAAGTTAGCTGGAGGGCCTGTGCAGATGCTTCCCCAATTACCAGTTCTCATCCAGTGTAATGACATGACTGTGAAGATACCTGTCAGCATACAGAGTGAGGTACCAGGACGAGTTCTGTTGGGTAACGATTTAAAAACTCTTGGAGTTGTGTCTCATACCCCCAGATCTCCTAGTAAACGGTTACAGGAGCTAACCAAACCTGCATGGGAGGGAACCATGAGAGATACTCCCGAGGAGATGATGAAGAAGGATATCACTCCTGCTCCACTGGATTTGTCAGCTGCAGTCTAAAAAAAATCAGAAGCGAAAGGGAAACCTAAAACTTCTATACAGAAACCAGCAGCCAGCACTTCAGTGCAGCCAACAAGGACTTCCCCTCGGTTGTCCAAAGTTACACCAGTAACTCCCCCTCCAGCTGAGGCTGAGAGGGTGGTACAACCCTGTGTGGTAGAATTAGACTCTGAGGAAGAGCTAATGGAAGGCCAGGAACTCATTGGAGATCTGGATCCTGTTGACCATCCTGAGCTGGAGTCTTTACTGGCAGAAGGTGGACCCAACAGGGCAGACTTCAGTAAGGGACAGAGAGAATGTCCAACTCTGGAAGGTCTTCGCCACCAGGGAGAAGCTCAGGCTGAAGGGCAATAGCCTGGGAAATACAGGTCGCACTGGGAAGATGGCCTCTCCTACAGTGAACCGACAGAGTCTGAACCTGGAGACTACAAACGACTGTTAGTACCCCAAGAGAACAGACAACAGTTCTTGCAGTTAGCCCACAAGATTCCTTTGGCTGGTCACTTGAGTTTCAAGAAGACTAAGGAAAGACTCTCTCTATACTTTTATTGGCCAAAGATGGGGGCTGAAGTAGAAAAACACTGCAGGAGCTGCCACACCTGCCAAACCTCTGGTAAGGTTGGCTCCAAAAATGTGGCACCTTTAGTGCCTCTCCCCGTTATGGGAGTCCCATTTGAGAGAGTAGGGATTGACATTGTTGGTCCCCTTGATCCTCCAACCTCCTCAGGCAACAGGTTTATACTTGTTGTAGTAGACCATGCTACTAGGTATCCTGAGGCCATTCCTATGAGGACGGGTACAGCCCCGGCTGTGGCTAAGGCCCTCCTTGGTATTTTTACCAGGGTCGGGTTTCCTAAGGAAGTAATCTCTGACAGGGGGTCAAACTTTATGTCCCACTACATGAAAGCCATGTGGAAAACCTATGGAGTTACTTACAAGTTCTCAACAGCTTACCACCCACAGACCAATGGGTTGGTAGAAAGGTTCAACCGAACCATGAAGAGCATGATAGGTGCTTTAGAGGACCCCCTTAAACGAAAGTGGGATCTTCTACTACCATGCCTTCTCTTTGCTTATAGAGAAGTCCCTCAGGAGGGAGTAGGTTATTCTCCCTTTGAGCTTCTCTATGTTCAACCCGTCAGAGGTCCATTGGCCCTGATTAAGGAGGGGTTGGAGAGTGCTCCTTCCCCCAAGCCAGTCAGAGTGACTGACTACGTGATAGGTCTCCGGAGGAGAATGTCACACATGATGGCAGAAGCAAGTTATAACTTGAAAGCTGGACAAGCATTGGTCAAGCACTGGCATGATCAAAAGGCTAACATGGTTGAGTTCACTCAAGACCAGCTAGTTCTTGTTATGATCCCAACAAGGCAGAGGGCCTTGCAAGACAAAAGGATGGGACCCTTCAGAGTTGAGGGTAAACTTGGAGAGGTCAACTATCTGGTGGACTTGGGCAATACCAAGGAGGCTCCAACAGTCTTCCACACCAACAGACTCAAAGCGTATGTCTCAAGACCTGATGTAGGAGCGTTGCTTCTAGCATCATCAGAGGAAGAAGAAAAGAGTGAAGCTCTTCCTGATCTCCTCAGAGGCTTACCTTTAGACGAAAAGATTGAAGGGGTAAATCTCTCTTCAAATCTGACACCTGAGCAACAAGAAGAGTGCAAATCTATGTTGAATCAGTTTGCCTCTCTGTTCTCACTTTCACCAGGCTTGACCCCTTGGGGCCAGCATGACATACTCACTGGTGACTGTCTGCCAGTCAAAAGCAGAGGATACAGAATGTCAGAAAATGTAAGAACCCACATCAAAGGTGAGGTCAGCAAGATGCTTGATCTCGGGGTAATAGAGCCCTCTACTAGTCCATGGTCTAGCCCAGTTGTGTTAGTACCAAAGGCAGGATCTAAAGAACTTAGATTCTGTGTGGACTATAGAGCTCTTAATGCAGTCACCAAGACTGATGCCCACCCTTTGCCAATAACAGATGAGTTGGTGGATAGACTTGTTTCAGCCAAGTTCCTCAGCACATTTGACTTGACGTCATGCTATTGGCAAATAGCCCTGACAGACCATGCCAAGGAGAAAACTGCATTTTCTACCCCAGCTGGCTTGTACCAGTTTAAGGTAGTGCCTTTTGGATTGAAAAATGCACCTGCTACATTTCAACGGATGGTAAACCAGGTTCTGAATGGGATGGAGGACGTCTGCATGGCATACTTGGATGACATAGCAGTGTTCAGAAATTCCTGGGAAGAACATGTAGACCACCTAAGAGATGTTTTGCAGGCTCTTGGACGAGCCAATCTGACCATAAAGGCGAGTAAATGCCAAATTGGACAGAGTAAGGTAGTCTATCTTGGACATGAGGTAGAAGGTGGAGAAATAAGGCCTTTGCTCAGTAAGATTGAAGCTGTGCAAAATTGGACAACACCTACTACTTAGACCCAGGTGAGAGCCTTCTTAGGTCTCACCGGGTATTACAGGAATTTCATTGAGAACTATGGGACCATAGCTTCTCCTCTGAATGTCATCTCCTCTCCAAAATTCCCTAAAAAGGTTAGATGGAATGAGGAGTGCAATCAGGCCTTTGAAAACCTGAAAAAGGCTCTTTGCCAAGCCCCAGTCCTCAGAGCTCCTGATTACCACCGAACTTTCATTGTGCAGACAGATGCTTCAAATGTAGGAATAGGTGCAGTACTCAGTCAAATGGATGGGAAAGGTAGGGAGCACCCCGTTTGCTTCATCAGCCGCAAGCTGAAGGATCCTGAAACAAGGTGGGCAACAATCGAAAGAGAGTGCTTTGCTATCATGTGGGCTCTGAAGAAGTTTAGGCCATACTTGTATGGTTCTACTTTTGTCATTCAGACTGACCACCAACCCTTGAGATGGTTAATGCAAATGAAAGGGGAAAACCCAAAACTACTGAGATGGTCAATCTGCCTGCAAGGGTTTGATTTCACCATTGAGCACAGGTCAGGGTGTCACCACCAAAATGCTGATGGTCTCTATAGGATGTATGTCATCGACTAGAGGTATGAGATTCATCCAGGAGTGGATTAAATCCTCCTGTCCCTTAGTATGGGGGGAGCGAGTGTTAGGGAGAATTCTCTGTTTAGGCTGAATTTCCTAACCTAGTGAGTCCCCCAGCAGCTTTGCTGGATTTCTGGAGTTTGTTTTTTTCATCCTGCCAAGAGTGAGACTCTTTTCCTCCCACTCTTGGACATGATTCGTGGTATTTCTTTGAATGTTAATGTGTTCTATGGGCTGTGGGGTCTTTTACTCCATAGGGTCTCATGTGTTTTGCTATGTGTGTTACACAGCACCCTCTGTGCCGTAACACTGGGGTGTCCTAGGTGACCCCCATCATAGACTCCATACCCTGGGACTGACTACTGTCTCCCAGGGCATATAAAGTCACCATTGGCTTTACTAAACCTAAATTTACTAACAGAACCAGTACAAACCATCCTATTGTGTACGTACTGGTAGGGGTAATTTGATTACCCCTGGGTCTGTTGTTCGAGGGGGCACTGTCCCGTCCCCCCTCGTCGAGTTTTGGCTGGTGGCAGTGGATACTACTTTTTATATTCGACCGCGAATATATTCCTATGGGATTCTTCCCATTATTCGAGGCTAATACTTTTTCACATTAGTCTCTAACACACCGCCAGTTTATTTGTTTTAAATGAATCCACTGGTTGGTATTTTCTGCCAGAACTCGGTTTTTAAAATGGCGTATGTGTTCGCCTCTGTAACTCCAAACCAAAGGTTGAGCCCTTTGTTCCACTTTTGGCGGGCTTCTGCACAGAAGCCCTCCAGAGTGGTGCCATTCTGTCTGCATACCACAGTGGGTGTGGGAGGGGGTTTAGGCACCCTGGAATGAGTTGCCTTGCCAACTCAAGTCGCACTCTGGTGTGATTGGCCCAAGTGGTGAGCCGCCCCGCTCACCACTTAGCATGTTTGATTGACAGCGAGGCTGAATGAATGGGGGTTTTCTGCATAAAAGCAGGGCTTTTGGGACTGGAATTTCAGAAGTCGCCACAGGACCTAAGAATCCGACGAGGGTAAAGCTGAGCCGACCTGCAACGACGACACCTCCGGTGGAGCCCTGCTGAACCGACTCACCACTTCCCAACGACAGAGGAGATCTCCCTGCTGGAGAGTCTTCTTCCCCTGACTGGTGGTAACAACCAGTCCCTTGCTTTTTCTTCGCTTCAAGGACGTCTAGTGGTCGAATTGCCCGTGCTGAGCACCCCGGCAACCGGATAGCCAGTACCCACTGTACCGCGACCAAAAGGTGGTGCCTTGTGACGGAGCACTCCGCGGCTGGTCTCTTCCCTGGTGGTGCAACGATCTTCAACTTTCTGCTACGACGAGATCATCTCATCTTCTGGAAAAGTCCCGACTTGCATCCACCACCAGGAACAACTGCTCCCTGCCGGAGCTGTCTCTTCACTTTCAAGGTACTGTGTCTGCCTGGCTTCCCTTGAAACGGTTAGCGTGAGGTGTCTTAAATCCTTACCTTTCCACTGGGTCGCCTCGAGACCTTCTTAACTTTTGTTCTAAAACTGGTCCAACCTTTCTGTGACATTTTGCTACAAAGACTTGAAGTGCATTTCCACTGTGGTATTTTTGGGACATACCGCCTTGCCTCTCTCCGCGTGGGCCTGGCCTCTGAACTTTATAATCTACAGTAGACCCTGCCTTGCTTGCCTTGCATTTGCTTCGTAAAAGTGTTGGTACTGAGTTGGTTTCAAACCCTGCCTTTTTCTCTCCCTTTCTAACGAATACTAGAGTGCCATCTAGGTTAAGCACTCACCTCTGTCTGCAAATAAGTGGTGTCTTTGAACCTAGAATTTACGAAATATTGTTATGGGATTGATATATACTTATAGTAACTGTGATTGAAGTTCTTTGCCATATTACTGCCAGTGTGTTTTTCATAGATGTGTTTTAAAATAAATAATTATATATCTTTACACCCAAGCTCTGATCAGTGTCTGCTTGTTCTACTGTGTAAATTGCCCTACCTTGTATACTCTAAATACTGCCTAACTCGTCTTGAGAGAAGTCTGACTGCTCAGCCACAGCTACCAGGTAAATCTGGGTGGTACAGACTGCTACCATTTGGGTTTACTGCTAACTCCTGTAGTCTTAAACTTTTTGCACTGGTCCCAGAAGGAACTGCACAGGTTTCTGCCTAACATGCGCATGGAGATTTTCACGCGTTTTGCTGGCTGGAGCGGGGTACACGTATTCAAGGGGTTGCGTGAGTAGATTTTCACATGTTTTGGCTGGCGCGAGCGGGGTATGCGTAGTTTTTCACACGTTTACGGTGAAGGGTGGCTGTGAACTGGTCCAGGGTTAGCGCTGCCCTTTGCGCCATATTGGGGATTTCTATGGCTTTTTCTGGTGCAAGGGGTGTTCTTGGGGGCGTAACTGGTGCTGCTGGATGTTCACTGCACCACGGCTGCAAATGGCTTGGGAAATCCCTGAATACGCGGTGCGCCTAAATGCTGTTTGGCGCATGCGGCTGGCACATGCTGGCACACACTCCCTTTTTGCGCCAGCCGCGTGCGCTACACCTGCACCAGATTCTATGAATTGGCCCCCAAATGTTCTTCAAAGTGTGGTGCAGTTTTGTCAAGAGGGAACAAAATTAGAGGGGGGTCACAAAATATTTTAAAGGCTTTCAAATGTGATGCCATATGACGAATCTGCACAAATGTTTGAAAAAAGATTTTAGACCTCGATATAAATGTTTTTGCAAAGTTCAGTGGGATTTTGTCAAGAGGGGCAAAATTAGATGGGAGTCTCAACATTTTGTCTTATAACTTTGTTGCCGTTTGACAAATGTGGACACAAGTTTTCAGAAAGATTATAGACCCAACATTTAATGTTTCTGTACATTCTGAATGGATTACCTCAAGTGGGGGCTAAGATAATTGATTATGTTAAAAAATAAAACATGGCGGATTTGCAGCAAACTCGCGCAAGGGGCATTGGCAAGGACCTGAAAGCATGGTTTAGCAAATGTATCTGTGTTTTATTGTTTGTAAAGTGTCATAATGCAGGTACAAAAAATAACGATATACCTTTGGTGACTGAGGTATAGCCTGTGGCCATGGGCAGTGACCACATTGTCCGGGTCATGGCCAAAGGCCATGACCCGGACAATCGGGCAACTGGCCGTGACCACGAGGGAACAACAATGGGGTCAAAGTAGGCATGGACACTAGGGACCAGCTATGTGATTACAAATTTCGAAAATTGGGATAGGTTTGAACGGGAAAAAAAATTAGGTGCGTGGGTACACGTTGAAGTGATGGGTGGGATTGCAGCAAATATGCATGATCAGGGTCAGCAAGAACTTCAAAACATGGTTTTGCAAATATGTCCTGTGTTTTATTTTTTCTTAAGTGTGAAAATATAAGTACACATTGGTGCATGGGCAATGTGCCTGGCCGTCAGCAAGGAGAAATGTGTACTGTAATTTGCTTATTGAGGCATGCAGCATGGCCAAAGCGGTAGGTTTGAATGGGAAATAAAATTCTCCTTGCAGTTTTAGCCTGAAGTGGTGTACTAGTTTACAACAAACTTACGCGATGAGCATTATCAAGGACCTGAAAGCATGTTTATGGAAATATGTCTTGTGTTTTATTTTTCTAAAGTGTAAGAATGCAAGAAGAAAAACCAGTGACATACCTTTGGTGTCTGGGTGATGGGCCTGGCTCTCAGCAACACAAATGTGTACTCGGATTTGCTTATTGGGGAATTCAGCATGGCCGAAGCCCATGACCCATGGATTTAGAGACTGGCCATGGCTGTAAACCATGAGCACTGGCAATTGGTTACTTTATTAGGGTATAGTGGACACTGAGCTGGGATGCAGGGTAGGTGCAGTGAACAATAGGGGTGGTGTGGTCGTTCTGGGGTCATAGTTGAGCCTTATGCTGTGGACAATTGAATAATGATTTGCATCCCCAGCATGCACTGCTGATAACGGCAAATGTAAGTATGTGTTGCAAAAAATATGTTTCTTAAAGGTTTATAGTTCTTTCATATATATATATATATATAAAAAGAAATATTTTCATTTATAAAACTTTTTTTTAAACTGACAGAACAGAAAAAAACGTTGTTAAAGGGATGTTACGGTTAAAATGCATCCCACCCTTGGAACTCCTCTGCTCCAGTAGTTAGCTAGTGGCACCACACCTTGGCATTTCCGTCCTGGGTTCTCATGAGCACTTTCCCATCATACTGACCCTTCTATGTATGCACTTCTCTCCCTGCATAATGCATATGTGCATTTATAGGAACACTGTGTACCATTTTTTGTATAAGCATGGGAAATGCAGATGCAAAATATTTGCAGAAGATGGTTAAGTGGAATCTGGTGTGTGGAAGCCTAATATGGTCATAGGATTATAGGGTTATATGTGCAGTTTTTGGAAGTATAGATGTGTGACCGTTTGAAAGCAGGCATTGACGGATTGTTGCAAATATAAAATTACAAGGGTAGAAGAGCTGCCCTGTGTGTTGGTGTGCACGTACCATCTGAGTCTTTTAATGATCTATCGCCTGGAAAGGGGACTGTGGAGACCGCGAATAGTTATAAAGGTCCATCAATTATGGTCCTTATTGAATGCTAGAGAAAAGTATTTGGGACAGACAATTGTTTAGGTCCATTTATATTTTTCTCTAGTATGCAATTGTCCATTATTCAGATTAGCTTAACACAAAATGCTAATGGAGATTTTGGGGAATCTTATTGAGTCTAACTACTTTACTGAGAAATGTAAAGTGGATGGAGTCTATAAGATATATTTTTTTAGTTCCATTTTTTTACTGTGAAATGTGGTTCCTAAAGGAACGTTTTTTTGTTTTTTTTAAAAATATTTTTGTGTGCAGCAGAGGTCAGAAAGTAAGGTACGGAGGGAAATGAGAGAACAGACACCAACCACAAATATGGAGGGGCAGGTGGACAGGGGAAGATGTTGCGTGTGTGAGATAGGGGGCAGTGTATCTCATGCTCCTTGATTACAGCTTCAAAAGCACTTCAAAATTGCTCCCCACTGCAGAGTGGTGTGCTGCTGTATATACAGAGTACTGATGGTCTTCAAAAGATATGGATCAACAGCCTCTTTTATCACTTGCAAGATAGCTGGTGGAATTGTGTGTCCCACAGAAGTAGGCTGTGTGATTACAGTACTGGTTGAGGAAGATGAGGTGGAGGAAGACAGCCTACTACTTCCTAAGAAAGGAACACATTTTCTGAGAGCATTGCAATGGTTGGATCTGGTGTTGTGGTGCATGGAGGTGGTCCCATATGAGTACTGTCCAGGTAGTCTGTGAGTTCATTTAACTTTGGCAGCTGTAGCCTTTGGTACATTCCCAACAGTGCTAAAGACCTGCCACACCCATGATTCTCTCTGGCTGCTAGAGGTAGGCATTTCCTCTACCTCATCTTCTTGGTCCTCTTCATTGTCTTTTGAGGTACTGTGCTTTTTTTGTTGTGTATGTCCTCTTGGGGAGGAGGGATGGCTATAGCTGATGCCATTTATTATTTTTTTAAGATAAATAGCGGTTTTGCTAAGTATGTGCTGTCTTGTAGATTGTTAATGGATATCGAGTAAGAGTAGGTGTAGGAGCTGTGCAAGGGTACATTTTGGGAATTATATGATCAGACCGAAAAAAAAGGTCAGACCGTACAAAAAGTCTGAAAAATGCTACCACCAAAGGCTCGAACACCAAATGTTTGAACCTTTGGTGGTAGCATTGTAGGTAAGTATAAAAGAAAAGACTGTGGGGAATGTGGGGGTGCCCCCCGCAACACTCCGCTCACTATACTTTGTGGTATAGCGAGCGGGGTGTTGTGGGGGACACCCCCACAGAACACAGCAAAAAGGAAACAGAAACAAGGGCTGCGGGGGTGTCCCCCGCAACACCCCGCTCCCTATACCACACAGTATAGTAAGGAGTATAGTAAGCAGGGGTTGCAGGGGAAACACCTGCAGCTCCCGAAAAGAAAAAAAATAGAGAACAGGTCCCTGCGGCATCGGCACCGGTCACCGGTTTCCGATCAGGGAAGTGAAAGGGAACTGGCACCGAAGGGACACATCGTGGAGAGAAGGTAAGTAGGGTTTGTTTATGTTGTTTATGTTGGAGGTGTGGGTGGGGGTGTGTTGAGGGTGTGGGTCGGGGGTGTGTCGTGGGTGTGTTCTGGGTGTGGGTGGGGGTGTAGGTATGTAGGGGTTTTGAACGTGTGTTTGCATGGGCAATGTACAAACCTTTTGGGCCTCATTACGACCCTGGCGCTAAGTGAAAAACGATGGCGGTAAATGGTTACCGCCATCGTTTTCCGCCAGGTCCGATCATGACCCATGACCGTTAACTACGATGCCATTAGCGGCATCGTAGTTAACGCTGGCGCTAACTGTGCCAAGGGTGCGCGCACGCGACCGGCCACACCGTACTTAACGCCATGGCGGAAAGGTACGCAAATGCCGACCCAAGCGGACATGCACCTAACGCCATCACCCAGCCCGTTAAGTACCTTACCGCCATGGTGCAAATAACGCCATCGCGAACCAACCGTAAAGGGCCATGTTAAGTGAATGCAGCTGCCACAGGTGCACAGAAACAGCACAGGTGAAGGCAATACAGACTCAGGGAAGCACAAAAAGAGCACACCCCACCCCTTCCCACACCCAGTCACACTCCACAATGATGCCAATACGACTAGCAATGTTGGGGCTGGAGGACCTGATAGCAATGCATGTGCTACAACAGCAACAACAACAACAACAGGCAGCACAGAGGAGACGCAGGAGGAGAAGGAGGGCAAGGTAGGCCCAGCAAGCCCCACCAGCACAGCCAGTGCCACCACGCAGGCAGCCCCCAATCCCACGCATCAGAGCCAATCCATTCAACCTCACTGCTGAGCAGATCCACACCCTGTACCGTTTGGACCGGGACACCATCACCGCCATCGTAGACATGACACACAACGACATCGTCAGCATGATAGAAAGTCCAACTGCCACCCCCCCCTACTGAAGGTAGTGTCTGTACTCCACTTCCTGGCCACAGGCACCTACCAGCACACAGTGGGGCACCTGCATGGCATTTCACAACCATTATTCTCACGAACACTCATCCAAGTGCTCGATGCCCTCCTCAAGCACACAGACGACCACATCTCATTACCACGGACTGGCCAGGAGATTGCAAACACCAAAGTGGGTTTCCATGCACTAGCCGGCATACCCGGTTGCATTGGTGCCATCGACTGCACCCATGTGGAATTGGTGGTTCCACGTGCCATGGAGGTACCGTACCGCAACCGGAAACAGTTCCACTCAATCAACGTGCAAATGGTCTGTGACTCCAACAAGATCATCACACATTGTTGTGCCCGATTCCCCGGATCAACCCATGATTCAATGGTCCTGAGGAACTCCACAATACCACGCTACATGGAGCGACATGCAGGCCCAAGATCCTGGCTACTCGGTGAGTCCAATGTCATGGAAGTGGGCAGGTGAATGACGTACCGATGCATACTCCACCTGGCAGAAAGGGGGGGGATGATGCATACTCCACCTGGCAGAAAGGGGGGGGGATGATGCATACTCCACCTGGCAGAAAGGGGGGGGATGATGCATACTCCACCTGGCAGAAAGGGGGGGGGGGTGATGCATACTCCACCTGGCAGAAAGGGGGGGGTGATGCATACTCCACCTGGCAGAAAGGGGGGGGGGATGATGCATACTCCACCTGGCAGAAAGGGGGGGGGATGATGCATACTCCACCTGGCTGTGAGTAACACAGAGAACGGAGACAGCGGATGGGCACTCACAATGCACACAACCCCTCTGCATACATTGGGTGATGGCATGCAAAACAGGCCATGGGAGCCATGAGCATACACTGGTTGCATTGTGTGAATCAATCAGTGCATGTAGAAGTGAGCCAAAGTAACAGTTGGATGCGAGCCATGGTGGAACATCATGTTCCTGATCAGACAACATGACTGACACATACATTCTCGCCTACATACAGGTGATGCAGGCTATCCCCTGAAGAGGTGGCTCCTTACACCAGTCCGGAACCAGCAGAACCAGCACGAGGAGGACTTCAACCATGCACATACACGTACTCGTGTGGTCATAGAGCAGACATTCGGACTATTGAAGGCACGGTTCCGAAGCCTCAGCAGGTCTGGTGGCGCACTCCTGTATGGCCATGAGAAGGTGGCAAAGATCGTCATGGCATGTGTCATGCTACACAAAATGTGCGTCAGACGGAATGTGCCCCTGCCCCCTGACGCAGAACTGCAACCACCTGACGATGAGGATGAGGAGGGTGCAGATGGGGCGGCACCCCATGGAGGAGGCGATGCACAGGAGGGGCGTGCAATGCGCCAAAGTATCATCGACCACTGCTTCTAGCACACACGGCTGGTGTTTATCACATGGAGACTGCACTTGGGGCACTGTGTGTCTCTGGGACATGCACACTGTGGACTGTACACCAATAAAGCACACATACGCAATGAAAATGTCCACACATTACTTTTTTTGAAAGAATAAAGTGTATTGAAACTATGAAATGTCGTGTCACACCCCCTCCCACCTCCCCCCTGCACACCCCAACACACCCCCTCCCACCTCCCCCTGCACACCCCAACACACCCCCTCCCACCTCCCCCCTGCACACCCCAACACACCCCCTTCCACCTCCCCCCTGCACACCCCAACACACCCCCTCCCACCTCCCCCCTGCACACCCCAACACACCCCCTCCCACCTCCCCCCTGCACACCCCAACACACCCCCTCCCACCTCCCCCCTGCACACCCCAACACACACCCTCTAGGTGTCAACAGATGCCTGTGACAGTGGCCACAGGCTGTTACAAGCCCCCTCTCCCGGCCCCCGGGGCACCCCTGGCTGTGGAGCGCAGGTTACGACCGGAACGTCGCACGGGGCTGCTCTGCGCAGAACTGGCAGTGGAGGATGTCCCTGGCTGCCCCTGTGCATGCACGTCCTGTCGTTTGTGGGTGAGGCCAGTGACCGCACGACGCAAGGCTGCAAGTTCTGCACAGATGTCCCTGGACATGGCCTGCATGGCATCCCTCAGGGTGGCAGTGCTCTGCGCCACTTCGGCCCTTAGGGTCTCCGTGGCCGGTTCAATGCTAGACCTAGCCCCCACACATTCCGCGGCATGCTCATCCAGCATTGCGGACAGTTGATGCTGCCGTTGAGTGATGTCCTGGAGGGACTGCTGGCCGTGCTGGCCCATGGCCAGTGCTGGTGGAGTGATGGAGGGGCTGCTCCCCTCCTGTGGAGTGTGGACAGGGCATGGGGTGGATGGCCACTCCTCTACCTCTGTGTGCCCCTGTGTGTGACCCTCATGGGGGCTGGCGTCTGAGAAACAGGGGGAATGTAGTAGGTCAGTGGGGCTTCTGACCTCGTGCTCCATGTCCGAGTCTGAACATGCAGCTGTTGCAGCTGTCTCCCCGATGTTGCTGCTGGCCGCTGACCCCCTGCCTCCTGTGGCAGGCAATGTCGGTGGAGGTGGAGCAGCTGCTGCTGGCCTGCTGCCAACAGGGGTGCTTGCCGGTGGGACCTCCAGTATGCCTGCAGTGGGACCTGCTTGTTGTGGGGTCTGCCTCACTGCAGCTGAGGTTGAGGGTGCAGGGCCGTTGTTGATGGCCTTCTTGGCTCTCTTTGGCGCAGGGGTGTCCTGGTCCTCTGGGTGTGAATCTGTGCCTGTGGTGGAGCAAAGGAGGGAGGGCGTTATTGATGGGTCTGCGTACTTTGGAATGAAATGTTTGACATTATTGTGGTCAGTGGATGAGGAAGATTTCAGGCAGTGCCATGCAGGTTGTCTCCTTTTAGTGTGGAATGTGGATGCAGGTATGCGGGTGCCAGCAGTGTATGCAGGGTGGTGCTCGCATGTGGCTATGGGCAGTGTTGATATGTGTTGCATTTACACTCTAGGGCAACCTTGTGCTACACATGATTGGACTGCTGTGACTATGGCATTTCTTGTTTGAGGCACCTACCTTCATCGCCTGATGTCGGAGCTCCCCTTTCCATCCCTCCGACGCCTTCAATGGATTCCATGCCAATCGTGGTTGCACAGATCTCCTCCCACGGTTGGAGTTTCAGGGGGGATTCCGACCCTCCACCGGTACCCAGGGCAAGGTTGCGGTTTGCTGAGATGACGGCTCTGACCCGTATGTGTAGGTCATCCCAGCGCTTCCTGCACTGCTGTGGGGTGCGGGGTACGGTCCCCACCGCGCTGACGCGCTCAGCCACCAGGGCCCAGATGGCCTTCTTTTTCCCTTTTTTTTGCCGTCATGTCCGGGGAGAAAACGACACCTGCGTTGTCTTGCAGGGTCTCTGCAAGCATGCAGAGTTCCTCCCGGCTGAATCTCTCCTGGTGCTGGCGGTCACATGCCTTTTTCACAGATTTAGGCATTATCGGGTACTTGGATGGGTGGGTGATTGGTTGGGACAGGTGTCAGGGTTGGGTCTGGTGTTGTTTGGTAGGATGGCGATGGATTGTGTTTTTCAAGATGGCCGACGGGCTGTTTCCCGTTCCGGAGCGATGACGCTATTTCCGGTTCGACTTTTTACGGCCGCCGCTAATTACGGCCACCGCTACTTACGGTGGCCGCTACTTACGGTGGCGGAAGTGCACCTTGCTCGCTTAACGATGCCGGTAGGGGCCTTTTCCGCCATGGCGTTAATTGCATTACCGCCATGGCGTAATGCTCGTGCGCGATGGGTCGTAATGTGGCGCTCTTAACGCCATCGTCCCACGGCGTAAACGCTCATTACGCCATGGCGGTAATGACGGGCGATTACCGCCAGGGTCGTAATGAGGCCCTTTGTGTTTCGTATATTTCACATGAAAAACTTTCCGGTAGTGGATCACGTAGATCTCAATTTTGAGCTTCAAAGTTCCTAGATCAGCCGGAAAATGCAGTGCCAAACTGTTTGCTAAGCACAGACACATTCACGAAGTGAGGACGCGTTTTCAAACAAGTCATCACACTGCGTGGTTTCGTGACACTGTCCGGAAAGTCTGTGATGACATTCAGATATTCGTAGACGTCGACGAACACAAAAAGAGTGGAAAAAGTTGCAAAAAGTGTATAGTGTTCAAAATTATGCTAGAAGGTGGGAAATGGCGAGTTTTAAGGTGAAACTTTGTAAATTGGGCAAACATTTGAAATGAAAGTCACTGAAAAGTCACTGTTAAAGAGACGTTATGGTTAAGTTGCACTTAGAAAAACCTTTGAAATACACTGAAAAAACATTGTTAAAGTGATGTTATGGTTAAGTTGCACTAATAAAAACCTATGAAATTCACTGAAAAAATGTTGTTAAAGGGAAGTCATGGTTAAGTTGCACTGATAAAAACCTATGAAATTCACTGAAAAAAAATGTTTTAAAAGGACGTTATGGTTACAAATAAAACCGAAACCCCCAGAAATTCAGCAGTTATGGTAAGCTTAGCAACCATAACTCGCGCCACCACCTTGCACTGCTAAGACTAACACCCAGGACATGAAAGATGACATCACAAATGCAGTCACAGAGTGTAAGCAGACATTGGCAGACGACAGAGTCTGTCTTTGGGTTTAATCAAAGAGGTGGTTCCAGTTACCTCTTAAAAACCCTAGGCGGCTGCGGAGTGGGCCGCGAGTGCAGTCGCAGAGTGTAAGCAGACATTGGCCGACTGTGGCAGGCCAGGCAGGTCCAGCCCTAGACTGTGACAAGCCCTAGTCCTGCGAGATCTATCAGACACCTATTGGACCAACAGAGCCCGCAAGAAGCCCGCAAGAAGACAATGGCGACCTGCAAGGGATGGGGAGTACCTCATGACTCTGAGAAGGAGGAACTGGACCCGTCCACAGATCGAGAGCCACCAACATTTCCAGCTGAATCAAGCCCAGCACTAGTGCCCTCCAATCAGGAGGAGAACTTGCTTACAGTTTTTAGTGACATTACACCTTTAACAAACAACGTTATCACACCACTTTCATCAAGGAGTTTAAGGAGCTCCGCAAACTCATACACCACGGACCGAGGGTCTGTTATCGACAGAGTCGCATCTGTATCAAGGTGGGAAGGCAGGCAGAACAGCACACAACCACCGCCGGACTTTCAAGAGAGGCGGGGGTTAGCAATGCCAAAGACATTGGTAAGAGAACTTTCCCTTCCTGCTTTCCTTCGTGCAATTCTGTGCCCGCCTTGCAACAAAGCCTCGAGGTAAAATGCAAACAAAAAAAACACAACGGACCACACACCCCCCGAAAGACTAATTTAAAGACTCACAATCAAGCAGCAAACCCCATCTGAAGACCTGGGCCGCCAAGCAGAGGGGGCTGATGGGTCAGGCAGTCCTTGCGCAATGGCAGCTCGGGGAACATTGGGGGTGCGGAAGCTGAGCCAGGACGTGCAGGCTTTAGTTCACAGGAAGAACGTGGCGCCTGAAGCTGTGGATGCGCTCTGGGCTCCCCCCACCCCTGCGGTGTCGAGCAGTAGGGTGGGAGGGTGGCCACGGAGCTGGTAGAGGAAAGTGGGGTACAGCAGCAGGACTCACCGTTGTTGGGGGCGGAGGAGCTTTCCGGTCCCCACAGGGCGGGGCATTGTTGGGAGGACTCTTCTCCCCAGCCCACAACAGAAGCATCGAAGCATCTCCCGAGCTTCCCATGGAGGGAGGGAATGCCTCAGATTCTCACAAGGCCTCGCCCACCCTCCCTATAACGGCAACACTATCAGTGCCTTTCGAGAAAGGAGAAACCTCAGGATCCTCTACCTTTACAACCATAGAGGTTTACCAAACACTTTCATTTACACAACTCGAACTTAGTGAATCATTAAACAATAAACCTCATGAAAGTAATGCAGTAACAGCACCTAACATGGGGAAAAACGGGCTTCAAGTCCTTGAGCTCCGGAGAACTGAGACTCCCACAACACTGTTTCAGGAAATTTCCCAGACAAGTGCACAAACAAAGACGCACTGCAAACATTGAAGAAAAAACACACTTCCTTTTCAAAAGGGAGTCGGTTCACGGTGGGCAAGTTAACTAGACCTGCCATAGGAAGAAACAAAATACAAAATTCGAAAAAAAATGGGTCCTAAATCTTGGCTACAACATCCAGCCAACATTGACTCAGTGGAAAAATTATTTAAGAAGCGTGGCAACCAATTGGATATTACGTTAGTGGACATTTCAGATGGGGATATGCTGGAGAGCGCCTTACTGACAGAGAACAGTAATCTCATTTCCATAGATGGAAACAAGAAAACTCAGCTTCCCAAAACACTTAATGCCCATGCTGACTCATCTAATTCCCCAATTAGATGGCATTTTAAGAACTTGCCAGCCACAGCTTCAATAACTGACCCAAATCTGGCTACAACACATCAAAACACACTGCTTGGGGTCAGGAACCAGGAAACAAGAGAAGAACTCATGGTGAAATCAGTCCCACCACAGGATCAAATAACAGGGGCACGTGCAACCAACCTCAAATGGACTAGGCCACATATAAACACGAAGATGGACAATAAAGCCCAAAAACGCCACAAGTCTGACTTTGTCCAAGAGAGCGACTCATCCATTGACATAAGAAATATATCAGGGGCCACTCAAGTAGATGGTTTAAGATCACCTGATACAACTTCAAAACCAAGAAGTAGGATAGAGTCGACTCCCGCTCGCTCTGAGCACTTTCCACCTACCACACCGATTCCCTCTCGACGCCTAAGTGAATTACACCTCTCAGATTCAAAGAATTTCCCACAGAAAAAGCCTGACTTAATGTCCTTAATGTCAACAGTAACCATCGCCCTTACGCCATTCTGTAAACTTTATGAATCACTAAACGACACACTAAGAGACCAAATGTCCATGATGACAGCAATGAACCTGAAATTGACCAACCTGGAAGGGTTTATAATGGCTGAGGAAGGAAATAGGCAGAACCTGAATAATTCCCTTAGACAGTTGATTCAACTTGATATGGAACAGGTGAAAAGGGAAATGATGGAACAGCTAAGAAAGCCGAGGACTCCTATCCCTCCATGGACGGAAGGAGAAGCGAAACACATGACGGAGCATGCTTCTACCGACAATACAACGTGAGAAAAGGTAGCCCCAGTAATCAATCCACCTCTCACTCCGTCACAAGACGATTCAGACCCATTGTCGGAGATCATCGCCATAATTGAGGCAGACAAGATAAGCTCAGATTCCTGGACGGAAGAACCAACTCCAAACATAAACAACCTGGGCTTAGAAAATCCTTTTTCATTTTCATCAAAGGAGCCTAAGAAGAAAATAAAAGAAAAAAAAGGGGAATCCACCAGAAACTTTTCATTTGGCATATTAAATCAGGAAAAAGTGTGTACCGAAAAAGTCACTGTAGTACGTACACAGACAGAGACAACAAGATCTACAAAGAATCAAGATAAACTAGGACGGATGTCCAAAAAAAGGAAAACATTAAAGATAAAAAAAGAACAATTACATATTCTAAAGGTGAAAGACAATGTTAAACATGTCTTCCTAAAAACAAAGGAAGTGGGACTCACAAAACCTACAGTTCAAATAACTGAGAGACAACAATCGTTGAGTAAAATTCAGATTGGAGTACTTACACCATTGAAGAGTCGGAAGAAGAGTCCAATTCCGCTCCGACTTTAAAAAGGAAATTAGCAACTCTAGATTTACCAAACAAGATGAGTTGGACTAAGGGAACGAATAGAAAATCAACTAGTGGAAGGGGAAAAACGACAAGTTTGCGGGGCGACGATCGCTCTCCATTAATGCATAGAGAAGCAGGGAAAATGGATCCCTTAAATAAACAAATCGCCTGCGGATGTATTTTCAAACAAAAAAGAAGGTGAGAAACAGACGACGATCTAACCCTGAACAGGACCACAATACTTAACATCTTTAGAAAAATTCCCGGGTTAAGACAAATCGAAAATGCGGACCTGTGGATGGTGGAACCCTGTGGGTCAGGGAGAAAAGACTGCTCCCTATTACACATTTCATCTAAAGTAATCAGACACCTATTAGGAAATGAGGAAGAGAGCTTATGGGTCCTGGGGTACGCCCTGACAGAACTCCAACCAACCCATGGAAAACTAACATATGAAACAAGTAATAGAAATAAAAAAGCAAAGGACAAACACATCTCGATCAGTGAACAGACTGGTGCAGACGAATGTGCAACAAGAAAAAAAAGAAAAGACTCTTCGTACGAGCTCGAAGAAGTGGGCGACAGTGACCCAGAAACACCTAGACCGTCACAGGAAAAACCATATCCCCATTGTCATCACGAAAAGGATAACAGACGTCGAGCAGAGCCAGAGTCCGAGGAAACATTTCGAAAAAACAAAATAAGATGAAAATCAGAGACCAAAACGACCTCGGCCAGACACACGAATAGGATCGTCATTGACATTCAGACATGCCAAGAAGCACCAGACGTTGGAAAGCACTAGTGTACTAAAGTCGTCAAAGTCACCAAAAAACTGGACGTGGACAAAGAGAGGTGGTTCCCCGGATCGTAGATACTAGCCACCACTTGAGAGAACAGTCAAACTTGATCCGTCTGACGCCGTAGATCCCTCACATTGGCACACAAGACCTAGACTAACCCTCACCATGGGAAGTTGGAACACCAGAGGTTTCTACCATCTATTAGCCAAAAGTGACATCAAACTGGGGACATTCGATCTGTTATCCCTACAGGAAACATGGATGACTGAAAAACCAGAACTAGGCGGATATGAGCTGGTCTTTACCGAAACACAAAGGCCTGAGGGGCCGGCCATCTGCGGGCGATACGGTCAGGATGTGGTCTAGAGGTCTATAAGGTAATTCAGTTATCTCATTTGATACAAGCAGTGATCTTAAATTGGTCTCACCCACAAGGGAACTTGGGAAAGACCATAAAGGAGAAACTCCTTGTAACCAACGTATATTGGAACCCGGCATTGATCTCAAACGAAGATTTCCTTAGCGAGATAACAAAAATATGGGACAATTCAGTGACAGTTCACCAATGGCAACACGCCATCATAAATGGAGACTTTAATGCCACCTGTGCAGGAGTGGGAACAGCCAGTAACATCAGACAATGGAACGCTCCCTGCACATTAAGAGGCAATATCCTAGAAGCCTTCATGGCAGTTAGAGATATGCACAACCTGCATTGGTTAAGATGGAAAAACAACTTAGAAAACCCCACATGGCAAAGAGACGTACAAAAGAAGACCTTAGATCACATCTACGTATCGCAAGAGTTACTGAGGCTTATGGAATCATCACCAGTGACTCTGACAGAGTATAGTGATCATAACATCCTAACGGCTACATGGTCTGCTCCGCAGGACCCACAACCATATGCCCCTTTGGAAATGGAAGTGGGATGCAGTGTGTCACGGTTAAAACCTTCAGAGGGTGCTATTCTAGAAATATCAAAGAATTATAGGAGCCCCCTGGAGGGAAGCCAGTGGAATGGCACCACAAAAAGGTTGTACCATGCCCCTCTCCTCACAAGATACCTCAAG
This sequence comes from Ambystoma mexicanum, assembly GCF_040938575.1. Classification (NCBI taxonomy): domain Eukaryota; kingdom Metazoa; phylum Chordata; class Amphibia; order Caudata; family Ambystomatidae; genus Ambystoma; species Ambystoma mexicanum. Next base: position 339,145,281 of record NC_090934.1, on the reverse strand, counting down.
CCTAACGGAAAGTTCAGAAGCCAACCACTAAATTCTAACCACCAATACAATCAGGAAGTGGTTAAAAGGCGCCGAATAACTCACAAATTAAGAAGAGCATTAAAAAAAGCACCAACAGAAGAAAACCTAAAGAAGTGGAAATCCGCCAAAAAAGAATAGAGAAATTGGTTACTCCAACATCGCCATATCATGTACCAACTAGATGCAGAAAAAATGCTATACGCACTACAGGGAAAAAACTTCTAGAACCTGATTAAAGGAACCACAAAGAGTTCTAACGATAAAATTCAAATCTACGTAGCAGAAACCCAATGGTTAACGCATTTCTCTAACCTTTATGCCCGACCTATTCCAGAAATAGACCTTTCAACGTCTACTCCACAACTACAAATGATCAAAGAAACAAGATCCTGGAACGTTTGTAGTGATGAGGCAACCATCCTGACTATGGCCAAGAAGCTTAACAACCCAAGGGCTCCTGGACCCGACGGCTGAGCAATTTAGAGCTAAGAAAACATCAAGAATTATGGGCCAAGATGATTAAGGAGATTTTTGAAAACTGCAACACCAATCGCGTTATCCCCCATTCATGGACAAAAGCCATCGTAGTCACGATTTTTAAGCGGGGGGGCCCGGACGACCCGAATCAATATCGGCCCATTGCTCTGCTTGATTTAATCGGCAAGGTCTTTGCCTCCTTGGCCTTGGAGAGTTTCCGAAACTGGCTTGGGAAAGTGAACTACGTAGATCAATTCCAATCAAGTTTTACGAAGAACGCAGGAACATCGGTGAACATCCTGACAATCAACACACTAAAGTCAAAGGTGTTCCAAAGTGGTACAACCGTGCATATGGCCTTCATCGACCTGGTCCAAGCGTTTGACCAGGTCGACAGGGAACGTCTCTGGAACAAACTACAGGCCAGACGCTGTCCAGCATCAGTTTTGGAACCAATTCAGGCATTGCACGAAGGGACCTCTATGAGGGTCCAACTGAGCTGCGACGGCGCCTTATCTGAAGAAATAAGAATTTACTGAGGCGTCAAACAGGGGTGCCCATTGGCCCCCACCCTTTATAACGCATATATAGCTGACTATGAGGAGTATGAGGGGGAAGTCAGAAGTTTTCCACCATCATAGGCGGGGAAAAATTTTGAGGATCATTTATGCGGATGATATAATCCTCCTAGAGTTGACACCAATAGGGCTACAACACCAATTGAAGCACCTGGTTTCTTACCTTGAAGTCAACAATTTACGCCTAAATAAAGCTAAGAATAAAATTATTCTGATGGGCAAGGCTAAGAAAATCAGACAAAAGTTCATCTGGAAGTTAGACGGCCAAGCCCTGGAGGAGGTTCTTGGAGTTAAGTACCTCAGAGTTATGCTGCCTAACCATCAAAAAGAAACAGCTATGCAAGAATCTCTGTGGGTAAAGCTGAAGTCCTTGACAGCACAGGAAACATCAATGGACCGTAAATATGGGCGATTCTCCCTCGTCCCTGTGTTGAATTTCTTCAAGATGAAGGTGGTGCCATCTCTAATTTATGGTGTAGATGCAATGCCAAGTCTTCCGGACGAAATCTGGCTGAAGATGGAGAGCCATTTCTGGAGAGCAATTCTGGGTCTGGTGAAGACAACACCAATGATACTAATTAGGCACAAACTTTGTTTACCATCGATTGCAACCATAAAGACTAGATCTTCGATAATGCTCTTCAGAAAATTGCTGTGCACTCCAAAACCCAAAGCACTGGATCTAATAAGGAAGGACTTTGATTTAGACTCCAACAAAATGTTAACAAAATGGAAGGAGGAAAACCATTGCATCCTGCAAGACCTGGACTGCTCTGAAGAACTTCTGGTAAACAATCCTAATGAAGTTACAAAGAAGATGTACGAAACCGACTGGATTTTGACATTGGAATCTGCTAGTAGGGACTGTCTGACCTCCACTATTCCGACTCCTGTAATGAAAATTCAGGAGGTGAGAGGCTACCTAAAGAAATGTCCTCACAAATATGTGAGCAGACAATTTTTAGGATTCCGTCTTAAACAGGTAAGAACAAGAGAAATCCAGGCCTTGAGAAAGGAATCGGACTCTGCAACTTTTTGATTCTGTTTGAAAGACAAGGTGCGATCTACGCGCCATTTGTTGTTGGAATGCTGATCCTTAAAAGAGGCTAGGTCAAAACACCAAACGGGAGCCTTAACAAACTACTCAACCTTAGACGAAAACGAACTTTGGGCATTGCTTACAAGCTGGGAGAATTCTAGATGTGTGATTGGTGTCACTCAGTTTTTAAGACAGTTGGATTTAAACACCAGAGAATCTCTTGGAAAGACGGCCAATATTTAACTTAACTGTCTACACCATGAAAATCGGAGTGGTAAGTGGTCTTGAACATAGACTTTTTCTTTTAAACATGTTCAATGTAAAAATTGCTATGCAATTAAATCAAAAAAATATTCTTTTTTTTTAAAATGTAAATACTGCTAACAAAAAGTAATGCGTGGAAAGGTAACCTGGTTTTTTTTCATTGTTTGACAAAGGCGTGCTTCATTTATGATGTGAGGAAATTGTGTCATTTTGTGATACCTTTTTTGGAAGGCACATTTTAATGGTCTTGAATGGTGTACGTTTGACCAGCTAACTGGTGCTTTGTATGTGATTTCAAAATGAAAACGCCCCCTTTGCCTTACCACAGACACTTTCTGAATCTCTTGCCCCTTGATATCGGTCAAGTATTTGTGAGGCCCCAGTGGCAGCTATTTGTCTCCAGAGCATTACAGGGGCCTTGGAGGTGACAGCAGACAAACACGACTCCTGCCTGTAAACAGCGCAGCCCCTGCCACCATTTAGGTGTCCCATTCCATTGTGAAGGGAGGGGTTGGGTACTAGCTAAGGAAGCCTGTGCTGTTAGCAGCACTAACATGCTGAATGCGTAAAGTAGGATACCATTGTGCTGCTTAAAAATGCTGAAAATCGGATAATGGGGGGGTAATTTGATGTGTCAACAGAGTTGTGGGGGACAAACACCCTGGTCCCCTCTGAAATTATGTCAATACCTAATTCCCTATCTGCCCTTGAGTACTTACTAGCCACCACTTGAGAGAACAGTCAAACTTGATCCGTCTGACGCCGTAGATCCCTCACATTGGCACACAAGACCTAGACTAACCCTCACCATGGGAAGTTGGAACACCAGAGGTTTCTACCATCTATTAGCCAAAAGTGACATCAAACTGGGGACATTCGATCTGTTATCCCTACAGGAAACATGGATGACTGAAAAACCAGAACTAGGCGGATATGAGCTGGTCTTTACCGAAACACAAAGGCCTGAGGGGCCGGCCATCTGCGGGCGATACGGTCAGGATGTGGTCTAGAGGTCTATAAGGTAATTCAGTTATCTCATTTGATACAAGCAGTGATCTTAAATTGGTCTCACCCACAAGGGAACTTGGGAAAGACCATAAAGGAGAAACTCCTTGTAACCAACGTATATTGGAACCCGGCATTGATCTCAAACGAAGATTTCCTTGGCGAGATTACAAAAATATGGGACAATTCAGTGACAGTTCACCAATGGCAACACGCCATCATAAATGGAGACTTTAATGCCACCTGTGCAGGAGTGGGAACAGCCAGTAACATCAGACAATGGAACGCTCCCTGCACATTAAGAGGCAATATCCTAGAAGCCTTCATGGCAGTTAGAGATATGCACAACCTGCATTGGTTAAGACGGAAAAACAACTTAGAAAACCCCACATGGCAAAGAGACGTACAAAAGAAGACCTTAGATCACATCTACGTATCGCAAGAGTTACTGAGGCTTATGGAATCATCACCAGTGACTCTGACAGAGTATAGTGATCATAACATCCTAACGGCTACATGGTCTGCTCCGCAGGACCCACAACCATATGCCCCTTTGGAAATGGAAGTGGGATGCAGTGTGTCACGGTTAAAACCTTCAGAGGGTGCTATTCTAGAAATATCAAATAATTATAGGAGCCCCCTGGAGGGAAGCCAGTGGAATGGCACCACAAAAAGGTTGTACCATGCCCCTCTCCTCACAAGATACCTCAAGCCTAACGGAAAGTTCAGAAGCCAACCACTAAATTCTAACCACCAATACAATCAGGAAGTGGTTAAAAGGCGCCGAATAACCCACAAATTAAGAAGAGCATTAAAAAAAGCACCAACAGAAGAAAACCTAAAGAAGTGGAAATCCGCCAAAAAAGAATAGAGAAATTGGTTACTCCAACATCGCCATATCATGTACCAACTAGATGCAGAAAAAATGCTATACGCACTACAGGGAAAAAACTTCTGGAACCTGATTAAAGGAACCACAAAGAGTTCTAACGATAAAATTCAAATCTACGTAGCAGAAACCCAATGGTTAACGCATTTCTCTAACCTTTATGCCCGACCTATTCCAGAAATAGACCTTTCAACGTCTACTCCACAACTACAAATGATCAAAGAAACAAGATCCTGGAACGTTTGTAGTGATGAGGCAACCATCCTGACTATGGCCAAGAAGCTTAACAACCCAAGGGCTCCTGGACCCGACGGCTGAGCAATTTAGAGCTAAGAAAACATCAAGAATTATGGGCCAAGATGATTAAGGAGATTTTTGAAAACTGCAACACCAATCGCGTTATCCCCCATTCATGGACAAAAGCCATCGTAGTCACGATTTTTAAGCGGGGGGGCCCGGACGACCCGAATCAATATCGGCCCATTGCTCTGCTTGATTTAATCGGCAAGGTCTTTGCCTCCTTGGCCTTGGAGAGTTTCCGAAACTGGCTTGGGAAAGTGAACTACGTAGATCAATTCCAATCAAGTTTTACGAAGAACGCAGGAACATCGGTGAACATCCTGACAATCAACACACTAAAGTCAAAGGTGTTCCAAAGTGGCACAACCGTGCATATGGCCTTCATCGACCTGGTCCAAGCGTTTGACCAGGTCGACAGGGAACGTCTCTGGAACAAACTACAGGCCAGACGCAGTCCAGCATCAGTTTTGGAACCAATTCAGGCATTGCACGAAGGGACCTCTATGAGGGTCCAACTGAGCTGCGACGGCGCCTTATCTGAAGAAATAAGAATTTACTGAGGCGTCAAACAGGGGTGCCCATTGGCCCCCACCCTTTATAACGCATATATAGCTGACTATGAGGAGTATGAGGGGGAAGTCAGAAGTTTTCCACCATCATAGGCGGGGAAAATTTTCGAGGATCATTTATGCGGATGATATAATCCTCCTAGAGTTGACACCAATAGGGCTACAACACCAATTGAAGCACCTGGTTTCTTACCTTGAAGTCAACAATTTACGCCTAAATAAAGCTAAGAATAAAATTATTCTGATGAGCAAGGCTAAGAAAATCAGACGAAAGTTCATCTGGAAGTTAGACGGCCAAGCCCTGGAGGAGGTTCTTGGAGTTAAGTACCTCAGAGTTATGCTGCCTAACCATCAAAAAGAAACAGCTATGCAAGAATCTCTGTGGGTAAAGCTGAAGTCCTTGACAGCACAGGAAACATCAATGGACCATAAATATGGGCGATTCTCCCTCGTCCCTGTGTTGAATTTCTTCAAGATGAAGGTGGTGCCATCTCTAATTTATGGTGTAGATGCAATGCCAAGTCTTCCGGACGAAATCTGGCTGAAGATGGAGAGCCATTTCTGGAGAGCAATTCTGGGTCTGGTGAAGACAACACCAATGATACTAATTAGGCACAAACTTTGTTTACCATCGATTGCAACCATAAAGACTAGATCTTCGATAATGCTCTTCAGAAAATTGCTGTGCACTCCAAAACCCAAAGCACTGGATCTAATAAGGAAGGACTTTGATTTAGACTCCAACAAAATGTTAACAAAATGGAAGGAGGAAAACCATTGCATCCTGCAAGACCTGGACTGCTCTGAAGAACTTCTGGTAAACAATCCTAATGAAGTTACAAAGAAGATGTACGAAACCGACTGGATTTTGACGTTGGAATCTGCTAGTAGGGACTGTCTGACCTCCACTATTCCGACTCCTGTAATGAAAATTCAGGAGGTGAGAGGCTACCTAAAGAAATGTCCTCACAAATATGTGAGCAGACAATTTTTAGGATTCCGTCTTAAACAGGTAAGAACAAGAGAAATCCAGGCCTTGAGAAAGGAATCGGACTCTGCAACTTTTCGATTCTGTTTGAAAGACAAGGTGGAATCTACGCGCCATTTGTTGTTGGAATGCTGATCCTTAAAAGAGGCTAGGTCAAAACACCAAACGGGAGCCTTAACAAACTACTCAACCTTAGACGAAAACGAACTTTGGGCATTGCTTACAAGCTGGGAGAATTCTAGATGTGTGATTGGTGTCACTCAGTTTTTAAGACAGTTGGATTTAAACACCAGAGAATCTCTTGGAAAGACGGCCAATATTTAACTTAACTGTCTACACCATGAAAATCGGAGTGGTAAGTGGTCTTGAACATAGACTTTTTCTTTTAAACATGTTCAATGTAAAAATTGCTATGCAATTAAATCAAAAAAATATTCTTTTTTTTTAAAATGTAAATACTGCTAACAAAAAGTAATGCGTGGAAAGGTAACCTGGTTTTTTTTCATTGTTTGACAAAGGCGTGCTTCATTTATGATGTGAGGAAATTGTGTCATTTTGTGATACCTTTTTTGGAAGGCACATTTTAATGGTCTTGAATGGTGTACGTTTGACCAGCTAACTGGTGCTTTGTATGTGATTTCAAAATGAAAACGCCCCCTTTGCCTTACCACAGACACTTTCTGAATCTCTTGCCCCTTGATATCGGTCAAGTATTTGTGAGGCCCCAGTGGCAGCTATTTGTCTCCAGAGCATTACAGGGGCCTTGGAGGTGACAGCAGACAAACACGACTCCTGCCTGTAAACAGCGCAGCCCCTGCCACCATTTAGGTGTCCCATTCCATTGTGAAGGGAGGGGTTGGGTACTAGCTAAGGAAGCCTGTGCTGTTAGCAGCACTAACATGCTGAATGCGTAAAGTAGGATACCATTGTGCTGCTTAAAAATGCTGAAAATCGGATAATGGGGGGGTAATTTGATGTGTCAACAGAGTTGTGGGGGACAAACACCCTGGTCCCCTCTGAAATTATGTCAATACCTAATTCCCTATCTGCCCTTGAGTACAGCGACGTCATTTCACCAAAATGCCAGAGGTAGCGGAAGTGATGTAACTTGAACCGTGGTCTCTGATGACATCACTGGAAGTGATGTCACTGTACCACACCCCCAAGTAACATCACGGGAAGTGAAGGCACATGACCTTTCACCCCTTGACAAAACAGGAGGTGGCATCACATAGCATTGTTCCTCAGTACACTAAGAAAAATATGGTTATGCTATCACTGTAATATGATGTACATTTCATATAAGAATGGATCAGCATATGTGGTGTTAATATCAGGCCCATATTACCAAATTACTTTGAATATAAGCAGACATCCAACACAAAAACCTGGACGATTGTACATCACTCGAGCTAAACTGTAAACAGACAGAGCAATTTCGAAGAGGTCTAAACCCCAAAGCGCAGACATCCAGTGCCTGCCAAGTGTCTGCCCACAGACTGGAAACAGCAACTGACAAGTCCAACCAGAGAAATAACAGGCTGGAGGGTTGCTCAGAGCAGTGCCAGTGGTTATGAATGATTTGAAGCATTCCAGCTATCCCCTTTCTGTTTTGCTTATTTGGTAAGTAACCCACAGTTTTTTTTTGTTAGATCTGAGATAGAGGGGAAGGATGTGTTGCAGGTCACAGTAATTGCAGGTTTTTTATTTTTATTTTTAAAATGTAAACAGCAGCAGCAGCTCCATGACATTACCCCTAGAAAAGGCCAATTGTATTACTTTCTTTGGTCCATTATATCTTGCTTAACGGCAGCCTCCTCCAACTTCTAAGCACTTGAACACAAACTGAACCCATGTTGCACTTCATCCTCTTGTTTCAAAGCAAGTGCGTTGCCCCTGAGCTATCTGCCCAAATATATATATTTTTTGATTGAGGAAGCAACAGATGGTTTAATCTTTTCTCTACTTAAGGAGCCCTACAGCCTCTTTTCCTTTGCAGATGTGGAGCAGGTGCGAGTGGATCTAGGTCACCTGGCGTAAGCCCCGCCCACCTTGTGCCTTCCTGGTTGCTGCTTTTTTCCCCCACTTACATAGCCTTGCCCACCTGGTGCCTTCCTGTTTGCCGCTCTTTTCCCTACTTAAGGAACCCTCCAGCCTCTTTTCCTTTGCAGGTGGGGAGCAGGTGCAAGTGAACCCCTTGTGATGATCCGTGTGCCCCCCCTTTGCACACACAGGTGTTGCCTGAATTGCTTGATTCTTCCACCCTGCCCTCCCCCATCAGCCTATTTCTGCAGGGGTCTGTCCTGATACATTCTGGTTTCACCATCACCGTCTTGTGGCCAATGCTGGATTTGACTTTTATGGACTTCATTCATTCACGGTGCATCACCTTTTCTTAACTCTCATGATCTTTGCATCTTGTACTCATGGTGGACCTGAATCATGCTGTTCCCATCTTCATCTTGTATCCTGGCTTGCAATATTATGTGTTACTACTGACTTCTGCAATTGCATTTGCTCTCCCCTCCTGCTTCTCCACTCTTTTTGACTGCTTAGTCTCTGTTCTCTCCTCCTCTCCCTTTTCCTATCTCCTCCCCGTCTCCCTTTACTTTCTTCTATGCACATACTCTATCAGAATTTTCCCTGGACCTAGTATGATAGCAACCTTGTCTGTCTCCTCCCCACCCGTTACTTGTTCCCTCCCCCCCTCCAGCACTATCTGAAATGTCGTCAGGCCTAGTACGGTAGTCACTTGTTTTGTTCCTCCCCTCCTTTTCTGCACCCCTCTCCCTCACCTTTTGTTTTTCTCCGGCTCTACCTGAAATGTCATTAGGCCTAATACGGTAGTTGCCTGTCTGTTTCAATTTCCTTCCCACACTCCCCCTCCCTTCCTTATCTATGTTTTAGCTCTTACACTATCTGAAATGTCGTCAGGCCAAGTACGATAGTTAATTTCACATCCTTACCGTTCATGGCCTGTAAGAATGTCATTGTATTTTCCCTTGTTCCCTCCCTTGCCTTGAAGCGCTTTGAAACACATTGAGTATAGGCGCTATATAAATAAACTATCATATCATATCATATCAAAGGCGGAGGGCAACTTCATGCAAATTAATTATCTCACCTTGTGTCTATCTACAGTGTGTGTGTATTGCAGGTCTGGCAGATCTGGGTCAGGTCACACAGTGCCCAAGCAGGATTGGTGGCAGAAGCCACTGAGGCACACCCCTCTCATCACAGGCCCAGTGGCTCACAGGAGGTACAAAGCAGACAATGAGAAATACTGATGAGATTTGCGTTCATGTTGTGCTGTCACTGAGTACTGGTGGCTGCTCAAACCCATTCCCAACTAGCTAGACCTAGCCCAATAGCCTTCCTGTACAGTAGTGGGTAGGCGCTGCACAGACAGCCCCGCCTCCGAACCCAACCATTCAGGCATGCTTCACTAATGGACTGCCAACCTGTTATCGATGGTGGCTTCACAGTTTTTCCTGCATCCCTGTTATTCCTCCAGCTAATGAGATCTAGATTCCAGGTGCAAAAAGCTGTGACACATTTAGCTGTATTTGCAACTCCTTTTTTCAGATGCAACATAGATATCTGCTCTTGGGACTGCCTCTTTGGCCAGTGGCCCAGGGGTTGCAAGGACAGATCTAGGGGGTAACAGAGGGGGAGCCAGGGATAGTAGCTGCTACCCCTGGTACCGCCCAAATGATGTCCCTCAGTACTTGACCTTCAGGGCAGCATCCAGTTACATCAGGTAATCCCTTAACTGAGACCCAACACTTGCCCTGCCAGTGCCATCATGTGTATTGTGTGTTTGAAAGTGAGGGTTTACGAAACACCATCAAGTGCACATTTCTATCTCTAATGTGTGGCCTCTTTAAAAGGCACATTTCCTGCGACTACTTTTCGCCATCGCTCCATTTCATTTTTTTCTTCTAAACATCCCCCCACGCCTCCATCGTGAGGGAACATGAAGCACTTCTCTGCTTTCCTGGAAAATCTTATCATGTGTGGTTGCACGATGAATTAACAATGGCGTTCACACAATCTGCTGCTTATGTTTGTGTTTCTACAAATACAATGCAAAACGCTATTCTCACGCAGAATAAATAGAACGTTAATGACGCAACAAAACACAGATTTCCAATATTTTTGTTGAAGGCTAGGCACAAAGGCACTCGCCAAAACTGAGCTTGCTGCGTCACCAGCAGTTATTAATTAAAGAAGCAACACTTGTTGGCAATATTGTTGGCAAATTATATGTGTAGCCATCGAGTAAAAAACATCATCTCGGTGTCTAAGAAAACGCATACAAATGCGTGTGACCCAGTTAGCAGGAGCTACCCGGCAAATTAAGAGCTTTTAGGTAACGTAAGACAAATCGAACTTCCACACTAAGTGAAAACTATAACTGTTATTTCTGTATGGTCCCTTATGTTATAACGTCTTCTAGAGGTTTCTTAATGCACCTTTATACACATTTCCAAATAGAATGTATGTCGTATTAGTATGTACATATGTTACCATTCAGGTCAATAGACAAGATACCCCTCTGGCGGGTGAGCGTGCACTCTACAAATACACCTGTTATGTTATGTTATTTTATGTACCACGTGGTCTGTGAAGACAAGCGTAGCTACTGAAGGCTCGTGGGGACAAGCTAACCATAGTCTGGTAAGAGGTAAGTAGCTGATTATTTACCAGTTCCATTCAAAATTAAGAATTCAGTGTTCTCTAGAACTCTATTTCAATTCGAACCACAATAGTCTCCTTATGCAAAATATTGCTATATATTTAGTTCAACTTAGCCTCCAATGTTAAGGTCACTAGGACATCACCAGCCAGTATCAAGGTGACACCTTTGATATCACTGGGTATTTGTATATGGATGCTTAGGAAAGGAAATGAAATGCACTTGTTGCCAGGTGAATTTATGCCATAGCAGACCTCCTGCTTCATATCATACTTTGACTGGACCTTTTTTGTCAATAGTAATATTTTCAAGGGTGCCAATAGGTATCAGTATCCTGTTAGTCCAGAACCCTAGGGCTTGGGGGCTCTTAAAGAGCTAACATGAGCGGCTACAACACAGCTCTTACATGTGCCTATTTAACGCTGCATGTAACTTCTTCATCTGAAAGATGGCCATTTCTTCTTATTTTTCTTCTTCACGGGATGGCTCCTCAAGGGCGGGAGCCGGCGATTTCCATTACAGGCCTTGGATGTACCGTTGATGTGTGTAAAAACAGTAAGAAAGGATTTTTAGGGATTCTTCAATCTATTGATTGGAAGAGTACACAAAGAAGTATGGAATGAATCTGAGCTTAGAGCTCAACAGACCATGGATGTGTCATGGACCCTGCACTTAAAAATAGCATGTTAGTTCTGTCTGGAAAATGCATGGAGTGTTGGATAAAGTTGTATTGCACATGGGAAGGTATGGCCATGATTCATTAGGCGGTAACTCTCAACTCAGGGAGTTATTTTCTCCCCAAGCAAGGTGTTGTGCACCCAAAGTGCTTATACAGATTCAAATTTAGTGAGGCATCCAACCTATCTCACACTACCCCAGCAAATACCCTCTGTACCAACCAATGAGCTAGGAACCAAGACAGTGTATAGTAAGAATATGTATTTATTTAAGGTTGGACAAACAACAATAAAACAACCAAAGCATCAGCCAGCGACGCAGTGGCACTAGACACAATATGACAATATCAAATTACTTGCACCAGTTGACTGACTTGTATTTCTAATGAATTTACAGAAACTACAACGCACAGGTAACATTTTGAGACTTTACATCAAAACACACACAGAGGATTGCTTGCACATTAACAATTATGAAATTTGAAACAACCCCCAGTGAATGTTTGGTGTTATCACAATGCTCTTCTCTCCCAGCATTGCCCATCTCCAGGCATCAGTTATATATGACCCCTTAATAAAAAAAGAAGGTAAATGGAGTGGGAATGCAGTAGCAACATCGTTTTGGCTTTTTATGAAAAAGGCAGAGCTTGAAAAATCGACACAATGAAAATCAATCGTTTTGGCCTTTTTATTTGAAAGGCAAAGTTTAGGAAAGGAACTCAATGGGAAAATCGTTTTGGGCTTTTTATTCGTATAACATATAGGACTTTGGGGAAATTGTTTTTGGGTGCAAGTAAATTAATGGGAAATTTCGTTTTGCACACTCTACATTCACTTGGATGGCAGCACTTTAGGTTTACTTAGTTTTGAATTATGGACACCCCCCTGAGACATGTGTTTCAGACAGGTGGTTTCACCCAAATACTTTATTGTCTATACCGGCTCTAACACTCTGGGCATGAACTTTGTTAGTTTCCAACTTTAACAACACTTATCCCAGGATTTTCTATATGGGAATTAATTGATCAAACTTCAATTCAATGTGCTAAGGATCTACACCGCTTCCCCCTCCACACAATTTAATGGAAATAATTAAAGCAGGCAGTCCCAAACACAATTCAATTTAAATGGATAGGGTGATTTTCTATAGTGGAATTAATTTGAGATAGATTAAGTAAAATGTGCCAAGGGTGTCCCCAGTTCCACCCACCTAACCCGCTATGCGAGATAGAGATTAAGGCTGGCAGATTCCCACCCCCACACTTTTGTTGGCATTTGGAATAATCTGTTTACATGGGAAGCCTTGGTTATGGGGCATCAAGGGAAACAGTAGGGCTCCTCTGAGGACAGCACAGATCTGGATAATGGCTTTTGTCAAGGGTAGTCCCCAGGACCCAGATTTCCTCTGACTCCACAGATGACAGCCAGGAAGCTTCTAGATTTCCCAGTCTCCTTCTCCCATGCAATGTTGAAGGCCAAGTTAGCTCTGCCTGTCTCTCTGCTGGTTGTTCCTTGTAAGAGTCCAGGAGTAGACTACCTCCAGCAATAGAGTGGGAAAGTCAAGGGAAAAATCAAAAGTCCAAAGAAAGGTCCCAAGAGTTAAAAGTCAAAGAAAGCTCCCTCTCAGATTGAAAACGGATCTCTTATAGGGCTGGTGACAATCCATTATTATCATAATTCCCATGCTACGGATTGCCCAGCTTTCTCTTCTCCCTGTCCTCCAATACGCCCACTTCCTGTTGATTGGACATGGAGTTGGGAGGTGTGGATGATGAAGGCCGAAGGAGGAGAAAGATTCATCAATCCAAAATGACAAGTGGGTGTAACTTTTAGTGTTCCTAAAAATCTAACAACATGGCAGCTACCCTAATTTTTCAGATAACTGAAGGCACATATATATATTTGAGTTCTATGTTTCGTAAAATACTAATCATATCTTGGCACGCCCTTCCTGGGAGGAACTACTGTTTTTATAGATTTACTCCTGAGCCGAGATAGTCACAACTCTGACCATTCATGATTCAAACCTTACTTCCATAACCTATAACCACACCAAATTTCCATTCCCCGGAATGATGAGAAGGCCAGAATCATAATTATCGTCATAACTCAAATTATATACATCACACATGATTCCTATTGACATGATACTGATGGGCTTCTTATCCCCCTTAATATGAGTCTGGGTTGAGCTCAATGAGACACATGTTTCTCTTTTTACTCAGGAAAGAGGAGTCCAATGTTAATCAATAGCAGTGCTTCACATATGCCCCTCAGTTTCACATAGCCCCCACCTATTCCTAAATTTCATTTCTCAATCGTCACCTGACATGAACATCTGCTCATCAGCGAGGTCTCTTTCATGCACAATGTTTGATCATCCATTAATGGCTCTGAATGTCTTGAGGTCGAGTCAGCCCTGAAAAGGTCCTTTCTGTTGACCTCTAATGAACAGTTAATAGGGAGACCTGACCTTAAAAGTAATTTCTGCTGGCTGTGCAATCTACAACTCCCACAATTTGGATCTAATTCTCTGTTATTTCTTTGCATTTCTAACTGAACCAGGCCTGCTTTACCTAGGGGACTCAGCCCAGGTCTTGAGTTAAAATTCTGAAAGGCACAGACCTTTCAGTGCAGTGGGGGAAACATTAGCTGCACTCACTTTTCAGAGAATCCAGCTTTAAATTGACAAAATGTGTTTACATGTAATCTGAGGATGTTTATCATACAATCTGTCTTTACATACAATTTGGACAGATACAAGTTCACTTTAGGCATTGTAGAGGAGCAGGCATACATATCTGCAGGAGATCCTAAGTACCTACCGCCCCTGTATTGGAGCCATGATGCCATGCCCTGTATAATCTCAGATACAGGCTATCAATAAGCTTGATAGCTTGTATGAAGGATTTACCTTAGAAAACAACTATATTAAAGTGGTCCGCAAGGTGAAGACCCTGGGAGTCACCTTGGAATCATCACTGGGTGCTGAAGCCCATGTAAATAGCATAGTCCAAAAGACACAATACCATCTGAGATTGTTAAGGCTAGTAAAGCCATATGTTTCAACAATAAACTGCATAACACTGGTAAGAGCTGTGATTATGCCTAGGTTGGACTACTGCAATGCCATCCTTGCTGGAGCCAGCAAAGGATGCATTCAAAAATGTCAGGTCCTCCAGAATGATGCAGTTAGGATCATTAAAGGAACCTCAAGACAAGACCCTGTATCTATCCATAGGAAGGAGCTTCACTGGCTTCCAGTTGATGCTAGAATACATTTTAAGGTCAATAATATCGTATATAAATGCATGTTTTGAAAAGCCCCCCAATACCTACAGGAGAGACTGCCATTGGAGCATATTGCCAAAGCCACCAGGTCAAAAGACTCTATACGTCTGGTCCATCTAAGATGTAAAAGAACCTGAGGAAATGGACGTGCCTTTGTCACACAGGCTGCAACAATGTGGAACCAAATACCACTACAAATACGCTGTGAAGTAAATAGCTCCATGTTCAGGAAAAACCTCAAAACCTTTTTATTTGCTTAGGTTCTAGGTGCCATTATCATGTATGTTTTTTGTTGCTGTCTCTGTGTATGCCTGCGGGCTCTGGCTTGCTATATAAGCAAATAAACATAAACAAACATAAACATACTGTACCAATAATACAGCGAGCATATGGAAGATGGTTTCCATTTAGATGACCATATTGAATGTAACCTCGAGTCGATGACAGCCTACAGGATGAGCTCCCTGAAGGAATATGAGAAAGAGCTAAGAAAATGAACTGATGAGGTCATAAGAATAGTGTGCACATAGTCCCACGATACTGAATGAAGACGATGAATGGATCCTAGAGGAGAAAGGATGAAGTAAAGTATCAAGTGAACTCTCAAATATAAAAGAAGAAGATTATATGATAAAAAGCTCTGCAGAAATCAGAAGCATGAAGAATGTACAGACGCTGAAATGCAACATAGATCAAGTCATCGTTTAGGCTAGCTGTAAGTAGTAAATAGAATGCAGGCAGAGCCGCCATTGTTCAGAAACTGGACATTGGTATCATAATATAAGAAGCCAATGAATCATGGAGAAAGAAGGAAAGGCAATGTCACAGTAGAATAAGCAGGTTATTGGAGCTGCGTTGGGAGGCTGTCTGGCCTGAAGTCAAGAACTGAGAAGTCGAGGTCAGCTATGTACTTTGAAGGAGAATGAGTGTGTGGAGGATGAATACTCACACGTTAAGGTGCAAGAAACAACACAAAGGTGGCCAAGTCCTAATTCATTTAAAACATTTAAAAGGTTGCAGAATTAACAGAATCGTGGTCTCTTGTCATGTGAGTCAAGGATGGAAATAGGGCTTTAACTTGAAGTTCCAGGTATGATAGTGAATTCCCTCACTCACGTTGCATTCCCGGGACGACAATACTCTGCAAGGCCAAGTACAAAGAGAATTTCATGGCAGAAGGCATGGGTAATGAGATGCTGGGCTAATTGGGTAGTAGGGCAGCCTCATGCCCTATCTTTTTGCACATGTGTCTTAGCTTACACGCTGCTAATTGAACCAAATGTTCCAGAGATGGGACAAGTGTGCCAAACCAATTGTATTAGTCCATATAACAAAGACCTTATAGCTTAAGAAACCAATGAAACACTGTGTAACTGATTTTTCATAAATGACATGTATGAAGAGGTAGGCATAAATTGTCCACCTGGTATCAGGCAGCCAATATCAAACCTAGCCCCTATATAATTTTATATCCAGATGTGGCCCTTAATGAATCCCAAACCGTGATAGATTTGTCACTATTGCCACGTGGTATGAAATCACTCTGATGCATAAAGAAGTATATCAATGTTTTTTTTGGGGAAATTGCTTAGAGAATGAGTGTATGTCAGTTGATGTTTGTTGTACACTCCCTGTTTTAGATAATTGTTAATAAAACAGCAACTTGCCATCTTCTTGAGTTTGTCCAGTTATTTGGACTCAGAATTATACTGGTGTAATCCCATCCAGCTATAGATGCATGTTCCAACGGCCATAAACTCAGCATTATTCACTGATAGGCCACAGGTACAAAGATAATCCAACAAGTGGGCCTTTCCATTTAAATGTCAGTTTATTTGTGAAAAGTAAGTGTCATTCTCTGAAATATGTCACTTGGCTCTGTGTGTAAGAGAACTTGGCACAATTCCTCCTTTGTATTTTTCACAAGCCTATCATTTCAATGTATATTTTCCCCTGTGTACTGCTGCAGTTTTGAATCCGTCAAAAAGGTGTCTTTTCCCAGTTTACACAAAGTCAGCATCTGCAGCACCACATGTTATTTGCCATTCATTGGGCATATCCATCAACGTTAAGCTGTCAGGTAGATTCCCCTTCACCTGCGCACCTGTCCATTTTAGTGGAGTAGAGTAGGCCTATTTCTTTACATTTCACTAGGCCTTACTTCGGAAATCACTGTTTTATACTGGCTTTTGTAATTCAATGGAACTCCACATTATCCAGCTTCACTCTCACAACAGGGGTCTAGCATGGCCTATCCATCTCTGTCACTCTGAGGCTGTCTTTTCACCCCACAAGTCTCCCCTGGGTCTTTGGCTTGGTTGACCCGTAGGAAAGAGCAGTGGGAGTGGGATTTTTGGTTTCTTTTTGCTTTGTCTCATTCCATGAATTTCCTCGTTGGAGCATGTCTGTTCTTTTCCTGTCCTGAGGCAGTGGTGCTCTGGTGTGCACTCTATTCTTTTTTGGTTTTAGGGCTTGATCCTAGAACCCCACTCATTTTTGGAACCTCCTACCTCAAGGCTGTGAAGGTAAGGAGTTATTGAGTCTGCAGAGTGTAAAAGAGAGGTTAAGTATTTTATATAGAACTTCTTTCCCCGGTAAATAGGCATACAATTTAAAACACAAAACAACATCCATAACACATTGATATTTATTTCCCTTACATGAACATTTTCACACATATTATTTTTTTCCGGATTTTTATACATTCTTTGTGAGTATAAATTCCTATCCTATAATTGTGCGATATTATCCATATGAGTTAGTATCCTTTCCTTTCATTCTTCAGATTGTTCTTAGGCTCTAGCCTCATTGGGCTCTTCAATCAGTCATAAAGTCTGTCTGGGGTGACAGCTCTTCAACTGATTGATATGGACCCATTGATCTTCTGTATGTTTTCCTTTAGGGATGCAGATCTTATAGATGACAGGCGAGAGTTTATCGAGAATTTCAAAGGCACTGTGCCAAGAAGGGAAAAAATTCCGCTCCTTGGTTAGGTTCCTTTGGAAATTGTGCAAGTAGACCCGGTCCCCTACTTCGTACTCCTTCTTGGTAGTTTTTAAGTCATAGTAGGCTTTCATTCCTCCTGCCAACTTTTCAAAATTTCGCTGAGCGTAAGCAATAGTGTGCTGAAGGTGTTTCCTCAAATTCTCAATGTACTCATGGGTAGTGGACAAGTTGATCAGAGTCTGCTCTTGAGTTCTGTAAAGCAGATGCTGAGGTCGCACTATTGTTCGTCAAGTCATGAGCTCAAATAGAGACATTTTGGTTGCAGAAGATGGCGTGAACCTGATGGCCATCAGGACAAGCGGTAATCGGATGTCCCAACTAGGTCCGGAGTCCACCACAAACTTCTTCAAGATGCCACACTTCTTTTATTGTGACTCTCAACTCTCTCACTCAAGGCTGGGTGGCAGGCAATGTGGAGATTTTTTTTAACCCCAGTATCTCTCACATCCTGGTCATCACCTCACTGGTAAAATGACTTCTTCAGTCTGACTCAATCCTTTGGGGAAGCCCAAAACGAGAGACAATGTGATTGATCATTAGTGCGACAACTGTCTCTGCCTTAAAATTTGGGGCCTGAAGACATTCTACCAACTTGGTAAACAAGCATGTCGCGGTCAACATGTACTTGTTTCATCTAGAGGTTCGAATCACTGACCTGATGAAATTGACATTCAAATCCAACCAAGGCAGCGTCATTCCCCTTTTCTGTAGGGGAGCTCTGTGTGTGAGAGAACTTGGCTGAAACTGAGAACACATAAGTCACCCCTTTAAGTAGATTGCAAGGTCCTGGCCCATGTGTGGCCAATACGCTTACTTGTGCAAGATTTCTAATGTGGTATGCAACCCCCTATGACCATCATCAGCCGCGTCATGGGCATGACTTAACATCAGGCTCTGGGATGAGGAGGTACCACCCACTGGTCACATCCAGATATGGATCTCCATACCAACAAACCTTCTTGGATTCTGAACATTTGTGAACACTTCATCAACACCGGGAGATCCTCCTTCTTGATATAACCGTATTCTGTCAGAGGAAAATTCATGGGTCTTCAATATGTTGATAAGGTTTCCCAATAATTGGGTCCTCTTTTTGTGCAGTAATCGAATCTGTATCTGGGGTTTCTTTACTCTACTGGGCAGTTGAGAGTTCATTATTGGTATGGGTTTGGAACCTGGTGGCAGCAGTGACCTGGATTTCCCCCAACAGGGATTCGGTTTGTATGACATCCCCGTGAATGGCTCTGGTTTTGACCAGCTGGTCAGCCAAGTAATTTCCAGTTTTGTACGGTCCCTCTATTTTGGAGTGACCTCTGATCTTTTTCCAATAGATGGTCATCGCATTAGAGGTTACCAGATCATCAATTGATTGAGCTCATTTCCCATGCTTTAACGGTTTATTATTTGCACACAGCATCCCTCGATTTTTCCAGTTAATCAGGTGTTCCACAAACCTATTCCAGACATAATCAGAGTTAGTAATTATGACCAGTTGTTTTAGTTAGTGGTGGGCTGCAGTGAGGATGGCTTGATGAACCACCATCAACTCTGCCAACGGACTTCTCTGGGGATGTATTTTGTACCCAGCAGAGGGTTCTGGGGCAACCTTCACCAAGGCATTCCGAATGCCAGCCACTAATTATTTTTCCCTGTGATTGTCAACATGGTAGTAGCACCAATCCGTATAAACTGTGGGTATCCCCTGACATGTTTCTTCCTCATAGACTTTGTGCAGGGAAGTACGGTACACCTCCATATTGACCTTGAGACAGTTTTCTTGAGCACAGTCTTGCAAGTCAGCCAATCCTTGCGCTAGACAACTGTTCTTGTTTTGGCCATATCTGACCTCCACAGGAAAGCCTTGCATTTCTGGAATTACCTACGTTCCCTGCTCGGATTTGGTCTCTTTGTAAGTGTTGCAAGGGTTGGTGAAGAGTCTCCACTATGATGTGCTTCCCCTGGATGAATGGGCGGTAATTCTTCAATGCCCACACCATCGCCAGGGGTGCCTTTTCACAATCATTGAATGCTTCCTCCACAGAGGACAAAATCTTGCTGATGTACGAGTTTACTTTGTTGACCTTGAACTGGATGATCTCCAAACAGCCCTTTAAGATGAGTAGCAGCACCCTTGAGATAGATGGGGATGCAGATTCATACTCATGCATCAAATAATCAAGACAACTCAATAGTTTGGCAAAGTGAGTCCATTTAATGACAAGTTCGTAAAACGGGAGTACAACGAACATCAGCAATCGCTCGATCTTCTCGCTCTCTTTACTTTTAGAAAAAACACAATATTTATAGCAAAAACTCGTTATTGCAGACTTACAACCTGTGCATGTACTAATGTCATTGTACGTGGCAACCTTAAAAATCTAACATGCAACCTGATTGGTTATAGGATGGTAACTTAATATAGGTACTATATCTGTATATAGTAACAGGGAGAGGGGATTGGATAATCAATGTCAGGTGGGGCAACTAAGCCCTCCCTTCAAAATGGCCACTATGAACGTCACTAAAAGTATGACGTCCCATTGGCTCTACCCACTATAAGACCCTAGATTACATGGTCCACTATGGCATCAACCCTACTCATACTTTTCCACCTATGTCTAGCAGCACGCAGAAAGAACATCCAGGTGCAGAGAAGCGCATATGCACCCCAGCTTCCCACCAATTATGCTACAATCAATCATCACCTCAATAGTCATGTGTCAATTACTGCTTTGTAGTTTGGCCTTGAGTCTGCTCTGTGCTCTGAGAACTTTTAAGGAGTATGGGCATGGTAGGGATCCATGCGTAGGTGTGAAAGTCTCACTCTTCCAACCTGCCTTTGTCACGTGACTGGACACAGTGAAATCGGCTTTTCTCTGCGTCTCTTCATATATTTGATTTAATTCTACCAGTTCTCTGACATCTGTGGCTTATCTTGACCTTTCTGAACAGGATCCTCTGTTCTCTTCTCTCCTTAATTGTATCCAATGTCGGCTTATTCCAGCCAGCCAGATAAGACCTTGGCTTCTTGGCATGGTCATCCTTTGCTGAGTTTGGCTTGGTCTTGATTCTCGATTTTCTTCCTGCGACACACTCCATTTGAGGCCTTTTGTAACCTTTGTTCAATTCTGCTCATATGCGTAGTGGACTTGCATTCATACATAAATTGCTTCTTGAGGTATATACTTGCAAATGTTGGTGCTTGCCACAATCTATCAAATATTTATCATAAGCAATCTTCACGATTTCTTTGCCTCTTGTAGTTACTTGCATCTGTACACTTTTAAACTAACTAAATATCTTCATCATGTATGTGGCATAAGTTTCTTCATTTTGACATCAACTTCTTCACCTCGGGCTCAAGATGTCACTTATCCATGATATCTCCTTGGTATTTCGTCTCGTGTCAGTATTCTCAGGTCATTATATGTTCTATATGTGCGTCAGTCTGATTTCTAATGACGTAACCATTCATCTTCCTTCATTATCGTCTTTGCTTCTTTGGGTATTTTATTCAAACAACCGCCATATTGTTTAGAATGTAGGTATAGCTTTTATAATGGATACCTTACTGTCCAGGTTTTCTTAGGTGTCGGTATATTAATAGGTGTTGTCATACTGATAAGTACTGGGCAGAGCCCATGTGCTGCTCTCTGCTGATTTAACTGTTCTTCATACATCACATACTTTGGAGTGAACTCAATAGGCAATGGGAGGGGGACAACAGGAGTGGGGGCGATACTTGACACTTCCTCTTCAACCTTGTCATACCTTTTGTATAATACCGCTGTTGAAGAAGTATTGGTATGTGCATGGACAAAACAGCTTTGCTTGTGAGGGTTAGGTTGAGAAAATAAAAGCAGAAATTAAAGGATGAACAGCCTGTTTGCAAGCCAAGATGCGTGATGTAACAAGATGATGAGGACTTGAGAAATAAACATGCTCATTGTGTTCAGATCAACTGCAGGAAGGGGAAGACATATGTAGCATTTCCCTTTGAGCTGCAGAAAGAATGATGTCAAAGGATGCCAAGAGCCAGGGGATGTAATTGGACAAAAGAAGGGCAGGAAGATTCCCGTAGGCTCTGTCACGCGTTGAAGCTGAAGGAGGTGATGGGTGACATCACCAGATAGGTGCGTAAAAAATTTCAAAATCCATATGTGATTTATGGAAAAGGGATAGTTCTGGAGAAGGGTTTATAATGGACTGTCAAATGGAAGAAGTGGTCATTTGCCTGGGGATTTGCTGCATGGTTTGTACACTTGGGTTTTTTCATAGGTCTTTGTGGCCTGGATTTTACCTGGGGCTGAGCTTTGACAAAATCTGAGCAAGGCCTGGAGTTTTTGTTTATCAAATTTTGCAAGGGTTCTGAGGCTTATGATTAAAATAACTCCGTGTACATGGAAGGGGGTGAGCAGCGAGCTTAGGCACAACCACTGATTGCATCAAGTGAGAAAGCAGGGCATTCTCATTCAGTAGCTATGCTGCTCTCAAGCATAAAGCTTCAGGCCAAACCTTGCTGGGACCTTGAGCTGTGGACTGTGAGCATAGACGATATTTGTTGTAAACTGGCAGAGAGGGAGCACAATACTGCATGTGTGGTTCTGCAAAGACAGTGTCCTGGGATGTTGTCAGCTGGAAGGTGGGGGCTGCTGCTGAGTGGGACCCAGACTGCAGACAGGCCGGAATGCCGTGGTTCACAAGAGTCTTAAGTGAAGTAAAGTGAGTATTAATAGGGATAACATTCGCTGAAACTCCCTTGCAGGGGTAATTTAACCAGGTCAAACAGACCCAAAAGGCATAATTTGTTTTATTTCTAAGGTACCCGGGATGAAGGTGGTTGCCTGAATCAAAATTGGTTATGAGGATTGTTCTGTTATTCAGGAGAGCCCATTATATCTAGTCTCATACTAACCCAACTTTAGCTAAGGACAGTGGGAAAATTGGGATTGAAGATGTACCTATAGAGTATTTGCCTTCCTATTCAAAGTGGTGGATAGGGTATCTCCTAATTTTTTTCCTGACTTAATAATAGGCAGGAGTGGGCACAACTAAGGGTGAGCTTGTCTCATGCCGTGTTACATTTGTCATTAATGAATGTTAGCTGGTGTTTCTCAGAACAAAAAGGAATTCTTTTGAAATGTGCTTCATTTTCTACCATTCACCAGTGTAAAGTGTTGATATATGTTGTTTGTTCACCTATAACAAATGCCTATGAAAGTGTTTGTGGTTTTAATAGCAGAACTAGAAATCTTCAGATCAAGAGTAAAACTATGAGCATGTGTGGTGGGTTGTTATTGTGGGGCCTGTTCAATTTATGGTATACAGTGTTACACGAATTGGCAAGATGTTCTTTCAAGTGTAGGTCTTCAAATCTTTCCTGATGTGAAGGATGAACAGGGTCAGTCTAATTTACATTGCTAACTTGTTCCAGAGATGTGGTACACATAAGGAAAATACCTGTTCACTGTTTTTCCCTCTTGCCATTCTTTATTTCCAGTGTGGCAATGTCATGGCTTCTGGTAGCACACTGGCCTCAGAAGGTGTGAATTTCTGAAACACATATTTTGGTTGTGACTGCTCTAGTGATGGAGGCTGTCTTGAACATGATGATCACCAAGACAACAGACAGGGAAACGCTATTTATAAAACAATTCACTTCTCCGCCATTGTAAACAGTATAAAGTGATAACGCATATGATATGTATGGAGAAGAGAGCAGTGAGTGTAGTTGAATATCTTGTGTAAATGCAATGTGGGGTGCTAGTGATGACCGTAATATGAAGCATACCCTATCCCTGTCGCTAGATCCATGGTAGTTAGGTGCCTATCTAAAAGAAAAGGGAAGAAAAACTACCCTCCACTTAAACAATTAATAATTAACTGTTAAAAACACTATCCTGAAGCCAGAAACCAACAGTTCACTTTCTTGCCAAAGTATGAAGTCCCTCCATGACTCAATGCAAAACCAATACAGGGAGCGCAAACTAAAAGGTTGTATCCAATATCAATAAAAGGATATCAAGAACAGAGGTCAACCAGTTTCGATGACTCAAATTACTGTGTCATCTTCTTCAGTACCAACTACTTCATGGATGTGTGATTACAAGGAGATCCATTACTCAATAAGGTGAGGATCCGATGGCTATCCCATGTCCTATGCAGAAAGGGAAACATGTTTTCAAGTTGTTGCTAAGTGGGCCAGAAATACTTACCTTAATGCAATAATGTCAGTAATTCAGTGGTGCCATGCTTGCAGGCAAAACACAAACCAAGTGGCCGTAGACCCCCATTCATAGACACACCCACCTACATTCTAACTAGAATGGGCACTGTCTCTATACTGATGCCAGGACCAGGAGTAGCAGTCAGCGTTCTCATGTTTGAAAAATCTTCTGACTGTAAATGCTAAGAAACAAAGGGAAATGGTGTTGATACAGTGTGGTATCAAACACTGTTTGTTTTTTAAGGGCTGTCAGGGTCTGGCCCAAGGAAAGGAATCAGCAGGTTCTGATGGCTCTATAGATATGTACCGGAGCGCTTACCTTGTCAAGTGGTTTAAAGGTGCTCGTTACGGGACCCGAGTAGCATCCGTGTTGTAGAATGGCGTCTGTCCATGCGTAGATGGTTGCTAAGTGCCCCGTGTCTGGGAGTGCCTGGTCATATGACCATAAGGCTCCTCCAGTGTAGCTCGCGGCGAACATGCAATCCTGTATTGTGGCCTATTCTCTGCAATGCAGTTAGTCGTTAGGTGCCTGGAGTTCACATCACCTCCCATAGCTAGTTTGAGCTCATAGGGTTGACTCTGGTATGCTGCAAATTATATGTGGTTTTAATAATTATGTGAACTACTAGCCCCCATACCAAACCCTAGGTATGTCTTATATTTCATGATTATTCTGCCACCAGGTTGATAGTTTATCACAAGTACTATGGCTTTGAAATAGAGGTGCAGATTTAAATGCAACCTCTGCACTGCAATATCTTTGCTATCACAGCATCTGTCAAGCAGGGCACCTTTGATCTCATAACCTGCTCCATGACACTGAAGAGCAGAAGCTGCAGATCATTTTTGTCTGAGATGGATTACCTGCATCATTTTATTATCAATGTAAATCAATGCTTCAATACCCATGACAGATGGCGATCCTTTGAAATTGTAATTCTGAAAAATACCATCACCAGCCTTTGGGCTACCCAAATGCTGTTAATGACTGTTGTGCCACTCCTCCCAGCCCCACCCATGCTTCTACGATACACACCCATGCTGTATGCTGCTTTGATCATTCCAGCTTGTGCGCTACTTGTGTCCACTTCCATTTAAGTAGTTACGCTCTCCCCTTATGTGAACTACTAGCCCCCATACCAAACCCTAGGTATGTCTTATATTTCATGATTATTCTGCCACCAGGTTGATAGTTTATCACAAGTACTATGGCTTTGAAATAGAGGTGCAGATTTAAATGCAACCTCTGCACTGCAATATCTTTGCTATCACAGCATCTGTCAAGCAGGGCACCTTTGATCTCATAACCTGCTCCATGACACTGAAGAGCAGAAGCTGCAGATCATTTTTGTCTGAGATGGATTACCTGCATCATTTTATTATCAATGTAAATCAATGCTTCAATACCCATGACAGATGGCGATCCTTTGAAATTGTAATTCTGAAAAATACCATCACCAGCCTTTGGGCTACCCAAATGCTGTTAATGACTGTTGTGCCACTCCTCCCAGCCCCACCCATGCTTCTACGATACACACCCATGCTGTATGCTGCTTTGATCATTCCAGCTTGTGCGCTACTTGTGTCCACTTCCATTTAAGTAGTTACGCTCTCCCCTGACTTAAGATGGGAGCGCAAATCCATGCTCCTGGGGCAAGAACAGGTGAGACTACTAACTGACCCTGCAGGCTTCCTTTTTTCCTAGGTGTCAGGGCCATAGCTGAAAAAATCCTGTAAGCTGAAATGCCCCAATTAAGAGATACAAATATTGGAGGATGACATTGTGGAGTAGGCCTATCTCTTTTCATCCAACAATTACGAAGATTCCACTGAGTGTGTATAACAAGGAATATGAGGTAATTCACACATCTGTCAACAGTGTGGCTACCACCATCTCGGCTCCTTGCAGACTGGATAATTTAGAAAAGCAGTGTATGCTGGCCCCTAAAATGCCGAAAAGGAATATCTGACTAAGGTAGGTGGCTCCTAACCCCAATTTTAACTGCAGCCACAGCAGTCATGCACATTATCAACCTGGTTGGCCTGGAGGGGATTGGAGACATGAGCTGAGGTTCAGTACCAAATAATGCATGGGTAAATCCAAAATGTACTTACCTGCAATCTACATACACACACACATACACACATACACACACAAACACACACACACACACACAGGCATGCACAAACACATACACATATCAATATCCATGTTGACACCATGACATCTCTTACAAGTGCTACACAGGGCACATGAAGGCCATAACAGAATCGGACACCCAGGGGGCAAGACATTCCAACTGGATCATTGAGGTGACAGGAACTTCACCACCTATTATACCACATTACCATCTGTCACCTACCACAACCCTCAGACAGGGTCTGTCACCTACCATCTGTCACCTACCAGGGCCCCTACAGGGCCATCCTCTTAATTAAAATGTGCACAATGGGCAGTATCATTTTCCAACTTCTGAGGCTACGGGACATATTATAGGAGGTAAGCACAGATGGTGACCTGATGCCACCTCTGGATGGGTATCCTCCACAGCCAGAGATGCTGACTTTCCACAGTCAAGAACACCAGGTCTATGTTACACATGAGGTGCCAGCAGCCCCAGGCCCTCTTCCACCTGTAACATCTGAACTGATCACTACCAGAATTGATCCCTCCTGTGACACCATCATCAGCTTCCTCATCAGGGTCAATGAAGTTGGTCACATGTAGGCAAAGGAGAATTGGAGCAAACTGATGGAAATGTGCAGTTCCTTGGGTGAGGTCATGGTGAAGATGAATCAGTGCAGCAGGAAATGGTGACAAATTGTGTCCTGATTGGAATGGTGGCCTCCAGAAATTGCACCCTTTCTGTCATGCAGGTGGATAGCTGTTGGGATAGTAACCCAGCATCTAGGCTTCCTTCCTCTTCCACCCCTTCTCCATCACTTGGCTGTTCCCAAAGAATGCCAGGAGGTGGCACATCCACTCTTTCAGTGGATGGCAGAACCTATCCACCAAGTGCCCAGGCCCAAATAACAACATTATTTTTACAACTTTTATTTTTTATTTTAAGCATTAAGGAGTGTGGAGGGTGTTTTAAAAGGGAATGTTGGTAATTTGAACATGATTATTATAAAATAGGATTAGAAAAGAAACTTAGGAGGATTCAGGTTTTTGAGGGATGGGATGGAATTGGATTGTGTTTGTATTTTGGGGGGTTGGGTTGGAGAGGGGAGGATTTGTAAGCCTGGAGGTCATGTGTCTACCTAATGATCAATCAAACAATGTCCAAATTGATTCTCTGGGGAAACCCCACAACGCATGCCCAGCTCCAAAATTGACTGACTGGAATGACATGCTGGGTAAGTCTGCCCTGCCATTCCCTGTTACAACAGGAGATCTCCTGAGAGCCTGGCTTCAAAGAGGCAATTCCATAACAAAGGCATGCCTCACATTAGGGAATTGCACAGCACACGGCCTCTAAAGTGCAGGGCTGCAGAAGGGGGCATGTTAAAACAGGCAGGCATAGCAGTAACAAAGGGAGAAAGGGTTTCTCCATCTTGTTTTCTTTGGGCTTTTCTTTCCTTCCTCTCTCCTACACTTCCTATACAAACAATTCACTTTGGGATGATGCAAAAAGGCAGAAGTTACCTGTTAAATTAATGAGGATTAGTCCACTTAAGGTAGGTTTGGTTTTAACTAATTCCCAGTGGCTTGTTGCTTTTACGAGGAACGTGTCTCCTGCTCTTTCTTTGATTCATTCCTGGACTGCAAGAGAATTAATTGAAACCTCTTTTGGGAGAGATGATCTTTCCACAGTCCTTACCAAGAAGCTCGCTGATGGTGAGGGACTCCTGCAGCATCCCCAGGTTGGGAGAACGAGAACAAGAACTCATCTTGACCCTGAGTGCCTGGATTATGACTCAGAGCGCTAGAAGAAGGATTCTGGGATTCCACTGCATAAAACCTCTGTGGAATCATCTTCAACCGCGTTCAAATGCATTCAAACCAACAGGACCTGCAGTGATGCCTTTAGCAATGCTTTGAATTGCTGTTGCTACTTCTCTTACTACCGTTCTATTGCATTGGGCCAGCTGAGAGCATCACTTGCCCTGGGTCAAACAAGAAACTTCCCACTGTGGAAGTCTTCAAACCACCACATCACGATCAGCATCTCAAACCACCAGCATCTTCATAATGAAACCAAAGCTTGTCCATTGAACTAGCCCTGATGGCCTCATCAACCCCCATCTTTCGAATGACACATCGAACCACTGAAAGCTTTGTCTCAAACCTGCTGGACACCTGCTCCCCACCTGGATAACTATGACTCATTGCATCCAAACCTATTTGTCCTTCACTCACAACGTTAAGAAGCCTGGGTTGACACCACCAATCCGACAACTGATTGAGATAATAATGGAAGGACCTAAACCCCCCATGTCCCGTTGTTGGGGCCCTAGAGACTGGTTAAGCCACTTTTGACAATGTTCCCCAAGACCTATCCTTTGTTGACAACATGTTAATGATTCATTGCCCTTTCCTCCCTGCTAAGTATCCGAAGCATCATGCCATTCTCTGCATTTCTCTGTCTTCCTTTACAGGGGTGGAGTTTTGTTTATGTTTTCTGGTACAGTTTTTATTACATATTGGTAAGTTTAAATAAGTTATATATATTTGTATAGAACCTTGATTGGACATTCCTTTATTTTGGATTGTTGTACTATTGCTGTTAGAGTTGCTAATGTCTCATATTCACACCTCGCTTTAGAGTGTTGCCTGCTTATGATTGGGATCACTTTTGTCTGGTAGAAGTGTGTGGGCTGATGAGGGAATTTAGCCACTACTCATCCTCGTACTCACATCAATGCTATAGGTGGCTCTGCAATGCTGTTCAGACATCTGGGGACTTAAATTTTACCACACGTGAGTGCAGAGGTCTATATATGTCTGCATGCAGATTTGCTGCTTAGACATTCATTCATTTGATAAACAGCTTAAATCCCTGGCCTCCACCACCGCCTACACCTGCAAACTGATAAGAGCAGGTAAGCCTTTCCTCTCCAACAATAGCTGTATGATCCTGGCCAGAGCACTTATTCTCTCCAGGATCAACTACTACAATGCCCTTTACAGTGGTGCCAATAAATCAACCATCCAGAAACTACAAACGCTCCAAAACAACGCCTTGCGAGCAACGCTTGGCATAAACAAAAGAGCTCACATTTCCGCCACCAGACGCCAATACAAATGGCTATCTACAAACCATAAAATACAATTAAAAATGATCTCCCTGACTCACAAAGCTCTCAATAATGCCACCCCAAGCTACCTCATGAACAAAATACAAAAGAAAACCTCTATCAGACCAACCAGAGCTACCAACACCAACTGTCTAGTAGTACCTAGATTTAAACTAACCACGATTGGTGGCAATAGCTTCCCTGTGAAGGCTGCTAAAACTTGGAATCTACTACCAAACAACTTAAGAGTAGACCAACCTTACCCACTATTTAGAAGGAACGCCATCCAACATTTTATCTCCAACAACCACTAGTCACCGGTCCACCCTAGTCCCAGGTATGACACTGGTCCTTCCTCTCTCTCCTGCTGAACTATGTATAATTTTTATATTATTACTGTATCTTGTATAATTTGTATATTATTACTGTATCTTGTATAATTTGTATAATATTCTTCTGTATCTTGCATAATTTGTAACTTTGTAAGCCTCGCATTATCCTACCTGCTGCGCCCTTCTACCTACGGGTCTGGAGCGCATTAGAAATAAAATAAACAAACAAACAAACAAACATTCAGCATATTTTTTCTGCAGGGGCACACACATTACTTGATTACAGACTGTGCTTTACCGCAAGCATTTTTCTTTTGCATTGCATGGGAAAACGTACAACTCGGACGAAATTAATCTGCTCACCTTATTGTGGAAGCGGTTGGGTTATTTCTAGCAGATTCTCCACATTCATCGGAATAAGGCTATCATTTTCATAGATATCTGTGTCTGTTTGGCTAGAGACATGTATGAATCTGTGACTTGTCATGCGTGTGACCTTGTGGACGTCACACAGGTTTGTTGCGTGTATAGGACTTGGCACGTTATTGAATGCATACTGACAGAAGGGTCAGAATGTAGGTGATATTTATGAGCCAATGCTTTGATCCTGCACATTTTGTGTGCATGTAAGTATGCCCACCAGTGTAGTCCAAGAACCTGAAACTTCACCTCAATTGCTCTAATGTCCATCCTCTGTACCCATGATGGTTGCTAGTGCATTTCAGTTTTCAATTTGTAGATTCCGATGCAGCTTTGCCATGGCTACATTCCTAAAGAACAACCCGGATCATTTAGCAGAAACTATGCATCAGTGCATGCATATTTTTATGCAATATCAGAAAAAGTGCAAAAATGCCCCTATTGCAAAAAGAAATATTCTTTCAATGCATTTTTGATGGGGGAACAAAATATGTTTTAGTGCTAATACAATTCCATATTAGAAGTAGGGCAAACTTTTCCATGGTCCAAAATGCATTGAACGAATTGAATTTGGCAATAGGATAGTTGTTGCTATAGTGCCAATACTTGTGAACATTGTGCTTGTAGCAGTGGAACATTTTAGTAATAGGGCCCCAGATTTCTAGGTTATTTGTCATTCTCTGGACCATACAGATGTCCAAAAAGGCCATCTTTTCAACCAAGAGTTTCATTGTTTTGGTGACCTTTCTTGTATAGAGCAGATCTGCTAATCCCAAAGTAGATCCACAGGTTCCAATACTTAGCAAGGTCTGATTAATAACACTTCATGCAACATCTGCTTCTCACTGGGAGTGAGGTCCTGTTTCCACCCTCCTGGCCATCTGTTGTTCTCCTGCACATGTGGAGTTTGTGCCTGGCTACTGACCATTCCATTAGGTAGGTGCACTTTCTGTGCATTACTGCAACTCCTGGGGAATTATTGAACCTGAAAAATCGAAATTTGAAAAAAAAGAAGAAAAAGAAAAAATAGATGAAATTTGCATAATATTGTTGGAAAGGACTGTTTTATTTGGCATTTTCATTGTGCAGCCATTTTTTGAGCTTTTTAATACCTGGAGCTGCGTTGCTATTTTGAAAGCACTAGTTTTTTCCTCCTATTGCTGCTTATTTGACTGTTTTTGGCCCTTCCAAGATGGCCGCCGTGGTTTTCTTTGTTGTGTAGACAGGCTGTGCTGAATCACCTCTCCCTGTGCTGCACTCCTATTGGTTGCTGAGTGTTTTCTTCCATCCAAGCAGGGACCGGCAGGCTTCTGCCGGCCCTCTCAGCAAGGCCCATTGGCTGGAACTGGTTTCTTTCATCTGCTTCTCACTGGGAGTGAGGTCCTGTTTCCACCCTCCTGGCCATCTGTTGTTCTCCTGCACATGTGGAGTTTGTGCCTGGCTGCTGACCATTCCATTAGGTAGGTGCACTTTCTGTGCATTACTGCACCTCCTGGGGAATTATTGAACCTGAAAAATCAGGCTGTGCTGAATCACCTCGCCCTGTGCTGCACTCCCATTGGTTGCTGAGTGTTTTCTTCCATCCAATCAGGGACCGGCAGGCTTCAGCTAGCCCTCTCAGCAAAGGCCCACTTCCAAGGCCCCTGTCTGCTCCCTGTCCGCTTCCAGAACGCTAATTGGGGTCCACCCTGCACCTTAACCACAATGATGCGGCCACCTCTCTCCACTAAGAAATCCAGACTGCCTTGACTTTGCCACCTCCAGAACTATGGGTTAGTTCCCTCCTTATGGACTCACTTCTACTGCCTTTGACTATCACTGTTCTTTCTGCTTGTTGCTCCCATGTTGTCATCTTGCTGCGCAGTGCTTCCTAAACCCTTTGGCAACATCCGATTCCAAAATTGAAAAAGTCAAATCTTGCTGTTTTTGCTTTGCTCTTAAAAGTCAAATCTTGCTGTTTTTGCTTTGCTCTAAAAAGTCAAATCTTGCTGTTTTTGCGTTGTGCTAAAAAGGCAAATCTTGCTGCTTTTGCTTTGTGCTAAAAAGTCATATCTTGCTGCCCAGTGTGAAATTCTCTGTATTTTGCTTGTATACTGTTTCTTCTCTGTAACTTGCCAGC
Source organism: Ambystoma mexicanum (assembly GCF_040938575.1). Lineage (NCBI taxonomy): Eukaryota > Metazoa > Chordata > Amphibia > Caudata > Ambystomatidae > Ambystoma > Ambystoma mexicanum. The sequence goes on along the minus strand of NC_090934.1, from coordinate 339,113,140 downwards.
CCAGTGACCTCACCACTCTCTTTTGTCTCACACCTACCTGCCTTAGCCCCCCCAGTATCTCCATCCTCTCCTTACTTCCACCCCAATGGCGCTTTCTGTTTCTCCTATCTTCTCTAACTGCTTCTCCATTGACTATCCTTCCCTTCTCAATAAGTCTAGTAGGAAGAAGTTCAAAAAGGATATCTTGGCCTCTAATCCTGGTCTTCCTATCGCCGACACCTACTCCAATGCTTCCGCCAGACAGACCCTTACCAACATCCTCTTTGTCGTTCCTTCGCCAGATCTATGGACTCCTCATTTGGTCTCTGTGCTCTGCCCTATCTCCTCCTCTCTTATTAATGGTGGCACTCGCTGGGAAGTTCTCATGGCTTCCTTCAACTCCTCTAAAGTCATCATTAATGGCCACCTAAATGGCACTGTCATGGTCCAAGGTCCTCAGGCCAATCTTTGATAGGCTCTTCCCTCGCCTCATCAATTTTCTCTCATCTCCTGCTGTCCCTTCCTCTCCCCCCTTGGCTACCTTGCCCTCTCTCTCCTCCTCTGCTCCTCCTAGTGCTCTTTTTTCCCGTCCGCAGGGTGTACCTATGATCTGTACCCCACCCCAGAAGGTCTTTAAGGCTGGCAACCTTCTTCATATTTCCACTCTCAACTCTCGCTCTGCCGTCAAACACTCCTCTGACATCTGCCACCTCCTTGAAGAACTAAACCTTGATGTCCTTGGTCTTACTGAGACATGGTTCACGGCCTGCTCTGTTACAAGCTTTGACACTCTCCTCCCTGATGGCTACAAGATCCTCTCAGCACCCAGATCCTCCCGGTCCGGTGGGGGGGTAGCCCTGATCTTTCCTGAGTGGATTCCTGCCTCTATCATTCCCACTCAGACCTACTTCTCTTTTGAATGCCTTGTCTGTAGGCTTTCTCTCTCGCCTACCCATTCTCTTACTGTGGTTACCATCTACCGGCCTCCTGGTCAAATCACCTAATTTCTCTCTGAGTGAGCATACCTCTCCTCCTCCCTCCTGGCCTCTACCACTCAACTCCTCCTCCTCGGTGACCTAAATATACATTTAGACTCTCCCTGCTCCTCCTCTGTACTCTTCCGTGACTCTGCGACTCCCTCTCCCTGTCCATCCTCCCCTCTGGCCCGACTCACTCTGCAGGGCACACACTCGATGTCTTGATCTCCTCTGACCTCCCCCTCTCCATCCCTCTGACCACTCCTCTCTCCTGGAGCGATCACTCCCTCCTCTCATCTCATCTATCCCTCTCTTCCCCCCAAGCCAAGCCTACCCCAACACTGCCACCTACCTTCTTGGACATCCGGCCTATGAAGCGTGTGTCAGATGAGGCTTTTGCCGCCACTTTCTCTCCCCCCTCCACCTTTGGCTGTCTCTCATCCTGATACAGCCCTGTCTCTGCTCTACTCTTCAATTTCTGATACGCTTGATGTTCTTGCCCCTGTCATGAGGATCTGTATGAAGTCCAAAGCCAAGTGCAATTCCTGGTATGACTCTGACCTAGCTACACTTAAACGCAAGTGTAGGGCAGCTGAGAGGAAATGGAGGACTTCCTGTTCATCCTCTGACAAACTGGCCTATCGCCTGCTACAAAGGCAATACCGACTGTCTGTCCTAACCAAGAAGAGAGTCCACATTCAAGCTTGTGTCTCTGCAGAATCTAACAACTCGGCCGAACTCTTTAAAATCTGCAAGGAGCTGGCCAACCCTGCTGCAGTCTCTACACCTCCTGTTCAAAAACCCAGGACATCCTGTCCACCCTCTCCACCCACACTCCTCCTCTTCCCTCTCCATCTGTGCTGGCTGACCCTCCTTTAGCCACCCTCCCACCATCCTTCTCGTCCTTTCCTCTTTTCACCCCTGACGAGGTTGCTAGACAATTCCGATCTATGAAAGCCTCTTCAAAACAGTTTCATCCCTGTTCCTCTAAAACCATCAAGGACCACATTGACACCCTCGCTCCGGCCCTTGCTGATTTTTGCAACCACTCCTTTGCCGCCTCTGGAATCCCCCCCCCTCTGAAGCACTCCTTTGTGCATCCTCTTCTCAAGAAACCCACAGCTGATCCTTCTTGTCCAGCTAACTATCACCCAATTTCCATTACTCCCTTTCTTGGCAAACTCCTGGAAAAGTTGGCCATCTCTCAGCTTAACCTTCATTCCAATTCTGTTGGCTGTCTCCATGAGCACCAGTCTGGCCTCAGAGCTGCCAGAAGCACGGAAACTGCTCTCCTAAACATCCGTGAAGATCTGCTCACCAACCTTGACTCTAACATTCCCTCTGTCCTCATCCTCCTCGATCTATCTTCTGCCTTCGACACGGTCAACCATACCATCCTGCTCAACCGTCTCCGTGAAAAACTGGGTATCACTGATCAGGCTCAGACCTGGCTGACCTCTTTCCTCTCAGATCGACCCTCCCAGGTCCAACTTGGGTCCTTCCTTTCATCTATCTTCCTCTCTACCTGTGGTGTTCCCCAGGGGTCTAACCTCTCGCCCTGGCTTTTCAACCAATACCTGGCAACTCTTGCCCACTGCATTGCCATTTTCTGCTCAAATTTCCAGTGCTACACTGATGACACTCAACTCATTTTCAGGCTGCCCTCTGCCACCTCCTCTCCCTCTCTCATCTCTGATTGCCTAACTGCCATTCAAGATTGGTGTGCTGCCAATGTTCTTTGTCTGAATGCCAGCAAGACAGAGATCCTTCTCACAGGCACACCTTCACCATCCTTTCCCCTCACTCTCTGGCCGGCCTCCCTTGGCCCTCCTCCTACCCCCACCTGTGAGGCTAAGAACCTCGGGGTCATCTTTGACTCCACCCTTTCCTTCTCCGCCCACATCTCTGAGGTCAAATTTCTGACTGCACCTCCTCAGAGGTACTCTGCCTTTCCTCTCCTTCCCACAGAAGCTCATGGTATCTCAAGCTCTGGTTCTCTCTAGCTTGGACTATTGTAACAGCCTCTTTCTAAATCTACCCGCCTCTACTCTCCGCCCTCTGCAACTAATCCAGAACAGGACTGCGAGACTTGTCCTTGGCCTCAAGCCCTGGGATCGTATCTCTCCAGCTCTGAAATCTCTTTACTGGCTCCCAGTGGATGCAAGGATTAAATTCAAAACCCTCTGCATTGTCCACAAGGCTTTCTTGGGCCTGGGTCCAAAATACCTTCAGCTATCCCGCCGCAAATACCTCCCCTCTCGAGCTCTTTGGTCCTCTACCTCCAACTCACTCAGGGTCAGTCGTTTTTCTAAGAAACGAGCTGGGGGTAGATCTCTGTCTTCGGCTGGGGCCTCCCTCTGGAACAGCCTCCCTGCCACTCTAAAACTTGAGGAGAACCATCTCCGGTTCCGGAAGCACCTCAAGACCTTCCTCTTTTCTTCTGCCTTTGCTCCCCCTCTCCCATGCTGATCTGTTTTCTCTTGGCACCGTGCACCTGGCCACCCTCTGTCTTTTGGGCCCAGGTGCCTGCTCATCCTGTCACCCTCCCGCACTGCCTCCGGGCCACCCCTTGCACTGGGGTCTGTATCTGTACCCATACAGCCCCCCCTTTTTCTTCCTGCACTTATCGCACCTACCCTGTCTGCTTCCTTAAACCTAGCACTTGCAAATTGCTGGCTGCATTACCACTGTTTGTTGCCTTTATTATTTATTTTTGTTATTTATCTGTTTCTCCTCTGCTTCGCACTTTCCACCTCTCCCCCTTCCATGCACCTTTCCCCTCCCCCCTCTCCCATGCACTTGTGCGTTCTCAATGTCACTGGCCCTAGTAAGATCGCTGTTTTGTTCTCCCCTGTTCCCCTCCCTTGCCTTGTCACGCTCTGAAACACTTGTGTACGAGCGCGATAGAAATAAAATATGAATCAATCATAACAAAACACATCAACTAGGCACCTTTTGGGATCCGTCTTTTATTAAACACATATGCACTTCTTATTACAAATATCCATCTGCAAATAGATAATCTTTTCCTGTTACCCTCATTGTTCAGAAGGTGGCTATCACAAAGGGCTCCAGTGCAAATAATCGCATCATTGTTAGCCGTTCCTCTAGCAATTGGTCAATGTTGTAAAATGAATGAACCAGTATTCAACATGGCCTTTGCAACACCAACTTAAATGTCACTTGGTATGGATTTCGTAGTATTGGTGAGTGTGTTATTTGACGAACCGGGATGTCAACTTGAATCAGAAATGATTTACAGTAACACATTTGCAGATGGCAGAGGCCTTACCCGCAAGGGTGCCTGTACAGTAGCGCAAAGATGAAAACAAGTGATGAGATAGTTCAAGTGGGTGTGAAAAAAAAGCATAGACCAGGGGCACAGCACAACAAATAAGAAACAGGTGATTTGCAAAGGTAACATTAAAATGGGGGGTGCAGTGTTTCATATAAAAAAATTCTGTGAACATGAACGTTAATATGCAGCACTGGAGAGGTGGGGGTCTGGTAGGGAGGATGGAGGATAGGGCAAGCGGAGGTCCCCCCAAGTAAGTGAAGTTTAAGCTGCCACTTAAAGAGATCCACAGTCCGGAACGCTTTGGTTGTGATTGGCAGCGAGTTACAATGGAGTGGGGGCAAGCAGAAAGAACAGGAGTATGCAGATCACAAATATCACCAAGAAGAATGTATTTGCAATTCTTTTTTTTTAACTTATCAACACCCAGCGAAATATTAAGTGCTGTCCCCAAGCTAGGAAAGTGGCAATCAGCGAGACAGTTTGAGCGTGTGTCTTATTGGCCCTCATAATGTGTCTGGCATTCATTCAACAGTAAATCCATTCAATTACTGCCCAAAATAATTACGGTTACGGCCTCTAGGATCTTGTGGATTTACCACAATATTATAAGTGGTAGAACAGTGGTGTAAGTACCAATTTCTGGTGTCCATTTTTGGGAATTATCATGAGCGGTAATTCCATAAATTTCGGGTGGTAATGTGGATGATTTTGATGGAGGCACATCCTCCCCCTTATCGCCGAACCATGTAGTGCAGGGATGCGGTAATGTGGACATAAAGTGGCGGTAATGGAATCACTGACACTTTACCAACGTTTTACCACAACACTATTCGCGCAATGAGCACCGTGAATGTACAAGAGAGTAATTTACAAAATGTGCAGCACATTGAGTGAGTAAATGATAGAGTGGGTGACTGAGTAAATGGACGTCATTTGGGGGTCGCTGTTTGATGTCTTCAGAGGTCAAGGGTCATGTGGTGTCGCTTCCGCTACCCCTGGCATTTTGGTGAAGTGATGTCCCTGGAGTAATATTGGGTGTATGAGCGTGTATTGTTGAATGTGCATTTTAGTGTATGTGCCCTCTGGATATTTGTCAATTCACAAAAGCATATTTATGGTACCATGCATTTCAGTAACACACTGTCTGTGAAAGTGTAAGCGTGCGTCTGCATACGAGTTTGTTTGTGGGCATCCACTAAACAACAGCACGCACAGGTTGCTTTATTTGAAATCATGAAATAACATTACAACGTTCTATATAACACGCCTGTCCTTCACTTCTGCCAACATTTCAAAACAGTTCTACATTCAAAGCTTCTGGTTTTTGTCACATTGGGCCTCATTACAACGCGTGCAGCCGCGGAATGAACGGTGCCGGTAAGGGACTGGCATCATTCATTCCGGCCACCTCATTACGAGGTCAGTAGCGGGTCCTGCTCTGGACGCCTGGCCAGACTAGACGTGCAGAGCGGGAGCCGCTAGCAGACCAGGATGCTAACAACGGCCCCTCATTAAAGGGCCGTTGTTAGCATCCTCCCCATTTCCATTGAGCCCTATGGGGGCTCAAATGGGAATGGGGATGTACCAGGTCCGGGTCCTGCGAAAGGAAATTACTGGGCCCCCAAGGTCGGAATGGCCTGGTAAGTCCCCTTTTGCGGGACCCGGACCGGGTACACGGTTTGGGTGTAGCCATGCCGCTAAAAAACAGCATGGCTACCTCCAAACTCGTAATGAGGCCCATTGTGTCGATATTTACATATTAAATCACACTTTGTGTACGCCAGTCATTCATAAAAGTGTTATACTTCTCGTTTACTCAATTTGCTCCTTCTGCAGCTGGCACTACGGACCATATATACTCGCTCTTCTCAATGTTGACAAGCTTGTTTCCTGAAACCATCTGCGCTTTCAACTCGATCCACAAATCCTTATTGAGGTATTTCAGAAAATATAAACAGCACCAAAAATAGAATGAGAAAATGCGCGTGCTGATTAGGGACAGCCGGGATAAAATGTGCACAAGCTGCATGGCAAAGAAATATCCGGGCCTGGGCAACATCTGCTTAGAGAAAAGTCCTTTCTTGCTAAATTATGCATATGGTGCAGAGTGCAATAAAATGGATTTTGTGCTGATAAGGAATAAGTCAATAATGGAAGTGGATGGAGAAGAAATAACTACTTATGGCCATGTGTGTGCAAACATTATCGTCATATCACAGCAAGTCATATATATATACAGCTTCCAGGTGATGGGTGACTGCCAGCTGCCAGGAAGCAGGTTAGCAAAGGACCCTGCTCCCCATGTAAAGGGAACTTTGTACTCTTTGCCCTCCTAAAGGAGTTCATTAGTGTTACCAAAATGGCTGTACAGTCTGTTCTGTGTTAGTAATGCACAACCGCAAACTTGCATTCGGAAGGTGTGTTTCCTCAGTTGGATGGGGTGTACCCCATGACTGTTAGAGAATACCTATTGCCTGGTTGCCTGATTTATGTTTGTTAAGTTCAGTGTGTATCTCAAACACTTTGTGATGTGCGAGGACACTCCCTCAGACTTGTCTAATATAGTCTCAGAAGGTCACATGCTTTGGAATACCAATTCTTTGAAGCCATGAACGATCTGAACTTGGAGCAACTAGTTCATAAGGCAACGCACGTGCTTGGCAATACTCTAGATTTGATGTTTGCGTCCCTTCCCCTGGCTCCTGCATTTCCTCCGTTCCTTATTCTCTGGTCCGATTACCATGTAGTGCCTTTTTTGTCTAATGTTGCACAGACTTTCATGACGGTGGCCGATTTGCTTGCTCCTTTACAGCTATGTAAGTTCAAATCTCCTCTCTCGGAACCTTGGTTCAATGACGAACTAAAAGCCTTGCGCCTAAAAAGGGCCAGTCGGAATGAAGATGGCGTGCCTCCTACAAAATGGAAGATAGACTCTCGTTTAGTCAGAGTTCTAACATCTATTTTATTTTATTTTAGCATTTGTTACACGCCCAGCCCCTTAGGTATCATGGCGAGGTTACAGACAGCTTGTTAGAGACATTAGATGATTCATAATTACAGTGTGAATCATAAAAAATAATTACAAGATAAAAGAACGGCACAGATACAATAATTATTTATCATTTCTAGTATAGTGGCTTTCTTAGTGTTGGTTAAATAGCCAGGTTTTTAACAGTTTTATAAAGCCTGTGAAGGTGTCCTCGTTTTTGATGCTGCATGGGAGGGAGTTACAAGGTTTGGGGGGCTAGGTATTGGAAGCTACTGCCCCCTACTCTGGTGTTTCTGAAGCGAGGAGTAGTTAGCAGAAAGTGATTATTGGATCTTAGGGTTCTTGTGGATTCTTTTTTGGTTATGGCATTGTTCAAGTAGATGGAGGCTTTTTTATGGTGGCACTTGTGGCAGATGCATAGAGTTTTGAAGATGACTCTTGATTTGATCGGGCGCCAGTGCATATGCTGAGGGTCTATCACCATGTGATTTGCCTTGCTAAAACCAAATATTACACCAGTGAAGTGGAAGGGGCATTTAACAAACCAAAATAATTATTTTCTCTGGTGCGCTCCCTTTCATCTAAGAGTGATTCAATGGCTACCATTATTCCATCACAAATACTGTGTGACTCTCTGGCAGCCTTTTTTGTTACCAAAGTCAGTAACATATCAGCATCTATTGCTGCCACTGGACCGCCATTGACGAACAAGGAACTGCAGCTTCCAGACATAAACAATACAGAACATTTTTCTACTTTTCCAATGTTTACTCCACCTATGATTGTTAGGCCACCAAATGCCTAAATCTGCCTCGCCAACAGACACGATTCCTCTAGATACTCTGCATGAGGTTATAGGTCACATTGCCCCTTGGATATGTACAGCAAATAATCAATCTTGCTTGACTGGCTCCATACCAGCAGAACTGAAGCAACCTCTGGTCATTCCTTTACTTATAAGCCTTCTCTCAATCCCTCTATTCTTGCTAATTTCTGCCCCATTTCTTTGCTTCCATTTCTAATGAAACTTCTAGAATCCTTGATCTCTCCACTCCTCACATCTTTTCTGGAGCATTCACAATTTCTGGATTCATTTCAATCTGGATTTCATCCTGGTAGAGGCACAGAAAGTGTTCTTATTTTAGTTATGGATCACCTGACCAAACTGGTGGATCGGGACGGACAGGGGCCCTGATTCTATTGGACCTCCCAGTAGCTTTCCATACTATGGATCATCCTACCCTGCTGCTCCATCTCTCCCAGGCCAACTTCTCTTGCCAGGTGTATTCCTGATTTGCTTAATTTCTGACAGAGATCACAAACCCTTTCTCTGGATCATTACTTTCTCACATTATTAACTTATCTGGTGGTGTTCCTGCCTCTCAGTTACAGGGATGTGTGACGTCTGTGGACAACTGGATGGGAGCATCTGGCTGAAATTAAATGGGTACAAGTTGGAGATCCTGGTGGTGGGTCCTTCTCCTTCTTCTCATGTTTCCTCTCTTTCTTCCTCATCCCCATCCCTTGGGTTCTCTGCTTTTTGGCCCCCAGAGCTTGGCTCTTGCCCACTGCCTCTTCCCTCAGTGAGGAATCTGGGATTTATGTTGTCTGAATCTCAGCTGCAGTTCAAATCAGTTCAATTTGTAAAGGCGGTTACTTTCAGCTTAAGGTGGTAAAAAAAAGTTCTGCCTTTTCTTCCTGAGAAATGTCAACACTCTGTGGCATCCTCTCTGATGTTGAGCCGGCTTGATTACTGTAATTCCCTGTTCCTAACTTAACCCGCCTTTATTATTCACTGACTCCAGCTGCTACAAAATTCAGCAGCTCGTGTGGCTACTAATACAGCCTATGGGGCGCATATCTCCCCAGTTATGCATTCACTCCATTGGCTACACATTCAGAAGCGGATTGTTTTTAAATCCCTCTGCATTGTCCAGTGTTCCCTCTATCGAGTAGGACCTACATTTCTCCAGTAGAAGTTCCAACACTACAAGCCTGCCCACTCATTAAGATCTGAGGATGCCCAACTCTTGATCATTCCCGGTTTCGACATGCTCGGATGAGCGGTCGCTCTTTTTCGGTGGCAGCTTCCAAGTTATGGAACATATTTTCTCTGCCCATTTGGGCTACTTATGACACAGGGGCTGAGAACTAAGAGTCACCCCCTTAAAAAGGCTGTGTATTATTGTATGGTTTATAGGAAGTTCGATCAGCAAGTTTCTGTTTGCAGATTGCTTTCTGACAGATGTTGGGGCAGATGAAGGAAATGGAAAAGTCTTCCCGTTCCCCCCTCTCTCCCAGGCTGCTTGGATACAATATCGCTTGATGCCATCACCTATTCCCACAACTTTGCTACACAAGGTATATGGACAATAGATTTACATCTATCTGAAGCTGCACAGAGGAGCTTCAAATTGCTAATACCAATGCAGCTGCTGTATTGGCATATCAAGAGGAGAATCAGAGTAGACAGTGTGCAATCTAATGACCAACGTATGGGCTAATGGAAAGACAGAGAAGTGAAGAATAGGTGATGACTACCAGGTCATCCTTCTTCCCTCCTTCTTACCAGCAACATGTTATCAGTGTAGGAGGAATTACAGAGGAGCTACAAAGGCATGTGTCTTCAGGTGTGCAACATGGCTGGATGTGGTGACATTCACTTCCTAGTATCACACTCCCCACCATCAGTGAGTGGGTGCTCATGTGATTTCTCGAGGCTTCTTCACCAGCTCACCACAAACTCCCAGGTCCATATATGTATAACTCAGTTAACTGAAAAGACATTTTCACCCTCGTAGCTATGCATTCAATAAAATAATCATAGACCAGCTGAATCAGGGTGCAAAGCTCTGTAATGGTGTAATTTTGGTCCAACCACAAACAAACAAGTGTGTTGCTTTATTATACTAGAATACAAGGTACTTCCCCAAACTCCAAAACAAGAAACATGGAGCTTGTGAAACAGCCTGTGAAGCAGGTATAGACACTTTGTGCAGTAGCACCTGAAGCATTCCAAGTGCTGGATGGGATTACCACAATAACTGATTTCAGGCCCAAATAACTGTACAAACTCAAAGAATATGGCAAAATCCTACTTTATTATCAGATCAATAAAGTAAGGAAAACTAGCGAGCATAACAAATCACAGCTCACACACTCTCAGAGCGTTTCCATTCCACAAAAAGCTTTATACCTTGATGTACGTCAGCTATGACATCATCCTACATGGCAAGCAGTAAAAACCTATCGGACAGTGGGATTGGTTAAGGGAACAAATATACATATAATTCATTTAGGTGTTAGTAACATCATTGGCTACCTCTTATCGGGTAGGCACGCCTTGACCTACCTCTAACTAGGTAAAATACAGATAATAGCAGAATAGCAGCAGCAGATTGGCTGCTGCAACAATGTATAGTCCATTATTACATAGGCCATCCTGATTGGTTGACACTCTCCTCCAACCTTGGACATTTGGCTCATTATCAGCACGTAAGCAAAGCAAAAACCAGGTGCTTCTTCACCAGCTCACCACAAACTCCCAGGTCCATATATGTATAACTCAGTTAACTGAAAAGACATTTTCACCCTCGTAGCTATGCATTCAATAAAATAATCATAGACCAGCTGAATCAGGGTGCAAAGCTCTGTAATGGTGTAATTTTGGTCCAACCACAAACAAACAAGTGTGTTGCTTTATTATACTAGAATACAAGGTACTTCCCCAAACTCCAAAACAAGAAACATGGAGCTTGTGAAACAGCCTGTGAAGCAGGTATAGACACTTTGTGCAGTAGCACCTGAAGCATTCCAAGTGCTGGATGGGATTACCACAATAACTGATTTCAGGCCCAAATAACTGTACAAACTCAAAGAATATGGCAAAATCCTACTTTATTATCAGATCAATAAAGTAAGGAAAACTAGCGAGCATAACAAATCACAGCTCACACACTCTCAGAGCGTTTCCATTCCACAAAAAGCTTTATACCTTGATGTACGTCAGCTATGACATCATCCTACATGGCAAGCAGTAAAAACCTATCGGACAGTGGGATTGGTTAAGGGAACAAATATACATATAATTCATTTAGGTGTTAGTAACATCATTGGCTACCTCTTATCGGGTAGGCACGCCTTGACCTACCTCTAACTAGGTAAAATACAGATAATAGCAGAATAGCAGCAGCAGATTGGCTGCTGCAACAATGTATAGTCCATTATTACATAGGCCATCCTGATTGGTTGACACTCTCCTCCAACCTTGGACATTTGGCTCATTATCAGCACGTAAGCAAAGCAAAAACCAGGTGCGGGGAACTACGTCAGAGAACTGCCCACTTGGCTAATTAGCCTACCATCAGTTAGGCCTTAAACCAAAGCTTCTAATTCGTAGTGGACCTTGCTGGCTGTTCTCTTCTCCGGAACTTTGAAAGGGAGTGAAGGTACATTGCTATCTTTGTCTGGATCTTTATGAATAGGCCTTGTTTTCTAGTCTTGCACCACATGTGAGGAGACCACGATTTTGTCCATTTTGTCCTCCTATTTAATGATATTTGATTCAATTATACTGGGTGCTACTATTCTCCTCGGCCTCTGAAGACTTCATTCCTCGATCTTGCATATGCTTTCTGCATCTTTAATTGTACAATACTTGGCACTTGCAAATGTTCACTCCTTTCCTTAATCTAAGAAATATTCCCTAAGTACATGGTTCATCCTCTCTGACTCCTTTCATGCCTCATAGTTGCTTCTTGCTGCAGCATCCTTGACCCTGAGACAAACAAATATTCTTAGTTTTTGCACAAGTTTACATTCCAGTGCTTGTCAGCTCTGCAGCCTTGGTCTTTCTCCTTGAGGCTTCTCACTTACTATTATATGAAACCAACATCCATTTTCTCAACATGGCTGCATTACCTGTGTTATATTTCCCGCGTTTAGCAAGCTTCCATATGTCTCATCTACCTTGTGTTTCTGCGTATTTACATCTACTGCATTTCTTCTCACGTATCTTCTCAGCATATATGATTTCTTTTAATTTGCATGTTCGTTTGCTTAGACTCTTCAGTCACATCTTCATACTTTAAGTATTCATATATCGTTTAAGTGTGTCCTCATCTCTTCTCTCAATGACATCACTTTACGCCTGTTAGACTTTACTTATAGTTTTTCTATGTCCAGTGGTGTCTGTAGACTTCCTTCTACCACATCAGTTTGAGAGTAAATTTCATATAGTTGTCTTAGCGCATAAAGTCTTTCAGATCTTCGATGCAGCATTGGGATGATACCAAGCGTAGAGCACAGTGCTTTCGTAATGTTCTTCCAATATAACAGAAGTTAGGGGGTGGGGGCTCCATGGGTGATATGCACACCTGCACCTCTAGATGCCCCCCTCAGGTCGAGTTCTCGACAATCATCCTCCATCTTCGTCACTTTTTCTTCACACTGTGGTTTCTTCGAAATCCATATCTTTGTCACCTCCCTCAGGTCACCTGCATGTTCATCCACACTCTAGGTCATATGGCAACCCTCCCCAGTCGGTTGACAAAATACCCAACATCCCACATAGTTCTTATTTTCCTTGGTATAATAAAGTGTTGTTCCTGGGGGTGCCAGATGACTTCCTTTCAGGTGCTCACGGGTAGTGTTTTCGGTCTGTGTGTGCTCATCAGTCACAGCATTCACATCAATCATTATCTTCATCCCAATAGCTTTCTTTGCTGTTTTCTTGCATTTTCCTAGCACTAATATTGTTCCTAACATTTTGAAGGCATTTGCCATCCAAGTTGGAACCCATGAGAATAGAGATTAAAAAGAATCTTCATCTCCGGTCTCACCCACTTCTTCCACCATTTTCCTATGCAGGGTTGACAGCAGAGTTATTGCTTCTGCCAGGGTTCCATTTTCTCCTTCGTGGGCAGGTGGCTAAGTACAGCAAGAAGGCCTAATTATTGTGCACACAGCTTATTTCTATTGCTGTAATTAAGTCGAAGACATATCTGTTCTGGAGGGTTATGAGTCTGATGCCCCTCATTTCTTCTGTAATCGTTAATCACACTATCAACTTTTAACATATACCAAGTAAAGCATACTTTATTTAGTTCTTTAGTCTCCACCTTCAAGTACTCCAACTTCCAACTTCAAACTTTTATATCTGCATTAAATCCTTTTATTGTTGTGTTGATTGTTTGAAGCAGCTCCCATCTGGTGATTTGGACCCCCGTGGCATTCACTGCAGCTTGAAGTCCTGGCAGGAATACAGCTGTAAATATCACTGCCGTCCTGCTGAACAATGTATGCTCATTTGGAATGTCATGGTATGCATCAACTGATTTTGCTGAAAAATAGTTCTCTCTCTTCTGTTAAGTGACCTCTTCTTCTTTTGGCGCGCCTCTTTTTTTTACAAAGCTGTCTATATGGAGATCACTTTGAAGGATTACCAACACAGGAACATGTACTATTACTATAGATCAGCTTCCTTCACAACTTTTAAGTAGCCTTATATAAGCTTTAGATCCACAAGCCAAATAGTGGTCCATTATCATGGCAGTTCTCGTGTCCTTCCTGACACATCAATTATTTTTTTACATCATTTATTTTCTCCAACTTTGGTCAGACCCCTGTTCCGGTAACTGAGTGTTTCATTCTTCAAGGGCAGTATGGATACAGGTCCTGCTTCATCTTCAACCCATGTTAGTAACTTTGCATCACATACTTGGCCCAGTCCCACATTCACTGTTTGCACTACCTTCATTGGTGCTGTCATCAGTAAGTGTTCACTGCATGCCAGCATTCCTGCTTCCCATCCTGTTCTGGTGGATACATGTCCATATACCAATAAGTTATGTCTGTCCCCCCAGCATCCTGGCAAACCTGGTGTTTCCCATGTGTCTGCACAATTTCGTCTCTTTTGTTCAACAATCCTTATCTCGTATCCAGTCAGTCAGACCACTAAATGAGTACAGGAGCATTCTGCTCTTACAATTTGGGTCCTTGTTCATCTTCTGTGTCTTTATGTAAGCATCTGCATATTGGAACATTCTCTTTGACATGCATTGTAGAGTTGCCAGCCTTCGATTCAGATTGTCCTCTTGTCATGCATGCTGCTAGATGGCTGAGACACTTTCCTTTATGTATAGGTATTTTTATTGCAATGAATGTTCTGGCTGTGCTCACAGAATGAGGGTGAGAGAACATACATAGCAGCTCTCATCTTATGTTCTTCTCCCCACCTACCTCATGTGCTGATACCACATGTTATTTTTTTAAATAGATATGTATTTATATCCTGATATTTTTCTTCAATATCCCTCTTGACTGGATTACTTTATTTTGGAAATCTCAGAGAAAATATCACTCATGCTTTTGTTAGGTATAGAAAGAGATGTCTTGTTGTTAGAGAATTAATTTAAATTATAAAACATAATTTCGCGAAAAGCTTAAAGCATAAGGAAGTGAAGGGAACACATAGTAAAAAATATAGCTAAAAGACGTATTGCAAAATAATTCATGTGACACATTTTATTCTATGCAGTAAGCAGCCTTCTTGCTAGCAATGTGTATCTTACATAATGGAAGATTCCCATTTCCTTTAATTCAATCATTAAGCTTCTGTCACTTTTATTAACCACACTTTTTTTATAACGGAAGTTATAATATGATTGCAATGACAATCCTGAAAATAATATGACTGTTTTTAGGATTTCTGAAAAAGTGACGATATCAACATGCTGTCTCAACAGATCTGAATAAGATGTAAGTATGTATACAAAAACAGCATATAGAAATGTTTGTAACATTACAGGCAGCATAAAGTGTTGTGTGCGTTCTTTGTGTTCTACTTTCAAAGCATTGTCTTTTTAGACTGACAGGAATAGTTTTGTTGAACACTGTTCGGTTCCCTTCAAACTTGGGAATAAGCAACAGTTCAAATTGTTTTTACTTCATCTGTTCTTTGTTGGGTCTTGGTAGTCAATCTGTTTTGCATTTGCGGAACTTCTTCTCTTGATTCACTATCAGCAGATGCTGAAGGGGTAACACTACAAGCCTGCCCACTCATTAAGATCTGAGGATGCCCAACTCTTGATCATTCCCGGTTTCGACATGCTCGGATGAGCGGTCGCTCTTTTTCGGTGGCAGCTTCCAAGTTATGGAACATATTTTCTCTGCCCATTTGGGCTACTTATGACACAGGGGCTGAGAACTAAGAGTCACCCCCTTAAAAAGGCTGTGTATTATTGTATGGTTTATAGGAAGTTCGATCAGCAAGTTTCTGTTTGCAGATTGCTTTCTGACAGATGTTGGGGCAGATGAAGGAAATGGAAAAGTCTTCCCGTTCCCCCCTCTCTCCCAGGCTGCTTGGATACAATATCGCTTGATGCCATCACCTATTCCCACAACTTTGCTACACAAGGTATATGGACAATAGATTTACATCTATCTGAAGCTGCACAGAGGAGCTTCAAATTGCTAATACCAATGCAGCTGCTGTATTGGCATATCAAGAGGAGAATCAGAGTAGACAGTGTGCAATCTAATGACCAACGTATGGGCTAATGGAAAGACAGAGAAGTGAAGAATAGGTGATGACTACCAGGTCATCCTTCTTCCCTCCTTCTTACCAGCAACATGTTATCAGTGTAGGAGGAATTACAGAGGAGCTACAAAGGCATGTGTCTTCAGGTGTGCAACATGGCTGGATGTGGTGACATTCACTTCCTAGTATCACACTCCCCACCATCAGTGAGTGGGTGCTCATGTGATTTCTCGAGGCTTCTTCACCAGCTCACCACAAACTCCCAGGTCCATATATGTATAACTCAGTTAACTGAAAAGACATTTTCACCCTCGTAGCTATGCATTCAATAAAATAATCATAGACCAGCTGAATCAGGGTGCAAAGCTCTGTAATGGTGTAATTTTGGTCCAACCACAAACAAACAAGTGTGTTGCTTTATTATACTAGAATACAAGGTACTTCCCCAAACTCCAAAACAAGAAACATGGAGCTTGTGAAACAGCCTGTGAAGCAGGTATAGACACTTTGTGCAGTAGCACCTGAAGCATTCCAAGTGCTGGATGGGATTACCACAATAACTGATTTCAGGCCCAAATAACTGTACAAACTCAAAGAATATGGCAAAATCCTACTTTATTATCAGATCAATAAAGTAAGGAAAACTAGCGAGCATAACAAATCACAGCTCACACACTCTCAGAGCGTTTCCATTCCACAAAAAGCTTTATACCTTGATGTACGTCAGCTATGACATCATCCTACATGGCAAGCAGTAAAAACCTATCGGACAGTGGGATTGGTTAAGGGAACAAATATACATATAATTCATTTAGGTGTTAGTAACATCATTGGCTACCTCTTATCGGGTAGGCACGCCTTGACCTACCTCTAACTAGGTAAAATACAGATAATAGCAGAATAGCAGCAGCAGATTGGCTGCTGCAACAATGTATAGTCCATTATTACATAGGCCATCCTGATTGGTTGACACTCTCCTCCAACCTTGGACATTTGGCTCATTATCAGCACGTAAGCAAAGCAAAAACCAGGTGCTTCTTCACCAGCTCACCACAAACTCCCAGGTCCATATATGTATAACTCAGTTAACTGAAAAGACATTTTCACCCTCGTAGCTATGCATTCAATAAAATAATCATAGACCAGCTGAATCAGGGTGCAAAGCTCTGTAATGGTGTAATTTTGGTCCAACCACAAACAAACAAGTGTGTTGCTTTATTATACTAGAATACAAGGTACTTCCCCAAACTCCAAAACAAGAAACATGGAGCTTGTGAAACAGCCTGTGAAGCAGGTATAGACACTTTGTGCAGTAGCACCTGAAGCATTCCAAGTGCTGGATGGGATTACCACAATAACTGATTTCAGGCCCAAATAACTGTACAAACTCAAAGAATATGGCAAAATCCTACTTTATTATCAGATCAATAAAGTAAGGAAAACTAGCGAGCATAACAAATCACAGCTCACACACTCTCAGAGCGTTTCCATTCCACAAAAAGCTTTATACCTTGATGTACGTCAGCTATGACATCATCCTACATGGCAAGCAGTAAAAACCTATCGGACAGTGGGATTGGTTAAGGGAACAAATATACATATAATTCATTTAGGTGTTAGTAACATCATTGGCTACCTCTTATCGGGTAGGCACGCCTTGACCTACCTCTAACTAGGTAAAATACAGATAATAGCAGAATAGCAGCAGCAGATTGGCTGCTGCAACAATGTATAGTCCATTATTACATAGGCCATCCTGATTGGTTGACACTCTCCTCCAACCTTGGACATTTGGCTCATTATCAGCACGTAAGCAAAGCAAAAACCAGGTGCGGGGAACTACGTCAGAGAACTGCCCACTTGGCTAATTAGCCTACCATCAGTTAGGCCTTAAACCAAAGCTTCTAATTCGTAGTGGACCTTGCTGGCTGTTCTCTTCTCCGGAACTTTGAAAGGGAGTGAAGGTACATTGCTATCTTTGTCTGGATCTTTATGAATAGGCCTTGTTTTCTAGTCTTGCACCACATGTGAGGAGACCACGATTTTGTCCATTTTGTCCTCCTATTTAATGATATTTGATTCAATTATACTGGGTGCTACTATTCTCCTCGGCCTCTGAAGACTTCATTCCTCGATCTTGCATATGCTTTCTGCATCTTTAATTGTACAATACTTGGCACTTGCAAATGTTCACTCCTTTCCTTAATCTAAGAAATATTCCCTAAGTACATGGTTCATCCTCTCTGACTCCTTTCATGCCTCATAGTTGCTTCTTGCTGCAG
Source organism: Ambystoma mexicanum (assembly GCF_040938575.1). Classification (NCBI taxonomy): domain Eukaryota; kingdom Metazoa; phylum Chordata; class Amphibia; order Caudata; family Ambystomatidae; genus Ambystoma; species Ambystoma mexicanum. Next base: position 339,095,076 of record NC_090934.1, on the reverse strand, counting down.
CATCCTTGACCCTGAGACAAACAAATATTCTTAGTTTTTGCACAAGTTTACATTCCAGTGCTTGTCAGCTCTGCAGCCTTGGTCTTTCTCCTTGAGGCTTCTCACTTACTATTATATGAAACCAACATCCATTTTCTCAACATGGCTGCATTACCTGTGTTATATTTCCCGCGTTTAGCAAGCTTCCATATGTCTCATCTACCTTGTGTTTCTGCGTATTTACATCTACTGCATTTCTTCTCACGTATCTTCTCAGCATATATGATTTCTTTTAATTTGCATGTTCGTTTGCTTAGACTCTTCAGTCACATCTTCATACTTTAAGTATTCATATATCGTTTAAGTGTGTCCTCATCTCTTCTCTCAATGACATCACTTTACGCCTGTTAGACTTTACTTATAGTTTTTCTATGTCCAGTGGTGTCTGTAGACTTCCTTCTACCACATCAGTTTGAGAGTAAATTTCATATAGTTGTCTTAGCGCATAAAGTCTTTCAGATCTTCGATGCAGCATTGGGATGATACCAAGCGTAGAGCACAGTGCTTTCGTAATGTTCTTCCAATATAACAGAAGTTAGGGGGTGGGGGCTCCATGGGTGATATGCACACCTGCACCTCTAGATGCCCCCCTCAGGTCGAGTTCTCGACAATCATCCTCCATCTTCGTCACTTTTTCTTCACACTGTGGTTTCTTCGAAATCCATATCTTTGTCACCTCCCTCAGGTCACCTGCATGTTCATCCACACTCTAGGTCATATGGCAACCCTCCCCAGTCGGTTGACAAAATACCCAACATCCCACATAGTTCTTATTTTCCTTGGTATAATAAAGTGTTGTTCCTGGGGGTGCCAGATGACTTCCTTTCAGGTGCTCACGGGTAGTGTTTTCGGTCTGTGTGTGCTCATCAGTCACAGCATTCACATCAATCATTATCTTCATCCCAATAGCTTTCTTTGCTGTTTTCTTGCATTTTCCTAGCACTAATATTGTTCCTAACATTTTGAAGGCATTTGCCATCCAAGTTGGAACCCATGAGAATAGAGATTAAAAAGAATCTTCATCTCCGGTCTCACCCACTTCTTCCACCATTTTCCTATGCAGGGTTGACAGCAGAGTTATTGCTTCTGCCAGGGTTCCATTTTCTCCTTCGTGGGCAGGTGGCTAAGTACAGCAAGAAGGCCTAATTATTGTGCACACAGCTTATTTCTATTGCTGTAATTAAGTCGAAGACATATCTGTTCTGGAGGGTTATGAGTCTGATGCCCCTCATTTCTTCTGTAATCGTTAATCACACTATCAACTTTTAACATATACCAAGTAAAGCATACTTTATTTAGTTCTTTAGTCTCCACCTTCAAGTACTCCAACTTCCAACTTCAAACTTTTATATCTGCATTAAATCCTTTTATTGTTGTGTTGATTGTTTGAAGCAGCTCCCATCTGGTGATTTGGACCCCCGTGGCATTCACTGCAGCTTGAAGTCCTGGCAGGAATACAGCTGTAAATATCACTGCCGTCCTGCTGAACAATGTATGCTCATTTGGAATGTCATGGTATGCATCAACTGATTTTGCTGAAAAATAGTTCTCTCTCTTCTGTTAAGTGACCTCTTCTTCTTTTGGCGCGCCTCTTTTTTTTACAAAGCTGTCTATATGGAGATCACTTTGAAGGATTACCAACACAGGAACATGTACTATTACTATAGATCAGCTTCCTTCACAACTTTTAAGTAGCCTTATATAAGCTTTAGATCCACAAGCCAAATAGTGGTCCATTATCATGGCAGTTCTCGTGTCCTTCCTGACACATCAATTATTTTTTTACATCATTTATTTTCTCCAACTTTGGTCAGACCCCTGTTCCGGTAACTGAGTGTTTCATTCTTCAAGGGCAGTATGGATACAGGTCCTGCTTCATCTTCAACCCATGTTAGTAACTTTGCATCACATACTTGGCCCAGTCCCACATTCACTGTTTGCACTACCTTCATTGGTGCTGTCATCAGTAAGTGTTCACTGCATGCCAGCATTCCTGCTTCCCATCCTGTTCTGGTGGATACATGTCCATATACCAATAAGTTATGTCTGTCCCCCCAGCATCCTGGCAAACCTGGTGTTTCCCATGTGTCTGCACAATTTCGTCTCTTTTGTTCAACAATCCTTATCTCGTATCCAGTCAGTCAGACCACTAAATGAGTACAGGAGCATTCTGCTCTTACAATTTGGGTCCTTGTTCATCTTCTGTGTCTTTATGTAAGCATCTGCATATTGGAACATTCTCTTTGACATGCATTGTAGAGTTGCCAGCCTTCGATTCAGATTGTCCTCTTGTCATGCATGCTGCTAGATGGCTGAGACACTTTCCTTTATGTATAGGTATTTTTATTGCAATGAATGTTCTGGCTGTGCTCACAGAATGAGGGTGAGAGAACATACATAGCAGCTCTCATCTTATGTTCTTCTCCCCACCTACCTCATGTGCTGATACCACATGTTATTTTTTTAAATAGATATGTATTTATATCCTGATATTTTTCTTCAATATCCCTCTTGACTGGATTACTTTATTTTGGAAATCTCAGAGAAAATATCACTCATGCTTTTGTTAGGTATAGAAAGAGATGTCTTGTTGTTAGAGAATTAATTTAAATTATAAAACATAATTTCGCGAAAAGCTTAAAGCATAAGGAAGTGAAGGGAACACATAGTAAAAAATATAGCTAAAAGACGTATTGCAAAATAATTCATGTGACACATTTTATTCTATGCAGTAAGCAGCCTTCTTGCTAGCAATGTGTATCTTACATAATGGAAGATTCCCATTTCCTTTAATTCAATCATTAAGCTTCTGTCACTTTTATTAACCACACTTTTTTTATAACGGAAGTTATAATATGATTGCAATGACAATCCTGAAAATAATATGACTGTTTTTAGGATTTCTGAAAAAGTGACGATATCAACATGCTGTCTCAACAGATCTGAATAAGATGTAAGTATGTATACAAAAACAGCATATAGAAATGTTTGTAACATTACAGGCAGCATAAAGTGTTGTGTGCGTTCTTTGTGTTCTACTTTCAAAGCATTGTCTTTTTAGACTGACAGGAATAGTTTTGTTGAACACTGTTCGGTTCCCTTCAAACTTGGGAATAAGCAACAGTTCAAATTGTTTTTACTTCATCTGTTCTTTGTTGGGTCTTGGTAGTCAATCTGTTTTGCATTTGCGGAACTTCTTCTCTTGATTCACTATCAGCAGATGCTGAAGGGGTAACAGTCTCTCCTGTGTAAGGTTTTATGTCATTCAGCTACAGCCAAGCTCTTCTTCCTTCGAGCTTTACAGCTGTGGCAGTCACCCCCCTCTACTAGGTATGGTCGTTCAAAACTGGGCTTATTCCAAGTGTGAATGCAACTCCTAACAAGTACTTGGTCTCCAGGCAACAAACTATGTGGCTTCAGCAAGCCTACAAGAACAATTATTTGGCTGTCTTCTTCAATCTTCTTCGACCCTTCCCCCCGATTTCTGATCCGTTGAGAAATAAAAGAAACACTAATGGTCATATTTGCCAAGTAATCATGCATCTCACCCCTAATGATTTCACTACACTATGGGCATCAGCTTTTATTTGAGTGGGAGGAGCAAGGTGCACTCTCATGCGGCATCCAGTCACCAACTAATGAGGAGTTACGTGGTGATTTGAGCCAGGTTGGTTTCTCAAAGCAAACAAAGCAACGGGTAGGCAAAGTAGCCATCCCTTTTTCAAAGTCATCTTGATCTTAGCTATCTGTTCTTTAAGTAGTCTGTTTAAATGCTCACAGATACCATTCTCCTGTGGGTGATAAGCATACAAAAACTTGTGCTTTATGCCCAAAGGAAGAGCTATCTGTTTGAATAATTCATTTACAAAATGCGCCCATTATCAGACCGCAGAACTTTGCAGACAAACCATCTAGGGAACACCTCATGTACGAGAAACCTGGCAGCACATGTGGCATCGGGAGGCGTACATGGACCTGCCTCAATCCATCTGGAAAAGGACATACTACAAGTAGCATGTATCTGTAACCATTGCATGTTTGCAATATATCCACATAATCTATATGTAGATGCTGAAAAGTACCATTGGGACCGGGTATTGTCCCTCTCACTGTTCGCAAGGTATGCCCTGCTGTGAACATCTGGCAGACAATGCAGTACACAATAAAATGTGCAATGTGTTCAAACAAATTTGGTGAAAACCAGTCTTTTGCAATCATGGCAGCAATATTCTCTCTGGTTGTGTGCTTGGGATAGTGAAGCTGATCCAGCAGAACTCTCAATTATGCTAAAGGCATAACTGGTTTCCCAGTGCTATTGTGTCTCCATGTTGCATCTGTGGGGGATAGAGAACACCCTGGCTCATCCATAAATCCTGTTCTTCCTATGAAGTTTGACCTCGCAGCTCAATTAACTGTATAATGGATAGTGTGGGATATTTTGAGCCATTCCAATGTGCCCCACTGCATCACTTTAGAAATGGTGAATGAAACAGACCAAAATGGATGTGCTGACTCCTGTGCATGCCAAAATCTTCAAAACTGCATTTGGGTCACCACCAGAAAAAGGCTGCACACCCTGCCACACACAGTCAGGGGGGGGGTGAAAACAGAGTTCTCACAGCAGGAGCATGCCAAAGGGCTCTGCCACATTCAACATGGAGCAAAGCAGCAGAATTGTGCTGAAAACCGAAAATGCCTTTTAAAATGTAAGCTTTGCAACCTTAAAAAGTGCTGTTTTTGGCACTAGATCCATTCATTTTCATTTAATTATTGAGATTAAAAGGGCACTGCAATGCCCAGGATCATCCAGCGTGGCTCAGAGGAACCAGGCCTCATTGACCGACAGCTCTATTAAATGTATCTAAGGAAAAAGCAACCCAGGAACCCTTGTTTTCATTTTCCACCGGAAAAACGTGGCTAAACTTTGCAACAAGTAACGTAATCAGCTGTGCAGAGAGAAACTCTAAACAAAGGCATAATATATGCATCCAGACTGCAAACAATCCCAGCACTCAAGGGAAGAACCAATGCTGACTAAAATGTGTATGTACTACAGAGGAAAATCAGATTTAAAGAAATCAGTTTAATGTGCTTTTTCATGAATGAAGTGCAAAATCGCCTGTTGTGAAAGCATGTTTTTGTTTTAAGAAAAAATTCTTTAAGAATGTCAAAGGATTGCTAATGTGAAAAATGTACCTGTAAACTGTGTTCATTTTATATGTTTAAATGAAAGATTTAGGTGAAACTTAAAGCTAAACCAAGTCTTGAGTTAATTAACTTTTAAAAAAACAATTCTGCTCTGACAGTCCTTAGCCTGGGAAAGGTGGACACTTCACTGCTGGCAAGAAAGGCTGATTGCGTTTGGGAGGCCTCACATACTCATGACAAAGGACCTCATTAGACATTTGTCTGTACCCCAGGCAAAGACAACAGCAGGCTTGAACACTCATCCTTCCAGTTGAGGGGCAGGAAGCTTCACTCTCCAGGAAGAGGCTTCTCATTGAACTACAAAGGACTTGCCATTTGCTCACACTTGGAAAGGAAGAAAAAAAACGGACATGTGATTCTTGGGTTTAAAATGCTTATTTTGCCACTGAACTTCAAGACATTTAACTTGGCAGCAAGATTTAAAAAAGAGTGAAAAGTACATACATATAAATCTGAATTTATGCTAGCCATTTGAAAACTTGATAGGATTTGTTACTGCGTAAGGAACAGAAGTTATGAAGAATGACCAAGTGTGCAGAAACTATTAATGTTGCAAATCTAATATTGTGTACCCATGTTCTAAGGGTGATTGCGCATATATGGAAATGTTAGGCCAAACCTTTTATGGTTAAAATTGCCAAAATTCCACAGAAATACAAAACCAGGTGCCCCAACTTGGGAGTTGGATGAAAATGTGACCCACGAAATATGTAATTTATGTATCCGATTTTCTTAGAGGGCATAAGTACAGAAATATGTATTTGTGGGAACGTTCGATTTTGCTCCCAATATCTATGGGAGGTTTCCAGATCAGATCATAAAACATGACAACCCTTTTTGTCAACCAACCAGCTAAGAGCAAGGCAGGAACTGTTCTCTTGCCCAATCATAGCCTTGTGGGTGTGGGTTGTAAGTCTGCCCCTACCATAAACTGAGTGATGTCATTTGGAATGATAAATAAGGGAACTTCACAACACATAGGGACACACTGATTCCTGACTCCATCCTGATTTCTGCGTGGTGCCCTGTTCCTGAAAGGCCTAAGAATTACTGAACTCCTTTTCAGCTAGGCCCAAATCCTGACCCATCCCAAAACCTAAGGGAAGCAATTTGATGCAGTTTGGCTTGCTACCATTAATGCTTGCCTGCTCCAAACTCGCCATCCCAGTGATCTACAGTGTACAGGAACCAGAAGGGCCAATCTAGTTTAAGTAAAATCAACCTGTCACTTTAAAACCGATTTTCTGTTTTTCTCTGTTCTATTTTCCTAAAAACACCTCTCATTCAAACTTGCAAACCTCAATTTAATAGCTAGAGACTTCATTTCAACTCTGACTTAAACATAAGACCTTTAGCTACACCCCAACAGTGTATTTGACCTGTTTTCCTTAAAAACCGTTTAGTACATTTTAGGCGGGAATTTGCATTTCTGCAAAAATGTTACACGTGTGATTTTCAATTCCAATTATGTCCAAACTTCCAAAGTGTGTACTGTTGCTCATACTAAAGCTTATGATTGTTAGCATCTTTTCAGTGTTGCTTCCACAATGATTTATATCAATTTAAGGACTTTTCGCACACTTTTCATTGTTTTGCTCAGCCATTTTTCCAATGTCATTTTAAAAGTGTAAAATTTCCCAAACGTTTTCTCTCTTGTTTGGGGAGGGAAAGTTGTATTCAAATCCGATACACTGTTCTTTATTCCTGAATACCTGCTGCTTACTTACATCTGTGTAGAATAGCTTCTTTGTGAGTTGAGAAATTTGCATGGGGAAATCTTAACTTAAGCGCTATCTTTTCAACCCAAACAGTTCTTTCCCCTGTGTTTTATATTCTGTGTTGCCATAAGTGAATTCAATTGCCTTACCTACTTTCTTATTTGCATTGTCACCACATTGGTGATTGCTGCCCCATATATTAAAACATGTGTTTGATTTGAAATAAATAAATAAATATTACCTTTACCAACCAGCCTGATTCCTGGTCCATTGTGACCTGCGGGTATTTTGAGAAGGGGTGTGATATGAATGGTATATCACTCAGAATATTTAACCTATAAATACAATAAAATAAGTATTTAATTTGTGCATTTGTTCATTGTATGCTAGGCTGAGACCTGGGTCTATTGCCTGATTGAAATCCTTAACAATAGCATATTAAAACCTTCCTTCACCATCATACATTGTTCTGACATTTGCTTAACATCTTCTACTTCAAAATCAGAAATATTTGGAAAATATGCTGCTCTTTTGGTTTCAACATCTGTGGCTTCATTACCACAAGAAATCATGTCTGCCCTCCTAGTGTGGGCTGCACACTTCACCACAGCGATAGCCAATATGATATGATATGATATGATATGGCATTTATTATGTACCTGTACACAAATGTTTCTAGGCAATAGGAGTTTTAGTACCTTAATGCGCTTGTCCAATAGCGGCACATGTTTCATTGGTGTGCCATCTGTGCTGAGGAAACCCCTCCTTTTTCTAGCGTGACAGTCCTGCATGTACGGTTAACATATCAATGTCTATTTTTGAAGAACCATCAATTAATAGAATTTCCTCCATCCGAGAGCATTTTCTCTAACTAGCAGAATATCATTATAAAACTCAGTATCGGTACCCTGCGGTTGAATTGTTTACTGGCTAAACAGCCGTGTTACGTGGGGATTCTGATGGTACCAAATTTCTCTGCTGTATTAAAGTGAAAATGGATTCAAATATGCCTTTGTATGCTTCTCTAGACATGGTTTATGGTTTTGCTTGTGGCAAAATTGCTCCTGGTTTGAGTTTTATTTTACCTGCTCCTACTCCACTCAATAGCCCCACTTCTTCTTTTCCCATTCCTCTCTTTCTTCGACATCGTAAATATCCTTTCCATCTAATTTCAGTAGTATCTGTCCTCCCATCCATTCATTCTGTACTATTGTCAATCCGCTGGCATTGTCTTTCTCTCTTTTTTGTCTTTTAGCTCCTTTTTCTATCTCTATCTGTCTATCCCTTCTTTCATTGCGCTCTTCATGTTCATTGCGTGAGGACATATATTTACGTTCTTTACTCTTGCTTTCTTCTATATTACCTTCACTACTATAAACGGGTTGCGCGTATATCAGATTAATTTATCCTGCTGTTGCTTTTAACTCCGTTAGAGGATACAATCCCTGTTTGTCCCCAGTTGCACTATTGATTTTAAAAGGAGAAAGAGGAGCTGTTGGTGCTGTGCCATCCCCTTAATGCTGATTAAGCATCCACTCCTTCTCGGGCGGGTCTTCTTTTCTCGCCCTGATACTTTTTCCATATCTCTAAAATAGCTACCATTTTTTGTTAATTTCTTCCCCAAGTATGCAGCATGTAGGTATGTTGTTATGTATTGCAATGCTGTTCTCGATAGTGAACCTTCTTGAGGCCAAGGCATGAACATTACGTCAGCCGTGCCTTTTACCCACTTGGCATGGTATTTTCTTACGTGTGAATCTCAGTAATGTTTTTCACAAGTGTAGAAGGGGAGTGTCCCCATAATGACAAGGCAAGCACCATCAATCACCGCCCATTTCCCAAAAACAGTTCTCCAAACAATTTACAAGCCTACACAATAATATTCTTTTTGCTTCATCATTTATGATTGTATCAATTCTTACTATCTTGCTTTTATTATTGACAATCTGAGAATCTTATTTTACTCTATTTTTTTCTCAACTTCTACCCTCCTAGGATTGGCGCCAATCACTTGTTTTTAGGATCTGATATTGAGTCAAATTATTATTATTGTTCTATAGTTTCAACCCACAACCTATATTATCACAATTAATACCTAATATGTCAACTTTTTTACACTAATATGTTCACAACCCCAGACAACTGTGCACAACAATTTCTACAATCGTCTTCCTTACTGTCTCTAGTAAAAGTATCTCATCTCTATTTTATTCGATATTGGAGTATATTACATATCCTTCTTTGGCCTAGCCGCAGGAGTCCCTTAAAAAATATTTTCTTTTCCGGAGTGTGATGTCTTGAGAATAGGAAACAAGGTATCTCTCCTTAATCAAATCCTGTTATGTTCCCCACTATATATACATGCAATACGATCCCTACCCTTTTATTTGCCACTTTTGATGCTTCTACTTACATCTTCAGTATTGACTCTTCCCCAATCAACCACTTTGTATTTGGTCCTCGGGGTACCTATAGGGACCGGACAGGAATTTCTTCAAAGGGGCACCTGACAACCAACTCGTTTTACATATGTTTTTCTCTGCTCTCCACAGGAAACTCTGCAGTCTTCCGGCTGAAAGTGGAAGATGTCAAAAATCTGAGAGTCTGGATCCTGAACCATTGGCACCGCTGATATAATGTGCATTAGCATCTAGAGCATTCCAAGTGCTGGATGAGATTACCACAATAACATATTTCAGGCCCAAAAACCCGGATAGACTCAAAGAATATGTCAAAATACTATCAGACAATAAAGTAGGGAAACCTGGCGAGCATAATGATCTCAGCTCACACAATCTCAGAGTATTTCCATTACACAAAAGAGTTTATACCTTGATGTATGTCAGCTATGATGTCATTCTACGTGGCAAACAGTAACTGTGGGATTGCTTAAGGGAACAAATATACATATAATTAATTTAGGTGTTAGTATCATTGGTTGCCTCTTATCTGGTAGGCATGCCTTGAACTACCTCTAACTATGTAAAATACACATAATAGCAGAATAGCAGTAGCGGATTGGCTTCTGCAACAATGTATAGTCCATCATTACTTAGGCCATCCTGATTGGTTGGCACTTGCCTCCAACCTTGGGCATTCAGCTTGCTAGCAGCACATAAGCAAAACCCAACCCAGGTGCAGGGAACAACACCAGACAACTGCCGGCTTGCCTAATTAGCCTACTATGCCAAGGCTTCTTCTTTGTAGTTGACCTTGCTGGATGTTATCTTCTCTGGAACTTTAAAGGGAGTGAAGGTACATTGCTATCTTCGTCTGGAGATTTATGAATAGGCCTTGTTTTCTAGTCTTGCACCTCGTGTGAGGAGAACATGATTTAGTCCACCTTATCCTCCTATTTAATGCTATTTCATTAAATTATACTGTGTGCTATTACTCTCCTCGGCATCTGGAGACTTGATTGCTCCAGCTTGCATATGCTGTTGCATATGCTTTCTGCATCTTTAATTATACAATACTTGCCACTTACAAATGTTCACTCCTTTGGTTACTCTAAGAGTTAATATTTCCTACGTACGTGGCTTATCTACTTCGACTCCATTCGTGCCTTGAAAATGTTTCTTGCTTCAGCATCCTTAATCCTGATTCCAGTTCTTGTCAGCTCTGCAGTCTTGGTCTTTCTCCTTGAGGCATCTCGCTTAATATTATATGAAACCAACATTTTCTCAACGTGGCTGCTTTACCCGTGTAATATTTCCTACGTTTAGCAAGCTTCTATATGTGACATCAACCTTGCATTTATGTGTATATACATCTACTGCATTTCTACTCACTTAACTTCTCGGCATGTATGCTTTCTTCATATTTGCATGTTTGTTTGCTTTATCACTTCAGACACATCTTGATTCTTTAAGTATCTGTATGTCATTTTAGTACATCCTCTTCTCTTCTCTTCATGATGTCAATTTACACCTGTCAAACTTTACTTATAGTTCTTCTATGTCCAGTGGTGTCGGCAGACTTCCTTCTACCACATCAGTTTGAGGGTACATTCAATACGGTTGGCTGGGCGCATAACATTCATATGTTTGATGCAGTATTGGGATGATACCAGGTGTCATGCACAGAACTGTCTTACTGTTCTTCCAATATGACAGAGGTGAGGGGGTGGGCTCCATGATTGACGTGCACATCTGCTTCTATGCAACCTCATTAGACAGTGGACAGCTCAATACAAAATTAAATGAAACCCAAAATGAACATTTATTGAATTTGCTTATGGGAAGGAAGAATACACCAAAGGATTGGTGTTTCTTTTTGCACATTACTTGGAAAATGTTGGAATGTGGTTCCAAATGGAACACACCATTGTGCATAAAAATGAATAAAATCTAAAATTAAACCATAAGAACCCTTACCGTCTTTTTACAAAGATAAATAACTTGAAAATTGGCACTGTTTTTTTGTAGTATCGTTTGATATAAATATATGGATGAGAAATAGCTGTGATACCACTAGTGAAGGAAGGCCGGCACACTTTAAAGAAACCAGGGATAAACAATTGGATATTAGAGTATATTCAGAATCATACTGGAATATGACTTATCTGTATAGCAATGGCAGAGTGCCTACATCTGAACTGCAAATACTTGTTTCCCAGTGAATGAAATGACACAGGGTAACTTCAGTTCACATTGTATTGGAAATAGCAAGAACAGGGTGGTACATAGACTCATGGGTAGCCATTTGTCAAGGATCAGACATCCTTATTTTTTTTCTTTTTACATTTATAAAGTGCACAAAGTCAAAGAAACACATTACGCCGGGTATTACAATTGTACCAAATGCTCATCTTAGATGCAAAAAATAGATGCAAATACAGTGAAATACATTCCAAAATAATTCAATGTGTAGTCTAGAACTGGTTCTTGCAAAACCCAAGATGAACTGTACAGATGCTCAGGGGTGGGAATGGTTGAAGTCCATGATTGCGTTGAAAACTGGCTCGGATTGAAATTGGACTGTTTCCAGTTGGAATACTAGAGACTTCAGTCATTGGTTAAATGGTGACACTTTTTTTAGAATTTCTGTCCATACAGGATGTGTTTATGTTACAGGAGACGTGGTGTACTTTTGATGTTGAGTTTGATGGATTCACCACCTTTCAGGTTGCAGCTACTAAAAGGGATCGAGGTCGCCCAAGTGGTGGCTTATTGATTGGTGCGAGATCCTTGCTTAACCCAAGAATAGTATATCAAGCAGCGGCTGGGGGCAGTATACTGGTAGTGCAAGTTTCTCCTTCTGGGGGACTTAATAACTGTCAGGATATTTTAATAGTCTGTGTCTATGATCCCCCAGGGGAAGTCTGTACAGAGCTAATCATTGACCAACTGGACATTATATACTCTACCTGGCAAAGTTCTTCTCATGATCAAGCAGTCATTGTCGGTGGTGATTGGAATGCAAATGTGGTTGATGAAGGTGGATGTGGGAATTATCAACATGTCTCAGATTACTGCAGTATTCCATACAAAAAATCCAACAGAAAGGGGAAGTTGTGGCTAGATTTGCTTAAGGAGTGGTCTTGTACGGTTCTAAATGGGCGCACAGAGGTTGATTACCCTGAACAGAAAACTTGGGTCTCTGGCTCCAAGACGGCCATTTTAGACTACATGGCTATCTCTGACTCCCTATTGGAACACGTCCTACGATTACAGATGGTATCGAATACCTATAGCGACCATTCCTTGGCCGTATTAGTTATGACTGGTTCTGCTGGACAGGGGGAGCTGGGTCCCTGCAGTGATTTGGTTGTCAATCAGGCAGGAAACAGGATCCGCAGGTCTGAAAAGAACATTAAGAGGGTGAACATATTTGCTTTCCCTAAGAGCTGTTGCATAAAGCAGCTCCTATGGGGCAAAAACCCTGAGGCTATTGAAGATTGGATAGGGGGATTGATTCTGATACTTGCCAGGGGGAAAACAGCTCCTACGATAAATTGGGGGAGTAAGAGTAGACCGGTATTTGACATAAACATCCGGGACCGTGAACTCCAATTGAGACGTGAATTTAGGGCTTGTAGAGGGGAAGGCCATCCCAGGGGTAACCCTCATGAGATAGCCGTTCGCATAAAGTTCTCTAAACGATAGTACCATATCTGGCTTTACCATTACCGAAAATCACAACAAAGAGGGAAATGGGAAAACTTCATCCGGATCCTTAGTAGTAGAGATGCACGTAAAATTTGGCAAACTCTCACTGGGTCTGGAGTTGATCTGTCTCAGAAAATAATAAATCCAATCTCCTCGGATCAGTGGGTACAATATGTTAAGAGTAAGTTCTATAATCCTAATACCCTCTTTCATTGTAATACTGGATATTTAGAACCATGGCCACTTCCTATGAATTTTAAAAGTGTAAAACAAGCCCTTATAAATTCAAAGAGGTCTAATGCACCTGGTCCGAATGGTTTGGAAAATTCTGTCCTGAAAAAAGATCCAGATAATTGGGCCCGGATTCTCCTGACTCTCTTTGCCCGGGTTTGCCGATTTTGCACTGTGCCTTCGACATGGCAAAGATTGGTGTTAATCCCGGTACATAAGAAAGGAGACCATAGGGAGGTAACCAATTACTGACTTTTGTCCATGTTGGATGCTACGGGCAAGGTTTTTGCAACACTGGTACTTAGAGAGCTGGAGACCTGGGTAGTTGCAGAACAAGTTCTTCATCTTGCCCAGACAGGATTTAGACCTGGTGCCAGCACCACTCATAACATCGGAGTGCTGGATTCATTGATAAATACCACACTGAGTAACAAAGAAGCTACTTTATATATGGTATTTGTAGACTTCACTAGCGCGTTTGACCAGGTAATAAGAGAGAAACTTTGGTCTAAGCTGACTAGCCTTAATTGTCCCAGCTGGTTAGTTCAGATTCTAAAAGCATTGCATAGCGATAACAGTGCTAAGGTTAGACTTAACAACGAAGGTGCAGTGAGTGAACCCATTAGTATTAACATGGGTGTAAAGCAGGGATGTGTAGCGGCACCCACGCTATATAATCTTTACATCTCTGACTTACTCCAACATATGGGATTAAAGTCAAACTGCCCCCTAAATTGGCGACTATTCCAATAGCAGGTATGCTCTATGCAGATGTTTGTTTTGTTTGTTTGTTTGTTTGTTTGTTTGTTTGTTTGTTTTATTCATTTATAATGCGCACCAGACCCGAAGGTAAGAGGGTGCAGCAGTACAGGATATGTGAAGATTAGGTTACAAATGTACAAGTTACATAGTATTATGAATATAGACAAGTCAAAGCATGATACATTAAATTATATACAGGATATTATACAATGATTGCCGGTAGTGTACCATAGACATTGAATTATGGGCAGTCAGAAGCAGAACACTTTGCTGTATACAGGCTGTATCTATGGTACAGGCGAGTGGGTGGGAGGGAGGCATTGTCTAGCTGGTTGATTGCTTCAGATGATTGATGTAGTCCGATCTGAATTTGAAGTAGGATTTCTTAGCCTGTATAGTGTGAGGCAGTGAGTTCCATATTTTGGCCGCCTGGACGGGGAAGCTGGAACCTCCGGCCTTGGTCAATTTGAATCCTCCAATCTCCCTATCTCCACCCATGCTCGCAATCTAGGCATTCTATTTGACTCCTCTCTCACCTTCTCGCAACACATTTCACTCACCTCCCGCTCCTGTCGATACCACCTCTACAATATTTGCAAAATCTGTCCCTCCCTCACATTCCACGCTACCAAACTCCTAATCTCCTCTCTCATCTTTTCCCGCCTCTTCTACTGCTCCTCTCTAATCTTCGGACTTCCCGCATCTCAGCTTGCCCCTCTTAAATCCATATACCACTCTACTATTCGTACCCTTTGTCTCCTTACCTCCCGCGACTCCATCTCCTCCTCGCTCTCTCACCTTTGCTGGCTACCTTTCCACCTGCAACTAAAATTCCACTTTCTCTGCCTTGTTTTCAAACCCCTCCATGGTCTTGCTCCTCCTTATCTCTCCTCCCTTCTCTCCTTCTACTCCCCCTCTCGCTCCCTTCGTTCCGCTGACCACTTCCTTCTCAATGTACCTCCTTCCCCCTGCGCTTCCGCCCGGTTCCGCTCCTTCCAACTCCTTGCTCCTCTGCACTGGAACTCTCTCCCCCCCTAAATCCACTCTTCCACTACCCTCACCTCATTTCGCACTTCCCTTAAATCCCTCCTCCTCCATTCCCCACCTTGAAGCCCCTCTGCCCTCTCTACTCCCCCCTGTTTTTGCCCTCTTTTAATTCCTCTCTCCCTTCTCCCATTACACTCTCTCTCCCTTCCTTTCACACTCAATCAATCCTTCTCCTGCCCCCCTTACCACTCCTATTCCCACTTCCTTTCACTCATTCAATCCTTCTCCTGTCCCCCCTCAACACTCCTATTCCCACTCCACACCCCCACCTCAGTTAATTGCTATTTGCACTGTTTTGTTGGATGATTCAAGTTGTAATTTTTGCTCACAATGTTATTTGTTGTTATTACTCTGTATTTTGTTGTTCCATTGTACAGCGCCTTGGTGTAAAGCGCTCTATAAATAAATAAATCAATCAATCAATCAATCAATCAATACGTGTGTTGGCATTAGATACTCTAGAGGATCTTGAGGAGCTTCTTTCTGCAAATCTATCAGAAAGATAGGGAGGGGCCACATTGTTCAAGGCTTTGTGTGTAAGGGACGTGACTTTCAGTAAGATTTTATCTTGGATCGACAGCCAGTTGTTATTGCGCCTTATCATAGAGATATGTGAGCGTTTAGATATGCCAAGGGCTTTTCTCACGGCATTGTTTTGTAGGATTTGTATTCTATGTGGGATGCATTTGTTGGCTCCGATATAGAGAGCATTACAATAATCAAGTCTACATAAGAGGAGAGTTCTAGCTAGAATCATACAGTTATCATCTGAGATGAAATGTTTACCAGCTCTGATGAGCTTACATGTGTAAGCTGTGGCTGAGGCTAGGGAGTTCACCTGTTTGTTGAGGGAGAGGGTGGCATCTAGATAGAATCCTAGAGTGTTCACTTCTTTAGCTACCTTGATACTATTTCTGTCAATCTCAAAGGCAAGGAATTCCTGGCCTAATTTTTTCAGAGTGTAGTGTGTGCCCAGAATGATTCATTCTGTTTTTTCATCATTCAGGCATAGAGCGTGAGTTGCCATCCATGCCTGGATGATGAGATACACCCTATTTACCAAGGCCAAATCCTTGTTTTAATCCCCTGAAAGTGGGAGGAGGATCTGGGTGTCATCTGCATAGTTAGTGTAGGTGATTCCAAGAAGGTCCAGATCATCAAGAAGGGGTTTAGTAAATATGTTGTATAGTGTAGGAGATACACAGGAGCCCTAGGGAACTCCGCACATGATGGGGATCGGGTCCGCTGCATCTGAAAGGTAGAACACCCACATGGTCCTTTCGGTAAGGAAAGATTCCACCCATGTTATGGCTTCTTCTGTGAAATGTGCAGCAGAGTTTAGGTGGTTGCAGAGGACTTTAGGATCTACAAGGTCGAATGCGGCCGAGAGATCTAAGAGTAAGAAGAGTGCTGTTTGGCCTTTGTCTCTTAGCTCATCGATTTGGGCTTTCAAATCGATGAGAGCGGTCTCGGTCCGTTGTTGTGGGCAGAAGCCAGAATGCCTTGTTCCTAGGAGCTTATGGTGTTCCAGGAATTTTTGGATTTGGGTATATGCTATCTTGTCCAAGATTTTTAACAGGAAGGGGACTGTCGTAATGGGGCGGTAGTTGGTAGGGATGAGAGGGGTCTAAGGATTGTATTTTTAAGTAACGGCAGAACCCATGATTGTTTCAGGTTAGAGGGCACAGTGCCTGAGGTAAATGAGGCATTTACGAGCTTAGATATGAAGGGGGAGAGCTCTCTAGCAGCATCTTTTATAAGTTGTGCGGGACATAGGTCGCCTTGACAGTTGGAAGGTTTAAGAGAGAGGATGACTTTTTCCACCTCCAGGGTAGATGTTTTGGTGAATCTGAATTGGATCATATTGTTTTGTTCCAAAGAGGGTGGGTTGGTGCTAGGTATTGTCGGTTGATTGAGTGTTGCTTTCTTAGCCGCTATTTTCTTTTGAAGCATGGTAACTTTGTTGGTTAGAGCTTGTTGTATATACGTACACCAGGCTTTGTCTTTTATGCATATATCTTGTATGGGAGTAGGCGACTCTAATTCCTTTAAGATTGAAAACAGCTCCCTCATACTCGAGTTGGCCATAGATATATGTTTGTTATATGAATTACGTTTGGCCAGGATAATTTCCTTCTTGTAATGTGAGGACATTTCTGTAAATTTGTTTTTATGGTCTTCTGATGGGGTAATTCTCCAAGAGGATTCACAGCTTCTATTAAGTTGACAGAGGTCTTTCAGTTCGGGGTGAACCATTTATTAAGGTGGGCGTTAGATTTGTATGATTTTATTGTATTTTATTGATTTTATTTAATCTCCATTAATAATGAATATAGAAATTGGAAAAGATCATTTAAGTCAAGTATCTTCCAGCAAGATGGCGAAGCTATGTTAAGGTTAATGAGTCAGAGAAACTCAAGACATTTTTGGGCTATTTTAGGGGCTAAGCAAGCAGGTGGGAAACCAATCTTCTGTAATACAAGAACAGTCATGGGTGGGCTATTTTTCGGTGGTATATGGGTCTGCAGGCTCTGATATAGATAACAATTGGGAAACTGTTTACTCTTCACTCTCTTACACTAAAGCTGATATAGAGCTTTTAATAAGGAGCTCTTCCACATCGAGAGCAGCTGTGCCAAATGAGCCGAGTAACTGCACATTGAAAATTAATCCATCATTGTGGGCCATCTGCTTAAATTACTTTTTGATCAAATTATTAGAACAAAACGGCTCCCAGAGTCATGGAAAAATTCAATCACAATTCCAATTTTCAAAAAAGGTGATAGACTCCTAGCAGTGAATTATAGCCAATTTCGCTATTAGATGCTGATAGTAAAATCTTTGTCGGCTTAATTCTAAGGGAGTTAGAAGAGTGGGCCAAATGAAATGGCATAATTCCAAAACAACAAACCGGCTTCAGAAAGGGACTATCCACCTCCTGAGTGGTCTGATTCTTAGTTGTTTGAATGGAGATGTGGGAAATAAACATGGCAAACCCCTCTTTGAAGCTTGGATTGATCTTACCCAAGCCTTTGACACAGTCAATCGGTCTCTTATGTGGAAGAAACTGCATGCCTGGGGAGTTCCATCACACTTGCTCTCTGTCCTAGTTGAACTCCATCAAAACACTAGAATGAGAGTAAGAATCTCTAAAAGTGGACAATTAACAGCCCCAATATGGGTAGAGAGAGGGGTGCGCCAAGGTTGCTTGATAGCACCTCTCTTGTTTATTCTCTTTATGGCTGATATAGTATTGGACTTTAAAGATAATGGGCTAATACAACCATGGATCGGCTCAACTAAAATTAATTGGTTGGCATTTGCCGATGACGTGGTGATACTGGACCACTCACAGGTCGGCCTTCAGAGATTACTCCATACACTCGATTTATATGCCCAAAAGAACGATTTTAAGATTAATCCGGAGAAATCGAGGATCCTTATATTTAAACATCCGAAGAAAACAGTCAAGAAATATTCTTGGGAACTGGACCATAGAAAAATTGAGATCGTCTCTGAGTTAACTTATCTAGGAGCCATAATTAAACCATACCCGACTAAGATCCATCTATTAGAAATGATTAATTTATAATCTCTTAAATTGGGGGCTCAAATGAAAAGGATAAAAATGAAATTTTGTAAATTTTCTATACATCCGCTGATAAAATTCTATATAGGAAAGGTGGTCCCAATCCTTCTGTATACTATGGATACAAATTTACTCGCATTGGATGTGAATTGGGACTGGATTGAATCAAAACTTTGGAAAGCAACATTATCCCTTCCAAATTGTGTTCCAATTGTCTCTGTGAGGTTTGAATTGGGGCTTTCCTCTTTAAGATCGTGGCTGGAGTGGAAATGGATTTCCTGTCCATCCTGCTCCAGGATAATACAAACACATTTCTTGAAAAACTAAGGCTGAAATGTCGAGATCTACTAGACAATTTAGACTGTACAGCAGATATGTTGATCCAAACCCAATGAAAGTGAAAGATAGCCTGAAAAGGTGGGATTGGGTGACCACGGGAGAGAGGATAACAAAACTATCACAATCTTTTTCCAGTATGGGTAGAAAAAGGACAAGTCTTCCCCCATACTTGGAAAAATATCCGGATCCATGCTCCAGGGATATCTTTTTGACGTTCAGACTTAATTTACTACCTACTCTGGAAATTCAATCAGCCAGAGGTTTAATTCAATCTGGGAACAGTTGTATGAAATGTGATGCCAATGAATGTCAAACACTAAAACATCTGGTAATTAAGTGCACGGGTACAAGGGAGATGAGAATTTTGAGACTGAGAAGATTTGTATATGATATCATCTGGCTAGATACGGAGGAATTTTGGTGCAGGTCTTCCTGTGGGGCTGAAACATTTTTAACAGCTGCAATGGTAAGACTACTGAGAGATTTAAAGCTAGACAATTATCAAAGGGAACCTAGATGAGAGTTGTAATTTTATTAATATGTTAGTTTTATTTTTCTTCTTTTTCTTTGATATATGTTCAAATGTATTTAGATGAAATATGTATTGTTCTTCTTTAAATTCTCTGTAGTTAAATGTTTTGTATGTAAAGAAAAGTGTAAAAAGTCATATACTTTGGCTAATGCACAATAAATTAAAAAAATAAAATAAAATAATACAGGGAAATAGACCTCTATTAAAAGCTTTAACCACTGGGGCATAACACTTGAATCTATTCCTGGCTATTAAAGAAGAGAGATCTTCCAATACTTGTGGAGCTGAAAAAGGTCCCCCACTGTTTAGAGCTAAGAATGCATGATCACTCAGATCTTTACTCCATAAAATTTTTGACATACAGAAAATATGGACTTTGCTATATAAACAATCTATTTTGATTCCATAATTCCTCTGGATCACATTGATTTACTTTGGATATCCCCATTCACATTCCCATTGACTTTAGTCAAATTCCAACCCAACATAAACTCTGCCCAGGATCCCTTTTTATTGTCAGTAAGTATGTTTTTCGTTCTATCACATCAACTAAATCGAGGCATACACAATTCATGTCTCCTACGTTTAGGACTAGGTCCAAATCAAACTTCACTTTCCACACGGTTAATAGGTCACTCATTCTTTCTATCAACTTTTCCACAATATTCACTAGGTTCCAATAAATGATTGTCAATAAAACATCACTTCTACCATGCAGTCCCTACCATGACAATCTTACTACCAAAAGGCCAAAGCAAGTAGCTTCAATACACTCTACCTTTGTCCATTTTGTGTTATTTACTGCTGTTACTGCTGTTAATAAACCACCAAAAGATCTTTCTAGCGGGCCTTTACTTGCCCTTTGAAAAATTACTGTGAAACCATCCACAACTTGGGATTCAAAGAGCCACACCTCTTGTGAAAGGATGATGTTAAAATCCTTTAAATTTGGGAAGCATACCATCTGCTTAAAGAATTATTATGGCCCCTGGTATTCTACGATAGGACAGTATGACTGGAATCACTAAGTACAATACTTGAAAGGCTCACCCTCTTTTCCGTTTGATTTTATTGAGTGGGATAACCATAACCAATCATAAGCCATTGTATATGTTCCAATTGGGCCATTCTCACTTGCCTATGACCATTAATATCAATGTTGCACCGAATTTTCAGTTTTCAATATTTGAGGTCGAACATCTTCTCTGTTGCTTGCAAGTCTGAGGTATAGGATTTACCACACTTCAGGCATTGTATAGATTTACTATGGGGAAGTAAATCATACCCCAATAATACAAAGGTTTCTGTCTCAGCCAACAACATATTGTAAACAATTCTTGAAAGTATGTGCAAAACCACCAGATCCGTTCTCTTTTCATCAATACATTCTACTTGAGCCACATAATTATAATGTATCATTCCCAAACAGGGCACTGCAGAGAATAACATTATGTCGATTTAGATTCGTAGGAACTGTGTACAGAATACATCTTCAAGACAAAGAATTAAATGCATTGCAGACTTCACACTTGAGTAGGTAGTGCATTTTGTCCTAATATTCAATTGTTTATCAACATTTTGTATGTTGCAGCTCATAGTATTATCACGAGGAGAGACATCCTCAGCAATTTCAGATGTGGCCCTACAGCCCCTTGTACCAGCTGATAATTTTTCGTGATTTGTTCTAGTCATTAATGGGCCCGAGAACACATTGTTGTATGTGAAGGTTTTGTCAAGAATCGTATAATGTCCACATATGTTTTATGCCCTCCCTTTAGCTGCATTCTCTTTTTCTTTTACTTTTTCATACCCTAATAACGATTTATTTCCCAAGGCCTGGCTTGTGATTCATCGCAATGCTGTTGAATTGTGCATTTTGTCTTTTTCCTGTTAAACGCCTGTGAGCACAGAGCACATATTATTTTCTGCGATAACATCTCTTTTTGTTTCTTTTTGGTGTTAGCACTGGTATCCTTACCAGCCATGGTTAGTCTATCAGCTTTCGTGCTTCTGAGATTTTGATCTAAACTTACATCAACACGCAAAATTATGGTCTTTTCCTTCCCTGTTGTCTGCAACTTAGAATTTTCAAACAAACTGGCGAGGTTAACTCAGCCTCAGGAGAACCTGGCAATTGCTAATGATCAGGTGACACACTGCCAGCTAATTCACTCACAATTACTTATATATGAGAGGTCCCAGTCAGATCCTTTTCCTCTCCTCAGCATCATTCTGACCTGTTTTCTTATAAAGGTCAATGAAGACTCAATTTGTTTTAAAGGAGGTAGTGCGTATCCTTACTTCCTCCCTAATGTCACTGTATAGACCCACTCATGAGTCCAACACCAGGTTAAGGGGTTGATATGGATGTTGGGCCTAGTCATTAAATAATGCACACTTTCCCTTTGGTGTCCGTACACATGTTTGATGACAAAACAGATTTTCTTTAAAAATCGGATTAGAAGAGTGCTGCGAAAAGATTATTGATGAATTTAAAAGAGAGCACATTGAACCATTACCTCATATGATAGATGTAATTAAACCGTTTTCTTGTCATAGATATTTTTAGTATGGCAAGTGACTCAATATCAAGGAACACTGGAGAAATTGATATAGAACCGGATCTGGGGAGGATAGCTCAGGGGCAGCATGCTCGCCTTGGAAGACGACACAGAGCACCACAGGTTCGATCCCCGGGTCCTCGCTTAGAAACCTCTGCGTATTAAGCAGGTTATAAATAACCTATCATATCATATCATAAAGCAGGATGAGCGTTAGCATTTATCACCATAGGGACGGCTCCCGCTATACATTTATAAATAGATTAGCATAGTTATTTTCATAATGATTCACTGTTCACAATTGTGAGGGATCTCCGTAAAAACTATTGATGGTCAGTTCCAATGGCGACTGATCTCCAAGAATTAACCCAGGAAAATAGATTGTAAGATCTGTCTTACTGTGCAGATTGTATGATTTTTACCTTGGCATTTAGAATTTCTTAGTGCTTCTAAAAGAATTAAAAGACTCACCACACACCCCACTGCACTCAGTTGCAATCAACTGCAGCAATTGCATTTTCCTGTGCTCTTCGATACATGCAGAGGGTGTTTTTAAAATGTTTAACCTTGTCAGGTGAGCACAATTAGAGTTCACAATTCACCATGCCACTGAAACACCTCCTTTCCAGAAAACACTGCAGAAAATAAGCTTTCATATGCATGTCTTTGTCCTCAACTGGACCCCTATAGGGACTGTAGGCAAACATATATCCAGACCACTGTCACCATATGCAGGAATATGTGCTTCTCTGCAAACACTTGTATAAGCTTGTTACCAAGATGTAGAGAATTCGTTCATATGCTATGTTTTTACCCTGGGACCCCTGGCTAGAGATCTGCAAGACTTAGTGCTGAGCTAAGCACACTAGATTTACCACTGACAGTACCAGATGCACCAAACTTCACAATCTATGTATCACAAAATAAACAGACCACACCATAATAAGTCACAAACGGTTTCTATAATTGTGCCCTGAGGCATTTTATAAACCTTCGTTTAGCAAAACAGAATAATAAAATGCAGAGAGAAAAATCACCATTGCATCTTATAATACGTGCAAGAAATAGGTAGAAAGATCTAAATACAGCTTTGCAAAAATTAGGTTTTCATATCCTGTCAGTGTATTTATATTCATAGTACATTGGCATAGACTTCCTCAATATCCCCCATCAAGACAATGATTTCTCTTTCACGCCCAACGAAACTGCCTTCTCTTTTAGCAAACTTGGCATAACACATGCATTTTCATATGCAACCTTGAAACTTGACTGCTAAACTATAGCAGTGCTGCAAACTCCCCCTTTCTTACAAGTGACTATTTGTGCACAGGACAAACACATTTGTGTTCCGGTGCATCCAGAACTGTAATATATATATGGAGATTTCTTGACACGGGATGTGGTGTATATTTAATACTACAATAATAACAGAAGCTAGCAAGGATGTAATATGAGCTCCACTGGACTCGGCTCAGTAGCAAGGTGTTTTCTTTCAATCTGGTCACAATGTTTTCTTCCGTGACAGCATTTCGTGAGCACACGAGCCGGAGGATTGCATGTGAGGATGACCTCACATGGCTGGAATGCTACAAGAACCAATGGGTTTTTGCCCTTTTTTGGCCTCATTTTACACTTCACTAACTAGAGTAATGTTATCACTAATTCATTTGTCTCTTTTATTTTGTCACTTATGCCCACCAAGAGTTCAGTGCCACTTTGTCTGCACGGCTGGACCCTCTTTCATTTCACTGCCACTCTCTCGATTAGCTGCCACCAGGACTACAGCCAGCTCTCATCCAGCCTGTATCTCCCCCCTCTGCAGCGAGCACAGCTCCTGACTCAGACTTCAGTCTCACAGCCCATAGCCAGTTAGCCCCGATCTCCTTAATTTTCATTTTTTTTTCCTCTCCTCTTCCGTCTCTCTTCGCTCCTTCTATGGCCAGATCCCTCCCTTCCTCTGGCTTATATGCTCTCTTCCCTTCACCTCCCCTTTTTATATACCTTACTAGAGATCCTTTACTGCTTTATCCACCCATTCTTCCATAACATTATGATGTCATTTATAATGTTTCTAGTCAACACCGCCCATCTTTAGCCAACACCCAGGAACTTTCCAAACCTTTCCTGTTTCCTTGAAGTGACCTTTGTAAAGCACTTTTACTCCAGTCCGGATGAACTGTGCAACATAGCATCCTTTTCCTGTTCAAACAAAGGAGCTGTCTTTGCTAAACATGTTTTGCTTTCTCATTGCGCTCTGGACCTCACATCCCCAAAGCACACTGCAGTTCAGCTTTCAAATCTTGTATTTATTTTCTAGACCAGCATTGCAGTTTGTTTTCATGCACCGCCAGCATACAATATGGGCTATGAGCCAAGCAAACCCACTCATCTCAATAATTACTAATATTAGTCTTGTTAAGGTTAGTCATTAGTACTATTGATATTAAGGGGCCGATTCATGGAACAAACGTGTGCCGAAAATCTACGCGCAAGTAGGCGCAAGCAGGCGCAAGCAGGCGCAAGCGGAAAAAAACAGGCGCACGCGCGCGATTCATGGAAGTCCCTGCGCGTGTTCACCGCGGGATGTGCGCCAAACCCGTGCATGGCGCACAAGTCACTGCAACATCGCGAAAGGCGTGCGCGACGGTGCGCGACGCGCACAGTGAAAGCACACAACCTCAGCGCACACAGCAGAAAGTGGGCGGGACATGGGGCGTAACGCGCGGAATGGGGAACAACACGCGAAAATAAGGGCGTAACTGGGGATGCACTGCACGGAAGCAGAGGTAACGCCCACACGCACACGAACCACACGTATTCATGGAATGGAATAGGGCAAACCCACGCACAGCCAAAGCCGCGCACAAGCTGAAACACGTCCGCCACACGAAGGCAGGCGGTAGAGTCCCAGCGCATCAAAAAAGTGGCGCCGCGGGAAGTAAAATACGCAATTGAGCGGGGTACGTGTATTCCGGGTGTGCGCGGGAAGTGACACACGCGATTGAGCGGGGTATGTGTATTCCGGGGGTGCGCGGGAAGTTACACACGCGAATGAGCGGGGTACGTGTATTCCGGGGGTGCGCGGGAAGTGACACACGCGATTGAGCGGGGTACGTGCATTCCGGGTGTGCGCGGGAAGTGACACACGCGATTGAGCGGGGTACGTGTATTCCGGGGGTGCGCGGGAAGTTACACACGCGAATGAGCGGGGTACGTGTATTACGGGGGTGCGCGGGAAGTTCCACATGCGATTTGGCCGGGTATGTGGATTCCAGGGGTGCGCGGGAAGTTCCACACGCGATTTGGCCGGGTACGTGGATTCCAGGGGTGCGCGGGAAGTTCCACTCGCGATTTGGCCGTGTACGTGGATTCCAGGGGTGCGCGGGAAGTTCCACACGCGAGTTGGCCGGGTACGTGGATTTCAGGGGTGCACTTCCCGCGCATCCAATCGCGTGTGTCACTTCCCGCGCACCCCCGAAATACACGTACCCCGCTCAATCGCGTGTGGAACTACCCGCGCACCCCGAAACACACGTACCCCGGCCAATCGCGTGTGGAACTACCCGCACACCCCGAAACACACGTACCCAGGCCAATCGCGTGTGGAACTTCCCGCGCACCCCGAAACACACGTACCCAGGCCAATCGCGTGTGGAACTACCCGCGCACCCCGAAACACACGTACCCAGGCCAATCGCGTGTGGAACTTCCCGCGCACCCCGAAACACACGTACCCAGGCCAATCGCGTGTACGCTCGCTCCCCTCCGATCACACGCGATGACACCCGAATACGGGAAACCAACGAGTCTGCCCACACGGAGGCGTCCCACGCCCGCGCACAGCATAAAAGTGCGCGCAAACAACAAACGCGTATATACAGCGACGATGAATGCCCCATTTGTTGCTGCAGTGATTGTGGGACACCGCAGGAGCAGGAGAATAGCCAGGGCACGCATTTTTGCACCACGGACAGGCCTTTTTGGGATGCCTGACGACCAGGTCTACGGCAGGTATAGGTTTCCACCCCATATCATCCTAGACCTGGTCAGGGAGTGGGAAGATGACCTCACATCCCCCACCCTTTGCTCCCAAGCATTGAGCCCCTTGGAGAAGCTGCTCAATGTCTTGCATTTCTTGGCCACTGGGTCGTTTCAGCGGACCACTGCCATAGTGGGGGGGGTCTCACAGGCCACGCAGTCACGCTGCCTACACCAGGTACTAGCAATCATGACAGCGCGCTCCTCAGTCCGCAGGCACATATACATGCCCAGAACACCCGCAGAAAGGCAGGCCGTTGTCCTGGATTTTTTCAGGGTGGCACACTTCCCCAAAGTGCTCGGTGCCATAGATTGCACCCATGTGGCCCTACGTCCACCTAGGGCCACTGAGCACATCTACCGAAACCGCAAGCACTGGCATTCCATCAATGTACAGGTGGTATGCGATGCAAAGGGAATCATCACCTCTGTGTATGCAAACTACCCTGGCTCCACCCATGACAGTTTCATATACAGAATGTCCGCCCTGAGCCGGGCCCTGGAAGCTGGGCAGCATGGCGACACATGGCTCCTAGGTGAGTACAAATGCCCTTGCACATGCATGCAAGTCACACACAGACAAATATACCAACCCTAATAATCTGAACAATTATCACCTCCCCAGGGGACAGTGCCTACCTTCTGAGCAACCACATGATGACGCCAATCCGGAACCCCACCACACCACCCCAGGTAAGATACAGCGCTGCCCATATTGCAACCAGGGGCATAGTGGAGCGCACATTCGGAGTGCTCAAGTCACGTTTCCGCTCCCTTGACCGCTCTGGTGGGCAACTACTCTATGCACCAGCAGTTGTGTGCAGGATCATTGTGGCAGCATGTGTCCTGCACAATGTTGCAACACGGCAGGGCGTCCCGGTGGACATGGTGGTGCCCCCACATCCCCAACCACAGGCACAGGCGCTGCCCATGGGAGGGGACAGGGCACGTGGCGAGGTAGCCCGGACCCAGCTTGTGGCCACATTTTTCACCTAAACTCCCACCCCTGCGGAGTGCACACAGGCCTGGCACATACCAGGTGACAATCGATGATGACAAAGTGACAGTCAACTGTCACAACCCTACCACCCTGAGATAGTTGCCATGGAAGTGCCACATCGTCTGCATCCCTAGCTACTTAAACACAAGCTATCCTGTGCAACCAAAATGCACACATATGACATGTGACATGACATGAGCCATACATTACAAGGCACAATGAGGCAGGGGGGGGGGAACAAGGGAACACAGAGAACGGTACTACTAGGCCAGGTGTCATTGTGATTGTGCAAGTGCAGGGGTAGGGGGAAGGGAAAAGTGCAAGGGTGGGGGGGAGTCCAGTACAGGGGAAGTAGGCCAAACAATTATACATAGGTCGCCTGGTGGCAACTGCTAAGGTAAGTGCAGACGAGTGCTGGGAAGGGAGGGCTGTAGGGATAGAGAGACAGTACTGCAGTGCAGGGGTTGCCAGGGTGGCAGTGCAAGTGGACAGTGGCTGGGCCAGGGACCGAGGTTGGTGAGAGTGGCCCAGTTGCAGCTCCTGTGCAGTTCCAGTGAACAATTCTGCAAGGGAGAGGCAGAGAGTAAGCAGAAGCAAAGAGGAAGGTCTTGAGGTGCTTCCAGAACTGGAGATGGTTCCCCTCAAGTTCAAGTCAGGAAGTCTGTTTGAGTGGGAGGGCCCTGCTGCGTTGAGAAACCTACCCCCAGCTAGTTGCTCTGAGAAGCGGATGACCTGGACATGCAAGGTGTGCATCACACACACCTGCAAAACAGGCCATGGCCATCACTGTCATGTCAGTCAAACCCTCCCAAACATCAACATGACATGGCAAGCAATACCCATACACCGACCCAGTAACGATAAGGTACACATTTCCATGTCCTAAATGTACAGTGGCATCGGACAATGATGCCTGACCCGGAATCCGATGAAATGACAGACCAACAAAATGTCCCACCAAAAATAAGTCGATTCCAAATGCATTACAACAGTCGTAGACGTAACATCACAATGAATGCCTGGCTATATGCACATGATGCATTGCAAAATGAACACTGCAGCTCATGTGTGCAATGTCCTACTCCTGCATCACACTGCTCAGCGCACAGCACAGTGAACAGCCATTGCGTGTGATGCACACCCTGAGCATCACATCTAAGTGACAGACTACATCAAACATCAAATTAGGCATGTACTCGAACCATAATCGGTCACAGAACATGTGCTGGCGGGACACAGTGGGCACCAGAAGGCAAACAGTGTACACGTGGATATGCAAGGGTGGGAGTACATGGAGTGCATCCGAGTGCAAGTGTGTGGTTCTGCAAGGACATGCACTCCACATATGCATGTGCACTCAAGTGACCATCAGTGTTCCCTACACATCACATGTGAACATCCACCATGTGTACACCCCAGCATGTCAAACCACTACTATCCCCTCGCACCTGAAAGGAAAACACAACACATGAACAGGCATTGATCAGCAGAACACAACATGTACATAGGACAACAACATTACAATGTCAGAGTTCCCATCACACTGCAGGGCAACGCAACTATCAACAACAACCCCCCCCCCCTCGCAAATGACCATGACCCACTGAACAACTGCACCTGGGTCATGGAGCCTCCAACCCTCATTCCCACCTGGCCACAGGATCACCTTTACCCTTCGTGTCCATCTCCCACCTTGTGTGTAAAGAGATGCCTGAACCCTCAGAATCCACACTCATTTCCAAAATCACATAATCCAAGGCATGAAAAGGAACCCAAACACCCTCCAGTAGATGACTTGACATAGCAGTACGTCTCAAAGGCCAAGTACTACCACAATGATGCAACAACCAAGGTAGCACAGCAAAACAATGTCACGACAGGATGTGAGACATGTGTGGTACATGACATAGGATGATGCACCATGAATGGATGTGTACTGTCACAGATCCCCTGTACAGGCGCTGGAGTCTCATGAAACAACCACCCACACCATGTCCCGGGTGCCTGCAAGGTCAAACTCACACAGGCCCCTGAGATCCTGGTGGGGAAAGAGGTTCAGGGATATGCAGTCTGGACAGGTGTAGACACACTGGATGACTGGAATGCGTGGCAGGTGAGGGGAGCAGGAATGACACATGAAACCAGGGAATGCACGAAAATGTACCACCTGCATGAACACATGCACAATCCAAACAAACTTGGACATCATTGTCATGGCCTTCTGTAGTCCAGGCGCAGGAGTGGTACGAACCAACCACCCCCTCTAGGGTTTTGGCGCCTGCAAGTTCGGGGCTTACACAGGCATCCGCAACCCCAGTGGGGAAAGAGGGTCAGGGAACATTGCTTGGATAGGCATGGGAAGCAGGAACACCGGGTAGAGGGTACAGGTTTCGAAATTGCATAGGATCAAGGGTGATTAGGGTAAAAAACATACCAAATAGGACCACACATACATCCATGCATCAGTACACTCCCCAGCAGGCCTATGCAGGGCAGTTTGTAAGAAAATACAACAAGACACTTAGCTCTGGTTTTGAGTGCTGGCCTCCTGCCTGCGCACTCTCAGGTCCGGTTACAGGAGCACTGCAATGCTGCAAAGAGAGACACAGTCAGCAACCAGTACGTGCCAATTACACAAAAACACAACACAAAACATGCCCCATAACAACATACAACTCTACAAACAGACAATCTGTGCTCCATGCTTCGTACCCATATATAACATCACCCCTGTGACGGGTCCTTCACAGTCAATGCAGTAAGTCAGCCGCTGGTGGGTGCGTGGCAAATGGAACACCAATGTGTCACAATTCACACAACATGCAATGTTCCCTGGGTAAGCAGACAGACCCATATGGCAAGCCATGACTACAGAGCAAGTTGCGTACCACCATGACCAAAACAAAGTTGCCAGTGCATTTATCATGAAGTACGTGGAATAGACATGCACTGCACCCGAGTATGTCCCTTGCTGTATGTCCCTGTGAGCTGCCCCTTTCCATGTCTTGGAAGGCTACATGGTTGATAGAAGTGCCTCAATGAACCTTTGTGTACCGCAGGGTATGTGCCACTGCCCCCGCATGTGTCCCAGACAACCCTACTATCAACAGCCATCAGTCCACAAACACATCTGAGCTGCATTGTGTGCTTCAACACCAATATTTGTCTAAGCTCACCCTCAGTGCTGTGACTAAGCCTGCACGTGCAACTCGCCTGGTGCAAGCTTTGCTGTCTCGTGGCCCCCCTGTGATGCTCACCTTGCCTGGAGTTCCTTGGAACATGTCAGCAGTTCTAGGATGTGGGTCTGCAATCACTGTGGCTCTGCTTGTGCACACATGTGCATGTGGGCACCAACAAACGGGTCAGGAATTACGTCGTCCAATGGGCCATGTCTGCTGGCAAAGGTGCTCTGGTGCCTCATCCCCCTGCAGAAAGTGCATGAAACACATGATTAATGCATCAAAGTGATCTGTGTGTGTCTCATCAGGCATCTCATTACTTGACCATGTCAGAGAGCCACATCACAAATCACACCATCAGTCCGTCTTTCACCTCCAAAGTGTGGAACACTATCTACAGCATGATTTGCAACAAGCACGTGTACAGGAAAGATATGAAACATAATACACAATGCATAGCAATCAATGTCCACATTAATCATGACACGCCCCATCTAGCAAAAGCTGAACAGTAGACAATTACACCGAAATCATCCCCACTAGGGGTGTCAACACAAGTCAAAAAGCACCAGACATGCCACAGATATGACAGTCCAAAGCCCTTGTGTAAAATTCTGTTACACCGAACCATCCTTGCGAGCCCATGGATAAGGGAGGCAGGAGTGGCATATGTGAGTCAAGGAACCCAAGCAGCAAACACATACACAAGACAACCATGAAGGGCCCAGCTGGAACAGACAGTGGATGCCTTCAAAAACCACAAGGCACCGCACTGTCACATGTAAGCACAATAGACTACAAATTTTAAACTAACTCAACTATTAACTAATTACACTAACTATGGAAAACCTACATTACCTATTTAAACTAACTATCAAACAGAAACTTAACTAACTAAACTAAAAGAAAAATCAAAAATGGCCACATACGACCCGGGGGGAGGGGAGGCACCCAGGAGGGGGGAGGTACAGGGTGCTGCTCAACATCCACATGCGATGATGCTGAGCCAAAAAAAAATACCTCCATGGGCTCAACGCCTTCACAGCACGACCTATGTGGGAGATAGATGGTCGTCCGAGTCTGGCTCATCCTGGTAAGGAGGACGTGGCACAGTAGCCTGGCCACGCCTAGCCGCAGCTTGCCCCTCGTCGGCAGCAAGTCTGCCGGACAGGTGAGCCTGGTTCTGTGTGGCGATGTTACATAGGTCTGCATGCAGGACCTCACGTGATACACGTGCTTCCTCTTGCAAGGTAGCACGTGTAACACGGAGTTCCTCCTGCAAGGCCTGGCTGGACAACCGCTGCACCTCCCGGCAAGCCTGTAGCTCAGCCGAGATGGTGCGCTCAAGCTGTGCAAACCTCTCCTCTGCCTGCTGCCTCTGGGACATCATAAGGACACCCAGAGTGGATCTGAGGGAGGCATACTCCTCCCTCAGGGCATCCATGTGCGCCTCTGCGTGAGCAGCAATTGCTTGACGCAGAGACGACATTTCAGCCTGGCGTGCCCTGTCTGAGGCCGCCATGCCCAGCCTGAGTGAGCGGGCCGTGGACCGTGCCGCCTGCTGCTGGAGAAGCACCTGCCTAGCAGGGGGGAGCACAGATCGGGCCACACGCTCCATGCTGTCAGCGATGTTCTCCATTGCTGCCCCCTGCCGTTCTGAATTGGCAGTCATGTCTTGCTCCCACTCAGTATACAGCGGTTGCGCGCGGCGACCGCGTTGCCGGGCTTGACCCCTGCGGGACCCAAGGACCGGGGGTCCTCGCTGTGTTGGCACCGCCTGCGGCTGCACGACTACATGCCCCCGTCGACGTGATGTCCCAGGCACATCAGTGACTGGTGTGGAGGGTGACCCTGCGTCCCGATCCACCACGGGCGGAGGAACCAAGACTGTCTGATCCCTCAGTGCAGGGGTCACAGACAGAGGAGTGTCCACATCAGAATCACTCACCCCTGACACATGGACTTGATGGTCATCCAACTCAACATGGACGTCAGAGTCGTCATCAAGGCTGGACTCATAGGCAGCCAGAGGCAGGATGGACTGCAGCACTTGGGGGTTTTCGTGGCCTACCACCCCACGACCCCCACTAGTGCCGGGTTGATGTGGTCTTACCAACCCTGTGTCTGGCATGACAACACCATCCTCTGCATCCATTGCGTCATCACCTGAAAAATAGAGAGGAAAAGGTCAGTACACATGTCAGAAGCACACAACACACACACACACACACCGACAGCAAAGGCATCTGGCAGACATGTGACACACAACATATGACCTTGCATGCATGCTGGGTCTACTTAGAATAGCTTCTGTGATCAGACCTGTTGAAAGGTGGCAGTTTGCATGGAAGTGGGTCTATGCAGTGCAGAAAATGTGTATGCCACTCACTACCTACATGTACAAGCACTCCATGGTGTGTGCCAGGAAATGTGAAGGCAGTGCAATGTCAAAATCAGACATCACGTGCATTGTGTATTCAATGTGTACCATGTCTAGAAGGCAAGCACCCCTCCACCCCAGTACCAAAGCAGGGATGCCTAGCATGGTATCAAAAGGCTGACCATACACCTGTGTATTGACAAGCAGTGTTGACTGCCATCAACAGCTTAATGTGATTTCAATTACAACACTGCAAATGATGCTGGGACAGTGGGCAGGACACATGATGGAAGATCCGGAGGCCGGCCACGTGTGAAGAAGACACGACAAGAGTTGGACAGAGTCATTGGCCATTGAACAGGCTGAGGCCTGTGAGCCACACAGATTGTCAGAGCCTAAACATGTGTGCAACGCAGGACTGAGCCACAGTTGACATGGGGAGGCCGATAATATGGCAGGCAATGTATGTAACCAAGGACTCATATTACAGTGATCATCCAGTCAAGGACACATAGGGGCATGTGTGCAATGCACATGGAGCATGAATGGGCACTCATGTCCCTGCGGGACATCTGACCCATGCACAGTACAAGTGGGATGCCCTGCATCGAGTACTAAGGCTGTACCACACGGCATATGTCTGGCAGTTTCTAAGCTGGAAGTTAGCATCTACACAGGACACATGAACATGAAACTACACATTGGCAAGAATGTAGCAGACCAGTGCAAAGGTGGAACTGGGGTGCAGAGTGGCGGAGGAGGGGCAAGGGAGCATGGCCACATGGAGTCCCGCATGCAGGCAGAGGAGACATGCATGACGGTGGCATTGCATTACTTACACATCAGAACCATGTACAGGTCACATGTAGCAGCAATCATGCACAACACATCCCACAAGTGAAACACACACGTCCTCAACAACTACGCATCAACACTCACTGGACTGGGCATCAAAGTCCAGCATCTCTCCCACACCTTCGACCAATTCTGGTGGTATGAACTCCGCAACGAGAGCCTCATGCGGAGTGAGTTCTTCCTCCTCTGGTGCAGGCCCACCGCCTGTCACCAGAGTCAAGTTGTAATTTGAGGCACGCTTGGCCTTAGTGCTGCGCTTGATGTCATTCCAGCGCTTTTTGCACTCCTGCGCCGTGCGCACCTCATGGCCGAATGAACTGACATGTTCCGCCACATGCTTCCAGTGGGTGTCACGTTGGGCAGCCGTAGTCTGACTATTGGCACCCACTAGCATGTCACGGCTGTGTCCCCGCACGTAGTCCACGAGGAAGTCCAGTTCCTGCTTACAGAAAGGCTTCTTCCTCGACGTGCAGGAGGTCGTGGCTGTGTGTGGGGTCCCAGCCTGTGCTGCAGATGCAACCTTCCTCCTCTTGGACTGTGGCGCAGACCCTGGCTGGCTAATGCCGCCCTGACCAGTATGGCCAGTGGGTTGGGTGGATTGAGCCGAGGGAGTGGCAGGTGGAGGGATGACCAAAGGCCTGACTTGTGTCAGTGGCAGCTGGGTGCCCACTAATGGACCCTGCGCAGCAACATCAGCTGTGGCAGGGTCATTGACCGCAACGGTCCTGGTTGGCAGACTCACAACCGGGGTGCTGTTGGGTGTATCTGCCCCTGCACTTGCCAACACCCGGCTGTTCGGGGCAGCAGATGACATGACTGCCCCAGGGACACGTGTCTTGGTCTGAGCAGCCCGGCCTGCCCCAATGGTTTCCCCCCTGGCCTGTTGGAGATCTACCAAGGGCTCTTCAAGTGCCAACGCAGCCTGCGCTGGCAGACCCTGAGCCTGGGTGGCGGTGTCCACAACTGCACCTGCAGCTACCGCTACCCTTGGGCCCGTGGCAGTCGATGAAACGGACTGCCGGGTCATACGGGTGCCAGTGCCAGATGCAGGAGCTGCATCCCCCTGAACCACAGGGGGTGGTGGCATGGCTGCACCAACACATGGAACAACATTGTGCTCAAGTGGCGCACCCCTGCCTCTTCCCCCTCTGTGGCTGCCCTGGACACCCTGGAGTCCCCCTACTCCCTGGTCACCACGGCCACGTCCCCGACCACGCCCGCCACGAGGAGGACGCCCAGCTGAGGCGCCCCTCACCTTTGGTAGCCTCCCTACCATGGCACAGATGTAATAGTGCTGGCACAGATGGAGTGGTGCCAATGGGAGGTGTACAGCACAATTGACCTGGGCAATTGGGGTGAAGGGGGTGGGAAGCAAGATGTTAACAGCCCCCCTGCACCTGCAAGGCTGTATGTGACCCCGGTGATGTGTTGACGGGTCACGCAACGCTCAGGCACCCCAAAACTGCAGTAAAACCGTGCACGCAACCCTGCAGCCTACGTGCGTGGATTAAACCTCCCGCAGTACGCGGTGGCACCCAGTAACACGTATAACGCGTACGCGTGGGACACGCAGGCTACGATGACATCGAAAATGGGTGCGATACACAGGGGCACCCGCAGTGGGAAAAGGAGCGTTTGCGACTCACTGTCTGACTAGCGCGATGCAGAAAAACACGCGTAGCCAATACCCCCGCCAAAAGAGAGATACGTCCTTGAGAGCTGTGAAGTAGATGGCGCGCGAAACAACTGGAAGCAGCAACACACGTCGGTCTCCACGAAAGGCACGTACAGCGAACTGCTGGGCCCGCTCACCTTTAACCCGTGCTGAGGGAAACGCACGCGCGTGTCACGTCACATGCGGACGTGCACTTTTTCACGTTTGATTACGCGCATTACACGCGGACGTGCAGTTTTTCACGCGCGCACGCTTATGCATGGGCCCTTTCCTCCTATTACACGCGGACGTGCAGTTTTTCACGCGCGCTTACGCGCATTACACGCAGCGTGCAGATTTTTCACGTGCCTAATCACTCCGTATGAAGCTGGCCACGCGAAAACACACGGAAGACCACGCTCCTGCCCAGAAGGCCACTTCACTGGCCCCCAGTGCCCCAAGCAGCCTCCCACATGCCATCTGCTGCTGCCTGCCTGCCTGCCTGCTGCCACCGTGCCCTGCCATTTGGTGCCTGCACATCAGCCATCTGCAGGGGTCCAGTTGCTGTGTTCACCCCTGCTGGTACAGAAGAGTCCCGACTCAAATGACATCGCTCCACAGCCCAGCCCCAGGACCCAGTTGGTCACCCACTCCTGCCCCTGGGGTTGCCATGTCGAGCACATCCACATCTGACACCAGTTGCAACCCCCGGCCAGAGGGGCAGAGGGGCAGAGGGGCACCAGCTTCACTGCCACCGAAGTTGGTGTCCTGGTGGAGCATGTCCTGGGGCAGTATGATGCCCTCTTCGGATCGTCCCGCGCCAACAGGGAAGGACGGGAGAGGACGCGGAGGGGGTGGCAACCCGCACCATCCAGAAGGTCAAGAAGCGCTGGGAGGACTTGAGGTCCAGGACCCTCATGAAGGCCCGGCGCCTTGTGGAGGGGGGCCGGGGCCGCATGAGTTCCATCCAGTTGAGGGTCCTGGAACGCGCACACCCAGCGCTCCACAGCCAGGTCCTTGAGAGGGAGACCCGTCTGGAGTTGAGCGGTAAGTGGCCAAGCATTGCTGTGTGAGACAGGGCATGTTGCAGTGTGCTGGTTGTCTGATACTTGCCTGCATGTGTGACATAGGCCATGTACGCATGTATGTGTGCAGGGACATCATGGTAATGCATGTGCGACCTGTAATGTGTGAACCGCATGGTTGTTGCATGTGTTTGAATGTGACATGGGGAGCCCTGTGCAGATTGCACACATGACAGCATGGAAGTCTCTGTTCCTGGACATGGGTGGGGGCCTGGTTGAGGCTGCCCCTGGTGGCTGGTGGGTGGGGGTGCTGGGAGACATGGGCGGGGGCCTGGTGGAGGCTGCCCCTGGTGGCTGGGGGGGTGGGGGTGCTGGGAGACATGAGTCGGACATGGGTGGGGGCCTGGTGGAGGGTGCCCCTGGTGGCTGGGGGGTGGGGGTGCTGGGAGACATGGGTGGGGGCCTGGTGGAGGGTGCCCCTGGTGGCTGGGGGGTGGGGGTGCTGGGAGACATGGGTGGGGGCCTGGTGGAGGGTGCCCCTGGTGGCTGGGGGGGTGGGGGTGCTGGGAGACATGGGTGGGGGCCTGGTGGAGGGTGCCCCTGGTGGCTGGGGGGTGGGGGTGCTGGGAGACATGGGTGGGGGCCTGGTGGAGGGTGCCCCTGGTGGCTGGGGGGTGGGGGTGCTGGGAGACATGGGTGGGGGCCTGGTGGAGGGTGCCCCTGGTGGCTGGGGGGGTGGGGGTGCTGGGAGACATGAGTCGGACATGGGTGGGGGCCTGGTGGAGGCTGCCCCTGGTGGCTGGGGGGTGGGGGTGCTGGGAGACATGAGTCGGACATGGGTGGGGGCCTGGTGGAGGCTGCCCCTGGTGGCTGGGGGGTGGGGGTGCTGGGAGACATGAGTCGGACATGGGTGGGGGCCTGGTGGAGGGTGCCCCTGGTGGCTGGGGGTGGGGGTGCTGGGAGACATGGGTGGGGGCCTGGTGGAGGCTGCCCCTGGTGGCTGGGGGGTGGGGGTGGTGGGAGACATGGGTGGGGGCCTGGTTGAGGCTGCCCCTGGTGGCTGGGGGGTGGGGGTGCTGGGAGACATGGGTGGGGGCCTGGTGGAGGGTGCCCCTGGTGGCTGGGGGGTGGGGGTGGTGGGAGACATGGGTGGGGGCCTGGTGGAGGCTGCCCCTGGTGGCTGGGGGGTGGGGGTGCTGGGAGACATGAGTCGGACATGGGTGGGGGCCTGGTGGAGGCTGCCCCTGGTGGCTGGTGGGTGGGGGTGGTGGGAGACATGAGTCGGACATGGGTGGGGGCCTGGTGGAGGCTGCCCCTGGTGGCTGGTGGGTGGGGGTGGTGGGAGACATGGGTGGGGGCCTGGTGGAGGCTGCCCCTGGTGGCTGGTGGGTGGGGGTGCTGGGAGACATGGGCGGGGGCCTGGTGGAGGCTGCCCCTGGTGGCTGGGGGGTGGGGGTGCTGGGAGACATGGGTGGGGGCCTGGTGGAGGCTGCCCCTGGTGGCTGGGGGGGTGGGGGTGCTGGGAGACATGGGTGGGGGCCTGGTGGAGGGTGCCCCTGGTGGCTGGGGGGTGGGGGTGCTGGGAGACATGGGTGGGGGCCTGGTGGAGGCTGCCCCTGGTGGCTGGGGGGTGGGGGTGGTGGGAGACATGGGTGGGGGCCTGGTTGAGGCTGCCCCTGGTGGCTGGGGGGTGGGGGTGCTGGGAGACATGAGTCGGACATGGGTGGGGGCCTGGTGGAGGCTGCCCCTGGTGGCTGGGGGGTGGGGGTGCTGGGAGACATGAGTCGGACATGGGTGGGGGCCTGGTGGAGGGTGCCCCTGGTGGCTGGGGGGTGGGGGTGCTGGGAGACATGGGTGGGGGCCTGGTGGAGGGTGCCCCTGGTGGCTGGGGGGTGGGGGTGCTGGGAGACATGGGCGGGGGCCTGGTGGAGGGTGCCCCTGGTGGCTGGGGGGGTGGGGGTGCTGGGAGACATGAGTCGGACATGGGTGGGGGCCTGGTGGAGGCTGCCCCTGGTGGCTGGGGGGTGGGGGTGCTGGGAGACATGGGTGGGGGCCTGGTGGAGGCTGCCCCTGGTGGCTGGTGGGTGGGGGTGGTGGGAGACATGGGTGGGGGCCTGGTGGAGGGTGCCCCTGGTGGCTGGGGGGTGGGGGTGCTGGGAGACATGGGTGGGGGCCTGGTGGAGGGTGCCCCTGGTGGCTGGGGGGGTGGGGGTGCTGGGAGACATGAGTCGGACATGGGTGGGGGCCTGGTGGAGGCTGCCCCTGGTGGCTGGGGGGTGGGGGTGCTGGGAGACATGAGTCGGACATGGGTGGGGGCCTGGTGGAGGCTGCCCCTGGTGGCTGGGGGGTGGGGGTGCTGGGAGACATGAGTCGGACATGGGTGGGGGCCTGGTGGAGGGTGCCCCTGGTGGCTGGGGGGTGGGGGTGCTGGGAGACATGGGTGGGGGCCTGGTGGAGGCTGCCCCTGGTGGCTGGGGGGTGGGGGTGGTGGGAGACATGGGTGGGGGCCTGGTTGAGGCTGCCCCTGGTGGCTGGGGGGTGGGGGTGCTGGGAGACATGGGTGGGGGCCTGGTGGAGGGTGCCCCTGGTGGCTGGGGGGTGGGGGTGCTGGGAGACATGGGTGGGGGCCTGGTGGAGGGTGCCCCTGGTGGCTGGGGGGTGGGGGTGCTGGGAGACATGGGTGGGGGCCTGGTGGAGGGTGCCCCTGGTGGCTGGGGGGGTGGGGGTGCTGGGAGACATGGGTGGGGGCCTGGTGGAGGCTGCCCCTGGTGGCTGGGGGGTGGGGGTGCTGGGAGACATGGGTGGGGGCCTGGTGGAGGGTGCCCCTGGTGGCTGGGGGGTGGGGGTGCTGGGAGACATGGGTGGGGGCCTGGTGGAGGGTGCCCCTGGTGGCTGGGGGGGTGGGGGTGCTGGGAGACATGGGTGGGGGCCTGGTGGAGGCTGCCCCTGGTGGCTGGGGGGTGGGGGTGCTGGGAGACATGAGTCGGACATGGGTGGGGGCCTGGTGGAGGCTGCCCCTGGTGGCTGGGGGGTGGGGGTGCTGGGAGACATGAGTCGGACATGGGTGGGGGCCTGGTGGAGGGTGCCCCTGGTGGCTGGGGGGTGGGGGTGCTGGGAGACATGGGTGGGGGCCTGGTGGAGGGTGCCCCACAGTGCTGGGGGGTGGGGGTGGTGGGGAACAGGAGTTGGACATGGGTGGGGGCCTGCTGGCAGGTGCCCCACAGTGCTGGGGGGTGGGGGTGCAAGGGGACATGTGGCTTGGCTGGGGGGCATGGCCATGGTGGATGGGCTGCCTGTGGGACATGACATGGGGTGCAGGGTAGTCCCCTGTGGTGTGGGATGCCTGCAGAGGTCGTGGAGGGGGTAGAGGGGAGACCTGGGAGGACCCACACTGCCAATTCACGTCTTGAACTTCCCGCACACCCACCACCCGCGCACCCCTGAAATCCACGTACCCAGGCCAATCGCGTGTAGACTTTCTCGCGCACCCCTGAAATCCACGTACCTAGGCCAATCGCGTGTAGACTTTCTCGCGCACCCCTGAAATCCACGTACCCAGGCCAATCGCGTGTAGACTTTCTCGCGCACCCCTGAAATCCACGTACCCAGGCCAATCGCGTGTAGACTTTCTCGCGCACCCCTGAAATCCACGTACCCAGGCCAATCGCGTGTAGACTTTCTCGCGCACCCCTGAAATCCACGTACCCAGGCCAATCGCGTGTAGACTTTCTCGCGCACCCCTGAAATCCACGTACCCAGGCCAATCGCGTGTAGACTTTCTCGCGCACCCCTGAAATCCACGTACCCAGGCCAATCGCGTGTAGTCTTTCTCGCGCACCCCTGAAATCCACGTACCCAGGCCAATCGCGTGTAGACTTTCTCGCGCACCCCTGAAATCCACGTACCCAGGCCAATCGCGTGTAGTCTTTCTCGCGCACCCCTGAAATCCACGTACCCAGGCCAATCGCGTGTAGACTTTCTCGCGCACCCCTGAAATCCACGTACCCAGGCCAATCGCGTGTAGACTTTCTCGCGCACCCCTGAAATCCACGTACCCAGGCCAATCGCGTGTAGACTTTCTCGCGCACCCCTGAAATCCACGTACCCAGGCCAATCGCGTGTAGACTTTCTCGCGCACCCCTGAAATCCACGTACCCAGGCCAATCGCGTGTAGACTTTCTCGCGCACCCCTGAAATCCACGTACCCAGGCCAATCGCGTGTAGTCTTTCTCGCGCACCCCTGAAATCCACGTACCCAGGCCAATCGTGTGTAGACTTTCTCGCGCACCCCTGTAATCCACGTACCCAGGCCAATCGCGTGTAGTCTTTCTCGCGCACCCCTGAAATCCACGTACCCAGGCCAATCGCGTGTAGACTTTCTCGCGCACCCCTGAAATACACGTACCCAGCCCAGTCGCGTATGGAAACACCCGCACCCCCCTGGAATAAACGCTCCCAGCTCTGCGTTTGCTGCTGCCCTTTGCGCTCGGTTGGGGATTTTGATGGCTTTTCCCTGCGCGAGAGGCGTTCTTGGAGGCGTAACTGGCGCTGCTGCAGGGTCGCTGCGCAACTGTGCGCCACGGCTGGTTTTGGTGGCTGGAATCCATGAATACGCTGTGCGCGGAAATGGATTTTAGCGCACGCGGCTGGCGCAGGGATTCGCACGCGCACACTGTGCGCCAGCCGCGTGCGCCACTTGTGCGCTGAATTCTATGAATCGGCCCCTTAGTCATTTCAATGGTTGTTAGCACCCTACACTACACTATGCATTGACAAATTCAAATAACCCCTCTATACATTGCCCTCAACACCTCACATCATTACTAAATCACACACCTAACACATGCTGCAACATTAGCATCATTTCTAAAGTGGTACACACAACCTCCTACAGAAGTCAGTGGTGGCGCTAAAATTAGTGCATAGTTGTAATTCATGGTCCTTTTGTAGGGACTGAATAAACGAGGGCCTCTAGAGAAACAGTAATCCTAGCTGTACCTCCACCACCCATGTGATCCTCAGACTTGTAAGGATGTGTGAGAACGTAGGTTCCTTTTTTTCCACTTAACAATAGATTAGCAACAATTATTTACAGAACCGATCATCAACAAATGTCCATGTCAATTCAAATATTTGTTGTTTTTTAAACAGTTTTACCAAGCTTAATAACTCAACAATAAACCATTCATTCATATATGAGAGGATGTGGTCTGTTAAATATCGCAGTAACCACGTCCTTGTAAAAATAAGATATATAGTTTGGTGCAAGATATATAGTTGATCACATATTTAAAATAATTTGCAATAATGGTCCTAGGAATACATTTCAATCATTTTCCATACCAAGGAATAAAATGCAACAATTATGTGTAGGTCAAGGATAGACAGAGGCTAAAGAACTGGGGATATCATGGAAGAATTGTAGAGAAGGGATGGAAAATGTACATTTTCTTTCTGTAGAATCAAACAAACATGGGCCTTAAAACAAATGTGCCCCACTCAACTGAATGTTCTCTGTGTCAGCAGCCAACAAGGCAAGCATCATAATGTGTAAACTGATCATATGCACTATCACCCACACAATGATGGATGTATGGACACAGACATGATGACCAAGCCCATTTCTGATCAATTTCCCAAGTGTAAACATCTCCATCTGTCAAACCCATCTCACTCATCGTGACATTGTTCTGACGTATATTCAATTTGATTGTATGCATGTTTTTGTGTTTCAATAAATACGTAATGCCAGGATCTATGGAAATGTATTCCTTTCGAAAAGCTAAATATTTTCTAATTTACCTTCCGACAAGTCCCCATCAACATGAAACAATGTTAAACCCCTGATGGTCACCACGGTATCTTGGCGTATAGACATAAGGAACACAGTGTATTGTAATAGCTTAACACCAAATGAACCATGATTGAGATGGGTGACCATAAAATGTTTTGCAAAAGTACTGACCAGCCACCTGTGTTTAATTAATTTGGCATATGCCAATTCTTCAAGTTTTGGGTTACTTATAGACCAAAAAGGGAAGAAGGGGCATGTTAGCGAAAAAGAGATTCCTCTGTTGACACCCAGCTCCAGGGGCGCTGGTGAGGGAAATGAGTTAGCAATCTTAATCAGAAGAGGGACAGGTTAAGTACTAAACACATCACATATTTCAATCTTTTTAATTCTTTTTTTACCTGAAAAGAAACCTAAGCATTATATATATTTCTAACAACAATAAACATGTACATGTCTTACATTTTCTTTTTTTGTTTGAATACATACTTTCATTCACTCTTTCACTCACACCATGCCCTACACCCCGACTTACCTGCTGCAATAAATCCCTTCATCCCTTGTTTGAGCTACTTACCTTACCACTTTACTGACATACTCATCTTGATATAGATGGAACCGTTACACCTCTCATTGGTATCTCCAGTCCATTCCACCCTCCTGATTTCATGTTTCAGGTGTAATGGTTTTATCTGATTCACGCGGACAAATTGTTCAACAGCCAGATCTCCTTCCTTCATCATAATCCTGTAGTCAAGGGACAAAACCCTGTCCACAATTTTGTATGGGCCACACCAAGATGCCAGGAATTTAACATTTTTATTTTTGCATTTTGTAAAATTAAACTTAAACACCTGGTTGCCTACTTCATCCTCCTTCACAGATGTTAAGTTATGATTTGGCACCCTAAGCTGCCCTTTCAAGATTCCGCTGTGCAAATGCAGACATGTAATGCACATGATTTCTCAATTCTTCCACATATTCATGAATTGTAGATGCAATTACCAAGACTTGTTCATTGGTCATGTACAACAAGTGCTGGGGTAGAACCATGTCATAATTTCATGTGGGCTGAGGCTTGTGGAATTTGTTGGCGTTGACCTAATGGCCATTAGTGCCGAAGGGTTTTGCAAATCCCAACAGGACCCTGCTTCAGCCACACA
This sequence comes from Ambystoma mexicanum, assembly GCF_040938575.1. Taxonomy (NCBI): domain Eukaryota; kingdom Metazoa; phylum Chordata; class Amphibia; order Caudata; family Ambystomatidae; genus Ambystoma; species Ambystoma mexicanum. Next base: position 339,051,855 of record NC_090934.1, on the reverse strand, counting down.
TTTGTTCAGAATATCAGTTAGTGATCTATTGCAACATTCAACACCACCTGAAGAAGATGGCAGATAGGAACTATGTAGATTCCTTTTCACTTCCAGACTTTTCCACATCTTGGTCAGCACTGCACTAGTAAAATGACTTCAACGGTCGGATTATTTTCTTTGTGGCAAGCCCTTATAAATTCAAAGAGGTCTAATGCACCTGGTCCGAATGGTTTGGCAAATTCTGTCCTGAAAAAAGATCCAGATAATTGGGCCCGGATTCTCCTGACTCTCTTTGCCCGGGTTTGCCGATTTTGCACTGTGCCTTCGACATGGCAAAGATTGGTGTTAATCCCGGTACATAAGAAAGGAGACCATAGGGAGGTAACCAATTACTGACTTTTGTCCATGTTGGATGCCACGGGCAAGGTTTTTGCAACACTGGTACTTAGAGAGCTGGAGACCTGTGTAGTTGCAGAACAAGTTCTTCATCTTGCCCAGACAGGATTTAGACCTGGTGCCAGCACCACTCATAACATCGAAGTGCTGGATTCATTGATAAATACCACACTGAGTAAAAAAGAAGCTACTTTATATATGGTATTTGTAGACTTCACTAGCGCGTTTGACCAGGTAATAAGAGAGAAACTTTGGTCTAAGCTGACTAGCCTTAATTGTCCCAGCTGGTTAGTTCAGATTCTAAAAGCATTGCATAGCGATAACAGTTCTAAGGTTGGACTTAACAACGAAGGTGCAGTGAGTGAACCCATTAGTATTAACATGGGTGTAAAGCAGGGATGTGTAGCGGCACCCACGCTATATAATCTTTACATCTCTGACTTACTCCAACATATGGGATTAAAGTCAAACTGCCCCCTAAATTGGGGACTATTCCAATAGCAGGTATGCTCTATGCAGATGTTTGTTTTGTTTGTTTGTTTGTTTGTTTGTTTTATTCATTTATAATGCGCACCAGAACCAAAGGTAAGAGGGTGCAGCAGTACAGGATATGCGAAGATTAGGTTACAAAGTTACAAGTTACATAGTATTATGAATATAGACAAGTCAAAGCATGATACATTAAATTATATACAGGATATTATACAATGATTGCCTGTAGTGTACACTAGACATTGAATTATGGGCAGTCAGAAGCAGAACACTTTGCTGTATAAAGGCTGTATCTATGGTACAGGCGAGTGGGTGGGAGGGAGGCATTGTCTAGCTGGTTGATTGCTTCAGATGATTGATGTAGTCCGATCTGAATTTGAAGTAGGATTTCTTAGCCCATATAGTGTGGGGCAGTGAGTTCCATATTTAGGCCGCCTGGACGGGGAAGCTGGAGCCTCCGGCCTTGGTCAATTTGAATCCTACAATCTCCCTATCTCCACCCATGCTCGCAATCTAGGCATTCTATTTGACTCCTCCCTCACCTTCTCGCAACACATTTCACTCACCTCCCGCTCCTGTCGATACCACCTCTACAATATTCGCAAAATCTGTCCCTCCCTTACATTCCACGCTACCAAACTCCTAATCTCCTCTCTCATCTTTTCCCGCCTCTTCTACTGCTCCTCTCTAATCTTCGGACTTCCCGCATCTCAGCTTGCCCCTCTTAAATCCATATACGACTCTACTATTCATACCCTTTGTCTCCTTACCTCCAGCGACTCCATCTCCTCCTCGCTCTCTCACCTTTGCTGGCTACCTTTCCACCTGCAACTAAAATTCCACTTTCTCTGCCTTGTTTTCAAACCCCTCCATGGTCTTGCCCCTCCTTATCTCTCCTCCCTTCTCTCCTTCTACTCCCCCTCTCGCTCCCTTCGTTCCGCTGACCACTTCCTTCTCAATGTACCTCCTTCCCCCTGTGCTTCCTCCCGGTTCCGCTCCTTCCAACTCCTTACTCCTCTGCACTGGAACTCTCTCCCCCTCTAAATCCACTCTTCCACTACCCTCACCTCATTTCGCACTTCCCTTAAATCCCTCCTCCTCCATTCCCCACCTTGAAGCCCCCCTGCCCTCTCTACTCCCCCCTGTTTTTGCCCTCTTTTAATTCCTCTCTCCCTTCTCCCATTACACTCTCACTCCCTTCCTTTCACACTCACTCAATCCTTCTCCTGCCCCCCTTACCACTCCTATTCCCACTTCCTTTCACTCATTCAATCCTTCTCCTGTCTCCCCTCAACACTCCTATTCCCAATCCACACCCCCACCTCAGTTAATTGCTATTTGCACTGTTTTGTTGAATGATTCAAGTTGTAATTTTTGCTCACAATGTTATTTGTTGTTATTACTCTGTATTTTGTTGTTCCATTGTACAGCGCCTTGGTGTAAAGCGCTCTATAAATCAATCAATCAATCAATATGTGTGTTGGCATTAGATACTCTAGAGGATCTTGAGGAGCTTCTTTCTGCAAATCTATCAGAAAGATAGGGAGGGGCCACATTGTTCAAGGCTTTGTGTGTAAGGGACGTGACTTTCAGTAAGATTTTATCTTGGGTCGACAGCCAGTTGTTATTGCGCCTTATCATAGAGATATGTGAGCGTTTAGATATGCCAAGGGCTTTTCTCAGGGCATTGTTTTGTAGGATTTGTATTCTATGTGGGATGCATTTGTTGGCTCCGATATAGAGAGCATTACAATAATCAAGTCTACATAAGAGGAGAGCTCTAGCTAGAATCATACAGTTATCATCTGAGATGAAATGTTTACCAGCTCTGATGAGCTTACATGTGTAAGCTGTGGCCGAGGCTAGGGAGTTCACCTGTTTGTTGAGGGAGAGGGTGGCATCTAGATAGAATCCTAGAGTGTTCACTTCTTTAGCTACCTTGATACTATTTCTGTCAATCTCAAAGGCAAGGAATTCCTGGCCTAATTTTTTCAGAGTGGAGTGTGTGCCCAGAATGATTCATTCTGTTTTTTCATCATTCAGGCATAGACCGTGAGTTGCCATCCATGCCTGGATGATGAGATACACCCTATTTACCAAGGCCAAATCCTTGTTTTAATCCCCTGAAAGTGGGAGGAGGATCTGGGTGTCATCTGCATAGTTAGTGTAGGTGATTCCAAGAAGGTCCAGATCATCAAAAAGGGGTTTAGTAAATATGTTGTATAGTGTAGGAGATACACAGGAGCCCTAGGGAACTCCGCACATGATGGGGATCGGGTCCGCTGCATCTGAAAGGTAGAACACCCACATGGTCCTTTCGGTAAGGAAAGATTCCACCCATGTTATGGCTTCTTCTGTGAAATGTGCAGCAGAGTTTAGGTGGTTGCAGAGGACTTTAGGATCTACAAGGTCGAATGCGGCCGAGAGATCTAAGAGTAAGAAGAGTGCTGTTTGGCCTTTGTCTCTTAGCTCATCGATTTGGGCTTTCAAATCGATGAGAGCCGTCTCGGTCCGTTGTTGTGGGCAGAAGCCAAAATGCCTTGTTCCTATGAGCTTATGGTGTTCCAGGAATTTTTGGATTTGGGTATATGCTATCTTGTCCAAGATTTTTAACAGGAAGGGGACTGTCGTAATGGGGCGGTAGTTGGTAGGGATGAGAGGGGTCTAAGGATTGTATTTTTAAGTAACGGCAGAACCCATGATTGTTTCAGGTTAGAGGGCACCGTGCCTGAGGTAAATGAGGCATTTACGAGCTTAGATATGAAGGGGGAGAGCTCTCTAGCAGCATCTTTTATAAGTTGTGCGGGACATAGGTCGCCTTGACAGTTGGAAGGTTTAAGAGAGAGGATGACTTTTTCCACCTCCAGGGTAGATGTTTTGGTGAACAGAATTGGATCATATTGTTTTGTTCCAAAGAGGGTGGGTTGGTGCTAGGTATTGTCGGTTGATTGAGTGTTGCTTTCTTAGCCGCTATTTTCTTTTGAAGCATGGTAACTTTGTTGGTTAGAGCTTGTTGTATATCCGTACACCAGGCTTTGTCTTTTATGCATATATCTTGTATGGGAGTAGGCGACTCTAATTCCTTTAAGATTGAAAACAGCTCCCTCATACTCGAGTTGGCCACAGATATATGTTTGTTATATGAATTACGTTTGGCCAGGATAATTTCCTTCTTGTAATGTAAGGACATTTCTGTAAATTTGTTTTTATGGTCTTCTGATGGGGTAATTCTCCAAGAGGATTCACAGCTTCTATTAAGTTGACGGAGGTCTTTCAGTTCAGGGTGAACCATTTATTAATGTGGGCGTTAGATTTGTATGATTTTATTGTATTTTATTGATTTTATTTAATCTCCATTAATAATGAATATAGAAATTGGAAAAGATCATTTAAGTCAAGTATCTTCCAGCAAGATGGCGAAGCTATGTTAAGGTTAATGAGTCAGAGAAACTCAAGACATTTTTGGGCTATTTTAGGGGCTAAGCAAGCAGGTGGGAAACCAATCTTCTGTAATACAAGAACAGTCATGGGTGGACCATTTTTCGGTGGTACATGGGTCTGCAGGCTCTGATATAGATATCAATTGGGAAACTGTTTACTGTTCACTCTCGTACACTAAAGCTGATATAGAGCTTTTAATAAGGAGCTCTTCCACATCGAGAGCAGCTGTGCCAAATGAGCCGAGTAACTGCACATTGAAAATTAATCCATCATTGTGGGCCATCTGCTTAAATTACTTTTTGATCAAATTATTAGAACAAAACGGCTCCCAGAGTCATGGAAAAATTCAATCACAATTCCAATTTTCAAAAAAGGTGATAGACTCCTAGCAGTGAATTATAGCCAATTTCAATATTAGATGCTGATAGTAAAATCTTTGTCGGCTTAATTCTAAGGGAGTTAGAAGAGTGGGCCAAATTAAATGGCATAATTCCAAAACAACAAACCGGCTTCAGAAAGGGACTATCTACCTCCCTGAGTGGTCTGATTCTTAGTTGTTTGAATGGAGATGTGGGAAATAAACATGGCAAACCCCTCTTTGGAGCTTGGATTGATCTTACCCAAGCCTTTGACACAGTCAATCGGTCTCTTATGTGGAAGAAACTGCATGCCTGGGGAGTTCCATCACACTTGCTCTCTGTCCTAGTTGAACTCCATCAAAACACTAGAATGAGAGTAAGAATCTCTAAAAGTGGACAATTAACAGCCCCAATACGGGTAGAGAGAGCGGTGCGCCAAGGTTGCTTGATAGCGCCTCTCTTGTTTATTCTCTTTATGGCTGATATAGTATTGGACTTTAAAGATAATGGGCTAATACAACCATGGATCGGCTCAACTAAAATTAATTGGTTGGCATTTGCCGATGACGTGGTGATACTGGACCACTCACAGGTCGGCCTTCAGAGATTATTCCATACACTCGATTTATATGCCCAAAAGAACGATTTTAAGATTAATCCGATGACATTTTGTAAATTTTCTATTCATCCGCTGATAAAATTCTATATAGGAAAGGTGATCCCGATCATTCTGTATACTATGGATACAAATTTACTCACATTGGATGTGAATTGGGACTGGATTGAATCAAAACTTTGGAAAGCAACATTATCCCTTCCAAATTGTGTTCCAATTGTCTCTGTGAGGTTTGAATTGGGGCTTTCCTCTTTTAGAACGTGGCTGGAGTGGAAATGGATTTCCTGTCCATCCTGCTCCAGGATAATACAAACACATTTCTTGAAAAACTAAGGCTGAAATGTCGAGATCTACTAGACAATTTAGACTGTACAGCAGATATGTTGATCCAAACCCAATGAAAGTGAAAGATAGCCTGAAAAGGTGGGATTGGGTGACCACGGGAGAGAGGATAACAAAACTATCACAATCTTTTTCCAGTATGGGTAGAAAAAGGACAAGTCTTCCCCCATACTTGGAAAAATATCCGGATCCATGCTCCAGGGATATCTTTTTGACGTTCAGACTTAATTTACTACCTACTCTGGAAATTCAATCAGCCAGAGATTTAATTCAATCTGGGAACAGTTGTATGAAATGTGATGCCAATGAATGTCAAACACTAAAACATCTGGTAATTAAGTGCACGGGTACAAGGGAGATGAGAATTATTTTGAGACTGAGAAGATTTGTATATGATATCATCTGGCTAGATACGGAGGAATTTTGGTGCAGGTCTTCCTGTGGGGCTGAAACATTTTTAACAGGTGCAATGGTAAGACTACTGAGAGATTTAAAGCTAGACAATTATCAAAGGGAACCTAGATGAGAGTTGTAATTTTATTAATATGTTAGTTTTATTTTTCTTCTTTTTCTTTGATATATGTTCAAATGTATTTAGATGAAATATGTATTGTTCTTCTTTTAATTCTCTGTCGTTAAATGTTTTGTATGTAAAGAAAAGTGTAAAAAGTCATATACTTTGGCTAATGCACAATAAATTAAAAAAATAAAATAAAATAATACAGGGAAATAGACCTCTATTAAAAGCTTTAACTACTGGGGCATAACACTTGAATCTATTCCTGGCTATTAAAGAAGAGAGATCTTCCAATACTTGTGGAGCTGAAAAAGGTCCCCCACTGTTTAGAGCTAAGAATGCATGATCACTCAAATCTTTACTCAATAAAATTTTTGACATACAGAAAATATGGACTTTGCTATATAAACAATCTATTTTGATTCCATAATTCCTCTGGATCACATTGATTTACTTTGGATATCCCCATTCACATTCCCATTGAGTTTAGTCAAATTCCAACCCATCATAAACTCTGCCCAGGATCCCTTTTTATTGTCAGTAAGTATGTTTTTCGTTCTATCACATCAACTAAATCGAGGCATACACAATTCATGTCTCCTACGTTTAGGACTAGGTCCAAATCAAACTTCACTTTCCACACGGTTAATAGGTCACTCATTCTTTCTATCAACTTTTCCACAATATTCACTAGGTTCCAATAAATGATTGTCAATAAAACATCACTTCTACCATGCAGTCCCTACCATGACAATCTTACTACCAAAAGGCCAAAGCAAGTAGCTTCAATACACTCTACCTTTGTCCATTTTGTGTTATTTACTGCTGTTACTGCTGTTAATAAACCACCAAAATATCTTTCTAGCGGGCCTTTACTTGCCCTTTGAAAAATTACTGTGAAACCATCCACAACTGGGGATTCAAAGAGCCACACCTCTTGTGAAAGGATGATGTTAAAATCCTTTAAATTTGGGAAGCATACCATCTGCTTAAAGAATTATTGTGGCCCCTGGTATTCTACGATAGGACAGTATGACTGGAATCACTAAGTACAATACTTGAAAGGCTCACCCTCTTTTCCGTTTGATTTTATTGAGTGGGATAACCATGACCAATCATCAGCCATTGTATATGTTCCAATTGTGCCATTCTCACTTGCCTATGACCATTAATATCAATGTTGCACCGAATTTTCAGTTTTCAATATTTGAGGTCGAACATCTTCTCTGTTGCTTGCAAGTCTGAGGTATAGGATTTACCACACTTCAGGCATTGTATAGATTTACTATGGGGAAGTAAATCATACCCCAATAATACAAAGGTTTCTGTCTCAGCCAACAACATATTGTAAACAATTCTTGAAAGTATGTGCAAAACCACCAGATCCGTTCTCTTTTCATCAATACATTGTACTTGAGCCACATAATTATAATGTATCATTCCCAAACAGGGCACTGCAGAGAATAACATTATGTCGATTTAGATTCGTAGGAACTGTGTACAGAATACATCTTCAAGACAAAGAATTAAATGCATTGCAGACTTCACACTTGAGTAGGTAGTGCATTTTGTCCTAATATTCAATTGTTTATCAACATTTTGTATGTTGCAGCTCATAGTATTATCACGAGGAGAGACATCCTCAGCAATTTCAGATGTGGCCCTACAGCCCCTTGTACCAGCTGGTAATTTTTCCTGATTTGTTCTAGTCATTAATGGGCCCGAGGACACATTGTTGTATGTGAAGGTTTTGTCAAGAATCGTATAATGTCCACATATGTTTTATGCCCTCCCTTTAGCTGCATTCTCTTTTTCTTTTACTTTTTCATACCCTAATAACGATTTATTTCCCAAGGCCTGGCTTGTGATTCATCGCAATGCTGTTGAATTGTGCATTTTGTCTTTTTCCTGTTAAACGCCTGTGAGCACAGAGCACATATTATTTTCTGCGATAACATCTCTTTTTGTTTCTTTTTGGTGTTAGCACTGGTATCCTTACCAGCCATGGTTAGTCTATCAGCTTTCGTGCTTCTGAGATTTTGATCTAAACTTACATCAACACGCAAAATGATGGTCTTTTCCTTCCCTGTTGTCTGCAACTTAGAATTTTCAAACAAACTGGCGAGGTTAACTCAGCCTCAGGAGAACCTGGCAATTGCTAATGATCAGGTGACACACTGCCAGCTAATTCACTCACAATTACTTATATATGAGAGGACCCAGTCAGATCCTTTTCCTCTCCTCAGCATCATTCTGACCTGTTTTCTTATAAAGGTCAATGAAGACTCAATTTGTTTTAAAGGAGGTAGTGCGTATCCTTACTTCCTCCCTAATGTCACTGTATAGACCCACTCATGAGTCCAACACCAGGTTAAGGGGTTGATATGGATGTTGGGCCTAGTCATTAAATAATGCACACTTTCCCTTTGGTGTCCGTACACATGTTTGATGACAAAACAGATTTTCTTTAAAAATCGGATTAGAAGAGTGCTGCGAAAAGATTATTGATGAATTTAAAAGAGAGCACATTGAACCATTACCTCATATGATAGATGTAATTAAACCGTTTTCTTGTCATAGATATTTTTAGTGTGGCAAGTGACTCAATATCAAGGAACACTGGAGAAATTGATATAGAACCGGATCTGGGGAGGATAGCTCAGGGGCAGCATGCTCGCCTTGGAAGACGACACAGAGCACCACAGGTTCGATCCCCGGGTCCTCGCTTAGAAACCTCTGCGTATTAAGCAGGTTATAAATAACCTATCATATCATATCATAAAGCAGGATGAGCGTTAGCATTTATCACCATAGGGACGGCTCCCGCTATACATTTTTTCACATTTATAAATAGATTAGCATAGTTATTTTCATAATGATTCACTGTTCACAATTGTGAGGGATCTCCGTAAAAACTATTGATGGTCAGTTCCAATGGCGACTGATCTCCAAGAATTAACCCAGGAAAATAGATTGTAAGATCTGTCTTACTGTGCAGATTGTATGATTTTTACCTTGGCATTTAGAATTTCTTAGTGCTTCTAAAAGAATTAAAAGACTCACCACACACCCCACTGCACTCAGTTGCAATCAACTGCAGCAATTGTATTTTCCTGTGCTCTTCGATACATGCAGAGGGTGTTTTTAAAATGTTTAACCTTGTCAGGTGAGCACAATTAGAGTTCACAATTCACCATGCCACTGAAACACCTCCTTTCCAGAAAACACTGCAGAAAATAAGCTTTCTTATGCATGTCTTTGTCCTCAACTGGACACCTATAGGGACTGTAGGCAAACATATATCCAGACCACTGTCACCATATGCAGGAATATGTGCTTCTCTGCAAACACTTGTATAAGCTTGTTACCAAGATGTAGAGAATTCGTTCATATGCTATGTTTTTACCCTGGGACCCCTGGCTAGAGATCTGCAAGACTTAGTGCTGAGCTAAGCACACTAGATTTACCACTGACAGTACCAGATGCACCAAACTTCACAATCTATGTATCACAAAATAAACAGACCACACCATAATAAGTCACAAACGGTTTCTATAATTGTGCCCTGAGGCATTTTATAAACCTTTGTTTAGCAAAACAGAATAATAAAATGCAGAGAGAAAAATCACCATTGCATCTTATAATACGTGCAAGAAATAGGTAGAAAGATCTAAATACAGCTTTGCAAAAATTAGGTTTTCATATCCTGTCAGTGGCCCTCATTAGGACCCTGGCGGAATCCGCGGTGCTAAATGCACCGCGGAGCATGGCGGAAAGCCGCCGATAGCGCCATGGGGGTTGGCGGATTTACCAGCCCATGCCGACCTTGGCGGAGCGGTAAATCCCCAATCCCCATTTTACCCTTCCCCATTCCCATTCTTGCCCCATAGGGTATAATGGGAGTGGGGAAGGAGTTAATTACGCCGCCGTAAAGTACGGCGGCGTAATTAACAACGAGGTCCCGTAGCGCCATGGTTTTCTCCGCCCGGTAAAACCAGGCGGAGAAAACCTCCATGGCGCTAAGGGAACTCGTAGTACGGCGGACGGGTCCGCCGCGATTACCGCTGGCGGAAACCCACTCCGCCAGGGTCGTAATGAGGCCCAGTGTATTTATATTCATAGTACATTGGCATAGACTTCCTCAATATCCCCCATCAAGACAATGATTTCTCTTTCACGCCCAACGAAACTGCCTTCTCTTTTAGCAAACTTGGCATAACACATGCATTTTCATATGCAATCTTGAAACTTTACTGCTAAACTATAGCAGTGCTGCAAACTCCCCCTTTCTTACAAGTGACTATTTGTGCACAGGACAAACACATTTGTGTTCCGGTGCATCCAGAACTGTAATATATATATGGAGATTTCTTGACACGGGATGTGGTGTATATTTAATACTACAGTAATAACAGAAGCTAGCAAGGATGTAATATGAGCCCCACTGGACTCGGCTCAGTAGCAAGGTGTTTTCTTTCAATCTGGTCACAATGTTTTCTTCCGTGACAGCATTTCGTGAGCACACGAGCCGGAGGATTGCATGTGAGGATGATCTCACATGGCTGGAATGCTACAAGAACCAATGGGTTTTTGCCCTTTTTTGGCCTCATTTTACACTTCACTAATTAGAGTAATGTTATCACTAATTCATTTGTCTCTTTTATTTTGTCACTTATGCCCACCAAGAGTTCAGTGCCACTTTGTCTGCACGGCCGGACCCTCTTTCATTTCACTGCCACTCTCTCGATTAGCTGCCACCAGGACTACAGCCAGCTCTCATCCAGCCTGTATCTCCCCCCTCTGCAGCGAGCACAGCTCCTGACTCAGACTTCAGTCTCACAGCCCATAGCCAGTTAGCCCCGATCTCCTTAATTTTCATTTTTTTTCCTCTCCTCTTCCGTCTCTCTTCGCTCCTTCTATGGCCAGATCCCTCCCTTCCTCTGGCTTATATGCTCTCTTCCCTTCACCTCCCCTTTTTATATACCTTACTAGAGATCCTTTACTGCTTTATCCACCCATTCTTCCATAACATTATGATGTCATTTATAATGTTTCTAGTCAACACCACCCATCTTTAGCCAACACCCAGGAACTTTCCAAACCTTTCCTGTTTCCTTGAAGTGACCTTTGTAAAGCACTTTTACTCCCGTCCGGATGAACTGTGCAACATAGCATCCTTTTCCTGTTCAAACAAAGGAGCTGTCTTTGCTAAACATGTTTTGCTTTCTCATTGCGCTCTGGACCTCACATCCCCAAAGCACACTGCAGTTCAGCTTTCAAATCTTGTATTTATTTTCTAGACCAGCATTGCAGTTTGTTTTCATGCACCGCCAGCATACAATATGGGCTATGAGCCAAGCAAACCCACTCATCTCAATAATTACTAATATTAGTCTTGTTAAGGTTAGTCATTAGTACTATTGATATTTAGTCATTTCAATGGTTGTTAGCACCCTACACTACACTATGCATTGACAAATTCAAATAACCCCTCTATACATTGCCCTCAACACCTCACATCATTACTAAATCACACACCGAACACATGCTGCAACATTAGCATCATTTCTAAAGTGGTACACACAACCTCCTACAGAAGTCAGTGGTGGCGCTAAAATTAGTGCATAGTTGTAATTCATGGTCCTTTTGTAGGGACTGAATAAACGAGGGCCTCTAGAGAAACAGTAATCCTAGCTGTACCTCCACCACCCATGTGATCCTCAGACTTGTAAGGATGTGTGAGAACGTAGGTTCCTTTTTTTCCACTTAACAATAGATTAGCAACAATTATTTACAGAACCGATCATCAACAAATGTCCATGTCAATTCAAATATTTGTTGTTTTTTAAACAGTTTTACCAAGCTTAATAACTCAACAATAAACCATTCATTCATATATGAGAGGATGTGGTCTGTTAAATATCGCAGTAACCACGTCCTTGTAAAAAATAAGATATATAGTTTGGTGCAAGATATATAGTTGATCACATATTTAAAATAATTTGCAATAATGGTCCTAGGAATACATTTCAATCATTTTCCATACCAAGGAATAAAATGCAACAATTATGTGTAGGTCAAGGATAGACAGAGGCTAAAGAACTGGGGATATCATGGAAGAATAGTAGAGAAGGGATGGAAAATGTACATTTTCTTTCTGTAGAATCAAACAAACATGGGCCTTAAAACAAATGTGCCCCACTCAACTGAATGTTCTCTGTGTCAGCAGCCAACAAGGCAAGCATCATAATGTGTAAACTGATCATATGCACTATCACCCACACAATGATGGATGTATGGACACAGACATGATGACCAAGCCCATTTCTGATCAATTTCCCAAGTGTAAACATCTCCATCTGTCAAACCCATCTCACTTATCGTGACATTGTTCTGACGTATATTCAATTTGATTGTATGCATGTTTTTGTGTTTCAATAAATACGTAATGCCAGGATCTATGGAAATGTATTCCTTTCGAAAAGCTAAATATTTTCTAATTTACCTTCCGACAAGTCCCCATCAACATGAAACAATGTTAAACCCCTGATGGTCACCACGGTATCTTGGCGTATAGACATAAGGAACACAGTGTATTGTAATAGCTTAACACCAAATGAACCATGATTGAGATGGGTGACCATAAAATGTTTTGCAAAAGTACTGACCAGCCACCTGTGTTTAATTAATTTGGCATATGCCAATTCTTCAAGTTTTGGGTTACTTATAGACCAAAAAGGGAAGAAGGGGCATGTTAGCGAAAAAGAGATTCCTCTGTTGACACCCAGCTCCAGGGGCGCTGGTGAGGGAAATGAGTTAGCAATCTTAATCAGAAGAGGGACAGGTTAAGTACTAAACACATCACATATTTCAATCTTTTTAATTCTTTTTTTACCTGAAAAGAAACCTAAGCATTATATATATTTCTAACAACAATAAACATGTACATGTCTTACATTTTCTTTTTTGTGTGAATACATACTTTCATTCACTCTTTCACTCACACCATGCCCTACACCCCGACCTACCTGCTGCAATAAATCCCTTCATCCCTTGTTTGAGCTACTTACCTTACCACTTTACTGACATACTCATCTTGATATAGATGGAACCGTTACACCTCTCATTGGTATCTCCAGTCCATTCCACCCTCCTGATTTCATGTTTCAGGTGTAATGGTTTTATCTGATTCACGCGGACAAATTGTTCAACAGCCAGATCTCCTTCCTTCATCATAATCCTGTAGTCAAGGGACAAAACCCTGTCCACAATTTTGTATGGGCCACACCAAGATGCCAGGAATTTAACATTTTTATTTTTGCATTTTGTAAAATTAAACTTAAACACCTGGTTGCCTACTTCATCCTCCTTCACAGATGTTAAGTTATGATTTGGCACCCTAAGCTGCCCTTTCAAGATTACGCTGTGCAAATGCAGACATGTAATGCACATGATTTCTCAATTCTTCCACATATTCATGAATTGTAGATGCAATTACCAAGACTTGTTCATTGGTCATGTACAACAAGTGCTGGGGTAGAACCATGTCATAATTTCATGTGGGCTGAGGCTTGTGGAATTTGTTGGCGTTGACCTAATGGCCATTAGTGCCGAAGGGTTTTGCAAATCCCAACAGGACCCTGCTTCAGCCACACATTTGTTCAGAATATCAGTTAGTGATCTATTGCAACATTCAACACCACCTGAAGAAGATGGCAGATAGGAACTATGTAGATTCCTTTTCACTTCCAGACTTTTCCACATCTTGGTCAGCACTGCACTAGTAAAATGACTTCAACGGTCGGATTATTTTCTTTGTGGCAAGCCCTTATAAATTCAAAGAGGTCTAATGCACCTGGTCCGAATGGTTTGGCAAATTCTGTCCTGAAAAAAGATCCAGATAATTGGGCCCGGATTCTCCTGACTCTCTTTGCCCGGGTTTGCCGATTTTGCACTGTGCCTTCGACATGGCAAAGATTGGTGTTAATCCCGGTACATAAGAAAGGAGACCATAGGGAGGTAACCAATTACTGACTTTTGTCCATGTTGGATGCCACGGGCAAGGTTTTTGCAACACTGGTACTTAGAGAGCTGGAGACCTGGGTAGTTGCAGAACAAGTTCTTCATCTTGCCCAGACAGGATTTAGACCTGGTGCCAGCACCACTCATAACATCGGAGTGCTGGATTCATTGATAAATACCACACTGAGTAACAAAGAAGCTACTTTATATATGGTATTTGTAGACTTCACTAGCGCGTTTGACCAGGTAATAAGAGAGAAACTTTGGTCTAAGCTGACTAGCCTTAATTGTCCCAGCTGGTTAGTTCAGATTCTAAAAGCATTGCATAGCGATAACAGTTCTAAGGTTGGACTTAACAACGAAGGTGCAGTGAGTGAACCCATTAGTATTAACATGGGTGTAAAGCAGGGATGTGTAGCGGCACCCACGCTATATAATCTTTACATCTCTGACTTACTCCAACATATGGGATTAAAGTCAAACTGCCCCCTAAATTGGGGACTATTCCAATAGCAGGTATGCTCTATGCAGATGTTTGTTTTGTTTGTTTGTTTGTTTGTTTGTTTTATTCATTTATAATGCGCACCAGACCCAAAGGTAAGAGGGTGCAGCAGTACAGGATATGCGAAGATTAGGTTACAAAGTTACAAGTTACATAGCATTATGAATATAGACAAGTCAAAGCATGATACATTACATTATATACAGGATATTATACAATGATTGCCTGTAGTGTACACTAGACATTGAATTATGGGCAGTCAGAAGCAGAACACTTTGCTGTATAAAGGCTGTATCTATGGTACAGGCGAGTGGGTGGGAGGGAGGCATTGTCTAGCTGGTTGATTGCTTCAGATGATTGATGTAGTCCGATCTGAATTTGAAGTAGGATTTCTTAGCCCATATAGTGTGGGGCAGTGAGTTCCATATTTTGGCCGCCTGGACGGGGAAGCTGGAGCCTCCGGCCTTGGTCAATTTGAATCCTCCAATCTCCCTATCTCCACCCATGCTCGCAATCTAGGCATTCTATTTGACTCCTCTCTCACCTTCTCGCAACACATTTCACTCACCTCCCGCTCCTGTCGATACCACCTCTACAATATTCGCAAAATCTGTCCCTCCCTCACATTCCACGCTACCAAACTCCTAATCTCCTCTCTCATCTTTTCCCGCCTCTTCTACTGCTCCTCTCTAATCTTCGGACTTCCCGCATCTCAGCTTGCCCCTCTTAAATCCATATACGACTCTACTATTCATACCCTTTGTCTCCTTACCTCCCGCGACTCCATCTCCTCCTCGCTCTCTCACCTTTGCTGGCTACCTTTCCACCTGCAACTAAAATTCCACTTTCTCTGCCTTGTTTTCAAACCCCTCCATGGTCTTGCCCCTCCTTATCTCTCCTCCCTTCTCTCCTTCTACTCCCCCTCTCGCTCCCTTCGTTCCGCTGACCACTTCCTTCTCAATGTACCTCCTTCCCCCTGTGCTTCCTCCCGGTTCCGCTCCTTCCAACTCCTTACTCCTCTGCACTGGAACTCTCTCCCCCTCTAAATCCACTCTTCCACTACCCTCACCTCATTTCGCACTTCCCTTAAATCCCTCCTCCTCCATTCCCCACCTTGAAGCCCCCCTGCCCTCTCTACTCCCCCCTGTTTTTGCCCTCTTTTAATTCCTCTCTCCCTTCTCCCATTACACTCTCTCTCCCTTCCTTTCACACTCACTCAATCCTTCTCCTGCCCCCCCTTACCACTCCTATTCCCACTTCCTTTCACTCATTCAATCCTTCTCCTGTCTCCCCTCAACACTCCTATTCCCAATCCACACCCCCACCTCAGTTAATTGCTATTTGCACTGTTTTGTTGAATGATTCAAGTTGTAATTTTTGCTCACAATGTTATTTGTTGTTATTACTCTGTATTTTGTTGTTCCATTGTACAGCGCCTTGGTGTAAAGCGCTCTATAAATCAATCAATCAATCAATACGTGTGTTGGCATTAGATACTCTAGAGGATCTTGAGGAGCTTCTTTCTGCAAATCTATCAGAAAGATAGGGAGGGGCCACATTGTTCAAGGCTTTGTGTGTAAGGGACGTGACTTTCAGTAAGATTTTATCTTGGGTCGACAGCCAGTTGTTATTGCGCCTTATCATAGAGATATGTGAGCGTTTAGATATGCCAAGGGCTTTTCTCAGGGCATTGTTTTGTAGGATTTGTATTCTATGTGGGATGCATTTGTTGGCTCCGATATAGAGAGCATTACAATAATCAAGTCTACATAAGAGGAGAGCTCTAGCTAGAATCATACAGTTATCATCTGAGATGAAATGTTTACCAGCTCTGATGAGCTTACATGTGTAAGCTGTGGCCGAGGCTAGGGAGTTCACCTGTTTGTTGAGGGAGAGGGTGGCATCTAGATAGAATCCTAGAGTGTTCACTTCTTTAGCTACCTTGATACTATTTCTGTCAATCTCAAAGGCAAGGAATTCCTGGCCTAATTTTTTCAGAGTGGAGTGTGTGTCCAGAATGATTCATTCTGTTTTTTCATCATTCAGGCATAGACCGTGAGTTGCCATCCATGCCTGGATGATGAGATACACCCTATTTACCAAGGCCAAATCCTTGTTTTAATCCCCTGAAAGTGGGAGGAGGATCTGGGTGTCATCTGCATAGTTAGTGTAGGTGATTCCAAGAAGGTCCAGATCATCAAAAAGGGGTTTAGTAAATATGTTGTATAGTGTAGGAGATACACAGGAGCCCTAGGGAACTCCGCACATGATGGGGATCGGGTCCGCTGCATCTGAAAGGTAGAACACCCACATGGTCCTTTCGGTAAGGAAAGATTCCACCCATGTTATGGCTTCTTCTGTGAAATGTGCAGCAGAGTTTAGGTGGTTGCAGAGGACTTTAGGATCTACAAGGTCGAATGCGGCCGAGAGATCTAAGAGTAAGAAGAGTGCTGTTTGGCCTTTGTCTCTTAGCTCATCGATTTGGGCTTTCAAATCGATGAGAGCGGTCTCGGTCCGTTGTTGTGGGCAGAAGCCAAAATGCCTTGTTCCTATGAGCTTATGGTGTTCCAGGAATTTTTGGATTTGGGTATATGCTATCTTGTCCAAGATTTTTAACAGGAAGGGGACTGTCGTAATGGGGCGGTAGTTGGTAGGGATGAGAGGGGTCTAAGGATTGTATTTTTAAGTAACGGCAGAACCCAGGATTGTTTCAGGTTAGAGGGCACCGTGCCTGAGGTAAATGAAGCATTTACGAGCTTAGATATGAAGGGGGAGAGCTCTCTAGCAGCATCTTTTATAAGTTGTGCGGGACATAGGTCGCCTTGACAGTTGGAAGGTTTAAGAGAGAGGATGACTTTTTCCACCTCCAGGGTAGATGTTTTGGTGAATCTGAATTGGATCATATTGTTTTGTTCCAAAGAGGGTGGGTTGGTGCTAGGTATTGTCGGTTGATTGAGTGTTGCTTTCTTAGCCGCTATTTTCTTTTGAAGCATGGTAACTTTGTTGGTTAGAGCTTGTTGTATATCCGTACACCAGGCTTCGTCTTTTATGCATATATCTTGTATGGGAGTAGGCGACTCTAATTCCTTTAAGATTGAAAACAGCTCCCTCATACTCGAGTTGGCCACAGATATATGTTTGTTATATGAATTACGTTTGGCCAGGATAATTTCCTTCTTGTAATGTGAGGACATTTCTGTAAATTTGTTTTTATGGTCTTCTGATGGGGTAATTCTCCAAGAGGATTCACAGCTTCTATTAAGTTGACGGAGGTCTTTCAGTTCAGGGTGAACCATTTATGAATGTGGGCGTTAGATTTGTATGATTTTATTGTATTTTATTGATTTTATTTAATCTCCATTAATAATGAATATAGAAATTGGAAAAGATCATTTAAGTCAAGTATCTTCCAGCAAGATGGCGAAGCTATGTTAAGGTTAATGAGTCAGAGAAACTCAAGACATTTTTGGGCTATTTTAGGGGCTAAGCAAGCAGGTGGGAAACCAATCTTCTGTAATACAAGAACAGTCATGGGTGGACCATTTTTCGGTGGTATATGGGTCTGCAGGCTCTGATATAGATATCAATTGGGAAACTGTTTACTGTTCACTCTCGTACACTAAAGCTGATATAGAGCTTTTAATAAGGAGCTCTTCCACATCGAGAGCAGCTGTGCCAAATGAGCCGAGTAACTGCACATTGAAAATTAATCCATCATTGTGGGCCATCTGCTTAAATTACTTTTTGATCAAATTATTAGAACAAAACGGCTCCCAGAGTCATGGAAAAATTCAATCACAATTCCAATTTTCAAAAAAGGTGATAGACTCCTAGCAGTGAATTATAGCCAATTTCACTATTAGATGCTGATAGTAAAATCTTTGTCGGCTTAATTCTAAGGGAGTTAGAAGAGTGGGCCAAATTAAATGGCATAATTCCAAAACAACAAACCGGCTTCAGAAAGGGACTATCTACCTCCCTGAGTGGTCTGATTCTTAGTTGTTTGAATGGAGATGTGGGAAATAAACATGGCAAACCCCTCTTTGGAGCTTGGATTGATCTTACCCAAGCCTTTGACACAGTCAATCGGTCTCTTATGTGGAAGAAACTGCATGCCTGGGGAGTTCCATCACACTTGCTCTCTGTCCTAGTTGAACTCCATCAAAACACTAGAATGAGAGTAAGAATCTCTAAAAGTGGACAATTAACAGCCCCAATACGGGTAGAGAGAGCGGTGCGCCAAGGTTGCTTGATAGCGCCTCTCTTGTTTATTCTCTTTATGGCTGATATAGTATTGGACTTTAAAGATAATGGGCTAATACAACCATGGATCGGCTCAACTAAAATTAATTGGTTGGCATTTGCCGATGACGTGGTGATACTGGACCACTCACAGGTCGGCCTTCAGAGATTATTCCATACACTCGATTTATATGCCCAAAAGAACGATTTTAAGATTAATCCGATGACATTTTGTAAATTTTCTATTCATCCGCTGATAAAATTCTATATAGGAAAAGTGATCCCGATCATTCTGTATACTATGGATACAAATTTACTTGCATTGGATGTGAATTGGGACTGGATTGAATCAAAACTTTGGAAAGCAACATTATCCCTTCCAAATTGTGTTCCAATTGTCTCTGTGAGGTTTGAATTGGGGCTTTCCTCTTTAAGATCGTGGCTGGAGTGGAAATGGATTTCCTGTCCATCCTGCTCCAGGATAATGCAAACACATTTCTTGAAAAACTAAGGCTGAAATGTCGAGATCTACTAGACAATTTAGACTGTACA
Source organism: Ambystoma mexicanum (assembly GCF_040938575.1). Lineage (NCBI taxonomy): Eukaryota > Metazoa > Chordata > Amphibia > Caudata > Ambystomatidae > Ambystoma > Ambystoma mexicanum. Next base: position 339,032,392 of record NC_090934.1, on the reverse strand, counting down.
GCAGATATGTTGATCCAAACCCAATGAAAGTGAAAGATAGCCTGAAAAGGTGGGATTGGGTGACCACGGGAGAGAGGATAACAAAACTATCACAATCTTTTTCCAGTATGGGTAGAAAAAGGACAAGTCTTCCCCCATACTTTGAAAAATATCCGGATCCATGCTCCAGGGATATCTTTTTGACGTTCAGACTTAATTTACTACCTAATCTGGAAATTCAATCAGCCAGAGATTTAATTCAATCTGGGAACAGTTGTATGAAATGTGATGCCAATGAATGTCAAACACTAAAACATCTGGTAATTAAGTGCACGGGTACAAGGGAGATGAGAATTTTGAGACTGAGAAGATTTGTATATGATATCATCTGGCTAGATACGGAGGAATTTTGGTGCAGGTCTTCCTGTGGGGCTGAAACATTTTTAACAGCTGCAATGGTAAGACTACTGAGAGATTTAAAGCTAGACAATTATCAAAGGGAACCTAGATGAGAGTTGTAATTTTATTAATATGTTAGTTTTATTTTTCTTCTTTTTCTTTGATATATGTTCAAATGTATTTAGATGAAATATGTATTGTTCTTCTTTTAATTCTCTGTCGTTAAATGTTTTGTATGTAAAGAAAAGTGTAAAAAGTCATATACTTTGGCTAATGCACAATAAATTAAAAAAATAAAATAAAATAATACAGGGAAATAGACCTCTATTAAAAGCTTTAACCACTGGGGCATAACACTTGAATCTATTCCTGACTATTAAAGAAGAGAGATCTTCCAATACTTGTGGAGCTGAAAAAGGTCCCCCACTGTTTAGAGCTAAGAATGCATGATCACTCAAATCTTTACTCCATAAAATTTGTGACATACAGAAAATATGGACTTTGCTATATAAACAATCTATTTTGATTCCATAATTCCTCTGGATCACATTGATTTACTTTGGATATCCCCATTCACATTCCCATTGACTTTAGTCAAATTCCAACCCATCATAAACTCTGCCCAGGATCCCTTTTTATTGTCAGTAAGTATGTTTTTCGTTCTATCACATCAACTAAATCGAGGCATAAACAATTCATGTCTCCTACGTTTAGGACTAGGTCCAAATCAAACTTCACTTTCCACACGGTTAATAGGTCACTCATTCTTTCTATCAACTTTTCCACAATATTCACTAGGTTCCAATAAATGATTGTCAATAAAACATCACTTCTACCATGCAGTCCCTACCATGACAATCTTACTACCAAAAGGCCAAAGCAAGTAGCTTCAATACACTCTACCTTTGTCCATTTTGTGTTATTTACTGCTGTTACTGCTGTTAATAAACCACCAAAAGATCTTTCTAGCGGGCCTTTACTTGCCCTTTGAAAAATTACTGTGAAACCATCCACAACTGGGGATTCAAAGAGCCACACCTCTTGTGAAAGGATGATGTTAAAATCCTTTAAATTTGGGAAGCATACCATCTGCTTAAAGAATTATTGTGGCCCCTGGTATTCTACGATAGGACAGTATGACTGGAATCACTAAGTACAATACTTGAAAGGCTCACCCTCTTTTCCGTTTGATTTTATTGAGTGGGATAACCATGACCAATCATCAGCCATTGTATATGTTCCAATTGTGCCATTCTCACTTGCCTATGACCATTAATATCAATGTTGCACCGAATTTTCAGTTTTCAATATTTGAGGTCGAACATCTTCTCTGTTGCTTGCAAGTCTGAGGTATAGGATTTACCACACTTCAGGCATTGTATAGATTTACTATGGGGAAGTAAATCATACCCCAATAATACAAAGGTTTCTGTCTCAGCCAACAACATATTGTAAACAATTCTTGAAAGTATGTGCAAAACCACCAGATCCGTTCTCTTTTCATCAATACATTGTACTTGAGCCACATAATTATAATGTATCATTCCCAAACAGGGCACTGCAGAGAATAACATTATGTCGATTTAGATTCGTAGGAACTGTGTACAGAATACATCTTCAAGACAAAGAATTAAATGCATTGCAGACTTCACACTTGAGTAGGTAATGCACTTTGTCCTAATATTCAATTGTTTATTAACATTTTGTATGTTGCAGCTCATAGTATTATCACGAGGAGAGACATCCTCAGCAATTTCAGATGTGGCCCTACAGCCCCTTGTACCAGCTGATAATTTTTCCTGATTTGTTCTAGTCATTAATGGGCCCGAGAACACATTGTTGTATGTGAAGGTTTTGTCAAGAATCGTATAATGTCCACATATGTTTTATGCCCTCCCTTTAGCTGCATTCTCTTTTTCTTTTACTTTTTCATACCCTAATAACGATTTATTTCCCAAGGCATGGCTCGTGATTCATCGCAATGCTGTTGAATTGTGCATTTTGTCTTTTTCCTGTTAAACGCCTGTGAGCACAGAGCACATATTATTTTCTGCGATAACATCTCTTTTTGTTTCTTTTTGGTGTTAGCACTGGTATCCTTACCAGCCATGTTTAGTCAGCTTTCGTGCTTCTGAGATTTTGATCTAAACTTACATCAACACGCAAAATGATGGTCTTTTCCTTCCCTGTTGTCTGCAACTTAGAATTTTCAAACAAACTGGCGAGGTTAACTCAGCCTCAGGAGAACCTGGCAATTGTTAATGATCAGGTGACACACTGCCAGCTAATTCACTCACAATTACTTATATATGAGAGGTCCCAGTCAGATCCTTTTCCTCTCCTCAGCATCATTCTGACCTGTTTTCTTATAAAGGTCAATGAAGACTCAATTTGTTTTAAAGGAGGTAGTGCGTATCCTTACTTCCTCCCTAATGTCACTGTATAGACCCACTCAAGAGTCCAACACCAGGTTAAGGGATTGATATGGATGTTGGGCCTAGTCATTAAATAATGCACACTTTCCCTTTGGTGTCCGTACACATGTTTGATGACAAAACAGATTTTCTTTAAAAATCGGATTAGAAGAGTGCTGCGAAAAGATTATTGATGAATTTAAAAGAGAGCACATTGAACCATTACCTCATATGATAGATGTAATTAAACCGTTTTCTTGTCATAGATATTTTTAGTGTGGCAAGTGACTCAATATCAAGGAACACTGGAGAAATTGATATAGAACCGGATCTGGGGAGGATAGCTCAGGGGCAGCATGCTCGCCTTGGAAGACGACACAGAGCACCACAGGTTCGATCCCCGGGTCCTCGCTTAGAAACCTCTGCGTATTAAGCAGGTTATAAATAACCTATCATATCATATCATAAAGCAGGATGAGCGTTAGCATTTATCACCATAGGGACGGCTCCCGCTATACATTTTTTCACATTTATAAATAGATTAGCATAGTTATTTTCATAATGATTCACTGTTCACAATTGTGAGGGATCTCTGTAAAAACTATTGATGGTCAGTTCCAATGGCGACTGATCTCCAAGAATTAACCCAGGAAAATAGATTGTAAGATCTGTCTTACTGTGCAGATTGTATGATTTTTACCTTGGCATTTAGAATTTCTTAGTGCTTCTAAAAGAATTAAAAGACTCACCACACACCCCACTGCACTCAGTTGCAATCAACTGCAGCAATTGCATTTTCCTGTGCTCTTCGATACATGCAGAGGGTGTTTTTAAAATGTTTAACCTTGTCAGGTGAGCACAATTAGAGTTCACAATTCACCATGCCACTGAAACACCTCCTTTCCAGAAAACACTGCAGAAAATAAGCTTTCTTATGCATGTCTTTGTCCTCAACTGGACACCTATAGGGACTGTAGGCAAACATATATCCAGACCACTGTCACCATATGCAGGAATATGTGCTTCTCTGCAAACACTTGTATAATCTTGTTACCAAGATGTAGAGAATTCGTTCATATGCTATGTTTTTACCCTGGGACCCCTGGCTAGAGATCTGCAAGACTTAGTGCTGAGCTAAGCACACTAGATTTACCACTGACAGTACCAGATGCACCAAACTTCACAATCTATGTATCACAAAATAAACAGACCACACCATAATAAGTCACAAACGGTTTCTATAATTGTGCCCTGAGGCATTTTATAAACCTTCGTTTAGCAAAACAGAATAATAAAATGCAGAGAGAAAAATCACTATTGCATCTTATAATACGTGCAAGAAATAGGTAGAAAGATCTAAATACAGCTTTGCAAAAATTAGGTTTTCATATCCTGTCAGTGCATTTATATTCATAGTACATTGGCATAGACTTCCTCAATATCCCCCATCAAGACAATGATTTCTCTTTCACGCCCAACGAAACTGCCTTCTCTTTTAGCAAACTTGGCATAACACATGCATTTTCATATGCAACCTTGAAACTTGACTGCTAAACTATAGCAGTGCTGCAAACTCCCCCTTTCTTACAAGTGACTATTTGTGCACAGGACAAACACATTTGTGTTCCGGTGCATAGAGAACTGTAATATATATATGGAGATTTCTTGACACGGGATGTGGTGTATATTTAATACTACAGTAATAACAGAAGCTAGCAAGGATGTAATATGAGCCCCACTGGACTCGGCTCAGTAGCAAGGTGTTTTCTTTCAATCTGGTCACAATGTTTTCTTCCGTGACAGCATTTCGTGAGCACACGAGCCGGAGGATTGCATGTGAGGATGACCTCACATGGCTGGAATGCTACAAGAACCAATGGGTTTTTGCCCTTTTTTGGCCTCATTTTACACTTCACTAATTAGAGTAATGTTATCACTAATTCATTTGTCTCTTTTATTTTGTCACTTATGCCCATCAAGAGTTCAGTGCCACTTTGTCTGCACGGCTGGACCCTCTTTCATTTCACTGCCACTGTCCCTCTCTCGATCAGCTGCCACCAGGACTACAGCCAGCTCTCATCCAGCCTGCATCTCCCTCCTCTGCAGCGAGCACAGCTCCTGACTCAGACTTCAGTCTCACAGCCCATAGCCAGTTAGCCCCGATCTCCTTAATTTTCATTTTTTTTCCTCTCCTCTTCTGTCTCTCTTCGCTCCTTCTATGGCCAGATCCCTCCCTTCCTCTGGCTTATATGCTCTCTTCCCTTCACCTCCCCTTTTTATATACCTTACTAGAGATCCTTTACTGCTTTATCCACCCATTCTTCCATAACATTATGATGTCATTTATAATGTTTCTAGTCAACACCGCCCATCTTTAGCCAACACCCAGGAACTTTCCAAACCTTTCCTGTTTCCTTGAAGTGACCTTTGTAAAGCACTTTTACTCCAGTCCGGATGAACTGTGCAACATAGCATCCTTTTTCCTGTTTAAACAAAGGAGCTGTCTTTGCTAAACATGTTTTGCTTTCTCATTGCGCTCTGGACCTCACATCCCCAAAGCACACTGCAGTTCAGCTTTCAAATCTTGTATTTATTTTCTAGACCAGCATTGCAGTTTGTTTTCATGCACCGCCAGCATACAATATGGGCTATGAGCCAAGCAAACCCACTCATCTCAATAATTACTAATATTAGTCTTGTTAAGCTTAGTCATTAGTACTATTGATATTTAGTCATTTCAATGGTTGTTAGCACCCTACACTACACTGTGCATTGACAAATTCAAATAACCCCTCTATACATTGCCCTCAACACCTCACATCATTACTAAATCACACACCTAACACATGCTGCAACATTAGCATCATTTCTAAAGTGGTACACACAACCTCCTTCGGAAGTCAGTGGTGGCGCTAAAATTAATGCATAGTTGTAATTCATGGCCTTTCTGTAGGGAGTGAATAAACGAGGGCCTCTAGAGAAACAGTAATCCTAGCTGTACCTCCACCACCCATGTGATCCTCAGACTTGTAAGGATGTGTGAGAACGTAGGTTCCTTTTTTTCCACTTAACAATAGATTAGCAACAATTATTTACAGAACCGATCATCAACAAATGTCCATGTCAATTCAAATATTTGTTGTTTTTTAAAAAGTTTTACCAAGCTTAATAACTCAACAATAAACCATTCATTCATATATGAGAGGATGTGGTCTGTTAAATATCGCAGTAACCACGTCCTTGTAAAAATAAGATATATAGTTTGGTGCAAGATATATAGTTGATCACAGATTTAAAATAATTTGCAATAATGGTCCTAGGAATACATTTCAATCATTTTCCATACCAAGGAATAAAATGCAAAAATTATGTGTAGGTCAAGGATATACAGAGGCTGAAGAACTGGGGATATCATGGAAGAATTGTAGAGAAGGGATGGAAAATGTACAGTTTCTTTCTGTAGAATCAAACAAACATGGGCCTTAAAACAAATGTGCCCCACTCAACTGAATGTTCTCTGTGTCAGCAGCCAACAAGGCAAGCATCATAATGTGTAAACTGATCATATGCACTATCACCCACACAATGATGGATGCTATGGACACAGACATGATGACCAAGCCCATTTCTGATCAATTTCCCCAAGTGTAAACATCTCCATCTGTCAAACCCATCTCACTCATTGTGACATTGTTCTGACGTATATTCAATTTGATTGTATGCATGTTTTTGTGTTTCAATAAATACGTAATGTCAGGATCTGTGGAAATGTATTCCTTTCGAAAAGCTAAATATTTTCTAATTTACCTTCAGACAAGTCCCCATCAACATGAAACAATGTTAAACCCCTGATGGTCACCACGGTATCTTGGCGTATAGACATAAGGAACACAGTGTATTGTAATAGCTTAACACCAAATGAACCATGATTGAGATGGGTGACCATAAAATGTGTTGCAAAAGTACTGACCAGCCACCTGTGTTTAATTAATTTGGCATATGCCAATTCTTCAAGTTTTGGGTTACTTATAGACTAAAAAGGGAAGAAGGGGCGTGTTAGCGAAAAAGAGATTCCTCTGTTGACACCCAGCTCCAGGGGCGCTGGTGAGGGAAATGAGTTAGCAATCTTAATCAGAAGAGGGACAGGTTAAGTACTAAACACATCACATATTTCAATCTTTTTAATTCTTTTTTTACCTGAAAAGAAACCTAAGCATTATATATATTTCTAACAACAATAAACATGTACATGTCTTACATTTTCTTTTTTTGTGTGAATACATACTTTCATTCACTCTTTCACTCACACCATGCCGTACACCCCGACTTACCTGCTGCAATAAATCCCTTCATCCCTTGTTTGAGCTACTTACCTTACCACTTTACTGACATACTCATCTTGATATAGATGGAACTGTTACACCTCTCATTGGTATCTCCAGTCCATTTCAGCCTCCTGATTTCATGTTTCAGGTGTAATGGTTTTATCTGATTCACGCGGACAAATTGTTCAACAGCCAGATCTCCTTCCTTCATCATAATCCTGTAGTCAAGGGACAAAACCCTGTCCACAATTTTGTATGGGCCACACCAAGATGCCAGGAATTTAACATTTTTAATTTTGCATTTTGTAAAATTAAACTTAAACACCTGGTTGCCTACTTCATCCTCCTTCACAGATGTTAAGTTATGATTTGGCACCCTAACCTGCCCTTTCAAGATTCTGCTGTGCAAATGCAGACATGTAATGCACATGATTTCTCAATTCTTCCACATATTCATGAATTGTAGATGCAAGTACCAAGACTTGTTCATTGGTCATGTACAACAAGTGCTGGGGTAGAACCATGTCATAATTTCATGTGGGCTGAGGCTTGTGGAATTTGGTGGCGTTGACCTAATGGCCATTAGTGCCGAAGGGTTTTGCAAATCCCAACAGGACCCTGCTTCAGCCACACATTTGTTCAGAATATCAGTTAGTGATCTATTGCAACATTCAACACCACCTGAAGAAGATGGCAGATAGGAACTATGTAGATTCCTTTTCACATCCAGACTTTGCCACATCTTGGTCAGCACTGCACTAGTAAAATGACTTCAACGGTCGGATTATTTCCTTTGTGGCAAACGAAATCTAGAAAATATGTGATTCACCAGCAACGTTTGCACATTGCATTCAGGTGCTGGAATGCACTCCAACCATTCAGACATTAAACAGGTAACTGTGAACATGTATCTGTTTCCCTGTGCTGATCTTTGGACTGTACCAATGAAATCTATCTGCAAATCTGACCAGGGTAGTGTCAGACCTCTTTTCATTAATGGCGCTCTATGTGTTGGAGAGGCAGGCTGAAATAGTGCTAACACCAGACATTCCCGAGTATACAACTCCACATCTTGCGACATATGTGGCCAATAAGCATATTCCTTTAATATTTCCAATGTTTTCATTGAACCACTGTGTCCTGCTATTATTACATCATGGGCATGATGTAGCAGCACACCCCTAAATGACAAGGGTACCACCCACTGGATTTGACCTGACACAGAATCTCAAACCAATAGTCAATTTTGCAATTGAAATATCTTTTTAACACTACCCTCAATTCTTCTCTCCCTTTGCAGTCCTCCTCTGTTAAAGGATTTTGCTCTGCATCTGGCAAATGATTGTAAAACAGACCTAAAATAGGGGGTCAGCTTTTTGTGCCTTGATTAAGTCCTGGTCAGACTTATCAAAACTCCACTGCACCCCGGCTGATCAACTGTTACCTGAGATTTGGAACGTGTTAACACATCCACTTGGATCTCACCGAGCAAGTGCTCCATGGGAAATAACTCCCGATCCCCGCCCCAATTTTGCCCAACTGATCTTCTTTGTCATTCCTCTCTTTGGCTTCCCTGGTCTCTTCAGATGGCCTTGTATCTTTCTCCGGTGAATGATCATGTCATTCTCTGAAACAAGATTATCAATGGCCTGAATTTATTTACTGTGTCTGAGTGGCTTTGTGTTATATGTGAAATATCACAAATGTGTGTTAAGGCTGAAAAAAATATGCAACAAACTCCAAATGCACAAAACTGACATTTATCCAAAAGGATTTTTTAAAGAGAAAACTGAACCCCCATAGACATACAGATCATCACATGTGTAAAGCAAATGCTCAATACATAACTACAATAGGACACATGCATGTACAAATTCACCAAAAAATTACACTCTTCAATTTGAAGTGCATATGCAAAAAGGAGTGCAAACAATTGAATCCTATAGTAAAAGATCTAAAACTCATAGTTAGAACTCAAAACAACCCAACATGAATATGAAAGCTGTTGTTTCATTTGGTGTGATAATGAATCAATCAATCAAATCAAAATGGCAATCAATCAGTCTACAAGACGAGACAATGTGTGAATGTTTGTTTTCTATGATGAGCTCATGAAGGGATGTCTCCTGATCTTCCCTAATCTGGTTTCAACCAAGTTACCCTAATAGGGCAGGTTTTCCTCAGGACTTGATTATTTTCTTTCCTTCAATTATGCTTCATTTTCATTTTCATGCGACTCTATCATCTTGCAAATCAAAACACATAAAATTACCTATGTGTTTTAGGAATTCTAGTTCATTAAAGTAATATAATTGTTTAATTGTACTCACTAGTCACAGACTGTACAGTAATTATCATGCCTGGAATTTGAACCTCAAAAAGACCTACAAAAACTGTGATAGTGTATGACCTTACTAGTATACAAGAACCTTTACTTCTTCTATTGTATTGCCTTGTATTTATATCATTAAAAGGTGGAAAAAGATGTAATGAGAAATGCACTTACAGTGGCATGCGTCTCATTTCTTTCTCCCCTTAGATCGCAGTTTTGAATCCCAAGTCTTTGAAACTTTTAGCCAATTCCAATGTGCCAAGTCTTCAAAAATAACCTGGACAAGACTATCATGGGCCTAAATCTGACAAGGTTAAAAAAAATTATAATGGTTATGTGGTGATATTCGGGAAATATTCCCATCAGAGAAACTGAAGATATGGATAATGTTGTGCATTCCTATTAAAATACTTGCCCCACTTACCTGATCCCAGTGGGGAGAAGGTGGGTATGGAACATGTCTTTAAACTGTGGCAGTACTGATCTGTGAAGGAGACGAGCATGCTTACTCTTGGGATGCCAACACATTTGAATCACACATTCCCTATTACTGCCATTCGTTTCAGAATCACCCCTACGTGGTATGCACATCCATCCACATACTTGGTTGGGAGATCCCTGTGCTCTTTTTCATTGAAGGCCTTGTGTGGTGATTGTTCAAATTCAAACAAATGAGTTCCTAACTCTACATCATCAGTGACACCATTGGCTGCACAGTCATGTAAGTCTAACAGCCCTTGAGCAATTGGACTCTTTTTATTCTGCCCATATCTCACTTCCACTGTGATTCCCTGCAATGCCAATGTGCATGATGTGATTCTTGACTGAGCTAAGTTCCTTGACCTGATCCTTTTATTCTGCAAGAATTACAGGGGCTGATGATTAGTCTCAACAATTATCTGTTACCCCTGACTAATGGGACGGAAATGCTGTTATGCCTGCACAGTGGTCAACAGTGCCTTTTCACATTCATTACATTTTGTTTCCACTTGTGACAATGCTTTGCAATGGTTTTGTATGAAAGATGATTAACAAGACAACATGTAAAGTTCATTTTTAAACTAAATAATTTTAATAAAAAAATGGTTTTGTTATTTGAATCATGTTTTTGATATAAGACTGCTGGCATACACTGATCTGTGAACCCTATTTCTATAAATTAATTTTGGTTCTTCTTTGGATAAGCTACATACGGGGCTTTTATCAGTTTGGCTACCACTTCACATCGTTCATTTCCCCATTGTCAGTAGTTTAGTCAATGGTTGTGTAATTTCTGCCTATTCTTCAACTTACTTCCTGTTGTAACCTGTCATCCTAACTAACTCAAGTCCTTCAGATTTATGGAATCGCAACTTTTTTGGATAGCTTCCACATTTTTCCGTTTGTTGATATAACCTGTGCTCTGTCACTTTATGTGCCAAGAAATGTACCCTATTCCTACACCACTGTGCTTTCTGCAATGACAATTTTGCCCCAGGCTTTTGCAACTGGTTGAGCACATGTCTAATTTCATTGAAGCAGCTTTTTATGTCTTCATTGTTGATCAGGCCATCATTCACATAGACCACAGTTCCCCTCTTGGCTGCATCTGGGAGTGCTTTGTTCAGGAAGATCCCAAACTTACTTCTACTATTGATATACACGAAGGGAGCACGATTCCACACATTGTATAAGATTAAACAAAAAGGCAAATTGATTTTGTACATCTTTGGTTAGGGGCACAGACCAATACCCTGCTGTTAGATCCAAGGTAGTAAAATCCTTTGACCCTTTAATCTGTGCAAGGCCTTGATCAATAAATGGAAGTGGACATCCTGACACAGGCATGCTCTTATTTAGTTCTCTCAAGTCTACACACAAATGCCATTGACCATTGGGATTCAGCACACCTAATAAATTTGTATTTGAAGTACTGTGGACAGGTCTAATGATTCCTCTGGACTCAAGTGTTTTTATGATTTCTGCCAAGGACTCTAACCAAGCCAAAGGTAGCCTGTATTGATGCACAAATACAGGCTCCCTACCACATCCGCCCGGTAGTGTAGCAACATGCAAATCAGTATGCCCACAATCATATTAATCTTTGTCAAATTCCTCTTTGAGTTCAATAAATATTTTCCTCAACTGGTATTTCTCTTCTTCATTGGTGCAAGCATCTGCAGCTTGTATTTGCTCATCCACCATCTTAGAGAATTCTGGGAAATCCTCTAAAGGAGGAATCTAAGTGCTTTCTTCTAACTGTGTGGCAGTATCCCTTTGAAGAGATGCCACCCTCAAATATCTTGGCATTTCAGCCTCTACTTCAATTTGCTGTCTTTCCTCCTCATATTCATTCACTTGAAATAGGATGCAATCAGCCTCATAACAACAAATCATATCCTTTGGTTCATAAGGGCATACTGACTGAATTTTAAAAATCCCCTTTGGTTTACAATCCGAAGACTCAGACAGTTCACCCTGTGAGGTGCCATAACTTTCAGGGAAATTCTCAATTACTAGGTCATTAAAATCTACAGTGCATTGTGATTCTTGTATTGACATGCCTAATGGCGCCCCTTCTTCCAAGAGAATGTCCTGACATCCTTTGTTATTCACCAGAATTCTAATGGGACCATTCTCAACTTCCACTAATAGTGTGTATTCACATTCTATCCCATGCTGCCTCATGGCTTCAATGAGACATACAAATGCATCGGGCCCCTTCATTTTCTGTCCCTTCCTGTACTTTAATGCTATCACAAATAATTGTCTTCTGAAAGTAGGAATGGTAACATCCTTCCTCAAGTGCATATGGCATGATTTCTGCACAATGATAAGCTTGCCTTTTATTCTCAAATTTAGGTGCCGCACCACCCAGTCTAAACCAAGAAATCTGAAACCATGCACATTCTGTTCATGATGTCATTGCCACATAGAGTTAGGCTTTAGTTCCCATCATAATCCATACATTGTGATGAATGCTTTTGGACCATATTATGATTTTCAACATGCATCTCCCTACCATTATTTGTCCCAAATCAGGGACATCTTAACCAAAAATGCGCTGATTTTTTATTTTAGAAATTGGTATTTCTTCACTGTTAACCATTTGCTTGAATACCTTCTCATTAATAAAACTAATTTCCAGTTCTATGGCCAAAACTGCCTCAATCATTTCTGGATGCCCATTCACATGCACAGGTATCCAGGCCCGACTTTCTTTCATGTGTATTTCTGCAAATGTTGAAATATACTTTTCCTGATCTGACTCTGAAACCTCACTTTGTTCAAAGTCTTCATCACTTAGATTAAACCACAATGTGTTTTCATCTATCTGTGATTGCCAGTTTTTCTTGGGATCCAAGAAAATCTCTAAAGTTTGTTTTTCTTTTTCTCCTTGGATTTCACCCTGGCACATAAGAATGACAATGACACTAGGTACACAGCCATTCTGAAGATACACTTCCACTGCTCCCCCTGATCTTGTAATGGTGTGGTATTCTTTTGCATTGTTAACTTGGTTCATCACTTTTTTAGGTAACAACAGCTTTTTGGCCGAGGACCACAGCACCCCATTGACCCAATCAATGAGGGGTGACAGTCTCTTGAGGCAATTTGTTCCTGGAAGGAATGGCGTCTCAACAATGGTTGTGACCACCACCTCTTGCCTCAGTCTACGCTGTGTTGACTGGTCACCTGGATACCCTCTGAACTCTATGGGCACCAGTCTCCTCCACGACCTGTAAGCACCTGCACTGCCTCCAGGCCTGCATGCACTTAGGTGATCTATCTGTAACCCTACAGTCCCCTGCTCCTTGCACTACTCAGAGTCGCTCCCCCAGCTGGACTTACTCTGAGCAATTCTGCCCTACTCGCACTTCCCCATTACCTCCCCCTGGCACTTTTCCTCTACCTCTCCCTCCTGCACTTGCATGATTTGAATGACACATGGCTTAGTAAGATTGCTTGTTTCATCCTCCCTATGTCTCCCTACCCTGTCTTGTCATGCCTAGAAACACTTGTGTACAGGTGCGTTATAAATGACTCATCATATCATATCATGTGTTTCCCTACCTTGATGTCAACTTGAGTGGGACCTTCTACCGGTATTTCTTCCTTAAGTAAAATTGTGCACAGAGCCATCAATCTGTCTCAATGTCAGCATCTCTTGTCGGGGTATCCTATAATTTATGCTGTCCAATAGTTTCCTTGACATCGCAGTTTCCTGTGCGCCTGTGTCCACCATTGCAAAAACATTGCATTTCTCTTCAATGGTAACAGGGGCGTAATACCTGTCTTCAGATTCTTCAAGTGTACAAAAGAAGTGTGGATTGGTGCTCAGGGCATCTTTTTTTTAGGCCTGCCTGGCTTCTTGCTAAGCAAAGGGGCATTCAAAATGACATGTTAGCCCCATTTTTGCTCATCTGTTTCAATTTCTCTGTTTATTTTTCTGTCCTGAAAATTCATTTGGAGCTTTGACACTCATCGCCCCTCCTTTTATATCAGGGCTACTACCTGTGTTCTCATCCCATTCCTTTTCTGTTTTTTCCTCATTATTTTGATTTCCTTCACTTACCTCCACTCTGGAGTATAATTGTTTTGTGTCTTCATTTACAATATGTGGCAGAATATCAGCATTTTGTAATTGAAACTTACCTGTCACTTGTACCATGCCTGTCAGCTCTGCCTCTTGGAACATCTGTGGCTGGAAACACTCCTCCTGGAACTCATGTATACATGTTCTTTGTAAAAAGTTCATTTGTGTGGAGATATGATCACTATTAGAATTGTCAGACAATTAAACCCTAACATTTGTTGTCCTATTTGTACCTACTATTCAGGTTGTATGTTCTTTTTAAATTGTTTTCTGACCCTTTGCTCTTTGTTTTCTTCCTGTGTATTCCCCCCTTGCTCCTTTCTCAACTTCTCATACCGCAGTGGTTTGGTTCAATTATATATTTAACCACACTCCCTTCTTGTTTGTGTTCTTCCTTCCTAGGTCATCATTATGTGATTGTTTATTTTGTTGTTTTAAATCGCTAGGCAACTCAGTTTGTTCATTTGATGGTGAATCATTGTCGTTTGTTTTTTCATCTATTAATCATTTGTTGCTGCCCTGTGCAATGTCCTTCTTTTGACATTCTGCATTCTCACTTAGTTGCTGTTTTTTCCTGCACACAGTTTTCCTATCTGCTCAGCCAACATGTTCTCTTGTGCCTCTAAGCACTGGAATCTGTCCAGATTACTAAAATGATCCCCCTGTTCTCTAGACTGGTACTGGTTGAATTCAAATTGATCAGGCCTGTTTCGGCTCCTTTCAGGAGACTGATTTCTGTTTGTGTTTCCCCTCAATTTCTAGGAGAGAGTAGGTGGAGAGAGTGGGCTGACCATCCTCTGCTCATGGTCTCCCTGTGCAGAGAACGGAAGATAAGGATGAGAACTACAGGTTACATTTAGTCTCTCAATTGGTTCATACTGCTCTCTTTGCTGATTTCAATTTTCAACATACATATGTACATATCTTGGCCCACTCTGATTGCCATATACAATTGTAGCAGGGTTAAACCTACTCTGTGCCCCAATGCCTGGTAGGGCCCATTATGCATTTGATTTTGGTGTTATTAAGCCCTACCATGTCATAACGAAACCCCACTTTTGGAGAACTGGCAAGACCTAGGACTAACGTAAGTGTCTCTCTGGTTGTGATCTATAGATTGAAAGACAGTAGCCTGGGATGGTGTGATGTGTCATTCTTTATTTGAGCAGTCTCTAATGTCATGTTATTTCCTGACTTGATTTCTAACACTGTAGGGGCAATCTTTTGCAGTTTTGACTCCTTATTAATACCCTCATGTGAAATTACCTCACAGAATTTGGTCACTTGCTCGAGAATCCATTTCAAACTCCAGTCTCTAGTGAATTCACAAGCTAGCTGGGAGACTACTTCTCATTGCAGGCTGAAGAAAAAAGTGGTCTTGAATTCTATTGAGTCACAGCTAGTGTCAAACCGTGAAAAAGCGCTTTTCAGGTTTTGCAAGAAATGCTTTTTTTGTGTCTTAGATGGAGCAATATGGAGAGAATTATTTTATTAACCTCTTTCATCTCATGATAAATGTTCTTGTTCATTCAAACTTCGTATGTGAGATGAAAATATCTGCCACATTGGGCCTTAGGGATGTCCAGAGTCAGAAATAAACCGACAACAGACTTCAAATGTTCCTCAATGGAAACATCTGAACCTTTCCTAAAAAGCTTAATCAGACTCTTAATATTCTTCATGATTTTTAATAGGCTAAACTGTGCCTCATATTGACCACCCCTTTCCCTGCTCTGAGCAAGCAGGCCCATTCTCGAGCATTGAAAAGTAGCCAGCTCTTGCCGAGTGAACATCAGCTGGTAAACCTTCCAGACTGTGGCTGCATCAAGTCTCAGTGAGATTAATGCCCTGCTGCCCATGGGGATTTGAGAACAGCTCTGTGCTTTTGACACATGCATTTTGTTGTTTTATCTTTCTAAGCTTTGCGTGTAATTTTTGGATTTCCCCATAAAATGCAGAACTCTCTTTTCTCAGTTTAACTATTAACTCATTCATATCTGCAACTTTCATTCTGTAATCATGGATTACTTCCAACTTTATATCATCTTCACGCAACAGCCTAAATAGCTCATCTTCCAAAGACTGTATAGCCTTAGAGTTTTGACAGCTGTGTTTGAGTAGTGCATGCATCTCTGATAAGGCAAGATATCTATCTTTTTTAATACCTTCTACAATAGTCTTTCAATGATCAATTTCCCCTTCACATTCCACCAACTGCCTCTCATTCTGTGCGACTGTATGTTTAAATTGTCATATCTGGTCTTTAAGTGTTCACTATGTTCACCCTGTTTCGAATTCACTTCTAATTGTAAAATTTTCTTGTGCAAAGCTGCCAAGTCACATCGCAATCCTGCAATGATCTCATTATCCTTCATTCACCATTCAGTTAGACTATGTAAAGCAAACCATGCTTTCACACCAAGGCAAATTAAGCTATCAGTTTGTATCTTCTGGTCCTTGGAATTAAAAAGTCTCATTAAACTCGTCTGCAAATCAGTCCCTTCTGCAAACAATTTCTCATGACATTCTTCACTGATCTCTGACACTATTTGCTCTCGACAACATGAAATATTTTCAGATATCCTGGTCACTAAAGCAAACAACTGACAGGCCGATTCATGGAATAATTAGCGCGGCGCAAGTGGGCAAAAACGTGCGAATCGCAGTGGAATAGCGAAAATCGCAGTGCAAGTGCGAAAATCGCACGAAAAGCAGCGCACGTCGATTCATGGAAGTCCGTGCGCGATAAAACCAGCGGATGTGCGATAAAAAGTGCGCCGCGCACGTTGGCGCACAGGCCATCTAACAGCGTGCGCCAGGTCACAGCGAAAATCGCACAGGCCACAGCGAAATTCGCACATAGCGCGGCGCACGCAACAAAAGTAGGAGGAACACGGGCGTAACACTCGGAATGGGGAACAACTTGCAAAAACGTGGGCGTCACGGGGGAAGTACAGGGCACAAGTGCGCGGAACGCCCACACGCTCGCCTACAACACGTATTCATGGAATAGAATAGGGCAAAAAAGCGCATGCTCAAACCAGCGCACAGGCACAAACACGACCGCCACAAGAAAGCAGGCGGTAGCGTCTCTGCGGCTGTAAGAAATGTGCGCCAAAAGGTGCGCCAACAAATAGCACCCATCTACTGCCATGATGAATGTCCTATACTGTGGCCCTCCAGGACAAATGACGTGCAAAGGGGTACCCACAAACACGGACACGCTGACAAAAAATACGTGTGCGTGTATACCGGGGTGCGCGGGAAGTCTCACACGCGATTTGGCCGGGTACGTGGATTTCAGGGGTGCGCGGGAAGTTCCACATGCGATTCCATCAGGGTAGGTGTATTTCAGGGGTGCGCGGGAAGTTCCACACGCGATTCCATCAGGGCGCGTGTATTTCAGGGGTGCGTGGGAAGTTCCACACGCGAATAGCCTGGACGCGTGTATTTCAGGGGTGCGCGGGAAGTTCCACACGCGAATAGCCTGGGGCGTGTATTTCAAGGGTGCGCGGGAAGTTCCACACGCGAATAGCCTGGGCGCGTGTATTTCAGGGGTGCGCGGGAAGTCCCACATGCGATTACAGCAGGGTACGTGTATTTCAGGGGTGCGCAGGAAGTTCCACACGCAAATAGCCTGGGCGCGTGTATTTCAGGGGTGCGCGGGAAGTTCCACACGCGAATAGCCTGGGCGCGTGTATTTCAGGGGTGCGCAGGAAGTTCCACACGCGAATAGCCTGAGCGCGTGTATTTCAGGGGTGTGCGGGAAGTCCCACACACGATTACAGAAGGGTACGTGTATTTCAGGGGTGCGCGGGAAGTTCCACACGCGAATAGCCTGGGCGCGTGTATTTCAGGGGTGCGCAGGAAGTCCCACACGCGATTACAGCAGGGTACGTGTATTTCAGGGGTGCGCGGGAATTTCCACACGCGAATAGCCTGGGCGCGTGTATTTCAGGGGTGTGCGGGAAGTCCCACACGCGATTACAGCAGGGTACGTGTATTTCAGGGGTGCGCAGGAATTATCACACGCGATTTGGCTTGGTACGTGTATTACAGGGGTGCGTGGGAAGTTACACACGCGATTAGGCTGGGTGGGTCCTCACAGGTGTTCCCTGTACACCCTCGACGGCCCCTGCAGGCAGCCCACAAAACAGGGGACTACCCTGCACACCTGCTCATGTCTCCCACCACCCCCACCCCCCACCATCCAGGGGCACCCTCCACCAGGCCCCAACTCATGTCTCCCACCACCCCCACCCCCCAGCAGTGCAGGGGCAGCCTCCACCAGGCCCCCACTCATGTCCCCTATCACCCCCACCCCCCGCCACCAGGGGCACCCTCCACCAGGCCCCCACTCATGTCTCCCACCACCCCCACCCCCCCAGTCACCAGGGGCACCCTCCACCAGGCCCCCACTCATGTCTCCCACCACCCCCACCCCCCACCATCCAGGGGCACCCTCCACCAGGCCCCCACTCATGTCTCCCACCACCCCCACCCCCCCAGTCACCAGGGGCACCCTCCACCAGGCCCCCACTCATGTCTCCCACCACCCCCACCCCCCACCATCCAGGGGCAGCCTCCACCAGGCCCACACTCATGTCTCCCACCACCCCCACCCCCCACCATCCAGGGGCACCCTCCACCAGGCCCCCACTCATGTCTCCCACCACCCCCACCCCCCAGCAGTGCAGGGGCAGCCTCCACCAGGCCCCCACTCATGTCTCCCACAACCCCCACCCCCCACCAGCCAGGGGCAGCCTCCACCAGGCCCCCACTCATGTCTCCCACCTCCCCCACCCCCCTGCCACCATGGGCACCCTCCACCAGGCCCCCACTCATGTCTCCCACCACCCCCACCCCCCACCATCCAGGGGCACCCTCCACCAGGCCCCCACTCATGTCTCCCACCACCCCCACCCCCCCAGTCACCAGGGGCACCCTCCACCAGGCCCCCACTCATGTCTCCCACCACCCCCACCCCCCACCATCCAGGGGAAGCCTCCACCAGGCCCCCACTCATGTCTCCCACAACCCCCACCCCCCACCAGCCAGGGGCAGCCTCCACCAGGCCCCCACTCATGTCTCCCACCTCCCCCCTGCCACCATGGGCACCCTCCACCAGGCCCCCACTCATGTCTCCCACCACCCCCACCCCCCAGCAGTGCAGGGGCAGCCTCCACCAGGCCCCCACCCATGTCTCCCACCACCCCCACCCCCCATAATCCAGGGGCAGCCTCCACCAGGCCCCCACTCATGTCTTCCACCACCCCCACCCCCCTGCCACCATGGGCACCCTCCACCAGGCCCCCACTCATGTCTCCCACCCCCCCCACCCCCCAACAGTGCAGGGGCAGCCTCCACCAGGCCCCCACCCATGTCTCCCACCACCCCCACCCCCCAGCAGTGCAGGGGCAGCCTCCACCAGGCCCCCACTCATGTCTCCCACCACCCCCACCCCCCAGCAGTGCAGGGGCAGCCTCCACCAGGCCCCCACTCATGTCTCCCACCACCCCCACCCCCCATAATCCAGGGGCAACCTCCACCAGGCCCCCACTCATGTCTCCCACCACCCCCACCCCCCAGCAGTGCAGGGGCAGCCTCCACCAGGCCCCCACCCATGTCTCCCACCACCCCCACCCCCCAGCAGTGCAGGGGCAGCCTCCACCAGGCCCCCACTCATGTCTCCCACCACCCCCACCCCCCAGCAGTGCAGGGGCAGCCTCCACCAGGCCCCCACTCATGTCTCCCACCACCCCCACCCCCCTGCCACCATGGGCACCCTCCACCAGGCCCCCACTCATGTCTCCCACCACCCCCACCCCCCAGCAGTGCAGGGGCAGCCTCCACCAGGCCCCCACCCATGTCTCCCACCACCCCCACCCCCCAGCAGTGCAGGGGCAGCCTCCACCAGGCCCCCACTCATGTCTCCCACCACCCCCACCCCCCAGCAGTGCAGGGGCAGCCTCCACCAGGCCCCCACTCATGTCCCCTATCACCCCCACCCCCCCGCCACCAGGGGCACCCTCCACCAGGCCCCCACTCATGTCTCCCACCACCCCCACCCCCCCAGTCACCAGGGGCACCCTCCACCAGGCCCCCACTCAGGTCTCCCACCACCCCCACCCCCCACCATCCAGGGGCACCCTCCACCAGGCCCCCACTCATGTCTCCCACCACCCCCACCCCTCCAGTCACCAGGGGCACCCTCCACCAGGCCCCCACTCATGTCTCCCACCACCCCCACCCCCCACCATCCAGGGGCAGCCTCCACCAGGCCCCCACTCATGTCTCCCACCACCCCCACCCCCCTGCCACCATGGGCACCCTCCACCAGGCCCCCACTGATGTCTCCCACCACCCCCACCCCCCAGCAGTGCAGGGGCAGCCCCCACCAGGCCCCCACTCATGTCCCCTATCACCCCCACCCCCCGCCACCAGGAGCACCCTCCACCAGGCCCCCACTCATGTCTCCCACCACCCCCACCCCCCCAGTCACCAGGGGCAGCCTCCACCAGGCCCCCACTCATGTCTCCCACCACCCCCACCCCCCACCATCCAGGGGCAGCCTCCACCAGGCCCCCACTCATGTCTCCCACCACCCTCACCCCCATGCCACCATGGGCACCCTCCACCAGGCCCCCACTCATGTCTCCCACCACCCCCACCCCCCAGCAGTGCAGGGGCAGCCTCCACCAGGCCCCCACCCATGTCTCCCACCACCCCCACCCCCCAGCAGTGCAGGGGCAGCCTCCACCAGGCCCCCACTCATGTCTCCCACCACCCCCACCCCCCAGCAGTGCAGGGGCAGCCTCCACCAGGCCCCCACTCATGTCTCCCACCACCCCCACCCCCCACCATCCAGGGGCAGCCTCCACCAGGCCCCCACTCATGTCTCCCACCACCCCCACCCCCCTGCCACCATGGGCAACCTCCACCAGGCCCCCACTCATGTCTCCCACCACCCCCACCCCCCAGCAGTGCAGGGGCAGCCTCCACCAGGCCCCCACCCATGTCTCCCACCACCCCCACCCCCCAGCAGTGCAGGGGCAGCCTCCACCAGGCCCCCACTCATGTCTCCCACCACCCCCACCCCCCAGCAGTGCAGGGGCAGCCTCCACCAGGCCCCCACTCATGTCTCCCACCACCCCCAGCCCCCTGCCACCATG
Source organism: Ambystoma mexicanum (assembly GCF_040938575.1). Lineage (NCBI taxonomy): Eukaryota > Metazoa > Chordata > Amphibia > Caudata > Ambystomatidae > Ambystoma > Ambystoma mexicanum. The sequence continues at coordinate 339,011,195 of NC_090934.1, read as the reverse complement.
GGCACCCTCCACCAGGCCCCCACTCATGTCTCCCACCACCCCCACCCCCCAGCAGTGCAGGGGCAGCTTCCACCAGGCCCCCACCCATGTCTCCCACCACCCCCACCCCCCAGCAGTGCAGGGGCAGCCTCCACCAGGCCCCCACTCATGTCTGCCACCACCCCCACCCCCCAGCAGTGCAGGGGCAGCCTCCACCAGGCCCCCACTCATGTCCCCTATCACCCCCACCCCCCCGCCACCAGGGGCACCCTCCACCAGGCCCCCACTCATGTCTCCCACCACCCCCACCCCCCCAGTCACCAGGGGCACCCTCCACCAGGCCCCCACTCATGTCTCCCACCACCCCCACCCCCGACCATCGATGGGCACCCTCCACCAGGCCCCCACTCATGTCTCCCACCACCCCCACCCCCCCAGTCACCAGGGGCACCCTCCACCAGGCCCCCACTCATGTCTCCCACCACCCCCACCCCCCACCATCCAGGGGCAGCCTCCACCAGGCCCCCACTCATGTCTCCCACCACCCCCACCCCCCTGCCACCATGGGCACCCTCCACCAGGCCCCCACTCATGTCTCCCACCACCCCCACCCCCCAGCAGTGCAGGGGCAGCCCCCACCAGGCCCCCACTCATGTCCCCTATCACCCCCACCCCCCCGCCACGAGGGGCACCCTCCACCAGGCCCCCACTCATGTCTCCCACCACCCCACCCCCCCAGTCACCAGGGGCAGCCTCCACCAGGCCCCCACTCATGTCTCCCACCACCCCCACCACCCTGCCACCATGGGCAACCTCCACCAGGCCCCCACTCATGTCTCCCACCACCTCCACCCCCCAGCAGTGCAGGGGCAGCCTCCACCAGGCCCCCACCCATGTCTCCCACCACCCCCACCCCCCAGCAGTGCAGGGGCAGCCTCCACCAGGCCCCCGCTCATGTCTCCCACCACCCCCACCCCCCAGCAGTGCAGGGGCAGCCTCCACCAGGCCCCCACCCATGTCTCCCACCACCCCCACCCCCCGTCACCAGGGGCAGCCTCCACCAGGCCCCCACTCATGTCTCCCACCACCCCCACCCCCCACCATCCAGGGGCAGCCTCCACCAGGCCCCCACTCATGTCTCCCACCACCCCCACCCCCCTGCCACCATGGGCACCCTCCACAAGGCCCCCACTCATGACTCCCACCACCCCCACCCCCCAGCAGTGCAGGGGCAGCCTCCACCAGGCCCCCACTCATGTCTCCCACCACCCCCACCCCCCAGCAGTGCAGGGGCAGCCCCCACCAGGCCCCCACTCATGTCCCCTATCACCCCCACCCCCCGCCACCAGGGGCACCCTCCACCAGGCCCCCACCCATGTCTCCCACCACCCCCACCCCCTGCCACCATGGGCACCCTCCACCAGGCCCCCACTCATGTCTCCCACCTCCCCCACCCCCCAGCAGTGCAGGGGCAGCCGCCACCAAGCCCCCACTCATGTCTCCCACCACCCCCACCCCCCAGCAGTGCAGGGGCAGCCTCCACCAGGCCCCCACCCATGTCTCCCACCACCCCCACCCCCCCAGTCACCAGGGGCAGCCTCCACCAGGCCCCCACTCATGTCTCCCGCCACCCCCACCCCCCACCATCCAGGGGCAGCCTCCACCAGGCCCCCACTCATGTCTCCCACCACCCCCACCCCCCTGCCACCATGGGCAACCTCCACCAGGCCCCCACTCATGTCTCCCACCAACCCCACCCCTCACCATCCAGGGGCAGCCTCCACCAGGCCCCCACTCATTTCTCCCACCACCCCCACCCCCCTGCCACCATGGGCACCCTCCACCAGGCCCCCACTCATATCTCCCACCACCCCCACCCCCCAGCAGTGCAGGGGCAGCCTCCACCAGGCCCCCACTCTTGTCTCCCACCACCCCCACCCCCCAGCAGTGCAGGGGCAGCCCCCACCAGGCCCCCACTCATGTCCCCTATCACCCCCACCCCCCCGCCACCAGGGGCACCCTCCACCAGGCCCCCACCCATGTCTCCCACCACCCCCACCCCCCAGCAGTGCAGGGGCATCCTCCACCAGGCACCCACACATGTCCCCCTGCCCCCAGGTCCTGACGATACTCAATCATGGCAGTAATGGGCAGCATACCCAGCACAAACACCCAGGCAAGGATTGCATCCACCCACATAGTGAATGCAATTACATGATACAACCCCAATGGCAAGTATGTAAATGAACACATGTCCGTCACACACACATACACAACGGGTGCAAGTGAATGTCAAAACCCATATCATGACATGTATGAAACCAATGAGAAAATACCACAAGTGAAAGTTAAAAAACATGTATTAAAGATGAAAAATAAGTAAACAAATCAAACATACAACAATGGGGATAACAAAATAAATGGTCCATGTCCGAGAACAAATGTAAAAATAAAAAAAACAAAGTAATCCAAAAACAAATGTTGTCCAAAGCAATGTCATGTGGAAGGAAAATAATGAAAAACCATTTCCTCATGGTGAACACAATAATCAATAAAAAAAATGTTTCTTCAAAAAGCAAACTATATACACGAATATTCCAGGGTCCATGATCCCAACACCATAAATGAAAGCTAACACTACCTAATGAAAAAAATATCTGCAAAAAAGTGACCATTGTCCGAGCGGTCCAAAAAAATAAAAATGAATAAAGGAAACATAACACTAACTAACTAAATAACTATATACAAAGGCAGCGGGCAAGTCCTGCGGCTCACTCGGTGATGTTGCTGGCCAGGGCATCATCGAACACCATGTCGATGTCCTGGAGGCGGGACTCTGTCCTGGCCCCGAGGTCTCGCAGGGATAACCCCATGTTCAGCTCAAACTCCCTGCGAGCTTCCTCGAGGCACTCAGCCCGCCTCAACGCCCGACGCATGGAGAACTCCGCCCTGACCATGGTGAGCCGCTCCTCTTCCGCCCGCTGCCGCTCCGCACCTATCCGATGGACCAACTGCTCCCACACGGAAGACACCACCATCCCAGGGTTGCCCTGCCCTCCGGCCGATGCCTGCCCCTCTGATCTTGATGGCCCCGAGCCATGATGCCTCCCACGTCGAGCCTGCTGCTGCCTCCCACGCCACTGCCTCTGCCAGCACGACGGCATCCAGGCTGATGGAAACCACCGACGCCGTCGTGCACGTGCCCTGCCCCATGATGCTGTCACATCTTCCATCTGCTGGGGTCCAGTTGCTGTGTTGTCCACCCCTGCTGGACCTCCGACTCCCAACTGTGGCAGGGATGGGATCCCCACCGAGCTGGCTGCATTGGTCGGGGCAGGTCCACAGGGGGCCCTGGTGGCATCTGGGCCGGAAGACGGCAAGGAGAACGACTGGTGTATAGCCTGCACAGAGGAGGAGAGGGCCGCCAGATTGGCCAACACATGCAGCAAACCCCCGAACATGGGCGATCCCAATTGGGCCACGTCGGCACGGTGCACTTCGTGATGACGTGCGTGCTCCTCCCGGGAAGCATGCACGGCATCACGAATCACAGCCGTGCGCATCGTGACCCCAATCAGGACCTTCTCCACACGGCCAGGGGTTCCCACGTCCGCAGGTGGAGGGGAGTCAGGTGACATGGACATCCCCTCTACCTGCGGACGGGCCTGGGACGGGGCATCCATGCTGGTGCATGGTGGTGCACTCACAGGGTCAGGGACATGCACAGGCCCCTCCACGGTGACCTGTGCTGCCTCCTGCCCCTGGCCCTGGACTGCACCACTTGCACCAGCAGGGATGCCCCCACCAGGCCCCATGTGTGCCCCAGTGGCGGCCTCCTCCTCCTCTGTGCAAACCACCAACCTGGATGGCTCCTCACCGTCTCCCACCGTAGCAGGCCCCTGTGGGGGCTCACCCACCCCTTCCGCTGCAGCCGTGGGGGCATCCTCGCCGCCTTGCTCCACAGCGCCGTCTCCGCCCTCTTCTTCACTAGCCGCTGCGTAGAGGGAGACAAAGAACACAAGCATCAGGGTACTGTACAATGGTCCCCTAGACAGGAAGCAATAGCAGATGAGCACCACTGTCAAAGTACACTTCCATCATGTCCCTCCACAACACATGGGTCAGTCCAGGCAAAACACACACAGTAACAGGTATGGTGCATGCCATGGACATTTCCATGCATGTCCAATGGACTCTTGAAACATTCAATGATATGTAACTCACATGCATCATGGCTCATGCCTATCACATGCACACACTTCACCTCAGTCACATCCATCTGGCCCCAAACACACCAAACACAGCGGATACAAGGGTAATTTGGCTGCTTCACTGAATCTGTGCATTGTCACACACATGTGTCATGCATCCATGGCATGCACAAGTCACAGACACGCAGGTCAGGCACACAGACATGGCTACCATATATGTACCTGGCATCAGCACCCATCCCTCACCCCCACCCATGTCCAGGTACAGAGACTGGCATGCTCTCATGTTCAAAATCTGCATAGGGCTCCCCATGCGGCATTTGAACACATGCAACAACCATGTGGGTCACACATCACTGGTCGCACATGCATTACTATGATGTCCCTGCACACATACATGCATACATGGCCTATGGCACACATACAGGCAAGTATCATAGAACCAGCACACCGCAACATGCCCTGTCTCACACAGTAATGCTTGGACACTTACCGCTCAACTCCAGACGGGCCTCCCTCTCAAGGATCTGGGCGTTGAGCGCTGGGCGTACGCGTTCCAGGACCCTCATCTGGATGGAACTCATGCGGCCCCGGCCCCCCTCCACGAGGCGCCGGGCCTTCACAAGGGTCCTGGACCTCAAGTCCTCCCAGCGCTTCTTGATCTTCAGGACGTTGCGGGTTGCCACCCCCTCCGCGTTGATGGCAACCACAAGGTCGGCCCAGATCCTCTCCCGTCCTTCCTTGCTGGCGCGGGACGATCCAAAGAGGGCATCATACTGCCCCAGGACATGCTCCACCAGGACACCAACTTCAGTGGCAGTGAAGCTGGTGCCCCTCTGCCCCTCTGGCCTGGGGTTGCCACTGGTGCCAGATGTGGAAGTGCCCGACATGGCAACCCCAGAGGCAGGTGTGGGTGGGCAACTGGGTCCTGGGGCTGGGCTGTGGAGCGATGTAATCCCAGTCGGGAGTCTTCAGTTCCAGCAGGGGTGGACACAGCAACTGGACCCCTGCAGATGGCTGATGTGCAGGCACCAAATGGCAGGGCACGGTGGCAGCAGGCAGGCAGGCAGGCAGGCAGCAGCAGATGGCACGTGGGAGGCTGCTCGGGGCACTGGGGGGCAGTAACTCGGCCTTCTGGGCAGGAGCGTGGTCTTCCGTGTGTTTTCACGTGGCCAGCTTGATACGGAGTGATTTGGCACGTGAAAATCCGGCACGTCAGCGTGAAATCCGAGGAAAGGCCCTTAGCGCGTAAGCGCGTCAGCACGCATACGCGATTCTATTGGACCAGAGTCCCTCAGCGCGTAAGCGCGTCTGTGACGTGACCCGCACGGGTGTTCCCCACTCAGCACGTGATGACGGAGCACACGTGGAAATACTGCACGTCAGCGTGTAATTGGACAAAAGTGCGCGTACACACGATTGGCCTATGTACGTGTATTTCATGGGTGCGCGGGCACTTACACACGCAAGTACATCAGCGCACCTGTATCCCGTGGTGCGTGGGAATTTCCACACGCTATTGGACTGGGAACTGGATTCCAGGGGTGCGCGGGTCACACGCTCGCCTAGAACACGCGCAAAGCATAAATTTGCGCACTTTTACAATAACAAGCTCAGACGCCAGGATGAACATACCTTTCCTAGCAGCAGTGGCAGTGTGCTACCAAAGGAGGAGGAGGAGGATAGTCAGGGCCAGAATATTCACACCCAGAACCAGCCTTTTCGGGATGCCTGATGACCAGGTGTATGGGAGGTACAGGTTTCCACCACACATAATACTGGACCTGGTGAGTGAGTGGGAGGATGACCTCACATCACCCACCCTGTGCTCCCAAGCACTCAGCCCCCTGGAGAAGGTCCTCAATGTACTGCACTTCTTAGCCACTGGATCATTTCAGCGGACAAGTGCCATAGTGGGTGGGGTGTCACAGGCCACCCAGTCACGCTGCCTACACCAGGTCTTGAACATCATCACTGCACGCCCATCAGTCCGCAGGCACATATACCTGCCCAGAACACCTGCAGAAAGGCATGCTGCCGCCCTGGATTTTTACGGTGTGGCACGATTCCCCAAAGTGCTAGGTGCCATCGACTGCACCCATGTGGCTCTACGTCCCCCCAGGGCATCTATAGGAACCGCAAGCACTGGCATTCCATCAACGTGCAGGTAGCATGTAATGCCAAGGGAATCATCACCTCAGTATATGCCAACTATCCCGGGTCCACCCACGACAGCTTCATTTACCGAATGTCCACCCTAAGCCGGGACCTAGAAGCTGGGCGGCATGGCGATACATGGCTGCTTGGTGAGTATGTATGCCACTGCACATGCATGCATGTTGGATACTGAGCAAGGTCACAACCCCACCAATGATACCAATCACCACCTCCACAGGGGACAGTGCCTACCCTCTCAGCCCCCACATGATGACGCCAATTCGGAACCCCACCACGCCACCCGAGGTAAGATATAATACAGCCCACATTACGACCCGGGGCATAGTGGAGCGCACATTCGGAGTGCTAAAGTCACGCTTTCGCTCCCTTGACCGTTCTGGCGGCCAGCTGTTATACGCTCCCCCAATAGTGTACAGGATCATAGTGGCAGCATGTGTCCTGCACAACGTTGCAACACGCCGGGGCCTGGCCGTGGACATGGTGGTGGCCCCACATCCCCAACCACATGCACAGCCGCTGCGCATGGGAGGGGAAAGGGCATGGGGGGAGGCAGCCCGTACACAGCTAGTGGCTAATTACTTCACATAGAAATCACACCCCTGTGGAGTGCACACTGCCCTGGCACATTCCATCTGACAATCAATGATGACTCAACCTGACACTGATCCTGAATGTCTGGAGAATGAACCGTGAATACCATATCAGCCTGAGATTGTTCACCTGGAAGTGTCACAATGTGTGCATCCCTACCCACACAGACACCACCAATGCAGTTTTGTGGAGTTACACATTCAAGCAGCTAAAAAGAATACCCACTTGCAAAATGCAACAAGAGGACAGTGCCATGTCAGCCAACCCAACCCCAGCACCACCACATGACACACCGTGCCATGTCATGCTATTTGCAGGTAAACAAAGTAATCCCCACAACATGACACTAGTGTCACTATGTACAGTGTCCCTATTAGAAACCTGCAACACCTGAAATGCTCACAGCAATGCCGGACCAACAACATACTTGAGCACGTACTACCATTAACATGACATCACAAATGTTACATATTAGTAGTCTCACCACCTGGAAATGCCTGCACTCCCACCACTACCAACTGTGCAGTGTTGGCGCCATGTAGAGTTGTAGGTGCACTGCTGCCAACATGGACCCCATCTCCAGACTAGAGGTCCTTGTGTAGACATGAGGAAGGGACCTGCAAATTGGGAGGTAGACACAGAAGATGAGTTACACATCAATGCAACATGCAGTGTACAACACAACAGCAATATGCACTAGGAATGTATACACAGTATTGACTACAGACTGCCCACACAGCTCATGGGAGTCCAACGTCACTGTGTAATTCACTGTCACTTGGGCACACCCTTTGCAAGCCCATGGAAACGGGAAGCAGGAGGGGTGTGTGTGACTCAAACCCAAGCATCTGAACCAAATACATTACAAGCCTGCATGTGCCCAGCCACAATGCAGCGTATGCCCACAGGAACAACGGAAGCCAACAAATCGTCCCAAAAAAATAGGGAATAAAATAAATAAAAATAAAAATAAAAATAAGAAACAATCAAAAATGGCCATTGATGGGCCCGGGAGGGTTGGGGAGGCCACCCAGGAGGTCCGAGGACAGGATGCACACCAGAACCCACCTGCGTGGATCCTGGGAAAATAAAACACCTCCATGGGCTCATGGCCCACACGGCTACCCTATTGTGGGAGTATCACTGCTGTCGCTATTATCACCCTGTGCAGCTGCATCTGGAGGTGGTTGCACTTTAGGAGGCAGCCCACGCAAGGCCCTAGTCTGCTCCTCCATGGCTGCAAGCATGCGGGTGTGGTAGGTCTGGTTCTGGAGGATGAGTGTGCGGAGGTCCCCATGCAACAACTCACGGGATGCCCGGACCTCCGCCCTCGTTGCCTGCATCTCAGCTGAGAGCGTACGGGTGAGACGCTCCAGCTGCTGTTCTGTCCTTTGGTGTGTTGAAGCCTCAAGCTCAACAAGAGTCGTCCTGAGGTGAAGGAGCTCCTGCCTCAGGGCTTGCCTGTGGCCCTGGGACTCAATGGAGATGGCCTCCTGCAGAGTCGCCAGTGCCGCCCGCCTGTCCCTGTTGGACCCCAACATGTCCTCCCTGTGTGACTGGCAGATGGAGTCGGTTGCCTGCTCTAGTCGCTCCATCAGCCTTTCTGGGGGGACAATGGAAGTGGCCACCCTATCCATGGCCTGAGCCATCATCTCGGATGATGCAGCCTGTTGGGTTGCCATACCGTAAATGGATTGCTCTCATGCGGTATTGCCAGGTGGCGTACGGCCACCACGTCAGCGGGCACCACACCTGTCTGGGGCAAGGCGAACTGCGCCTTGCTGTGCCGGCACTGCCTGAGGCTGCAGGACTGCATTCACCCTCTGATCTGCTGGCCCAGGAACAGGATCAGATGTCGCGGAGTGTGACCCTGCATCCGTAACCACCAAAGGCGTAGCTGCCAACACTGACATCCCCATGGAGGGTTCTGACCCTGGTGCAGGTGGGTGAGACAGAACAGAATCCCTCCCTGGAACACTCACCTGCGACGGCACGTAGGTCTCATCCGAATCAACACCTGAGTACAGCTCGGGGGAGGTGCAGCCAGAGACACCCCTTGAGAGCACGACCTGCAGCACTTGTGGGTTCTCCCCCACCACCACACCACGTCCCTCTCTGGTGGTTGGTCGGCCCTCGGACCCCTCCTGGGTCTGCACCATCTCCACAACCCCAGCAGTATCAGGTGCGTCTTCCCCTGCAAAGACATGAAAACAAAGAAATGGAAACAGGCATTAGCACCATGGCACACAATGAGGGCTGAGAAGCAAGAGAACCAGTACTTGATTGACACATGTCCCACATGACTAAAACCCTCCCATGCATGCACCCTCACTCCGTATGAAGTGCAGGCAAATGGCACACACTGATGACACCAAGATGGAAGATGAACACATTTTCTGCATGCTGCCTGGCAGTGGCATCACACATTGGCCTGTGATTGCCAGGTGAAACACACATGCCATCACACAGATGGCATGTACCATTGCTATTGAGTGAAGATGGAGAGGAGGGCAGCACCTATTCATTCAGTCCAGTTCCCACATGTAATTGCTTTTCTAATTCTAACAGGTCAGATTTTTCACCTGGAGCTGCCAGTCTGAAATGGTCCAATTGCACAGGGACATGTGTGTACAAATGATATCCAGGTAACAAAGTCACTCCACTTTACCATAGCCATGTCAGACATGTGACTAGTGGACAGCGACATGGCTAGTAAAAGTGGGGGAATGCAAACAATCTGACTGAATGAACAGTGAAAAATAAGCAACTATGTTGTGGCAAGGTGACACTTCAAGGGCAACTGGCGTGCAGTTGGGCTAGATGTCTACTGTTGGCAGAAGGGATACTGCTATGGCCAAATGCAGCTGCGCAGGAAGTATTGCATGAAGCACATGGCTGACCCATGCGACTCAGGCGCACACACTCTCACCTGGCACACAAACAGAAGCCCTCACACACACACCATGCACATGGATGACACACACATGCATGTGCACTCACCGGACAATTCCTCGTAATCAGCCAGATCTCCCACGCCTTGGATCTGTTCCTCCGTGACGTAGGTCCCAGCGACTGACTCATGCGGAGTGAGTTCCATGTCTACTACTGGAGACCCACCTCCAGTCACTAGAGTTGCGCCATGACTTGAGGCCAGCTTACTCTTTACCCTGCGCTTTAGGTCATTCCAGCGCTTATAGCAATCATTGGCTGTGCGCCTCACGATTCCAAGGGCACTTACGATGTCCACAACGGTCTGCCAGTGTGCCTGGCGTTGTGCAGGTGTGGTCTTGGATCCTGCAACAATGACCATCTCGTTGTCATGTCCGGACACATACTCGACAAGTGCATTCAGTTCGTCATCCGTGAAGCTGGGCTTCCTGGACGGGCCGGACTGTGTAGCCGTGTCTGGGGCATCAGCCTGTTCCGGACGAGCACTCTTCCTCTTCCGCTTGGAAGGTGGTGGTGATCCTGAGTGTCCTGCACCGCTCTGGACACTAGGGGCAGGAGCCCTGTGCAGAAGCCCTCATCAGGAGTGTGGGATTTCACACTCAGCATGGGAGTTGGTGCAGGCATTGGCTCTAGTGTGATGGTGTCAGGGGGAATGTCAGCAGCATGGACTAGGACCGACACTGTCCTGGCTGGGTGTGTGAGGGCTGGGGTGGATGGAGCCGCAGCTGCCCCTGCAGCCTCTCCGCCCTGCCTCCTTGGTGCAGCAGATGACCTTGCTGCCCCAGATCCATGTGGCATGATGGCATCAACGTGCACCAGCTCACGTGTCGTAGCCCTGCTGACCTGGAAGTCAGCCATGGAGTCAGCCAGGTCTGGTGCCACAATGGGCTGGTCCAACAAGGGCTGAGCATGGATGGTGTCAGCCACATCAGCCTCAACGGGAGGGGGGGAGGGGGGGGGTTATGGGTGCCCGTGACTGGTCCTCCACACATGGGGGGACAGGCTCACCCTGCAAGTTATGACCACGTCCCCTACCGGATCCACCACGGCCACCACTTGTGGCTCTTCCACCTTTGCCACCCTTACGGAATCCTGGCCTCCCAGCCATGGCACTGATGTTAATGTGCGTATGGGAGTGGATGTAGACTATTGTCCTGGGCAATTGGGGGTCAAAGGAGTTGGGTACCAGATGGTAATTGTACCCTAGTGCTCTAGCAAGGCTGAATGTAACCCCTGGGGAAAGATGACGGGTCACGCAACGCACAGGAGGCCCAAAAAAGGGAGATGACGTGCACGCAACCCCTCCTAGACCACGTGTGCAGAAAGAAAAACCTGCACTACGCTGTGGCACCCAGTAACACAAGAATGACCGTATGCGTGTCACACGAAGCCTAGAATGACCTCTGAAGGGGTAGGCTACACACGGGGCAAGCACAGATGTTAGATACGTGCGTGACTCACCGTCTGCCAGGTAAAAGAGCGTGAAAAATGAGCGCGTTTGGTTGGCAACACCCCCGCCAAAAGAAGATATGTACGCTGTCTGAGGAGACAGGACAACAGTAGAAGGGAACACTGTTTGAGGGAACAGGCCCAGGTAAACCAGTACAAGAGAAAAAATAGAAAAAGCTGTCAGAGGTAACAGGGAGTACGAACTTGAAACGCCGTGAAGTAAATCGCGTGTGAAACGACAAGAAGTACAGAATTCACCCACTCGCTCTCCACGAAAAGCAGTACAAGGAATTGGTGTTCTACACGTACCTTATATGCAGGCACACACGTACAGCGTCACTTACGCGGCGTGTACGTGCTAGGCCCATTCCCACCAATTACACGCTTTGTCACTTCTGCGTGTAGGTCCATTTGCACCAATTACACGCTTTGTCACTTCTGCGTGTATGTCCATTTGCACCAATTACACACTTTGACACTTCTGCGTGTAGGTCCATTTGCACCAATTACACGCTTTGACACTTCTGCGTGTAGGGCTATTTCCACCAATAACACGCTTTGATACTCGGACGTGTCACGCAACTTTTTCCTACGCGTGCACGTGACTTCATAGACGCGCATACGCGTTTACGCGCTAAGGGCCTTTCATCGATTTACACGCAGACGTGTGGGATTTTCACGTGCAAAATCACTCACTACGTATCAAGCTGTCCACGCGTTCACACACGAAAGACCACGCTCCTGCCCAGGAGGCCAAATTACTGCCCCCCAGAGCCCTGAGCACGCTCCCACCTGCCATCTGCTGCTGACTGACTGCCTGCTGCCCACGTGCCCTGCCATTTGCTGCCTGCACATCAGCCAGGGGTGCTGTTGCTGTGACCACCCCTGCTGGAACCAAAGGCTCCCGACTGCTTTTCCGTCGGCCCACAGCCCAGCCCCAGGACCCAGATGCCCACCCACTCCTGCCTCTGGGGTTGCCATGTCGGGCACTACAACATCTGGCACCAGTGGCAACCCCCGGCCAAGGAGGCAGAGGGGCACCAGCTTCAGTGCCAGGGAAGTTGGTGTCCTGGTGGAGGATGCCCCTGGTGGCTGGGGGGTGGGGGTGGTGGGAGACATGGGTTGGACATGGGTGGGGGCCTGCTGGCAGGTGCCCCACAGCGCTGGGGGGTGGGGGTGGTAGGAGACATGGGTGGGGGCCTGGTGGAGGGTGCCCCTGCACTGCTGGGGGGTGGGGGTGATAGGGGACATGGGTGGGGGCCTGGTGGAGGGTGCCCCTGCACTGCTGGGGGGTGGGGTGGTAGGAGACATGGATGGGGGCCTGGTGGAGGGTGCCCCTGGTGGCTGGGGGGTGGGGGTGGTGGGAGACATGAGTGGGGGCCTGGTGGAGGGTGCCCCTGGTGGCGGGGGGGTGGAGGTGATAGGGGACATGAGTGGGGGCCTGGTGGAGGGTGCCCCTGCACTGCTGGGGGGTGGGGGTGGTGGGAGACATGGATGGGGGCCTGGTGGAGGGTGCCCCTGGTGGCGGGGGGGTGGGGGTGATAGGGGACATGAGTGGGGGCGTGGTGGAGGCTGCCCCTGCACTGCTGGGGGGTGGGGGTGGTGGGAGACATGAGTGGGGGCCTGGTGGAGGGTGCCCCTGGTGGCTGGGGGTGGGGGTGGTGGGAGACATGGGTGGGGGCCTGGTGGAGGGTGCCCCTGGATGCTGGGGGGTGGTGGTGGTGGGAGACATGAGTGGGGGCCTGGTGGAGGGTGCCCCTGGTGGCTGGGGGGTGGGGGTGATAGAGGACATGAGTGGGGGCCTGGTGGAGGGTGCCCCTGCACTGCTGGGGGGTGGGGGTGATAGGGGACATGGGTGGGGGCCTGGTGGAGGGTGCCCCTGCACTGCTGGGGGGTGGGGGTGGTGGGAGACATGGATGGGGGCCTGGTGGAGGGTGCCCCTGGTGGCTGGGGGGTGCTGGTGGTGGGAGACATGGATGGGGGCCTTGTGAAGGGTGCCCCTGGTGGCGGGGGGGCTGGGGGTGATAGGGGACATGAGTGGGGGCCTGGTGGAGGGTGCCCCTGCACTGCTGGGGGGTGGGGGTGGTGGGAGACATGGATGGGGCCTGGTGGAGGGTGCCCTTGGTGGCGGGGGGGGTGGGGGTGATAGGGGACATGAGTGGGGGCCTGGTGGAGGGTGCCCCTGCACTGCTGGGGGGTGGGGGTGGTGGGAGACATGGATGGGGGCCTGGTGGAGGGTGCCCCTGGTGGCAGGGGGGTGGGGGTGATAGGGGACATGAGTGGGGTCCTGGTGGAGGCTGCCCCTGCACTGCTGGGGGGTGGGGGTGGTGGGAGACATGAGTGGGGGCCTGGTGGAGGGTGCGCCTGGTGGCTGGGGGGTGGGGGTGGTGGGAGACATGGGTGGGGGCCTGGTGGAGGGTGCCCCTGGATGCTGGGGGGTGGGGGTGGTGGGAGACATGAGTGGGGGCCTGGTGGAGGGTGCCCCTGGTGGCTGGGGGGTGGGGGTGGTGGGAGACATGGGTGGGAGCCTGGTGGAGGGTGCCCCTGGATGCTGGGGGGTGGGGGTGGTGGGAGACATGGATGGGGGCCTGGTGGAGGGTGCCCCTGGTGGCTGGGGGGTGGTGGTGGTGGGAGACATGGATGGGGGCCTTGTGAAGGGTGCCCCTGGTGGCGGGGGGGTGGGGGTGATAGGGGACATGATTGGGGGCATGGTGGAGGCTGCCCCTGCACTGCTGGGGGGTGGTGGTGGTGGGAGACATGAGTGGGGGCCTGGTGGAGGGTGCCCCTGGTGGATGGGGGGTGGGGGTGATAGGGGACATGAGTGGGGGCCTGGTGGAGGGTGCCCCTGCACTGCTGGGGGGTGGGGGTGATAGGGGACATGGGTGGGGGCCTGGTGGAGGGTGCCCCTGCACTGCTGGGGGGTGGGGGTGGTGGGAGACATGGATGGGGGCCTGGTGGAGGGTGCCCCTGGTGGCTGGGGGGTGGTGGTGGTGGGAGACATGGATGGGGGCCTTGTGAAGGGTGCCCCTGGTGGCGGGGGGGTGGGGGTGATAGGGGACATGAGTGGGGGCCTGGTGGAGGGTTCCCCTGCACTGCTGGGGGGTGGGGGTGGTGGGAGACATGGATGGGGGCCTGGTGGAGGGTGCCCCTGGTGGCGGGGGGGTGGGGGTGATAGGGGACATGAGTGGGGGCCTGGTGGAGGCTGCCCCTGCACCTCTTGGGGGTTGGGGGTGGTGGGAGACATGAGTGGGGGCCTGATGGAGGGTGCCCCTGGTGGCTGGGGGATGGGGGTGGTGGGAGACATGGGTGGGGGCCTGGTGGAGGGTGCCCCTGGATGCTGGGGTTGGGGGTGGTGGGAGACATGAGTGGGGGCCTGGTGGAGGGTGCCCCTGGTGGCTGGGGGGTGGGGGTGGTGGGAGACATGGGTGGGAGCCTGGTGGAGGGTGCCCCTGGATGCTGGGGGGTGGGGGTGGTGGGAGACATGGATGGGGGCCTGGTGGAGGGTGCCCCTGGTGGCTGGGGGGTGGTGGTGGTGGGAGATATGGATGGGGGCATTGTGAAGGGTGCCCCTGGTGGCGGGGGGTGGGGGTGATAGGGGACATGAGTGGGGGCGTGGTGGAGGCTGCCCCTGCACTGCTGGGGGGTGGTGTTGGTGGGAGACATGAGTGGGGGCCTGGTGGAGGGTGCCCCTGGTGGCTGGGGGGTGGGGGTGATAGGGGACATGAGTGGGGGCCTGGTGGAGGGTGCCACTGCACTGCTGGGGGTTGGGGGTGATAGGGGACATGGGTGGGGGCCTGGTGGAGGGTGCCCCTGCACTGCTGGGGGGTGGGGGTGGTGGGAGACATGGATGGGGGCCTGGTGGAGGGTGCCCCTGGTGGCTGGGGGGTGGTGGTGGTGGGAGACATGGATGGGGGCCTTGTGAAGGGTGCCCCTGGTGGCGAGGGGGGTGGGGGTGATAGGGGACATGAGTGCGGGGCCTGGTGGAGGGTGCCCCTGCACTGCTGGGGGGTGGGGGTGGTGGGAGACATGGATGGGGGCCTGGTGGAGGGTGCCCCTGGTGGCGGGGGGTGGGGGTGATAGGGGACATGAGTGGGGGCCTGGTGGAGGCTGCCCCTGCACTGCTGGGGGGTGGGGGTGGTGGGAGACATGAGTGGGGGCCTGGTGGAGGGTGCCCCTGGTGGCTGGGGGGTGGGGGTGGTGGGAGACATGGGTGGGGGCCTGGTGGAGGGTGCCCCTGGATGCTGGGGGGTGGTGGTGGTGGGAGACATGAGTGGGGGCCTGGTGGAGGGTGCCCCTGGTGGCAGGGGGGTGGGGGTGATAGGGGACATGAGTGGGGGCCTGGTGGAGGGTGCCCCTGCACTGCTGGGGGGTGGGGGTGGTGGGAGACATGGATGGGGGCCTGGTGGAGGGTGCCCCTGGTGGCGGGGGGGTGGGGGTGATAGGGGACATGAGTGGGGGCGTGGTGGAGGCTGCCCCTGCACTGCTGGGGGTGGGGGTGGTGGGAGACATGAGTGGGGGCCTGGTGGAGGGTGCCCCTGGTGGCTGGGGGGTGGGGGTGGTGGGAGACATGGGTGGGGGCCTGGTGGAGGGTGCCCCTGGATGCTGGGGGGTGGTGGTGGTGGGAGACATGAGTGGGGGCCTGGTGGAGGGTGCCCCTGGTGGCTGGGGGGTGGGGGTGATAGGGGACATGAGTGGGGGCCTGGTGGAGGGTGCCCCTGCACTGCTGGGGGGTGGGGGTGATAGGGGACATGGTTGGGGGCCTGGTGGAGGGTGCCCCTGCACTGCTGGGGGGTGGGGGTGGTGGGAGACATGGATGGGGGCCTGGTGGAGGGTGCCCCTGGTGGCTGGGGGGTGGTGGTGGTGGGAGACATGGATGGGGGCCTTGTGAAGGGTGCCCCTGGTGGTGGGGGGGTGGGGGTGATAGGGGACATGAGTGGGGGCCTGGTGGAGGGTGCCCCTGCACTGCTGGGGGGTGGGGGTGGTGGGAGACATGGATGGGGGCCTGGTGGAGGGTGCCCCAGGTGGCGGGGGGGTGGGGGTGATAGGGGACATGAGTGGGGTCCTGGTGGAGGCTGCCCCTGCACTGCTGGGGGGTGGGGGTGGTGGGAGACATGAGTGGGGGCCTGGTGGAGGGTGCCCCTGGTGGCTGGGGGGTGGGGGTGGTGGGAGACATGGGTGGGGGCCTGGTGGAGGGTGCCCCTGGTGGCTGGGGGGTGGTGGGAGACATGGGTGGGAGCCTGGTGGAGGGTGCCCCTGGATGCTGGGGGGTGGGGGTGGTGGGAGACATGGGTGGGGGCCTGGTGGAGGGTGCCCCTGGATGCTGGGGGGTGGGGGTGGTGGGAGACATGAGTGGGGGCCTGGTGGAGGGTGCCCCTGGTGGCTGGGGGTTGGGAGTGGTGGGAGACATGGGTGGGGGCCTGGTGGAGGGTGCCCCTGGATGCTGGGGGGTGGGGGTGGTGGGAGACATGAGTGGGGGCCTGGTGGAGGCTGCCCCTGCACTGCTGGGGGTGGGGGTGTTGGGAGACATGGGTGCGGGCCTGGTGGAGGCTGCCCCTGCACTGCTGGGGGGTGGGGGTGCAGGGGGACATGAGTGGGGGCCTGGTGGAGGGTGCCCCTGCACTGCTGGGGGGTGGGGGTGGTGGGAGACATGGATGGGGGCCTGGTGGAGGGTGCCCCAGGTGGCGGGGGGGTGGGGGTGATAGGGGACATGAGTGGGGTCCTGGTGGAGGCTGCCCCTGCACTGCTGGGGGGTGGGGGTGGTGGGAGACATGAGTGGGGGCCTGGTGGAGGGTGCCCCTGGTGGCTGGGGGGTGGGGGTGGTGGGAGACATGGGTGGGGGCCTGGTGGAGGGTGCCCCTGGTGGCTGGGGGGTGGTGGGAGACATGGGTGGGAGCCTGGTGGAGGGTGCCCCTGGATGCTGGGGGGTGGGGGTGGTGGGAGACATGGGTGGGGGCCTGGTGGAGGGTGCCCCTGGATGCTGGGGGGTGGGGGTGGTGGGAGACATGAGTGGGGGCCTGGTGGAGGGTGCCCCTGGTGGCTGGGGGTTGGGGGTGGTGGGAGACATGGGTGGGGGCCTGGTGGAGGGTGCCCCTGGATGCTGGGGGGTGGGGGTGGTGGGAGACACAGTGGGGGCCTGGTGGAGGCTGCCCCTGCACTGCTGGGGGTGGGGGTGTTGGGAGACATGGGTGCGGGCCTGGTGGAGGCTGCCCCTGCACTGCTGGGGGGTGGGGGTGCAGGGGGACATGAGCAGGTGTGCAGGGTAATCCCCTGTTTTGTGGGCTGCCTGCAGGGGCCGTGGAGGGTGTACAGGGAACACCTGTGAGGACCCACCCAGCCTAATTGCGTGTGATAATTCCCGCACACCCCTGTAATACACGTACCTGGCCAAATCGCATGTGAGAATTCCCGCGCACCCCTGTAATACACGTACCCAGCCGAATCGCGTGTAGAACTTCCCGTGTACCCCTGTAATACACGTACCCAGCCAAATCGCGTGTGATAATTCCCACGTACCCCTGTAATACACGTACCCTGGCCAATCGCGAGTAGAACTTCCCACGCACCCTTGTAATACACGTACCAAGCCAAATCGCGTGTGATAATTCCTGCGCACCCCTGTAATACACGTACCTGGCCAAATCGCATGTGAGAATTCCCGCGCACCCCTGTAATACACGTACCCAGCCGAATCGCGTGTAGAACTTCCCGTGTACCCCTGTAATGCACGTACCCAGCCAAATCGCGTGTGATCATTCCTGCGTACCCCTGTGATACACGTGCCCTGGCTAATCGCGTGTATAACTTCACGCGTACCCCTGATATGCACGTTACCCGCTTTGCGTTCCTTGTTTGGCAGCCCTGTAGACTGGTCCAGGGTTAGCGCAGCCCTTTGCGATGATTTAGCGATTTTGATGGCTTTTCCTTGCGCGAGGGCGTTCTTGGGGGCGTTACTGGCGCTGCTGCAGGGTCGCTGCGATACTCTGCGCCACGGCTGGTTTGGGAGCCTAAAATCCATGAATACGCTGTGCGCGGAAATCGGTTTTAGCGCACGTGCCTGGCGCAGACAATCGCACGCGGACACTCTGCGCCAGCCGCTTGCGACACTTTTCTGCGAAATTCTATGAATTACCCTGTTAGTTTTCTGCGTATGCGCAAAGATCACTTATTTCCATTCCTGTCATATCTGCAATTTATCACTGTCACTTTTACACAATGTCACTGAAGCAATTCAAAAGAAGGAAACAGATTCATAGTGCACCCACCACAATACAATATGACCACGCTGCAAAGGGACACACCCATCAAATGAACCTAGCCAAAACATGCCCGCATTCTCCACCAAAATATGTAAGGAAATATATATCCAGGCCACTTTAACCATATGCAGGAATATGTGCTTCACTGCAAACACTTGTATAAGCTTGTTACCAAGATGTGTGGAATTCGTTCATATGCTATGTTTATATCCCAGGACCCCTGGCTAGTGATTTGCAAGGCTTACTGTTGAGCTAAGCACACTAGATTTACCACTGACAGTACCAGATGCACCAGACTTCCCACTCTATATATATATATCACAAAATAAATAGGCCACACCATAATAAATCACACACGGGTTCGACAATTATCCCCTCAGGCACTTTATAAACATTCATTTAGAAAAACAGAATAGTAAAATAGAGAGAAAAATCACCATTGCATCTCGTAACATGTGCAAGAAATAGGAAGAAAGATCTAAATACAGCTTGTCAAAACTGCAGTTTTCAAAACATTTCAGTGCATTTATATGCTTAGTACACTGGCATAGCCTTCCTTAACACCCCCTATCAAGGCAATGATTTCTCTTTTGCGTCCAAAGAAACTGCCTTCTTTTTAGAAAACTTGGCATAGCACATGCATTTTTATATGCAACCTTGAAACATGATTGATCAACTTTCAGTGCTGCAAATGCCTCCTTTATAACAAGTGGCTTTTTTAGCACAGGACAAACACATTTGCTCTCCAGTGCATAGAGAACCAATGGGTTATTGCCTTTTTTGGCCTAATTTGACACTTCACTAATAAGAATAATGTTATCTCTTTAAGCAATAGAACCCGAGCGTCGGAGGCATTACTGACTCAGGTAATGCCCCGGGGCCCATAGGTAAGGACCCGAGCGAAGCCCGCAAAAATTGCGTGACCGGGGCACTAAAAGCATTTTTTTTTGTCCCGAAATGCTGCAGCGTTTCGGCGCTGCAGCGTTTCGGGAGAAAAAAAAAAAAGAAAATGGCCGCCGCCATGGAAAGGTAAAACGGAGTCCGTTTTCCCTTTCCATGGCGGCCATCGGTAGCGGACGCGCCAGTGCGTCCGCTCCCGAAAAAAGGATCAAAAAGAAGGTAAGTGGGGTTGGGAGGGTGGGACGGAGAAAAAAAAAAAAACCTGCTCCGAGTCTCCACACAGCTGGAGGCTTCTCTCCTCCCCCGCCGGGGACGTAGGACCAAGAAGGTAAGTTGGGGGGAGGGAAGGGATTTAAAAAAAAAAAAGAAAGACTTACCCGAGACCCCGGCGGGGGGCGAAGGCAGCCTCTCAGCCGCGGGGAGGCTCGGAGCGGGGATGGCCCCGCTTCGAGGCTCCTCATTGGCTGATGGGCTGCCACGCCCCCTGCCGGGGACAAAGGCCGTGGAATCCCAATGGAGGGATTCCCGGCAGGGTAGGGACCGGGCGAGAGCCAATCAGAATGCTTGTTGCATTCTGCTTCGCTCTTGCCGGGTTGCTAATATTAAATATTTCTCTTTTATTTGTTCACTTATGCTCAGCAAGAGTTCAGTGCTACTTTGTCTACTTTGTCTTCACAGCCGGACCCTTTTTCTTTTTATGGCCACTCTGCCTCTATCAATCAGCTGCCTCCAGGACTAGACCCCGCTCTCATGTAGCCCGGGTCTCCCTCCTCTGCAGTGAACACAGTTCCCGACTCAGACTGTAGTCTCACAGCCCTAAAGTGCCCCGATCTCCCCAATTTTAATTGTTCTTCCTCTCCCTAACTGTCTCTCTTCGCTCCTTCAATGGCCAGCCCCCTCATTTCCTCTTATCCTGAATTATGTGAGATCTTCTCTTCACCTCTCCTTTTCCTATACCTTTCTACTGATCCTCTATTACCTTTTCCACCCATTCTTGCATAACATTGTGATGAGTGAAGGCATCATGAAGGAGGATAAAGACAACAGATTCAAAATTCAAAATAAACACTCGTATTAAATTAAATGTCAGTATGGTTAAATGCCTAATTTACGCGAAGAGGGGATTTCCCTAACTGAATGAAACTAAGGAAAGTCAGAGTGAAAAGGTTCAACTTAATAATCCGTCAGTGTCCAAACCCTATCTTTGCCCTCACAACTAGAACAAACAAATGTTCAGAGCTTCTTCCAGCTCGCAGCCTTCTCTCAGCTCCCCTTTCTCAAGCAAAAGAAAGATCCATAAAAAAGAGTCTTAAAGTGTCGTAAAGTGTACCTCTTTCCAGTTCAAGGCAATATAGCTCAGAACCAGGTACCCTTCCCCAAGCCTCAAGTAATACAAATCCAAAACGAAGGGGTCTTGAGACTCCATTAAGACGACACTTGTAGTCCTTCAAATCTCAGGGTTGCCTTCTACAAGATTTCAATGTTTCATACATATTCCTTGGTACTTGGTCTTGTGCACCAAGTTGCCTTTACTTGATTCTTTTTTTGGCCTCTGGGTTTAGGGTGTACTCTTGTGCTGCTCTGGCCTCTCCTTGGCCTCCTCAGGGCTCTGCCACCATTTGTCACACACCCCTTTTCAAACTGTAGCCTTGCCACACTGCATTCACTCATTAAAGTTTGCTGTATGGCGTTCAGCTTTTAATATATTTGATTTCAATCTTTGAGGTAATTTGTTATACAACATATTTCATGGTGTTCAATTGTAGTTCAAGGTTCAATTTGCTCTAATGTTGCTCATTTATATTCAGTATTCAATGGGCCTCATTACAAGTATGGTGGTAAGGCAACAACGGCACCGGTATCGCTACCGGCTCCGTTGCTACCGTACCACCATACTAGGAGGTCTGCTTGTGGTTGCCCTTGCAGCCACCAGATTTCACCTGGTGGCCGTACAGGCACCCGCGAGCAGAACATGATGGTAGCACCGGTACCGTTATTAACGGTACCGGTGCTACCACCCTCCCCATTCTCATTGAGCCCTATGGGGCTCAAATGGGAATGGGGATGTACCGGGCCCGGCAACCGCGAAAGGGCAATTACCGAGTCTGGCTGGGCCAGAATAGCCCAGCAATTGGCCATTCGCGGGTGCCGGACCCAGATGCGAGTTTGGTGGTAGCCTTGCTGGTAAAACCAGCAAGGCCACCTCCAACCTCGTAATGAGGCCCAATGTATACTTGTTTGCTTCAATGTTAAATTTCCTTTTAGGTCAAAATTCAATATGCATTGGTTTTCGTCAATATTGGTTTTCCATGTATTTCAGGATTCAATGTGCATTAGTTTTCAATAGTTCAAGATTCATCTTTCTAAGCCATTGGCCTTTCCTTAAAGTCACATGCAGTAAATATTTCACTTTCCTTAGTTGAAGACTTTGGATAACGTTCTTTCTTTTCTCCAAGGTACGCGACCACTTCAACAATACTTTAATTGCTTAAGAATGAAGAGTTCATAGCATTAAGAGATTTTCATAAATGTGCGTGTTATGTTTATAACGCCACGCAACCATTCTGATATAATGGAGAATTCTCTAGTTTCATTTAACAATAGCGGTTTTCTTTATTAGGCTTGCGGTTGGACTAACAATGGGTTTCTCTATCTTGGAAACTCACCTGCTAACTTTCCAGTCCTTTTCCATAGCGCACTGGTGACAGACTTTGCAGTTTCCTTCCTGGGGGTCTTTCACCATCCCTCAGACACTCTCGCACTCTTGCAGTGCCAAGGGAGACCGAGCACTCCTTTCAATGGGATGAAGGATGGCCCCTCATCTGGCCTCCTTTCTTTGCCTCGTCTCTGCCCCATGGATCTCCTGCTCCCACGTCACACTTGCCTGGACCCTCAGCATTCTGAGTCTCCAGTGTGCTCCTCAGGCTGTAGAATGGCTCACCACGGCTCCCATCAGAATCTCCTCTTCCATGTCTGATCTCACATCTTTTATACAGCTGTGTTGTGTAAAGGGGTTGCAGGTGTTAGTACTTTATTTTAATTGCCTGACCATAGTTAGGCTTATTAGTAAGACATGCCTGGTCTTTGCAATGGTACTCCTCTTCCTCATCTCAGTACCAAAGTGTTGTAGCTGCATGTTGGTGTGTACAACTCTAGTTGTCTCATATGGGAATATG
This sequence comes from Ambystoma mexicanum, assembly GCF_040938575.1. Lineage (NCBI taxonomy): Eukaryota > Metazoa > Chordata > Amphibia > Caudata > Ambystomatidae > Ambystoma > Ambystoma mexicanum. The sequence continues at coordinate 338,988,506 of NC_090934.1, read as the reverse complement.
AGGGGAGCTGGTTTATAATAGCCCATAAAGGTTGGGGCAGGGTTAGGTTTGTTGTCCATAGAAAAATGGGAATACCATATCTCACCCATCTTACATTTAACCCTTGTTGCCCTCCTTCTGCTACGTCTGGGCTGATAGTATTGCATACCCTTTTCTTGGTCATTGGGACATGGATAAAAATATTGCATAACTGACCTCGGAATAGAGGGTTCTTCTTGAAAGGAAAATGAGGAATACCACATCTTGCCTGAGTATGTCTCACTCCCAATCCCCAAGGACCCTCCACCCCGGTGATCCTCCCTCATTTCGGCACCCCCAGGGTCGGGATCCAAGAGCGATAGCCTTTCCCGGGCCACCTATGCAGAGGATCCTAAGGGAGTAGGAGTCAGAATATCCTCATGTTTCTCACAGATGTCATGAATAATGTTTCTAGTCAACACCGGCCATCATTAGCCAACACCCAGTAACTTTCCAAACCGTTCTTCAAAGTGACCTGTGTACAGCCCTTTTTCTCCAGTGCAGATGAACTGTGCAAGATAGCATCCGGAAGTCCTGTTTTTCCTGTTCGTAAAAAGAAGCTGTCTTTGCAAAACACGTTTTGCTGTCCCATTGCGCTCTGACCCTCACGTCCACAAAACACACTGCAGTTCAGCTTTCAAATCTCGTATTTATTTTCTAGACTAACATTGCAGTGTGCAGCATTGCAATGTGCAGCCCCAGCCCACAATATACGCTCTGGCCTAAGCAAACACACTCTTATCTCAATAATTACTATTATTAGTCTTGTTAAGGTTAGTCATTAGTAGTATTAGTATTTAGTTATGTTAACGGTTGTGATCACCTTACACTAACCTGTGCTATGCCAAAATCCAAATCACCCCCTCTTCAGATCTTCCTCAATACCTCCCATCACACACCTAACACATTCATCATTTCTAAAGTGATACACACAATCTTCTACAGAAGTCAGTGGTGCTACTAAAATGGGTGCACAGTTGAAATGTGTGTACTAATTATCCCTACAGAACATCTCTTGTGACCCAGTTTTCAAAGAGGCATGTGACAGCATAAATATGTTTTCAGACCTTATTCTTGAAATATGTACAAAAAGAGACAATTGGGGTTCCCAGTTTAGAGGTGGTCCCTGTACCATTTCCCTCAACCTTAAAGGGGACTCTCTCATCCCAAGTGCAGGGTTCCCTACCCTCAAAAGGTTCTTAACAAAATACTGATTCTCTATAGCCACTTGACCCCTACTTTCCGGTCAGTCCCTGCCTTAAGGAGGGCTTAAGGTCAGAGCCTTATCCCTCTAACTCCCTCCAGGACCTCTTAGTGACTTAGACGGGTGACCTGGCATGTCTTCAAAATTTGACCTCACTCTCTTCTACCGTCTTCACTATTCGGTACCCTCATAGCTCGATATTCCTCTCTCTCTCTCTCTCTCTCTCTCTCTCTCTCTCTCTCTCTCTCTCTCTCTATGACCCTCTAGGCCCCTCCAACCAATAGTGCCCTGCTCACTAAATTCCTTCTCCAAACCCGACATAGGGTTATAGTGCCCTACTCACTAAACCCCTTCTCCAACCACCTCCAATCCACTCACTCATGTGTTACTTTTCTCTCTCACTTGTACACATTCAACCACATACATATAAACAGCCGAAATTGGTACCACTTTCAGTCCCAATACCTTTCATTACTATCTCGAACAGTGCCAGCTGCTGCACACTCCTTTATGGTATTATGGTCTTCTGTCAGTTCCTCTCTGACCTCACCTGAACACCTCTCATTGGAGAATGACTCTGCTGACTTGTTATAGCCCTCCCCTTGTCCCCTAGAAGGTGCTCTCTTCTCCAATTAGGTACCATAGTCACCCCTGGGCAATTAGGTGCCCTAGTCACCCCTGGGCAAATCTATATTTAGTCTAATTCCCAACTCTTTCCATCTCCTCCCCTAGTGGGCTAGAATGTCTGTGGGAAGTCTTTATGAGTTCCCTTAGAACCACCCCATTTCCAGTGTGCATTTTCTTCTTCCAGCAATATCGTCAGTGTCTTCATTTGGTTTCTGCTTCACTCCTGGATCAGGTAAGTCTCTTTCCAAATGGGTTTTTTGTAGTTTTCCCTGATCTCTCCTAATACTATACATTTCCCAACTGGCTGAAAATCCACAGTTGCTGCTCCACCTTTAGTCTTTCGGGATTCTGAGGAGTGTGTGGTAGGTGTTGGGTTTCTCATCCAGCTGCTGAATGGGGTAGCCTACTTCATTTTCATTTCAGTAACCTGTCTTTTCTTCCCATTCTGGGATGGGATTTGTCAATTGGACCCATGTACATTTGGGCACTGGTAGTCTCAGTTTTTCTTCTTTGGGTTTTGTTGCCTCACGGGATTCACAATACCTCACAGGTTTCTGGGGAATTTTTTGCATGCTGGTTACTGTAGGCACTGGGTCTTGTGTGGAAAACCAGGCCAGGACATAAACTGGTAGGCATCAACTCAGAGACAGAGGCGTCACAAATTCCCCATACCACCTGTGGGCTAGGTCTAGCTCTCACACTGGCCTGGCTTACCCCGGGTTGAGAAAGGTCCTTGGTCCCCCATGACAGGGCCATACCCATGACCCTGCTACAATATCTTATACTCACAGGATACTATCTTATACTCACAGGGCATCACCATTAATCAAATCCAGAGCGTAGGAGAAGAGGTGAATCTGAGAATCACCAAGATTTTCTATTCAAACTACATTTGTTCACAGTTAAAGAACACATGTTTCAATGAGACTGGAAATCAGGAATAGTATCCCACCCAGGTCAAATGATCACATCTTATCATGATGTCTTTCAGATCCATCTTTAGAAGTAGATCTCCATGTGGCGGGGGACATCTATGAAATTAAGCAATCCACTATAGATGGACTCACCCTTTCAGTATTGCATTTGAGTGGCAGAAGAATACCCACTGGGTGACCAATGGGTATCATTGCCCGGCTTGCTGATTTTGACTTACAAAGGTTTTAAGCCAGTTACTTGATTTGGTCAACTATAACGTGTCAATGTGGCTGCAGTCTTACAGTTTCATCAATGGTCTCTGGATATTATAGGGGGATTGATCTTTGTGGTCTCAGTAGAAAAGGTGGAACACCATGCCAATTGTTTCATTAGTGTATCCAAGGGAGGTGAGCTTCCAAGGGATAGACCGGCGCATATGGATCTTGTTTAGTCTACAAATGGAGGTAAGCAGTGAAAGAATCCTTCTTTTCAATGTATTTTTTTATTTAAATAATTATTTGGGTATGGCATACACATCATCTAATGTTGGGTAGCTTTAAACACGATGATGTAAATTATTCTAAAACAACTTTACTATTCACAGTTTGATATTTATTTATGATAAATGGCCAGGGATTTAATTGTTCCAATGAAAGGGTCACATGATTGATTAGTCTGTTACATGAGCAACACATGGATTTATCATGTGTACAGGAGAACCACCTAATTAGAGCTGACAAATTCAGACTCCAATCCAAACACTACTCTCAATAATTCCAGTCTCAATCCGTTATGGAGAAAAAGCTGAACACTTCAGACTTCTATCAAAATACTACCCTCAATAGTTCTTGTGTTTATCCAACAATGAGAAAAAGCAAGGGGTTCTGTTTCGAGGGGACTTCCCCTTTCGGGTTGAAATGCAACAGCTCGACTTATATCGTAGCTATATTCATCACATTGAACCTGTTAGAGGCAATCAGATAACTTTGCCAGTGACCTGTGTGCCCAATACAGTTCAGGATACATTCTTTCCACTTTACTTGACTTTAATCATGGTCAAATTATTTTATGAGGAGACTTCAACGTGGGTTTGGGTCCTGGCCATGACCAGTTGAACAGTGGACTATAAGTCAAGAGGAGACTGGTTACCCCGCCCTTATTCTTGAAATAGCAAACAGTTGCTCACCCTTTTCTGAATTGCACAGCTGTCAGCTTATTCATATTTTATTTACAAATACTTGTTTTGGTTCTTATACACCCACATGACCGGCATAATTAATACAAGACAACACACATAACATTTACATAAAAGTTCATTCAGTGTGATTTACACAAATCTGCTCCTATAGCAGATCTACAAAAAAGCAATATTTAGTGACTTGGGGTTAGTAAATGGGTGGTCTTATGTCGTTTTTCTAAACACTTCATAGAAAATGAGAACAAGGTAAGTATAACTACACAGTTTCCTTATCTAAATTGTCAACACGTGTTTCAGCTCTCCATTCGTGTTTCACTGTACCCACGTGTCCACGATATACTGCTTATAGAGCCATATTCGTTTATCAAGTTAAATCAGATGGCGACCCCTCTATTCACAAGACCTACAATACACAATAGACAATGCCAACAGTTGGTCACATAATTCTGATTACTGCAGTTCTCTTGTTATATTAATAACGTTATCTGATGTTTTAAGTAATTCAAAAAAGGATGCTACCTTCAGTAAAGGCAGGATGAATAGAGAAATGGTGGCAGTTATTTCTGGTCAGGACGTACTCAGGTGCCTAATTTCTTCTCAGTCGAGATAAACGAATTATCTGTGTTAGGGGGCAAAACAGAATGCACAAATGTGTCTAGTGCCTCAATGTTGCACATATTGTTTATTGCTGTCTTAATTTAATTTTAAACTTTTAGCATGCATCAACAGTTTGTACAAAAATACTGGGAGAGAACAATTAGTAATTCCTACCCATAGTTGTTGACCTGTACATGTTCAATTATGAGTTGTGCATGCAACGTTTTCTTTCAAGTATGGGTGTCAGCATGCTTGTACTCTGTAATGACAAAACACAGATTGCTGTGTTTAATGTATGAGGTAGACAGACGGTCCTACCATTTTCAAATTCTTTAGGATCAATTCAGTTAGCTCTATATGGGTTTATTAACCTATCGTGTGTTGCAAGCTGTTGCACTTAAAAACAAATGTATTCTGAAATGGTAAATAAGGCAAATATCAAAAGGGGGGAACATTTTCATTCCAAAATGCCACAGAAAGAAAACAACTGTGCGGAGAAACAAATCCTTCCATGTGATCATTGCCATTCGAAAAGGCATTCTCTCTATGTGTATGCATGCCTTGCAAATGTACAACAGGAGAACATTTTTATTCCAAATTGCCAAAGCATGAAAAACCACTGCATGGTGAAACATGTCCTCAAGTGTCATAGGATCCATTCGAAATCGCATACTCTCTATGTGTATAATGCCTTGCTTTGCGACGGCTTATGGATGGTATTTAAAAACTGAATGCAAAACCATCAAGTCTCGGAGCGCTTACCTACCTAAACAAAAGCTTGCCATGGAGAGACCCTGCTGTATGCATAGTCACCATAGCTCCAGAACAAACCCCACCTTACCCATTATTGGTGTATTTAGTACTGCAGCACACAATGTTCAGTCAGATCCCTCAGGTGGCTGTTCCTGCCAAAGTACATTGATATATGTGGTCACACAGGGCGCCTACCTCTTGCGCAGGAATAGTGCGCATTCTACACTGGTGTTCATGCCGTGGATAACCGGGTTCAATTTAAAAATCAATTTCTGTTCTGCTCGCCTTAATTGCACGTCCCTATCACCGCCTCTTGGTGTGGGTTCAACAATCTGGATGATAAACCATAACAAATTTGTAGGTTTATGGTTTATCCAGTACCTTGTTTTTAAGACAAGAGCGACGCTCGCCGTCGAACAGTGGGCCATGGATGCTGTGTAGATACATACTAGGGCTCACAAAGTTATTTATTGATGTTGATATGTGTGTGTATCAAGCACACACGCGATATTCTAATGGACGAATATTGATATCCAGTCCATCACTATTTTAGAATATACAACTGTCTTGTTAGAAATTTACCTAATACCTAGAACGAAGAGCACAACAATGTGGTTTTATGGCTCAATTTGCTACCATTAAAACTCTGGCATATATTCGGCGAATAATTATGATTATTTTAATGTTTACATTAGGGACCGTATTATCTTCATCAACTCAAGGCTAAATGCCAAACAGGGGATTGAGCAATTGATTAAAAAAGGGAATGAAATGAATGAGAGCAACTCCACAAAAAGTTGGATTCCAAGAAAATATATCAGCAATCGAAAATTCCCTGCTCTAATGAAACTGAAAATATCCTCTTAAAACTTTTTGGACACATTGGGAGGGCAAACAAATCAGACAATTTCTTGCACCTAAAAATGAAGGTGAGTCATGACCGGAATTAGGTTTGTGAGATAGCTTTCCTGAATAGAACATCAGCATATATAAAATTAGATAAACTGGAATCATTTGGAATGCTTTAACGGACACTCAGAGAACCCTTATCCAGAGAACATTGACAACTGTTTAAGTAACATATATCTTCCAAAATTAGACGCCCTGAGAAACCTATCCGTAAAGAGGAGGTTATTCAGGCTCTTTCAGGACTCAGAGCTAACAAAGTGCCATGGCCTGATGTCATTACATACAAATTCTACAGATCAATATCCACCACAATTTTGACTCATTGAACTGCAGCTTTGAACACTTTTGGGAAGACACCCACAATCCCTGACAGAAGTCAACATAAATGTGATTATAAAGAAGGGGAAATCTCCAAACAAATGTGTAAGTCACAGACCAATCGAGCTCCTGAATGTGTACTCGATAATTTCTACTAAGGCCTTAGTCCCCAGTTTGCAGGCATTAATACAGTTATTGATGAATAGTGATGCATTTGGATTTCTTGTGGATAGACATGGCAGCCGATAATGTCTGAAATAAATATGATTTGCATATCCCACAGACAGAGGCCATCTGCCACCCTATTAATGCTTGAGAAGGCATTTAGTAGAAAGGAATGGCCTTTCGTAAAGGTGGCTCTAGTCGGGTTTATTCTGGGTTGTGTGTTTGTAAATAGGATTATGGCTAATTATGCTCTTCCCTCTACTGAAATATCTTCTGATAGATATCTGACAAGGTATGCCTCACTCAGTGAACCATATAGTGATGCCACACTCCCTGATTCATTTTTGGTTTAGTATTGCAACTCCCTACAGCTGGCATAAAATCTAATCCAGAAATCCAAGTAATTCATTATGGTGAAGGAGCATAAATAATGCCTGTTTGTGGATGCTATCCTGGTGAATGTGGTCAACCTAATTTTCACTCTTTGGGTAAACTAAGGGAATTAAATAGGGTATCAAGTTTTGACCCCATCTTCAGAGAAGTAATGACTCTGACAAAGGACACATTCTCCATCCAATGGTTCTCAAGAAGTATTAAATATTTTGGCAGGATGCTCACAAAAACATGTACGTAACTTTGTAGACTTGAGAACATGGGCCCATGTACCCATCTCGTGGCCGAGGAAGATAGCTGTGCTGAAGCAAAATGTTTTGCTGAGACTCCTTTACCTTTTCAAGACTTTACCGTTCTAAGTGGCAGATAAAATACTACAGCAGATAATCTCCAGGAAGCCTTCTTTAGATATATAGAAACACACAATTCAATAAACACATATTGGTGACACCAAGATGGCATGGATGCCCAAATATACTGATATGCAATCAAGCTTCACAGTTTTGTACTGCGCGTATACTGGATTAACACTGGTTCTGGGAAAAATAGGATAACATAGAGAACAGAATTGGAGGCGGCCCGTTGAGGTGGCTTACATGGTTCCCTGAGATCCACAAGCACCCATCTACATTTATCAAACCCCAATTACAGAATGCACTTTCAGACTCTGGGATGCCCTGGTGACTAAGATGATTCTAAGGTCACTGACTTTCCCAGTGAACCCAAATTCTCAAGTACCCATACTTTAAACCAGGATGACACTATGATAACTTCAAAAGCCGGTCTAGAGAGATGCATATTTGTTTCATGTCAGAGGGTTCTATCCTAACATTTACACTTTTAATGTACAAGAGTGATACAGAATGGGTACTTCCAACTCAGCCATTGGATTATGAACTCAAAATTCAAACAGGTGTCTAAATGGTTGCTCAACCTTTTTCAGACACTAGTTTTATTGAAAAAAACACTGAAGAGAAAAGTCCTGCTTTATAAAAAGCCAGACCCCACGCAAAATATATTCAGTACTGGTAATAAGACACAATAGCTCTGTTGATTAGGTTGATTATGGAGACTGCGAAAAGATACAGAGTAGGGTTTTGACTTTGTTAGAGTCAAAATAAAGTATGGGACCAAACTACAGAATTCTATACCATTGGTACCTAGTTCCTACACAAATAAAAAATGTCTCATCTGAAAAGTTAGATGCCCACTGAAGGGGCAGGGTTGTTCTCGTCTACATATTTGGTGGAACTGCCATAAGCTTGCAAATACTGGAAGACCATTGTTGAATCCATTAGTGAAATCAAGAGGGATGGTCTTCCACTGACTGCAGAGGGGATCCTGTAGGAGCCCACAATCAAGGATACCTATCCCCTAATGGGTTACAGATCTGTGTTAGCATCCAGAACTTCAGCAGCAGTGAGATGGAAATTGATGAGTTTCCCTGACATTCGGCTTTGGCAGGTCTGGTTATTTCTAGTGTGTGAAACATCACCTTCCCAATTATTGACAGGCACTAGGACTTTATACTGACATGATTCTGGAACCCTTTTTTATAATATGTGCATCGTTATAAGAGGAACTATACGTGTCCCACCAGATATAGTTCAATCCAATATATATTCTGTAATTCAGTGAAAAAACTTTGTTAAAGGGACGTTATGGTTAAGTTGCACTACGAAAAACCTATGAAATTCAGTGAAAAAACTTTGTTAAAGGGACGTTATGGTTAAGTTGCGCTACTAAAAACCTATGAAATTCAGTGAAAAAACTTTGTTAAATGGACGTTACGCTTCAAAGTAAAACCGAAAAACCCCTGAAATTCGGCAGTTATGGTAAGATAAGCAACCATAACTCGCGCCACTGTGCACTGCTAACACTAACACCCAGGACATCAAAGATGACATCACAAATGTCATTGATGACATCACTGATGACATCACATGGCTGGCTCTCCCTTTTTTTCCTTTACTGACATATCTAAGCCACATAGTTTTCTTCAGTAACAGTCAGGAAGTAAAAATTGAAAAGTTACTATATTTGTAGACTTAGGGTCAAGTCAAATCATGTGAAACATATACATAGCGGAAGACACAGGCTTGAAAGAGAGCAATCCTTTCTGTGCATGAAGATAATCATTAGGGTTATCAGCACTTTCTCATAGTTTGATTTTTATTACTCTACCTTCCCTGTATATGCTCATATTTGTATACATTATACTCACTCTCCTTTCCTTTGGGTGCAGTCACATCATGAGATACACATACATATGGTAAGTAGCAGCTTTGAAACAGAGCAATACTTTCTCTGCATAAAGACAATCAGTTAGGTTATGAACTCTTTCTGCTACTACTTCTGCTTTTTTGTTTACTTCACTGTCCCTGTATATACTCATATTTGTATGTGTTGTTGTCTCTTTGTGTTTTGTCTGTAATAATTATGTATTAAGTGGGTTTTATTATCTACTTATTACATGTTTCACAGTACGCAAAACTCTAATAAGAAAGCAGTTATCATTTCACTGTTCAACATGGCAAGATTATGAATATGGCACCTTCATCATATATGCTGCACACAATGCCTATGTTTCTGCATGAGTAGCTTAGTATACTGGATAGAACTTCATAACAGAATGCTATTTATATCAATGCATTGCTTAATGCACTAATTAGCTCATGATATTTATCCCAATGATCCTTGACAGTTTTTGGTCAGCATTATAAGAATCCCTTGTACAGAGTTTTAATGAAAAGTAAATGCACATGTGATGTCATCAGTGATGTCATCAATGACATTTGTGATGTCATCTTTGATGTCCTGGGTGTTAGTGTTAGCAGTGCACAATGGCGCGAGTTATGGTTGCTTATCTTACCATAACTGCCGAATTTCAGGGGTTTTTCGGTTTTACTTTGAACCATAACGTCCCTTTAAGTTTTTTCACTGAATTTCATAGGTTTTTAGTAGCGCAACTTAACCATAACATCCCTTTAACAAAGTTTTTTCACTGAATTTCATAGGTTTTTCGTAGCGCAACTTAACCATAACGTCCCTTTAACAAAGTTTTTTCACTGAATTTCATAGGTTTTTAGTAGCACAACTTAACCATAATATCCCTGACTTCATATACATGTAACATAGAACATACTGAACCCCCACGTAGTGATTTTGATGTCCACGGACTACCGCCATGTCCGCGGACATATCGAGAATCTGAGCGTGGTGAATGTAAATTTAAATAGTGTGCCCCATTTCCTCTTTGAAGTTGGCTCTGAAAAGAGCCGTTTTTTTTGTTATTTTTTACAGATGCTTGACAGAAACCTGTTATTTTGTATTTTTTTTCTTGTTTTTTTTTCTTACTTTACTCCTAAAATCTTCACATAACCTTCTCCAAAGCAACCCTTACATTCCAAAATAGAAAGGCATTTCCCGTAAAAGATAAAGATACAGTTCTTTAAAATTAACAGTATTACTGGCATCAATATTCTCATTATTACAGAAGAACATACCAGCTCTAAGCATGAAGACACACATGCCTCGGTTGATGACACACCTAGCAATGTTTTGCTGAGGACAAAAAACTGAACTATTGTCCCATATTGCCCCAGGTAGTAATCCAGAAAAAATTACTTTAGCATTTGGAAGGATCTTCATTACGGCTTGAACCAAGCGTTCCAAATCAGCCAACAAAGTAGGGGCACTGACGTTGCCCAAATGGAAAGCACCATAGTGCAAAACTACCACATGCGGACTGTTCATCGTGGCCATATCCTCACAAACTTGTACAATTCCCTGTACATTGCAATCAGGCACAGTGCTCCACACCACCTCCACTCCTTTCACATCAAAGTTCTTTTCAACATGCCTGCATCGAGCGTACTGTTGTAAACCATGCACAAACATATCTCCAAGCACCAACACCCTGACTTTCTCTACTTCTGCCATCTTCACCACACACAGTCTCTTTCAAACAAATCCACAACCTCGACATCTGATTGGCTAATCCGTACAGTCTTCTTTCCAAGTTGGATTTGCTGGAAAACCCTGGATGTAGCACGCCCTGTCCACGGACAGCTGCGGGGTCCGCGGACCGCGTAACTCTTCGACACCCCTTCTACCATTTCCACTTTACTCTCTGTGCCATTCCCTCATTGCATACAGCTAAGCAGTCACACAATATGAAGAACGTCCTCAGAACACCCCCATTTTGTTTATTTTCGAACATTTCAGGACAATTATCATTTAATTATTCAACATATTAAAATTACAAATATTATACTTTCATCTTGTACGCTGCACACAATGCTATGTTTCTCCATTAGTAGCTCAGTATACTAGATAGCACCCCATAATACAATGCTATTTATATCAATGCATCGTTCAAAGCACTAATTATGGTATGATATTTATTGCAATGATCCTTGACACTTTTTTCGCAACATTATAATAAAAATCCCTAGTACACAAATTTCATGAAAAGTAAATGCACATGTGAGGTCATCAGTGATGTCATCAATGACATTTGCGATGTCATCTTTGATGTCCTGGGTGTTAGTCTTAGCAGTGCACGGTGGTGGCGCCAGTTATGGTTGCTTAGCTTACCATAACTGGCGAATTTTAGGGGTTTTTCGGCTTTACTTGGAACCATAACGTCCCTTAAACAAACTTTTTTTATTAGCATGCAAACAATATACAAAGATGTAGTGTAAACAGCAAGTTCTCACAGATGGCTTTACACAGAATGTTGCAAAGTAAGCATTTATGCCCCTTCACAGTGAAGGTCAGCTCCTTCCATTTTGTTCTCGCGGCCCGGAGAGGCCTACGACTCCCAGTATAAGGTTCTATTTTTTTTTTACCTTGACAGACAGAGATTGTGCTGAAAGACTTCTTTTGAAGAAGTGTAGCAAAAACGTAAGACACGATAAAGATGAAATTTCTGAAACGAAACCACTTTTGTATGTTATATCACTTTGAGAAAGATCGTTGGCACACGCGGCGTCGTATTTTGGGACTGCACTACACTTGGACAATGGAAAATGCAATTATAATGTAAGTAACCCTTTAGATTATTTTATACCAGAATATAATAACAATAGCGTGGCATTAAAGCCCGGTCAAGTTGTACTTGTTCGTTCAATGTGATATATTGTTTTCTACCGCGCACTATCACCGCCGAATTGATCCCCTGTCGTTTAGAGGGCTCTGAAAAAGGCAGACGACACAGGGTGGGTTAATAGAAATAATTTAAACGGTCTGTAGCCGGTCAAGCGCTCTACTCGCTGTGCCACTTCACTGTAGCCGGTCAAGTGGCACAGCGAGTAGAACGCTCGCTTTGACATCCGTGCACAGCTTGCTAACGCAGGTTCGATTCCCGGCACGGCCAAACTCAGCCTTTCATCCTTCCGTGGTCGATAAATGAGCACCACACACTGTGGGTAATAATAAGCAGCGCTGAGATACCTGACGGTTCTTAGCACTATATAAATGCGAAAATATTGTTATTTTATTATTAACATACTCCGTTGCATTATCTTCGCTAGCAAATAGTTTCACTCCCTAATAAATAAAATGAATATTTTTAATAAAGATCGGCTGGTGAAACTAATTTATGTTTTTTAAAACAGATGTGTTGCCCCATTTTGCCAATGTCACGATTTTCAGACTCCAGCGGATGGATTTTTCAACTGCCAGGTGCAGCTCCATGTAAGCAACTTCATGACCCTCACCATTTTATGGGACAATCGCCAAGGACCAATATGCCCTTACGCCGTACTAGCGGCTAGAAGCAACATACCAACCATTATGGTGGTCTAATGCCTCGTTGTTGGACCAACCTTCCGATTATCAGTGCGACCATATACTGCTTTTATCATAAACCAACAGCCTATCTACCACAAAGGAACAGCGCGTGGCTCAAAATAAACTTTTGCTGATCGACAGCAGAGACAATTGCAAATCGCTGAATATTCACTAAACATTTCATGTGAAATAAATGTACTTTACCAAATGTACAATCCTGCTGTTTACTTTTAAACCACAGTTTCATATTCCGAAATGTGGCGCACTGTGTTCTAAGCTGATCTAACACCCTCTGTACCGCAAAGGAACATCGCGTGGCTCAACATGAACTTTTGCGGATCGACAACAAAGACCAATGCAAATCGCTGAATATTCTCTAAACATTTGATGTCAAATAAATGTACTTTACAAAATTTACAATCTTGCTGTTTGCTTTTAAATCACAGTTTCATATTCCGAATTGTGGCGCGCTGTGTTGTGACATAATGTGTGTTGTCTTCCGGGTTCTGTGTAAAGTCGTGTAGGACTGGAGACGACTGGGCACATTTGATGACGCACCCTGTAACGTCACGGAGAGATGCGGGGAAAATTAATGCTTTCATAATGTCAGGCTTAGGGGCTGGAGATATGATTTAGTGTCGCAAAAGCAAGTCAGCCAGGTCAATAGCGCCAGTCATAGGATTATCACATAATGTCGGCGCACACCAGCCTGATTTATCATTTCTTTAGTGGACGAAAATTCGGGTGAGGCCCATAGGAAATTGTACTATCAGCGGACAAAAGGAGGGTTCGTAGAACACTTTCAACCTGACAACGAACAATACAAACAACGTTCTCAGAACACCCCCATTTTGTGTAATTGCAACCATTTCGGGACACTGCGAGTGTTCTCAGAACACATTCAATTTAACAGATTACAATACCGACAGCGTCCTCAGGACACCCCCAGTTTGTGTATTTACAAACTTTTAAATACACCGCGAGTGTTTTTAGCTCAATTTTACCTTCCTTGTGAACAAAAAGGACACATACTCCGTCCTCTGAACACCCCACCATTTAGTTTATTTACAAAATGTCAGAACAGCTGTGTTCTCCGCGGACAAATCGAACACAACAAAAGCGTATAGCACATAAAAAAACAAAACATTGAACCTATCTCATACTCCCCCACCCTCCCCAAACACTCTTACACACCAACACACTCCACTAAATTCAATTTTTAATCTAAGTTTCACTTCGCTGTCCGCGGTCGTCCGCAAATGCAAGATGGCGGGCGCCACCAAAAATCTGAAGCGCTCCACGCCCCACGCCGTCCAATCAGCAAACACGTCGGATGTCCGCGGACATCACGCAAGCCGCTCGGCCAATCGGGGTGCTGTCCGCGGAGCGAACAGGGAAGTCCGTCCGCGAAGCGAACACAGATATCACTCATTTTTTTGCCTTACATTTTGGCAATTTTTTAAAAAACTACTGGACGGATTTACACCAAATTTGCAAAAGCACGCTTTCTGGACCAAGCCGCCGCTCCTGCCGCAAGTTTGGTGTAAATCCGTCCAGCGGTTCGGGCTGTAGCCGTGCGCAAAGTTTTTTCCCATTATGTCTATGGGAAAAAACTAAAGTTTTGGGACCCCCCCTATAACTTTGCCCCCCCTGGACCAATCCTCTCCCAACTTTGCAAAATAATTCAGAGTGGGCCATATACTTTTTTTCCAAGGTTTGGTGAGGATTCGTCCAGAGGGAGCGGAGTTATAAGCCACCCAAAAAGTGCTCTTCCTATGGAAACACCAATTTAACCATAACTACATGGACGCTACTGCGTCCATGTAATAAATAGAAATATAGCCTAAGGTTCCTACAACAAAACTGATCAGAATCTAGCAAGTGCATCCCCACATTCAATTATACTTTGCTGCATTAACTTTGAACAAAGAGTTCTGCATTATCATAGGTAATATTAAAACCATAATGCAATGTGTATCTGTTTATTTCTGTTTGCATTCTAGCACATACATGTAGCTCCTCATGTAACTTTGAGTCCAGTTGCACTTATGCTGATTATGAAACTAATCTTCCTTTGATTGAATTTTGTTTGGTTCTAAGCTCTACAGCAGCAAGTCCATACTGTGGCTCGTTGTTAGAGATGAAGGCATCAAGGCAATACTAGGGCAATATCAAGACAGGACATTTCTCCAGTTCCACAGGATCTGTCACTGAAGCTGGCACCACAAATACCCAGTGCTCCAAAAGCTGAGATTATCTTGCTGCTGCTTGGGAGAAAAAGGGCTAAAAGATATAAGAGGACGTGGCTATTAATTAAGCAATAACACTGGATCGAGTGTTATTGCTATAAGCACTCCGGGTTTTGAATCCAGAAACAAGAGCAATGTATTTTGTTTCAATTAATGGGATGCCTCGCAGAGTCCTGTTCATTGAAATGAAATACTTACTTAAGATGGCCTCCATGTATCTGGAAGGCGGGGCTCCATGCAGAGCACTTCTTCCATTTCCATTGCGACCCAGGATGCTGGAGCATTTTATAATCAGAAATTGTCCTTTAATATGAACTTGTACACCCACCAAAACTTAGACTAAAGTCTGAGAAGTGTAGGTATCATTAGAGCACAAATGTCATCTGTGCACTAATTTCAACAGAGCCACTGATCTCAATAGAGATGTTAAAGCAACAATGTAAAAGGGAGCCCAGTGTGCAGATTAGGTGTGATCTAGGGCTTATGTGAGACACTGATGAGAATCATACAGACCAAAGAAAGGAGTTGAGATTTAGCATAGCATAGCATTGCATGGCAGTGTAGTGTAGTGTAGTGACTAACTATTAACCCAACTAATTATTAATCTACTAACCAATAATCTTAACAGACTAATCTATTAGTAATTAGAAGGCCCCACTGCATGCCGTGGGTGAAAAGGCACAATTTACACCATTTACACAGTGATGTGGGTTTAGAAAGAAATGCAGAAGATTTGAAAGCTAAAGCTGAACTGCGGTGTACGTGGCAGACAGAGGAATGCATTTTGTAAAAACTCTTTGTTTAAGCATGAAATAGAGGATGAAAATGTTGTATGTCCATCTGGGCCTGGCAAAAGAGAGCTGTACAAAGGTCAAAGTGAAGAAGCAGAAGGAGGTTGGAAATGTACTAGGCGTGGGTTTAAAGGGAGGGGTTTGATGGATGGGTGACATCATGACAGGAGGTACAAGAATGGGTGATATGTGCAAAGAGGAAAAAGGCCTTAAAAGGAAGAGGAGAAGTAAAGAGAGGTGACTGCTGACAGAAAGAGGGAGAAGAAGGAGGTTTGAGGGAGAAGGAGAGAATTCACGGGACTCTGGCTAACTGGACGTGTGTGTGCTGGGTGACTGCAGAACTGTAGTGTGTGGGAAGGAGGGGAAGGCCTGCGCTGTGCAAGCCCGAGCCACTAGCTGTGGCGAGGAAACACAGCCGTTCTGACTAAGGCATTTCTCATGCAAGCTGAATCCTCTCTCTCTGGGCTCGCTGATTATTAGTCAAAACAATAAAGATTAATAAAATAGGTGATTAGCACAGGCCCTGGTCAGACTTGGGAGGTGCTAATCTTTGTTCAATTCATTTCTGTTTGAATGTGAAGTGTCGATTTTGCAAAGGTGCTAAAGGGCTTTCAGTGGGACTGCCAAGGCCAACTGCGGGTGTCCTGACAAATGTTGGTGTATAATTTGTCTTGCTAAAAGAAAAGAGAAATGTTTGTTGTGGGAAGTAACACATGAAGAGGGGCATCAAAGTGTGCTTGCCTCCCTGAGCTGATTGTGAATATATTTCTCATTTTATCATTTGTCCAGAAACGGTAAAAGGCAAATGAGGCTGAATATCCTGAAACATATAGCATGTTTTCTCTTCACAGTAAAATGTAAAATTACGTATATTTATCTTGTTACTTCTTTTTCCTATGATTGCAAAAGCCACTTCTAAGTGGTCAATGACTTTATTCTCTTGCATGCAGATGTTCTATGCTGTGCTAAGACTTTCTAAATGCATTTTGATAAGCCGCATTTGGACTCCAACAAATTCAGATAAAAGCCAAAGAGTGCTGTTAAAGAAACTGGACCTCATTCCGAGTTCGGAGGTAACCATGCCGCTATTTGTGGCATGGCTGTCTCCGAACTCGTCCAAACTCCGGCCTGGTAAATGGAGTAATCACCGGTCCATTCCGAGGTCGGAGGGTCCGGTAATTCCCCATTCACCAGGGCCATTCCCCATTCCCATTTGAGCCCCCATAGGGCTTAATGGGAAGGGGGAAGGCGCAAATACCGTAAATTACCGTTATTGACCCCGGAGTCCCTTTGCGGATCCCGTCCTTAACGCCTGCTAAAAGCAGGCGTTAAGGAAGGACCCGCAAAGGGAACTCGTAGTAGGGCGGTAAGGGTTTAACGGCACCGGACTCGTTACCGGTGACCGTTAACCCTTACCGCCCTACTCGGAATGAGACCCACTGTGTGTGTGTGTTGCCTTTCATTGAGTAGGTTTATTCTTTCAAGATAAAAATGTTAGTATGCCCAGCACTGCACTAGGTCTGCAATTGTAGCCAAGAGGTCTCAAATAAAAGAACATAACAAGCTAATTCACCTTATGTTAGCAACCGAAAATCGGCCGTTGCCTTTGAATTCATTTTTATGTTCTCCTCTGCTGTTTAAATTACTTCAGTGACATTGTGCCTGGGATAGTGATTGTGCTGGGTGCACTTTAAAATTCAATTTTTTCTTCTCTCTTTTTACAAGTTATAGTGATTGTGCTGGGAGCACTGTGAATGTTATCTCAATTATCTTAGTGCCATTGTGTGAACATAAGTGCAACTGCAAACATAATAGAAGTTGATATTGCTGGCCCTTGCACACATGCAGAAACAAATCTTTAGGAGCTGGCAACTTGGTCCTGTGACATGATCTCGAGCTAGAGAGAGAGGATTGTTTCCAAGATATACAAGGAATCTTCTGAGGGGCTATTTGCAGAGGGAAGTGTGTTACAAACCTGCCTATTATGGATCTTCCGGGCCTAATACTGTTGGGGGCAGACAGATTGTGCATTGTGTTTCGGTGCAAAAGCTTGGTTTACTTTACATGAGATAATTAAATAGAGGGCAAAAGACTCTGATATCATAGCAGAACTATGATTTAACTTGGCAGCTATGCGTGAAGAAATGTTACAGTTAAAAAAGAACTCGAAACATGGTGAGCATTATACGCAGTTACAGGCCAAGTATGATGATGTAAATGCACAATTTGCATATCAGTCTCTGTCCCGCCCACATGGGCAGTCCAGCACCGAAATGCTATGGCAATTCCCTTCTGAACAAGAGTACCAACAGCCACCCCATACACGTGTTTCAGCCTTGTTGGGCCTCATCAGTGAGGTGAAGCTGTGCCTCTCTGAGCACAGTGAGCAGGGAGTCCACGTCTGGTTGCCCCCAGGTAACTTAGGGTGACCAACCCCAAGTTCCTTCCAAAAATACAAAAAAGGTAGCAGGCGCCCCTCTCTCAAAAGAACAGGCATGATAATCTGTTCAGTGGTTTGTACAAACCAACCACTCCCACTGGGGTCTTGGCACCTGCAAGTCTAAGCTTACACAGGCCTCCACGATCCCAGCAAAGAAGGAGGGGTACGGGTGTTGAGGGTAACCGTAAAGAGGATTAGGAAGAGGTAGTGGATGGGTAGAGGCACATAGAGTAAGGTTCGAAACAATTCTACAATATGACAATACACCCACATGCATACCTTCCTTTCAGCAGCAACAACATAAACACTGGTTAAACTAGTAGGGCACTTAGCTCTGGTTGCGAGTGCTGGCCTCCTGCCTGCGCACTCTCAGGTCCGGTAACAGGAGCAGTTCAAATGCTGCAAAGAGAGCTTACATTAATGATTGCACGGTAATGCCACGCATGGCTCACATAAGTACATGCAGCTATGACTGGTTAACAGCCTGGGGTAAGCTTTCATGCAATGCAGGATTGTTTGAGGCTTATTGCATGCAAGTGTGGCATTTTCCTAGTTGCCTGCATTGGTACACATGCACTGTTATAAAGACCACTGCACATGGCTTTTTACATGCAGGTCTGTTTATTGGCCGCACGTGGCTGTAATCATGCAACTATTGAAAGTTAATGCACGTGGCTTTAAGAATGCTTTTAATAAGGGCTAGCCGCACGTGACTATGTACATGCGGTTCATATATGCTAGCCGTACATGGCGTTAATATGCAGCGTGGTTGGCTGGCTGCCTGTGGCTTTGAATGCATCCAGGCTGCACGTGGCTACTTATGCATGCAGTGCGGTGCTCACGTTGTCCAGTGACAGTCTAATATGGATTGCCAATGCGTGCCTCATGCAGGGAGAGGTTTCGCTGCAGGCACAGGTTGCATGTTACACTTAGCTTTCCTGGAGACAGGGGGATATTTCTACTTTGGCCGCTACCCCTATACGTGTTCCCCGGGTGCTCTGTTCCTCCCTCAGTATCAGCGCTACTTATCTTTGGTAAGTGAGTGGCCAGAATGGAGATTTCTTGGGGCATGGCCCCTCACGTTGATCCCAGTGTCCGGAGCTTTTTGATTTTGATTTTGATTTTGAGTAACTTATTACGCGCAACCTGAGACCCTTCCTATAGCATGAGCTCTTCCAGATGCGACTGCTCGGGTCGGTTTCCTTGTGCACAAGCCTCATGCTTTTGCCATTGCGCATGCTCATGCATGTTCCACTCCGAACATAACCTGTAAAGTGTAGTTCCCGACCCCAAGGCTGCTGGGAAATGAAGTCCCGGGTGCCTTTTTCCTGCAATGAGGGCAAAGAAGCCTTTTATAAGGCTTGAATGTTTTTCTTTGCTTTTGCTTTGTGTTTTTCTTTTGCTTCCTTTGTCTGGGGACCTTGAGTCCACCCCCATACCCAGACCACATGCACTCAGGCTCTGTGCCCTGACAGCACTCCAAAATTGAAGTAATCAGTCATCTAAAGAATTACAGGCGATGGAAGATGACATTTTTAGGCTGATGGATGAAAATGATAAAAAGATGGAAGCTATTAATCATTTTAAAATACAAATTACCGACATGAGTGAAGTAGTGGCTACGCTAAGAAAAGAAAACTCTACACTATATAATGAAACACAAGAACTACATGCAGTGTTGGGAAACAAGGTGACATAATCCGGGTGTCAAGGGTGTCAGAAATACAGAGATGTTTTTCACCTGTGAGCAGCAGGGTGTTACCCTCATTGAGGCTTAATGCTGCCACAGTCTGGGAAATTTGCCAGCTTCTGTTCACTCGGCCGACCTGGCTGCTCTCCAGTGCTCAAGGCTGAGTCTGCTCACCCTAAGCAGAGAATGAGAGGTGATACATCGTACAATGCACTCAAAATAATGAAGAGTATCAAGAGTTTTATTAGACCATTCATAAAGGATTCAGGTATATCCATTGAGGAAAACCTCGAGAGTGTGATTGAGATGTGTCAGATGCTTGAAATCTCTAGCATCCAATATGGTAGATTTTTCCACTCAACGATGGGCCACACTTCGGCTAGCTTCAGACAGGGCTTAAATAAATAGGGGATTTCATCATGGGAGGACTTTGAAAGAAAATGTAGGAAACAATTCCCACTTTATCCCTCTATATAAAAAGACAGCGTACAGTATGATGGCTCAATTAGATGAGTCGCCATCCCAGTTCTTGCAAAACCTGAAAAGAGCATTCTCACATTTTGATGTGGCCTGTGACATTCATTCAGCAGAGTTCAAGACCACCTTTTTTCTATGGATTGCAACAGGATGTAGTTTCAAAACTCACCTGTGAATTCAATAGGGATCAACGCTTACAGTGGATTCTTGAACAGGTCACTACAATCTATGAAATAATCTCCCATGAAAAAGGAGAGGTTAGAAATAAAGAACCCAGACTGAAAGAAGCTAAAGAAACTACCCCTGCAGTTCTAGAAGTAAAGTCTGGGAAAATGTCATTAGAGACAGCTTCAAATCAAATTAAACAAAGAATGACAGAATCAGATGTATAACGGGCCGTTCCAGGAATTTGGGTCCCAGAGTAAATTTGACCCTGCTAGAATGGTATATGGCAATCACGCACATACACTTCTGGATTTGTGAAACTGAAGTTGGGTTTAAATTGAGCTATTTATTCTTCACCATAGGAGACGAATCCAACCTATATGGTTGTTAGTGAAACTGTATGCTTAATGTAAAGCCTTTTTTTCCTTTCACAGTTTTTGTTTTTCATTTATTGTTTTTGTTTTGTTTGTTGACACTTAATCATTATTGTCATGTATGGTTTATGTCTAACTTAGATGATTTTGTTCTTGTTGCTCTATGTAATATGCTTTAAATTGAGCTTGTTTTAAAAGAACATTGTTACATATTTTGTAAAAATGTTGCTGAGGTTTTGTATAAAAGATTGATTTATGTTTTGTAGCAAATGACAAGTGCTTTGGAGTTTTTTTCTGGTCAAGCCTTATCTTGAGGCAAGAAACAAAATTGAGTGCAATGATCCAGACAATGGGATACATTTTGGTTTAATACATACATGTAATGTTATTTTGAATATTTAGAAAACACCAGGACACCATCTGGGAATATTGATTAATACACCCTGTCAGGAGTGATCTTTGATCTCGCATTCTTTGCACCTGCCCTCTTTATTGTTGTTCAGAGAAAATGAGGTTTGTGCAGGTAATTTATGTACTGCATGACCCTTAGATTGCTACCTGTGACGACATATTCTATTGGTTTTCACATATAACAAGAAGCCACTCAAACATGGAAAATGATTCAGGCTTTTGATAAGCTTGTTTCAGAGAATGACATGATCATTATCTGGATAAAAATACAAGGCCATCTGAAAACACCAGGGAAGGACAAAGAGAAGAATGACAAAGCAGATCAGTTAGCCAAGATTGGAGCAGTGATGGGGAATTATTTTGAAAAATCCAGGTGGATGCGATAACACTCTCCAAATCCAAGGGGCAGTTGATCAGCCTGTGGCGCAATGGAGTTTTGATACCCCTGATCAGGACTTGGTCAAGGCTTAAAAAGAAGATCCCATTTAAGGTCTGTTCTACAACCATTTGCTAGATGCAGAGCAAAATCCTTTAACAGAGGAGGAATGTGAAGGGAGAGACGAATTAAGGGTATTGTTAAAGAACAGAATGAGAATTCATCAAGATGAACTGATGATTTGGGAGTCTGTGTCAGGCCAGATCCAGTGGGTGGCACCTTTTTCATTTTGGGGGTTGATGCTACATCATCCTCATGATGCAATTACTACGGGTCACAGAGGTTCACAGAAAACACTGGACATTTTGAAAGAATGTGCTTATTGGCCACACATGTTCCAAGAGCTGTATGCAGTGATGAGTAAAATGTGATAAATCTTGGGAGTAAAAAGGAAACTGCATATTTCCCATCAGCCATGTTTTTCTGGTGGTGTTGAACATTTCAGTAGATCAATCATCGACAGTTTGAAAAGATTTGTAGCCGAAGCAATGTACAGCTGGGATTTGAGACTGCCTCTGGTGCTAATGGCTATTAGGTCAACAACAATAAAATCCACAAGCCTCAGCCCACATGAAATTATGAGAGGCAGGAAAATGGTTTTGCCACAACATTTACTGTACAGGACTAATTAACAAGTTCTGGTAAATACATTGACGATTCATGAACATGTAGAACATTTGAGAAAGCACTTGCAGCATTCATTTGCATTTGCGCAGCTGAATTTAGAAAGAGCAGCTTATAGTGCCAAATCATACTACGACGATAAAATATCTGTGAAGGAATATGAAGTGGGTGACCAAGTATTCAAATTTAATTTTACAAAAGGAAAACACAGGAATGCCAAATTTCTGGCATCCTGGCGTGGCCCTTACAAAATTGTGGACAAGGTTTCACCTGTTGTCTACAGGATCATGGTGAAGGAAGGAGATCTGGCTGTGGTACAATTGGTCCACATGAATCAAATCAAGCCATTCCGGCCAAAACATGAGGTTAAATGCTGGAACAGGCTGGAGAAACCAGTAGGGAATGAAAGGTATAGCTCTTACCCTAAACCCAAAGTGAGTGAAAAAAAGAACAAATTAAGTCATTGCTGCAAATTAGCATTTTAAAGCTAGGCTTGAAGGGATATATCGTAGCAGGTAAATAGGTATGCATGGAAGTATTAATATAAATTGTTAAAAAGGGTAGGTAAAACAAGTGAACAGGTGTGAATGAGAGTATGGATGTGAGGGTGTATATAAAAAAAGTAGAATAATTCATAAAACATATAGGCTTGTAACATTTGTAGGTTGATGATGTGTAGCATACATTTTGGTTTCCAAATAGTTAAAACAAAGGGGGAAGGTGATTGAATTGTATGCCTTTATTATGTTTAATCTATACATTTGTTTCCAAGTGATGGCGAAGGGAGTAGAGGTTAGAAATATTGCATATTTATATGCTGTGTAACACATATTTGTTTCCAGGTGGTGACAAAGTGAAATGGGGTGATAGATTTTGTATTTGTATGTTGCATAATGCATGATTGTTTTCCAGGTTGCGAAGGGAAGTGGAATAATGACAATAAAAACATATATATATTACTTGATCCTTAACCTGTCTGTTTCTCTTCTGATTTGGATTGCTAACTGGCTTCTTTCACCAGCGCCTCTGGAGCAGGGTGTCCCTGGAGGAGTCCACTGGATGGGAGTCCACTGGTTTGGAGGCCCATACACCAGGATTCCCTTGACCAAAAATGGGGGGAGCAGATGGTGAAACGGGCATGCGTAAAGGAGGAACACAGCTGGAGGGAATCGAAACCTGTATCCAAGTTGTAAGAAAATTTGAGGCATGGAAATAAACCTAAAAGTACATATAAATTATCTTTGGGTTGCGCCTTCTGATTTTGGGTGGTCTATATGTCAAACAAATAGGCAAGGTATCATGAATTGTCTTTTAATGTTTACATCACATTGATGACATGCATAATTGATTAAAATAATGTTCACATTATTTAGTTCAATATGGATTGTTCAATTGTTGATCCTTAATATTACTCCTTATTAAAAGAGTTGCATAAATGATTGTCCAAAAAGTTCATTTTTAAATTCTGAATGTTGCTTCACATTAAGTGATTTGCACTAGTGATTTGTAAAAGTTTAATCCTTGATGTTTTTCTTTGGTATGTCTCCTTTGTGAGTATTGGTACTTAACGTTGCTTCACATTAGTAGATCACTCATTTTGATTATTGATGTTGATTAGCATCAGAATAGTTCCAGAGTTCGATGGCATTGTTGATTTTTGATAGGTATATTTGTACTTCAGAGGTTTCCTCACTGAGTAAATTTGCATAAGTTAATTTAAGTTTGATTTCCCTCGAAACATGTTTCCCCAATAGCTATTTATTGGTTCTTCAGGAGGGTTGGCGTAAGTGAACAGAATTATTGCTTTCTCTTGCTTTTGAGAAAAAGATAAAGTAGAGTTGGTTCCTACTTAATCGATATTGTTGTGTCTATTTGTTTGAATAACATGCAGTAAATAAAATGTTTATAAATTGCACGATACTGAGGATGAACATCTAATTAAAAGAAAATAATTTGTTGTAATATTAGTGTCTAATACATAGTCATTTTAGCTTCTGAGTGTGTGCTCCATTGTAAAAGCATGATTGGTTTTATTGGTTTAAATTTGAAAAGGAGCACTTACATTACCTGATTGGATTTCTCCATAAGATTAGCTTGATCCTTTCATGTAAATTTGTTTGTTGGGCGCAATATTCAATTGGCTTCCGTGCCTTTCGTGGTTGCCGTCTGAAATTCGTGAATCCTAGGTGAATTCAGAGAAGCATCTATCTTAATATAAGTTATGTGCTTGTCTCTGGCATGCTAACCTTTACAGACGTAAGGAGTGTCGCTTATCTTATTTTCGAATGGAGCGAGGATAGCAGTATGATAACCGCAATAGTTTTTGGTTCCATGTCGACATTTTTAATCGCGCTGTTCTTTAAGTCCAACGTGGTCACGTTTCAAATGGGTTGCAGGGCGCCTTGATGTCATTAACATCAGGCGCCATCTTGAATTGGACGAATAAGTGACATTTTAGAGATATGGGGCATACATTCAGTTACATTTTTTCATAAGGAAGGAAGTTGTGCAAAGTGGACGAAAGTTTTTGTGAATATTGATTTACTGTTCACATTAATGTCTGTATTCCTGTCGATGACATTTGAAAATCATTGTTACAATTTAATTGATAAACATAAAAGTTTTGTAAATTGCAAATTTAATTTTTCTATTATCTTTATCTTTTGTTAGTGCTAGATCTAAAATTGGATGTTCACAATGTGCATACCATTATCATTGTCTTCACAATGGATGGTTGGTTGATTGTACTTCAGCCTTCATTTTTATTAAAACAATTCTCATTGTAAAGTTGCTCAATGGAAATTAATCATCTCTGTGTCCGAATTTAGACCGCAGTGGCAGTAGTCCATAAGACAAATCCATTTGGCTTCCCGTTGACCAAATGTGTGTTCCCAGTTTCCTCCTCTTGGAGGTCTGTTGACTTTTTGTATCCCAAAATATCTTATAACATTGACATTTTCTTTCGGGTGTGATGTGAAGAAATGGTATGCCGAAGTTGATGTCATATCATAGTTTTTGAGATAGCGAATATGTTCTGCTATTCTGGTTTTGAGTTTTCTAATGGTACTACCTATGTAAGGTTTTTGGCAAGAGCACATAATTCCATAGACTGTAAAGTTTGTATTGAAGTTGATGAAGTCTCTAATTAGAAAGTCTCTGCCATTGGGCATTTTCAATGTTTTGTGCCGTCCTCAGAATATGGACAGACATTGTATGTCCCTCATTTATAGTTGCCTTGTAGTCTTGTATTGTTCCATAGTTGTGGAAGTCCTTGTTCAGTGATTTTTGGTTGAAAGTACGAAGGGCAAAGTATATTTTTTAGGTTTTTCGCTTTCTTGAATGTTAAATTGGGTGTGTCTGTTAAATGAACTGTGAGGTCTTCATCTGCTTTTAGTATATTCCAATGTTGCGTGAGAATCTTTCTTAATTTTTGTGATTCACAATTATAGGTGGTTATGAATATTCTAATGGGTGCCTCTTCATTGTGAGTGATGGTCTTGTTTTGGAGAAGTTCTTGTCTTGTTCTTAGCTTGACTTTGAGTCGAGCTTTTTCAAAAATTGGTCTTTGTATCCTCTGATTTTGAATTTATTTTCTGCCTCTGTTACATGTTTTTCAAATTCTGCTTCTTGTGTACAGTTTCTCTTGATCCGTATGTATTCACCAAATGTGATATTGTTTATAATGTGCAGAGCGTGGTTGCTGTTGGCATGAAGGATGCTATTGCCGCTGTGGGTTTTACATGTCGTGTTGATTGAATGGTATTATTTTCAATATATAAATCTAGGTCGAAGAATTGCATTCTGTTAGTACTCTCCTGCATTGTTAGTTTGAGATTGTAGTTGTTACTATTAAGATGATGATGGTATTCTTCTAATTGATTTTTGGTGCCATTCCATATTACTAAAATGTCATCAATGTAGTTGTCCCCAATATACAATGCAGTTTTGGTCTGTGAACAGAGGGTGCGTCCATGCATGATATAGTTCGAAATGGCCCATGTAGATATTTGCATAGCTTGGGGTGAATTTGGAGCCCATGGTTGTCCCTTGTGTTTGTCTCTAAATCTCATTATTGAATATAAATATATTGTTGTTGAGTGTAAAATGTAGCATTTCCAGTATCATGAGATTCTGCTGGTAATACAAGATAGATCTGCTTTCCAAAAATTGATTTATGATTTCAAGTCCTTTGTTATGGAGAATGCTTGTCTACAGTGACGTGACATCAAAAGTAACAAGATGGAAATTGGGTTCCCAATTTACTGCTGTTAATTGCTGGATTACATGTTTGGTGTCCTGTATGAATGATGCCATGCTTTTGGCTAATGGCTGTAAATGTGTATTTATAAATTTGGATATTGGTTCTGTAAAATAACCCATTCCATTGATTATGGGTCTTGTGGGTGGCAGCTGTTTGAATGGTTTGTGTATCTTGGGGATGAAGTAGATTGTTACCAGTACTGGGTCTGATGTGTTCATGAAGGCATTTTTGTCCTCTGTAAGTATTCCCAGTTCAAGCCAATGATTGTTAAGGGTGTGCCATTCTTTTTGAAGATCTGATAATGGGTTGCCGTTAAGTTTTTCATAGCATTTGTCATCTGATAAGTGAATTGATGCCATTCTTTTGTAATCTTGGGTATCAATAAGTACAATTTTGTCCCCTTTGTCCGCTTGTTTGACTGTAATGTCTTCATTGTTTCTCAGTTCTCTGATGGCTTGTGCTTCTTTGGAGGATAGATTATAATGGATTTTGGATGGGTTGGTGCCTCTAAAGTATAATTTCCGTAGGTCATTTGTGACTAATTGCTGGAAGATGTCAATAGCATTGTCTGATGCAAAAAAGGGATTGAATTTGGATTTTCTTTTTAAAGATGTTTCCGGTGTTAACTCTAGGGAGATATTCATATCCATAGCAAAGGATGTAACTGTATGTGGATCATTAGTTTCCTGTATGTTCAATAAGTTGATTGTATGTTCAACTATTTGTCCTGAAAGTGACAATGGTTTTGGTTGGTTACTCTCTGGTGGTTTCAGTATTTTGTTGCCAAAATATTTTTTTCAATTTTAGTACTCTACAGAATTTTTATAGGTCTAGGTTAGCCTGAAAAAAGTCAATGCGATTTGTAGGGCAAAATGATAATCCTTTGTTGAGGGCTGAAATCAGTTCCTCTGGTAGTTTGTTTTTTGTTAAGTTTACCACTAGGTCTTTGGTTTTTGGATCGAGTGAAGATTCCTTGAGCGTTTGAATGGTTTCCTGATTCTCCCACTTCCTCTCTTCTCTCTTCTAGTTGGTTTTCATTTTTGGATGTACTTGGCTGATTTGTGGATTTTGGGAGGAGTGGTCTGAATATTAAGTAAGTTCTGGCCAGTCTGTACCTCTGATATTCTTCTAAAAAAGGAAAAGGATCTTCTTCTCTGATGGGTTCTGCGATAGATTCAGACAGTTCTCAGTCTCACTGCTCTGAACACTGCAATAATGACAGGTGTTCCAAGTAATTCAAAGAAGGAGGGATTTCTCATGAGTCCAATGAGTTTAATAACGAAGTAGCCTGACACGTGTTTCAAGTCATCACCGACTCTTCATCTGAGGCTAAACATAATGCACAACATAATGATGAACAAAAATAGTACAGCAAAATATAAACAGTTTGAATGAAAGTCGTCCATTGTGAAAAAAATCAATAAAAAATTGATAAGGACATTAGTAAGGACATTCAACCAAAAGGGCAAACACAAGTGCAGGTAGGCCAAAAAGAACAGCAGTTACAGCATATATATTAAGATAAAATCAAATAGCAACAAACTAAAATAATAAAAAATAATAGATAAATAAGATTGCCACAGTACCATATTAGGAGGGGATTGAATTGAATGGAGAGTCCATAGGTTACGGGATGCATGTAAGAAACACGGGTAAAGAAACAAACAAGTTGCAAGGAGTTAGTTATATTGCATCCACGGAACAGCTATAGCAGCGCAGTCAAAGAGGCAAAAGCCGCCAAAAAGAAAATAATTGGAATCATAAATATAAGGTACCTGAAAGTTTCAAGAGCTAGCCTAACCAATTAAGTATATCGTGGCGGCAATTGCCAGATGCACTCTCTAAAAAGGAAGAGAGAAGAAAAGATTTTTATTTTATATGAAGTGTTTAAATACGCTGTTCAAGCACAAATGTGAAATTAAGGAAGAACAAGAGAGTGTGAGATTAAATGACAAATCATACCTCACTGCTTCGCAATTTCGGAACTCTG
Source organism: Ambystoma mexicanum (assembly GCF_040938575.1). Lineage (NCBI taxonomy): Eukaryota > Metazoa > Chordata > Amphibia > Caudata > Ambystomatidae > Ambystoma > Ambystoma mexicanum. The sequence continues at coordinate 338,959,705 of NC_090934.1, read as the reverse complement.
TACGGGAAAAGAAATTCCCTCAGCATCACTTAAACATGGACAAATTAACGTTACAACTGTGATTGCCATATGGCTTGATCCCTCTATTAATATAACATTTAGCAAAGGGAAATCTCTTAAAAATAAACTCTGCCCTTCATTTATGTGTCCACTCACTCCTTAATCTGCGTGGTTAGACTCTGCCCGTGCTGCTGGTTTTCACAAATGTGGATTCTGCAGCATGTGCAAGTACACTCTGGAAACTTCAAAGGTCTCCTTTGGAGATGGAGGAGACCACACTATTAAAACATTCCTCAATTATAGTTCAAAGTTTGTGGTTTACTGTATTATTTGTACATGCGGATTGCAATATATAGGCAGCACCATCAAGCCCCTTAAGACTCGTCGTATTCGGGAACATCTCGCCACAATTGGCATCCAGGAATCCAAATACCCACTGGCCAATCACTGGCAAAAACTGCATCAATTAGATAGTAAGGATGACATTCGATTTCTGGGCCTTTGCAAAGTGTCATTGCCAACTAGAGGGGGCAATCTCACGCTCAAATTACGCCAGTTAGAAGCGAGACTCATCTGTAAATATCGTACTGTCTTTAGAGGTCTAAATTCAGACCATAAATTTGCAACCTTTTTGTTAAAACCTACTGTTGTTCTCTTCTTTATTTTACACAGGTATCATGTTTTCCATCCCTTTTTTTGTGGACATGAGTACTTTATTTACACCCAAGTGGTCATTTATAATCGTGTGGGGTCTAGTGATCCCTCTACAATGACTGTTTGCAGTCCCGTTAACTCACATTTTTCTAAAGCAGCGCATTCACAGATGGCAGATGCACAATTTATTTAACATCTTTCCCCAATTTGGTTCCTACTAGCATGCTCTAGAAGTCGCAATTCTCTGCGGTTTAATCCCCTTCATCTATATGAACCAAGTTTTTCTTTTGGTTATACAGCTCTACAGCAATTGGTGCATGAGGCACAAATTTCCTTTCGTTCTCTGCCCTTACTAGTATATATTTATCGTGGCGCCCTCCGGGGCTCCATTTTTTGCAATTAGTAAATTTTTTTGTGACACGCACTTTATATGCATTTTTGTGGAATTCCAACCCTGCTCATTTTTTAATTCAGAACAGGTTAATCTCTGCCTTTTTGCGGCGTTTGGTAAGCTCCTTACTTTTTGGGGCAAATTCACTCCTGAGGTATTAATTTCTTTTCCATCATTCCAATATGGCGGTTTTCTTTCCTGACCTAATCGGCCATGTTCTAAAATACCTTGTGTATTTAAACAGTCCTGTTTCTATTCTCTATGGACTGGGCTTACTTTCATTTCATTCAGTTCCGCAGCATTGCACAGGTAAGACGGTTATTCACGGCCCCCCGGCCGCTATGATACTTCTAATTAGTGCATCAGCACGTCTCAATTAAGTTTAGAGAAAGTCAATTTTTAGCTTTTGCCCATTCTTATTTGCGCACGCACGCCATTCTTTTGCGTTTTGGGTTTCCTCTGGCACTCCGGGTAGCTGCATTTTAGCAATCACAGTTACGTTAATTTGTCCATGTTTAAGTGATGCTGAGGGAATTTCTTTTCCCTTACAGAGTTCCGCAATTTGCGAAGCAGTGAGGTATGATTTGTCATTTAATCTCACACTCTCTTGTTCTTCCTTAATTTCATATTTGTGCTTGAACAGCGTATTTAAACACTTCATATAAAATAAAAATCTTTTCTTCTCTCTTCCTTTTTATAGAGTGCATCTGGCACTGGCCACAATATTCTTAATTGGTTAGGCTAGCTCTTGAAACTTTCAGGTACCTTATATTTATGATTCCAATTTTTTTATTTTTTTTTGGCGGCTTTTGCCTCTTTGACTGCGCTGCTATAGCTGTTCCGTGGATGCATTATAACTAACTCCTTGCAACTTGTTTGTTTCTTTACCCGTGTTTCTTACATGCATCCCGTAACCTATGGACTCTCCATTCAATTCAACCCCTCCTAATATGGTACTGTGCCGATCTTATTTATCTATTATTCTTTATTATTTTCGTTTGTTGCTGTTTGATTTTATCTTAATATATATGCTGTAACTGATGTTCTTTTTGGCCTACCTGCACTTGTGTTTGCCGTTTTGGTTGAATGTCCTTACTAATGTCCTTATCCATTTTTTATTGATTTATTTCACAATGGGCGACTTTCATTCAAACTGTTTATGTTGTGCTGTACAATTTTTGTTCATCATTATGTTGTGCATTATGTTCAGCCTCAGACGAAGAGTCGGTGATGACTCAAAACACGTGTCAGGCTACTTCCTTATTAAACTCATTGGACTCATGAGAAATCCCTCCTTCTTTGAATTACTTGGAACACCTGTCACTATTGCACTGTTCAGCGCAGTGAGACTGAAAACTGTCTGTGTTCATTTAGGTTCTTAACTGTGGGTGGCATCTGGCAGTGCTCCCACACCCCTCAGCCACCTGCAGCTTTAGTGCTTCCCTAATTTCTTCAGTGTACAAGCGCTGTGGACTTTGACTTGTTCTGCCAAACCTGTGTGTTTCCTTTCTGCGATAGATAGTTGAACAATTTCTGTTTCATTTTTGCTTTCTGTCTCAGCTTCTGAAGAGACTGTTGTTGTTTGTTTGGCTGTCATTGGTTTAGTGGGGAGTTTGCCAGGTAGTTTGTTTGGTTGTCTGGTTTGTATTTTTTTAAACAAATAAACCCTTTTAAATATGTAATCCATTTTATCATGAAGGAATTTTCACAGTTTTTTGTTTGAGTTCATTTGTATATATTGTGGGAAAATTGTCTAGGACTTGATAGTTCTGGAATGTGGCTTCTGGGGCATTGATGTCTTCTATTTGTTTTTTGGTTATCTCAATTTCTTTAAGTGTTGCTTGTTGAATGTTTTTGGCTTGTTTTATACCTCTATACATCATTTCCTGTGATGTATTGACTAGTAGTGCTTCCCATTGTTTGAATTCTTCAATTTCATCTTCTTCAAAAAAGGAAATATACATATTCTTAGTCCACATGGAATCCGATTAACTTGTAAGTATTTCTCCAAAGTAGCAATTTCCCACCATCTTGAAATTTCTTTCTTGGATAGTTTCTCTAAATGTTCAAATAGAGATTTTAGCGAGGTCACTTTAGACATTTTGTTAGGTTCCGTCATTCGTTGTAAGCTAGAGAATAGTTGTTCAGCCTCTTCTAATCTTTTTTTGGAAAGTTTGTGACATTGTTGCTGTATTTTTTAGATGCTTGGCTCTGCTGTGATTGCTGTTGAAAGATAATGGTAGTGAAAAAATGCAACCTGCTTGCAATCTTATATGCAAGCTCCTAATTTAAAGCTTACAGTTTATACTGAATGCTCTCTGCGGCTGCAAGGTAATAGGTTCATTGAGGTTGCCCAATGATTGGAAAGATGAAAGTACATATAAAATACCTTTGGTTTGCGCCTTCAGATTCTGGGTGGTCTATATGTCAAACAAATAGGCAAGGTATCATTAATTGTCTTTTAATGTTTACATCACATTAATGACATGCATAATTGATTCGAATTATCTTCACATTATTTAGTTCAATATGGATTGTTCAATTGTTGATCCTTAATATTACTCCATATTAAGCCTATCTGGCAAACAAAGTGCATTTTGCAAAACTGCCGGGAGAGGCATTGAGCCTTGTTATAGCTATTCCACTGTCGGTCTTAAGGATTTCTCAGTTTCCACTATTGTTGTCTTGACTATTCTTTCCATTTCTTTACCGCTGAATGTCCTTGATATATGAAGATGTATTGCAATCTATTCCAAGGATTAGACATTTATTGCAATGTATTCCTAGGTTTGCCATTTTATTTTTAATTTTTCTTGGCATTTATTGACTGTGTGGACTATTTTTGCTCATTTTGAATTCGTTCGTCAATTATCATTTATGTTTTCTTAAAACCTACCATATATATGGATTAATAGTTTATTTCTGAGTTGTTAAGCTTGGTAAAAAGAAGACAAAAAATATGTATTTGCAAAACGTATGTAGAAAATGCATAATGACATTTTTAATGCCATGAAAATTGTTGGTCGATTATTTAGACAATTTTTTATAATTTTATGTAAAAAAAGGGCAATCTTTCACACATTATCACCATATATAGTGAGGATCAAATGGGTTGGTAGAAGTACAGCTAGGATTTGTGTTTCTATAGAGGCCCTTATTTATTTAGGCACTTACAGAAACAATGTGGGGATAAATGTAGGTATAATTAGTGCACACCTTTCAGTTGTGCACTAATTTCAACAGAGCCACTGATTTCAACAGGTATGGTAAAGCAACAATGTAAAGGGGACCCCAGTGTGATCTGAGGCTGATGTGAGACACTGATGAGAATCATACAAACCAAAAAAGGAGTTGAGATTTAGCATAGTATTGCATGGCATCGTAGTGTAGGGACTAACAATTGACCCTACTAATTATTATTCCAATAATCAATAACCTTAAAAGACTAAACTATTAGTAATTAGAAGGCCACACTGCAGGCCATGGGTGAAAAGGCACCATGTACTCAGTGATGAGGGTTTAGAAAGAAATGCAGAAAATGTGAAAGCTGAAGCTAATCTGCGGTGTACGTTTGTTTGTTTGTTTGTTTGTTTATTTTATTTGTATAGCGCTCCAGACCCATGGGTAGATGTGCGCATAAAGAGTTCAATTACAGGAATGAGGTATGCATTATACATGGTGCAACAATTACAAATTACAGCAATTTACATTATTTACAAAACTTCAGCAGGTTCATAGGAGATTCAGAGGTGATCGCTACTCTTTGTTCAGTAGCCAGCGAATAACCTGTTTCCTAAAGATTGGGAAGGACTCAATGGTTTTGATATTGAGAGGTAGGGAGTTCCAGAGAAGTGAGGCAAGCACTGTGAATCTAGGCACTACCAAGCATAAGGAGTTGGATGACCTGGTGATTCTGGGAGCGGATTTCATAGTGAATTTGTTGGTGAGATATGGTGGGGCTAGGTTGTTTAAGGCTTTGTAGGTGAGGCAGATGGTTTTGAGGTAAATTTTCTGTTGTATTGAGAGCCATTTGCATGCTTTCCTATTTGTGGAAATGTGCTCTCATCTTGAGATGTTGAGTGCTGCGCGCAATGCGTTATTCTGGAGAACTTGGTGTTTGTTAATTATTGATTGGTTGGCACCTAGGTATAGGTTGTTACAATAGTCCAGTTTGGACTGTATGAGTGCTCTGGCAAGTGTGAGGCAGCTATGGGGCGAGAGGAAAGGTCTGCAGGCTCTTATCAGTTTGCCAGTGTAGGTGGTGGCTGATGCGGTCATATTAGTTTGTTTGGTGAGGTTGGTGTTGGCATCAAAGTAAAAGCCTAGGGTTTTCACACTATTAACAATGGGGATGGTGTTACCGTCGATAATAATGTTTTTGTAGTGAGGACTGAGTTTGGACAGGTTGCTGGGAGAGCCGACTAGGAGAAGCTCGGTCTTCGCATCATTTAGACAGAGGCCGTGCGTGGCCATACATGCCTGAATGTTGGAGAAGATTTCATTGATTCGGGTGGCGTCTGTGTTGTAGTTGCCTGACATAGTGAGGAGTATCTGGGTGTCGTCTGCATAGTTAGTGTAGGTGACACCCAGACGGTCCAGTTTGTCGAATAGTGGCTTTGTAAATATTTTGTACAAAGTCGGGGAGACACAAGAGCCTTGTGGGACTCCGCATGTGATGGGGATGGGGTCTGCTGCTGATGTGGTGGAGAAGACTTTCATGGTTCTGTTCGCTAGGAAGGATTGTATCCAGGAGGTGGCGGAGGGGGAGAAATGTGCTGTGCTAGATAGGTGGCTGCAAATGATTTTGTGATCGACTAAATCGAAGGCTGCCGAGAGGTCTAGTAGGAGTAGGATAGCGGCCTTGCCATTGTCTTTAATTTCATCAATCTGGCTTTTGCGGTCCACAAGGGAAGTTTCTGTACCATGTAGAGGTCTGAAGCCAGTTTGGCGTATACCTAGGAGTTGGTTGGATTCTAGATGCTCCTGGATTTGGAGGTAAGCGACTTTGTCCAATATTTTTAGCAGGAATGGGACAGTTGTGATGGGTCCATAGTTAGTGGGTATGGCTGGGTCGAGTGATTGTTTTTTTAGCAGGGGGAGAACCCAGGATTGTTTTAGGTTGCTAGGGACTGAGTTATTAGCGAAGGAGAGGTTGATAAGTTTAGTGATGAAAGGGGAGAGGTCTCTGGCTGCATCTTTTATGATCTGGGCGGGACAGCTGTCCCCTTTGCAATTAGATGGTTTTAAGGAGGAGATGATTTTTTGGATTTCTGTAGTAGTGACTTTTTTAAAGGTGAAGCCTGTATTAAGATCGGTGGCTGAGGATGAGCTTGGGCTGGTAGACTTACTACTAAAGAGTTGTTGGCGTTTGTCCTCAATTTTAGTTTGGAGTCCTATGATTTTGGAGTTAAGGGCGTTCTGGATGCTGGTGCACCAAGGCTTGTCTTTTATGCAGGTGTCTGCAGGAGGATTTGGGTTCTCTAGTTCCTTTAGAATTTTGAAGAGTTCTTTAGTGGAAGAGCCTGCCTGATCTATCCTGACGTTGTAAGCGTCTTTTTTGGTGCGAATTATCTCCTTTTTGTATAGGGCGCATGTATTCCTGAGGTTGGATTTGTTTTCCACTGATGGGTTAGTTTTCCATATGAGTTCTAGTTCAGCTTTCTGTTTCCTGAGTAGTTTAAGTTCTGGGGTGTACCACGAATTTAAATGGGCTATTGGTTTACTTTTGTGTAGTTTCAGGGGGGCAATGGTATCAATGGCATTGGCCATGGACTTGTTGAAGGTGTCAACCAGTAGGTTTAGTTCAGCATTGGCCGGTAGTGCGTTTAGGGCTGGTAGGACCAGTGGTAGCAAGGCCTCGGCCATAATGTTACGTTTGTTTCTGGTCGGGCAGGCAGGTGCCATAGGGCATTTTTTGGGAGCTACCTGATAGATGTTGATTTCGAGGGGGATATGGTAATGGTCTGACCATGTGAGGGGTTGAGGGTCGCTGCATGTGGTGTTGCAGTTGAGTATTGCCACCCAATCTATAATTCTGCCTTTCTGGTGAGTGGGTAGGGTACTGTGTTGAGTGAAACCGTGCTCGGTAAGAGCGTTTGCTAGTGATGTAGCTGGGGCGTCGTTCGGATCGTTGTAGCCAAGATTAAAGTTGCCGAGGAGAATAGATTGTGCTAGCGGCTTGGAGTTTTCGGCAATGAGCGACGTGATATCTTCTTCAAAGACTCCAGGTGGGCCCGGTGGTCTGTAGATAAGGTGAAGTGTGATTGTACTTTTGGGAGAGATTTGTAACTTGACTGTGAGTAACTCACAAGATTTAAGTGATGAGGAGGAGACTGATCTGGAGCCAAGTAGTGATTTAGAGATGAATGCTATGCCACCTCCCCTACCGTTAGGTCTATCAGCTCTAAGGATGGAGTAGTTGGCAGGGATGGCTATAGATAGGTATGGTCCTGATGCCTCATGTAACCACGTTTCCGTTAAGGCAGGGAAGTCAAGATCATTAGTTAAAATGGTGTCGGCCACTTCAATAGGGTGTGCTGCCAGGGACCTGACATTGAGCAGGGCTCCTTTAAGGGGCCGTGGATCAGGATTGTTGAGGGTCTTTGGTGGTGGCTCCTGGGTTGTGGAGTTGTAATTGGCAGAGTGCCTGCTGGTTTTCGGATGGAGTCTTTTGGCAAGTCTGTTGTAGCGTGCTAGGATGTTGGGGTTAGCGGTGCATAGGATTTTTTGGGCAGCCTTTGGGATGGGGGCTTAGTGTCGAGTTTAGTGTGGTTAGGCTTGGTGGTGTCCAGGACGCTGCCTAGGACATTAGACCTGAAGTGATTGGAGGTTTTGTTGGCTGGGAGGCTAGTATTTTTGGCTAAGATGTGGTGATGGAGTCCGTTCAGTGAGAAGGGTGGCCAGGAGGGTAGGAACGGTGTGGGGCAGGGGATGGGGTAGTGTCTGGGGCATCCAAGGTTGGCTAGGCCGTCCTTGAAGGCAATGACAGTGGAATGCATTTTGTCAAAACTCTTTGTTTGAGCAGGAAACAGGGGATGAACATGTTGCATGATCATCTGGGCCTGGTGAAAGAGTCCTGTTAAAGAGGTCAGAGTGAAGAAGCAGAAGGAGTTTGGAGATTTACTAGGCATGGGTTAAAGGGGAGGTGGGTGATGGATGGGTGACATCGCGACAGGAGGTACAAGAATGGGTGGTAAAATCATATAATTTCTTTATGAAGATACATTGTTATATCTGTATTTTAGTGCCTGCCTTCTGTTCCGTGAGTGAGTGAGTGAGTGAGTGAGTGAGTGAGTGAGTGAGTGAGTGAGTGAGTGAGTGAGGTCAGTGAGAGAATGTTATAGTGTGCATGGAATATTTGGGTATGAGTGAAGGTTCTCTCTGTGTCAGTTGGTGCCAGCCTTCCTTGGTGGTAGGTGCCGGTGGGTGCCTAGCCCCTCAGCAATGCCATCTGCCTGGTCACCATTATAAAGAACAACTTGGATGAACCTTCAAGCTGCCTCCAATCTATCCTTCATTATAACATATACACAAGCCTTCAGATAGCACAGTGAGTAGAGCGCTCACTTTGACATCCGTGCAGAGTCTGCTGATGCAGGTTCGAATCCCGGCAGGGCTAAACTCAGCATTTCATCATTCTGAGGGTGATAAATGAGCACCACACACCATGGGAAATAAGCAGTGCTCAGATACCTGAGGGTTTGTAGCGCTATATAAATAAACAAACAAGGAGGACAGAAGGGAAAAGGCCTTGAAAGGAAGAGGAGTAAAGAGAAGTGGCTGGCAACAGAAAGAGGGAGAAGAAGGAGGTTTGAAGGAGAAGGTGACCATTCAAGGGACTCAAGGACTGGCTGATTGGCCATGTGTGTGCTCAGAGACTGCAGCCGTAGTCTGGCAGAAGGAAGGGCAGGCCTGTGCTGTGCAAGTCCGAGCCACAAGCTGTGTGGTAAAAAGACAGCCATTCTGACCGAAGGAATTTCCCATGCAAGCTGAATCCTCTCTCTCTGGACTCGGTGAGTATTAGTCAACACAATAAAGATGAATAAAATAGGTTATTAGGACAGGCCCCGCTTGGAGCTGGGAGTTGCTAATCTGTTTTCAATGCATTTCTGTTCTAATTTCTATTTTGCAAGGGTGCTAAAGGGCTTTCAGTGTAACTGCAAGGTCAATTGCGAGTGTCCTGCCAAATGCTGATGTATAAATAGTCTCACTATTTATAGAAAAGAGAAATTCTTGGTGTGGGAGGAAACTCATGAAGAGGGGCTTCAAAGTGTGTTGGCCTCACTGAGCTGATTGTGAATATGTTTCTCATTTGTCCAGAAACGGCAAATGGCAAGTTAGGTTGAATATCCTGAAAAATATAGAATATTTATGTGAAATTACATGTATTTATTTTGTTACTTAGACTTTTGGAGTGTACTATTTTTAATAAATTCAGATAAACGAGAGAGAGAGAGAGAGAGAGAGAGAGAGAGAGAGAGAGAGAGAGAGAGAGAGAGAGAGAGAGATTCTATGCCCAGCAATGAACATCAAAAAAAACATTGTGTCATCATATTGCAGGCTGCTGCAGGTGGTGGAAGTGACCTGGAGATATACAAATACTGACAGAAGCAAATGGGAGGTCTTCGCTACAGATGACATTGAGAAGTAGGTTACATTTCATTCTGTTAAAGACAGCAGAGAAACATTTTGCATACTTGTGTACTTAATAACTGAGAACGTGTACCTTTATTGCATTTAGCCAGCAGAAGACATAGAACGTTGTCCATTGGTTAGCTGTCTCCAACTGATCGATTAGCCCTAGACTAATAAATTACATAAAATGTATGAGACAGAAATAGCAGAAGCAGAAGAAGACAAAAGAGGCAGAGCGATTATGGCGAGCCACTGCCAGGGCAGAAAAACTGGGAGGACCTAGAGCCGGCAAGAGAAGCATGGTGGTCTTGCCATTCTTTAAAAGCATACATAATTGGATTGATGGGCAGACACGGGACATTCAGGCATTTGTAAGTATTAGAGGGATTAAGCCATAGCTCATTATCATACAGATTTGTTTAAAAATTGACAATGGATAGACATTGATTTGAATATTGATTTGGCAATCTCCTATGTCTTTTAATTATATAAAACTATGAATGGTTTTTAGCATGAGTAATATATTACATACTATATTTTCTGATATTACATACTATATTTTCTGATTGAGTTGGAATTAACTGTAGCATAATAGAGAGGCTTAATTTTACCATAAACATTTCTAAACCCAAACTATCAATTGTTACCATTATTTAGTAATAATAATGTAACTGCATGTGGTGTGCTCATAAACATTTAAATAAGCAACTACAACATATGTGTGTTTTGAACCTATTAGTAGGAAGCTATTCGAATGTTATTTTGGAGATTGTAGTTATATGAGCGTATTCCACATAGTAATGATTTTAAATGAAGAACTATGGAGACTGTTTTATTAAGTCATTTGAATGTATACCTTTGTTAAAAGACAACGAAGGCTCAGTGAAATACAACTAAGATGTCCTACATAATTTTAAAATGCCAGATACTTTTACCATTGCAGATGTTATTAGTGCCAGATAGGCTTCACAATAAAATGTGACACTTCCAAGAGAAATGTTTATGAACCTCTAGGGCTAAGAAGTATGCCTAGAACTGTACAATACATGTTAACCTAACAATCCTATGCGGGACCTGACTAAACGTGACACTTCTGAGTGAAAATGAATGTTCTAGTTCAGACTAAGCTGATCACGAACCTTACCAATTCATTCTTCAAGGTGGTTTTGTCAAATATAAAGTTATTCACATCGCTTCACTACTTTGCACCCTACAAAGGAGTCTTCCAAACCTCCTTTAGACTAGGCGGTTTCTAGTTTGTTAAGTTTGAATTCACAAGCTTCGTATCATCTGGACATCTTTTTATAGGATTTTAGACCATTAGAATGAACGTTAGAAAGATACTTTTAAAATAGCTAAGTTTATTTAAACATCACCTAAGGCTGTTATTTTTTTAACTGCTTAGTGACAGATGGACTTGGGTGTAGGGGATAGGGGATTGAGACATGGGAACTGAGGTTGTGAAAGACATTGGAACATATTGTATGGCTTTCTTATATGGCATTTATGTCTGATGTCTTCTGATAGAAAGATTTCCATTCTATAAAACTCAATAAAAATGTTTAAACAGAAATGTATCATTCTAAATTCACACGGACTTGATTAATATGCAACTATATTCATACATTTTCTTTCAAGGTGGCTTATTTCGTGACTACCTGTTTTGCCTCAATATTTCCCTTCTAAAATGTCACTGGTGAAGCCTGAAAAGACAGCCAACCAGAAGTAAACAAGAAAAACGTATTTATTGGGTTAAGCAATGGGTCTTACTATAATGTGGACAAAACCAGTCTAATATGTTTTTGCTTATGAGGGAGAGGCCAAAGGGTTTACAAATACACTTACTTTCCCAGATGTTAAATCATTTACATCTTTCAACTCTTATCTTTATACCTGTTCCATTCCCCCATTGCATGCAATAGCTCAAACATTGAGGATTATTGTCTTCAGTCCATGTCTGACTATTTTGGTTTATACTCTATTGCAAACCATGGGAAAAATGCTACACACTTTTAATTTTATTAGGGCAATCATCTGCTTGTCTTCTACCCACGTGTCCTTCCTCCCAAAATGAGGCAAAGTGTTTGGTAAATTCATGTTCTTAAGGTCATGTTGAAAGTGTACCTGATAAATGCTACACCCAATGGAGTGAGTCACTGCTATGGACCTAATTCAATTAGGTGTTCACCTTCAATGGAAGCCCTCAGTCATATGAGATTTATCCAAGCATATACAGACAGGATATTCCTTGTCAACCCTCACAAGCCAAACAAAGAAGAAGGGAAGATATGCTACACCATGAATACACCCTAGGAGCTTATGCAGTGAGTGGGAATTGCCATTTTCTGCTGACATGCATGTGTAGCTTGCAATGAGACTTCATATATCTTCTTCTAGGCCCATACCCAATCCCAATCAAGAGGAGATGCAGAGGCCAACAGTGATTCATGGGAGAAAGTGTGGGTCACACATCTTCTCTTGTTAAACCTCTTGGGCTGCCTTAGCATGGATAGCGACTGCTCAAATGACTCATCAGAATATTAGGTGAGTTCCCCTGGAGGGGAACGTGCCTTTGGACCTCCTTGGTGGCTTCAGCCACTTCATGGCTCTTCCCACAGTTACAAACTGCCTCCCAATGTCACCTGCTGCCCTTACACATATGTTTATGCCATGCATCCTGACACGCCTCACCACCACACATCAATTTTCCTACGAAAGCTTTAAAAATCATTATCCAATCAAACAATAACAAACTCTGGAGTTTTCCCTTCAGTGAGCAGGATTCTGCAAACCGGACCCTTAGCTTAAGTTTCCATCTTCACACAATGGCTGTGCAGACCATCCATCTCCATGATATGTCACAGCTTCTTAAAATAGCCTTAAAACATGCAATGCCCATGTGGAAAGCCCTACTTGCTATAGGCAAACTTTGGTACTGCCACACGCATGCAATTCACTACATATTCCGTACTGTATAGGCAGACTCATGATAATCCATCACATTTAGATTTGTGGTAGAAACACTTTTTTCAACAGGTGCTCCACATCATACTCTGCTTCCAGCTATTTTATTCTAACACATTCTTGCCACCTATATAAAGGAAAACTTTAAAAGCCATGACCTACCTTAGCATTATCTAACTGCTGAGTCTTCTCTCAGATCCAGTACTACTGCAAAGTTGAAGTCCACTGGCTTAGTGACTTTTACTGAGGTAGCCTAGTCCTAAACCTCTGTTCGCACCAAGGAAAGACAGATTGACCAATCAAAATCTTCCTTTCCTGGGTGCGATTATGCATTTACCGCTCGTGCCGGAGGAAAAAAGAAAGTCACATAAAATGGCTGCCACTATTAAAATAGAAAAGGGACTAGGTTCCTTTTCGGAGGGCGGACATTTTGGAAGATGTTTTCCATGGCAGCCTTCACCTGAAAAGAAACCTAGTCCCTTTCCCATATTAATGTCGGAGCAATTTATTTGTCATTTTGTGTCCTCAGACAGGAGATGGGCTTGTGCTGTGCTCATCTCCTGTTGGACGAAAAAAAAAAAGAAATTTATCCACACCCTGGTAAATCCTGGGGTGCGAATAGTTTTCACACCCCAGCTGGGAGGGCGGACATGGGGTTTAACAGACTACAGCCCGAGATGAGGCGCTCACTTCGCTCAGGCATACCAAAGCTCGGGCTGGTGGGCCGTTAAACCCCATGTCCAGCCCTCAGCCGGGGCGTGAAAGCTATGCTCTCATAGATCCCCCTTGATACCTAACATCCTAACACAGTCACACACATTCTCACAGGACTACATACACTAGGGACAAATCATTGTTTGTGCAATTTCTTTGTAAATAATTTTGCTTCACCATGATTTCTTTCTGCATAGTTCATTTGTTAAAATTGTTCCCAGGAACCTGTTTTCTATTTGAATAGTTTGATTACATATTTTCATATTATTTAAAAAAAAACCTTGTTTTGTGAATTGACATTGGGTGTAGGCTGCCCCTCAATTAGGGACTGGTCTATACATGCCTTGAAAGTAAGGAAGCATTAGCAGACACTTTTCCATGTTATAGGAGTTCTTACTGATCTCATAGTTCCCGATTCACAGAAGCGTTTTATAATGGCGCTATACCATAATGTCTGAGCGGCTTGATGACTTTGTAGCCGAGCTTGCCACACACACCTTTGGTGGTTTTGTATCAAAGCCACAAAGAGTCTCTTGCTATCTTTTTTATGGTAGACTGTGATGCAGCAATTATCACTATCAGAGATTTGATCTACTTTACTGTTGCTTTACAGACACCTGCATGCAGCGTTTCCTGATCATGTTCTTGTTAACCTTACCATCACGATCCCAGCATGCATTTGGATCTATTTAATCTGCATATGCCCAAATTCATCTGGCAGAAGCGTGTCTGGCGGAAATTAACGGATAGAATTACAGTTGCCCAAAAATGATGGGTCATGTAATTACATGCTAGAGGGATTATATTTGAAAATATAACAAACTCACATTAAGAGAGTACTTTTCACACACCTAACCAAAAAAGGAAGATGTGTGGAGCTCATAGCCAAAAGGACTGCTTTTCCGTGAATTTTGCGATGTGCTTCCAAAAGAGGTAGGGTGCTCTCACAATATGGCTGCTTTTTGTAATAATCCCACAATCTACATCCCAAACGCACACAAAACTGCACACTTCACCCCTCCATTTTCGACGAGGTGTTAATAGGCACGCTTTGTAATTTTGTTAAATGTGCAAACAAAAATTGTAGTACAATGCGGTGCGTTGTCTGCAACATTCTAAATCACGCATCTTCATTTGCCTACGTTCAAATGATTGGTGCTGTAGTTCGAATTTGCAATTGTTTAGCTAAACGCATTTTTTCGTACTCATAGGGCACAGAAGCGTTTTATGAAATCACGTTTTTGAAGCATCGTCACGTGTAACAGGAGTAGGAGTCTGGCTTGTTGGCCGAAGGCAAGGAGGATAGGACAGGGTCGGACTGGGACAAGAAATAGGCCCAGACACCCAAACACAAGTGCCCCCCCTCGCCTCAAAAAAATGGCCCACCCCTCACCCCTTGACCTCTGATGACATCACTGGAAGTTATGTCATTTGACCCAACCCCAAAGTGACATTCCGGGAAAGCGATGAAACACAAGCTTTCACCCCTTGACAAAACAGGAAGTGGCATCAAATAGCATTGTTCCTAAGTACTGTCAGGAATGGCACTCTGTCAAGAGTGGCACAGGGCACCCAGGTAGGTTTTGGGTGGTTGTGCTGATGTAAGGTGACAGATTAGCACACACAGCAGGAAGCTCAACAAGAAAGAAGAATAGGCAACAGTAGCCGTGAACAAAAAGGGACAGGGATTACAAAAGGTACAAACAAACTGAATTCCCTCTTGGGGTGTATGCAGAAATGGGAAAGAGTGTTGCACAGACCTTTGGGAACTCCAGCCTTCCGCACAGATTGCTATAACAGGGGCCCACACTGTATTTTCATGGCTGGTAACAACAGCAGTGGGTGTCTGTACCTGAACCTTAAGGCACGAACAAGGTAACCGTACTTCACAAGACTGAAGCCTGTACGGGTCCAGCAGGAACCAAACAATGACATGAAGTACGACACTGAAAACGTGACAAGGGAAGGGGCAGAGGTTGCCTGCTGGAAACCAACAGACAAGCTCTGTACAAAGGATTTACATAAAATACAAGTGAAGACAAAACAGAAATATCCAGGGAAAAGGAAGTCAAAGAGAACAAGGTTCAGAACAGGATCCGGAAGAAAGGAAGGGCAGAACCTAGTATCTAACTGTAGGGAATGGTGACCGGAAACTGTACACGGAATAGTAGAACAGTAACTCAGGGCTGGAAAGACAAGAGAAAGCTAGCAGAAGGAAAAGAAGGAAACAGTATAATGGAAATGGATAACCTAAGGGGAGGACAGAAGACTCAAGGAAGAGAAGGACAGGGATCAAGAACAGGGGGTTGCAAACAAGGAAGAGAGCAGGGGAGCAGTAGCCAGGAAATAGGGGGGCTGCAAACAAGGAAGCAGGGCTGCAGTAACAGATGGCACGCGGTCCAGGCAAACTGTTGTGGACTGCAGAGGACTGTAGTAGGCTGCAAGGTAGGGAGTCCAGAGGAGCAGGGCTGCAGGCAGAGGAGTGTAGCAGGCTGCAAGGCAGGGAGCCCAGAGGAGCAGGCCAGCAAGGAGCGAGCCCAAAGGAGCAGGGCAGCGAGCCCAGAGGACCAGGGCTGAAGGCATGGGAGTGTAGCAGGCTGTAAGGCAGGGAGCCCAGATGAGCCGGCAAAGGGCATTGGATCAGAAGCAGGATAATATGGCAACAGGAACAGCATACAATTCGTGGCTCAACTCAAAAAGGTGCTGGGAGAACTCTTAATGCAAGAGACTGAGCTCCTGCAGGCAGCTGCTTAAATACAGCCCTGCCCTGTACTTAGGCAGGCTAATTGGCAGCACCTGGAGCAGCACACCTGAAAGTAATCTGCCTCCTCCCTCTCTGGTCCTGAGAAGGTGGAAGCAGCACTGATCACTAGGGCTTCTGGGGATTGTGCTTCCAATACTGATAAATGGGAATAGCCAGGAATTGATAACTGTAGCAAGGTGCATTATGGTACATGTAGTTAGCCGAATTAAATAAGAAAGTACCAAAGACGTGCACATGGAAATTAAGGACCAAAGTGTGAATAGGGGTTGTTCAAAGAGTATTATTAAGATAAATGAGTTCCAAATAGTCCATGATGGTTGCCAATGTGTGTGCCAGTGGCACAGACATGACAACTACACTACAAAAATATGGTTATGATTTCACCAATGTCTTATACATGTATCATCATATGTATCATTAATATATGTGCGTATAGATCCTTATTGTCAAATTACTGTGAATGCAAGCAGACGTCCAAGGCCAAATCATAATATGTTATTGTATAGCACTTACCTATGCATAAGCTCTTTTATTATAGAACAAATATGCATACAATATCACCCAACCTGTGTTGGTACTCATTTATCAACCTAAGAAGGATGACAGGCTGAGATGGCCTTGCTGGGATTCGAACCTGCAGATCACACACACATTGCAGCAGCGAGCGCTCAACCCACTGAGCTATCATATCGGCTATATTAAAATTAGCAATTATTCTGTAGTGGATACCATTAAATTGGTAACTGAGATTTAACAGCAGACCAGTTATGTCCATCTGCAGGTCTGGTACAAAGGTGGCCGCATGTCCAGCCTGCATGCATCTACTTTCAGGCTTCAGAGGTTGGCAAAATAGGGAAAGCAACCCACTCAGAGGACATTGCATACTCTGAGCACTTGTTACCTCTTACATGCAAACAAACATCCTGAACAGCATGCCAGGGAGATGGGAAAGATAGACACATTACAACAAAGCATTCATTGTGGCACAATGAAGTCAATGGCCACTTGATGTGCTATGGTCAAATATTTCTACACTGTACAGAAGCTTTTAGGCACAAGGATTTTGTCAAGTGACCGGTGACACCGAGATGGAATGTCTTGTGATGTTTGTAACAGAGACAACGGCAGACAAAAAACATGCTGTTACTGCAACTTGCGAAAGGCAAAATACATGGTCCGAAATGGATGCTTATTCTACTCTAAAATTGGTTCTTTATCACTAATATGACTGATACATATTTAACACTAATACAACAGCACAGCCACTCCAGGGGGCACCGTGCCCACTGGAGTGGCGGCACAGTGACATCCGCTGGCCCATCGCCGGCCCCGGCTGTTAGGAAAGATTTCCTAATTGTAGGTAATTTTCCTTCCATGTGGCAACCCCTAAACTTTTTGCTGTTGTTTTTCACCTTGTTCTCGACTTTGCCAGAGAAGTGCAGCCTTCTGCCACACTCCTCTGGGCTTTCGCTCCTTTCTTACGGGGAAACTGACATGCCCTTAAGACAGTCAGTACCGGGGAACGCTGTTTCCCGTAGTCTCTTTTATCATGTTGCGGCTTTCGTGCAACATGTCACAAGAGGGCACTGTAAGCTAAGTTACAGCTCTCTTGGGTCTCTAGCCTTCTACAGGCCCTAGATGCTCGTTTAGGATTGTAACTGATCGGTGCAAGTGATTCACGGACGGGAATGGTGGCAGCGATCGTTTCTTGTGTTTTGAGCTCCTTTTGGCGTTCTAAGCGCGTTTTCCACGCTTAACCCAAAATGGTGGCCTGGCTCCCAAAATGGCCAGACCACAAGGCTCCTTTGTCCTGTCCGCTGACCGTCTTGCTCCCTTCACCTTCCCCAGGTCGACCCGACCCAGGGCCTTTCTTATTTGGGCATGTACTTTCCCGCGAAACACGGATGCTTTTGCGGGCTTCTACATGTCTTGTGTGTGCCTCCAGTATGTGGGCTGGGATGTCTGGTCCCAATACACATCCTGGGTGCCAGAGAGTCTAGGGTGGTGTGAATGCTTGGGACCACTGTGGTCCGTGATTGGTCCACGAATGGTGTGAGTGTTGATGAGTGGATCTCCCAATGGGTCCCCTCTGTTTTGGCGCGAAGGGAACCGTGGATAAGAGGGGGCTGGAAACACCACTACCATGTCGATCTCCTGAGTTCTCACGAACGAAGGAATACAGGAGCCAAGTATCCTGCAACCAAGAGGCTGGACCGAGGAATCGCTGGTGACCCGCTGAAGGACTTCTCCTCTGCACTGCTGTCTTGTGAAACCCTTTTCACCTTTGATCAAACCAGAAGGCCTGTACTGGTACTTCGACCCTTGGAATAGCGGGAACAGCTATTCTTGGCATCTTCACCATCTCCTGCCAGTAAGCCTTCGGAAGCGTCTCTGGGCCATCCAGCTGACTGACCAGTTTACACGGGAGTCTTGCTCTGTAACCGCCGCCAGGTTGTGTAGTATTTCGAGTCCTTGTCACTCTCACACGCTTCGTACACTTGGCGTTCCCAGGTCTGAAGTGAGTAGTGTACATTTGGCTCAGATACACATGGCTGCTCCGTTGCCCTGCTGTGGTAACAAACTGTGCGGGTTTCTTCGATTGGGACGTCTTTTACTCAACACGACGACAAGACGTTCCCTGCTCTTCTGAACCTGCCAGCGACTGAAACGGACGCGGAGAAGCCTGGGTCTGCTTGCATCGGGGACCTGTGAGTAGCATAGCTAGGATCTGGTCGCCCTCCTGCAGGAGCCCATTGCTTTTCCCCGCTGTTTCAAAACAGCGCCCTTTTCCGTACTCGCGCTCTGCTTCTGCCCACTGTGGAGGCTGCGCTTGAGCCGCGGAACTTGTTCTTCTTCTTTTGTGCACTAAACTGAACTGCCTGATTTCCCTCGAAGAGCTTCTCCTTTTGCCCATTGGCACTAGCGTGTGCAGGTACTTTTGAGCACAAGGCTCCACTCTTCGCAGGGCTCGGACTTCCATCTAGTTAGGTGCCTCTGAAGGCGGACTGGGTCTAAGCATTATTTCGCACTGCCTGTTTTCCTTCCCTTTTAGGTGGACTACACATTTTGTGCATATAACGCTTGAGACGTGTTGTATTTGTATATATATTGTATTGGTAAGGTATGTGTTGGTTTACTATTGTTATATTGTGATTTTCTCGCTACGGTCATTGTTTTAAAGGCCTTGGAATAAATGTGTATATATTTTTAATATATATTGGAGTAGTTTATAAGTGTTCTTGCTTTGTGTGCTCATTGCGGGCTTTCAGTCACCCTCACCCCTCTTGAGACCTAGTCTTGACCGCCGCGATCGCTACCTTGATTGGTCTGGCTCGTCCAGAGGTTACCTTGTTCCAAGTAATTAGGTTGGCCTTCTGAACTTCTGCGCCACCAGGACAGAGTTCAGAAATCCGTCTTAACAAATTGGTGTACAGCGGTGGGATACGACTGAAGGTATCCAGTGTTGCGCACGAACTAAGGCATTTCAGGTTATTTCAACCAGGACACGTAGTGAATTGTTGTAGTATAACTTTAAAAAGGCCATAGTCCTATCTAACAGTATGGAAACAAATACCTTGTTAACTTTAAATGCTTCCAAATCAGAAACATTGAAAAAGATGTGTGCGGAGAGAGGTGTTTCCTCTCAAGGCACGAAATTGGAAATGATCCAAAGAATCGTGGCGTGGCAAGACGCGCAGCTTGACGCTATAACTTCTGAGGACAGTGCAGAAGGTGGTGGGGCTGCTCACACTGGTAGAACCGACGGTTCTGGCGCTGCACTGATCCATCGCGACCACGAGGACAGGGAGGATGAGGTGTCTAATGTTTCCTCTGCCAGTGCTGATGGGGAGGCTATGCTTGAATTCAAGAAGCAAGAGCTGCGGTTTAGGCAGCAGGAGCTTGAATTCAGCATAGCCAAACTAAAAATCGAACAGGCAGAAAAACAAAAAGACAGGGATCACCAGTTGGAACTGGCCAAGCTTCAGGTTGCAAATGGGTCCAATGGTCCTGTACATGGGTCTGGGGCCTCCTCTCATCCACGGTTTCCGAAAGATCTGCTCAGTGTGTATGAAGAAAGGAATGACATTATGGACTGGCTGAATGCGTTTGAGTATGCATGCGAAGTTCAACAAGTTGACAATGCTGATAAGATTGCCTGGTTACTCAGCAGACTGCCCCATTCTGGCTGTCGTGCCATTATGGAAATGTCGAAGGCTGAGCGAGCTGATTTCGCAATGTTAAAGCAAACTCTCATTTTAAAGTTTCGGAAGACTCCGGCCCAATATTTGAAACGTTTCAGAGAGTATAAGAAAAAGGAAGGTGGTACTTGGGTATCTTATGTCACTGAATCCTTGAAAAACTTAACTGGCTGGGTCGAAGGTTATAAGGTTTCTACCTTCGAAGGCATGATAAATCTTGTCATGCTGGAATACATTTTTGCATCTTCTTCCCCGGAGCTTAAGCAGCATTTGGCCGATTCGAAGGAGATAGATCCTAAGAAGCTGGCCATTGCAGCAGACTTATGGGTGTCACATCGAGTGTCCCATAAGGACAAAACTCATCCTGGTAAGCAGGAGGAAGGGAAAAAGTCCAAAGATATGGAGGGTGGAGAATCTGATAAATCTTCTTCTCATAAGGGCCACAAAAAGAAAAATAAGGGTAAGACACAAGAGAACTCGCAGGGTAGTGGAGGTCAGCCTCCGAAACAGAACTCTGGTTACAATAAGCCTCCCTATGTAAACAGACCCAATGGATCTTGTTTTGCTTGTGGAGCAACTGACCACGTGAAGGTGGATCCCCGGTGTAAGGTTAGACCTTTGGGGGTCCACTCCGCTAATCTGGCCTTCTCCTCCTACGAGGAAGAAGAGATTACAGGAGCATCCTTCTCCTCAGACTCAATTCCCAGCGGGATAGAGGCTGAGGTAGTTTTAGTTTCCCTGGGTTCCTGGGAGCCTAAAGTCGCAGAGGCTTATGCTAGGATTCCGGATAATACCAAGGACTACTTTAAAGACAGTGCGCTGATCAATGGAGTAGATACTCCAGCTCTTAGGGATAGTGGGTGCAGTCGCACTGTAGTGGATTCTACCTTGGTAGACTCAGAGGAAGTTGCCAGAGCTACTCTGATGCCCACTAAGTTGGCTGACGGCCCACTCCGTATGTTCCCAGTAATACCTGTAAATCTTACTTTAAATGGTACAGCAGTCAGGATTCCAGTGAGCATTCAGAGAAACGTCCCGGGAAAGGTCTTGTTAGGTAATGATCTCAGAGCTTTAGGGCTCGTAGGAGACACTGCCGAAAGACCCTACACACGATCTCAAGCACGGGCAGCATTGGCCAAGACCAATACGCCGCCCCAGCCGAAGGGGAAACCCAAGGCGAAAGGAGTCGACAAGTCAAGACGAGGGAAAGAGAATATTCCCCCGAGCTCGCCTACCACTGCGGTGGAGGAAGTTGGTCAATCGCCCGGGCCTGACGAGGAGGTGGCGATGCCTGAAGTGTTTGACCCCAAAGATCATCCTGAACTAAAAGACTTGTTAGTTGAAGGAGGTCCTGATAGGGACGAATTCAGTAAAGGCCAACGTGAGTCCCCATCTCTGGAAGGCCTAAGGAGACAGGCCTGCTCCCAGCTTGAGGGTGAACCTCCTGGGACGCATAGGATTTATTGGGAAGGTGGACTCCTGTATAGTGTGCCCACAGAGTCTACAGAAGGAGACCATAGGCGGTTGGTGGTTCCCCTTGCTGTTAGGCCCTTCCTCCTGCAGTTGGCGCATGAAGTTCCCCTTGCTGGTCACCTTGGTATGAAAAGGACCAAGCACAGGTTATCCATGCACTTCTACTGGCCCAAGATGGGGGTGCAAGTAGAAAGTCACTGCAGGAGTTGTGCCTCCTGCCAGTTGTCTGGTAAGGTTGGCGCGACAATCCAAGCTCCGTTGGTACCGCTCCCAGTTGTGGGGGTACCATTTGAAAGGGTAGGGATCGACATCGTTGGTCCCCTTGACCCGCAAACATCCTCGGGCAATAGGTTTATCCTGGTGCTGGTCGACCATGCAACCAGATATCCTGAGGCCATCCCATTGAAAACTGTAACTGCCAAGTCAGTTGCAAAAGCTTTACTAGGCATATTTACTAGGGTTGGCTTCCCTAAAGAAGTTGTGTCGGATCGTGGCAGCAACTTTATGTCGAAGTATATGCAGGCTATGTGGAAAGAATGTGGGGTCACCTACAAGTTCTCTTCTGCATACCACCCCCAGACCAATGGTCTGGTGGAACGTTTCAACAGAACGTTAAAGAGCATGATTGGGGCTCTGGAGGAACCTCAGAGAAGAAAATGGGATCTTCTTTTACCATGCTTACTGTTTGCCTACCGAGAGGTACCACAGGAGGGTGTTGGCTTCAGCCCCTTCGAACTTCTGTTTGGTCATCCCGTATGGGGACCCTTAGCCATCGTCAAAGAGGGATGGGAGATGCCCACTCCCCCTGTTACTACCAACATAGTTGATTATGTGCTAGGGCTCAGAAAACAGATGGTACTTCTGATGGGCTTGGCTAGTGATAAATTGAAGGCAGGACAAGCGCTGGTGAAAGCTTCCCTCATCAACTTTACACCTGGTCAGCAAGTCCTGATCATGAATCCCATGAGGCCTCGAGCTTTACAGGACAAATGGCCAGGCCCTTACACAGTGGTGGAGCCCCTGGGTGAGGTTAACTATTTAGTGGACCTTGGAAGGCTGGACAGGCTCCAAAAGTGTTTCACGTGAATAGGCTGAAGGCTTTCGTCCCAAGAGTCGAAATCGCAGCACTGCTACTGGCGCGGGTTTCTTCGATTGGGACGTCTTTTACTCAACACGACGACGAGACGTTCCCTGCTCTTCTGAACCTGCCAGCGACTGAAACGGACGCGGAGAAGCCTGGGTCTGCTTGCATCGGGGACCGGTGAGTAGCATAGCTAGGATCTGGTCGCCCTCCTGCAGGAGCCCATTGCTTTTCCCCGCTGTGTCAAAACAGCGCCCTTTTCCGTACTCGCGCTCTGCTTCTGCCCACTGTGGAGGCTGCGCTTGAGTCGCAGAACTTAAAGCAAGGTAACCTTGCTTTGATGGATGAATGATGCCGGTTCAGGTGTTTTTTTTTTCTTTTCAATAAAAAAGAAAATCAAAAATGCCCCAGGGGTGGCCAGAAACCGGCCCCCACTCCCCAGGGACGATTTCGGCCCAGCCACGGGCCTAGAGCCCGAGGGGCAATCCGACCCTGGGATGGGACAAAGCAAGCCCAGTGAATAATCTAATGTGGCCAGGCATTTTAGGGCCAAGGGCTAAAAGCCAATAAGTAGCTTGTTCCCATTTTTTAATTTTCAAACAAATAATTTTCAGCAGGAGCATTTTTCATATTTTGTTTTTTGGGAATATAAATAAGTAATAGAAATGAACAATTAGGGATCAAATGTATAAACTTTTCAAATGGAACACTATACATTGCTAACAATAATACATATTGGAGAAATTCTTAAAACATTTTACCGCAAATGAGGAGATGCGCTAATGCGCCTCCTCATTTGTGCTAACAAAAGATGAGCCCTATTCTAAAAGGGCATTTGAATGTGCGCATCAATAATGGGATGAGCTTTAAAATCTGGAAAAAACAAAGATATCCCCCTGCAGCTGTTCAGAACAGGCACAGGGCAATGTGCATTGCATGAAATGGTCAAGAACGGTAGGAAACGATTCCAGCCCATCCAGTAAACCATATGTCATTATTTGCTGTGTTGGATGCGGAGGTCAGTCAAAAGGGGACCAATGCCGTGTTTGTCAAAGGAAAGATGCCAGTTGCCTGATGCTATTATGAGAACTGAATGAGTTCCTTGGCCTAGGTAAAATCCTGGCTGCTGAGGATCCAAAATGATATTTGTTTTCAGCAAACCTCCGAAATGTGCTTACTACAGCCTTTTCAGTACGTTTTTCTTAGTGGGGAATACTAGCAACTGACCTGTAGCTACAAGGTTGAGATGTATTTTTTTCATCAGCGGCACAGCCACTGACGTTTTGAGAGATGAGGGGAGGACAGTTTGGAATGGAAAGGAGTTTAATATGGTAAATTTAAAAAAGCTGAAATGGGCGTGGCTTGTTATGTTTTGAGGAGTTTTGTGGGCAATGGGTCCAGCCGGAATGTAATCATTTGCTATTCATCAATAATGTGCCAAGTTCAGTTGGGGAAAAATGAGGAAAGTATTGGATCTAAATCGCTGTGACTGCATGATTACAAATCTGCGACTTGGAATTGTGGGTTAGGTCATTGTGCTGTCTCATCGTTTGTTTGAAATTTAGAAATATGGCATAAGGTGGTAAATAGGTGGTTAAAAAAAACAAATCAGTGACTTTTGTGCCGCTGCCATGTCTGCACCTCTTAAACTAATATATGGTTGCCAAAAAAAGTAGCATTTTTTCAGATTCAGAATTGCTTTGGTTAATTTGTCAATCTTTTTTACATATTGCACTTTTTTACATCAACAATGAGATTCCCTGTGATGTTTCAGGGACAATAGTTATGTGGCATCACTTGCGGTAGCAAACAAATCATAGGACGTCACTTCCTGAGAACGGAGGCCACCCTAGGCAGACATCTTAAAATCCACTTGGCATTTGCATACAATAAAACAATAATAAGCGACGGGTTGGTTTATCAGCAGGCCACCGTATGCGCAAAACCAAAGAGCACATGGCAGACGTGTTAAACAGAACACTGACGACGCAGTCCCTTCTCATTCGCTGGTAACCCTGGTTACTGTAGGACGACTGATGGCTCGTGGTGTACAGAGACTCTCCTATTTGCCTGCATATTGTGTTCCGCAAGCATTAAAGTGTCAGAAAGAAAGCATAAAGCATGTGAGGCTATATATGAAAATTGGAACAGACTGACAGGATTGATTCCTCTGAGTTTCTCCACAGTAGGGTTAACGACATAAAATGGACATGAAATATGTCGCAACAATCACTAGGAAGAGAGCTGTCAAGCTGTCAAGGCGCCTGAACTGAAAGAAATATTAATCTTCTCATGCGTCACACACTCCCCTTCTCTTGTTGTTTCCCTGTTTCTCCACATGGAATGCATATTAAAAACTCTCTGTTTATGAAAGCCCTGACGGAGTTCAGTCATCATTTACAGATGCTGCAGAGAAATGTACTAGGGCTCGCAGTCGTGAGCATATGTCTTTTCCCTTCAGTGTTTATCCATATTACAAAGTAATGGCTGATACGCCATGCGTAGTGGACTGCCTGTGCCGCTTAGCTGCCAAACGCAATAAGTAATGGCACTTAATCGCTGCACCCGCAGAAGTGGCCAAAGGTGCCCAGCCACATTAACAAAGACATTGCAGACATCATACTCTGGAGTTCAAAATGCACTCATTATTTGGCTGCGGCTCTGGATCAATAAACATTATTCTTCATTTTGCGTTAACCTGTTTTCAAAGATCTAAACATGACAGCATTGCCTTTGATGAGCTATGTATTAACATTTTGCAGATGTGTGGAACAACCAGGCAGGCAAACAGACAAGACCACACATTGAATACAGTCTCAATCCCTTGAGAAGACAGATAGATTTCTATTGTCTGTTGGATTGTGCGCCACGGTTGGAAAGTGAGACACATGTTTAAATTATAGAAAGTCTTTGTTTCGTCCGCAGATCCTTACAATCTATCTACCGGGAACACGTCATGACTAATCTCAGTCCAGGTGGCATAGCACAAAAAAAAACAAGCCTCAGCTGTTACAGTTCTTGTCATCAACATGTGTAATATTGGGCAACATGTAATGCACACTTTGCTGTGATATGGCATTCTGCATCTTGGTGAGCCACCACTCAGACATGTATTTCTTTTATACCCATAACTGACCTGCATCTACAATTTGTCCACAGTGTGGCAATGGACACACCTAACAGACCCTGCAGAACATGTTAACCTTTGCAAACGTGTTGCTTTATGTAGAGTACTTCGGTATAGGCAGTCAAGGACATCCCTAAAATGAATCTGGCCTTAGTCATACATTGTGGTGTGTTTAAGCTTATATACGCTTATGCACACTTCCCAAACTGGGCATTAGTAGTGAAGAGGATTAGACATATTACTTGAAAATGGGGAGCAGTCTCTTCACAAGTGCTCTACTTGTCTTTAACTTTATAATGCTTGTTTTTTGCCTAGTTCAATATTTTCGTAATTTAATTTTTGACAACCTTTCATGGACTGCAATGCCCTGCAATTAAACTAATACTAATATTACTATCAACAGATGTACAAAACAACATTTCACATCTTAATCAAAATACAGCTAACCACTTAAGAACATAGTTTGCTTTGCTTGTATGTTAGTTTTGGGAAACAGAGAATCCTTGCATCAGTTAAGTTGTGCAGATTTGAATAACAATCAAGGTATTTCATGATATGATATGATATTTTTTATATAGCACCTATACACAATGTGTTTCAAAGCGCTTTGATCAAAGGAATCAATGATATAATGGTGCCCAGCATGTGCTGACATATTGTCCTCTGTTTAAGCTTATATACACTCAGCCAGGTCGTGGAATGGACAGGGACTTTGGAGACAAAGGAAACAGCCATGTGAGCTGTGTTCCAACCAAAGTGCCAGTGTTCTACTTGTTTATAATGTAACCTATTATGACCTAAAAGGGCCTACACATGGTTTGTAGTTACAACATTAGATTTGCTTGATTGAATCGCCCTGTAGGGAAGCCATTCCTGTGTACTTGAGATGCTGTACTAATGGAAAGGAGCCTTTATAGTTGCGATGACAGGGGTAAGAGGAGCAGCATATGGACGCACTACTGCTTAATGGCACTGGAGTGCAGGTGGTGACAAGAAAACAGCAACGAATCAAGAGATTGGCAGAGTTATGGTGCTTAATGTAAACTCTTATCACCTAAAATGCATTCGATTAAAACACAATGTTGAATTCAAATGTGTGCTGTTGGTTCTCACATAGTTTGGAAAAAAGCCTAAAACAGATAACATAAGGCTTCCATTACAAGGAACTTCTTAACAGGACAAGTCCTGAGTGCATGGGTCCAAACCTTTCTGTAAGTGTTCTTCTGCACCAATGGGTTCATGTGGCAACAATTGTTCCCATAGATGATTTATGTAGTCTACACACTGCTCTTAAACGCCGGCCACACAACATAAAAGAAGTGTAGATATAGTGCAAAGGGAAATTGAAAACAACAAAAGGAAATGAGGAAAACATGAAAAGGTAAAGAACATTGGCCATCTATGGCAGGTCAAACATCAGCAGTCACTGTGACTGATTGTAGGATTACACCAATTGCTCTAAGTGGCAGATCCTTTTGGCTTGCAAGGCCACAGCGGTTTCAGCCTCAGGAAACGTGACCATGTCTACAGACCCCTAGAAAAGCTAACAGCATTGGTTACCAAAACAATTCAGCATTACCTTTAATGTAGTAGGCATCATTAGAGCAGCGATGCAAGTATAAGTGAGCGGATACTTGTTTCCTCGGGTGGCACTTGGGAGGAGAAGCGGAAGGAGTGAAGAATCCTGAAGGACAGCTAGTACAAACATAATGCGGGACTCATGCTTGCATGCTTTTTGAGGGAGAAAGTATCAGGTACAGGGGGATGGGAGATGCACAAGTCAGTATCCATCTCTTCCAAATATTGATGAGATACAGGCCATCAGGAGAAATCTAGGAGGAGAAGCTGGAAGGGTAGGCAATTCCTGAGAAAGGTTTGTGCAAGACACTATTTTGGTTTGAATCTAATCTGTTTCATTCAGTAAATCAGAGGCTTAAATCTCCTAGAGGAAGTTTAAGGCTGTAAACAAAGCCATCTAACTTCCTGTTTGTTTGAGGGTTTTGCTGGGCTGTAAGGAAGGATGTTAATAAGGTCTGCCTCATAATTAGGGTGTGGTTGGAGAATTTTGAAAAGTTTTTGGAGTCGATTTCGGAATTTGTTATTTGTTTTTGTGCAGTCTGACATTGTTTGCAGAGTTTCCACTGTCTTTGAGGTACGGGTCATTACGAGGTTGGAGGTAATGGAAAAACGATGCCGGTAAGGGATTACCGGAACCGCATACCGCTCCGGCCTATAACGAGTCAGCAACCCAGTATCAGTGCCACCGCTGATACCGTGCACCCCGGTACCGGCATGCGCGCGGGCACGTGGCCCTTCAGCCCGGCAATACTGGGATGGTGCAAATAGGAGATCACAAGTCATGCGGACATGCAAATACCGGCATCATGAAGGCAGTAAAATGGGATACCGGGATGCCGGCATCGCAAACCACCCAAAAACAGCAATGTGCAGTGTACCCAACTGCCACAGATGCACACAATCAGCAAAGGTGGAGGCAATGGCGTCTGGCCCTGCCCAAAAGGAGCACACACACCACACCCCATTCCACATCAAACTGATTCCACTTGCAGTAGCAATATTGGGCCTGGAGGACATGCTTGCATTGCTACACCAGCAACAACAACAACAACAACAACAGGCACCACAGAGGAGACGCAGGATCAGAAGGAGGTTGAGACAGGCCCAGCAAGCCCCACCAGTACAGCCAGTGGTACCACGCAGGTAGCCCCCAATCCCTCACATCAGAGCCAGTCCATTCAACCTAACCCCTGAGCAGATCCACACCCTGTACAGCTGGACTGGGAAACCATCACCATTGTGGACATGATACACATTGACATTGTCAGCCTGATTGAAATACGCACCAGCATCCCACCTCTACTGAAGGTATTGTCTGTGCTCCATTTCCCGGCTACAGGCAACTACCAGGTCACAGTGTGGCACATCCATGGCATATCACAACTCTTATTTTCTCGCATGCTGAACCAAGTGCTGGATGCCCTCCTGAAGCACTCAAGGAACTGCATATCCCTACCACGGACTGGCCAGGAGATCTTTGACACGAAAGTTGGCTTCCATGCACTGGCAGGCATGCCAAATTGTATTGGTGCACTTGACTGCACCCATGTGGAATTGGTGGTCCCGCATGCAACGGAGGTGGTGTACCGCAGTCGTAAGCTATATCACTCCATCAATGTACAGATGGTATGTGACTCCAGCAAGATCATCACACATTGTTGTGCCAGATTTCCCGGATGAACTCATGACTGAATGGTCCTGCGGAACTCCACGCTACCATGCTACATGGAGAGACATGCAGGATGACATACCTGGCTGCTTGGTAAGCTGCATGACAGGCACATGGCAGTGTAATGGGGGAAAGATGCACACAAAACCATGGTGTCATTGTTGTGGTGACCGCACGATGTCCACATCCCAAAACACTGTGCCCCAAAGCATCCCAAACTGAACATGACAACCAATTCCGCATAGCAATGATGGAAGCTGCACACCAATCACATGCCAAACTTTCAACCACCCCACATCCCACAACACGTCCACCCCCATCATCAGACCTCACCCTCTGTAACACAATCCAGCAACATGATGTGAGTATGCACAATGTAAATGTCTGCAGAAAATCACTACACAGGACAAGCATCCATGAGAGTGCACAAATCACAACCACCAAGGGAATCCACTGCTTGTCACAGGGCCACCACCATAGTACTGCAGCATGTCACCATGGGAATAATAAGCGCTGAATGATAAATAATGCAGAGACTACTGCCAACGCTGCAGTAAGAAAATCCTACTGAACACTACACATCACATATTTAAAACAAACACATTGGTATCCGTCCACAGTGCATGAGCAACATCAAGGCAGTGTACAACGTGTATCATCTTGAAGATGCAATCCACACCATAAGACCATGGCACAGCACACATTGTGGCAAGGTAAAATGTGTGCATACAACCAGGGACATGTGCATTCGAACCACAAATATCTGCAGGCATGTGCGATAAGTACAGCTGTCCATCAAGAATTGATTAACACATACCTTATTTTGCACCCATGTAAGTTATAGTGGCTATCCCTTGAAGACGTGGCTCCTCACCCCTGTCCGGAACCCGCAGAACAGGCACGAAGAGGACTACAATCGTTCCCATACCCATACCCATACGCGTGTGGTCATCGAGCAGACCTTTGGGCTGTTGAAGGCACGTTTTCGCTGTCTTAGCCGTTCGAGTTGGGCACTTCTCTACATACATGAGAAGGTGGCCAAGAACATCATGGCATGTGTCATGCTGCACAAAATGTGTATCCGACGGAACATCCCCCTGCCCCCTGACATTGAACAGCAACCACCAGGTGATGATGAAGAAGATGAAGAAGATGTGGGTGCACATCATCGCGGTTGCGATGCACAGGAGGGATGTGCTGTGCGCCAGTCTGTTTTTGGCCAATATGTCTAAGACACATGGGTGCAGAGGGTGCCATAAAAGTGGGACTGAGGGCACTGGGTATGGGAGTAAATGGACACTATGCACTGTAAACCAATAAATGACACATACACAATAAGGAATGTCCAGTCACGTTTTTTTTCTGGTACACAACGGTTGTATTAAACAGTAAAAAGTAAAAAGTGCTCATACCCTCCACCTCAAACACACCCGCTCCCCTCTCCTCCTCCCCCCACAACTCCCCCACACACCCTGTCCCCATATCCCTCCCCCCACAACTCCCCCACACACCCTCTCCCCCGCAACTCCCCCACACTCTCTCCCCCTCCCCCTACAACTCCCCCACACACCCTCTCCCTCCTCCCCATCCCCCCACAACTCCCCACACATGTTGTGCAATCGAATGCTGCAGGTTTCTGCATCAATTGCCACATTCAGGTTGCCACTGCTACTTTTGCCCACTTCCCGCATCTGGTGGCGGCATGTCTGAGCGCCGCAAGGTGCACGCAGACCTGCGCAGGGGGCTGGTCTGTGTGGAGCTCGAAGAGGAGGCCGTGCCCGCTTGCTCCAGTCTCGGGACAGGATGCTCTGCCTCCAAGGCATCCGCAATTCAGCAAAGTACCAGCCTTACTGCAGACAACTCCTCGTAGATGTGAGTTGTGCTTGCCTCAATGGCCAGTCTCAAGGACGCTGTGTTGTCCCTGCCCTCCTGCCTTGCCTGGGCACCATCCGATACAAACTGTCTGACTAGCCCTGTCAGCTCCTCCTGGCGCTGCTCCGTCTGTGCCATTTGCTGCTCCCCATCCCAGACACCAGTGGAGGTGGATGCTGCATGTGGCAAGGGTCCCAAATCATGTGGGTCCTCTGTGGGGCTCCAGCTCCCTTGCCCTGGCTACCCTCCAGACTGCTCCTTTGTGCTGTCATTGGTGGTGCTGAATAGGGTGATCTGGGGTGATGGAGGGGAGCTGGGTGTGCCAGGTAGGTCTGATGACACATCCTCCACAGGGACACACATCTGGCCTTGGCTCTGTACCTCGTTGTCACTCTGGGGTGCCGTGGCTGCCGCCTCCCTGACAGAGCTGTTGGCAGCAGAAAGGGCCCCATCGGCCACTGGCTCCTGTGCAGTGGACACAGCTGTTGTGGGCACTGTTGCTGTGGCAATGGCCCTTAGCCGCCCCAGTGACAAAGCATCCTGTGGTGCCTTCGCCTTCTGTGGCAGTTGTGACTTGCCTAGGCCTTTTGATGTAGAAGGCCTGTTGCCTTCTTCCCTGCCCCTGGCCTTCTTTCTGGGAGTTGTTGCCTTGTGCTGCAGAGTCTCGGGCCTCGCTGTCAGGATCTGAGCCTGTGGGGGACCGAGAGAGGGATGGCATCAGTGATGGTTCTACATGCATCATGCATACATTAGCATTGTTGCTGTTCTACAGGGATTCGGTATTGGAGATTTGACATTCAGCTCGCTTGCTATATGGGGGGGGAACATACAGGCATACGTCAGGTTCACACATGTTTGAGGTGGTGTATGCTGTGTGACATGCCTTTCTGTTGTGGACTGCGTGCAGTGTGACAAATGCTGTTTCCATGTTTGTAGGGTGTGTCTCATGTATGGCATTGGCATGCTGCATGCATGTGGATGTGTCAGTGCTGAGGACGGCATCTAGGCAGGGATGTGTCCATGTGTGTGTAATGGGCCATGCATTGCCTCATGGCACGGTCACATTGGTGGACTATCATCATACTTTGCATTACAGTGTTCTCTTAGGACACTCACCTCCATCTGTCGATGACGTGGCTCCATGTTCCATCTCGCCCACTTCTTCGATCGACTCAATGCCGATTGTGCTGGTGCAGGTTTCCTCCTAGCGGCTGAGTTGAATTGGAGAGCTAGAGCCACAGCCAGTAGCCAGGCCCTGGCTCCGGTTGGCCGACATGATGTTGCGCACGCTGAGGCGCAGGTCATCCCAACGTTTACGCACGTCCTTCACTGTGCGGGGGGTGTTCGCAACTGCACTCACTTTATGGGCTACTAGCTCCCAAATCTCTTTTTTCTTTAGCTGGGCTGATCTTTTGAGGTCATTTGCAAAGACCACCTCAGCATTTTCAGCCAGAGTGTCTTCAAGCATTGTCAGTTCATCATCTGAGAACCGCTCCTTACGCTGCCGGGATGCCCCTTTCTTCACTGCCTTTAGCATGATGCTGGTGCAGTAGATGATTTTCTTGCATCGGATTGAGGCTCCAGGTCCTGTGTAGTGAGGATGGCAATGGATTGTGTTTTTCAAGATGGCTGCTGTGCCGTTTCCCATTCCGGCATGATGACATTACTTCTGGTTCAGCTAATAGCGGTGCCTGCTAATAACGGTGGCTGCTATTAGCGGTACGCGCTAATAGCAGAGGCCGCTAATGCCATATCCATTGATGCCGGGCCTGTTATTTAGAGGTGAACTTCGGCGGAAGTGCTGTCTGCGCTTCCCAAGATGCCGCTAAGGGGGCTTTTTGGACTTTTTTCGGAAAGCCGGTACTGCGCACACGTACTCGTAATCGGCTGCTGTTGGCGGCCTCTTTCCTGCAGGGACACAGTATTTTCTCCATGCCGGTAAAAACTGCTTTTTACAGTGAATCTCGTAATGACCCGCTGTGTCTTCTAAGTATTTGTTCTTCTTTTATTGGTTTCCCTAGTTAAAAAAGAAAATGTTTGTTGTCCTGTGCTCTTGTCTCTTTTCCCTTTTTTCTCTGTTAATCTTTTAAAAACCAAAGAAAACTTTTCTGTTGCTGTTCCTTTCCCAAAGACCCACAAAACCAGTTATTTACTGTTTCCCCGGTTCCCCATCAGTGTTTATTGCCGTTGTCGTGTCAGTAGAGTGCTGTAGTAGGGACTTTGTGTTTTGTCTTCTTCCTTGGGTACGGTTCTCTGGGTCTTTTTGGTTCTCTGGTTCCCAAAATTGTAGGTACTCTTAGGAGGCAAATGCAGGTTTGCAGTTCTGGTAAGGAGCTAAGAGGAGAGGGGAAAAAGGTGCATGTCTACTCTCAGGAGGATGTGAATATCCCATGATTGATGAGGAAGGTGGGGACGTTATTCTGGTTCATGGGTATGGGCCACGCAGCACAGTGAGGCTTCTGAATCAGCAGTGAAGGCTAAGGAACTAGAGGTGCCGCGAGAGATGGAGAAGAGGAACAAGAATCAATGCCATCAGAGGAGGTCACCTTAAAGATTGAGACAGGAGAGGCAGGGCATCTGGAGAGGTCCCCATGGAGGAAGGCCTTGTTCTAGTGAAGGAAGAAGGAGGTTGCAGTTATTGCAAGCACCATGGAGTACAGTGAGACCATTCCAGGCTGGATGGCTTCCATTGAAGAGGAGATCATATTAGGTAGACAGCTGCTGTTCTGTTGCTCTGTGTTTCTAATGTTACTAATTAGTTTTTAAATTAAAGTGAAGTGTCTTACTATTGTGGTTTTTCCTTTCCCAAATAATCCTTGCAGGTTTGTGTGTTTCGGAGTCAGTATTCTTTGAATTATGGGTGTGTGCATACCGTTGGGCAGAGTCTGCCTTTAATTTACGCTATGGTCCGTGATGGGTTGGGTGGGGGTCCGGAGACTAAATTAACATGCAGAAATGTTTTGGAGTTGGCTCCCACATCCACTGTCTTTCCTGCTAATTGGCAGACTACTGTGGAAATCTATTCTGTGTGTATGAAGAAGCTGGAATTGCACATTGATATTATATGATATGGCATTTATAACGCGCCTATATGCAAGTGTTTTGAGGCGCGACAAGGCTGGAAGGGGGAACAGAGGGAAGAACAGACAACGATCATACTAGGCCAGGTGTCATTCAGATCGCGCAAGTGCATGGGAAGGGGGAAAGGGAAAAGTGTGTGGGGAAGGGAGGGGGGAAAGTGCAGTACATGGGATAGTAGAATACGTAGATAAATACAACAGCCAGATGGTGGCAGGTGCAAGGTAAGAGCAGGCATAAGTGCTGGTTGGGGGACTGCAGGGATACAGAATACAGCCCCCAGGTGCGGGGGTTGCCAGTGAGGCAGTGCAGGTGTGCAAGTGGCGGAGCCTGGGCCCGAGGTCAGAAAGAGTGGCGAGGTAGCCAATGAGGATTTAGCCAGGAATTAGCAGGGGAAAGGGGGAGAGAACGCAGAAGAAAATAGTAAGGTTTTGAGGTGCTTCCGGAACCGGAGATGGCTCTCCTCAAGTTTCATGGAGACAGGAAGGCTGTTCCAGAGGGAGGCCGCTGCCGAGGAGAGAGATCTATCACCAACTCGTTGCTTGGAGAAGCGACGTAAACTGAGGGAGTTGGAGGCGGATGAGCGAAGAGCTCTAGAAGGAAGATATTTGGGAAGAGAGAGTTGAAGATATTGCGGCCCTAGGCCCCAGAAGGCCTTGTGGACAGTGCAGAGGGTTTTGAAATTAATCCTTGCAACTAGTGGGAGCCAGTGCAGAGATTTCAGTGCTGGAGAGATATGATCCCTGGGCTTGAGGCAAAACAAGTCTTGCAGTCCTGTTCTGGATAAGTTGCAGAGGGCGGAGAGTAGAGGCAGGCAGATTTAGATAGAGGATGTTGCAATAGTGCAGCTTAGAGAGAACCAGGGCTCTGGAGAAGGTGAGCTTCTGGGGGAAGGAGAGTAAAGGAAGAATACCTCTGAGGAGGTACAGCTGGTAGTGTGACTTCTTAGAGATGTCAGAGATTGTGGGATGTATTTACCCATGCATCCGAGCCATACCTCAAAACTGTGCAGTACTGACATGGAAAACCTCATGATGGCCAGAGCTTCCCAGAAAATGCACAGGGAAATGCATGAAGAATAGGCTGCCACTCATTTTTGCCGATGTTATGGGCACAGAAGGACACTGCCTAAAACCACCATTGGACTACCCACACAGTAGTCTGAAACCATCGGGAGTGGCAATGCTGATTGCCAAAAGCAAACCCATAACTGTTGGGAATTCATTTTCTTAAATCCCAAAAAGGGGTGCAGTACCAGTACTCACCACTATCCAAAAGCCGGCGTTTTAAAACAACACCAGATTTTACTTTTTTGTGTAAAACTGAATAAGTGAACCCAAGGCAAGCCAAAGTGCCTATTTCAAACATTGCAATATGTGCAAAATATTCACTGAACACCAGCAGACATTTGGTAGAATGGAGTTTTGTGTGCCTACAAAATCTGGGAAATGAAGAGCCCAGAACAATGCTTATAACAAAACTGGCTGAGCTATGGAGTCAGCAGTTTAAGTTGCACTGGATTTAAAGACACTAAAATCTAAATGTTTAAATTGACTGAGTGACCTACTTTTGAGTGTCACATAGGTTGCAATTGTTTAAATGTCATAGTTTTAAACTTAGAATCAGCATTCTAGCTGCATATGTAAAAATGTTTAGTTTATTTGAATGCAGGAACTGGGGAACAAAAAGTGACATTTTATCTGAAACCTGGCTTAAGGAACTGAATTCTGCCTGGCAACTACCCCCATCAGGAGTGAAACTTGAGTCACAGCTGTGTTCCCAGGCCTAGCTGCCCTTTTGCTGCTCACACTAAGGATATGCCATCTATCTGATAATTGAATTACCTGTGCTCTGCAGGAGAGTGAACAATGCAACTCCCTTCACCCAGGCAGAGGGTTTATTGAGAGGATCATAAATGGCTTCCTCTTGAACAATGAGCCTCTCCTGACTCAGGCAAAGGTTTTATTACAGCAGTCGTAAAATGTAGCTTCCTCTTGGCAGAAGCTGGGAGGAGCACTGCCTGTGAGAGCAAGCTGGCTTGGCAGAACTGGATAAACCAGTATTTCTACCTTGTGCTGAGAGGAAACCACACCCCTTTGGAGCCAGAACATAACTTTAAAAAGATGGATCATTCATAGAGCGGACATGTGAAAATTTTATAAATGATACCATAATTCTTGTGATTTTTCTGCCCACATTTTAAGAGGTTTTTCGACCCGGTGGCGTGTTCAGGGGGGTTTTAGCGGAAAAGTGGATATTACTCTAAATGTATGCATGTTAAAAATCTGAAACTTCATCAGTTAATGTCCATACTCCCTGCACACATGTATGTAAAGTTGGGTCAATGTCAGAAAGTGAAAAATCAGTTAAAAAGTCAATTATGTGCCATTTCTGAATGCAAGCTCTTAGAAACAGCAGATTTGGACAGAGACATGGCTAAATTCAGCCACACCATGTATATGTAATTTCAAGCAACTGTGTAACTGTGAAATATGTCTTTTATTATCAAATATAGAATGTGTGCAATCTGACAGAGGAGTGTCCTATCTGCAAGCCATAAAATGACATCCCTCTGACTCACAGTTCATTCCCCAATCAAATGATAAATGGAAGTTTGACCAATTAGAAGCTGAGAGAGAGGTAGGGTCAGTGATGCTAGAACACACCCACATTCTAAACACATAAAAGCAGACAGACAGGACAGATAGGGACTTTTAAAATCCATCTGCCGCTGGAAGCTCTGCCGGAAAAATCCATACTTTACCTCCATCAAACCTCCAGAGAGCCAAACTAGAGACTTCAATCTATCCAGAACTAGAGACCCAGACCAGAGAACCAAAGAGAGCTGACCCAGATCACTGTGAAGTGCAGAGACCAGAGGCGAGTTTAAAACCTGACCAGATCCATGGCGAGGCCCATTTCACTCAAGAATATAGTGTGAGTACCTAGAAAACTGTGCAGAACCAATCTCCTAGTTAAAATAATATAATTCGATCTATTTAATCTAAGTAGAACTGCCTCCTAACTGTCACCTGTCATTTGTAAAGCTGTCACTTGTCATTTCCTAGTTGCAAGCTGCACTTGTCTTTTTTGAACTTTAAAATTTCAAATCTGAAAAACGACCTTTATTTAATCGCTCATATCTCCGCAACCGTTTGTGCTAGAGACTTGCAGTAACTTTCATTTGGAAGATGAGATCCTAGGCTTTCCTAGGACCCCAAAACGATAGATAGTCCTTGTGGTTCCTCTGTAATAGCGCTCGGCGCATCCGCGAATTTTACCGCGATTTGCAAATTTCTTCACGTGTAAAACTGCTGCTGTTTGCCTTCCATTTGCCAGAAATTCGCTTAACCTGCTAACTATCCCTGCCTCATTGCTAGTGTGAGCCTGGACTAATATTAACTAGATACCACTCACCCTGAACCTCTGAAAGGGAATTAAAAGCATTTCCAGCATATTTCTCATCCATTGCTAGCACATATCAAAGCATTTTGCCTGTGTTTTCAAAACTCCTATCTGTTTTCTGTAGTGTAAGCTTGCTGGGGTGAACTGATTTACATTGATTGCATTTCTGAGAACTGTGTGTTTTCCTTCCATTTCCTTGTCTTGCATCAAGGGGGGGAGGGGATTGCCAGAGAAAAGTGATTACATTGTTTTGTTGAAATCATATTGAGTATCTCTATACTGCATTTCATTCATTCAACCTTGCATCCATTTGAACTCTATAAAGCATTTTGTACTCAAGCAGCATTGGCCAAGACCAATACGCCGCCCCAGCCGAAGGGGAAACCCAAGGCGAAAGGAGTCGACAAGTCAAGACGAGGGAAAGAGAATATTCCCCCGAGCTCGCCTACCACTGCGGTGGAGGAAGTTGGTCAATCGCCCGGGCCTGACGAGGAGGTGGCGATGCCTGAAGTGTTTGACCCCAAAGATCATCCTGAACTAAAAGACTTGTTAGTTGAAGGAGGTCCTGATAGGGACGAATTCAGTAAAGGCCAACGTGAGTCCCCATCTCTGGAAGGCCTAAGGAGACAGGCCTGCTCCCAGCTTGAGGGTGAACCTCCTGGGACGCATAGGATTTATTGGGAAGGTGGACTCCTGTATAGTGTGCCCACAGAGTCTACAGAAGGAGACCATAGGCGGTTGGTGGTTCCCCTTGCTGTTAGGCCCTTCCTCCTGCAGTTGGCGCATGAAGTTCCCCTTGCTGGTCACCTTGGTATGAAAAGGACCAAGCACAGGTTATCCATGCACTTCTACTGACCCAAGATGGGGGTGCAAGTAGAAAGTCACTGCAGGAGTTGTGCCTCCTGCCAGTTGTCTGGTAAGGTTGGCGCGACAATCCAAGCTCCGTTGGTACCGCTCCCAGTTGTGGGGGTACCATTTGAAAGGGTAGGGATCGACATCGTTGGTCCCCTTGACCCGCAAACATCCTCGGGCAATAGGTTTATCCTGGTGCTGGTCGACCATGCAACCAGATATCCTGAGGCCATCCCATTGAAAACTGTAACTGCCAAGTCAGTTGCAAAAGCTTTACTAGGCATATTTACTAGGGTTGGCTTCCCTAAAGAAGTTGTGTCGGATCGTGGCAGCAACTTTATGTCGAAGTATATGCAGGCTATGTGGAAAGAATGTGGGGTCACCTACAAGTTCTCTTCTGCATACCACCCCCAGACCAATGGTCTGGTGGAACGTTTCAACAGAACGTTAAAGAGCATGATTGGGGCTCTGGAGGAACCTCAGAGAAGAAAATGGGATCTTCTTTTACCATGCTTACTGTTTGCCTACCGAGAGGTACCACAGGAGGGTGTTGGCTTCAGCCCCTTCGAACTTCTGTTTGGTCATCCCGTATGGGGACCCTTAGCCATCGTCAAAGAGGGATGGGAGATGCCCACTCCCCCTGTTACTACCAACATAGTTGATTATGTGCTAGGGCTCAGAAAACAGATGGTACTTCTGATGGGCTTGGCTAGTGATAAATTGAAGGCAGGACAAGCGCTGGTGAAAGCTTCCCTCATCAACTTTACACCTGGTCAGCAAGTCCTGATCATGAATCCCATGAGGCCTCGAGCTTTACAGGACAAATGGCCAGGCCCTTACACAGTGGTGGAGCCCCTGGGTGAGGTTAACTATTTAGTGGACCTTGGAAGGCTGGACAGGCTCCAAAAGTGTTTCACGTGAATAGGCTGAAGGCTTTCGTCCCAAGAGTCGAAATCGCAGCACTGCTACTGGCGCGGGTTTCTTCGATTGGGACGTCTTTTACTCAACACGACGACGAGACGTTCCCTGCTCTTCTGAACCTGCCAGCGACTGAAACGGACGCGGAGAAGCCTGGGTCTGCTTGCATCGGGGACCGGTGAGTAGCATAGCTAGGATCTGGTCGCCCTCCTGCAGGAGCCCATTGCTTTTCCCCGCTGTGTCAAAACAGCGCCCTTTTCCGTACTCGCGCTCTGCTTCTGCCCACTGTGGAGGCTGCGCTTGAGTCGCAGAACTTAAAGCAAGGTAACCTTGCTTTGATGGATGAATGATGCCGGTTCAGGTGTTTTTTTTTTCTTTTCAATAAAAAAGAAAATCAAAAATGCCCCAGGGGTGGCCAGAAACCGGCCCCCACTCCCCAGGGACGATTTCGGCCCAGCCACGGGCCTAGAGCCCGAGGGGCAATCCGACCCTGGGATGGGACAAAGCAAGCCCAGTGAATAATCTAATGTGGCCAGGCATTTTAGGGCCAAGGGCTAAAAGCCAATAAGTAGCTTGTTCCCATTTTTTAATTTTCAAACAAATAATTTTCAGCAGGAGCATTTTTCATATTTTGTTTTTTGGGAATATAAATAAGTAATAGAAATGAACAATTAGGGATCAAATGTATAAACTTTTCAAATGGAACACTATACATTGCTAACAATAATACATATTGGAGAAATTCTTAAAACATTTTACCGCAAATGAGGAGATGCGCTAATGCGCCTCCTCATTTGTGCTAACAAAAGATGAGCCCTATTCTAAAAGGGCATTTGAATGTGCGCATCAATAATGGGATGAGCTTTAAAATCTGGAAAAAACAAAGATATCCCCCTGCAGCTGTTCAGAACAGGCACAGGGCAATGTGCATTGCATGAAATGGTCAAGAACGGTAGGAAACGATTCCAGCCCATCCAGTAAACCATATGTCATTATTTGCTGTGTTGGATGCGGAGGTCAGTCAAAAGGGGACCAATGCCGTGTTTGTCAAAGGAAAGATGCCAGTTGCCTGATGCTATTATGAGAACTGAATGAGTTCCTTGGCCTAGGTAAAATCCTGGCTGCTGAGGATCCAAAATGATATTTGTTTTCAGCAAACCTCCGAAATGTGCTTACTACAGCCTTTTCAGTACGTTTTTCTTAGTGGGGAATACTAGCAACTGACCTGTAGCTACAAGGTTGAGATGTATTTTTTTCATCAGCGGCACAGCCACTGACGTTTTGAGAGATGAGGGGAGGACAGTTTGGAATGGAAAGGAGTTTAATATGGTAAATTTAAAAAAGCTGAAATGGGCGTGGCTTGTTATGTTTTGAGGAGTTTTGTGGGCAATGGGTCCAGCCGGAATGTAATCATTTGCTATTCATCAATAATGTGCCAAGTTCAGTTGGGGAAAAATGAGGAAAGTATTGGATCTAAATCGCTGTGACTGCATGATTACAAATCTGCGACTTGGAATTGTGGGTTAGGTCATTGTGCTGTCTCATCGTTTGTTTGAAATTTAGAAATATGGCATAAGGTGGTAAATAGGTGGTTAAAAAAAACAAATCAGTGACTTTTGTGCCGCTGCCATGTCTGCACCTCTTAAACTAATATATGGTTGCCAAAAAAAGTAGCATTTTTTCAGATTCAGAATTGCTTTGGTTAATTTGTCAATCTTTTTTACATATTGCACTTTTTTACATCAACAATGAGATTCCCTGTGATGTTTCAGGGACAATAGTTATGTGGCATCACTTGCGGTAGCAAACAAATCATAGGACGTCACTTCCTGAGAACGGAGGCCACCCTAGGCAGACATCTTAAAATCCACTTGGCATTTGCATACAATAAAACAATAATAAGCGACGGGTTGGTTTATCAGCAGGCCACCGTATGCGCAAAACCAAAGAGCACATGGCAGACGTGTTAAACAGAACACTGACGACGCAGTCCCTTCTCATTCGCTGGTAACCCTGGTTACTGTAGGACGACTGTTGGCTCGTGGTGTACAGAGACTCTCCTATTTGCCTGCATATTGTGTTCCGCAAGCATTAAAGTGTCAGAAAGAAAGCATAAAGCATGTGAGGCTATATATGAAAATTGGAACAGACTGACAGGATTGATTCCTCTGAGTTTCTCCACAGTAGGGTTAACGACATAAAATGGACATGAAATATGTCGCAACAATCACTAGGAAGAGAGCTGTCAAGCTGTCAAGGCGCCTGAACTGAAAGAAATATTAATCTTCTCATGCGTCACACACTCCCCTTCTCTTGTTGTTTCCCTGTTTCTCCACATGGAATGCATATTAAAAACTCTCTGTTTATGAAAGCCCTGACGGAGTTCAGTCATCATTTACAGATGCTGCAGAGAAATGTACTAGGGCTCGCAGTCGTGAGCATATGTCT
Organism: Ambystoma mexicanum; assembly: GCF_040938575.1. NCBI lineage: Eukaryota > Metazoa > Chordata > Amphibia > Caudata > Ambystomatidae > Ambystoma > Ambystoma mexicanum. The sequence continues at coordinate 338,917,884 of NC_090934.1, read as the reverse complement.
TTTCCCTTCAGTGTTTATCCATATTACAAAGTAATGGCTGATACGCCATGCGTAGTGGACTGCCTGTGCCGCTTAGCTGCCAAACGCAATAAGTAATGGCACTTAATCGCTGCACCCGCAGAAGTGGCCAAAGGTGCCCAGCCACATTAACAAAGACATTGCAGACATCATACTCTGGAGTTCAAAATGCACTCATTATTTGGCTGCGGCTCTGGATCAATAAACATTATTCTTCATTTTGCGTTAACCTGTTTTCAAAGATCTAAACATGACAGCATTGCCTTTGATGAGCTATGTATTAACATTTTGCAGATGTGTGGAACAACCAGGCAGGCAAACAGACAAGACCACACATTGAATACAGTCTCAATCCCTTGAGAAGACAGATAGATTTCTATTGTCTGTTGGATTGTGCGCCACGGTTGGAAAGTGAGACACATGTTTAAATTATAGAAAGTCTTTGTTTCGTCCGCAGATCCTTACAATCTATCTACCGGGAACACGTCATGACTAATCTCAGTCCAGGTGGCATAGCACAAAAAAAAACAAGCCTCAGCTGTTACAGTTCTTGTCATCAACATGTGTAATATTGGGCAACATGTAATGCACACTTTGCTGTGATATGGCATTCTGCATCTTGGTGAGCCACCACTCAGACATGTATTTCTTTTATACCCATAACTGACCTGCATCTACAATTTGTCCACAGTGTGGCAATGGACACACCTAACAGACCCTGCAGAACATGTTAACCTTTGCAAACGTGTTGCTTTATGTAGAGTACTTCGGTATAGGCAGTCAAGGACATCCCTAAAATGAATCTGGCCTTAGTCATACATTGTGGTGTGTTTAAGCTTATATACGCTTATGCACACTTCCCAAACTGGGCATTAGTAGTGAAGAGGATTAGACATATTACTTGAAAATGGGGAGCAGTCTCTTCACAAGTGCTCTACTTGTCTTTAACTTTATAATGCTTGTTTTTTGCCTAGTTCAATATTTTCGTAATTTAATTTTTGACAACCTTTCATGGACTGCAATGCCCTGCAATTAAACTAATACTAATATTACTATCAACAGATGTACAAAACAACATTTCACATCTTAATCAAAATACAGCTAACCACTTAAGAACATAGTTTGCTTTGCTTGTATGTTAGTTTTGGGAAACAGAGAATCCTTGCATCAGTTAAGTTGTGCAGATTTGAATAACAATCAAGGTATTTCATGATATGATATGATATTTTTTATATAGCACCTATACACAATGTGTTTCAAAGCGCTTTGATCAAAGGAATCAATGATATAATGGTGCCCAGCATGTGCTGACATATTGTCCTCTGTTTAAGCTTATATACACTCAGCCAGGTCGTGGAATGGACAGGGACTTTGGAGACAAAGGAAACAGCCATGTGAGCTGTGTTCCAACCAAAGTGCCAGTGTTCTACTTGTTTATAATGTAACCTATTATGACCTAAAAGGGCCTACACATGGTTTGTAGTTACAACATTAGATTTGCTTGATTGAATCGCCCTGTAGGGAAGCCATTCCTGTGTACTTGAGATGCTGTACTAATGGAAAGGAGCCTTTATAGTTGCGATGACAGGGGTAAGAGGAGCAGCATATGGACGCACTACTGCTTAATGGCACTGGAGTGCAGGTGGTGACAAGAAAACAGCAACGAATCAAGAGATTGGCAGAGTTATGGTGCTTAATGTAAACTCTTATCACCTAAAATGCATTCGATTAAAACACAATGTTGAATTCAAATGTGTGCTGTTGGTTCTCACATAGTTTGGAAAAAAGCCTAAAACAGATAACATAAGGCTTCCATTACAAGGAACTTCTTAACAGGACAAGTCCTGAGTGCATGGGTCCAAACCTTTCTGTAAGTGTTCTTCTGCACCAATGGGTTCATGTGGCAACAATTGTTCCCATAGATGATTTATGTAGTCTACACACTGCTCTTAAACGCCGGCCACACAACATAAAAGAAGTGTAGATATAGTGCAAAGGGAAATTGAAAACAACAAAAGGAAATGAGGAAAACATGAAAAGGTAAAGAACATTGGCCATCTATGGCAGGTCAAACATCAGCAGTCACTGTGACTGATTGTAGGATTACACCAATTGCTCTAAGTGGCAGATCCTTTTGGCTTGCAAGGCCACAGCGGTTTCAGCCTCAGGAAACGTGACCATGTCTACAGACCCCTAGAAAAGCTAACAGCATTGGTTACCAAAACAATTCAGCATTACCTTTAATGTAGTAGGCATCATTAGAGCAGCGATGCAAGTATAAGTGAGCGGATACTTGTTTCCTCGGGTGGCACTTGGGAGGAGAAGCGGAAGGAGTGAAGAATCCTGAAGGACAGCTAGTACAAACATAATGCGGGACTCATGCTTGCATGCTTTTTGAGGGAGAAAGTATCAGGTACAGGGGGATGGGAGATGCACAAGTCAGTATCCATCTCTTCCAAATATTGATGAGATACAGGCCATCAGGAGAAATCTAGGAGGAGAAGCTGGAAGGGTAGGCAATTCCTGAGAAAGGTTTGTGCAAGACACTATTTTGGTTTGAATCTAATCTGTTTCATTCAGTAAATCAGAGGCTTAAATCTCCTAGAGGAAGTTTAAGGCTGTAAACAAAGCCATCTAACTTCCTGTTTGTTTGAGGGTTTTGCTGGGCTGTAAGGAAGGATGTTAATAAGGTCTGCCTCATAATTAGGGTGTGGTTGGAGAATTTTGAAAAGTTTTTGGAGTCGATTTCGGAATTTGTTATTTGTTTTTGTGCAGTCTGACATTGTTTGCAGAGTTTCCACTGTCTTTGAGGTACGGGTCATTACGAGGTTGGAGGTAATGGAAAAACGATGCCGGTAAGGGATTACCGGAACCGCATACCGCTCCGGCCTATAACGAGTCAGCAACCCAGTATCAGTGCCACCGCTGATACCGTGCACCCCGGTACCGGCATGCGCGCGGGCACGTGGCCCTTCAGCCCGGCAATACTGGGATGGTGCAAATAGGAGATCACAAGTCATGCGGACATGCAAATACCGGCATCATGAAGGCAGTAAAATGGGATACCGGGATGCCGGCATCGCAAACCACCCAAAAACAGCAATGTGCAGTGTACCCAACTGCCACAGATGCACACAATCAGCAAAGGTGGAGGCAATGGCGTCTGGCCCTGCCCAAAAGGAGCACACACACCACACCCCATTCCACATCAAAATGATTCCACTTGCAGTAGCAATATTGGGCCTGGAGGACATGCTTGCATTGCTACACCAGCAACAACAACAACAACAACAACAGGCACCACAGAGGAGACGCAGGATCAGAAGGAGGTTGAGACAGGCCCAGCAAGCCCCACCAGTACAGCCAGTGGTACCACGCAGGTAGCCCCCAATCCCTCACATCAGAGCCAGTCCATTCAACCTAACCCCTGAGCAGATCCACACCCTGTACAGCTGGACTGGGAAACCATCACCATTGTGGACATGATACACATTGACATTGTCAGCCTGATTGAAATACGCACCAGCATCCCACCTCTACTGAAGGTATTGTCTGTGCTCCATTTCCCGGCTACAGGCAACTACCAGGTCACAGTGTGGCACATCCATGGCATATCACAACTCTTATTTTCTCGCATGCTGAACCAAGTGCTGGATGCCCTCCTGAAGCACTCAAGGAACTGCATATCCCTACCACGGACTGGCCAGGAGATCTTTGACACGAAAGTTGGCTTCCATGCACTGGCAGGCATGCCAAATTGTATTGGTGCACTTGACTGCACCCATGTGGAATTGGTGGTCCCGCATGCAACGGAGGTGGTGTACCGCAGTCGTAAGCTATATCACTCCATCAATGTACAGATGGTATGTGACTCCAGCAAGATCATCACACATTGTTGTGCCAGATTTCCCGGATGAACTCATGACTGAATGGTCCTGCGGAACTCCACGCTACCATGCTACATGGAGAGACATGCAGGATGACATACCTGGCTGCTTGGTAAGCTGCATGACAGGCACATGGCAGTGTAATGGGGGAAAGATGCACACAAAACCATGGTGTCATTGTTGTGGTGACCGCACGATGTCCACATCCCAAAACACTGTGCCCCAAAGCATCCCAAACTGAACATGACAACCAATTCCGCATAGCAATGATGGAAGCTGCACACCAATCACATGCCAAACTTTCAACCACCCCACATCCCACAACACGTCCACCCCCATCATCAGACCTCACCCTCTGTAACACAATCCAGCAACATGATGTGAGTATGCACAATGTAAATGTCTGCAGAAAATCACTACACAGGACAAGCATCCATGAGAGTGCACAAATCACAACCACCAAGGGAATCCACTGCTTGTCACAGGGCCACCACCATAGTACTGCAGCATGTCACCATGGGAATAATAAGCGCTGAATGATAAATAATGCAGAGACTACTGCCAACGCTGCAGTAAGAAAATCCTACTGAACACTACACATCACATATTTAAAACAAACACATTGGTATCCGTCCACAGTGCATGAGCAACATCAAGGCAGTGTACAACGTGTATCATCTTGAAGATGCAATCCACACCATAAGACCATGGCACAGCACACATTGTGGCAAGGTAAAATGTGTGCATACAACCAGGGACATGTGCATTCGAACCACAAATATCTGCAGGCATGTGCGATAAGTACAGCTGTCCATCAAGAATTGATTAACACATACCTTATTTTGCACCCATGTAAGTTATAGTGGCTATCCCTTGAAGACGTGGCTCCTCACCCCTGTCCGGAACCCGCAGAACAGGCACGAAGAGGACTACAATCGTTCCCATACCCATACCCATACGCGTGTGGTCATCGAGCAGACCTTTGGGCTGTTGAAGGCACGTTTTCGCTGTCTTAGCCGTTCGAGTTGGGCACTTCTCTACATACATGAGAAGGTGGCCAAGAACATCATGGCATGTGTCATGCTGCACAAAATGTGTATCCGACGGAACATCCCCCTGCCCCCTGACATTGAACAGCAACCACCAGGTGATGATGAAGAAGATGAAGAAGATGTGGGTGCACATCATCGCGGTTGCGATGCACAGGAGGGATGTGCTGTGCGCCAGTCTGTTTTTGGCCAATATGTCTAAGACACATGGGTGCAGAGGGTGCCATAAAAGTGGGACTGAGGGCACTGGGTATGGGAGTAAATGGACACTATGCACTGTAAACCAATAAATGACACATACACAATAAGGAATGTCCAGTCACGTTTTTTTTCTGGTACACAACGGTTGTATTAAACAGTAAAAAGTAAAAAGTGCTCATACCCTCCACCTCAAACACACCCGCTCCCCTCTCCTCCTCCCCCCACAACTCCCCCACACACCCTGTCCCCATATCCCTCCCCCCACAACTCCCCCACACACCCTCTCCCCCGCAACTCCCCCACACTCTCTCCCCCTCCCCCTACAACTCCCCCACACACCCTCTCCCTCCTCCCCATCCCCCCACAACTCCCCACACATGTTGTGCAATCGAATGCTGCAGGTTTCTGCATCAATTGCCACATTCAGGTTGCCACTGCTACTTTTGCCCACTTCCCGCATCTGGTGGCGGCATGTCTGAGCGCCGCAAGGTGCACGCAGACCTGCGCAGGGGGCTGGTCTGTGTGGAGCTCGAAGAGGAGGCCGTGCCCGCTTGCTCCAGTCTCGGGACAGGATGCTCTGCCTCCAAGGCATCCGCAATTCAGCAAAGTACCAGCCTTACTGCAGACAACTCCTCGTAGATGTGAGTTGTGCTTGCCTCAATGGCCAGTCTCAAGGACGCTGTGTTGTCCCTGCCCTCCTGCCTTGCCTGGGCACCATCCGATACAAACTGTCTGACTAGCCCTGTCAGCTCCTCCTGGCGCTGCTCCGTCTGTGCCATTTGCTGCTCCCCATCCCAGACACCAGTGGAGGTGGATGCTGCATGTGGCAAGGGTCCCAAATCATGTGGGTCCTCTGTGGGGCTCCAGCTCCCTTGCCCTGGCTACCCTCCAGACTGCTCCTTTGTGCTGTCATTGGTGGTGCTGAATAGGGTGATCTGGGGTGATGGAGGGGAGCTGGGTGTGCCAGGTAGGTCTGATGACACATCCTCCACAGGGACACACATCTGGCCTTGGCTCTGTACCTCGTTGTCACTCTGGGGTGCCGTGGCTGCCGCCTCCCTGACAGAGCTGTTGGCAGCAGAAAGGGCCCCATCGGCCACTGGCTCCTGTGCAGTGGACACAGCTGTTGTGGGCACTGTTGCTGTGGCAATGGCCCTTAGCCGCCCCAGTGACAAAGCATCCTGTGGTGCCTTCGCCTTCTGTGGCAGTTGTGACTTGCCTAGGCCTTTTGATGTAGAAGGCCTGTTGCCTTCTTCCCTGCCCCTGGCCTTCTTTCTGGGAGTTGTTGCCTTGTGCTGCAGAGTCTCGGGCCTCGCTGTCAGGATCTGAGCCTGTGGGGGACCGAGAGAGGGATGGCATCAGTGATGGTTCTACATGCATCATGCATACATTAGCATTGTTGCTGTTCTACAGGGATTCGGTATTGGAGATTTGACATTCAGCTCGCTTGCTATATGGGGGGGGAACATACAGGCATACGTCAGGTTCACACATGTTTGAGGTGGTGTATGCTGTGTGACATGCCTTTCTGTTGTGGACTGCGTGCAGTGTGACAAATGCTGTTTCCATGTTTGTAGGGTGTGTCTCATGTATGGCATTGGCATGCTGCATGCATGTGGATGTGTCAGTGCTGAGGACGGCATCTAGGCAGGGATGTGTCCATGTGTGTGTAATGGGCCATGCATTGCCTCATGGCACGGTCACATTGGTGGACTATCATCATACTTTGCATTACAGTGTTCTCTTAGGACACTCACCTCCATCTGTCGATGACGTGGCTCCATGTTCCATCTCGCCCACTTCTTCGATCGACTCAATGCCGATTGTGCTGGTGCAGGTTTCCTCCTAGCGGCTGAGTTGAATTGGAGAGCTAGAGCCACAGCCAGTAGCCAGGCCCTGGCTCCGGTTGGCCGACATGATGTTGCGCACGCTGAGGCGCAGGTCATCCCAACGTTTACGCACGTCCTTCACTGTGCGGGGGGTGTTCGCAACTGCACTCACTTTATGGGCTACTAGCTCCCAAATCTCTTTTTTCTTTAGCTGGGCTGATCTTTTGAGGTCATTTGCAAAGACCACCTCAGCATTTTCAGCCAGAGTGTCTTCAAGCATTGTCAGTTCATCATCTGAGAACCGCTCCTTACGCTGCCGGGATGCCCCTTTCTTCACTGCCTTTAGCATGATGCTGGTGCAGTAGATGATTTTCTTGCATCGGATTGAGGCTCCAGGTCCTGTGTAGTGAGGATGGCAATGGATTGTGTTTTTCAAGATGGCTGCTGTGCCGTTTCCCATTCCGGCATGATGACATTACTTCTGGTTCAGCTAATAGCGGTGCCTGCTAATAACGGTGGCTGCTATTAGCGGTACGCGCTAATAGCAGAGGCCGCTAATGCCATATCCATTGATGCCGGGCCTGTTATTTAGAGGTGAACTTCGGCGGAAGTGCTGTCTGCGCTTCCCAAGATGCCGCTAAGGGGGCTTTTTGGACTTTTTTCGGAAAGCCGGTACTGCGCACACGTACTCGTAATCGGCTGCTGTTGGCGGCCTCTTTCCTGCAGGGACACAGTATTTTCTCCATGCCGGTAAAAACTGCTTTTTACAGTGAATCTCGTAATGACCCGCTGTGTCTTCTAAGTATTTGTTCTTCTTTTATTGGTTTCCCTAGTTAAAAAAGAAAATGTTTGTTGTCCTGTGCTCTTGTCTCTTTTCCCTTTTTTCTCTGTTAATCTTTTAAAAACCAAAGAAAACTTTTCTGTTGCTGTTCCTTTCCCAAAGACCCACAAAACCAGTTATTTACTGTTTCCCCGGTTCCCCATCAGTGTTTATTGCCGTTGTCGTGTCAGTAGAGTGCTGTAGTAGGGACTTTGTGTTTTGTCTTCTTCCTTGGGTACGGTTCTCTGGGTCTTTTTGGTTCTCTGGTTCCCAAAATTGTAGGTACTCTTAGGAGGCAAATGCAGGTTTGCAGTTCTGGTAAGGAGCTAAGAGGAGAGGGGAAAAAGGTGCATGTCTACTCTCAGGAGGATGTGAATATCCCATGATTGATGAGGAAGGTGGGGACGTTATTCTGGTTCATGGGTATGGGCCACGCAGCACAGTGAGGCTTCTGAATCAGCAGTGAAGGCTAAGGAACTAGAGGTGCCGCGAGAGATGGAGAAGAGGAACAAGAATCAATGCCATCAGAGGAGGTCACCTTAAAGATTGAGACAGGAGAGGCAGGGCATCTGGAGAGGTCCCCATGGAGGAAGGCCTTGTTCTAGTGAAGGAAGAAGGAGGTTGCAGTTATTGCAAGCACCATGGAGTACAGTGAGACCATTCCAGGCTGGATGGCTTCCATTGAAGAGGAGATCATATTAGGTAGACAGCTGCTGTTCTGTTGCTCTGTGTTTCTAATGTTACTAATTAGTTTTTAAATTAAAGTGAAGTGTCTTACTATTGTGGTTTTTCCTTTCCCAAATAATCCTTGCAGGTTTGTGTGTTTCGGAGTCAGTATTCTTTGAATTATGGGTGTGTGCATACCGTTGGGCAGAGTCTGCCTTTAATTTACGCTATGGTCCGTGATGGGTTGGGTGGGGGTCCGGAGACTAAATTAACATGCAGAAATGTTTTGGAGTTGGCTCCCACATCCACTGTCTTTCCTGCTAATTGGCAGACTACTGTGGAAATCTATTCTGTGTGTATGAAGAAGCTGGAATTGCACATTGATATTATATGATATGGCATTTATAACGCGCCTATATGCAAGTGTTTTGAGGCGCGACAAGGCTGGAAGGGGGAACAGAGGGAAGAACAGACAACGATCATACTAGGCCAGGTGTCATTCAGATCGCGCAAGTGCATGGGAAGGGGGAAAGGGAAAAGTGTGTGGGGAAGGGAGGGGGGAAAGTGCAGTACATGGGATAGTAGAATACGTAGATAAATACAACAGCCAGATGGTGGCAGGTGCAAGGTAAGAGCAGGCATAAGTGCTGGTTGGGGGACTGCAGGGATACAGAATACAGCCCCCAGGTGCGGGGGTTGCCAGTGAGGCAGTGCAGGTGTGCAAGTGGCGGAGCCTGGGCCCGAGGTCAGAAAGAGTGGCGAGGTAGCCAATGAGGATTTAGCCAGGAATTAGCAGGGGAAAGGGGGAGAGAACGCAGAAGAAAATAGTAAGGTTTTGAGGTGCTTCCGGAACCGGAGATGGCTCTCCTCAAGTTTCATGGAGACAGGAAGGCTGTTCCAGAGGGAGGCCGCTGCCGAGGAGAGAGATCTATCACCAACTCGTTGCTTGGAGAAGCGACGTAAACTGAGGGAGTTGGAGGCGGATGAGCGAAGAGCTCTAGAAGGAAGATATTTGGGAAGAGAGAGTTGAAGATATTGCGGCCCTAGGCCCCAGAAGGCCTTGTGGACAGTGCAGAGGGTTTTGAAATTAATCCTTGCAACTAGTGGGAGCCAGTGCAGAGATTTCAGTGCTGGAGAGATATGATCCCTGGGCTTGAGGCAAAACAAGTCTTGCAGTCCTGTTCTGGATAAGTTGCAGAGGGCGGAGAGTAGAGGCAGGCAGATTTAGATAGAGGATGTTGCAATAGTGCAGCTTAGAGAGAACCAGGGCTCTGGAGAAGGTGAGCTTCTGGGGGAAGGAGAGTAAAGGAAGAATACCTCTGAGGAGGTACAGCTGGTAGTGTGACTTCTTAGAGATGTCAGAGATTGTGGGATGTATTTACCCATGCATCCGAGCCATACCTCAAAACTGTGCAGTACTGACATGGAAAACCTCATGATGGCCAGAGCTTCCCAGAAAATGCACAGGGAAATGCATGAAGAATAGGCTGCCACTCATTTTTGCCGATGTTATGGGCACAGAAGGACACTGCCTAAAACCACCATTGGACTACCCACACAGTAGTCTGAAACCATCGGGAGTGGCAATGCTGATTGCCAAAAGCAAACCCATAACTGTTGGGAATTCATTTTCTTAAATCCCAAAAAGGGGTGCAGTACCAGTACTCACCACTATCCAAAAGCCGGCGTTTTAAAACAACACCAGATTTTACTTTTTTGTGTAAAACTGAATAAGTGAACCCAAGGCAAGCCAAAGTGCCTATTTCAAACATTGCAATATGTGCAAAATATTCACTGAACACCAGCAGACATTTGGTAGAATGGAGTTTTGTGTGCCTACAAAATCTGGGAAATGAAGAGCCCAGAACAATGCTTATAACAAAACTGGCTGAGCTATGGAGTCAGCAGTTTAAGTTGCACTGGATTTAAAGACACTAAAATCTAAATGTTTAAATTGACTGAGTGACCTACTTTTGAGTGTCACATAGGTTGCAATTGTTTAAATGTCATAGTTTTAAACTTAGAATCAGCATTCTAGCTGCATATGTAAAAATGTTTAGTTTATTTGAATGCAGGAACTGGGGAACAAAAAGTGACATTTTATCTGAAACCTGGCTTAAGGAACTGAATTCTGCCTGGCAACTACCCCCATCAGGAGTGAAACTTGAGTCACAGCTGTGTTCCCAGGCCTAGCTGCCCTTTTGCTGCTCATACTAAGGATATGCCATCTATCTGATAATTGAATTACCTGTGCTCTGCAGGAGAGTGAACAATGCAACTCCCTTCACCCAGGCAGAGGGTTTATTGAGAGGATCATAAATGGCTTCCTCTTGAACAATGAGCCTCTCCTGACTCAGGCAAAGGTTTTATTACAGCAGTCGTAAAATGTAGCTTCCTCTTGGCAGAAGCTGGGAGGAGCACTGCCTGTGAGAGCAAGCTGGCTTGGCAGAACTGGATAAACCAGTATTTCTACCTTGTGCTGAGAGGAAACCACACCCCTTTGGAGCCAGAACATAACTTTAAAAAGATGGATCATTCATAGAGCGGACATGTGAAAATTTTATAAATGATACCATAATTCTTGTGATTTTTCTGCCCACATTTTAAGAGGTTTTTCGACCCGGTGGCGTGTTCAGGGGGGTTTTAGCGGAAAAGTGGATATTACTCTAAATGTATGCATGTTAAAAATCTGAAACTTCATCAGTTAATGTCCATACTCCCTGCACACATGTATGTAAAGTTGGGTCAATGTCAGAAAGTGAAAAATCAGTTAAAAAGTCAATTATGTGCCATTTCTGAATGCAAGCTCTTAGAAACAGCAGATTTGGACAGAGACATGGCTAAATTCAGCCACACCATGTATATGTAATTTCAAGCAACTGTGTAACTGTGAAATATGTCTTTTATTATCAAATATAGAATGTGTGCAATCTGACAGAGGAGTGTCCTATCTGCAAGCCATAAAATGACATCCCTCTGACTCACAGTTCATTCCCCAATCAAATGATAAATGGAAGTTTGACCAATTAGAAGCTGAGAGAGAGGTAGGGTCAGTGATGCTAGAACACACCCACATTCTAAACACATAAAAGCAGACAGACAGGACAGATAGGGACTTTTAAAATCCATCTGCCGCTGGAAGCTCTGCCGGAAAAATCCATACTTTACCTCCATCAAACCTCCAGAGAGCCAAACTAGAGACTTCAATCTATCCAGAACTAGAGACCCAGACCAGAGAACCAAAGAGAGCTGACCCAGATCACTGTGAAGTGCAGAGACCAGAGGCGAGTTTAAAACCTGACCAGATCCATGGCGAGGCCCATTTCACTCAAGAATATAGTGTGAGTACCTAGAAAACTGTGCAGAACCAATCTCCTAGTTAAAATAATATAATTCGATCTATTTAATCTAAGTAGAACTGCCTCCTAACTGTCACCTGTCATTTGTAAAGCTGTCACTTGTCATTTCCTAGTTGCAAGCTGCACTTGTCTTTTTTGAACTTTAAAATTTCAAATCTGAAAAACGACCTTTATTTAATCGCTCATATCTCCGCAACCGTTTGTGCTAGAGACTTGCAGTAACTTTCATTTGGAAGATGAGATCCTAGGCTTTCCTAGGACCCCAAAACGATAGATAGTCCTTGTGGTTCCTCTGTAATAGCGCTCGGCGCATCCGCGAATTTTACCGCGATTTGCAAATTTCTTCACGTGTAAAACTGCTGCTGTTTGCCTTCCATTTGCCAGAAATTCGCTTAACCTGCTAACTATCCCTGCCTCATTGCTAGTGTGAGCCTGGACTAATATTAACTAGATACCACTCACCCTGAACCTCTGAAAGGGAATTAAAAGCATTTCCAGCATATTTCTCATCCATTGCTAGCACATATCAAAGCATTTTGCCTGTGTTTTCAAAACTCCTATCTGTTTTCTGTAGTGTAAGCTTGCTGGGGTGAACTGATTTACATTGATTGCATTTCTGAGAACTGTGTGTTTTCCTTCCATTTCCTTGTCTTGCATCAAGGGGGGGAGGGGATTGCCAGAGAAAAGTGATTACATTGTTTTGTTGAAATCATATTGAGTATCTCTATACTGCATTTCATTCATTCAACCTTGCATCCATTTGAACTCTATAAAGCATTTTGTACCACCTTCTTCTTTTCTTTCTATTTACCAGTGTGCTACCATATCCATTTCATCTCAACTCCTTAGTAATTATAAAGAAGTGTGCTAGTGCCAGATTCTCTGTTGTTAATCTGTATCATATCAGATTAAGTGTGATATTCAATTATTAATTTATTATAAAGTGTCATATATATATCTATTGTTTAAATTATCAAATAAACCCTTTTAACTTGCAAAACAGAACTACTTCTTGGCTCAGTGGGGTCAGGGGGATTCCAAGAGAGGGGTGTTATATAGGGGTAGTCATCCAGAACGCATGAACTGGACCTAAAGATATATCAATAAGGGTTTTCATTCAGTATTCTAGACTAGGCGTTAACTTAGCTGTAGTGCTGAATTGAATCCTCTTACAAATTGGGGGCTCAAGCCGGACGTTTGGGTTAGAATACCACTTGTGCAGCTTAATACAGTGTGCTAACTGACGGGATACATACATCCGGTCGGATCACCACGCTGCATTACGCTGTGAAGCATTCCTCAAAAGGGACACTCCAAGAAAAGTTCTGTTCTGCAAAAATAAAATACTAACTTCTGTAAGTCAGGACAGAGACCAATCTCTAGAATGACGACCTTGGTAGATATGAAAATAGCCAGAGAGCACCTCTTGCATAAGCTATTTGTGAGAGGTGAATGGACCGAACAGGGCCAGGATGCCTGGTTGCAGGCCATCACGCGACAGGTCACTGAAACAGGGTCAGACTTATGGAGAGATCAGGGTCCATTACATGTGGCCCTGAGTGAACTATATATGGCTCCTAAGGCCAAAGATGAACACGACAAGATTGCCAGGATAGCAGCATACCTGTACCTATATATGGGAGACATGCAGGATAGATGTGCTGAAAGCCAAAATCTGGCAAATAGGCAACAGATGGGGTTAGAGAAGGTCCAATCTGACCTGGTCTCCTCTGAGCAGAGGCTGCAGAGGAGCCAGGAGTCAGAAAATGACAGCAGACGGTACATCACTAAAATAAAGGAGGATATGGATGTGCTGCAAAAGGAAAAGTCAGAACAGGATACCAGATTTCTGGCCTTGCAGAAGGAACACCAGGAAGGTTTGGACTCCCTACTGCAAAGCCAGAAAAAGCTGGAGCAACAGCTAGACTTCAATAGGGCATGTGCTGCGCAGGTAGTCACCCTGCAAAGCCACCTAGATAGAGAGAAGGCAGAGAGCAATAAACTGATTTTGAAAGACCTGGATACCCAGACAGAGTTTGACCAGGAGCGCCAGAAAGCTGGTACCTTCCAAAGGCAGAGGGAAGACCTGGCGGCACAAATGCAGGCTCTTAGTCAGGAAAGAGACGCCATAGGCCAGGAAGTCTGCCATTTAAAAAGGAAAATGGAAGAAAATCACCTGTCCCTCCAGGGGCTGGGTGACCTCCAAAAAGAAAATCAGAACTTGTTAGAGCACACCAGGAGGGTGGAAGAGGCTCTGGCAAGAAAGGAGCAGGCCAATAGGGACATTGCCCAGGAGGTAACCCTCCTGCAGCAAAGACTGGCCCAGTACTCCAGGACCAATCAGGAAGCACAGAGAGAGAATGAGGCTCTCTGCCAACACAATGATAGGCTCCAACAACAGGTAGCAATGCAGGAGAGACTGATAGAGTCGAGTAAGGCCTTAACAGAGGAACTGAAAGCACAAATGCAGGCTCTTGCATTGCAACAGGGAGCAGGGGCGGATAGAGATGAGGTTCGCTGGGAAATGGAAACTCCGGAGCATAACCTCAGGAGCCCTAGTACCAGAGGCCCTCATACCTCTCAGTCCCTGGACTCTGCCACCCCCATGTCCCCTGGCGCACGTGAGCACAGGACCACAGGGATGGCAGATTACTATCCAGCCAGAAGCATGGGGCTCATAGGCCAGTACCACCCAGGAATGGAGGGGTGGGCATCCGGGTATGGGCACCCAAGTACAGTGCAGTTCAATGGGGAACCCCAGGAGAGTAGGCCCATTAAGGGCATCCTGAAAACCTCTGCCCAGTTAGGTCAGTGGAGGGGGTACCCATCAAATCCTGGCAGCAAGGAGGAATCTGAAGACTCCTCTGAACTGCGCAGGACACAGGAGACCAGGTCCCCACATTCTGCCAGCCATTCCCAGGCTCGCAGAATCCGGGAAAACCTGGAAGAACAGACGGGAACCTCTGGGAGCAGTGCCTCTGAATCCGAGGACGAATGGACAAGGGTTACCCGAACCAAAAAGGCCAATAAGGCAAAAAGGGCCTTGCTTAAGGACCCCTTAAAGCAGATTAAGGCGATCAGGAGCGTCATCACGCCTTACCATAAGAACGCTAAGTATTCTGTTTGGGAGCACTTAGAGTTGTTTGAGCAAATGATGGAGACTTTCCATTTGAAGGACAGCCAAAGCTGTATTCAATATGTAAAGTGGACCTTCTCCCCGGAATACTCCAGTTTCTTTGCGGGGCTGGAGGACCAAAATCATTTAAGATGGTCCACCTATAAGGCGGCCATCTTGAAACATTTTTCTGTTCACAGAAATCCTCAAGAGGCTCGCAAGGCAGCCTACAATTTGCAATGTGGGGAGGATCAGGCCCCACAAGAATTTGTGCAGGAGTTAAAGCGTGCTTTTGCACAGACCACAAGAAGGGTGCGCACGGATAGCAAAGAATTTATAAATACGTTTTTCCATGCCTTGCCCAAATATATCATGACCCAGCTCGTGAGGGATTTTCACGAGAAAAGATCTTTAGACTGGGTCATTGAACAGGCTACCCGGATCTATGAGGTGCAGAAACCGATAGATAGCAAAAGTAATGCCCAGAAAAACCCCAAAGCCAACAGCACCCCTGCTGCTGCCAAGGTGGCAGAGGTAAAGATCACCCCCGTTTTGGATTTGGAGATGGGGGGGCCTAAAAACCTACCTGCACCTAATAATGCTAGGCCCAGGAGGTCCTCGGGTCAGTCACAGACAGGGAGCCAAGGAGCCAGCCCCACAAATGGGGTCCCTCGCTCTCCTGATTATGTAAGTCCCCGTTACAAGGGAAATCGACCCATCCTGGGTTATGTGTGGACTCCTCCAGCCCAAGGGGGGGGATCCAGCCAAGCACCTAACCCAGGGAACTTCCCTCCAAACTTCCCACAGGAGGGCAGAAATTCTCTGAACCCTGGGCAGAACTTTTTCCCCAGATATCCACCCGACTTTCAGCCCCAAAACCATCCATCCTTCTTTCCCCAATTCCCTGAGCCCAGACCACTGAATCCGGGAGAGGGGAGGCCAAGGGTGGAGGGGTACCCAAATCTTCCCAATCAGGGGTACTACCAAAGAAGGGACAGCTACCCTTCCCGGGATCAGCCCAGGGGAGAAAACAGGGCCCCGTATCAGCCTGAGCGGGTTTCCCAGTTAGAGCGCCAGGTTCAAAACATGGCGCGGGATATGGGTCATATACTGAGGGCACAGCAGAACCCTCAGATCAGCATGCCGGCGCAGAACGCACCCAACTCTGGACCTGGTGCTCCAGAACAATGACGGGGGCAGCACCCCGATAACACACCGGTTCCCAGGGAGGAGGCACAAGGGGAAGGGGGGTGTAAAGCCTTGGAGGAAGCTTCCTTCCTCACTTGTAAACAGCCCCTGGAAACCCAGGAACCGGAAACAAAATCTCTGGCCCCTGAAAGTCTGCCTCCTAAGGAGCAGAGGGGGGGTAGGAGAAACAAAAGACCCAAACAGACTCAATTTGAGGAGGAGGTACAGATCTTCCAATTTGAGGGAGAGGGATCCTCAGAGGATCCTGGGAAAAGGATCTTCTCCTTCAGAGAGGGGGGAACTCCTCCCAAAGAAAAATGGGTCCCTAGGGATGCAAATCCAGACTGGGGAGATGTGGAGACTGAGCTACCGCCGCCCACCATCTCATCCCAGAACCAACAGCAAGAAAATACCCTGGTTCAAACCCATCCTGGTGACTGCCTCCAAAAAGGGGGGGGCGGCCCAGAACCGGAGCCAGGGGAACCCACAATGGCTCTGATCTCCAGTTGCCAAATTTTTCTTTCAGATTCCCAAGGCTCTCCACAAGATTCTGCCCAAATCTCTTCGCTAGCGATGTCCAAAACCAGAAAATTAGCCCACCAGTTGTCCAAAAATGTACACTATCTGTGCCCCCTTGAGGAGAAGGAGGGAAGATATTATGCCCCGGTACAAGTACAGGGGCAGGGTACAATCTCGGCACTGGTGGACACAGGATCTCAAGCTACCCTTCTGTCCAGAAGGGCCTTTGACGAACTGAATGCAGGAAGGGGAGAGAATTACCAAATTCCTCTCACCTCTCTTCCGGGACAACTACAGAACTTTGACGGAAAGGAAATTCCCGTTGAGGGGACTGCAGACTTGGACATTAAAATTGGGCGACACAAGTTGAAACACCCAGTCATAGTTGTGACTCCAGAGGGCACCCCTTGTTTACTAGGGAATGACCTCCTGAGAAGGTTGTCACCCCTAATAGATTGCGTAAACAAGGTCCTCTGGACCCAGACTAGCCGACCAATAAAATTAAAACAGAGTGTCAACCATGTTAGTTTAAACGGCACCTGCCACATGGTTGAACAAAAATCTGACCAAGTAGAATTTCACTTCCAGAACAACCAGATTCCAGACGTGACAGTAATAGCAGTAGGACAACAGACTGGTGATGGGGGGTCCTCTCTATTTCTGAAAATCAACCTTCCTTCCAGTCTAAAGTGGTACTCCACGCTGGAAGGAAACACTCTGAGATTCTATACTAATCCACAATCAGAAACTCCCACTCCTATAGTCCAGAAAGATGTGAAATCAGCTCAGAGCCTGGCTGATATTCAGCAAATTGGAGAGCAGTTGTTCATCCCTGTTCGGTTAAATGATGGGAAGGACTCTGTTCTTGCTCGAGTGTGTGTGAACAATGGTAAGAGCTTCATCAGCGAAGCCATGTTCCGCCAACTCCCAAAAGATCCAGCCATTCCCACCTTCAAACTGATAGACAAATGGGAAATGGACCTGGAAGCACCTGATTCCAAACATCTCCTGCCAAGCAGGTGTATGCTCAAAATCTCCATTGGCAACAAGAGCATAGTCCACAATTGTTGGGTCGTGCGAGACGTCCCTGCCGCCTTTTACTTAGGCAGTGACATTCTCAATCGCTTTGCCATTAGTTTGGACCTAATAAACTTCAAAGCCTGGTCCCGATTAGCGGATAATCCCATGGGCTTTGATGATCCAGAAAAAGCATTTAGGTCAGCTCAATTGCTACCTTATGCAGTTGAAATTCAGGTTAAAGAGGAAGTCACCATCCCAGAAAGGACCCGACAATTCTCCCTGGAAGTGAAAGTCAAAAGGGGACAAGAGTTGAAAAACCCTGATGCTTACATACATCTAAATGCTTCTCTCCAACAGCAAGGGTTGGGGGTAAACCCAACTCCATTAGTCAACATAGAACATGACACCATTCCAATAGAGATGGATAACAGCGACTTAAAGAGTATTACTCTAGCCGCAGGCACCATTATTGGAATGGCGGTTGATGACCGACATTTCTCCATTGATCTTGTAAATGAACTGTTAGGGCCAATCCCCAAGGACTGCTTTGACAGTGACAGTGATGACAACACAACACCAGACAGGATTTTTACCCGGCATGGGGGGAACTTCCTGGTGTACACTTCTTGCCCTTATGGTAAGGAAGATGTGACTTGTGACTTCAGGATGGATGAGGTGATTTTCCAGGTCCATGAGGGCTGCCTTTCCCACCTGAAGCCTCCGGTCCAAATCAGCACTCTGACCAGGGACTTCTCCACCCAGCTGGAGGAGGCCGCGGAGATAGCCAGACCAGAAGTCTTTCCAGGCTTCAGGCAGATGGTGGAAGAGAGAGTCAACCTAGCTGATGCCTGTGTGACTCTGGAACAAAAGCAAAAGTTGAAACAAGTTTTCTTGGATTTCCAAGATCTCTTTGCGGTAGACTCATATGACTGTGGTTGCACTGACATCCACACAACAACAATCCCCACGGACCCTGGCATGACTCCTGTATTTGTGAAGCAATATCGTTTGCCTCTCGCATCAATGGAGTCCCTTACTGAAATAATTAAGAACCTTGAGTCCCGGGGAATAATCCGTCCAGTCCACAGCACCTTCAATAATCCGGTGCTGGGAATATTGAAGCCGAACGGCCAGTGGAGACTCTGTGCTGACCTCAGGGAGCTCAACAAACGGGTCCATACTTCCCGATGGCCTCTGCCCTACATTGACCAAGGGCTGGCCCAGATCCAGGGGTCACAGGTATTCACTGCAATAGACCTGACCAATGGGTACTGGACCGTGCCTGTCAGTAGGGAGGACCAATATAAACTGGCTTTTACCTTTGGGGGCCAGCAGTACACCTGGACCCGGACTCCCTTCGGATACCTCAACTCCGGTAATGAGTTCAACATTTTTCTACACAAGGCCATGCCCGACTTGGGTGCAAGGGGTAACCTGGCTTATGTAGATGATGTCCTCATCAAAAGCTCAACTGTTGAGGAACACATAGCGGAGATCCGTTATGTTCTGACACAGTTGAGGGCCGCCGGAGCAAAACTTTCCTTTCAGAAAGCACAGTGGTGTAGAACCCGTGTTAATTTCTTGGGGCATGAGATTACTCCTCAGGGCCTCTGTCCCCAAGAAAAGAAAGTGGAAGCACTTCAGAAACTGAAAGACCCCACAACTCTGCGGGAACTAAGGAGCCTCCTTGGACTGACTAATTACAGCAGAAAGTTCATTGAGGGCTACGCAGAGATCACCAGACCCCTGATTCATCTCCTGAAGGGGGGGGTCAAGTGGGAATGGGGTCCAGAACAAGCCGAGGCAGTAAAACAACTCAAAAGAAGCCTCTCACAAGCGCCTTGCCTAGCTTACCCTGTCAGAAACAAGGAGTTCTTCCTGGAGACGGGGTTCTCTAATACGTGCTTGACGGCAGTATTATACCAAAAGCATGACAAGGTCAATAAAGTAATCTCCTATGCGAGCAAAACTTTGTCCTCTGTGGAGGAAAAATTCAACGATTGTGAGAAGGCACTCCTGGCAACGGTGTGGGCATTGAAGAATTACCGCCCGTTTATCCAGGGGGAACACATCATAGTGGAGACTCCACACCAGCCTCTGCAATATCTCCAAAGTGACAGAATCCGGGCCGGAAATGTGAGTAACTCCCGAATTACTTCCTGGATTCTGTCAATGCAAGGCTTTCCTGTGGAGGTTCGATATGGCCAAAACAAGAAGAGTCCACTCGCGCAAGGTCTGGCTGACTTGCATGATTGTGCCAGAGAAAACTGTCTCGAGGACGAAAGTCTAAAAATAAAGGACAACATGGAGGCATACCTTAATTCCCCCCACAAAGTCTTTGAAGAGGACAAGTGTGAGGGAATGCCCACTGTCTATGTGGATGGATGCTCTTACCATGTTGACAACAACGGGGAGAAAGAACTGGTGGCCGGCGTAGGGAATGCATGGGTGAATGAGTCCCCAGAACCCTCCGCTGGATACAAAATTGGTCCCCGAAGTAGTCAGGTGGCAGAATTGATGGCTGTGCATCAGGCCATCCTCACTGCTGTCCAGCATCAACTCCACGAACTGGTCATAATCACAGATTCGGATTATGTAGGGAACGGGTTCGTGGAGCACCTGGTTAATTGGAAAACCAGAGGCATGTTATGTGCTAACAACAAACCCTTGAAACATGGGAAGTTGATCCAAAACATTGATGATCTGGTCACCTCGAATGGGATGACCATCTATTGGAAAAAGATTAAGGGTCATTCCAAAGTAGAGGGACCAGACAAAACTGGAAATGACTTAGCTGATCAGCTGGCCAAAACCGGGGCCATCCAAGGGGATCTAATTGAGATTGAGTCCCTGTTGGGGGAAATCCAGGTCACTGCCATCACTAGGTCCCAGACAAATGCTCACAACGACCTTTCAATTGTACAATGGAGTAAGGAGACCCCTGATGCTGATTTGATTACTGCTCAGAAGGGGGATCCAATAATTGGTAAATTTTACCAGCACCTTGAGGACCCTGAGAACTTTCCCCTGATGGATACCGATTACATTGGGAAAGAGGACCTAAGAGTGTTGATGAAATGTCCAAAAATGTTCCGGATCCAAGACGGTTTGCTGGTAAGGAAATCCAAAGCTGGCCACGATCAGTGGGTGGTTCCTACCTCATTCCGAAGCCTGATGTTAAGTCACGCCCATGATGCGGCCACCGCCGGTCATAGGGGGTTTCACACAACACTGGAAATCTTAAGAGAGGTTGCATACTGGCCACACATGGGGCAGGACCTCGACCAATACTTGAAGGGGTGTCTTGTGTGTGCACAATTTCAGCCATCATCCCTCACGCATCGTGCACCTCTCCAAAAGAGGGGGATGACACTGCCATGGTCAGATTTACAAATCGACTTTGTAGGCCCTGTGATTCGCTCGGCTAGGGGGAATAAGTACATGTTGACTGTGACATGCTTGTTTACCAAGTGGGTGGAATGTCTCCCAGCCCCAAATTGCAAGGCAGAAACTGCAGCTGCCTTGATGATTAACCACATCTTTTCCCGTTTTGGTCTACCTCACAGGATTGAATCAGACAGAGGTAGCCACTTCACCAGTGAAGTAATGACAAAGATGTGGGAGATACTGGGGGTCAAGAGAAAGCTGCATATTGCTTATAGACCAGCTTCTTCTGGGGCAGTAGAGAGATATAACCGGACAATTGTGAGCATATTAAAGAAGTTTGTGGCAGATTCTGGGCCAAGTTGGGATATCCGATTACCTCTGGTCCTAATGGCCATCAGATCTACCCCTTCATCTGCAACCAAAATGTCACCATTTGAGTTGATGACTGGGCGCAAGATGGTGCTTCCGCAGCATTTGCTCTACAGGACCCAAGAGCAGACACTAATAAATGCCTCCACTACTCATGAGTATGTGGAGAATTTAAGGAAACACCTCCAACATGCTTTTGCTTATGCTCAGCGGAATCTAGAAAGATCAGCTGATAGCATGAAGACCCACTATGACCTGAAAACTTCCAGGAAGGAATATCAGGTGGGGGACCGGGTCTATCTATACAACTTCCAAAGGAACCAGGCCAAGCAGCGCAAATTTTTGCCTACATGGAAAGGACCCTTTGAGATCATCGACAAGATCTCCCCTGTGGCCTACAAAATCCACATCCCCAAAGGTCCTTTGGCAGCGTGGGAAGACAAGTGGGTCCACATAAACCAGTTGAAATGTTGCCATCCCAGGCACACTCTGCAACAACTGGAGGAATCCTCTGGAATCCTAGCGGGTACTGTCTCAGACTAATTCAGTTCCAACCATAAAACATACCACATCTAGTCTCTAAAATATTGTGATTTGCATGAAACTGTCTCTTAGTTATACTGTTTTTTTTCCAAAATAAGAATGTAATGTTTCGTTATGATGAAATGCATATGCAGCCCCACTATCTCAACAGTGGTGGAAAAACGTCTATGAGTAGGTATTGCCGCTCTTCCTTTGTCGTCCTAGGAGAAAGAAAACCTGAAGACGGGCCAAGGAGGGCGATCCGGAGACCAGGAACGAAGATCCAATGGGCCCGGGGTACCGCCCAATCTTCCCATCAGGACCGGCGAGGAGAACCGATCGATCAGTACCGGATGGAGAAGAAGATGCTGAACTGTGCCATCTATTGGAAGAAGATGAGGAAACATCCCAGGTCTTGCGAGTCCCATTCGTGAAATAGAATGGCCATCGCAAGAGGGGGGCTTGTGGGATGTATTTACCCATGCATCCGAGCCATACCTCAAAACTGTGCAGTACTGACATGGAAAACCTCATGATGGCCAGAGCTTCCCAGAAAATGCACAGGGAAATGCATGAAGAATAGGCTGCCACTCATTTTTGCCGATGTTATGGGCACAGAAGGACACTGCCTAAAACCACCATTGGACTACCCACACAGTAGTCTGAAACCATCGGGAGTGGCAATGCTGATTGCCAAAAGCAAACCCATAACTGTTGGGAATTCATTTTCTTAAATCCCAAAAAGGGGTGCAGTACCAGTACTCACCACTATCCAAAAGCCGGCGTTTTAAAACAACACCAGATTTTACTTTTTTGTGTAAAACTGAATAAGTGAACCCAAGGCAAGCCAAAGTGCCTATTTCAAACATTGCAATATGTGCAAAATATTCACTGAACACCAGCAGACATTTGGTAGAATGGAGTTTTGTGTGCCTACAAAATCTGGGAAATGAAGAGCCCAGAACAATGCTTATAACAAAACTGGCTGAGCTATGGAGTCAGCAGTTTAAGTTGCACTGGATTTAAAGACACTAAAATCTAAATGTTTAAATTGACTGAGTGACCTACTTTTGAGTGTCACATAGGTTGCAATTGTTTAAATGTCATAGTTTTAAACTTAGAATCAGCATTCTAGCTGCATATGTAAAAATGTTTAGTTTATTTGAATGCAGGAACTGGGGAACAAAAAGTGACATTTTATCTGAAACCTGGCTTAAGGAACTGAATTCTGCCTGGCAACTACCCCCATCAGGAGTGAAACTTGAGTCACAGCTGTGTTCCCAGGCCTAGCTGCCCTTTTGCTGCTCACACTAAGGATATGCCATCTATCTGATAATTGAATTACCTGTGCTCTGCAGGAGAGTGAACAATGCAACTCCCTTCACCCAGGCAGAGGGTTTATTGAGAGGATCATAAATGGCTTCCTCTTGAACAATGAGCCTCTCCTGACTCAGGCAAAGGTTTTATTACAGCAGTCGTAAAATGTAGCTTCCTCTTGGCAGAAGCTGGGAGGAGCACTGCCTGTGAGAGCAAGCTGGCTTGGCAGAACTGGATAAACCAGTATTTCTACCTTGTGCTGAGAGGAAACCACACCCCTTTGGAGCCAGAACATAACTTTAAAAAGATGGATCATTCATAGAGCGGACATGTGAAAATTTTATAAATGATACCATAATTCTTGTGATTTTTCTGCCCACATTTTAAGAGGTTTTTCGACCCGGTGGCGTGTTCAGGGGGGTTTTAGCTGAAAAGTGGATATTACTCTAAATGTATGCATGTTAAAAATCTGAAACTTCATCAGTTAATGTCCATACTCCCTGCACACATGTATGTAAAGTTGGGTCAATGTCAGAAAGTGAAAAATCAGTTAAAAAGTCAATTATGTGCCATTTCTGAATGCAAGCTCTTAGAAACAGCAGATTTGGACAGAGACATGGCTAAATTCAGCCACACCATGTATATGTAATTTCAAGCAACTGTGTAACTGTGAAATATGTCTTTTATTATCAAATATAGAATGTGTGCAATCTGACAGAGGAGTGTCCTATCTGCAAGCCATAAAATGACATCCCTCTGACTCACAGTTCATTCCCCAATCAAATGATAAATGGAAGTTTGACCAATTAGAAGCTGAGAGAGAGGTAGGGTCAGTGATGCTAGAACACACCCACATTCTAAACACATAAAAGCAGACAGACAGGACAGATAGGGACTTTTAAAATCCATCTGCCGCTGGAAGCTCTGCCGGAAAAATCCATACTTTACCTCCATCAAACCTCCAGAGAGCCAAACTAGAGACTTCAATCTATCCAGAACTAGAGACCCAGACCAGAGAACCAGAGAGAGCTGACCCAGATCACTGTGAAGTGCAGAGACCAGAGGCGAGTTTAAAACCTGACCAGATCCATGGCGAGGCCCATTTCACTCAAGAATATAGTGTGAGTACCTAGAAAACTGTGCAGAACCAATCTCCTAGTTAAAATAATATAATTCAATCTATTTAATCTAAGTAGAACTGCCTCCTAACTGTCACCTGTCATTTGTAAAGCTGTCACTTGTCATTTCCTAGTTGCAAGCTGCACTTGTCTTTTTTGAACTTTAAAATTTCAAATCTGAAAAACGACCTTTATTTAATCGCTCATATCGCCGCAACCGTTTGTGCTAGAGACTTGCAGTAACTTTCATTTGGAAGATGAGATCCTAGGCTTTCCTAGGACCCCAAAACTATAGAGATAGTCCTTGTGGTTCCTCTGTAATAGCGCTCGGCGCATCCGCGAATTTTACCGCGATTTGCAAATTTCTTCACGTGTAAAACTGCTGCTGCTTGCCTTCCATTTGCCAGAAATTCGTTTAACCTGCTAACTATCCCTGCCTCATTGCTAGTGTGAGCCTGGACTAATATTAACTAGATACCACTCACCCTGAACCTCTGAAAGGGAATTAAAAGCATTTCCAGCATATTTCTCATCCATTGCTAGCACATATCAAAGCATTTTGCCTGTGTTTTCAAAACTCCTATCTGTTTTCTGTAGTGTAAGCTTGCTGGGGTGAACTGATTTACATTGATTGCATTTCTGAGAACTGTGTGTTTTCCTTCCATTTCCTTGCCTTGCATCAAGGGGGGGAGGGGATTGCCAGAGAAAAGTGATTACATTGTTTTGTTGAAATCATATTGAGTATCTCTATACTGCATTTCATTCATTCAACCTTGCATCCATTTGAACTCTATAAAGCATTTTGTACCACCTTCTTCTTTTCGTTCTATTTACCAGTGTGCTACCATATCCATTTCATCTCAACTCCTTAGTAATTATAAAGAAGTGTGCTAGTGCCAGATTCTCTGTTGTTAATCTGTATCATATCAGATTAAGTGTGATATTCAATTATTAATTTATTATAAAGTGTCATATATATATCTATTGTTTAAATTATCAAATAAACCCTTTTAACTTGCAAAACAGAACTACTTCTTGGCTCAGTGGGGTCAGGGGGATTCCAAGAGAGGGGTGTTATATAGGGGTAGTCATCCAGAACGCATGAACTGGACCTAAAGATATATCAATAAGGGTTTTCATTCAGTATTCTAGACTAGGCGTTAACTTAGCTGTAGTGCTGAATTGAATCCTCTTACAAGATGTGAGGAGAGAAGGAGAGTGAGTAGTCGAAGATGACCCCAAGGTTTTTAGCCTTGCAGGTGGGAGCAGGAAGAGAGCCAAGAGAGGCCAGCCAGAGAGCTGCAGGGAAGGAGGGAGTGGGTGTGCCAATGAGTAAAATCTCAGTCTTACTGGCATTAAGGCAGAGATCATTAGCGGCACACCACTCCTGTATAGCAAACAGACAGTCAGAGATGAGGGAAGGAGAGGAGGAGGCCGAGGGTAGCCTGAAAATGAGCTGGTTATCATCCACATAGCACTGGACTTTGGGGCAGAGAGCGGTGATGCGGTGGGCAAGGAGAGCCAAGTATTGGTTGCAAAGCCAGGGAGAGAGGTTAGATCCCTGGGGGACACCACAGGTAAAGAAAAAGATATCGGAGAGGAAGGACCCAAGTTGGACCTGGGAAGGTCAGTTGGAAAGAGGTCAGCCATGCCATAGCCTGACCAGTGATACCCAGGTTATCACGGAGACGGTTAGGCAGGATGGCATGGTTAACAGTTTCAAAGGCAGAAGAGAGATCAAGCAAGATGAGGGCACACGGGATGTTGGAGTCGAGGTTGGAGAGCAGGTCTTCACAGATGTTCAGGAGAGCAGTTTCCGTGCTTCTGGCAGCTCTGAAGCCATACTGATGGTCATGAAGACAACCAACAGATTCAGTGTGGAGATTAAGCTGGGAGATGGCTAGTTTCTCCAGGAGCTTGCCCAGGAAGGGAGTGATGGAGATTGGGCGATAGTTAGCCGGGCAGGAGGGGTTTGCAGAAGATTTCTTAATAAGAGGGTGCACAAGGGAGTGCTTCAGGGAGGATTTAAAGACTCCAGTGGCGAAGGAGTGATTGCGGAAATCAGCCAGGGTAGGAGCCAGGGAGTTGATGTGGTCCTTGATAGTTCTGGAGGAACAGGGGTGAATCTGATGCGACGAGACTTTCATAGAAAGGACTTGTCTAGAGACCTCGTCTGTAGAGAAAAAAGGGAAAGGCAGAAAAGGAGGGAGGAGGTGGCTGCAGAAGGGCCAGAGGAGGAACAGGGAATGGGGGGAGGAAGGGGATAGGAGGAGGGTGAGTACAGGATGTCCTGAGTGTTAGAAATGAAGTGAGAGGCCAGTGCCGAGCAGAGGGCTTGGGAAGGTACAGGAGAGGTAGAGACTGAGGCAGGATTGGCCAGTTCCTTGCAGACCTTAAAGAGTTCAGCCGAGTTGTTAGATGCCACAGAGATGCGGGCTTGGATATGAGCTCTCTTCTTGGTGAGGACGGAGAGCCTGTATTGCCTTTGCAGCAGGCGGCAGGCCAGTTTGTCAAAGGATGAACATGTAGCACGCCATTTCCTCTCAGCCACACTGCACTTGCGTTTTAGGGTTACGAGATCTGAGTCATACCAGGAGTTACACTTGGCTTTGGGCGTCATGCGGAGCCTCATGACAGGGGCAAGGATATCAAGAGTATCAGATATAGAAGAGTGAGCATGGAGAGGGCTGTGTCAGGGTGAGAGGCAGCCAAACGGGGAGGAGGGGGTGAGAAGATGGTGGCGAAAGCCTCAAATGACACGCGCTTCATGGGTCGGATGACCGAGAAGGTGGGTGGCAGTGGGTGGCAGTGATGGAGGTGGCTTGGCCTGAGGGGTAGGGAGGGTGAGGTGGGAGGATAGGAGAAAGTGATCACTCCAGGAGAGAGGAGTGGTGAGAAGGACAGAGAGGGGAAGGTCTGAGTAGATCAGAGCATCAAGGGTGTGCCCTGCAGAGTGAGTCAGGCCCGAGGGGAGAATAGTGAGTGAGAGAGAGTCGCAGAGGTCACAAAAGAGTCCAGAAGGAGGACAGGAGGCATCCAGATGGATGTTGAGGTCTCCAAGAAGGAGGAGTTGAGTGGTTGAGGTCAGGCGTGAAGAGGAGAGGTCTGCCCATTCCAAGAGGAAGGAGGAAATCTGACCAGGTGGCCGATAGATAGTAGCCACAGTGAGGGAATGGCTAGGAGAGAGAGCAAGCCTGCAGACAAGGCATTCAAAGGAGGAGTAGGCCTATGTAGGAGTGACAGAGGCAGGAATCCACTCAGGGAATATCAGGGCAACACCCCCGCCAGAGCGGTTAGAACTGGGCACAGAGAGGATCTTGTAGCCATAGGATCTTGTAGCCATCTCCAGAGAGGAGATTATCAAAGCTGGTGACAGAGCTGGCCATGAAACATGTCTCAGTGAGACCAAGCACATCAAGGTCAAGCTCTTCTAGAAGGTGGCAGATATCAGAGGAGTGTTTGATAGCCGAGCGAGAGTTTAGGGTGGCAATATGGAGGAGGTTGCCATTCTTGAAGGACTTTCGGGGAGAGGTACAGATCAGAGGTACGCCCTGCGGAGGTGTAGAAGGAGCCAGAGAGGGGACAGAGAGGGAAGGGGAAGGCAAGGTAGCCAAGGCAGAGGCAGTAGGGAGAGGCGAGGTATTAGCGGGAAGGGGATAGGGGACAGCAGGAGAAGAGAGGAAGTTGTTGAGCTACGGGAAGCATTGGCCTGTGGGCCTTGGACCAAGACGGTCCCATTAGAGTAAACATTAATGATGACCTTAGAGGAGAGGAAGGAGGACTGGAGGGCGTACCAGCGGGTGCCACCATTAATATTATGTTATCTAATACACAATCCCTTCCAGCTAACGCTGCTGATGTTCATGATTTGTTAGACTAAGTCTCCTGATTTGCTGTGCCTCACTGAGACATTGCTTAAGGATAGCTCTAATCTGGTGTTGGGACAAGTGCTCCCAGAGGAGTATAAAATAATTTATATCAATCGAATTTTTACCCCTATGGGAAGTGGGGTTGCCATTATATTTAAATCTAGTTTTCAACTGCTACAGATTTCGTTGGCACATGATATCAAGATGGATGCGCCATTAGTTTGTCTTGCAATTTCACCATCTTGCTCAGTGCATTTTCCTATTGTTTATAGGTCTCCTGGCTCTTATCGAGGGTTTTTAAACCCCTTGTCAGATTTCATAGCTGAGCCTAAGTTGAAGTATGGTCAATTGGTTGTTTTAGATAATTTTAATCTTAAATTTAATTGTGCAGATATTACTACCTTATCTCTCTTTTTTGAGGCCTTGACTGACCTTGGTTTGGAGCAAGTTGTAGCTGACCCTACCCATGTGTTGGGTAACATTCTTGATTTCTTTTTGGACAAATCTAATATTGATTTTTTATCAGCTGAACGTGCGATTTGGTCTGACAATATTTTAGTGCTTTTTACGCTGAAGCTCCCTGCCCCTCTTACTAAAAATCCTGCAATGAGTCACTGCACGGAGGAACTGAGTAACTGGCATTCTGTAAATCGGACTGCCTTTTTAGCTATTGTGGAAGAGGAGTGTACCTTTAGCACTAATATTAGTTTAACTACTCTGACAGAAGTGTTGAGGCATGCAGCAGATGTGTTTTCACCTCTGATGTTGGTTCAGCCCCGTAATCGTGGATCTGAACCTTGGTTTTTGGACAAATTGAAAGCGTTCTGCCTTAAGGTATGACAGGAGGAACACAAATGGCGCCACTCATGAGGGATGGCTAAAAAAGCTATCTATCGTCAGTGCCCTAAGGATTTTCATGCTGCCGCTGAGGCAGCAAAACAGGTCTTTTTTACCCATAAAATTGAAAGTGTGCTAAATCAACCCATAGAACTGTTTTCAACAGTTACATTTTTGTCCTCTAGGGCTAATCTTGTTCCTGTAGCTGCTCCTACACAACTATGCTGTGACTCACTGGTTACATTTTTTATTACCAAAAATCGAAAGTATTCATGATGATATCTGCATGGTGGATCCGGTTATGAGCACTGCGATCCTTGTTGAGGTGAAGTCCCCGTCCTCTCATAATTGGTCGGACTTTCCATTATTCAACACGTTTGAGGTGAGTAAAGCAGCTATGCGGCTTAAATCTGCTGCTCCTTCAGAGCCTCTACCATTGAGTGTTCTGAAGGACATTATACCAGGTATAATTACCTAGATAGCTCATGCTGTTAATCTTTCCTGTAAATATGGCTATATCTGAGCTGAACTGAAGCAGGCCATCGCTATTCCACTCTTAAAGAAGCCATCACTAGATTCTTCAGTTTTTTTTATCTATTGTCCTCTCTCTCTGTTAATGTGTTCATGAAACAGCTGGAAGCCCTGGTGTCTCCTCTTCTTTCTTCTTTTCTTGAAACTTCTTATTTCCTCAACCCCTTTCAGTCTGGGTTTCCGGCAGGGGCGGGGTACAGAAAATGTCCTGGTGTCTGTGGCTGGTTGATGGCAGAGGAGTGGGTGTCCTAATTCTGCTAGATCTTTCAGCGGCTTTCAACACTGTCGACCACTCCATCCTGCTATCCTGCCTGGCCTTAGCAGGACTCTCTGGGACCATCCTGGCCTTGTTTACTTCCTTCCTGGCTGATAGGGGCTAATCTCTTTGTCTTCCTTCTTTTCTATTTCCATTTTATTCTTTGACCTGCAGTGCTCTTTAATATCTATGTTCAGCCTCTTGTCTGTCTTGTCTGCCCCTTCGGCCTCCGGTGCTACTCTTAAGCGGATGAAACCCAGATCCTGGTTTGATTTGATCTTTCTGGGGCTGAGGTGTCCTCGCATTTGAGTTAGTGCTTGGCTGCCATGGTGGTGTGGATGAACAGCAATTGGCTGAAGCTAAATGGGATCTTGGTGGTGGGTTTCCCCCCTAATCATTCTCTTTGGACTCCCTCTTTCTGGCCTCCTTCACTTGGTGAATTCCCTATCCCAGTGATGGCCATTTTCAGCTCATGATATTGTGAAAAACTGCCTTTTTTCCTATTCATCTGTGTTCCGTGATTGTGGCTTCATTGGTCCTCAGCAGATTAGATCACTGCAATGCCCTATTATTGGCTCAGATGGTTGGGCTTACGCATCATTTACAGGTGCTGCAGAATCTAGCTGATCAGGTGGCAACAAACCTACCTTATCGAATGCATATTTCACTCTGTTTTACGATCATTTCATTGGCTTCCGGTGCATAGGCAAGTGGAGTTTAAGGCTCTTTCCCTTGTTCACCGGGCTTACTATCAGCAGGAGGCAGACTGTCTTTGTGACAAGTTTGGCCCATATATTCCTAGTCGGGCTCTTCATTCAGGTGATGCATGTTTGGTGGTAGTCCCTAGGTACTACCTTGTAAGAGTGGGTGGCCAAGCTTTTTCAGTATAAGCTGCTGAGCTGTGGAAAGGGCTGCCGCCTGCCTCGAGACACATCCAGAATCATCTAGAATTTAGACGGAAACTGAAAACTGTACTTTTCTAGGTCTGATTGGATGTTGCTTTCATGTGTTTTCCAGTGCCAAGATGTCTTTTGGCCTGGAATCATCCAAAAAGTCTGAAAATAAAAGACTGTATGGCATTTTTGCCCAAATTGTGGTTATATGAAAAGCTTGTATAGCCTAAATATTCGAACAAATATGCCATACGAAACATAACAGTGAAGAAGGGCAGTGGGGGCTGCGGGGGTGTCCCTCACACCCTTCTTCACTGTAATGTGAGCGGAGGTTGTGGGGGCGTCCCCCTCAACCCCCGTCTCAATAAAGTATTAAAAAAAGAAAAATAGAGACTGCGGTGCCGGTTCCCATACATGCAAGTGAAGGGAACCGGCGTCGCAGAGGATGTTGGAGACGGCGGCACAGAAGGGGTTGTGCCACCCACAGGTAAGTAGAGGTAGGGGGCAAGGTCAAAGTCTGAAATGTTCAGGGGAGAGAAGACCGAAAGTTATTTTTGGAAAAAAAAAACTTCTTTCTTTTCTCCCTCAAACATTTCAGCCATGGGCTTTCAAAACAAATCCTTTTGGCCTACAAGCACTTTACAAATTGCATTAACATAACATAACAGATCTTTGAGGGAGAACATGAGTGGGAGAACCAGCTTGTGGTGGTGTCACATCAGGCAGTGGACCTACCCAAGGTGGATAAGGACAAGGAGATGGTGGAAAAGGAGTATTGTCCTTCACCTGCCATTATAGAGGGGGCAAGGCAATCACTCATGTACTCTTGTTCATGAATTCACCTTCGAGCATTGGTAGACTAAGAAGGATCAAACTGGGTACACAGTAAATGGAAGTTTAGGTCTGAAGTGTGTTCCCATAGACCACGGATGCCCTGTTTGAATCTACACATCACATTTTAGGTTACTAATATTTACTTTTAATTAATGTTTTTATTTCATGTAAAGTGTATTTGGTTACATTGCAACCATTTCACACTATTATAAACACATGATAAAAATCTTTTCACAATATTATCAACACAAATTAAATATCAAAACAAATTAAAACAAAATAAAACAGATAACATCAGATACCCTCATAATACAATAAAAAAAAAACATAACCTCAAACATTACTAATTAGGCTAGGGAAATTTCATATCTTTCTTTCCTGAAGATTCCTATGTTGGCAAAAGTTTACTAGCAGAAATTTCCCATACATGTAAGGCAGCCACCGAGATAACCAAGGATTCAACCCCAACAACATAGCTCCAAAATATAATAGAGGAGGGCATCATAAACTTAGCATAGTCTCGCTCATATAGTCCTTTCAGCCCTTCACATTGAGTCAGGATGTGTTGCACAGATTCAATACTTTTGCCGGACAATTTACATATTCTATCTTCATGAGGTACCCACCCATGCCCCTGTGTTTATGAGTACTGGGATAGTCTGCAGCCTCACAAAGAATTAACCTAGTCAAGGCCAAATTGTGCCTTTTTGTTGACTACATCTTGGGAACACCCAAAATGAATGCCTGATGAGCGTATATCCCAAATTTCCATAGGGTACCAAGATGGGTTAAGGCCTGGTTTGCATCAAATGTCCTAACTCTCCCAGGAATCCTGGACAGGTTAAATCCAAGCAAGGAATCCAGTAGCGGAGACACCCCAATGTCTGCCAGGTACCGAGTCACCCTTGAGTCCAGGTTATCAAACCATTTGCTCTTCAGAAATCTCTGGGCATGTTGACTCATATGTGCCAACAGGGAATTCTTCCCCCCAAGGTTACATTTTATTCTCACCCAAAAGTTACAGGATGCCAGAGACCATAACATAAAAAGAGAGGGAAAGCCAAGTTCCAGCCTAATATCCTGCATTGGTATACACGTGGCAGGTTCAATAAAGACCGAAGAATCTTTCCCTCAAGCTTACCCAGGTGGGATAAAAACCTCCAAGGCATACATCATGGTGGGGACAATTAAAGTCTTATATACCAAAATCTTGGCTTCAATACATCTTCCTCCTTGCGAGTCAATCATTTTTTTAAGTGTTAACCATTTATACCACACTTTCTGAGTGATATCATCCAGTAAGTGGGGACCCGAAAGAGTTGTCCTGATGGAAATTTCTAGGTATCTATATTCCTTAGTCCTTTCTAATTTTCCCCCTAGCCACCAATTGTGGTCACTCCTTACAATTGCCCCTTTTCTAAAGGCCATAACCTTTGTCTTTTTAATATTTGGTCTCATACCTAAATTGATTGAGTAACCAAGTAGTGCTGTAGTGATCGCTGCAGCCCAATCTTTGTTTGATTTAAAATGACAACATCATCAGCATATGACATACAGACCAGGCCCTGACCCCCAGACTCAGGGGGGGAAGCTCATCGCCTCTCCTAACCTTTGTGCAAGATAAGATATATATATATATATGTTAAAATGCAGGCGTGCCAGAGCACATCCCTGCTTTAATCCCTTTTAGTAGGAATGGGGCTTGATACCTCCCCATCCTGGGAGAATCTAATTCTGACCTCTGTCTCGCTGTAATAAAATACAGCACAGACGGATCAATTTGCCAACTTTCTAACATTTCCCAGAATGTATCTCTGTCCACACTATCGAATGCAGATGAAAAATGCTCTAAGCAAGCATAAAGCATAATACCAGGATAACATTGGGTGTCTGATATGAGAGTCAAAAGTGTGCAGATTGAAAGGGAGGTGGCACAACCTTTTCTAAAACCCATTTGATGGTAACTTAGTAAGCCCTTTTCAAGCACCCAAGCAGACAGTAATTACAACAATACGGTAGCAAACATTTGTGTTCTACAATCTAGCATAGCTAGGAATCTATAATTGTCTGGTAGGTCTCACAGGTCCTTTTTGTACACTGGGATTAAGATTGCAGATTTCAAAATGTTGGGACTAATGCCAGTTTCGCAGACATATATACACAGGTGCATTAGAATATCTGCCCATAATGACACATCTGCCTTTAAAACCAGGTTTGTATCTGTATTTGTATTTATTAGGTTTATATAGCGCTCTACACCAAAGCGCTGCATGAAAGCCCATCAGGGCCAACCGCACTAGAGGCCTTAATTTGATAAATGCTGGCCTCTAGGCCAGTCCTTTTTAAATGAAGGCACACAGTTGAATTTGCCATGGGCCTGACTACTACTACTATTTATTGTTTATACAATCGAAAATTTCACTAGCACTTCACTGCATTGGAACCTTCGTTTTATATCTTCAAAAATGATTGAACCAGAAAAAATGCTCATAATTCAAATTATGTTCATTGCTGGCAAACGATTACGGTAAAGGCATTTCCAAAGCCATCACCCACTGAAAAATAATTACGGTTTACAGAAAATCATTTTGCACAAACACATATTATATTTAATAAGGATAGAGGGAATCTCACCCATAGCTCTTTCGGTGCCCTCTTCCGAAGTGAGGATTCTAAATGTTGGCCCACTATCACTGATGATGTGCCTGCACTGCTCGAGATGCATGCGTGCATTGGGGACAGAGCATGAATGTGCAATCCCTGTTAAATGACAAGGAGACACCCGCTGGCAAAATGATTGATAGAATCTCGCATAGATGCAACAACCATATATTGTGTTGTTTTGGGGCCAAGATAACAATACCATTTGAACAACATGTTTATGCTACACAGTTCTCAACCCCTCAAAAAGCTTTAAAAATAACTTTTTTACATGACTCCTCTTTCAATCATGCCGAGCCAAGGATTCCATGGTTACTAGAGGAAGACGTCATCCTAACACGTGTTTGCTACACGCAAATAATTTGAGATTTGTTTTGGAAACTGCAATCTTCAAAACAAATCAAAGAGGCTGAATCACGAATGTTTTTGTTTTAATTTGTTTTACTTAGAATTTATTGCATTTAACTACGAAATATACAACCAAACATGAAGACATGAACACCTTACAAAATGAAGATGATGTTGCAGAAATAGACCGAAATAAAAACATACCATTACAAAAAAACACCCATCTATTCCTACAACAAAAAACGTCTCTCTCCCTCTAAAAGGCCATTCATGAGCCCAGGTCCAATTCCAAAAATCTGCTCTAAATTTCTTCAAAGGCCTTGTATTTCTTCTGGTACATCAGGATAACTCTATCTGTATTGGAAAGCGCATTCATTTCCTGAAGCCATAAATATTTATTTGGGTATTTGATGGATCACAAATCCATCTATTTATTCTTTTACTAAATTATGTTGAAGAATTGCATTTATGAATTTGTTGTTACTTTCTATGTATTGGTGTTGTGTATTAACATGGCTGTTATGTTATATCTGACAATACAAAAATGTGTTGTCATGATTAATGTTGAATAATTGAGCATGAACCACTTTTTCATACGTATACAGGTTTTACAGATGCCTATGAGAAAAGAGTAGGGAACAATAAAGTAGAAACCTCTATATTCGGTTGATTTCCACAAATAGAACAGTAGCAATGTAGGTGTAAACAACCTTTTCTATTGATGGTTGACACTGTAGACGACATGTGCAAGGCTACAGCTATGTCCATAATGTCTCCAAGAATCATGAGAACATGAATAGTATATTTCCAATTGGCATTTCATGTTGATTACGATTCACTCTAACCCTGTGTGATCCATCCACCCAGTACGCCAAAGACCAGCAGTGTAAAGGGGGTAGATATGGAGAATCAGTTCTCCTTAAGCGTGACCTTGGAACATATCGCGTTTTTTTCTTCATATTATATGATATGATATTTTAATTATAGCGCGCATATACACAAGTTTGCGACGAGGCAGGGGGGGGAACAAGCGGGGACAAGACAACAATCTTACTAGGCCCAGTGACATTGAGATCGCGCAAGTGCAGGGGAGAGGAAAGGGGAAAAGTGCTGGGGCAAGGGGAGGAGGAGCAAGTGCAGGACATAGGATCTAAACATGGAAAAACAAGAAGTGCGGCCAGCAAGTGGAAGTGCAAGCTTGAGTGCAGAACAGCAGGTGATAGATGGTGCAAGTAGGGCTAGGGGGAATGTAGGGTATCAGATACAGCCCCAAGTGCAGGGTTGCCAGGAGGCAGTGCAGGTGTGCAACTGGGAGGGCAGGAACCTGGATCTGTGGTTCAGAGGGTAGCCAAGTAATCAGTGCAGTTATCAGACAGGAGATCAGCGAGAAGAGGAAGAGAGAAGGCGGAAGCCAAGAGGAAAGTCTTGAGCTGCTTGCAGAACCAGAGATGGTTCTGCTGAATGTCGTGGTGCCACAATCAAATTACATGTTACAGTCCCGGCCAATGCACCCTAGTACGAGGGGCTCTTGAGTCACCTCTATGCGCTCAGTGCAGGACACAGAAATAGACCTGCATGCAGCGCTGAGAGTACTCCCGGCTTGCACACATAATCACAACAGCAAAGGTATCTTGTATTATCTATTCTCTCCACTAACCCAACGACTTCCCCTTTTCAAATCAACCAGAGAGCAGAACCCATGCAAATGGCAGCTTTAGGCGGTATATATCATAACATACGCTCAATAAAGGCTGATATCACTGCATACATGCCAATCCAATCAGGACAACTGGCCTGGCACAACCCCAGTCCATGAAACACTACATGCCCATCCAACCAAAACTGCAACACTGCATATCATCTAAGCAGACACTTGGAACAACTGGCCTAGCACAAGCCCAAAACCGTGCAACAATGCATCCCATGACAAGTCTATAGAGCTACAATGCCACAGAGATATAGAACTCGCAAAACAGACGGATTAGCAAACTCTTAATCCTAGAACAAAAAATACCAAGAACAAGGGCTCCGCGGAGGCTTAAAATGAGTTCACTATCCACTGGGACAGGGCGCCCCGGATGATGTAGTGGCACGACACCTATGTTCTGCACCGACAAATATCCTGCTAAATGTATGCAGAATAATAAGTGGTACCAGCACATGAAAAAGTTGTCAGAGAGAGCATCTGATGAGCATTTCTATGTCTGCTCTCTCATCCCCTATGCCATGAATACAGTAAAAACCTTAATTTCAAAGGAGATGCCAGCGCACAATGCGAAATGCCTCAGTCATCTAGCAGCATGTACTACTAGAGGACAGTTTCAAGGGAACTGGTCAACCGTGCAATGGAGATCAAGACAGTCGTTTCCATGCCAGGATGATTACATCAAGGCAACACAAATGGAGAAAGAGCCTGGATGGAAAGACAGGATGCTGGTGTACCCTGCTGCAGGACAAGACAAGGTGGTCGTTGAAGAAATGAAAAGCATGAACTGTTCTTATATGACAGAGAAGACTGGAATGCCTGGATGTTGGGAATGTTCACAACTGCTGATCTATGGACGAGAGAGTACAAAGAAAGGATGGGAAGATGGAATGATCTTGTTTAAAGCAGTCAGTTCATTCTCATCTAGAGCATTATTGTGGGCCCATAGCCCCACCCCTGGTGCAGTCAATACAGTCACATCACTCGCTACTATGTGTGTTTATGTCATTCAACTTGTGTCTCCATACCGACACATGCATCCTTTATCCTTTATCCACAATGCACACCTTTACAGCATGCCGAGGCACATACGGCTCAGGTGCATGCCATAGTCACAGTATTGATGGACTAGAGGTTAGAATACTCACCTGGCAACACAAGCAGTCATAAGTGTGAGTTGAAACAGTATCACCGTTTTAATGAGATAGAAAATAAATGGCCTTCATAGAGGAGCAATTAGAGTATAAACAGTAGCCATAGAAAAGTTACTACAATATGACAAAAATATTCAAGTCAGGCCATTGGCAGCCTAGTGGAATTGGTTGCCATCATAGAATGTCATTCGAGGTCCAAATTCAAAGATTCCCTCCAGATGACCAATGCTCATTCGGGAATGGGGCAATGCTAGAAAATATCATTGAACTAAATTAATGTAAATTCATAAATGCACCCCATTTGGTTGTCCCCTATATGAGCCATTCTGGTTTCCTTTCACTTTTGCGCATCTCAGCCAATCTGTTTAAACAATCTGTGTAATTAATTAATCAATCTTTAAGGAGGTATTGTGTATTTTGTAGATAGCCTCTCCACTTGACAAATATTAGCATCCTTCACATGAACAATGAGTGTTTACATTTGCTGTATACATGTCACTTGAACTTTTACAAATATATATATTTTTAAACTGCTATTATAGATTTATACCAACAGAGAAAGCTTAACAAGCATTTGGAATATTCAGCTATGCATACTATTAGCCACTTAGTGACTGATGTAAGATCTGCCTCCTCTAACCTTCACACAACCCCATGATCCGACTATAGCTGATGTGCCAGAATAACATTTTCTTCTTGGGCCCCTATACTCTGGAACTCACGTATGCATATTTGGGGAATGCCTACTCCTATCTGATGTTTCAAAATAAAATGTAGACCTGTATTTTCACTCAATAACTATGCAGTCACAGATTAGCTTGCATGTGTACAGAGAATGCGTGCTAGATATGTCTCCTTTCACATAAAATAACATAATATATCATAATATGACCTTACATGTGCTTCCTCAAATGCCTGAGTGCTGCATCTTATGTTGCCACATGTGAGGTATAGCCATCAATATGTCATATACAGCTTCAGATGTCCATGCACAGCCATCTTTTTCTCGCAATGCAAGGCACACTCTGAATGGACTGGGTGCGACTATCATATGTTCATTTGTCAAGAGCACTCTCAGATGCATACATATTTCCATGTTGTGAAAAGCACAGTCATCATATGCAAAGGAACAGAAAAGCATGTACCATTACTGCCATCAGAGGTCAAGTGCAATCTGAATACCCAACTTCTTCAACTTATGTTGCCATCTTATGCCAGGTAAGTTGCTATATGCAAGGTAACTCACTGGATAAGGTGCTGACATCAGATGTCACCCCATGATCATCTTCCCCCTTGATGGTAGAAACGCAATTTTCACAGAAGTACCAGACTGCACATTTGTATGTCTGAAATCCACCCAGGATGCTATGTATTTATTTATTTATTTATATTTATATAGCGCGCAAGTAGCCCATGGGAATTGAGGCGCTGTTACTTGCAAGAGCTTAGTTACAGGAATAGAGGCATTCAGTGGTACATTATGAATTCCAAAAGGCATATAGCTGATATTTTGGTTGGTACAGTTAGTCATTACAATACAGTTTATGCATTAGTAATATATGATATGTATTCAACTGGTGCGAGGCATCTTATGTGAATAAGATGGTTTTCATGGTTTCGCGGAAGGCTCTGAGGGAGGCCTCCCCTCGGATTGTGGGAGGTAGGGCGTTCCAGTGAGTGGGTGCGAGATATGGGAAGCTGGATCCGCCTGCTCTGGCTTTTTTTACTAATGGCACAGAGAGCATGTTAGTATATGGTGATCTGGTTGGCCTCGTAGAGGAGACGGGGTGGATCCTTTGGGAGAGGTAGTCAGGGGCAGTAAGGTGAATGCACTTGTGGGTCAGTGTCAGAGTCTTGAAGATGATCCTTTCTTTTATTGGGAGCCAGTGTGCTAGTTTTCTGGCCTCCAAAATGTGTTCTCTTTTGGCAATGCCTTGGGCTGCCCGCAGAGCACTATTCTGTATGATTTGTAACCTCTCTATAAGCTATAGCATACTGTATGCCAGGGCTAAGAAAATACAGCCACATCTGAACTACCAGCAGTATCCTCAAGGAGTTACACTGGCTACCTCTCCAAAAGATGCTTAATTTTCAAGACAGCCTGCATCAATGCAGCTAAGATTGCCCCAACCATCATACACTTGGCAAAGGACCTAAAGATCCTACTCTTCAAAGTATCTCAACTATTAATAATCAGTTCTGTCAAAAAGGAACTGAAAGGATGCTTTTAGAAACCTGTCCTGTGTTTTACTTTTTTTAAATTGTCAAAATGTAAGTACAACAAATAGTGATATAACATTTCTTTTGTGGGCTGAGGGCGTGGCCTTCATTAAGAAAAATGTCTACTTTGATTTGCCTATTGGGGTCTGCACTGCTGACAGTGACTCACATAAGTATGTGTTGCAAATAATAAGTTTGCTAACTGAGGTTTATAATTATTTCATATATGTTAAAAGAGGAATTATTAATAACTTATATACAGTAATGTAACACTATGAAACATTTTCACTTATGGAAACGTATACAATTGACAGAAAAAACTTTGTTAAAGGGATGTTGTAGTTAAGATGTAACCCACCCTTGGAACTCCTCTGCCCCAGCAGTTAGCTAGTAGCATCCCAACTTGGCCTGTCTTTGCAGTTCCCTCCGGGGCTCCCATGACCACTTGCCAATCCGTAATGCCCCTTTTGTTTATGCACTTATGTCACTGCACAGTGCATATTTGCATTTATAGCAGCACTATTTACAATTGTTTGGTATAAGTAAAGAAAATGTAGATGCAAAAGATTTGTAGAACATTGTTAAGTGGCAGTTGGTGGGTGGAAGTTTAATATGTTGATATGCTATATGTACACTTTTGTTTAAGGGATTGATGGATACATGTGTGAATGGTTTAAAGCATGCAATGAGATAGTGTTAAAAACATAACAGTAAAAAGAGTAGAAGGGCTGTTTTGTGTAATGGTGTGCATGTGCAATGCATATTTTCTAATAAGGCATCAGCAGACAGGGGAATGCGGAGACTGTGGATAGTTACAAACAGCAAATAAATTATGGTGCTTAGTGAATGCTAGGGAGAAGAATTTCAGACAGAAATTTGTTTCTGTGCTTGTTTCCTTTTCTCTAGCATAGTAGCTAATGGGAATGTTGGAGAATCTTATTGAATCTAATTGAAATATTTAAAGTATACGGAGCCTATAAGATTATCGTGTTAGTTCTATTTGTTTACTGTGAAAGGTGGTTCCTAAAGGAACCTTTTTTCTTGTGTTTATTTCTTTTTTTTGCAGGAGAGCATAGAAAGCAAGGTGGGGAGGGAAATGAGGGAAGATGCACCAACCATGCTTATTGTGGAGCGGGTGGATAGGGGAAGATGTTGCATGTGTGTTAAATCTAAGGTATAGGGCAATGTTTCTCATGCTCCTCAATTACAGCTTCAAAAGCACTTCGAAAGTATTCCCCCCCCGTAAGTGGTGTGTTGCAGTAAATACAGGATACGGTTGTTTTCGAAAGATATGGATCAACAGCCTCTTTTACTGCTTGCAAGGTAGCTGGTGGGATTTTGTGTCCCACAGAAGTAGGCTATGTGGTTACAGGATTGGTTGAGGAAGATGAGGTAGAGAAAGACAGCCTCCTACTTCCTAAGAAAGGAACAGCTTTTCTGAGAGCACTGTGGTGGTTGAATTTGGTATGACGGCACATAAAGGTGGTCCCGAAGGAGTACTGACCAGGTTGTCCGCGACTGAGTACAGTGCATTTGACTTTGGTAGCTTTAGCCTTTGGTACATTTCCAAAAGTGGTAAAGAATTGCCACACCCATGATTCTCTTTGGGTGCTAGAGGCACACAAAAAGCAGAAGTATGGTGCAGAGTAGGACGGGCCTCTGATTGGTTCAGAGGATGGAGTGATATCCATGGACATCGGGCCTGCCCACTGATTGGTCAATGAAAAAACATGAGGTGCATCATATTTTCTGAAACTCCCACCATACTGTATCTGTGGACAGTCGTGGATGACCGCGGACATCACAGTGGGGAAAAAGTCTGGAAAACACATTTTGGGCTATTTGGTGGTGGAAAGAGTGGCTGGGAAGGGTGGTGGGTGGAGAAAAGATGATATGGGGCTATTCTTGTAGGTGGCGAAAGGTTGGGCAGGTGTTGTAGCAGTCAGTGGACATTGCAGTAGTTCACGGATAGTACAGTGAACGGAAGGCTTGGGAAACATAGTTAGAGTTATTTGGTGGGTGAAAGAGGGTTTGGAAAGGGTAAGGGATTGGAATAAGGTGATATGGAGCAGTTTCTATAGGTTGACCAAAGAGTTTGCAGTTGCTGCCGAGTCCGCAGACATCATTTCGATTTCAGGGGGGTCAGGGTGAGTTTTAATAGTGGCCGGTGTATGGGACGTACTTGTTATATTGTGGTGGTTATGGCCAGTGGGCAGATTCTGGGGGTATCTGCCACTGGCCACAGCCAGCACATTAGTTATATGTTTATAGTATTTGGCCAGAATTACCACAGTAGTAATGTGTGTATAGTATTTATAGATGATGAAGTGGGAGTATAAAAGCGTTTGTAATATGGTGGAATGATATAATTGAACTGTATCTGGTAGTTATTACTGTAGTACAATTGAGGATAGTGCTTATAGAATATGTATTTGATTATAATTGGTATGGTTCCTATTAGGCAGAATTATATGCAGTACCATTTGGGAACACCACACACAATTAAGACTAAAAGTGACAGTACAAATTCACCTCTGGTACAAGCCTGTACTACACAGTAAAGTGGTAGCGATGCCTGAGCAGCCAGACTTATCTCAAGAGTAAGTGAGCAGTATCAATAGTTGCACAAAGGACAGCAATTACTATGATTCAAACAAACACTGACCCAAGGTTTCTGCATAAAAGAATATACATTTATTTACACATCAGTTGTAAAACATTTCACTATACTAAAGCAGTTGAAAAAATCACACTCTTAAAACACCACACCACTCTCAATTAAACTCAAAACGAAGTGTGAGCAAAATAGCACTCCAGCAATTTGAAAAGGAAGGGACAAACAAAGTTAGACTAAAATTGAGCAGCACCAACAGGTAAGTAAGCAGGGCAATCTAGAAAGAGGAACTACAGTGATGGAATCAAATCAAAAAGGCTTAGGGCCAAAGTCAACAGGACAAAAGTCTTTTGCTCAAGATCACACAGTTCAGCGTAGTTTGCGGTTAAGTCTTTGCCAAGAGTTACAGACGAAGTTGGTCAGCAAGAAAAGTTAGATTATAGATTAGAGAAGGACAAGCCCTTTGATTGGCAAAAGGTTTCACACACCTTCACCGCGGCTGGACGAAAGGAACAACCGGATTTTCACAGTAACTTTAAATGGAGAAGAAGCTGTAGCTGAGGCGGACGTTCCTGGCAGTTCCTGCAGGCTCACGGTTCCTGAAGCAACGGTCGGACTGACATGAAGTAGGAAGACTGGAGGCTCCTGCACTGCCCAGGGAAGTAACCAGCAGCAGAGCAAAGCAACGAATAAAAGATGCGCTCCTTAAAACCAAAGCAGCGTCTGACCTTCCTGGCTATCCGGTTCACTGTAGCTCTGTACAGCAAATTCGACCAGAGGAGGGAGTCCTGGCTTGCAGTTTGGGCAAACTGGTTGGTCCCACCAGCTCAGGGGAAGAAGATTCCTGGTAGATCTCCTCTGTCATTGGAGTCTGAAGATTCGGACCTGCAGCAGAGCTTCACTGGGTGGTTCAGTCGTTGTAGGGGTCCTCTTCCATCAGCTCCTCGTCTGTTCTTTCGTTCCAGTGGCGACTCTGCCTTTCCAATCCAAGAGACCTGCTTTGTAAGCAGTTTTCCCCCATTCACGTAGCCTGGCTGTCCATCACACAGCAGGGTGGCTGTCCTGGCGGAACAGTCACCTAGCCAATCAAACAGGAGTGTGACTTGGGTTACCAAAGGAATCCACGGCAGGGGTCATAAAACCCCTCGCTCACATCCTTCCTACACAGACTTTCAGGTGCCTAAGGAGGGCTTCTGTGTAGAAGCCCACGAAAAGACGGTGAACAAAGGAACCAAACCTGGTTTGGCGCGTGGAGAAAAACATGAGAAAGACATTTTCAAAAAGAAATGGCGAATAAATCCAGCCGGAACCAGATAAAAACGGATATGTTCTAGCGGGTTTAACTTCCAAGATGACCTAAAACAATACCATGGTTATTTAAGATGATCGCGGTAGGAAAACTAGGGTAGTTACCACTGCCACCAGCCAGATCTTGATGAAAAGGGAGTGAAACAATGCTCCAAGAGAAACAAACATAAAAGGGATAAGTATTAACCCTTTCCAGTACTCTATATAAGATAGTTTGTACTGG
Source organism: Ambystoma mexicanum (assembly GCF_040938575.1). Classification (NCBI taxonomy): domain Eukaryota; kingdom Metazoa; phylum Chordata; class Amphibia; order Caudata; family Ambystomatidae; genus Ambystoma; species Ambystoma mexicanum. The sequence continues at coordinate 338,874,047 of NC_090934.1, read as the reverse complement.
GTCTGTGGATATAAAAGACTAATAAAGTTAATGGCAACTTTACATGTTCTGGGAGACAGTAGTCAGTCCCAGAAAATGGAGTCTGAGTTGGGAAGTCTAAAAGACAACCCTGTGTCACTGCACAGAAGGTGCTGTGTAACACACAGTAAAAGGATGATGCCTATGGAGTAGATTAGGCTCCACAGTCTATGAACACAAGAAAATGTTAAACACACACAGCAAAACACATGTAAGAGTGGGAAAAAGGCTCACACTCTTACCAGGTGAAAAAAAATAAATCCTATAAATCCAGCAAAGCTGCTAAGGGACTCAGTAAGTAAGGGAAATTAGCCATTCGGAAGAATTCTCCCTAACAGTTACTTAGTTCCATAGGGTTATGAAGCTGTAATCTCTTGTTCATTTTCTGTGGAGAAAAAAACGGAATAAAGTGTTAAGCATGACAGTTTCAAAGCTTTAATTGTATGCAACTGTACGTATATGTTTACTTTTTTAGACCCTCATAAACAGTACATTCTAAGTACTAGGTTTGGTACAACATTAGTTTATGACACACTGCTTTTGTATTGAAATTTAAAGAATCTTTGGCCCATCGGGAAAAAATGGGTTGGGGGTGTTAGTGGGAAGAGAGCAGTGCAGTCCAGACAAAGTCAGCGGTTGCCAGCAATCAGTCACAGATTAGTCCATTTATTTAGCCGATTTGTCTAAATCTAAATTTAAAAAAATACATATAATGATCTAGATTAGCAGTTGTAGGTAATTCATAGATTGAATGAACTGGTAACCTGTATCCTTGGTGGGCAGCCAGAATGAAGCACCCAAAAAACTCTCATACAATGTGCTATTATAAATAGTTTGACCATTGGGTGGTGAGTTAATCTCTGTTTCTAGAGGAGCACCTGTGAGTAAGCATGCCGTGGCTGTCAGACAATGCATAGCTTCTTTTTTGACATATGCAGAATAGTGTCCTGAAGTGGATGTGGCATCAGTGTGGTTTATTATAGCTACAGGTGTGAAGGTTTTCTTTTCAAGAGCTACTTGGACTTGTGTGAAGCCTGTAAGTTTACAGTTATGTTTGGTTCCATTTGCATTGTACCTTAGAAGCATTAGTTGACATATTGGCTGTGTGAGTTCATTTGTATGGTGGAAAGATTGTCTGAATTGCAAAAAGGGCATAATATGTCATGATTTGCATTCTGCAGAAGTTGGTGAAATGCAATGGATTCAGAATTCGATATGGATACATATACAAATCGTTCATTACGAATATGCTCTTGTGAAACATGGCTGGAAAGAGTGCATGTATGTTTCCACTTGTATTAAATCTGGAAGATTTCTTTCATAGGGATTTTTTTTGTTTTCCAGTACTAGTAGTAAGAACATTATTGCAGATCTTCCTTTGAGTTTATGGCAAATTGATTAATTCCTGCACAGTAGTCCAATTATTTCCTTATACCTGAGACACTGTAAGTGTGTTGTCAGGATTATTTGTGGCATTTCTATGAAGGACGGGCATTTGCAAACACAATTGGTCCAAGCCGTTTAAGTAAATGTTGAGAACAATTGGTGGCAATTGAAAAAGAAGATTGATTGTTACATCAACATAACTATTTACTTCAGTTCTGTTGCTGAATTTAAATGGACCAAAGAGATCTGTTTGTGGATCATTTGATTGGCATGCAGATTTATCTGGAGAAGAGACAGGTGTGTCCTTTTATTCTAATGGACATACAGTTGACTTTGTACTACACATTTTTGTGTTTGTCTTCTTTGATGCAGAAGAAGTTGGTTGTTGTTTCTTTAGCTGTATTCTTGGGCAATCTGTTATAGATTCTGTTTGTATTAGTTTTCTTTTTAAAGGTATCCTTTTTTGAGGTACAGGGTACATATCTAGATGGGGGTGTATAGTTCACATAGCCTGTTATATTCCAGGATACAAGGAATGTCAGTGATGAGTTTGTTTGCATCAAAGTTGATTAGGAATATATCATTGAGTGAATGCAGATGTGAAAGTGCTACGTAACTCAGACCTTCTTTAAATACTGTGCTGCCAATGTCAATCAATGCTTCATCTAGGGTTAGAAAAGAAGGAAACCTTCTGCTGTGTGGCCAATTTTTTAACTTCTGCAAGTTTGTCAAAGTTGATTTTGACAATCTGAATGTTGTTGTAATGTGGATATGTTTAGAAGCCAACAACTGTACCAATTGTTCCATTGACTAAACCTTGTTCTACGTCAAGGTTACGATTTAGAAATACTCTGCAGTTTAGACACAAAGTCAATAATTTCTCCAATCCAGCTGTGTTGGAGATACATTTTTCAAAGCTATTTAGTCGTGCTGTTGCTTGTTGACACATAGAACATGCCATGCCGTGCACTTCCAGTTTTCTGTGGATCTGATATGCAGTATGGGTTACATTCCTTTTTTCAAAATGGTTTCACTGAATTGATTACAGCTTGCAAGGGTTTACATTAAGGACATGCATTTTAGATTTTGTTGAGGTAATTGTTTCTTGACATCAGGAGCAGATGTGTTTCATCCATATAGCTCCTGGATCAGTCAATATTTAAGATTGATTTTGCATCTTTAGTAAGCAGATCGATTCCAATCATTTTTAAAATGTTAGGATAGGTGAGGTCTGCAGACTGACACATGTTCTGAGTTAGTTCTTTGTAGTGAAAATTTTGCCAGAGATTTACATTTCCAATGCTGCTAAGCGTATTGCGGCATTGTTTGTGTCCTAATGTTTTGAAAATAGGGTGACCTTTTACTGGTGTTAACTGTAGGAGCCCTCCGAAAACAATAACATGGTTTCCTCCAAACAATTGTTCATAGTTGGTTTTCAAGACTGCTTGCATTCTGAGATGAATTAAAGCCAACATGAGGTTGGAACCCATGCTTACTTTATCTATCAGGAGCACTTTAATTTGTTTCAGAACTCTGCGTACTTCAGTAGCACCTACTGCTGATAATTTGTAGTATTCTAATTTGTTTTGGTGTTCTACGGGCAGGAGCAGTATTCAGTGTAAAGTTACACCTCCTATGTTGCAGGCAGCTAAACCCATGGGGTCTGTTACTATAGCCGAAAGATTGTGGTTTGTTAAGTTTTGAAGAAATTTGCTGATTATTTTAATTGAGAATTTTTTACCAGAACCAGCTTCACCACTTACATACAGGAGCAGAGGTTTATAATGTTTACAGCTACAGGTTTTAGTTTCATGTTTAAAACATGTTCAATTTCTTCAGTGACTTCCAGATATATGGTGAGTTGTTCAGATTGCTTATATTGATACATGGCATTTTCTAACCCGGTCAGGTCTATTTCTGATTAATTTAGGAGTAGTGGTTCTCCAGGTGATTCTTTGCTTCCTGTAAGGAAAGGTTGACTGCCCTCAGAAGTATATTTATCTAGATGAGCTTCCATTTCTTCCTCTTTTTGGCATTCATTGTACAACATGTCTTTGTGTTGTTTAAAATTGTCATTTGTTATACTGCTTTCATTTGATTTGAATGCACCTTCAAATGAGTTAATAGTCACTTAATCATTCTTCTTTTGTCAAAGGTTTTAATAGTTGGAGTAGGGCCTTGTAATACAGTTCTCTATGGTGTGGAGATGTTGATGATAACTTAATATGACTAATTAGACTGGGTTGAGTGAGTTTCACTAGGCTTACTTCACAAGTTGAAACTAAATATTTGCCATTTGTCTCTATTGGTGTGACATTGTTTTTGTAGGTGTAGTTTTTGGCAATGTCATACAGACCCATGTTTTCCAAAGCAGTACTGCTGTTTGGGTAGTATGTGTCAATGAAATTGTTTTTTAAAATGTCCTGGCCATTGGGAACATTTGTGGCTATGTTTTGTATCTCTAGGTAGGATTTTAGTGCTCTTTTTTGGGATGAAGCGGGACCAAGCGGGACCAAGGTTTAGTCAGACAATGTGTCTGTATTTTCCATATAAGGCTGTACCTGTTAAATAGTCTGCAGCCTTCACAGCACCTGCATCCTCCATAGAACAGCATTTTTATACCGAAGCTGTAACATTTTTGTGACAGTGTTTTGTCAGATAATATGTCATCCCAGGGTTCTTTTAGCTCTATTTTCTCTGCTTTTGGTGAGATAGGTTGTGACATATCTTGCAACTGCAGTGGAATTGTCTGAAATGTATTATATGTCTATGTTTGCATTCCACAAAAGGGCAATGATTGCATTGTAATCAGTGATTTACTTGGATGCTTCGTACCTTTTAATATTGTATGTGTTTTTAGGGAATTTGCCTTTTACGCTGTATCTAACAGAAGACATCAAGCTATTTGTACAAACTGGTCTAGGGAAGCCAAAGCGACATTTGGTATGGTATTTGCCTTTGTTTTTATATCCACATCAACAGTATTTGTCACACTTATATTTTTGGAAGCAGAAGATTTGTTTATGTAGGTCACTATTGGTGGGTTCTAAAGGGATGTTGCAGGTAATGTATTGTTCAATAAACTGTAAAACAGTGGCATCACCATCAGGGCCAAATTTAGGAGCATGTGTTTTCCACAAAAGCATGTGGATATGTGGTGCTCTTCTGGATTGATATTCTTTTCTCCAAAAATAAGTGATGCACTTCTCAGAGAGGAAGGATGGTTTTATTGCAGATAAAGTGCAGCATGGCAATGAAGTGCTGGTAAATGTATTTTGATAAATTGACAGGGTCAAGAAAAAAGAGTTCTCTGGGTATTTCTATATCTATTTCGTATTTATTTTGGTGTGCAGTGTGTAAGAAGTTGTGCTAGTCATCCCATGCATACTCTGCCCAACTTAAAGTAACAAACCATGTGGGTGGGCTAGGTTCCTTATCATACAATGTACATCAGCGGGATGTTGGAACCCATATTCTTTTGTACCACACATGTTTTCCAAGAGATTTGTGATACTTGACTGCAAAACTTAATCTTTTATCTTTTGAAGCAGTTGGGTAGCAGACATGTTTCGAAAGTTAGAGCCTGGTTTTCATGTGTGTGCAACTCCATAACATAGAGTTGCTAGTTCACTTTCGAAGAGGAGGTGGAAAATGTATTCAACATGTTATCTGAATCTGCGGTCTTCGGAATACATTCTTAAAGAGCAATATTCTGATGCACTAATTTATGTGGACCTTTCATCATATTGTCCTCCTTTTCCTGTAGGATAGAGGAGATGAAAAGAACATGCTTCTACACTTTTGTCCCATACGCTCATTGGGGATCCTTTGGTTTGATGCATTTGATATGTTTCTAATGCACCATCAATGGTGTCTTTGGGGTGTAGTGAGTTAATTTTATACTGGCCTAAAATATTGGCTCCATTAAAAGGATCTACACATTCAGTTGCTGTTGAATCTTGAATTATTTTGGTTGCTTCTTTTAACTTTTCCTCTATGTTTTCATGTTTGTAGTATTCATTGTCTAACTTTGTTCAAGTCAACTAGTTGTTGCCGAATTCTTTTGTCTTTTGTTGTGACATCATAAACTAGTACAATCAAAGATTGATCTATTGGTTGCTGTACTAGAGTTTCGACATTTTCTTTGAGATCTTATAGCAAATATACTACTTTGCCATTGATGCCCTTTAGTAACTCGGATGGAGGTAATTTGCCTGTTTTCAGTTGAAGGTGTATTATAGCTTGAACTAGGTGTATCGTATGGATTATAATGCTCACATACAAGTTATTAGTGATAGCACATGATGGCATTTGGCTATTATCAAACTTTGTGTTGGAGTATGTGCAAACTATTGAGGGTTCAGTTTATTTGTATTTAGTTTCTGCTGTAGATATAAAGCTATTAGAACCATTGGGATTCCTTATTGTCCCCTATGTTGTAGGCTATATCTACTATTTTTCTGCTGTTTTTATATAAATGTTCTGCAACAGCAGACACATACTTGGGCTGGTATTTCAGCAGATGTGTTTTGAAATGTAGCCATTTCTTTTGTCTATGTCTTTGTTAGGACGTTGGTGTTTATGAGGTTTTCGGTAATAATTTCTGAAGTTACAGAATTCTCTAAGTCAACTTCAGTTCCAAAGTATTTACTTTGGATGTGTTTGATTTTTTGAAGCAGTTCTTTGACTGTTCCATGTAAGAGAATGTTATTTAAATGTTGAAGTTCTAGAGCAGGACTAATGGTATAATATAGTCGATGCACAGGATTCTGTATAGCAGGATGGTGTGTTGATAACATTTTGATCAGGTGGAAGGTGCTTTTGCAAGCAGTTCCCAAAATGCAGGCTAATGAATGGCCTTGCAGACCAGTGTGGCTGCGCACTGGACAGGAGTCTGTGGTCTGTAAAGTTTTCATTCTACTTTTGTCTTTTAGTTTCACATAGTGATTGAGGAATTGTCGTAAAGGTGTAATGGAGTGTTGGCATATGTTACACATTGAGCTGCATGTCCATTTGTACACTGGACAGTTTGAGTGAAAGGAGCATTTGGTTGAAAATGTGTTGGGGATGTTTTTTTCTATTAGGGTTTCTTTTGCCATAATGGTGTCTTCTACCTTTTCATACCCTCGAGCATTATTGTCTATGGCTATTGTTTTTTGTTGTTCTTGTTTATAATCTTCTTCATTGAAATATGGTTCTGTGCTGCTTGTGTGAATCCATTCACCATCACAGAAGTTTGAAAAGGTGTCTATATTGACACTGTGCATATTTAGATGTACTTTTTGTAACTTATTGATTAATTTAGTTAGTAGTTTTATACTGTTTAAAACCAATATAGAGCTTTGAGGATTAGTCCCCTGCAGGGACTTTTCAGATGTTTTTTTTTATAAGATTGGTGGAATATTTTTTGTAACATACATTTTTGGATTGCTTTACAGTGCCATCATTAACACAGGTTGAAGTGTTAGGTTTGTTAGTAGGTCTGCTTTTCTTTGTACAGATTGTTTTACTTTTAGTTTTTGTGAGAGGGGCTTTACCTTTTTTAGTCATGGCTGGTTTATTTTTGCTGTGTGAGGTCACTAGCTCTTTTGTTTTAATGTTTTCTCTGAATTGTTTTAGAGGTGCATAACTATATGGTTTGTTTTATACTTATTTGCTCTATTTTTCCTCTCTTTTCTACAGAGTTGCTTTTTAGTAGGCATTTTGTTATTTCTGTTGCGAAAAGAGAGAGTTTGTGTTTGAATGTTTTGCAATGTATATGCATGTTTGTTTGTTTGTTTATTATTTGTAATGCGCACGACATACCCGCAGGTATCAGGGTGCAGCCTTTACATGAATTTGCGAAGCTTAATTACAACAATCATAATATCTTACAACAATCATAATATGTACATAAACACAGTGAGGATACACAAGATAATATACATATGTACAAGTAGACACAAGTAGTTACAGTGTGTGCAAATGGCACGAGTGGGAGAGACTTGGCATCTAAGTGAGTTTAGGGGCCTGTGTTTTCCAGCCATAGAAATACCTTGGAGTGGAAATTTTGATAGGGCAAGTCCTTTCTGAGAGTTGGCGGCAAGGAGTTCTACAATTTGGCTGCTTTTACGGGTAAGCTGTTGCCACCAATAGTAGAGCGTTTAAAGTTAGGGACAGAAAGGCAATCTTTGTAGGCTGTTCCTGTAGGTCTAAAGGAGGACTGTCTGTGAAATCTGTCAATCAAATAGATCGGGGCTGCAAGGGATTTATGAGTGAGTGACGCCGTTTTCAGGAGAATTTTGTTTTTGATGGACAGCCAGTTGTACTGTTGGCTATAAGCTGTTATATGCTCTCTTCTAGAGATGCCCAGAGCTGCTCTAAGAGCGTTGTTCTGAAGAGTTTGTAGTTTGCTAATAATGGCTTTAGAAGATCCCACATAGAGGGCATTGTAATAGTCTAGGCGGGACAGTATAAGGGCTCTAGCGAGGGTGAGGCAACTAATGTCAGACAGGAATGGTTTGGCTGCGCGGATCAATTTGCACGTGTATGCTGTGGAGGATGCTAGGGAGCTCGTCTGTCTACTGAAGGAGAAATTGGAATCCAGGTAGAAGCCTAATGTTTTGACCTCTTGTCTCACTTTGATGTTGTTGCCATCAATCACGAAGGAGCAGTAGGCAGGGCCTAGTTTCTTTAGGCTGGTGGTAGTGCCTAGGATGATAAGTTCAGTTTTATCATCATTCAGGCATAGTCCTTGTTTGGCCATCCATGCCTGAATGATGATGTACACTCTATTTACCAAGGCCAAATCCTTTTCATAATCTCCAGAAAGCTGAAGGAGGATCTGTGTATCATCCGCATAGTTGGTGTAGGTAATACCGAGATGATCCAAATCATTGAAGAGGGACTTAGTAAATATATTGTACAATGTAGGGCAGACACAGGAGCCCTGTGGCACCCCACAGGTGATAGGTATAGGGTCTGCTGCTGCTGTGGGTGAAAAGACCCTCATGGTTCTACTGTTAAGGAATGAGCGGATACAGGTGATGGCCTCCGCAGAGAAGTGGGCTGATGTGTTGAGGAGTGTGCACAGGGCAGAATGGTCGACCAAGTTGAAGGCAGCAGAGAGGTCAAGGAGGAGGAGTAGGGCGGCTTGGCCATTATCTCTGAGCTTATCGGTCTGAGCTTTCAGGTCGATGGGGGCAGTTTCCGTCCTGTGTTGAGGATGGAAACCTGATTGCCTAGCTCCTAAACGGTGATGTTCTTCCAGGTACCTCTGTATTTGTATATAGGCGACCTTATCCAGGATCTTTAGAAGGAATGGTACGGCCTTATGGGTCTGTAGTTGGTGGGCGTGGCTTGGTCAAGTGTAGTTTTTTTTAGTAGTTGGAGTACCCAGGATTGTTTTAGATTAGTGGGGATAGAGCAAGTGGAGAAGGAAGTATTAATTAGTTTTGTATTGAAAGGGGAGAGGTCGCGGGCGACATCTTTGATGAGCTGTGCCGGGCACAGATCTCCTTGACAACTGGAGGGTTTCATATACAGGATGATTTTTTCCATGTATTATGAATGGGTGTGTGGGTGTGATTGGAGAACTTGATATATTGCTATTTGATTTTTGAGGATCGCGCTGGAAGCCACGCAACTAATATTTAAATTGTGGAGATTTCTGCAAAACTCACCTGTAACTGCACCGTAACAGGATTCTATTGAGAGCTAGATTATCTGGCATTGGGACCATGTACAACATTTTGATAAGGCAATCGCCTTTCACATGCTCAAGAATAATCGATTATGAAAAATGTGTTGAGACTATTGGAACCAAGAGACACCTTTACTTCTTGTCAGGAATATCAGGAATCAGAAGCTGACCCATTGAATTGCACTGAAGAAGTTGCCTTGAGGATGAACGTATAGGTCAAAACACGTGTCGGCTGTTTCAGATCTTTACAATTAAAAGCACATTGAAGAAACATACTGGAAACTGTATTGGACATTATATTACTGAGACAGAAACTACCTATGCAGTAATTTAGGGTTGCAGTGCCTTTTGACAGCAGCTACTCATTTCTTAAACTATTTGATTGTGAGATGGCATGTGAGGTGTGGTTGGGAAGTTTCTGAGAGTAAGAGTTTGTAGAGGTGTGATGGCATTGGGTTAGTGAGCAAGGGAGTGGTGGTGTGATTGAATTAGTAGGGGCATTGTGCTGTTTGCAGGAAACCAGTGGGTGTTGCAATTCTGGTGTTTAGATGGTAATAGGAAGAGTGTGAATGGTGCAGTATAATGAGTTACAGTGAAATAAATGTTGGTTCGAAAAATGTAGTCTGGGGACCTGTGCTGTTGTAATTACATACATATACATACATATACTTGATCACGCAAAACACAACCCATATAAACCCATATAAACGGCTTCCTCCTTTTAGGTTATAGGCCTGTCCAGTAGTGGGTCACTATAAATGTGGCAATTGTTCTGTATGCAGTCTCACATCCAACATGAAGGAGATTGATTTAAAGGGTAGAAACTGGAAATTATGGACTTTCTCTAACTGTAACACAAAATGGGCCATTTATGTGATAAAGTGACCATGCGGCTTACTATATGTTGGAAAAACTAAACAACCCATACGACAGAGGGTCTGTGAGCACAGGTCTTGTGTTAAAAATAATGTACCTGATAAGCCCCCCATGGCTCATTTCCGTTCAGATAATCACACCCACAAAGATATTCATTGGTCCATAATCCAAGTAATTGGACCTCACCCAAGAGGGGAGGATAGAGATTTAAAATTAAGGAAGATAGAACAGAAACAGTCAAAGACGGTCTAAACATCGCCATAGAGTGGGGGCTTTCCATACACTGAGACACATATGGGGGGAGACATACATTAGAATTATGTCCCACATGCCGTTGTCCCAGCTTTTTCAAGTTTGGATGTGGATACATTGGACAGTGTGACCTGCCAGGACTTACACACTGTGTCTATTGATTGAGTTGGTGAAGGGTGCCTAGATACCAGATACAGACACAGACACACTATGCTGTACACCTGCTTAATGGCTGTGCCACATAGCATTAAAACTATGCGATTGGGTTGTCCTAGACACAATTAGCAAATAGATAATTAGTGGTGTGGATCTAGCCCTCCACATCATAATTTCAATGTGGTTTGGGCCGGTGCGAAATATTTTCATATTCTATACTACATTTCCCATGAATCACTGGGATTGTAGTAGTCCATAGCGCCAGCGCACTAGGCAGCGTCATGACGTTATCACGCCATTATGGCTGATAACAATCATGTGACACCGGCGGATGCGAGTGCACTGTGCAGACGGAGACTCGCACGCGGACGAATTAAGACGGAAACCTTGCGGTGGAAGAAAGGTAAACTAAAGGAGCATTTAATACAAAAAAGGAGGCATAGAGAGTGGATTTTTGTCATTCACACTAGGAATGTTGTTGTTGTAGGTCCAACAACTTGGGACCAGAATTTGCGATGATCTTCGGGCATTATGAAATACGACCGAGTAAACAAACTTAGAAGCCACGAATTTGTGTCGTGCCTCGCCCGTCTTGCCTAGACACTTCCGGTAGGATATAGTGATGAAGGGATAGGGCAGATGGGTTAAAACAAGAAGGGATCATAACTCGTTTGTGGCATTGTCTTTGTAGATGTACGGCTACCCAAAAAGTTTTGAATCGATAGACCCCTAAAGCTGAGAAGAATTTTTTGAGGGGAAAGTGAAAATTAGAGGTACTTGACATTAGATCTGTAGAGTAAGATGTCTGGGTCTTTTGTATTAGAAGAGCTTATGATGACAACATGTTATGAGATGATACAGTGTTTATTGTTAACCAACACAGTATTAATTAAAAGAAGAAATGGATGACATCCTAAATAAGTACGGAAAAAATGTATACTCAACACAAAATAGGGTGTTGGCAAGAGTAATCTGATTAAATTATAGTCAGGTATACGTCCCTTGGGTTTTTTTGAAAAATATGAGATAGAACATGTATTTGACATATTTGCCTTGTTGATGCATTACACAAAGTTCACACAAGATATTTATATGTATGTCTGTCTGTTTTTAATTTTGTAGATATGTGGGGGAATACCTTGTTCCTAGTATGCAAAACGCATAGCATGGCTGCGTGACATAAAAGAAAACGTGGCCTGAAGACAGAATCTAGGAAAATACAAAAAACAATTGGTTTGGATTGTATTTGAAAACTGTATAGATTCCAGAAACACATGTTTAGTGTTGACACACTGTGTTCCTTAAAAGAGGGGAATACCATATCTTGCGTGTATAACCAATTTGTGGGTATATGTGAGAATCGGGTATAAGAACACAGCATAATGTGTTAGATTGCATAATGTTTGACACACTGTGTTCCTTAAAAGAGGAGAATACCGTATCTTGTGTGTATAACCAATTTGTGGGTATATGCGAGAGTCGGGTATAAGAACACAGCATAATGTGTTAGAATGCATACTGTTTGCAATGAAATGGTGTTTAACAGAGAGCAATATAACAATTGTTTGTGAACCATTGTTTTTTTACAAATGTACAATCTTTTTATGATTGTTTTTTATGAAATGTGATAGATATTAAAATATGTATATTTTTTGAAGAACCTTGTGTGCCTACCTGAAGTCAGAAAGGGTGGATTGTGTATGTGTCAGGCAGATGTCATAGACAGCTCTATAACCTTAAGGGAGGAAGCCGTTTATATGGGTTGTGTTCTGTGTGATATATTTTAGTCCTTTCCCATACGGCCCCTAAAAAGAGGATACAGCTCTTGTTAGCTCATACATATACTTGATACATTAATGTACTTACTTTGTAGGATGTTGTTAGGAAAGATTTCTTAATTGTAGGTAATTTTCCTTCCATGTGGCAACCCCTAAACTTTTTGCTGTTGTTTTACACCCAGATCTAGACTTTGCCAGAGAAGCACAGCCTTCTGCCGCACTCCTCTGGCCTTCCGCTCCATTCTTATGGGAAAACTGAAATGCCCTTAAGACAGACAGTACCGGGAAACGTTGTTTCCGTAGTTCATTTCTCATGTTGCAGCTTTCGCGCAACCTGACACAAGAGGGCACTGTAAGCTAAGTTACTACTCTCTTGGGTCTCTAGTCACTCTACAGGCCCTAGACACTCTCTTTGGATTGTTAATGAACAGTGCAATTGAATCACGGACGGGACTGGTGGCAGCGATCGTTTCTTTGTGTTTTGAGCCCCTTTTGGCTGTTTAAACGCGTTTCTCCCGCTGAGCCCAAAATGGTGGCCTGGCTTCCAAAATGGCCAGACCGCGAGGCTCTTTGTCCTGCCCGCTGACCGTCTTGCCCCCTTCACCTTCCCCAGGTTGAGCCGACCCAGGGCCTTCCTTATTTGGGCATGTACTTTCCCACGAAACACAGATGCTTTTGCTGGCTTCTAGAGGCCTTGTGTGTGCCTCCATGATCTGGGCTGGGATGTCTGGTCCCAATACACATCCTGGGTGCCAGAGAGTCTAGTGTGTCTTGAATGCCTGGGACCACCGTTGTCCGTGATAGGTCCACGTATGGTGTGAGTGTTTTGTGAGCAGATCTCCCATTGGGTCCCCTCCGTTTTGGCGCGAAGGGAACTCTGGATAAGAGGAGGCTGGAAACACCACTACCATGTCGATCTCCTGAGTTCTCACGAACGACGGATACAGGAGCCAAGTATCCTGCAACTAAGAGGCTGAACCGAGGAACCACTGGTGACCCGCTGAAGGACTGCTCCTCTGCACTGCTGTCGCCCTCTGAAACCATTCTGCCTCTGATCGAACGAGAAGGCCTGTACTGGTACTTCGACCCTTTGGATTAGTGGGAACAACTATTCTCAGCATCTTCATCATCTCCTACACGTAAGCCTTCAGAAGCGTCTCTGGGCCATCCAGTGGACTGATCAGCTTACCCAGGAGTCTTGCTCTGTCACCGCCATCAGGTTGCTGCTGTATTCCGAGTCCTTGACATTCTCACACGATTCGTACACTTGGCATTCCCAGGTCTGAAGTGAGAAGTGTACATTGGGCTCAAATACACACAGCCACTTCGTTGCCCTGCTGTGGTAACAATCTGTGCGGGTTAACTGCGTTTGGGACATCCTCAACTCTAACTTCTGATGCTGCGGCATCTACACGACGCAGAGACGTCCCCTGCTCTTATCTGAACCTGCCAGCACTGAAACTGACACGGAGAAGCCTGGGTCTGCCTGCATCGGGGACCGGTGAGTAGCAACGCTAGGAACCGGTCGCCCTTCTGCAGTAGCCTGTAGCTTTTCCTCGCTGTGTTAAACAGCACACCTTTTTCGCACTCGCGCTCTGCTTCTGCCCACAAGTGGAGGCCACGCTTGAGTAGCAGAGATCTGTTCGCCCTCCTTTGTTCACTGCTCTGAACTGCCTGATTTCCTTGAAGAGACTCCCCTTGGCCCATTGGCACCAGCGTGTGCTGGTACTGTTGAACACAAGGCTCCACTCTTCGTAGGGCTCGGACTTCCTTCTAGTTAGGTGGCCTCTGAAGACGAACTGGGTCTAACGATTACTTGCACTGCCTGTTTTCCTCCCCATCTAGGTGGTCTGCATATTTCGTGCTTCTAACTCTTTAGACCCTTCGGTAATTGTATATATATTGTATCTGATTGTGATGTGTTGGTTTACTTTAGTTTTACCGTTATTCTTTACTATGGTCAATGTTACAAAGGCCTTGTAATAAATGTGTCTATATTTTTAATATAACACCTGCTTGGAGTAATTTGTAAGCGTCCTTGCTTTGTGTGCTCATTGCGGGCTTTCAGTCACCCTCACCCCTCTTGAGACCTAAATTCTCAGTCTAAATTCTCGCTCTGCCATCAAACACTCCTCTGATATCTGTCACCTTCTTGAGGAACTGGACCTCGACGTCCTCTGTCTCACTGAGACATGGTTCACAGCCAGCTCTGCCACCAGCTTTGACACACTCCTACCTGACGGTTACAAGATCCTCTCCATGCCCAGGCCTAACCGTGCAGGGGGTGGTGTTGCCCTTATCTTCCCTGAGTGGATTCCTGCCACTGTCACTCCTACGCAGACCTACTCCTCTTTTGAATGTCTTGTCTGCCGACTCTCTCTCTCTCCTAGCCATTCCCTTACCGTGGCTACTATCTATCGGCCACCTGGTCAAATTTCCTCCTTCCTCTCTGAGTGGGCTGACCTCTCCTCCTCACTCCTGTCCTCAACCACTCAACTCCTCTTTCTTGGCGACTTCAACATCCACCTTGATGCCTCCAGTCCCTCCACTGCTCTCTTTCGTGACCTCTGCGACTCTCTCTCACTCTCTATTCTCCCGTCTGGGCCTACTCACTCTGATGGGCAGACTCTTGATGCTCTGATCTCTTCTGACCTTCCCCTCTCCGTCCCTCTCTCCACTCCTCTCTCCTGGAGTGATCACTTTCTCCTATCCTCCCACCTCACCCTCCCTACCCCACAGGCAAAGCCACCCTCTTCACTGCCACCCACCTTCTCGGTCATCCGACCCATGAAGCGTGTGTCATTTGAGGCTTTCGCTGCTACCTTCTCGCCCCCCCCCTTCGGCTGACTCCCATTCTGACACAGCCCTCTCCATGCTCCACTCTGCTATATCTGCTACTCTTGATATCCTTGCCCCCGTCATGAGAATCCGCCTGAAGCCCAAAGCCAAATGTAACTCCTGGTATGACTCTGATCTCGCCACCCTAAAACGCAAGTGCCGAGTTGCAGAGAGGAAATGGCGTGCTTCATGTTCATCCTCTGACAAACTGGCCTGCCGCCTGCTCCAAAGGCAGTATCGGCTCTCCGTTCTCACCAAGAAGAAAGCCCTTATCCAAGCCCGCATCTCTGCGGCATCTAACAACTACGCCGAACTCTTTAAAATCTGCAAGGAGCTGGCCAACCCTGTTGCAGTCTCTACCTCTCCTGTCCCCTCCCAGGCCCTCTGCACTGCATTAGCCTCTCACTTCATCTCTAAAACTCAGGACATCCTGTCCTCGCTCTCCTCCTTTCACCTCCCTCCCTCCCTTCCCGGCTCTTCCTCTGGCCCTTCTGCAGTCACCCCTCCTCCCTCTTTCTCTGCCTTTCCACTTTTCTCTGTTGACGAGGTTTCCAGACAAGTCCGATCTGTGAAAGTCTCGTCTAAACAGGTTCACCCCTGTTCCTCCAAAACTATCAAGGACCACATCGACTCCCTGGCTCCTGCCCTGGCTGACTTTTGCAACCACTCCTTCGCCTCTGGAGTCTTCCCTTCCCCCCTCAAGCACTCCCTTGTGCACCCTCTTCTCAAGAAACCCTCTTCCGACCCCTCCTGCCCGGCTAACTATCGCCCTATCTCCATCACTCCCTTCCTGGGCAAGCTCCTGGAGAAACTGGCCATCCCCCAGCTAAACCTCCATGCTGAATCTGGTGGTAGTCTTCATGACCATCAATCTGGTTTCAGAGCTGCCAGAAGCACGGAAACTGCTCTCCTGAACATCCGTGAAGACCTGCTCTTGAACCTCGATTCCAACACTCTGTGTGTTCTCATTCTGCTCGATCTCTCCTCTGCCTTTGACACTGTCAACCATGCCATCCTGCTCAACCGTCTCCGTGAAAACCTGGGTATCACTGGTCAGGCTCTGGCGTGGCTGACCTCTTTCCTTTCAAATTGACCCTCCCAGGTCCAACTGGGGTCCTTCCTCTCCGACATCTTTTTCTCCACCTGTGGTGTCCCCCAGGGATCAAATCACTCTCCCTGGCTGTTCAACCAGTATATGGCACTCCTTGCCCACCGCATCGCCGCTCTCTGCCCTCATTTCCAGTGCTATGCGGACGATACCCAGCTCATTTTCAGGCTACCCTCAGCCTCCCCCTCTCCTTCCCTCATCTCTGACTGTCTGTCTGCTCTCCAGGAATGGTGTGCCGCAAATGACCTCTGCCTTAATGCCAGTAAGACTGAGATCCTACTCATCGGTACACCCACTCCCTCCTTCCCTGCAGCTCTCTGGCCTGCCTCCCTTGGCCCCCTCCCTGCTCCTACTTGCAATGCAAAAAACCTTGGGGTCATCTTCGACTCCACACTCTCCTTCTCTCCTCATATTTCTGACGTCGCTAAGAAGTCACACTACCAGCTGCACCTCCTCAGAGGTATTCTTCCCTTCCTCTCCTTCCCCCAGAAGCTCACTGTCTCCCAAGCCCTGGTTCTCTCGAAGCTGGATTACTGTAACAGCCTCTACCTTAATCTGCCTGCCTCCACTCTCCGCCCTCTGCAACTCATACAGAACAGAACTGCGAGACTTGTCCTTGGCCTCAAGCCCAGGGACCGTATCTCTCCAGGACTGAAATCTCTACACTGGCTCCCAGTGGCTGCGAGGATAAAGTTCAAAACCCTCTGCATTGTCCACAAGGCCTTCTGGGGCCTTGGTCCTACATACCTTCAACTCTCTCTTCCCAAATATCTTCCTTCCCGAGCCCTTCGATCATCCGCCTCCAACTCCCTCAGGGTCAGCCGCTTCTCGAAGCAACGAGCTGGGGGTAGATCTCTCTCCGCGGCAGGGGCCTCCCTCTGGAACAGCCTTCCTGCCTCCCTGAAACTTGAGGAGAACCATCTCCGGTTCCGGAAGCACCTCAAAACCTTCCTCTTTGCCTCTGCTTCCTCTCTCCCTCTCCCCTGCTGAACAGCCAATTATTCTTCACTGATACTGCACTGATTCTGCAACTGGACCACTCTTAACGGCCTCGGTCCTGAGCCCAGCCACTCTCCACTTGCACTGATGCCCTGGAACCCCTCTGCACTGCGGGACTGTCTCTGTATCCCTACAGCCCCCCCCCTTTTCCAGCACTTGTTCTGTACTTACCTTGCACATGCCACCAGTTGGCCCTATTTATTTATTACTTTACGCCACTTACCTTTACTGCAGTTCCACCCCTCCCCTTCCCCTTGCACTTTTCCCCCTCCCCCACTCTTGCACTTGCGCGATCTGAATGACACCTGGCCTAGTTGGATCGTTGTCTGTTTCCCCTTGTTTCCTCCCCTCCCTGCCTCGTCGCGCCTTGAAACACCTGTGTATAGGCGCGTTACAAATGTCATATCATATCATATCATATCCTACCTAGTCTTGACCGCCACCATCGCTACCCTGATTGGTCTGGCTTGTCCAGAGGTTACCCTGTTCCAAGAAACTAGGCTGGCCTTCTGAACTTCTGCCCCTCCAGGACAGAGTTCAGAAATCCATTTTAACAAATTGGTGTACTGCGGTGGGATACGACTGAAGGTATCCAGTGTTGCGCACATGCGAAGGCATTTCAAGTTATTCCTACCAGGACACATAGTGAATTGTCGTAGTATAACTTTTAAAAGGCCATAGTCCTATCTAACAGTATGGAAACAAATACCTTGTTAACTTTAATTGCTTCTAAATCCGAAACATTGAAAAACATGTGTGCGGAGAGAGGTGTCGCCTCTCAAGGCACCAAATTGGATATGATCCAAAGAATCATGGCATGGCAAGAAGCTCAGCTTGTCGCTATAGCTTCCGAGGACAGTGCAGAAGGAGGTGGGGATGCTCTCACTGGTAGAACTGACAGTTCAGGACAGGACAGTGAGGACAGGGAGGATGCGATGTCCAATGTTTCCTTTGCCAGTGTCGATGGGGAGGCCATGCTTGAATTCATGAAGCAAGAGCTGCTGTTTAGGCAGAAGGAGCTTGAGTGCAATATGGCCAAACTCCAGGAAGAGCTTGAGTTCAATAGGGGCAAGCTAAAAATCGACTAGGCAGAAAAACAGAAAGACAGGGATCACCAGTTGGAACTGGCCAAGCTTCAGGTTGCAAATGGATCCAAGGGTCCTGGACATGGGTCTGGGGCCTCCTCTCATCCAAGGTTTCCAAAATATCTGCTCAGTGTGTGTGAGGAAAAGAATGACATTATGGACTGGCTGAATACGTTTGAGTATGCATGTGAAGTTCAACAAGTTGACAATGCTGATAAAATTACCTGGTTACTCAGCAGACTGCCCCATTCTGGCTGCAGTGCCATTATGGAAATGTCGAAGGCTGAGCAAGCAATTTTGCAATGTTGAAGCAAACTCTCATTTTAAAGTTTGGAAAGACTCCTGCCCAATATTTAAAACGATTCCGAGAGTATAAGAAAAAAGAAGGTGGTACTTGGGTATCTTATGTAACCGAATCCTTAAAAAACTTGACTGGCTCGGTCGCAGGTTATAAGGTTTCTACCTTTGAAGGTATGATAAGTCTTGTCATGCTGGAACATATTTTTGCATCTTCTTCCCCTGAGCTTAAGTATCATTTGGCAGATTCAAAGGAGATAGATCCTAAGAAGCTTGCCATTGCAGCAGATTTATGGGTGTCACATCGAGTGTCCCATAAGGACAAAATTTATCCTGGTAAGCAGGAGGAAGGGAAAAAGTCCAAAGATAAGGAGGGTGGAGAATCTGATAAATCTTCTTCTCAAAAGGGCCACAAAAAGAAAAATAAGGGTAAGACACAAGAGAACTCACAGGGTAGTGGAGGTCAGCCTCCGAAACAGAACTCTGGTTATAATAAGCCTCCCTATGTAAACAGACCCAATGGATCTTGTTTTGCTTGTGGAGCAACTGACGACGTGAAGGGGGATCCCTGGTGTAAGGTTAAACCTTTGGGGTCCACTCCGCTAATCTGGCCTTCTCCTCCTACGAGGAAGAAGAGATTACAGGAGCATCCTTCTCCTCAGACTCCTTCCCCAGTGGTATAGAAGCTGAGGTAGTTTTAGTTTCCCTGGGTTCCTAGGAGCCTAAAGTCGCAGAGGCTTATGCTAGGATTCCAGATAATACCAAGCACTACTTTAAAGACAGTGTGCTGATCAATGGAGTAGATATGCCAGCTCTTAGGGATAGTGGGTGCAGTCGAACTGTAGTGGATTCTACCTTGGTAGACTCAGAGGAAGTTGCCAGAGCTACTCTGATGTCCACTAAGTTGGCTGACGGGCCACCTCGTATGTTTCCAGTAATACCTGTAAATCTTACACTAAATGGTACAGCAGTCAGGATTCCAGTGAGCATTCAGAGGTACGTCCCAGGAAAGGTCTTGTTGGGCAACGATCTCAGAGCTTTAGGGCTCGTAGGAGACACTGCTGACAGACCCTACACACAGTCTCAAACACGGGCAGCATTGGCCAAGACCAATGCACTTCCCCAGCCAAAGGGGAAACCCAAGGCTAAAGGAGTAAAGAAACCAAAACAAGGGAAAGAAAATATTCCCCCGAACTCACCTGCCACTGCGGTGGAGGAAGTTGGTCAATCACCCGGACCTGACGAGGAGGCGGCGATACCTGAAGTATTTGACCCCAATGACCATCCTGAACTAAAAGACTTGTTAATAGAAGGTGGACCTGACAGGGAAGAGTTCAGTAGAGGCCAACGTGAGTGCCCATCTCTGGAAGGCCTAAGGAGACAGGCCTGCTCCCAGCTTGAGGGTGAACCTCCTGGGAAGCATCGGATTTATTGGGAAGGTGGACTCCTGTATAGTGAGCCCACAGAGTCTACAGAAGGAGACCATAGGAGGTTGGTGGTTCCCCTTGCTGTAAGACCCTTCCTCCTGCAGCTGGCGCATGAAGTGCCCCTTGCTGGTCACCTTGGTATTAAGAGGACCAAGCAAAGGTTATCCATGCACCTCTACTGGCCCAAGATGGGGGTGCAAGTAGAAAGTCACTGCAGGAGTTGTGCCTCCTGCCAGTTATCTGGTAAAAGTGGCTCAACAATCCAAGCTCCATTGGTATCAGTCCCAGTTGTGGGAATACCATTCGAAAGGGTAGTGATCGACATCGTTGGTCCCCTTGACCCGCAAACATCCTCAGGCAATAGGTTTATCCTGGTGCTGGTCGACTATGCTACCAGATATCCCGAGGCCATCCCATTGAAAACTGTAACTGCAAAGTCAGTTGCAAAAGCGTTACTTGGCATCTTTACTAGGGTTGGCTTCCCTAAAGAAGTTGTGTCTGACAGAGGCAGCAACTTTATGTCAAAGTATATGCAGGCTATGTGGAAGGAATGGGGGGTCACCTACAAGTTCTCTTCCACATACCACCCCCAGTCCAATGGTCTGGTGTAACGGTTCAACAGAACGTTAAAGAGTATGATTGGGCCTCTGCAAGAACCTCAAAGAAGAAAATGGGATCTTCTTTTACCATGTTTACTGTTTGCCTACTGAGAGGTACCACAGGAGGGTGTTGGCTTCAGCCCCTTTGAACTTCTGTTTGGTCACCCTGTGCGGGGACCCTTAGCCTTAGTCAAGGAGGGATGGGAGATGCCCACTCCCCCTATTACTACCAACGTAGTAGACTATGTGTAGGGCTGAGAAAATGGATGGTACTTCTGATGGGTCTGGCTAGTGACAAGTTGAAGGCAGGACAAGTGCTGGTGAAACATTGGTACGACCAGAAAGCTTCCCTCATCAACTTTACAGCTGGTCAGCAAGTCCTGATCATGAATCCCATAAGGCCTAGAGCTTTACAGGACAAATGGTCATGCCCGTACACAGTGGTGGAGCCCCTGTGTGAGGTCAACTATTTAGTGGACTTTGGAAGGCCTGGACAGGCTCTAAAAGTGTTCCACGTAAATAGGCTGAAGGCTTTCGTCCCAAGAGTCGAAATCGCAGCACTGCTACTGGTTTCAGATGTTGAGGAAACCTCTCCCCGACCTGTTCCAAAGCGGTCCTTCAGATAGCTCCTTTGAGGGTGTCCGAGTGGCCCCTCACCTGACTTCTGATCGGCAGGCTGAGGTGAAAAGTTTGCTTAGGCAATTTTCCCCCCTGTGTTCGCAGTCCCCTGGTTTGACACCTTGGTGCAAACATAACATAGACACAGGAGACAGCGTTCCTACCAAAAGTAGAGGATACAGGATGTCAGACAAAGTACGGTCTTACATTAAGACAGAGGTCAACAAAATGTCAGAACTTGGGGTGATTGAACCCTCTAGTAGTCCTTGGTCCAGCCCTGTGGTTTTGGTTCCAAAAGCAGGCACTTCTGAATTGAGGTTCTGCGTGGATTACAGGGCTCTGAATGCTGTCACCAAGACAGATGCACACCCCTTGCCTCGAACAGATGAGCTGGTCGATACCTTGGGTGCCTCCAAGTACCTCAGCACGTTTGACCTCACTGCGGGCTATTGGCAAATAGCCTTAGCAGAACATGCCAAGGAGAAGACAGCGTTTTCCACTCCGGACGGCTTTACCAATTCAGGGTAATGCCGTTCGGGTTGAAGAATGCACCTGCCACTTTCCAGAGGGTTGTGAATCATGTATTGAATAGGTTGGATGAATTCTGTCTTGCATATCTGGATGATATAGCAGTTTTCAGCGCCACCTGGGAAGACCATGTGAAACACCTCGGGATTGTGCTACAGGCTCTTCAGAAAGCACACTTGACCATAAAGGCTAGTAAATGCCAGATTGGACAAGGCTCAGTGGTTTACCTTGGACATGAAGTAGGTGGAGGGAGGATACAGCCTCTCCCCAGTAAAGTACAAGCAGTACAAGACTGGCCTACCCCCACTACACAGACCCAAGTGAGAGCCTTCTTAGGACTCACGGGGTATTACTGCAACTTCATTGCAGACTATGGCACCATAGCTGCCCCTCTGACTGCCCTCACCACTCCGAAGAAACCCAAGAAGATAACTTAGACCGACGAGTGTGAGAATGCCTTCAACGGCTTAAAAGACTCCTTGTGCCAGGCCCCTGTCCTTAGGGCCCCTGATTATCAAAGACCTTTTATTGTGCAGACAGATGCCTCTGACACTGGGATAGGAGCTGTACTATCGCAAGTCGATGAGAAGGGTAAGGAACACCCTATTGGTTTCATTAGTCGCCAGCTTAAGGACAGAGAGCTCAGATGGTCCACAGTAGAGAAAGAATGCTTCTCTGTTGTGTGGGCCCTACGGAAGCTGAGGCCCTACCTCTATGGGACCCACTTCACTGTGTAAACTGACCATAAGCCCTTAAAGTGGCTGATGAACATGAAGGGAGAGAATCCAAAGTTGCTTAGGTGGTCCATAAGTCTTCAAGGCTTTGAATTCACTATTGAGCATAGGCCAGGTGTCCAACATAGCAATGCTGATGCATTGTCCAGAATGTTTAACCGACCTGAACAAGAGACTCATCCAGGGGTGGATTAGTTCCCCCTGTCTATAGTGTGGGAGGGGCGAGTGTTAGGAAAGATTTCTTAAATGTAGGTAATTTTCCTTCCATGTAGCAACCCCTAAACTTTCTGCTGCTGTTTTACACCCTGATCTAGACTTTGCCAGAGAAGCGCAGCCTTCTGTCGCACTCCTCTGGGCTTTCGCTCCATTCTTACGGGGAAACTGACATGCCCTTAAGACAGTCGGTACCGGGAAACGTTGTTTTCCATAGTTGTTGTCTCATGTTGCAGCTTTCGCGCAACCTGACACAAGAGGGCACTGTAAGCTAAGTTACTGCTCTCTTAGGTCTCTAGTCAATCTACAGGCCATAGACATTCTCTTTGGATTGTTAACGAACGGTGCAAGTGAATCACGGACGGGACTGGTGGCAGTGATCGTTTCTTTGTCTTTTGAGCTCCTTTTGGCTGTTTAAGCGCGTTTCTCGCGCTAAGCCCAAAATGGTGGCCTGGCTTCCAAAATGGCCAGAACACGAGGCTCTTTGTCCTGCCCGCTGACCGTCATGCGCCCTTCACCTTCCCCAGGTTGAGCCGACCCGGGGCCTTCCTTATTTGGGCATGTACTTTCCTACGAAACACAGATGCTTTTGCAAGCTTCTACAGGCCTTGTGTGTGCCTCCAGGATGTGGGCTGGGATGTCTGGTCCCAATACACATCCTGGGTTCCAGAGAGTCTAGTGTGTCTTGAATGCCTGGGACCACCGTGGTCCATGATAGGTCCACGTATGGTGTGAGTGTTTTGTGAGCAGATCTCCCATTGGGTCCCCTCCGTTTTGGCGTGAAGGGAACGCTGGATAAGAGGAGGCTGGAAACACCACTACCATGTTGATCTCCTGAGTTCTCACGAACGACGGATATAGGAGCCAAGTATCCTGCAACTAAGAGACTGAACCGAGGAATCGCTGGTGACCCGCTGAAGGCCTGCTCCTCTGAACTGCTGTCGCCCTGTGAAACCATTCTGCCTCTGATCGAACGAGAAGGCCTGTACTGGTACTTCGACCCTTTGGAATAGTGGGAACAACTATTCTCGGCAACTTCATCATCTCCTGCATGTAAGCCTTCGGAAGCGTCTCAGGGCCATCCAGTGGACTGACCAGCTTACCCAGGTGATGTGGGAGAATGGAACAAAAGGCTCCCACCAATCTCCTCACACCCATGGCCTAGAGGATCGCGGCCCAGTCACCCCCCACAAGAGGAGTTTGCCCACCTACCAGATGACCAGATACCCTGGTACAGGAACATACGGATGTGCCCACCAGCCTGCCCACCAGCCTGCCCTGCCCATGCCGACACCTGCGGCATGGATGAACTCGACTGAACCATTCAACAGTAAATGAACACATCATTAGAGATGCCATGACGACCTAGCCAACAGTCAGCACACCCGTGCAAACATGCACACTGGACACTCCCACACAAATCCACACGAAGAACATTTTCAGTGCTATGACGTAGGTGACGGACACACCCACTGACGCGCATCTTCATTATTTTTCACATAGGTTTTTCAAAATGCAGAAATGCAAGACGCACAATGAACTCATCTAAAATGCTTGCTCACACTTCTTCTAAACCCATGCATTGCAATGAGAAGTATGACAAAAACATGATACTGGGGATAAAGCAATATCATACCATAACCTAAAGCGCCGTGCATCAACCGTCTCTACTTATGCACCAGGCCCAAGTAGGCCGCAAGCAAGAGCTTCCATGAAGATTGAATGAGCAAGAGTACAGTTGCTGACCCTGCAGAATGAGCCCGGCGAGAGCAGACAGTCAAGGGCACAATGTTGCAAACTCGCATACCGCAAGCCGATGCCAAGGTCACACCTGCAAAGCAAATTAAGCCAGGCACACAGTGGAAAATGCAATATTAAATGTGCAGAATTCTGCCTCAACCACGGTCTCACCTCACGTGACCAAGCCGAACCTGACAGGGTGGCAGGCCCAGGAGGAGGGAGGCGCCTGGATCCCATGTTTCAAGACACAGGCAGATACAATTAAGCGACTCAATGGACATCTGCGGCGGTGGGAGTAGTCTGCCTTCCAGCATATGAACAAATCCTCACATTGTCTGCACATACCCATAGTGATACATTGTTGCAAATGACAGGTGCACCGCAAGCTGGGAACAGCGATGGTCCCAGACTGGGGGGCTCGCGAATGGACCAATCAGAACATGGGGCTCTTATCACTGACGCCATTAACATTAGCCAATCCTCAGGGGTCTTCATGTAACAATTTTCATGTATCAAATTGAAGGGACAACCCAAGTATACCACCTGACTGACCCTCAACCACTAACAACGCTCTCTATACGTATGCTATACTAACCCTACCACTCGAGGAACCAATCCAGAGTGGCGATAGGTTTTTTGCTAACTTTCCCAGGTGACGCAAGTAGCGCGTCATACTAAGGTAAAAAGGGCCTGCGAGCCCCACGATTGGAGAGAGAGTGTCAGGACGGACGCGTACGATCCTTGACCCATCCCTGCCGTTTTGTTTAATAAACAGCAGAATCACCTTGCTTCTTGCGTGTGCCTCATACTCATTTTTTGGGATACACGGGAGGAGTTGGGGCCTCCCTGCCCGGAGGTCCGCGGATGGCCCAGCCGGCCCCGGGAGAATTTCCCCCCGACAAGTTGGAGGCACTGCTGAGATCTGTTTAAGGTCTGCTTTTATTTTATTTTTCCGAGAACTCCTGTTGAGAGGAGGCTCGGCGGCGCGGCCGCCTCTGCCGCTGCCCCCTTTTGAGGACTACAGGACCATCGCGGAACTGCTAGAAGATCGCACAGCGCAATCCGGATATTGGCCTTCGGGAGCCGGTTGAGAAGTATCCCGCCCGCGGTTGGCGAGTGTCCAGACGTGGTCCAGACGAGGGGAGGTGGCGAGCCGCTTGGAGGGGTGCACGCAGTCGAGCGGCCCCGCATCAAGAGAACTTGGTGAGTATGCCACGCACAACAAGCAATGTGAAATTGTGAGGGAGGGGGGAGGAATTGAATACGGGAGGCGGGAGGTGTTACACAGGTGCGCGGCGAAGGTTGATAAAATTAGTGTTGACGGTGAAGTGAATGGTAGCTGGACAAGTGCGAGAGCAGTCCGCTACGTTACGGAAGAGGAGGGGGCGGAGCACAAAAACATCACGTGCGGCCGCTCGTAGACACTGATTGGCCCAGGTCGCGACCACGTGTAAGGGAGTGTGTGTGTGTGCGGCTTCCTACGATTTGGTGATTATTGATCAATGAGTAGATGAGGATCCCTATTGATCGAGCAGGAAACTCGATAGGTAGATGACGTTTCCCTGTAGGCGGTAGCTAGCTGTTTGCCTAATACGGAAGATAATTGGCTGGTTAAGCCCTCCTGTCGAGGGGCGTATCACAAGCAAGGCGACGCAGCATGCGCAGTCCGATTATATTGTTGATTACCTTGTTCCAGGCGTGACAGGAAGACAGCTGTGGGGTTAACGGGGGTAGATTGCAAGCGTATTTCGTACTTTTAAAAACATGTAAAGAACTTACCAGTAGTTTTTGAAGAGATCGGTGACGTCACCAGTAGGGCTTTCATAGGATATCTCGAACACAAGGCATTTTTTCTTTCGGAGAGTGGTGGGGAAGAGAATTATGGTAAGGGAGTGGAGACGGAGATAAACGGTAACGAGTTGATCGGGGAAGGGTGAAAAGGGGGACGTGGCTGCGCAAGGAGAACGTCGGCAACGGCAAGTGAAGAAAGAGGGGGAGGGGTAAAAGAAAGTGGGACGGCTGTATAAGAACGTCACACGGGGCACGCAGCCGCAGGGGGCTACGTGCGCCTCGGCCGCAGGGGGCCGTAAAGGTGTTTGGTAAAGGAAGAAAAGAGTATACAAATGCAAATGCTATATTTTTCTATTTTTCCTTAGCGGACAATCGCAAGTCCCCAAAATTACGGGGCCAGGTAAAAGATCTAAGATTGTATAGTGTACACTGTTAGCAAGATAACTGCTGCCAACTAGGGGTAGGATAACAAGTGAAGTGATACTATGTCATACGGGACAGGATCGGGAGGGTGGGGGAACACCCTCACTACCCCGCTACAGCACATATGTAAAACACTGTCACCCCATAGGGAGAAACTGATCAAATATAGCATAGAATGGACACAGGGGACGGACAACAAAATGACGACACCATGGCCGCCTAATGGCAGTTTCAATCCATATGCCCAACATTCACTGTTAACTCATCTGCATAACACATACAAGAGGAAGAAGCTGATACACCACGTGGAGGTGTTTAACTTGTGGAGGATGTTTCAAGGGTCCCGACCAGGACCAAACAGAATGTTCATTATGGGGGAAGCAACGGAAGAGGAGAAGATTAAGGAAGAAGGAGAGAATGGGGAAAAAGAGAGTGAAGGCACACAGAACACGGGGAACGGACGAGAGGGAGGAGGAAAGAGTAACAACCTAAACGAAAAGGAAATAAAAAAGGAACAGAGCAACGATATGCCCCTAGCGAAGGTAGTGAAAAAGGAGGAAGGGGGGTTATATCCTTTGACAGAACTACGAGAAATAGTACAATTAAGGGCGGCCGAGGGGTACTCGAACCCGGCATACAGCCCGCCACCATATACAGCTACAGGTGGCCACGCGGGAGGGGAGCAGACTAGTACGACGGGATCAGCTCGTACGAAGATGCCCGCAGGGGAGGGGAGGACTGACGAAAAGCAGGTCGCAGAAATAGGGCATGATGAGTGGATAGCTGCGCAGGTACTATTGAAATTACGAGGTTCATTAACAGGAGAAGAGAAGGAGGCAGTAAGGAAAATGGACGAGGATAATACCAGTAAGAGTGAAATGAAAGGGGAAGACGGGAAAAGAAAGGGGGGAGAGCTGTTAAGAGAAAAGGAAGAGATTTTGGAGGAACGACTAGCAGAATTAAGGGATGAGCAGAATGCACTGATCAAGCAGCTCGAGAGAGAGGAAAGAGAGAGAGCACGGGAAAGGAAAGAAAGCAAGAATGAGTTGGAAAAAATGAGGGAACGAACTGAGGAGCAAAAGAGAGAAGCAGAAAGGGTGAAGGCAGTAGCAGAAAGGGTATCCAGAGCAGCACTGCGTGACAAGAAAAGAGAGGAAGAAGAGAAAGAAAAGGAAATGGAAATATGGAAGAGGAGATTACTATCAGAAACGACAAGGAAATACGAAGAAGGGAGGATGATAGAGGGTATATTAGAGCGGAAAGAGCGAGATGGGAAAGGAAGAAAGAAGAAGAAAGGATAATGGAAAAGATGAATAGTGAAGTAATAGATGAATTGAAAAAGAAAAGAGAGGAAATTGGTAGAGAAACAGCGGAGAAAAATGAAGGGGAAAGAGAAGATAGGAGAGGGGAGAGTGAAGTAAGGAGGTATATATACAGAGACACAGAAGTAGCAACAACGTCAGCACAAAGGGGAGCAATTGGTAAAGGAGAAAAGGGAGGAACGGATCTAATAGACTTAAAAACAGTAACGATTAAGGGGAAAAAGACAGATTGGGGGTTGCCATTCCTGAATGACTTTTGCAGTGAGGAAGGAGAGGGAATGGAGAAGGAAGGAAGAAACACTGAAAGGGAAAGTTTAGATAAATTATACATCACCCGGACAAATAGAGAATCACCATGGATCTGCAGGAGACAGGAAGGACTGGAGGGAAGTGAGGAGGAAGAGCAAGGAATGGAGGAAAGGCAGGCACGTGCAGCTACACCCCCACCACCCCGTCCAACATGCTCCACTATCTCACGCTCATTACGTGCAACATGCCCACCTAAACTCGCACCCTTCCCCCACGAACTGACACCCTATGCAGGAAGGCTTAGAGACCTCCCTGGACGCAGGCAGGGAGAACGAATACACACGCCCACATTAAATAAAGGAAATGATAAGAGAAGGGGAAGAGATGGAGGAGAAACAGTTACGAGCAGGGGCAATATGGACCCAATTGACGATGTAGAAGAAACGGAAGAAGAGGAGGGGTGCACAGACTCGATTTTGTGGGACCCAGGGGGTCAAACAGGACACAACTTAATGCCGCTTCTGGAGAGGGGAGGGGTTAGACCACAATACGTCCCTTGGAAGCATGCAGACAAGGAAAATATAAAGTGCAGGCTCCCATCATTAAGTGGAGGTGCGGGAAAATGGATATATGAAATGGAAAAACACACCGCAGGACAGAAACTGGCATTGGGGGATGTAAAGGGCCTTCTAATATCAATATTGGGGGACGCAGCAGATGACATCTGGAAGAGAGCAGGCTTTCCTGGAGTCACAATAACAAACACATCACACGATGGGGCACCATTCGCAAACTGCAGACATGCATTATGGCAAGCGCTGAGGGTACAGTACCCAGACACATCAGACATAGGAGCAATTACCTCATGCAAGATGCGTAAGAAAGAAGATCCTGTTGATTATATCCAGGAAATTCAAGAGAAGTGGCGTATGGAAACTAGAGAACAATGGGACAAAACACCAGCAATATTCTATCATATACTAATACAAGGGCTCCCAGAAGCAGTTCAGAAACAACTGAAGAAGGTGGTGGGGATGGAAGCAAAAGCATGGCCAGAAATACAACTGACGATAGTACATCATTGTAGGACATGGCAAGAAAAGATGAAACAAAAGGAAGAGGATAGAAAAGCGGAAGAGGCTAAATTGGTACAGAAAAAACTTACTAAATACACGATGGAAGGTGCACTAATAACTACACCTGCAACAATGACCCAAAACCCCACACAAGTAGTGGCTGCCCAAGATCCCTCCCAAATACAATCATCACAGATTGTAACACAACAGCTTCCGCCACTCCAACCATACACGACTAACATGGGAGGAGGATACTCAACGCCAGGAGCTGGATATTGTAATTACAACAGGGGAAGGGGAGGAATGATGAGGGGGAGGGGATACGGATATAACACACAACAGCAAGGGGGAGGATTTAGAAATGTCTACCCCACCGGGCAACCAGTATACCAGGACAACTCAGGAAGCTTTCCATGGCAGAACAGGGAACCACCGGTGTGTTGGATTTGTGGATTAGTAGGGCACATGTCACGCACGTGTAGAGTGAGACCAGGCACACCATCATGGGGAGAACAGGGACAACAAGGGCCTACACAGGAACAGCAGGGCATCCAGCAACAGCAGGCATTGCAACAGGGAAATGGGCAGCAACAACTAGTAACACAACAACAGCCACAGACATATTCACTGCCACAACAACAGGTAGCGATAACACAACAACCCCAAGTACAGCAAGTACAGCAACCTGCCCAAATGCAAGACCATAACATAACCTCTACCAATACACAACTGCAGCAAACACAACTGGGAAGGGTGACGGTCCTGGGACACAACCCTTACACAGGAAGTGGTCAATCATTATACCCACAATAGGACAGCCCACAGACGGCCTTGGTGTGTCCCATCCTGTCGGTAACACCTAATAGTGCGGAGGAACCATGCATAGAGGTAACGATAGGTGACAAAAAATTATCATTCCTTGTTGACACCGGGGCGACCGGGTCTTGCATAAGGGAAGGTAAATTTAAGATGTCAGGTGAAGCCATGAACACCCAAGGATTCTCTGGGGATAGGGGGTTGGTTCCCTTTACTGATAACATTCCCTTATCAATAGGGGATTATGACATGTCAGTCCCGCTTTTATATTCTAGGGCCTCACCAGTAAACATACTGGGGAGAGACATAATGAGCAGGCTGAATATGACGATCTCCTTTACGGAGGACGGCATAATTTGCTCCACTCCAGGAATAAACATGCTCACTGCACGACAAATTATGCAAGCATACTGTGGACAGACAGTGATTAGGGCTGAGCCAGTAGATGGTGAACTGTTCCAGTACGGGACAGACATGGCATTTGCATGGATGCCAGGGATAGAAAGAAAGATCTGGAGGAGGCCAGCAGCCTATTTGTTTAGACCAGAAACACCAGCCAATGAACAAGAAGAAAAGGTGATTTCAGTGAACATAGAGAGCATTATAGCAACTGCTGATTACATCGCAGTACATGCCAAAGACAGAGAAGGAAGAGCATGGAGGGCAGTGATAGCCCTAGCAGAGGGATGTAGGCTCACCCAGGTGTCAGACGAGGACCTTTTATCACTTTCAGCGTGTGACCGGCCGTGAACTGTTGACTGTGAGACAATTGCTGATAAAATTTATCACATGGGAATTTAACTCGGGACAGAACCAATCTTCCCTAATTCGTGCTGCAATAACTTGCTTGCCTGTGTGGGCTGGGTGGTGGAGTTGGCTCAGGGCGGTGTTCAATAGTGCCAATGGCATTACCATCTTTCCAGTGTTACCCTGGTGCCATAGTGCGTCAGTTGGTGACATTGTACATCCTCTTTTTACCCATATTTCTTTTTCTGCCATTGGTGCAGCCGCTTGTAGCTCCATTATCTGTGTGGCTGGGAGATGGGTGTACCCCTCTCTTATCAACATCTCTTTAGCTATCCCCCTGCCTCTCCCTCTCTCTAACTCTGGGGGGTTCCATATCTCACCAAAATATGCAGCATACTTCGCATGTGTGTCTGCTGCTGCATTTCCTTTTGAGATATGATCTTCTCCATTAGTGTGTGCGGTACAGTTGACCAAAGCTAATTCTTGGGGGTCATTTATTACTTCAATTAGTTCAGCTAATAAGAGAGCATGTTGCACTGGGGTGCCGTCAGCTCTCCTAAACCCTCTTCTCCGCCATTTGGACAATCCTGAGTGGACAGTAGATGTGACATATGCGCTGTCAGAATATATAGTCACTCTTTTGTCAAAGCTTTCCTTCAATGCCAAGATCAGTGCAACCAATTCAGCTGCTTGAGCGGAGTAATGCTGTGGTAATTGTACGCATTTCACCGCCACACACACCGGTTCCTCTGTCATTTTTACCACTGCTGTTCCAGTTCTCCTTATCCCATCACTTTGGTCTATTGTTGATGACCCATCAATGAACAAGAGCTCTCCTCCATCTAGTGCGTCCTCTTCAACTTTTCTAGTACATGAGTACATTTCGGTAGTCTGTGTACAATCATGTGCATAGTCTCCTTCCTCAATTACTTCTGCTATAAACCTTGCAGGATTAACTGTGCTGCATCTAACAATTGATAATTCTGGTCTAGATAAGATGATCTCATAACCCGACGCCCTCTGCGTGGTTAGTGTGGACTTAGGCATGTTCAATATTGCAAATAGTGCATGTTCCACAAATAGCGTGGTTGGGCACCCCATTGTTATTGATGATGCTTTTTCTACCGCAAAGGCAGCTGCGGCGAGACCTTGTTCGCAAGGGAAATGTCCTAACATCACAGGAACCAAGTGGCCACTGTAAAACGCAACTGGTTTGTAACCCATGCTTGTTTTTTGAGCCAACACTGCTTTCATTACTGCTGAGTCGCAATGTGAAAATATAAAGAATTGTCGTTCATAATCTGGGGTGGCCAGTACCAGAGCAGTTGATATTGCATCGTTCAGTTCATCAAAGGCCTCTTTCATTTCCATTGTCCACCCCAATTTTTTCTCCCCTTTGTTAGCTTCTTTTAATGCCTCAAGTAGGGGTCCTATGTATGAACTGTAATCAAATACCCAGGCTCTACAGTAGTTGCACAGTCCCAGGAACTGCTGCAGTTCCCTCACTGTCAGGGGCAGCGGCGTTTTTTAAATGGCCTGTGTTCTTTGTGGTGCAATCTTTCTTCCGTATTGGGATATGAGCTGACCAATGTAAAGTACCTGTTCCTGACAGTACTGTAACTTTTCCTTGTCTACCTTGTAACCTTTTTCAGCCAATATTGTCAGCATCTTCAATGAGTCCTCTCTGCATCTTTTTTCGCTTGTGCTGCAAATTATTATGTCATCAACATACTGCAACACTGTGCTTTCCACTTCAATGTTACCCAAGTCCATCTGTATTACCCTGTTGAAAATTGAGGGTGACTCGCAGTATCCTTGTGGCAATCTGGTGTGTTTCCATTTTGTGTTTCTGTACGTGAAGCTCGTCAGATCTTGTGAGTCTGGGTGCAGGGGTATTGAGAAAAAGGCATTTTTGAGGTCTATCACTGTAAATCGTGATGCCTCTGCTGGAATGCCACACAATATTGTGGCCGGGTTTGCTGCTATGGGGTATTCTGCTTCCAATATGTTGATCAAGGGCCTGAGGTCCTGGATGAAGCACCAAGACCCCCCTTTAGCTTTGCGCACTGGGTATATAGCTGTGTTACATGGTGATTCTGATGGTACCAATATGCCATTATTTATAAGGGCCGTTATTGTTTCATATATGCCCTCATCTGCCTCTTTTGACAGTGGGTACTGCTTCACTCTGGGGAGTATTGCACCTTTTTTCAATTTTATTCTTACTCCCCCTATACTTTTTATGCACCCCATGTCATAGGGACTAGTAGTCCATAATGATGTTGGTACCTTTGCCATATCCTCCTCAAAGAAGGGAACTGGGGTGGATGTGGGTGCTTCAAGTGCCATTGCCATTTTCTGTGCCACTTGTTTGTATGTCACTCTTAGCCATATTTCTACACCACGGCCAGAGGGACCCTTCCTGCACATCCATATTGACTATGTTGACATGATCAACGTATGTCAAGGAAATAGGTATATGATTGTAGTAGTATGCCCATTCTCCAGGTGGATTGAAGCAGGACCCTGCTCACACCCAGATGCATTTAGAGCAGCTAAATTTCTAGTGAGGGAGGTTTTCCCCAGTTGGGGAGTGTGCGAGGTACTGCGTTCGGATAATGGCCCGCATTTCGCTAATGAAATGTTCCAGCACATCACATCCTTACTGAACATCAAGCATAAATTTGCATGTGCATATCACCCGCAGGCCAACGGTATATGCAACGCCTGAATGGCCTACTGAAGGAGGCAATTGCAAACATACAGCAAACTACAAAGAAGAGTTGGTTGTATTGCCTTCCGCTAGCTCTATTTGAGCTGAGGAATAGACCAGGCTCCGACCACCACCTCACTCCTCACGAGATGGTGACCGGACGTCAAATGCGCCTTCCTCTAACGCCAACATCAAGAGCATTAACAGATTATGAAAACACTGCAACTGTTCTTGGTGATGAGATGTACCAATATTTGTCTTCTTTGATTACTAGTGTAGTGTTTGTGTCTCAACAGCTCGAGCGCACGCGGGGCGGGTCTAAGAGTGATCAACCAGAAGACGCAGATAAGGAATTGGAAAAGGAAAAACTGTGCAAAATTGCTAAAGGTGACCACGTGCTACTCCGCAATTTCAACAGAAAGTGGAACAGCCCACGCTTCACTGGCCCCCACCTGGTAGAGGAGGTATCTACGAGAGCAGTAAAGTTGCAGGACAAACGTGCTTGGAATCACCTACACGATGTAAAGATCTGCAAACTCCAGACCCGCCCTAGCGTCACCGACAGGGCCATTGGAAGAACAGCAACAGCGTCACCCATGGAGGAAGAGACTTCTACCACAGCTGACGACCTAAGTGTCTCCATACCCTACCACCCTGCAGATTCCCCAGAGACAACTACTGACATAGAAAGGGGTAATTCCCGTACCGCCCACCCCATGGTCACACGATCAAAGAGTAAACAGACTTCCGCCAGTTGAGCCCCTAACCCTCTGCCCTTCAACTCCCTACCCACTGCAGTAATCACCCAACTGAAGGACATTGTTTTGCACATGTACACATGTAAACACTTGAATGTTCTCTTTTTTCTTTCTCGCACATGCAGGTACCGCATATTATTGTATTGCTAAAGAAAACAGATAACTAACAAAGTTCATTGCCCAGGAGTAGATGCTACCCCCAGACGATAACTACCCTGAAGAGCTATCACACCAATTTGTCTATCACATAAAAAGGCCAAAGTACCTGAAAAGAAGGAGGGTGCATGTCTACTACACAGCATTTCTCTTGGCCATAGAACAATCAATGCCCCATCTTCACTAACACTTGCCTGCCCTAAGAGATAGATCGCTTAGATTGGCGTGGGAACAGCTCTTCGCCTGGGCACTGAACGACTACTTGATAGGGAAAGCTTGAAAACAACAACTAACACTAATAACAAGCATATTGAGAATTTTCAGGCGGGCAACTTTAACGTCGCAAGAATAAGCTGCCGGACTGCAGCAAGGTAAGAGCAAAATGCCGGTGAGACTAGCATCTGTAATAAAGATGATAGGGATTTTGATGATCACCGGGTTTTTGGCTGCCTCTGTTTGGCAGAAAAGTTATGCTATCAATATTTTGACTGCACCCAAACCTAATATACCCCCACCCACGGCTGCAACAGGTGTTACGTCAGGTGGTACTAGCAAAATTCCACACAAGGGAAATAGAGTTAAACGCAGCACATACTCAGATAATAAAGGTATTGACAACTACATACAAGATTCAGCA
The DNA here is from genome assembly GCF_040938575.1 of Ambystoma mexicanum. Taxonomy (NCBI): domain Eukaryota; kingdom Metazoa; phylum Chordata; class Amphibia; order Caudata; family Ambystomatidae; genus Ambystoma; species Ambystoma mexicanum. Next base: position 338,839,026 of record NC_090934.1, on the reverse strand, counting down.
CACGTCTCGAACAACATGTGGTACCAACACATGACCCAAATAGGTAAGCAGACAACAGAAGACAGCTGCTACGTCTGCTCATTGATCCCATACGCCATGAGCGCTTCTCAAACTTTCGTTGCCACGGAAATAGATGAAAAGACAGCACGATGTATAGTATACTTGGCACTGTTCCTAACGAGAGGGAGATTTCAAGGGACGGTGGTGCACCTGGTATGGAAAACGCGAGACACATATCCATACGAAAACAACTTCCTCAAGACTTATTTGAGTTACCACAAGACCAGTTTGCATGCTGAAGCATTCAGATACATGACAAGTGGCCCTGAAAAAGGAGAAACAAAGAAAGTAACACTACAATACCTACCATGTGATTGGTACGCCACTGAAGTTCCTGGTAAACAAGGATGTTGGGAAAGACCACTGATAACAATAACAGGGAAGGTGTACCTGGACAACAAATGGGACACAGGAGTGGTTGGCAGCAACATGGTAACGAAAGAAAATATTACAACTATTGCTGAACACAATGACAGATGTTGGATGACTTGGATCAAGTACGTACCCATGCTAACGTGGATAGAGAAGGATGAAGACCCAATAACAATACTGCCGTTGTCTGCACCTAAAGTATGCTACCAACATAGAGGAGAAGTGGACGTGGGATACAACACCAACTGTGCAAGCGTGATGGAGTTACCTGAGGGGGGAGCAGGAACAGCAGTATTAATGGACCATTACTGGGCCTGCGGAGACAAGGCATACCACACACTGCCCCCTCTGTGGAATGGTGTTTGCACAATGGTACACGTTAATGTACCATCACTAGTGGTGCCCCAGAAACATGTGAACGTGGCGAAATTCCCTAAAATGGATGAAGGAAACAAGAGGAAGAAGAGATCTGTACAACCTCAGAAGGGGCCAGAGAACCAAAACAACAGCAACAACACTGTCCTGAATAGAAAGAAAAGACAAGGAGAACCTCTGACAGGAAATTACCTATGGGGAAAGTCGGAAACAGCACTCACTTCAATCCCACCAGAACACAGACTATTCAGCAGAGCAGCAATGTTCTTCTCCTCAATAATACATCCAGGACTACAAGCTTACGCAAACGCAAAATGGCTCCAGATAACTCGATGAGAACTAATGATGACAATTAATTCTACAGTAAATGGATTCAACGCAATAAAAGAGGAACTGCGAGCAGTGAGGATGGTAGCACTACAGAACAGATATGTATTGGACCTCCTCACAGCAATGGAAGGAGGAGTTTGCGCAAAGATAGGACAATCATGCTGCACATTCATTCCTGCTAACGATGCTGACAATGGTACACTGACAGAAGCAGTATCACAACTGGCCCAGATGCACTCCAAAATGATGGATGAAAGTAAAGGAGTGAAGAAGGATGACAGCTGGTTTTCACCATTATGCTCATGGATGCCATCTTGGCTGTCGGACGGACTGAAGATTATAGTTGGATGCATAATATTGGCTGGAGCTGCACTGATCATAATTAGATTTTGGAAGGCCCGGAAGGCACGCACCACAGATTAAATGATCGAAATGGTTGGTATGCACCCCTTGATGGCCAGCACACAGGCACAATAATAAAAGAGAGAGAAAAACTGTGCAAACAGATCATCACCAACCACCTGGACCCACCATCTGTGAAGCTCGAAAACCCAAGAAACCCAAGGAGCTACATAGGGAAATGGGTATACTGCACACCTGGAGGAACCTGTGTATATATGTATTGGTCATTTGAAGACCATGTCAACCACTATGGTCATTTGGGAGGAGTAACTAAAATATGGAGAGTGAGAGGAGATAAGGAAAAGGATATGTATGTGGTCGACAAGTCGACCAGAGGGGGGACTGAAGTGGGAGAATGGAACAAGAGGCTCCCACCAATCCCCTCACACCCATGGCCTAGAGGATCGCGGCCCAGACACCCGCCATGAGAGGAGTTTGCCCACCTACCAGATGACCAGATACCCTGGTACAGGAACATACGGATGTGCCCACCAGCCTGCCCTGCCCATGCCGACACCTGCTGCATGGATGAACTCGACTGAACCATTCAACAGTAAATGAACGCATCGTTAGAGATGCCATGACGACCTAGCCAACGGTCAGCACACCCGTGCAAACATGCACACTGGACTCTCCCACACCAATCCACACGAAGAACATATTCAGTGCTATGACGTAGGTGACGGACACACCCACTGACGTGCATCTTTATTATTTTTCACATAGGTTTTTCAAAATGCAGAAACGCAAGACGCACAATGAACTCATCTAAAATGCTTGCTCACGCTTCTTCTAAACCCATGCATTGCAATGAGAAGTAGAACGAAGACTTGATACTGGGGATAAAGCAATATCATACCATAACCTAAAGCGCTGTGCATCAAACGTCTCTACCTATGCACCAGGCCCAAGTAGGCCGCAAGCAAGAGCTTCCATGAACATTGAATGAGCAAGAGTACAGTTGCTGACCCTGCAGAATGAGCCCGGCGAGAGCAGACAGTCAAGGGCACAATGTTGCAAACTCGCATGCCGCAAGCCGACGCCAAGGTCACACCTGCAAATTAAGCCAGGCACACAGTGAAAAATGCAATATTAAATGTGCAGAATTCTGCCTCAACCACGGTCTCACCTCACGTGACCAAGCCGAACTTGACAGGGTGGCAGGCCCAGGAGGAGGGAGGCGCCTGGATCCCATGTTTCAAGACACAGGCAGATACAATTAAGCGACTCAATGGACATCTGCGGCGGTGGGAGTAGTCTGCCTTCCAGCATATGAACAAATCCTCACATTGTCTGCACATACCCATAGTGATACATTGTTGCAAATGACAAGTGAACCGCAAGCTGGGAACAGCGATGGTCCCAGACTGGGGGGCTCGCGAATGGACCAATCAGAACATGGGGCTCTTATCACTGATGCCATTAACATTAGCCAATCCTCAGGGGTCTTCATGTAACAATTTTCATGTATCAAATTGAAGGGACAACCCAAGTATACCACCTGACTGACCCTCAACCACTAACAACGCTCTCTATACGTATGCTATACTAACCCTACCACTCGAGGAACCAATCCAGAGTGGCGATAGGTTTTTTGCTAACTTTCCCAGGTGACGCAAGTAGCGCGTCATACTAAGGTAAAAAGGGCCTGCGAGCCCCACGATTGGAGAGAGAGTGTCAGGACGGACGCGTACGATCCTTGACCCATCCCTGCCGTTTTGTTTAATAAACAGCAGAATCACCTTGCTTCTTGCGTGTGCCTCATACTCATTTTTTGGGATACACGGGAGGAGTTGGGGCCTCCCTGCCCGGAGGTCCGCGGACGGCCCAGCCAACCCCGGGAGAATTTCCCCCGAGACAGGAGTCTTGCTCTGTCACCGCCGTCAGGTTGCTGCTGTATTCCGAGTCCTGGACACTCTCACACGATTCGTACACTTGGCATTCCCAGGTCTGAAGTTAGAATTGTGCATTGGGCTGAAATACACACAGCCGCTTCGTTGCACTGCTGTGGTAACAATCTGTGCGGGTTCACTACGTTTGGGACATCCTCAACTCTAACTTCTGCTGCCGCGGAATCTACACGATGCCGAGACGACCCCTGCTCGTATCTGAACCTGCCAGAACTGAAACTGACGTGTTGAAGCCTGGGTCTGCCTGCATCGGGGACCGGTGAGTAGCAACGCTAGGAGCCGGTCGCCCTCCTGCAGTAGCCTGTAGCTTTTCCTCGCTGTGTTAAACAGCACGCCTTTTTTGCACTCGCCCTCTGCTTCTGCCCACAAGTGGAGGCCGCGCTTGAGTAGCGGAGATCTGTTCACCCTCCTTTGTTCACCGCTCTGAGCTGCCTGATTTCCTTGAAGAGACTCCCCTTGGCCCATTGGCACCAGCGTGTGCAGGTACATTTGAGCACAAGGCTCCACTCTTCGTAGGGCTCGGACTTCCTTCTAGTTAGGTGGCCTCTGAAGGCAAACTGGGTCTAACGATTACTTGCACTGCCTGTTTTCCTCCCCATCTAGGTGTTCTGCATATTTCGTGCTTCTAACTCTTTAGACCCTTCAGTAATTGTATATATATTGTATCTGATTGTGATGTGTTGGTTTACTTTAGTTTTACCGTTATTCTTTACTATGGTCAATGTTACAAAGGCCTTGTAATAAATGTGTCTATATTTTTAATATAACACCTGCTTGGAGTAATTTGTGAGCGTCCTTGCTTTGTGTGCACATTGCGGGCTTTCAGTCACCCTCAGCCCTCTTGAGACCTAGGGCCTCATTACACGGACGGCGGTAAGGGTTTAACGGTACTGGTAAGGGCACCGGTACCGGTAAACCCTTACCGCCTTACCACAAGGTCCCTTTGCGGGTTGGTACTTTAACGCCTGCTGTTTAGCAGGCGTTAAAAACCAACCCACAAAGGGACCAGGGTGCTAATTACGGTACCGCAATTTGCGGCACCGTAATTAGCGCCTTCCCCATTCCCATAGAGCCCTATGGGGCAAAAATGGGAATGGGGAAGGGCAATGGGGGAAGGGGGAATTACCGCCCCGCCAACCTTGGAATAGGGCGGTAATTCCCCTTTCCTCCAAGGCGTTGCCGGTATTTTACCGGCATGGACCAAGGTGCTAATAGCACCTTGGTCCTCCGCCTACCGTGTAATGAGGCCCCTAGTCTTGACCGCCACCATCGCTACCCTGATTGGTCTGGCTTGTCCAGAGGTTAACCTGTTCCAAGAAACTAGGCTGGCCTTCTGAACCTCTGCCCCTCCAGGACAGAGTTCAGAAATCCATCTTAACAGATGTGAAGGGTATTCTTTTTTTGGTTCTTGTCTTCAGCAATGTGTTTTGTTCCTGTAATTGTAAAAGAAAGTTAGTGGGGATATGTTGCAATTGTGAAGTACTTTTAGTAAGCAAGGTTGTTATTTATGAAGGTAGGAGGAGTTGTTGGGGGAAAAAACAGTTAATGAAATTGCTGGACATTTATAGAAAATAGTTTTAGGAGCATTTTCATGAAAGTTACAAAATGCATTTGTGCATTTATAGTAGCGCTATGTGTGACTTTATGTAAAAGAGAAGAACAGTTGATGGAAAAATATGAGTACACCTTTAAATTGCAGTTGGTGTGTGGAAGTTTAATATGTTAGGAGTATATACATACATGCCAACATGATGCGGTCCACGCTGTAGGTGTTTATGTAGTTCTAGATTTTTTGTTTGCGTTCTGCTATTTGTAGTTCCACTTCACATTATAAAAATTGGAGTAGAAGTCCCATATTGTAGAGAATAAATCAGGACTGGATAAGCAACTAAAGATTGGAATGAATGATGTTGGGATGTATGCATTTACTGCCAACATATTAAACTGGCACACATTAACTTCCACTTAAAAATGGGCAACAAATCTATTTAATTTGCTTTTCCTTTCTTTTATGAAAATGTGACATAGTTCTGCTATAAAAGCACATATGCATTTTCTTTTACTTTTATCAAAATGCTTTTAAAAAGAAAATGTTTGAAACACACAGCATTTTATATCTTTCATTCAATATCAATGTCACAGTTTTGAATCTTGAAGTACAGTCCTATGTTTTCCTTTGTATTTTGGGACTTGTAGTTTGAGTTTTATAATCGGAGAACTGAAATTGGAAGTCACAGAATGCAAAGGAAAAAATGAAGTCTTGATAAGCTCCTACAGATTGGAATGGGTGATGTTTGGATGTATGCATGTGCTGTCATCATATTAAACTTGCACACTAAGCTTTACTTAAAAATGGTCTAAAAATCTATTCCATATGCTTTTCCTTTCTTCTAAGTAAAAGTGACAGACAGCACTGCTATAAATGCAGCTATGCATTTTTTTACTTTCATGAAATTGCTCTTAAAAAGAAACGTTTTTAAACGCAGAGCATTGTATTTATTTGCTGCTTCATGTGAGCAGGTGCTGAATGCTGCAATGCAATGCATTTGATATGGTGGTTACAAAAGAGAATATACTTATTGAGAAGCTTGTTAAAGGGTAAGTAGCATGAACATTCTATATATATATATATATATATATATATTACATGGACGCGGTAGCGTCCATGTAGTTATGGTTAAGTTGGTGTTTACATAGGAAGAGCATTTTTTGGGTGGTTTATAACTTCGCTCCCTCTAGATGAATCCTCACCGAACTTTGCAAATAATGTATATGGCCCACTCTGAATTGTTTTGCAAAGTTTGGAGAGGTTTGGTCCAGGGGGGGCAAAGTTATAGGGGGGGGTCCCAAAACTTTTGTTTTTTTCCCATAGACATAATGGGAAAAAACTTTGCGCATGCCTACAGCTCAAACCGCTGGACGGATTTACACCGTATTTGCAGCAGGAGCGGGGGCTTAGTCCCGAAAGCGTGCTTTTGCAAATTTGGTGTAAATCCGTCCAGTAGTTTTTTTTTTAAAATGACCAAAATGTAAGGCAAAAAAATTAGTGATTTCTCCGTTCGCTCCGTGGACAGTGCCCTGATTGGCCGAGTGGCTTGCGTGATGTCCGCGGACATGCGACGTGTTCGCTGATTGGACGGCGTGGTGCGTGAAGCGTGTCAGATTTTCTGTGGCGCCCGCCATCTTGCATTCGCGGACGACCACAGACAGCTAGTGAAACTTGGATTAAAAATTGTATTTAGTGGAGTGTGTTAGTGTGTAAGAGTGTTTGGGGAGGGTGTGGGAGTATGAGATAGGTTCAATGTTCTTTTTTTTATGTGCTAGACACTTTTGTTGTGTTCGATTTTTCTGCGGACAACACGGCTGTTCTGAAATGTTCGTAAATAAACAGAATGGATTCGGTGTCAAGTTGAAAGTATTCTAAGAAGACTCATGGGGTCCTGGAATGTTTGCAGGGGGTGTCCTGAAGACGTTGTCTGTATTGTTCGTTGTCAAGCTGAAAGTGTTCTAAGAACACTCGCGGTGTCCTGAAATGTTCGTACATAAAGAAAATCGGGGTGTTCTGAGGACATTGTCCGTATTGTTCGCTGGCAAGTTGAATGTGTTCTAAGAACACTCGCGGTGTCCTGAAATGTTCGAAAATAAACAAAATGGGGGTGTTCTGAGGACGTTCTCCGTATTGTGTGCCTGGTTAGCTGTATCCAATGAGGGAATGGCACAGAGAATGAAGTGGAAATGGTAGAAGGGCTGTCTAAGAGTTATCTGGTCTGATAACAGGGCGTGCTACATCCGAGGTTTTCCAGCAAATCCAGCATGGAAATAAGACTGTAGGGATCAGCCTATCAGATGTTGAGGTTGTGGATTTGTGTTCATAGAGACTGTGTGTAGTGAAGATGGCAGAAGTGGAGAAAGTCAGGGTGTTGGTGCTCGGAGATATGTTTGTGCATGGTTTACAACAGTATGCTCAATGCAGGCATGTTGCAAAGAATTTTGATGTTAAAGGAGTGGAGGTGGTGTGGAGCACTGTGCCTAATTGCAATTTACAGGGAATTGTGCAAGTTTGTGAAGATATGGGCAGGATCAACAGTCCCCATGTGGTAGTTTTGCACTATGGTGCTTTCCATTTGGGCTATATCAGTGCCCCTACTTTGTTGGCAGATTTGGAACACTTGGTTCAAGCAGTAATGAACATCCTTCCAAATGCTAAAGTATTTTTATCTGGATTAGTACCTAGGGCAATATGGGACAATAGTTCCGTTTTTTGTCCTCAGCAAAACAATGCTAGGTGTGTAATCAACTGAGGCATGTGTGCCTTCATGCTTAGAGCTGGTATGTTCTTCTGTAATAATGAGAATATTGATTCCAGCAATGCTGTTTATTTTAAAGAAGATGGCCTTTCCTTATCTTTTATGGGAAATGCCATTCTGTTTTGGAATGTAAGGGTTGCTTTGGAGAAGGTTATGTGAAGATTTTAGGAGTAAAGTAAGAAAAATACAAAAAAATACAAAAAAACTGTTGTCTGTCAATAATCTGCAAAAACCCCCCAAAAAACATCTCTTTTCAGAGCCAACCTCAAAGGGGAAATGGGGCACACTATTTAAATTTACATTCACCACGCTCAGATTTTCGATATGTCTGCGGACATGGCGGTAGTCCGCAGACATCGAAATCACTAGCTAGTGGTTCAGTATGTTCTATGTTACATGTATATAAAGTCAGGGATATTATGGTTAAGTTGTGCTACTAAAAACATATTAAATTCAGTAAAAAAACTTTGTTAAAGGGACGTTATGGTTAAGTTGCGCTACTAAAAACCTATGAAATTCAGTGAAAAAACTTTGTTAAAAGGGACGTTATGGTTAAGTTGCGCTATTAAAAACCTATCAAATTCAGTAAAAAAACCTTGTTAAAGGGACGTTATGGTTCAAAGTAAAACCGAAAAACCCCTGAAATTCGGCAGTTATGGTAAGATAAGCAACCATAACTTGTGCCACCGTGCACTGCTAACACTAACACCCAGGACATCAAAGATGACATCACAAATCTCATTGATGACATAACTGATGACATCACATGTGCATTTACTTTTCATGAAAACTCTGTAGGAGGGATTCTTAGAATGTTGACCAAAAAGTGTGAAGGATCATTTCTATAAATGTCATGATCTAATTAGTGCATTAAGCAATGCATTGATATAAATAGCATTCTATCATGAAGTTCTATCCAGTATACTAAGCAACTCATGCAGAAACTTAGGCAGTGTGTGCAGTATACATGATGAAGGTGCAATATTCATAATCTAATATGTAATAAGTAGCTAATAAAACCCACTTACTACATAAATACACTTAATACAGACAAAACACAAGAGACAACAACACATACAAATATGAGTATATACAGGGACAGAGAAGTAAGCAAATAAGCAGAAGTAGTAGCAGAAAGAGTTAATAACCTAACTGATTATCTTTATGCAGGGAAATGATTGCTCTGTTTCAAAGGTGCTACTTACTGTATGTATGTGTATCAAATGATGTCAGTGAACCCTAAGGAAAGGAGTGTGAGTACAATGTATACAAATATGAGCATATACAGGGAAGGTATAGTAATAAAAATAAAACTATGAGAAAGTGCTGATAACTCTAATGATTATCTTCATGCACAGAAAGGATTGCTCTCTTTCAAGCTTGTGTCTTCCGCTATATATATGTTTCATATGATATGACTTGACCCTAAGTCTACAAATATAGTACCTTTTCAATTTTTACTTCCTGACTGTTACTGAAGAAAACTATGTGGCTTAGATATGTCAGTAAAGGAAAAAAAGGGAGAGCCAGCCATGTGATGTCATCAGTGATGTCATCAATGACATTTGTGATGTCATCTTTAATGTCCTGGGTGTTAGTGTTAGCAGTGCACAGTTGCGTGAGTTATGGTTGCTTATCTTACCATAACTGCCGAATTTCACGGGTTTTTCGGTTTTACTTTGAACCATAACGTCCCTTTAACAAAGTGTTTTTACTGAATTTGATAGGTTTTTAGTAGCGCAACTTAACCATAACGTTCCTTTTAACAACATTTTTTCACTGAATTTCATAGGTTTATATATATATATGTATATATATATATATATATATATATATATATATATATATATATATATGATATATTTGTTAAATAGTTGAAGTAAATCCTTTTATTAAATAGAAACATACCTGTGCTATGTCATGTTAGAAGCAGACCGTGGTGAATCTTTGACAGTTTTAGGGTAGTTTATGATGCAGATGCTTTTGATTAAAAGGAGATATCTGTTCTCAGATTGCAAGTGTACATCTGAAGTGTTGAACTGAGATTACAGGTTAGGTGTAGAGATTTTGGCTGTGATTGGTGGATGGATGTGTGACTCTTTGAAAGCAGCCAATGAGGGAGTGGTGATAAAATGGAAGTGGAAAGGGTAAAAGGGCTGTCCCTGTGTTATGAGGTCTGCAGACACGTCGGTAGTCTTGCGACGGCATATGCCACATCCAGGTCTTCTGAGGATGCCTGGCCTGGAAAGGAGACTGTGGGGATCAGTCATTTAGGTTTGCTGGGTGTGGTGCACAGGAAGAGAGGGTAGTCAGAGTTTTGTCTGCAGGAGTTGTGAGAGCACTGAAAATGGCTATGGTGATGTGTTTGAGAAGGCAGAGTGTGTGGATTTTGGGGGACTCTTCAATTCAGACATTGAAGGTGTGTGCCGAAAATCATGGCATTTTTAGAAGCATTCAATTGGCAGAAGAGGAAGATTTGTGGCATGTAATTTGTTGCTTAAACTGAGAAAGGTTGTTTTCATTTTGTGAGATTATGGCTCACTTTAAATGTCCAGCCATTGTAATTGTGCATTTTGGAGGGGACAGTTTGGGGAGTGTGACTCCAGTGTATTTGCAGGTTTCCCTGAAGGATTTCTTTAAAAGCCTAATGCAACTGTTTCCTGCTGCAAAGATTATTTTTTTTCTGAAATAAATCAGAGGCAGGCATGGAGATATCCAATTAACCTTTTCAGTCCACAAATGGAAGAATCAAGGCCGCTTGTCAATGAGGCAGTATATGCTTTTTTATATGCTGCAGGAATGTCATCTTTTCAGAATGACAATATAAGGTCTGCTGGTGTGAATTATTTCTGTAAAGATGGAGTTCATTTCACATGTGGGAAATGCAATTTTCCTTTACAATGTTAGGAATGCATTGAACAAAATCTGGTAAGAAAATTGTATGGGTAGATGTAGAGTGTGCAGTACTACTGTAAATAAATGCAAAAAAGGGGAAAAAAGCTGTTTGTTAACACACCTTCAAAAAAGGTTCTTTTCAGAGCCACCACTAACGAACAAATAACTGAAATTGAGTTTACCCTCTGACAGACCCCTTTGATTGGCCACAACATCCACAGACACTGCGGTAGTGTGCGGATGGGATTTGCCACATCCGGGTCTTTTAAGGATGCGTGGCATGGAAAGGGGACTGCAGAGACCATGGACAGTCGTGGGTGTCCACAGACATCCGGGGAATCAGCCAATCAGGTTACCTGAATGTGGTGTACAGGAAGAGAGTGTAGTAGGAGTTGTGAGAGCACTGACAATGGCTATGTGTTTGAGAAAGCAGATTGTGTGTATTTTGGGGGACTCTTGGGTCAATTGGTTGAAGGTCTATGCAGAAAAATGTGGATTGCTGGAAAACCTTGGAATCTATGAATTTGAAGTGTCATGGTATGGAGTACAAGTGATGATAGGGGTGGACCTGCTCCCATTTTGTGCAAATATGGTTCAATTGAAACATCTGCACATTATCATTTTTAATTGTGGAAGAAAACGTTTGGGTTATGTGACTGGAATTTCTTTGCAGTTTGCAATGAAAGAGACTTTGGGAAAGATGAAGGAAATAAAACATTGACAAATGTGGATAAGTTTGCATTTATTTGATCTGCAAATGGAAAAAAGTGAGGTGCAACATCAATAAAGCTCTGTGTGCTTTTCTGCAAGATATTGGCATGACATATTTTAATAATGAGAACATTAAATGTGATATTGCCAACATTTAACTGATGATGGCAATCAGATTTTTCTGGAAAATATTCAAAATGCTGTGCAGCAGTTTTTTTTTTAAAGTGAGCAGAAATAAATAAATTCGGTCAATGGTTTCTTAGTTCAGTTTATAAAACCAAAAATAAAAAGATATATAGAAAACCCAAAAACACTAAAAAAGGTTCTATTAAGAGCCACCATTTTTTAATACAAAACAATTAAAATGATTTCAATTCCGCTGCCCCATGCCAGGAATTTATTAGATGTCTGCGGACTACTATGCAGACTGCAAAGGTGCCTGTGACTTTTTTTTTCTATTTTTTAACTGTGAAAGGTGGCTCCTAAAAGAAACTTTGTTTGGGCCTCATTAGGACCCAGGCGGTAAGGGGTTTACGGCGGCGTAAACAGCGCCGACCCTTATCGCCTGATTCCGAGGTCCCTTAGCGCCATGGAGGTTTTAACACCTGCTTTTAGCAGGTGTTAAAATCCATGGCGCTAAGGGACCTTGTTGTTAATTACGCCACCGTAATTTACGGTGGCGTAATTAACGCCTTCCCCACTCCCATTATGCCCTATGGGGCAAAAATGGGAATGGGGAAGGGTAAATGGGTTAATGGGGACTTACCGCCCCACTCACCTCGGGATGGGGCGGTAAGTCCGCCAACCACCATGGCGTAAACGTAGTTTACGCCATGGTGGTAAAGGTACGACCCAGGCGGTAACTTACCGCCTGGGTCGTAATGAGGCCCTTTGTGTTTTTTTGGTTTTGTAATTTTCTTGCCTTTTTGCAACGTAGGAGAGGAAATGGAGGATACAGGTACCAACCACATAGACGAAGGAACAGGTGGACAGAGGAAGATGTTGGGCTGGCCTTTAATTTAAGATCAAGGGACAGTGGTTCTCATGTTCCGTGACCGCTGCTGTGAAAGCATTCCGAAACTGCTCCCCCCTACAGATCGGTGCTTTACAGTACAAACATAGCAGTGTGACCCTCGAAAGGTAAGCGTCAACAGCGTTCTGTATGGCCTGTGAAGCCAACTCTGGGATACTCTGCCCCAAAGAAGTATCTGTTGTGGTAACAGGAGCAGTTGAAGATGCTGGGGTGGAGGATGTCAACCTACTCTTACCTGAGTAGGTATCGCCTTCCTCAGAGAAGTCAGGTGGCTATATTTGGTGTTGCCCCTCATGGAAGTTGTCCTGTCGGAATAAAAGACAGGTATCCCACAACTGGGTACAACTTTGCACTCAGTACATTGAACATTGCTTGCACAAGTCTTCTGGACATTGACAATGGTCGTAAAAAATTGCCACATCCAGGACTCATTCTTCCTCTTGATCCTCATCTGTATCTTTGCGCATGTTCCCCTGTCCAGGCCCTCCAGGTGGTGATGGTGGGGGTGGTTAGGAAGCAGAGATGGCCAGAGCAGATGCCATTGATGCAGTATTGCAAGTTATAGCCAAAGCAGGCGCTGGAAGAAGTTCTGTCCTGGATAGCCAGATTGAGAATGAGGAACCTTATTGGTGGCTCGCTACTGAGGAACCATCTGCCCGCCAGTCGTGCTGTCCGCGGACAAGCAAGTCTTAAATAGGCATTGAAAAGTTCTAAAAAGTTCCTAAATCAATCAAGAATTGGTCTGGGAGCTGTGCAAGGGTAAGTTTTCAGCTTGAAACACTGTAGATTGGTGGAAAATCCAGTTTTAAACTGTCCATGGTTGCAGGCACATGATGATCTCCGGGGACGTCCGCGGCCATGGTGGCTGTCTGTGGACACCCATTGAGTGGGAATCGCAGGGCGCATGCACTGGGTGTACATAGAACAGGCACAGTGTCCACAGACTAATTAAAAGTGCATAGTGCGAAACTGGACATGTCCAGACACCGCGCATGGCCGAGAGTAACTCCATTTTGAGTGCGGACACCCCAGACAGTCGTACTGTCTACAGACTCTTAATGGGGATTTAAAAAACAAAACAATATCACAAAATGATATACAACCTATTTATAGTTTGAAAAAATACATTTATTCATGAAAGTGATGGGGTAGCGAAATGGGAAACATAAATAGGAGAATTAGGAATTTTAGTGCAATAATGATGAGGGGAGGAAGGGAGTGAGGTTGGGAATGGGGCTTCTGTTTGGGATTCTTGGGATTGTGTACAATTAAACTGGGGTGTGGTTTCTTCATGAAAACCATATACTGTAAGAAAAACAGAAATTATTATTTTAGTAAGGTGTGTACAAATGACATTATTTATTTACATTAAAATATGTATTGTGTACCATTAGATATGTTATTGTCACTCATTTCTTCTTTTTGGATTTTCACCTCTAACCACTCAAGTGTGTTTGCCATTTCTGTGAGAAAAAAAGTGCTTCTGTCTTACAACACAGGTTTACACAATGAAAGCTAATATTAGAGAAATGCATACATTGCACTTACTATTTAGTGAGGATGTGTTCTCAAATAAGCACATGGTGTTTGCCAATCTGTATTCAGAGCTGTATTGAAAAGATTATATGAAGTGTACAGTTATGGTTTTGATTGGTGCATTCCATTGTAATGTGTGCTAAATGAAAAAATAATTTGTATGTTTTGAAGTGTTTGTACTAAAAGGTATATTTGCATGTCGTAAACATTATTAATTATTTTATTTACATGTGTTTGTTGGTTGATGGGTACAATTTTTTTGGTCTCCCCTATGCTTCTGGGCTTTGTGAATGAGTCCGATGTCCGTGAACTACCGCACTGTCTGTGTATTCCATAGCTGCCACATTGGGGCGAGTGTATTATAAGGAACTTGTTGCAGATTAAGGGTGCACTAGTAAAAACCTACAAAATCTGCTGAAAAAACTCTATTAAAGGGAAGTTATGGTTAAGTTGCACTAACAAAAACCTATGAAATTCAGTGACAAATCTTTGTTGAAGGGACATTATGATTACAAGTAAAACTGAAAAACCCTTGCAATTCGCCACTTATCGTATGCTAAGCTACCGTAACTGGTGCCACCTCTGTGCACTGCTAAAACTAACACCTGGGACATCAACGGTGACATCACAAATGTCATTGATGACATCACCGATGACATCACATACCTAGGCCACTTGTTTTTGTTCGATGACATATCTAGTCCTGGTATTTTTGTTCACTGGCAGTCAGAATATGAAAATTCAAAAGGTGCTAAATATCTAGATGTTAACCTTGTCATATGTTTTTAAAGTCCTGTCCTTAGGGTTTGGTCTCAGCTCATGGTGCTCATACATGAGGCAATAAGCAGGCCTCCAACAAACAATTCATTTGTATACATGAAGATGAACTTTAATGTTATTGACATTTTCCAGTGATGTTTCTTTCTTCCTTACTTCTGTTTCCCTGTATGTGTCTCTAATCTGTGTGCATTGTGGATCATCATGTGTATTGTTTGTACTAACACAGATGTGTAGTAAGTCTTAAATTGTTAGCTATTAATTCCATATTTGACATTACTCAAAACTCTGATAAGGTAGCATTTATTATTTTACTATCCAAAATTACCAGATTAAAATTATTGTACTTCTATGGTGCATGCTGTAGCCATTGCTTATGTACATGTATGATTAGGTTCCTATATTTGACTACAACACCCTAATATAATGTTTTGTTTAGATGAATACATTCTTTAATACATTAAGTAGTTCATAATAGGTCTCCCGATCATCCCTGACAACATTATAAACACAAACCCTTGTGGGGACTTTTCATCAAAATGTATTTCATATATGATGTTATCAGTGATGTCATCAATGACATTTGTGATGTCTTCTTTGATTTCCTGGGTCTTATTCTTGGCAGTGCACAGAGGTGGTGTGAGTTATGGTTGCTTAGCGTGCCATAACTGGAGAATTTCAAGGGTTTTTTAGTTTCACTTCTAACCATAATGACCCTTTAAGTTTTTTCACTGAATTTCATAGGTTTTTGTTAGTGTAACCTAACCCTAAATTCCCTTTAATAACGTTTTTTCAGTGAATTTCATGTTTCTTTAGTGCATCTTAACCATAACGTCCCTTTAACAAGTTTTTTTCAGTAAATATATACAGATATATATACATTACAGGGCCTATATATACATTACAGGGCCTGCGGTATATGTTATTTGATGGCTGAAAGAGGGCATAGAAAGGGAAGGGGAAAGGAATGAAGGTTAAAATAGGGGAAAATATAATCTGCAGGTGCTGTTGAATCCACAGATAATTTCAGTCTACGCAGACATCAATTCAATGACTGTGGGTTAAGGGTGAGTTGTGTTATTTGCAGGTGTATTGTATGTATGTGTTATATGGTATATGACTCTAATCCAAAGCACTTCACATAAAACAATAAGAATACAATAGAAGCAATAAGTACAAGTCATGAGTCAAAACAAAGAGAACAGTAAAATGAACGATTTGCTGAGATCATTACTTTAAGAACCTGGGTAGGGGAAAGCAGAGAGGAAGTAGTAAAGAACAGTCAGGAGGGAGGATGAAGTAGGTGATTTTTTAAGGAAGAGTATGAAGAGATAGAGCGGATAGGGAGAGGTAAAGAGTTCCAATGAAGAGGGGTGAGGAGCTGGAAAGAATGGAAGCGGGAAGGGGCACAAGGAGGGGGTGGGACAGTAAGTAGGAAGTGGTCAGCTGAATAGAGGGGGTGAGAGGGAGAGTAGAAATTATATCGTGGGGGTTGTTATCAGTGGCTACAATCATTACAGGAATATGTGTATAGTAATTTTAAGTACTGTAGGGGGAGTAGAAAGTATGTAGTGTTTATGATTGTAGTATAGTGGATATTGCTTATGGAATATGTGCTTGTTTACAGTTGGTTTGGTTACTTAGTTGTATAAAGTATTAAATCTGGAGTATCTGGTTCGTTTTCTGTGAAAAAAACAGTATCATGTGTTAGGCAGGATAGTGAAAGGTTTAATAGCATATACATTTACTTTTTCTGACCCTCATACACAGTACATTTGATGCACTATGGTTGGTAAAACATTAATGTGTGCTATAGTGTTGATGTATTGACATGAATTAATCGTTGGGTCCATAGTGGATAAAAACACACTACAATTATGTCAGTGTGTGATAGTATGTTTGTTTGAGCTTTGAAGAGAGGATACGGGAGATAGCCGAAATGTGGAATATAAAGCAGAATCTGGAACAAAATAGAGAACACAACCGAAATAGGGAATGGATGAGGGATAATGAGAGAGGAGAAAATAGGAAGTGGGAGACAGGTGGACATCAGAGGGCCGAGGGACATGATCCAATGCTATCTAGCGCCTGGCCAGATGATCAAAGTGATTGAAGGGAGCCGAAATTTACTGATGACCCCAGTGTCATACTAAACTTTGTGCTCACAATAGGAGGGCCTCCTTGCTTAAATAGAGGACGGATTCTGTCACTGTTTAATGAGATCCCCCGGCTCTCTTTAATCACTTCTAACAACATTAAGCTTATTGATTATATTCACCCAACAAGATTTGACTGTGTCAGGATTGTATTCTACTCCAGGGATACATATGATCTTGCCCTGACGGAAGGATTGGCTTTGCAACGTTTTGGGTATGATATAGTGAACTTTAGCCTAGGCGCACAGAAACAACTGAGGGGTGAGAGGGGAGTGCTCCCCAGAGAGATGCAGATGAGAAATGACAGAGAAGGAGCAAGACCCAAGAACGCTGAGATTCACCCAGATGAGGTGGCGGAGCTGAGATGTTTGGCATCAACCTTGAGGGAATCCATATCCAAGATCCAAGACTTGAAAGGCTTAACCTAGATTAGGGTGATACTTACTCTTGCATCGTGGAATTCGAGGGGATCACATGCTCTATTGCATTCTTCTAATATATGTACGGAACTCTTGTCTTATTCGTTCCTATGTATTCAAGAAACCTGGGCAGAAAACGCAATTGTTTTGGATGGTTTTACCATTTTTCAGGAACCTGCAATTAAGAAATCAATGGGGAGACCATCGGGTGGGCTATTAATCGCGATTAAGAATAATATAGTCTTTACAACCCAAAAGGAGTTCCATATAAATAGAGGGTGTCTAGCAGTACTAGTGAAAATAGATTGTAGGAGATCCCCAACGATCCTATTAATTATAAACATTTACTGGCAACCTGAATGTGACTTAAAGGCAAACATAGATGCAATTGATTCTGTAATACATGAGTGCCAGGCTATGAACAGGGATCTACATATGATCGTGGCCGGGGATTTCAATGCTGAAATATGCCTAGATGAAGGAATAAATGATTGCAGGTTTGGTCGACTGATTGGAGAAAGAATCGACCAACGGAAATGTCACCAGGGGGACATATGGGCCCTCTTCCTCGGTGGTTGGGGTTTGCAGGGGGCGAATGAACTGCTGGATGACTCCGCGGACAATTTTACATGGTCTAATGGAAGATGGTCATCTACCATAGATTATATTTTTGTCTGCACGCATACATTTGACCTTGTTCAAGATTTCGGCCTGTTAGATACGAAGGAAAGCGATCATAGATTGCTTAAAATGTCTCTTGTGGTAGATATGGACAGGAGAGAGGTAGAAAAATGGGCAACTCAGGCCACAGTGAATGTCCAATCGAACAGGATTGCTTGGCATATTAATAACATTGAGAAGGTTAACATACTTTTCCAGGCTGACTTTGATAATAATGTTTTTGCCGAGAAAAAAAAGATGTACTGTCAGGTCTCCTTTGAGAATTATGTTGAATCGGTAATCCGAGGAAAGGCCGGAATAAAGGAAAAGGCCAAAAGTGACAAAAGACACAGACATATCTACTCTGTGGAAGTGAAATCCCTCAAACAGAGTAGAAATAGCGAAATTCGAGTGTTCCGCAGATGCCATCCATTACCCTATACAGTTGCGGAAGCACGTGATTTCCATGCAATAAAAAATATATGGAAAAATAAGTTAAGATTTTTGCGGGCAAAGCTCTCTCAGGGAGACGCGGAATCTATGTTGAGTGCGGTGTGCAATGTAAATACATGCAGATTTTGGTCCTTGATCAAAAATGATGAGCAGGAACAAATAAAGTCCCAAACCTCTTGTATAAATTCAAATATATGGGAAGGGCATTTTTCGAGTATTTATTGCCCCCCCAGTGTGGCATGGGTTGTTCCGTCAGAGATCGAAAATGCTTCATGGAATATTTCGTTTAGTGTAAAAAAATTGAAGATATCATTGTAAAGAGTTCACCCTCTAGGGCATCTAGACCGAATTTGCTCTGCAATCGGGTCCTGAAGGAGAAACCAAATTTATGGGCCAAAATACTATTTCTTTTATACAAAGACATTGTTAAGATCCACCTTCTTCCAAACAGCTGGAGAATGTCCTATATTATACCGATTTATAAGAAAGGGGACAGGGCCCTACCCACTAGCTATAGACCTATTGCCCTGTTGGATGTGGACTCTAAAATCTTTGCCAGCCTCGTTCTAGAGCATATTAGGTGCTGGATGGACCAACATAAAATTCTATCGTCCATGCAGTTTGGTTTTAGAAAAAATGTGGGTACCGATGCGGGTGGCCTGTTAATCAATGTTATGCAAAAGGCAGCCTGGACCCCTGGAAATCTCCCCATATATTTAGCATCAATTGATCTTACATCCGTCTTTGATCTAGTGGACAGAACAATTTTGTGGAGCAAACTAGCTAATCTGGGGATGCCTGCCCCGCTTCTTTCAATTGTATATTTCATGCACCAAAACTCCAAAGTAAAGGTTCGAATGAGCATGGAGGGAAATCTGTCTCAGGAAATCAAAGTAACTAATGGTCTGCGACAAGGATGCATATACGCCCCGACATTATTCAATCTATATTTTTCTAATTTAGGAGCGTGCTTCAGTAAACTGGTTACAAACCCACCTAAAGTGGAGGGCATCAAGGTTAAGTGGACCGCTTATGCTGACGATGTAACTGTGTATGATCATACACCTATTGGTCTGCAACGTTTGCTAACTGCCTTTAAAGAATACATCCTCATAAACGCCCTTAAAATTGACTACTCTAAAACAGTGATATTATGTTTGACGCACAAGAAAAATCAAAAAATAACTGCATTGTTTCTTAATCACGTGAAATTACCAACAAAGTCAGCAATTAGATATTTGGGCTATCCAGTGTTTGGAAACAAGAACAAGGTCAACTTCCGGGCTATACTGGAACCAAAATTTGCCCTATGAAAGCACAATTATGTAAAATCGACTCAAAGTATGGAAAATTCTCTCTATTGCCATGTGTTCGTTTGTACAAAAATAGACTAGTGCCTCAATTCTGCTCTGGCCTGGAACTCGCACCTCGATGGTGCAGAAAGGAGGTGTCGATGTATGAATCCAAAATCCTGAAATCCATGGTTAAGTGTTTGCCGAAGTGTGTACCAGTGGCGGTAATAAGATATGAGTTTGGTTTACATTCAATTAGAAGTACCATTGAATGGCGTAGAATGGCACTAGTCAGGAAACTGTTAACCTGCAAAGACACCACCCTTTATGACATCATGGGTAGGGGTTTCAGGAGCAGCACTCCTATTTCTAAGTACCTCAGGGACATGTTGGAAGAGGCAAATGAGGTGCTGGACAATCTGGGGGTCCCTAGAGATATGCTTATCGCAAACCCCATGAAAGTAAAAAAATTACTCCTTCATGCTGACTGGAACTTAACTGTTCAAGAAGTCAAAATGTCTAAATTATATAATTACATTGCTTCTGATTGTAAAAAGATGGGGGAATTGGAACCATATCTATCTAAATTTCCTGATAAAAAGTGGAGGCAGGAATATATGCGATTCCGATTTAATGTCTTGAGTACGGGACAAATTGCTGATATTAGAAGTAGACAGAGGGCCTCATTACGAGTCCGGCGGTAACCGCGGCGGTAAAACCGCCTGGTTACCGCCGGACTCGTATTACCATTCCGCCTCCGTGATTCCCGGAATTACCGGGGCATTACAACCCCGGTTTTCCGGGAATCACGGAGGCGCAATGGTATAAATCCCCATTCCCATTGAGTCCTATAGGACTCAATGGGAATCGGGATCATGGAAACACCGGCAGCATCTCGTAATGCTGTCGGTGTTTCCTCGTCCGCCTGCATGCGGGAGGTGTTAAACCCGCCAGGTCAGACCTGGCAGGAACATCACCTCCCGCCTGCAGGGGTCGGGATCAGGCGGTCCGGAAACAACGGTGGCGGCGGGTTTACCGCCACCATTATTTCCGGACCGCCAGGGTCGTAATGAGGCCCAGAGTGTCGGATCCTCCATCTGTAAACACTGTAAACAGGGGGAGAATATAGAGACTTTGCAGCACTTACTGACTGAGTGTGAAAGTTTGAGGAGTGAACGCATCAGTCACTTGAGTAAATATGTGCCAAACACCGAGTGCGTGGATCTGGATTTGCTATGGTTAGACATGTTGCATGGTAATCGTGTTAAGCTTCAGATCGCTGTTGTCAGGTTTTTGAGGCAGTATTGTTGTCTTTAACTTATGTGAAAGAAGTAGATGATGAGTGAGTATCAAGTCCCTTTATGAATATAGAGAGTAATTTTTGTTTTTGGTCGAGGATGAGTTAGTTTTTTAGGTATATGAATTCTTTTAAATGAATTTCTTTTAAATTGTATACTGATGTTTTGTTATTTAGCAAAAAAATGAATTGAAATTGCATGTGGTAAATGTGAACTCATGTGTCTGTATATTAACTTGTGAAATATAACGTGATATATGTTTTTAAAAAAAATACCTTTTGTAAAAGTTACTATGTAACTATAAACAAATAAAAAAAAAAAGGTATGTTTGTTTGAAGTGTGTTGTTATTAAGGGAATGTTCAAATTCCTAATGCAGAACAAGTTTTAGTTGTAGGAGAAATTGGTACAGTTGTTGGCTTCCAAATACATCCACATTACAACAACATTCAAAATGTCAAAATCCACTGTGACCAACTTGCAGAAGTTAAAATAATCGGCAGCATGTGTCATTCTTTTCAAAGTCATGTACATATGTAGGGAACACTTTTCTCTATCTCTTGCATATGCTGTCACTATTCACAAATTGCAAGGTCTAACCCTAGATAATGCATTGACTGACATTGGCAGCACAGACTTTAAGGAAAGTATGAGTTATGTAGCACTTTCATGTCTGCGTAAACTCAATGGTCTATTGCTAGTTCACTTTGATGGAAATAAAGTCAACACTGACATTCCATGCATCCTAGAATACAACAGGCTACATGCACCATATACCCCCATCTAGATATGTACCCTGTACCTCAAAAACATTTTTCCAAAAGAAAACAAATACAAACAGAATATACAACAGATCCCCCAACAACACCACTAAAGAAACAACCAACTCCTTCGCCATCAAATAGTACAATCACAAAACTGTCAAGTACAAACTCAACTGCACGTCCATCAGAAAAGAAAGGGACAATTATCTTTTCTGTAAATAAATCTACAGGCCCATCAAACGATGCAGACACACAACACTAGGTCCATTTAAATTCAGCAACCCAACTGGAGTAAATTGCCATGCAAAAGTAACAATCAATCTTCTCTTCCAATTGCCACCAATTGTTCACAACATTTACTTAAAGGCTCAGAAAAGTTGTGTTTGCTAATACTCATCCTTAATAAAATTGCCACAAATAATCCTGACAGCACATAGTGTCTCAGGTATCAGGCAAGAATTGGACTATTGTGCATGAATGGTAACATTTTTCATAAACACACAAGAAGATCCTCAATAATTCCTAATGTACTTACTACAAGTACTGGAAACCAAAAACATCCCTATTAATGAAATCTTCCACATTTCATAAATGTGGAAACATACTTGCACTCTCTGCAACCATGTTTCACAAGAGCACATCCCTAATGAACGATTTGTACATTTATTCATACAACATGTTGTATCCATTCCATTCACCAGCTTCTGCAGAATGCAAATCATGGCATATTATGCAATGTTTGCAATTCAGACCGTCGTTTCATCATGCAAATCAACTCACACAGCCAATATGTCATACTAATGCTTCTTAGGTACAATGCAGATGGTACCAAAAAAAGCTGTGAGCTTACAAGCTTCACACATAGCCAAGTATCTCTTGGCAAGAAAACCTTCAGGGACACTCATGCATTTCTGAAAATAAGACACCTCTGGGAATACACAGAGGTCTGACTTGCACAAATCTCCCCAGAATGTCTTACCCACAAGCCCCGGCAAATTCTGAAATTTAGGGAAAAAAACAACATTTTAAGACATTTCCCACTTCCAAATCACTGAAACACGTCGCCAACAACACATGTCTTACCTTCACGCATTTGCACAGGTGTCCTGATGAAAACGGTACTTCACATGTGTGGATGCACCTACCTGGGTGCAAAGGGAAAATTGTAAACTACTGGTAACCCCAAGTGTTTCGGGAGAACAGATTTTGCAGGAATTTGCTCTTGTGTGCAACCTACAGATTTCGGACTGGGGTGTCACAGCCCCAACGGAAAACAGATACACCCATGCATTTCTGAGAAGAAGACATCCATGGGAGTCCACAGAGGTCTGACTTTTATTACCCACAAGCCCCGACAAAGTCGGAAATTTAGGCAAAAAATGAACATTTTCAGACATTTTCCACCTTCCAAACCACTGAAACACACCACCAACAAAACATGTCCTACCTTCACGCATTTGCACAGGTGTCCTGAGGAAAATAGTACCTTACATGTGTGGGTTCACCTACCTAGGCGCAAAGGGAAAATGCTAAACTACTGGTAACCCCAAGTGTTTCAGTTGAACAGATTTTGCAGGAATTTGCTAGTGTGGACAACCTACAGATTTGGGCGTGGTGTGTCACAGCCACCAAGGAAAACAGGGAACCCCATGCATTTCTGAAAATAAGACACCTCTGGGAATACACAGAGGTCTGACTTGCACGAATCTCCCCAGAATGTCTTACCCACAAGCCCCGGCAAATTCTGAAATTTAGGGAAAAAAACAACATTTTAAGACATTTCCCACTTCCAAACCATTGAAACACGTCACCAACAACACATGTCTTACCTTCACACATTTGCACAGGTGTCCTGATGAAAACGGTACTTCACATGTGTGGATGCACCTACCTGGATGCAAAGGGAACATTCTAAACTGCTGGTAACCCCAAGTGTTTCGGGAGAACAGATTTTGCAGGAATTTGCTCTTGTGTGCAACCTACAGATTTCGGACTGGGGTGTCTCAGCCCCAAAGGAAAACAGGTACACCCATGCATTTCTGAGAAGAAGACATCCATGGGAATCCACAGAGGTCTGACTTTTATTACCCACAAGCCCCGGCAAAGTCAGAAATTTAGGCAAAAAATGAACATTTTCAGACATTTTCCACCTTCCAAACCACTGAAACACACCACCAACAAAACATGTCCTACCTTCACGCATTTGTACAGGTGTCCTGATGAAAATAGTACCTTACATGTGTGGGTGCACCTACCTAGGCGCAAAGGGAAAATGCTAAACTACTAATAACCCCAAGTGTTTCAGTTGAGCAGATTTTGCAGGAATTTGCTAGTGTGGACAACCTACAGATTTGGTCGTGGTGTGTCACAGCCACCAAGGAAAACAGGGAACCCCATGCATTTCTGAAAAGAGAACACCCGCGGGAATCCACAGTGGTCTGAGTTGGGCGAATCGCCCTAGAATTTATTACCCACAAGCCCCGGCAAAGTCAGAAATGTATGAAAAAAGACAACATTTTCAGACATTTCCCACCTGTAAAATACTGAAAAATGCAGCCAACACCACATGTCCAACCTTCCCACATTGCCACAGGTGTCTGGATGAAAACAGTACCTCACATGTGTGGGTGCACCTACCTGGGTGGAAAAGAAAAAGTGTCAACTGTCCACAAGTCCAAAAGCAGTCCCAGCAAGCCCCGTCAGGGTCCCCATCCATTCCCCGAGGGACACTCTGTAATGCTGCCTAGCCAGAGCTCCAGGATGGTCACGGGTGATATCCCTGGCCTTGGCTGGCTGTCCCTCATGTGGTTTTATCATCCAAAAGTCCAGCAGCAGTTTCAGGGAGCTTCAGCAGTCTCCCTAGCCTTTCCCAGATGGGGGAATGTGTAACTCAACCCAGCCCAAACTCAAGAATGGTTGCGGGTGATGTCCCAGGCCTTGCGCACCCGTCTCCCATGTGAGTCGATGATCCCCAAGCACAGGGGCAGTCCTAGGGAGCCCGGGCACGGTTCCTATCCAATCCCGAGGGAAATTCAGCACCACAACCCAGCAAGAGCTCCAGGGTGGTCGGGGTGATGTATCAGGCCTTGAGCACCTGTCTGTCATGTGGGTCAACCTTCCCCAAACCCAGCCTGTATCTCTGGCTGGGCTGCGTTACAGCCTTTCCCTCCGGGGAAGAATGGGACCATGTTGGGGCTCCCCAGAATTGCCACTGGACTTGGGGACGGTCATCCCACATGGGGGACAGTTGCCCAATGCGGGAGACATCACCTACGACCATCCTGGAGCTCTGGCTGGGCTGCATTACAGAACTTCCCTCCTGGAATGGATGGGTACCCTGCCGGGGCTCCCTGGGACTGCCGCTGTGCTTGGGGATGGTTAACCCACATGGGAGACAGCCAGCCAGGGACATCACCCCCGACCATCCTGGAGCTCTGGCTGGCCTGTGTTACAGCGTTTCCCAATACCTCATCGAAGGGAAAACCTGTAACACAGCCCATCCAGAACTCTAAGACGGTTGGAGGTTATGTTCCCGGCCGTAGGCATCCATCTCCCATGTGGGTTTACCGTCCCCAAGCACAGCAGCAGTTCCAGGGAGCTCTGGTAGGGTGTGCATTCATTTCCTGAGGGAAATTCTGTAAGACAGCCCAGCCAGAGCTCCAGGATGTTCAGGGACAATGTCCCTGGCCTTGGCCACCCATCTCCTGTGTGGGTCAATCATCTCCAAGCACAGCGGCACTCCCAGGGAGCCCCGGCAGGGTCCCCAACCTTTCACGGTGGAATAAGCTGTAATGTAGGCCAGCCAGAGCTCCAGGATAGTCGGGGGTAATGTCCCTGGCCTTGGGAGGCTGTCTCCCATATGGGCGACCATCCCCAAGTGCAGCAGCTGTCCCAGGAAGCCCTGCCAGGGTCCCCATTCCTTCCCAGAGGGAGTGGAACCCTGCCAGGGTTTTCTGGAACCGCTGCTGGGCTTAGGGGTGGTCAACCCACATGGGAGACAGCTGCCCAAGGCCAGGGATAGTACTCCAACCATCCTGGAGCTCTGGCTGGGGTGCGTTGTCGAATTTCCCTTCAGTAAGGGATGGGGATCCTGCTGGGGCTCACTGGGACTGCCGCTGGACTTGTGGGCAGTAGACCCACATTGGAAACAAATGCCCAAGGACAAGGACATAACCCCTAATCGTCCTAGGGTTTTCTGGCTGCTTTACAGCTTTTCCCTCCTTGGAGGGATTGGCACACTGCCGGGCCTACCTGGTGGGGAAATGCTATAACACAGCCCAGCCAGAACGCCAGGACGGTTAGGCGTGATGTCCCCGGCCTTGGACATTTGTTTCCCATGGGTGGGTCTACCGTCCCCAAGCACAGCGCCAGTCCCAGGAAGCCCCCACAGAGTCACCGTCCATTCCTGGAGGGAGAAGCTATAACGCAGGCCCGCCAGAGCTCTAGGAAGGTGGGGGTGATGTCCCTGGCCTTGGGCCGCTATCTCCCATGTGGGTTGACCCTCCCCAAGCCCAGCGGCAGTTCCGGATAGCCCCAGCAGGGTCCCCATTCCTCCCAAGAGGGCAAATCTATAATGCAGCCCAACCAGAGGTGCAGCCTGGACTTGTGGGTGGTCAACTCACATGGGAGACAGCCGCCAAAGCCCAGGGATATCACCCCCAACTAATCCTGGAGCGCTGGCAGGGCTGTGTTACAGAATTTCCCTTGGGGAAGGGATGGGGTCCCTGCCGGGGCTCCCTGGGACATCCGCTGTACTTGGGGATGGCCGCCCCATATGGGAAACAGCCGCCCAGGGCCAGGGACATTACCCCTGACTATCCTGGAGCTCTGGCTGGCCTGCGTTACAGCTTCTCCCTCAGGGAAAGGTCGGGGACCCTGCTGGGGATCCCTGGGAGTGCCGCAGTGTTTGGGGACAGCATATCCACATGGGAAATGAATGCCCAAGGTCGGTGACATCAGCCCAAACTGGCCTGGAGTTTTGGCTGGGCTGTATTACAGCTTTTCCCTCTGGGGAAGAATGGGGACCCTGCCGGGGCTCCCCGGAACTGCCGCTGGAATTAGGAACGGTTGACTAACATGGGAGACAGGTGCCCAATGCCGGAGACATCACCTCCAACCATCCGGGAATTCCAGCTAGCCTGCGTTACAGCTTTTCCCCCTGGGAAAGGACGGGACCCTGCCAGGACTCCCTGGAACCGCTTCTGGGCTTGGGGATGGTCAACCCACAAAGAAAATAGCTACCTAACTAAAAACTGTAGCATAGATTTGAAATGTTTCATTAAGTACCTCCATTTTAAAATACTCCCTACCAAAGAATACGTAGGTTCATGGCATGCCTCTACAGCATGGTTGGTGGCAGTCTTTCCTCTGTGTCGTAAGGTGTTTTATACAGGTAATCTTTCCTACTCCCAATCGTCTCTTCTTCTTCACAGTACTATGTGAAGATGGGGAGGGGGAGATGTGTGTTTGGAAATGTCCAAAAATGGAAGAGGGGTTGTGCGATTGTGGGTAATGTATGATATGGCATTTATAACGCGCCTATTCACAAGTGTTTTAAGGCGCAACGAGGTAAGGGGGGGAACAAAGGGAGGACAGACAATGATCCTACTAGGCCAGGTGTTATTTAGATTGCGCAAGTGCATGGGAACGGGGGAAGGAAAAGTACAAGGGTACAAGGGGGGAAGGGAGAGGGGAAAGGGCAGTACATGGGAAGTGGAATAAATAAGATAAAACACATAAAACAGGCAAGTGCAAGGAAGTGCGGACAAAGTGCTGGAAAGGAGGCTGAAGGGATACAGAAAACAGTCTCCAAGTGTAGGGGTTGCCAAGGAGGCAGTGCAGGTGGGCAGTTGACAGGGCCTGGGCCAGAGATCAGAAAGGGTGGCGAGGTAAGCAGTGCAATTTCAGGCAGGAATTCAGCAAGGGAGGGGAGGAGAGAAAGCAGAAGCAAAGAGGAAGGTTTTGAGATGTTTCCGGAACCGTAGGTGGTTCTCCTCGAGTTTCAGGGAGGCAGGAAGGCTGTTCCAGAGAGAGGTCCCTGCCGAAGAGAGTGATCTGCCACCAACTCGATGCTTGGAGAAGCGACTGACCCTGAGGGAGTTAGAGGCAGATGAGCGAAGAGCTCGAGAAGGAAGATATTTAGGAAGAGAGAGTTGAAGGTATTGCGGCCCCAGACCCCAGAAGGCCTTGTGTACAATGCATAGGGTTTTGAATTTAATCCTTGCAGCCACTGGGAGCCAGTGCAGAGATTTCAATCCTGGAGAGATACGATCCCTGGATTTGAGGCCAAGGACAAGTCTCGCAGTCCTGTTCTGGATAAGTTGCAGAGGGCGGAGAGTGGAGGCAGGAAGATTTAGATAGAGGATGTTACAGTAGTCCAGCTTGGAGATGACCAGGGCTCTGGAGACAGTGAGCTTCTGGGGGAAGGATAGGAAAGGAAGAATACCTCTAAAGAGGTGCAGCTGGTAGTGTGACCTCTTAGAGACATCAGAGATGTGAGGGGAGAAGGAGAGTGCAGAGTCGAAGATGACCCCGAGGTTCTTTGCCTTGCAGGTTGGAGAGGGAGGAGGGCCAAGAGAGGCCAGCTAGAGAGCTTCAGGGAAGGAGGGAGTGGGTCTGCCGATGAGTAGAATCTCAGTCTTACTGGCATTAAGGCAGAGGTCATTGGCGGCACAGCAATCCTGGATGGCAGACAGACAGTCAGAGATGAGGGAAGGAGAGGGGGAGGAGGAGGCCGAGGTTTGCCTGAAAATGAGCTGGGTATCATCCGCATAGCACTGAAAGTTGGGACAGAGAGCGGCGATGCGGTGGGCAAGGAGTGCCAGGTATTGGTTGAACAGCCAGGGAGAGAGGATAGATCCCTGGGGGACACCACAGGTAGAGAAAAAGATGTCGGAGAGGAAGGACCCAAGTTGGACCTGGGAGGGTCAGTCGGAGAGGAAAGAAGTCAGCCACGCCAGAGCCTGACCAGTGATACCCCGGTTGTCACAGAGACGGTTGAGCAGGATGGCATGGTTGACAGTGTCAAAGGCAGAAGAGAGATCAAGCAGGATAAGAACGCAAGGGGTGTTACAGCCGAGGTTGGAGAGCAGATCTTCACGGATGTTCAGGAGAACAGCTTCCGTGCTTCTGGCAGCTCTGAAGCCAGACTGATGGTCATGAAGACCACCAACAGATTCAGTGTGTAGATTGAGTTGGGAGATGGCCAGTTTCTCCAGGAGCTTGCCCAGGAAGGGAGATTGGGCGATAGTTAGCCGGGCAGGAGGGGTCAGCAGAGGGTTTCTTAAGAAGAGGGTGCACAAGGGAGTGCTTCAGGGGGAAGGGAAGACTCCAGTGGCGAAGGAGTGATTGCAGAAATCCGCTAGGCCACCAGCCAGGGAGTCAATGTGATCCTTGATAGTTTTGGAGGAACAGGGGTGAACCTGTTTCAACGAGACTTTCATAGATCGGACTTGTCTAGAAACCTCGTCTGGAGAGAAAAGGGGAAAGGTAGAGAAGGAGGGAGGAGTGGCAGCAGAAGGGCCAAAGGAAGAGCAGGGAATAGCGGGAGGGGGATGAGAGGAGGAGAGTGAGGACAGGATGTCCTGAGTTTTAGAAATGAAGTGAGAGGCCAATGCCGTGCAGAGGGCCTGGGAAGGGACATGAGAGGTAGAGATTGCAGCAGGATTGGATAGTTCCTTGCAGATTTAAAAGAGTTCAGCCGAGTTGTTAGATGCCGCAGAGGCGCGGGCTTGGATATGAGCTCTCTTCTTGTTGAGGACGGAGAGCCGGTATTGCCTTTGCAGCAGGCGGCAGGCCAGTTTGTCAGAGGATGAGCTTGAAGCACTCCATTTCCTCTCGGCAACGCTGCACTTGCGTTTTAGGCAGACGAGGTCTTATTCATACCAGGAGTTGCACTGGGCTTTGGGCTTCAGGCAGATTCTCATGACAGGGGCAAGGATGTCAAGAGTATCAGATATAGCAGAGTGGAGAGTGGAGAAGGCTGTGTCAGGGTGAGAGTCAGCCAGGGGGGGAGGAGGTGAGAAGGTGGCACCGAAAGCATCAACTGACACGCGCTTCATGGGTCGGGTGACCGAGAAGGTGGGTGACAGAGACGGAGGTGGCTTGGCCTGCGGGGTAGGGAGGGGGAGGTGGGAGGAAAGGAGAAAGTGGTCACTCCAGGGAGAGGAATGGAGAGGGGGATAGAGAGGGGAAAGTCTGAAGAGATCAGAACATCAAGAGTGTGCCCTGCTGTGTGAGTCGGGCCAGAGGAGAGAATTGTAAGAGAGAGAGATTCGCAGAGGTCCCAAAAGAGTTCAGGGGGGGACAGGAGGCATCCAGGTGGATGTTGAAGTCTCCGAAAAGGAGGAGTTGAGTGGTTGAGGCCAGGATTGAGGAGGAGAGGTATGCCCACTCAGAGAGGAAGGAAGAAACCTGACCAGGTGGCCGATAGATGGTAGCCACAGTAAGGGAATGGCTAGGCGAGGGAGAGAGAGCCTGCAGATGAGGCATTCAAAAGAGGAGTAGGCCTGCGTAGGAATTATAGAGGCAGGGATCCTCTCAGGGAAGATAAGGGCTATGCCACCACCAAATCAGTTGGGCCTGGGCACGGAGAGAATCTTGTAACCATCAGGTAGGAGCGTGACAAAGCTGGAGACAGAGCTGGCCGTAAACCATGTCTTAGTGAGACCGAGGACTTCGAGGTCAAGCTCTTCAAGAAGGTGGCAGATATCAGAGGAGTGTTTGACAGAAGAGCGGGAGTTTAGAGTGGCAATGTGGAGAAGGTTGCCCTCCTTGAAGGACTTCTGTGAAGGGGTACAGGTCAGAGGTACGCCCTGCAGAGGTGTAGAAAGCGCCCGAGAGGGGGCAAAGAGGGAGGGGGAAGGCAAGGTAGCCAAGGAAAGGGGGGAGGGGGCAGCAGGAGAAGAAAGGAAGTTGATGAGGTGCGGGAAGCGTCTATCAAAGAGTTCAAGGTTGGCCTGAGGGCCTTGGACCAAGATGGTTCCATTAGAGTAGACATTAATGATGACCTAAGAGGAAAGGAAGGAGGCCAGGAGGGCATCCCAATGGGTACCACCGTTAATGGGAGAAGAGGAGAAAGGCGAGCGAACAGACACCATATGTGGGGTACATAGATCTGGAGAAGGAACGACAAAGAGGATGTCGGTGAGAGTTTTCTTGGAGGAGGCACTGATGTAGGTGTCAGCGAGAGAGAGGCCTGGGTTGGAGACCAGGATGTCCTTTTTAAACTTTTTCCTACCAGACTTAGTGAGGAGAGCAGGATAGTCAATAGTGAAACAGTTTGAAAAGATTGGGGAGACAGAGAGCACCATAGAGTAGGTGGGAGAGGAGGGGGTCTAGGGGTATGCAGACAAGACAACGAGAGGCAAGTGAGCAGGAGAGTGGCACAGGACGGTATTTACGCGCCGAGCGCAAGAGAGGCAAAGGACATTCTAAGACAGGAAAGAAGACAAATCTAAATTTGAGAATCCTAAAGAGGTAGAAAAAGGCCTAGGTTTCACAGAACAACTTTAAATATGGTAACAGTGCATGTTATAACAGGTAGAAAATCCCACCTAAATTTGAAAATCCTAAAGAGGGAGAAAAAGGCCTAGGTTTCACAGAGCAACTTTAAATACGGTGACAGTGTATAGTTGCACCAGTGAGATCACAGCTGAGTTAGTTGGTCAATTGAATATTCTAGCAGCACTTCACAGCAACACTACCTCACTACAGATGAGGCTCACTCAGATGGAAAACACTACCCAGGAAATCAAAACATCAAACAGAGTCAGACAGGATTGTGTCAGTGCCTCATATTTGTGTCATTTATATTTTGCAGCGTTAAAGTACTTAGGTTTTCAAATTCATTCAAGAATGAATGAGAAGTCAATAAGGGATTTATTTTAAATCAGAGTAATGTATTTGTTGTCCCAATTCAAACACTTTTGCAATGGATTTTGCAAATGTTCTGTACAGGGTCGGATTGGCCCCTTGGCCTTTCGTCCCGTGGCCTGTCGAAATCGTTCCTGGGGTGTAGGGGCTGGTTTCTGGCTTGCCTGGGCCGGTTTGGAAAAAGAAAATTGAAAATAAAAATATATTTTTTTCAAATGTTTTCTTTTATTTCAATAAGCCTTTCATCATTCATCGATAAATGAGTATCAACACAGGATCAGTGATATTGTATGCATATTTGTTCCATAAAAAAGAGCTTAAGCATAAGTGCTATACAATAACATATTATCATTTGGCCTTGGACGTCTACTTGGATTCACAGTAATTTAGTGTACTTAAGAACAATGCTATTTGATGCCACTTCCTGTTTTGTCAAGGGATGAAAGGTTGTGTTTCATCGCTTCCCGGGATGTTACTTTGAGGTGGGGTCAAATGACTTCACTTCCGGTGATGTCATCATAGGTCAAGGGTCGTGAGGCGAGGGGTGCGCCACTTGTTTGAGGTGAGGGTTGAGCCACTTTTTTTGGGTGACCAGGCCTACTTCTTGTCCCAGTCTGACCCTGGTTCTGTACTACCAGTAATTAAGTTTTATGAAGCCAAAATTAGCCCCATATTAACTTATCAATTAGAGATGTATCAGTTGCTGTGTGATTTTGATTTCCATAAATTGCACAGCCAATGGACAAGATTGGTGATGTGCAAAGTGTAAAGGAGTCCTTTGGGGACACAACTAAGTTCAAACAGAACATATGGACACAAGATTGGGTGAAATTATAAGAGCTATATGAATTTGATGAGGGAGTTTAGATTTCAGGGGCTCCAGCAAATTATTCACTAAATTCGACTTCCTGGAAATTTGCCAGTATTAAAATGCGTTTCCGCCATGATTTATTACCTACAGTGAAACATCTTTACCTGTGTAAAAATGCCGAGATCGAAAGCCTAAAGTGTCGGCACTGTGAGAACGACGTGGAAACTCTGTATCATCTATTAGTGCATGCACTGCCACAATGCTCTTCCGGTTCGAATACTTCTCTAAGGTCATAATGGACCTACGATTATTGCACTGGGATTTTCTCTGGGAAAGGTTTTTCATGGAACACTGTAGTTCGCTACTGCTAATTGCACTTTAACGATTTTTAAATGTTATGAAATTGGTGTTGTATTAAATGATGAATTTAAGTATTAAGTTGGTTTTGAATTGGGGTTTATTTGGTAATGTTGCTGTAATGAAATTGTAAAGTGGAAAATAATAATGTATTTATGTCGTGTTTTAAATAATGTATGATACATCTTGTGTAATGTGTTTTAAGTTTTGTTGCTAGACACCAGTTGTCATATAATTTAAAAAAAATGATTATACATTGTGTGTGACTGTATCCTACTGTCTTCTATTTGGGGTGGAAGGGAGGTGCTCACCAAGAAGTGAAATCTTCTGGTATATACTCTGTGGGAGTGGGAATAAAGGTCACTAGCCTCAAAGTCTAAGTAGCACCATATGTCCCTCAGTCCCACTTCAGTCTTTCTTGTTTTAATCTCTTTCAATATTGCATTAGCCCCTGCGTGCATTCCTCGAGTGGTGCAGTGTTGTGCATCTTATGTAGTTGAAGTCTCCCAAAATCACAATGTTCCTGTTACCCATCTCTTCACGCCTCTGCATAATCGCCAGTAAAACAGTGTTCTCCTCTTCACTCTGAGCATACTGAGATGCCAAGATGATAAGTTTATTAGCCAATTGACACCCAAGAATAACAAATCTGACCTCGTTATCAAATATAGTGATTTACAATTTCAAAGGTGTATTTTTGCTAATCGAAATGACAATTGCCTGTCTTATTTATCCAGACCAAAGCCTATGCTACCAGGGGCATTTACTAAGTTTCAAGCGGAACTGAAGTAGAAAAGGGCAAAGGGTTGTGTGTTGAGCTCACTGCGCCTGACAAGAAACTATACTTCAGATTATTCAAATGACAATCATTTAGCATCATAATCGAGGGTTCTGACCATCAACCCAAAGTCATATAAAAAAGTAAAAAGGAAGAATTGCCTTATACGACGTGCCACTGTTATTGTATTTCTTTAGCATAGCTATATATTTGTTCTTGATATTATCTCAATAAGTCTTATTGAATTGCATTGTAATTCACCCATGAGACTTCATGTTATACATTTTGTGCAATTAAATCATATTGATACATCTGAAAGTTCATACATTGTTAATTTCCAAATATCAAAAAATAAAATCATACCATGATTATATAATTGACATATTCATTGGAGAAATCATACAATAGCCAACTTTATGGCCATGTGTTTTGTCTAAAGTGCTTTTCTCAAGTATAATACAGTGTATTCTTACATTTTGCAATTCAAAATCTTAATTTGTCCAACTTTATACATTATCATATTATTCTCATGTAAACTGAAAGTACAAACAAAAGAAGATAAACGAAAATGTGTGTCTGTCTCAAAGATTGACCAATTTAGTTATAAATTAAACATATCAATTATGAGCATATGTTATCTGCTAACTCATATTTATATATGTACTGCACATTAGTTGATTTCACTATATTTTTATTATTAGATTTTCGTAAGTCTTGTTGTCTAAGGTCCCATTTATAAATATGAAGATGTTTATGTGTTGTGTAATATTAGGTTGTTACTCTTATAATAATAGTGAATTGTCTTGCATAAGATTTGAAATGGAAACTCAATCTTACCTCTGTAGGTAGGTGAGTGAATTTGCTCAGTCAGTACAGTAGTGGTTTATCTAGCTGTCTCTGTCATTTCACTCATTTATCTATATTAATTCAATGAAAAACCTTAAGTTGCACTAATAAAAACCTATGAAATTCAATGAAAAAACTTTGTTAAAGGGACATTATGGTTAAGTTGGACTCATAAAAACCTATGAAATTCAATGAAAACACTTTTTTAAGGGGACGTTATGGTTAAGTTGCACTAATAAAAACCTATGAAATTCTGTGAAAAAACTTTGTTAAAGGGACGTTATGGTTCCAAGTAAAACCGAAAAACCCCATAAATTCACCAGTTCTGGTAAGCTAAGCAACCATAACTCGCGCTACCACCGTGCACTGCTAAGACTAACACCCAGGACATCAAAGATGACATCACAAATGTCATTGATGACAAAAGTCATTGACAATTTAACCATAACTAGATGGCCGCTACCACTGTCCATGTAATATACAGATAACCAGAATTAGTCTACTTTCTAGTAAATATTAGTGGAAGTGATAGGTAAAAAGGGATTTACCTGCGTACTAGATCTTAATGGATGAAGTTGCCCACCCCACCATATTCGGCACTAAACAGCGTCTCACTTAGATGCCGCACCATTTTGGGTTTAGATTTTTAAAAGGTGTATGATGTCATCATGTTACGTTTATGACACCATTTGTTTGTATAACGGTGTTGAGACAAAAAAGATCATACTACAGTATAGAAATGTTAGAATTCGATTTGTGATTATTAGACACATATGATACCTGAAACTCATAGGGTGGATGGAGTAAAATCATTAATATTTCAAAATAAATTGATGTCATCACATGACACTTTTGATTCGTCTTTCAGCAAAATTACTAATGATATGATAATGGTCGAAAGCCCATATTAGACTGCACATATGTAATCACTCTATTCCCCTAAACCAGAGCCCCTCCCTAGGCCAAATGAACACACATGTATATATTGCCTGTTCTCCTCTTTTGCTTTGTATATACTTCCATTGTCAATTTGTACTTTATATCTTGCAACTAAGCTTCGCATATTCTTGTAAATGTTGCGCCCTGATACCTCTGGGTATATCTGCGTATTATAAATAAAAAAAACAAACAAACAAACAAAAAGGTAGCGGGCGCCCCTCTCTCGACAGAACAAGGCCTAATAACCTGTTCAGTGGTTATTAACCACTTGAGAGTTCGCAGCCACTGCTTTTACTCACTGTGCCTTTCACAGATGGGAAATATCCATTTGCATATCAGTCTTTGTCCTGCCCAGGGGCAGTCCAGCACCGAAATGCAATGGCAATTCCAACCTGAACGAGAGTACCACCAGCAACCCCATACACGTGTTTCACCCTTGTTGGGGATCATCAGTGAGGTGAAGCTGATGCCTCCCTAAGCACAGTGAGAGGGAGACCACGTCTGGTTGTCCCCAGGAGACCCAGGGTTACCAATCCCAGGTTCCTTGAAATTTAGTTTGCAAAGGTAGCGGGCGCCCCTCTCTCGACAGAACAAGGCCTGATAACCAGTTCAGTGGTTATTAACCACTTGAGAGTTCGCAGCCACTGCTTTTACTCACTGTGCCTTTCACAGATGGGAAATATCCATTTGCATATCAGTCTTTGTCCTGCCCAGGGGCAGTCCAGCACCGAAATGCAATGGCAATTCCAACCTGAACGAGAGTACCACCAGCAACCCCATACACATGTTTCACCCTTGTTGGGGATCATCAGTGAGGTGAAGCTGATGCCTCCCTAAGCACAGTGAGAGGGAGACCATGTCTGGTTGCCCCCAGGAGACCCAGGGTTACCAATCCCAGGTTCCTTGAAATTTAGTTTGCAAAGGTAGCGGGCGCCCCTCTCTCGACAGAACAAGGCCTGATAACCAGTTCAGTGGTTATTAACCACTTGAGAGTTCGCAGCCACTGCTTTTACTCACTGTGCCTTTCACAGATGGGAAATATCCATTTGCATATCAGTCTTTGTCCTGCCCAAGGGCAGTCCAGCACCGAAATGCAATGGCAATTCCAACCTGAACGAGAGTACCACCAGCAACCCCATACACGTGTTTCACCCTTGTTGGGGATCATCAGTGAGGTGAAGTTGATGCCTCCCTAAGCACAGTGAGAGGGAGACCACGTCTGGTTGCCCCCAGGAGACCCAGGGTTACCAATCCCAGGTTCCTTGAAATTTAGTTTGCAAAGGTAGCGGGCGCCCCTCTCTCGACAGAACAAGGCCTGATAACCTGTTCAGTGGTTATTAACCACTTGAGAGTTCTCAGCCACTGCTTTTACTCACTGTGCCTTTCACAGATGGGAAATATCCATTTGCATATCAGTCTTTGTCCTGCCCAGGGGCAGTCCAGCACCGAAATGCAATGGCAATTCCAACCTGAACGAGAGTACCACCAGCAACCCCATACACGTGTTTCACCCTTGTTGGGGATCATCAGTGAGGTGAAGCTGATGCCTCCCTAAGCACAGTGAGAGGGAGACCACGTCTGGTTGCCCCCAGGAGACCCAGGGTTACCAATCCCAGGTTCCTTGACATTTAGTTTGCAAAGGTAGCGGGCATGCATTTATGCAGCATTCATACACATTCATCCAGGCACCCACACATAATTCATAGACTACACTTCACCCATGCACATATACAAAAAATGCCCTCTCATTCTCAGGCTCACCTATACAACATACGCTCTTTCATGCACATGTGTATCCAAACAGCATATACTCATTCATTCACAAGTGGTGACACACGCATACACACATAAAACATTTTATTTTCCTCACCTCCAAGAATCTGTTTCACCTCAGGCTCCCTCGACAGCTCTCTGGCACCAACACAGCATGGAATAGGAACCAGGGATCAAGGAGCGCTTCCTGGTTCCTGCACATGTGCAGCAGAGCCAGAGCACGCTCCATACCCCATGCATTTTGAATGAGTCTGAGGGGGGCAAGAGCGCCCACCATGCGCATTCAGGTCTGCGGCACCATAGCCTATATCTCCAAAGGGCAATGCAAGGCTGGGGAAGCAAAATGCCCCAGGCCTTGCATGGCCCTTTAGGCATGTGCCGAGGGGTACTGAAAACTATAAAATCTATGAAAAGCAGAAATGTGGAACACATGCAACACCTGCACCAA
Source organism: Ambystoma mexicanum (assembly GCF_040938575.1). NCBI lineage: Eukaryota > Metazoa > Chordata > Amphibia > Caudata > Ambystomatidae > Ambystoma > Ambystoma mexicanum. The sequence continues at coordinate 338,801,453 of NC_090934.1, read as the reverse complement.
ACAATCCAACTTATGGAACTTTTTCTTGGCTCCCAAAGATCCACAAATCAGGAAATCTGGGCTGCCTGATCACCTCTGGTATAAATATAACCAAAGTCATATCTGGATATATTGAACCCATCCTAAAACCTCTGGTGATGGACACAGAACGCTTTGTATGGGACACAACACACCGCCTCAGAGCAATTCATGAGATAAGTGATGTATAACCGGATGCACTACTGGCCACAATGGATGTCACCGCACTTTATTCCAACATTCCACATTAAGTTGGAATTGATGCATTCTGGAAATGTCTGCAAAATGCAAACACCAAGATTGACATCTGTAAGGGAGGCATGGTATCACAAGTATGACACTGACACAAAGGGTAAAATTTGTAAAATCTTTATTCTATTCAATTATCAGTGTTTGCAAAAACTCCTACTTTGCCCTATGGCTAAAATAGGCATAGTCTCTACCATCAAATAATAAAGAAAAAACAGTCGTAGTCAGTCTCTATCAAATCAAAATGGCCTATACTAACACAACCTAATGCCTGCCCTACATATTATACAAAAAGTATGTGAAGGGGAATATGTATGTACAGGAAAATCAATGTTAGAATATAAAGAATCAAAGTGGCTGAGTTAGCTCAACTCCCCACGTTGAACATCACGGAGTAAGGCGGTCCCTGTAGACAGGATAACGCACTCTTGCTCAGGTTCTCAAAAAAAAGCGGTTCAAACCGTGGATCGATGGGCCATCTGGCCTTCTGCATTAAAATCACTTTTCCAGTGTTCCAAAAGTTCTTTCACAGTTCAGCAAAAAGGGTTCACAGTTCAATCAAAGGTTCATGCAGGCTTCCCATGATCGGGCTCCAAACTCTCAAATTAAAGAATTCATATAGAGCTCCCTCGGTTGGGCTCGGACCTCTCACTCACAGCACTTGTGGGGGTTCCCTTCCCCAAGCTTTATTCACATTTGTTAGGGATTCCCTTCCCCTAACTTTCCTGAGGTCAAAGACTTTCGAATGTGCAAGTCGTTTACTGTAGACCTCCGCAGGACCACTTTGACATTCCCTTCAACTTGCACTCTTGTGCTATTTGCTGCAGTGTTTCTTGGTCTGTGTAGTTCAATCTCATAAGCATAAGTGTTAAATATACACTCTCTACTTCCCTTTTTGCCGAGGTCAATCTTGATCATCAATCTCTTTAAAGTTCATTCACTTTTTTGCTTTAAAATAAAACATTTAACCTTTCGCTGAGACTTTTGAGTGGATTATTTCCTTTCGCCAGACCACTCCACTACTCTGTATAACTAGCTTCACACTTATAAATAATTTAAAGTTCACCACAGGTCTGCCTTTCTCTGTGTCTCAGCCACACACGTGCAGGTTTCAATTGTGCAATATACTGTTGCAAATTCAATCTTCCCTTAACACACACCGGTCTTTCATGGTGCTTGCCAACGTTCCTGTGTGCATTCCTTTCTTGTCATTGCCTTTTAATTCACAAGTCAAGTTTAAACCACAGGCTTGACCTCGCCTCCCCAACTCTGTTGATCACCCGATAGGGCCGTAGGCACCTTTGTAACATAATGCAGTCTTCTTGTCTGGAATTTGGCCTTCTCCATGTATCTCTTATGATTCTTTGGAAGCAACAACCTCCTGCAGGGAACTCTTGGGTTCCTTTAGCCTTTGTTCTCGTCCCTCAATCCGTTGCTCTGCTCCAGTAGGTTCGTCTTTGCCCCAGAAGTTCTGCTGCTTCTCGTCTTCCACCTTGGTCAGAGTGTGTCTCTATGTTCTGCCTTTTACCCGTGTGTGGAAGGCTAATGGGTATCAGATGCATGTGATTAAAGTCAAGTGTCTGACTTTGTCTGACCCGATTAGCGGGACATGTCCAATGAGATGTATAAGGGTTAGCCTTATTACTCTCAGTCGTCCTCTTCGTCAGCCCAGTGTTTATGTAGAAAAGGGGGGTAGTTGGGACATCAGAAAATCCTATGAAATAGGAATGGTCATGGGTAGGGGAAAAGGGGGAATACTGTGCCTCACCATTGGTCACCTCACCCCCATTTCCCGAGGACCCTTCACCCAGGTGATCCACCTGCACTGGTCCACCCCAAGGGTCTGGGTCCAAAGGTGATGGCCATGCCCTGGCCACCTGAGAGATATATCCCTGGGGACTAGTAGGTGAGACACCCTTTTGTTTCTCACACACCCCAATCAAAAATCTCATGAGGTTCATGCTCACATACAACAATGTCTGCTTCTATGTAAGAGACGTTCCACAAATGACAATAATAGCCAGGGGCATAAAATGTCAGCTCAGTATGCTAACCCCTTAATGGCAGACCTTGAACACAAGTTCTTATAAGACCATTCCTCATGAAACCACTGACATATCTGCATTAAATTCATTCAGAAAGAAGGCTGAAGACTCTCTTAAACAATTCCTTAAATCACTATTTGCCTTCCACCAATGCATCAAGTTCACCATAGAATATTTTGAGATTCCAGGAAGAGTGTACATTTCCTGGATACAACAAAATCTTTTGGAAGGAACAGCCATCCAGAAACAGCTGCACACAAGAAAACACCAACCGGAACACCTCCTATAAAGAAGGCATGGTATCAAACAGTAAGAGAGACACAAGTGATCACAGTTAAAGGGTGTTTATTGAACTATAATTTGGTTTGAAGAACACCTATATAATTCTAAATCTACAGATGGGAGTGCGCTACAACCATCAAATAATAATAACACAGTCCTACTGGTGACTTATCAAATTAAAAGGGCCTATATTACTAAACCTATTGCCAAGTCCTACTTCTAAATAGAAATAGTGTGGAAAACAATGTTAAGAAATGTGTTCAAGAAATAATGTGTCAGGATATTTGAGCCGTTGGCCGTGTCCTGGCCGCCAGGATGATAGATCCCCAGGGACTATTGAGTGAGACACCTTCTTGTTTCTCAGACTGCACAGGGCAAATTTCCACCCACGCCACACTTTTGATTGTGCATCGAAAGTACCCTGAAACAACCTGCTACAATACAGTAAAGCATAGATACAGAATACATACTTTTGGTTGCCATTTAGCATACACCATAGGATTGTTAAGGAGCTACAACCAATATTAAGCATGGAGGATGAGCTTAGAGACATCTATAATTGCACATGTGCAAATGAGAAACCTAGAGAGTCTCTGACCAGTAGTACGTTTTCACTCAAACAAGAACAAAGAAGACCTCGAATGCAACCATGTAATGTCAGGAAATGCAAAACTCATCAACACATTTGCACTGGATTCCAGCAAAACCAAATAATATAGGTACTAGGGTCATACAACTAATGATCATCACATGTTGTGTACCTCATCCAATGAAGAAAATGCATGCAAGGAAAGTATGTAGGTGAGACCTGCAAGGAGCTGCCTGAACGTATGAACTTATATAGGTACATCATATTGAACCACAAAATAGAAACACTTGTGGGTCGACACTTTAAAGAGGATTGCAGCAGCTATCAATGAAGGTTTAATAAGATTCCCTCTCGAATACCATACTCAGAAAGACGTGGGAGCTCAAATACCCTAAGATGCTTAATCTAAAAGAGGTCTAAACATAGGTAAAGGTTGTATGGCACTCTATAGCCAACGTTGAGCCAACATGCAGAAATGCAATCAAATCAACAATGTCAGGAGACAACCCTGCAGTACCATTTTGCCCCCACAACTGTTGGACACACATGTTCACGATCCCTAATGGGTATTGACACAGGCTTCCAACAATGGACATCTTGACTGTCTGAGCTCCAACAGGTTGAGATAACCGCAAACACTGCACCATTCAATAATAGGTTATGTATTTTGCATTTTCCATACTGTCTGCAAGCTAGGAAATCATTGTGAAGTTTAAGCATACTCAGGTAACATTGTAGACTGCACCAGTTTAATCTCGAGAGCATATTTTGTAGTGCCACATAGCATACTGTGATGAATCCTGCCGAGTCATCACTGAACCCCAGCCTAGAATCTCCTCCCATGTGGCCAGGGGAAAGCAGCTTCTAACTGCTCCTAACCCTGGGGGTGGTAACATGCGGAAAGATCACATGGGAGGAGATGGCTCTCAGGGGGAAGTGGTGACTCCTTTAGGAAAGATGCAGTATTCATCTTCTTGTGAGAATGAGAGTCCTATTATTCCTAATGGCATGCTGTCATTGATCAAGTCCCTCCCATGAAACTACCCAAGGAACAGGATATGAAATGTCATCTAAACAGAATAAGGTTTGTTAAGGAATTAAATATGACATCCTCTAATTGGCATGATTCTGTTTTAGGTAGAGGTCCTAACCCCAATGTTAAATCACAAACCTTTTACATAATATCCCCTAACTCTGTCAACTCTCAGTTCACAAAGTAATCAAAACAAATTATCAGGCCGATTCATGGAATAATTAGCGCGGCGCAAGTGGGCAAAAACGTGCGAATCGCAGTGGAATAGCGAAAATCGCAGTGCAAGTGCGAAAATCGCACCAAAAGCAGCGCACATCGATTCATGGAAGGCCGTGCGCGAGAAAACCAGCGGATGTGCGATAAAACAGTGCGCGGCGCACGTTGGCGCACAGGCCATCTAACAGCGTGCGCCAGGTCACAGCGAAAATCGCACAGGCCACAGCGAAATTCGCACATAGCGCGGCGCACGCAACAAAAGTAGGCGGAACACGGGCGTAACACTCGGAATGGGGAACAACTTGCCAAAACGTGGGCGTCACGGGGGAAGTACAGGGCACAAGTGCGTGGAACGGCCACACGCTCGCCTACAACACGTATTCATGGAATAGAATTGGGGAAAAAACTGCACGCTCAAACCAGCGCACAGGCACAAACACGACCGCCACAAGAAAGCAGGCGGTAGCGTCTCTGCGGCTGTAAGAAATGTGCACCAAAAGGTGCACCAACAAATAGCACCTATATACTGCCATGATGAATGTCCTATACTGTGGCCCTCCAGGACAAATGACATGCAAATGGGTACCCACAAACACGGACACCCGCTGACAAAAAATACGTGTGCGTGTATACCGGGGTGCGCGGGAAGTCTCACACGCGATTTCAGCAGGGTACGTGTATTTCAGGGGTGCACGGGAAGTTACACACGCGATTTCAGCAGGGTACGTGTATTTCAGGGGTGCGCGGGAAGTTCCACACACGATTGGCCCAGTGCGAGCAGGGTACGTGTATTTCAGGGGTGCGCGGGAAGTTACACACGCGATTTCAGCAGGGTACGTGTATTTCAGGGGTGTGCGGGAAGTTCCACACACGATTGGCCCAGTGCGAGCAGGGTACGTGTATTTCAGGGGTGCGCGGGAAGTTACACACGCGATTCCAGCAAGGTATGTGTATTTCAGGGGTGCGCGGGAAGTTACACACGCGATTTCCGCAGGGTACGTGTATTTCAGGGGTGCGCGGGAAGTTCCACACACGATTGGCCCAGTGCGAGCAGGGTACGTGTATTTCAGGGATGCGCGGGAAGTTACACACGCGATTCCAGCAAGGTATGTGTATTTCAGGGGTGCGCGGGAAGTTCCACACGCAATTTCAGCAGGGTACGTGTATTTCAGGGGTGCGCGGGAAGTTCCACACACGATTGGCCCAGTGCGAGCAGGGTATGTGCATTTCAGGGGTGCGCGGGAAGTTACACACGCGATTCCAGCAAGGTATGTGTATTTCAGGGGTGCGCGGGAAGTTCCACACGCGATTTCAGCAGGGTACGTATATTTCAGGGGTGCGCGGGAAGTTCCACACACGATTGGCCCAGTGCGAGCAGGGTACGTGCATTTCAGGGGTGCGCGGGAAGTTACACACGCAATTCCAGCAAGGTATGTGTATTTCAGGGGTGCGCGGGATGTTCCACACGCGATTTCAGCAGGGTATGTGTATTTCAGGGGTGCGCGGGAAGTTCCACACACGATTGGCCCAGTGAGAGCAGGGTACGTGTATTTCAGGGGTGCGCGGGAAGTTACACACGCGATTCCAGCAAGGTATGTGTATTTCAGGGGTGCGCGGGAAGTTCCACACGCGATTTCAGCAGGGTACGTGTATTTCAGGAGTGCGCGGGAAGTTCCACACACGATTGGCCCAGTGCGAGCAGGGTACGTGTATTTCAGGGGTGCGCGGGAAGTTACACACGCGATTCCAGCAAGGTATGTGTATTTCAGGGGTGCGCGGGAAGTTCCACACGCGATTTCAGCAGGGTACGTGTATTTCAGGGGTGCGCGGGAAGTTCCACACACGTTTGGCCCAGTGCGAGCAGGGTACGTGTATTTCAGGGGTGCGCGGGAAGTTACACACGCGCTTCCAGCAAGGTATGTGTATTTCAGGGGTGCGCGGGAAGTTCCACACGCGATTTCAGCAGGGTACGTGTTTTTCAGGGGTGCGCGGGAAGTTCCACACACGATTGGCCCAGTGCGAGCAGGGTACGTGCATTTCAGGGGTGCGCGGGAAGTTACACACGTGATTCCAGCAAGGTATGTGTATTTCAGGGGTGCGCGGGAAGTTCCACACGCAATTTCAGCAGGGTACGTGTATTTCAGGGGTGCGCGGGAAGTTCCACACACGATTGGCCCAGTGCGAGCAGGGTATGTGCATTTCAGGGGTGCGCGGGAAGTTACACACGCGATTCCAGCAAGGTATGTGTATTTCAGGGGTGCGCGGGAAGTTACACACGCGATTTCCGCAGGGTACGTGTATTTCAGGGGTGCGCGGGAAGTTCCACACACGATTGGCCCAGTGCGAGCAGGGTACGTGTATTTCAGGGGTGCGCGGGAAGTTACACACGCGATTCCAGCAAGGTATGTGTATTTCAGGGGTGCGCGGGAAGTTCCACACGCAATTTCAGCAGGGTACGTGTATTTCAGGGGTGCGCGGGAAGTTCCACACACGATTGGCCCAGTGCGAGCAGGGTATGTGCATTTCAGGGGTGCGCGGGAAGTTACACACGCGATTCCAGCAAGGTATGTGTATTTCAGGGGTGCGCGGGAAGTTCCACACGCGATTTCAGCAGGGTACGTATATTTCAGGGGTGCGTGGGAAGTTCCACACAAGATTGGCCCAGTGCGAGCAGGGTATGTGTATTTCAGGGGTGCGCGGGAAGTTACACACACGATTGGCCCAGTGCGAGCAGGGTACGTGTATTTCAGGGGTGCGCGGGAAGTTACACACGCGATTCCAGCAAGGTATGTGTATTTCAGGGGTGCGCGGGAAGTTCCACACGCGATTTCAGCAGGGTACGTGTATTTCAGGGGTGTGCGGGAAGTTCCACACACGATTGGCCCAGTGCGAGCAGGGTACGTGCATTTCAGGGGTGCGCGGGAAGTTACACACGCAATTCCAGCAAGGTATGTGTATTTCAGGGGTGCGCGGGATGTTCCACACGCGATTTCAGCAGGGTACGTGTATTTCAGGGGTGCGCGGGAAGTTCCACACACGATTGGCCCAGTGAGAGCAGGGTACGTGTATTTCAGGGGTGCGCGGGAAGTTACACACGCGATTCCAGCAAGGTATGTGTATTTCAGGGGTGCGCGGGAAGTTCCACACGCAATTTCAGCAGGGTACGTGTATTTCAGGAGTGCGCGGGAAGTTCCACACACGATTGGCCCAGTGCGAGCAGGGTACGTGTATTTCAGGGGTGCGCGGGAAGTTACACACGCGATTCCAGCAAGGTATGTGTATTTCAAGGGTGCGCGGGAAGTTCCACACGCGATTTCAGCAGGGTACGTGTATTTCAGGGGTGTGCGGGAAGTTCCACACACGATTGGCCCAGTGCGAGCAGGGTACGTGTATTTCAGGGGTGCGGGGGAAGTTACACACGCGATTCCAGCAAGGTATGTGTATTTCAGGGGTGCGCGGGAAGTTCCACACGCGATTTCAGCAGGGTACGTGTTTTTCAGGGGTGCGCGGGAAGTTCCACACACGATTGACCCAGTGCGAGCAGGGTACGTGCATTTCAGGGGTGCGCGGGAAGTTACACACGTGATTCCAGCAAGGTATGTGTATTTCAGGGGTGCGCGGGAAGTTCCACACGCAATTTCAGCAGGGTAGTGTATTTCAGGGGTACGCGGGAAGTTACACACGCGATTCCAGCAAGGTATGTGTATTTCAGGGGTGCGCGGGAAGTTCCACACGCAATTTCAGCAGGGTACGTGTATTTCAGGGGTGCGCGGGAAGTTCCACACGCGATTTCAGCAGGGTATGTGTATTTCAGGGGTTCTGGGGAGTACCACACGTGAATTGGCCGTGTGGGCCCTCCCAGGTGTATGCTCCACAACCTCCACGGACCCTGCAGCCAGCCCACACCACGGGGGACTACCCTGCACCCCTGCCCATGTCCCGCAGGCAGCCCATTCACCATTGCACTACTGATCAACAATGCATGTCTACCACCACCCCCACCCCCCAGCAGTGCAGGGGCAGCCTCCACCAGGCCCCCACTCATGTCCCCCTGCACCCCCACCCCCCAGCATCCAGGGTCACCCTACACCAGGCCCCCACTCATGTCTCCCACCACTCCCACCCCCCTGCCACCATGGGCAGCCTCCACCAGGCCCCCACTCATGTCCCCCTGCACCCCCACCCCCCAGCAGTGCAGGGGCAGCCTCCACCAGGCCCCTACTCAGGTCCCCCTGCACCCCCACCCCCCAGCCACCATGGGCAGCCTCCACCAGGCCCCCACTCATGTCCCCCTGCACCCCACCCCCCAGCAGTGCAGGGGCAGCCTCCACCAGGCCCCCACTCATGTCCCCTGCACCCCCACCCCCCAGCAGTGCAGGGGCAGCCTCCACCAGGCCCCCACTCATGTCTCCCACCACCCCCACCCCCCAGCAGTGCAGGGGCACCCTCCACCAGGCCCCCACTCATGTCTCCCACCACCCCCACCCCCTAGCAGTGCAGGGGCAGCCTCCACCAGGCCCCAACTCATGTCTACCACCACCCCCACCCCCCAGCCACCAGGGGCAGCCTCCACCAGGCCCCCACTCATGTCTCCCACCACCCCCACCCCATAGCAGTGCAGGGGCAGCCTCCACCAGGCCCCAACTCATGTCTACCACCACCCCCACCCCCCTGCCACCATGGGCAGCCTCCACCAGGCCCCCACTCATGTCTCCCACCACCCCCACCCCCCAGCCACCAGGGGCAGCCTCCACCAGGCCCCCACTCATGTCTCCCACCACCCCCACCTCCCTGCCACCATGGGCATCCTCCACCAGGCCCCCACTCATGTCTCCCACCACCCCCAGCATCCAGGGTCACCCTCCACCAGGCCCCCACTCATGTCTCCCACCACCCCCCTGCCACCATGGGCATCCTCCACCAGGCCCCCACTCATGTCTCCCAACCCCCCAGCATCCAGGGTCACCCTCCACCAGGCCCCCACTCATGTCTCCCACCACCCCCACCCCCCTGCCACCATGGGCATCCTCCACCAGGCCCCCACTCATGTCTCCCACCACCCCCACCCCCCTGCCACCATGGGCATCCTCCACCAGGCCCCCACTCATGTCTCCCACCACCCCCACCCCCCTGCCACCATGGGCATCCTCCACCAGGCCCCCACTCATGTCTCCCACCACCCCCACCCCCCAGCATCCAGGACACCCTCCACCAGGCCCCCACTCATGTCTCCCACCACCCCCACCGCCCTGCCACCATGGGCATCCTCCACCAGGCCCCCACTCATGTCCCCCTGCACCCCCACCCCCCAGCATCCAGGGTCACCCTCCACCAGGCCCCCACTCATGTCTACCACCACCCCACTCCCCTGCCACCATGGGCAGCCTCCACCAGGCCCCCACTCATGTCTCCCACCACCCCCAGCCACCAGGGGCAGCCCCCACCAGGCCCCCACCCATGTCTCCCACCACCCCCACCCCCCAGCAGTGCAGGGGCAGCCTCCACCAGGCCCCCACTCATGTCCCCCTGCACCCCCACCCCCCAGCAGTGCAGGGGCAGCCTCCACCAGGTCCCCACTCATGTCTCCCACCACCCCCACCCCCCAGCCACCATGGGCAGCCTCCACCAGGCCCCCACTCATGTCCCCCTGCACCCCCACCCCCCAGCAGTGCAGGGGCAGCCTCCACCAGGCCCCCACTCATGTCCCCTGCACCCCCACCCCCCAGCAGTGCAGGGGCAGCCTCCACCAGGCCCCCACTCATGTCTCCCACCAAACCCACCCCCAGCCACCAGGGGCAGCCTCCAGCAGGCCCCCACTCATGTCCCCCTGCACCCCCACCCCCCAGCATCCAGGGTCACCCTCCACCAGGCCCCCACTCATGTCTACCACCACCCCACTCCCCTGCCACCATGGGCAGCCTCCACCAGGCCCCCACTCATGTCTCCCACCACCCCCAGCCACCAGGGGCAGCCCCCACCAGGCCCCCACCCATGTCTCCCACCACCCCCACCCCCCAGCAGTGCAGGGGCAGCCTCCACCAGGCCCCCACTCATGTCTCCCACCACCCCCACCCCCCAGCAGTGCAGGGGCACCCTCCACCAGGCCCCCACTCATGTCTCCCACCACCCCCACCCCATAGCAGTGCAGGGGTAGCCTCCACCAGGCCCCAACTCATGTCTACCACCACCCCCACCCCCCTGCCACCATGGGCAGCCTCCACTAGGCCCCCACACATGTCTCCCACCACCCCCACCCCCCAGCCACCAGGGGCAGCCTCCACCAGGCCCCCACTCATGTCTCCCACCACCCCCATCCCCTAGCAGTGCAGGGGCAGCCTCCACCAGGCCCCAACTCATGTCTACCACCACCCCACCCCCCTGCCACCATGGGCAGCCTCCACCAGGCCCCCACTCATGTCTCCCACCACCCCCACCCCCCAGCCACCAGGGGCAGCCTCCACTAGGCCCCCACTCATGTCTCCCACCACCCCCACCCCTCTGCCACCATGGGCATCCTCCACCAGGCCCCCACTCATGTCTCCCACCACCCCCACCCCCCTGCCACCATGGGCATCCTCCACCAGGCCCCCACTCATGTCTCCCACCACTCCCACCCCCCAGCATCCAGGGTCACCCTCCACCAGGCCCCCACTCATGTCTCCCACCACCCCCACCCCCCTGCCACCATGGGCATCCTCCACCAGGCCCCCACTCATGTCTCCCACCACCCCAACCCCCCAGCATCCAGGGTCACCCTCCACCAGGCCCCCACTCATGTCTCCCACCACCCCCACCCCCCTGCCACCATGGGCATCCTCCACCAGGCCCCCACTCATGTCTCCCACCACCCCCACCCCCCTGCCACCATGGGCATCCTCCACCAGGCCCCCACTCATGTCTCCCACCACCCCACCCCCTGCCACCATTGGCATCCTCCACCAGGCCCCCACTCATGTCTCCCACCACCCCCACCCCCCAGCATCCAGGACACCCTCCACCAGGCCCCCACTCATGTCTCCCACCACCCCCACCCCCCTGCCACCATGGGCATCCTCCACCAGGCCCCCACTCATGTCCCCCTGCACCCCCACCCCCCAGCAGTGCAGGGGCAGCCTCCACCAGGTGCTCACAATCCCCAATCATGTGCGTAATGGACAGCCTCCACAGCCAAAAAGCCCTACCAAGTAACCCATTCACCCACATGGAAATGGAAATCACATGTTACACCCCCAATGTTCATGAAGCTAATGAACCCATGTCCGTCACACACAATGGTTGCAATTGAAAGGGAAAACACACAACATGACATGCATGAAACCAATGAGATGATACCACACAGTGAAGTATGCAAACAAAATTGTATTGAAAAAAATAAAGAATGCTAAAGAAAGAAAACAAACTACAATGTGAATGAGAAAAAGAAAACATGCATGTCCGTATAAAAAACTACCAAGGCTCCATGAGCCCAACTGAACAAAGGAAACTACTAAAAAACCTACCTAAAAATCAAGTATATACAAAAAGTGGAGCAGTGTCCGTCGACTCCAAATCATAATAATAAAGAAAGGAAACCTAAAACTAAAGAACTATATACAAAGGCGGCGGGCTAGTCCAGCGGCTCACTCCGTGGTGTCCCGGGCCAGGGCATCATCGAACTCCTGTTCGATGTCCCGGAGGCGGTCCAGTTCCATGGCCCCGAGGGTCCGCAGGGACGACGCTGTGTCCTCCGCCAACCCCCTGCGGATTGCCTCGAGGCACTCGGCCCGCCTCAGGGCCCTCCGCATGGAGTTCTCCGCCCTGACCATTGTGAGCCGCACCTCTTCCGCCCGCCGCCACTCCGCACCTATGGCGTGGCCCAACCGCTGCCACACGGAAGACACTCTCTGTCCTGGGTCCCCCTGCCCTCCGGCCGATGCCTGCCCCTCCGATGTCGAAAGCCCCGAGCCTGCATGTCTCCCACCATGTTGCTGCTGCTGCTGCTCTGCCTCTGCCCGTGCACTGCCTCCTGCTGCCTGCACATCCTCCACCGGCTGGGGTGCACTTGTTGATGTGGCCACCCCTGCTGGACCTCCGACTCCCGACTGTGACAGGGATGCCTCCTCCACCAGCCTGGCCGCACCGTCAGAGGCAGCTCCACAGGGCACCCAGGTGACTGATGGGTGGGAAGATGGCACAGAGGACGACTGGCGCGTAGGGGGTCCAGTTGAGGAGGGGGTCGGAGCAAGCCCCATCAGACGGAGGAATCCGGCCTGGGTGACCTGTCCCAGCAGGCTGACGTGGTCAACGAGCCATTCGAGATGAGGTGCAGTCTCTCCATGAAAAGACTGCAGGTCACCTCGCATGGCCCGTTGACGCAACGCCACACCAGCCAGGACAGGCTCAACCCAGACCTGGATGGCCACGTCCGCAGGCAGAGGAAGGCCAGTTGACGTCAGCTCATCCCCTGCCTGAAAACGGGTCTGGACGTAGGCATCCCTGCTGGTGCAAGATGATGCAGGGACAGGATCGGGGACAGGATTGCACACATGCACCTCCGCGGCCGCCTGTGCTGCCTCCTGTCCCTGGTCCTGCACTGCACCACTAGCACAAGTGGGATCCACACCTCCAGACCCCGTCTCTGGTGCTTGCGTGGCCCCCTCCTCCACCAAACCCCCCACCAACCTGGATGACTCCGTGCCATCTTCCCCCGTTGGGCCCTGTGGGGTCCCAGCCGCCCCTTCTGCTGCCGAGGAGTCCAACTGCAACCTCCGCCTCTTGGACCTCCCCCCGGCAGCTGCGGCCTGGGACGTGGCACCGGACTCCTCACTCCCCGATGAGATGACAACACGGGAGGGGAGCCGGGCCTTGCGTCTCCGGCTGGCGGTCGGATCCCCGCCGCTGTGCTCCACAGCACCTTCTCCGCCCTCTTCATCAGTTGACGCTGCAGACAGGGAGAAACAAAACACAGGCATCAGGGCACTGTACAATGGACACATACACGCATGACAGTTGCACAGGAGTGGCATTGGCAAACCTCAGACATGTCATCACAATCCCCAACACACATGTCATTGCAACTGGCACACATGAGCCATACCACAGCCATATCGCAACTGCCACCACCATCCCTACACATACAACAGCATCAGCAGCCAAAGGGGAGCCAGACATCACATGCAACACAGGAAGTGCACCACACATGTACACACACCACCACACTTGCATGCATGTCTACACCTCTGCCAAGTGTCGCACTGTTCAGACGGGCATCCATGTCACATCTGCCAATCAGGCTTCCACATACCGCTGTCACATGCATCCATGTTGCATCACTGTTGCACCCTTGACAAATACACACACATGCACATGTACACAGTGCTCATACATGCAGCCGAAAACAACATACATGCCTGACATCACGGACATGTCTACTTACATACACATTCATCCAAACATGTGTGCACGCACAACTGCATTTGCCATGCAAGCCCACACACACAAGCACCATCCATGTGTCACACATTACAGCCCTCGCATTTGTCAGCCCCACGGCCCTGTACACCCCCACCCATACTCGACCCCATACAAACAGATGTGCAACCGGCACAATGGCGAATGATCACCACGCGCACTGCTCACAATCAGGATGCATGTACACTCACGGCTCGACTCCAGACGGGTCTGCTTCTCTAGGACCTGGACGTGGAGCGCTGGGGATATGCGTTCCAGGACCCCCATCTGTTCTTCCGACAAGTGGCCCCGGCGCCCCTTGGCATCCGCTGCCTTCAAGAGGCGCCGGGCCTTGTTCAGGGTCCTGGACCTGAAGTCCTCCCAGCGCTTCCTGACATGTTGTGAGTCCCGGACTGCCACCCCCTCCGCGTTGATGGCAGTCACGATGTCAGTCCAGATCTGAGTCCGTCCTTCCTTGTCGGCGCGGGAACTTCCGAAGAGGGCATCATACTGCCCCAGGACTTGCTCCACCAGGACACCAACTTCGGTGGCACTGAAGCTGGTGCCCTCTGCCTCTCTGGCCGGGGGTTGTCAGTGGTCACAGATGGTGTTTGCCCCGACATGACAACCCCAGAGGCAGGAGTGGGTGGGCAACTGGGTCCTGGGGCTGGGCTGTGGAGCGATGGAATTCCAGTCGGGAGTCTTCGGTTCCAGCAGGGGTGGTCACAGCAACAGCACCCCTGGCTGATGTGCAGGCAGAAAATGGCAGTGCACGTGGGCAGCAGGCAGTCAGGCAGCAGCAGATGGCAGGTGGGAGCGTGCTCGGGGCTCTGGGGGGCAGTAGTTCGGCCTTCTGGGCAGGAGCGTGGTCTTCCGTGTGCTTACGCGTGGCCAGCTTGGTACGGAGTGATTTGGCACGTGAAAATCCTGCACGTCAGCGTGAAAACCGAGGAAAGGCCCTTAGCGCGTAAGCACGTAAGCGCGTCAGCACGCAGACGCGAATCTATTGGACCAAAGGCCCTCAGCGCGTAAGCGCGTCTGTGACGTGACCCGCACGGGTGTTTCCCACACAGCACGTGATGACAGAGCACACGTGGAAAGACTGCACGTCAGAGTCTCATCGCGTGTAATTGGACAGCACATCAGAGTCTCATCGCGTGTAATTGGACAAAAGTGCGCGTACACGCGATTGGCCTATGTACGTGTATATCAGGTGTGCGCGGACACTTACACACGCTATTGGACTGTGCACTGGATTTCAGGGGTGCACGGGTCACACGCTCGCCTACAACACGCGCAACGCATTAATTTGCGCGCTAACAAAATAACTAGCTCAGACCCAGGATGAACATACCGTTCCTAGCAGCAGTGGCCATGGCCTACCAAAGGAGGAGGAGGAGGATAGTCAGGGCCAGAATATTCACACCCAGAACCAGCCTTTTCGGGATGCCTGATGACCAGGTGCATGGGAGGTACAGGTTTCCACCACACATCATACTGGACCTGGTGAGTGAGTGGGAGGACGACCTCACATCACCCACCCTGTGCTCCCAAGCACTCAGCCCCCTGGAGAAGGTCCTCAATGTACTGCACTTCTTAGCCACTGGATCATTTCAGCGGACAAGTGCCATTGTGGGTGGTGTATCACAGGCCACCCAGTCACGCTGCCTACACCAGGTCTTGAACATCATCACTGCACGCCCATCAGTCCGCAGGCACATATACCTGCCCAGAACCCCTGCAGAAAAGCATGCTGCCGCCCTGGATTTTTACGCTGTGGCACGATTTCCCAAAGTGCTAGGTGCCATCGACTGCACCCATGTGGCTCTACGTCCCCCCAGGGCATCTGAGCACATCTATAGGAACCGCAAGCACTGGCATTCCATCAACGTGCAGGTAGTATGTAATGCCAAGGGAATCATCACCTCAGTATATGCCAACTATCCCGGGTCAACCCACGACAGCTTCATTTACCGAATGTCCACCCTAAGCCGGGACCTAGAAGCTGGCCGGCATGGCGATACATGGCTGCTTGGTGAGTATGAATGCCACTGCACATGCATGCATGTCAGATACTGAGCAAGGTCACAACCCCACCAATGATACCAATCACCACCTCCACAGGGGACAGTGCCTACCCTCTCAGCCCCCACATGATGACGCCAATTCGGAACCCCACCACGCCACCCCAGGTAAGATATAACGCTGCCCACATTACAACCCGGGGCATAGTGGAGCACACATTCGGAGTGCTGAAGTCACGCTTTCGCTCCCTTGACCATTCTGGCGGGCAGCTGTTGTACGCTCCCCCAGTAGTGTGCAGGATCATAGTGGCAGCATGTGTCCTGCACAACGTTGCAACACGCCGGGGCCTGGCCGTGGGCATGGTGGTGCCCCCCCATCCCCAACCACATGCACAGCGGCTGCGCATGGGAGGTGAAAGGGCACGGGGGGAGGCAGCCCGTACACAGCTAGTGGCTAATTACTTCACATAGAAATCACACCCCTGTGGAGTGCACACTGCCCTGGCACATTCCATCTGACAATCAATGATGACTCAACCTGACACTGATCCTGAATGTCTGGAGAAAGAACCGTGAAAACCATATCAGCCTGAGATTGTTCACCTGGAAGTGTCACAATGTGTGCATCCCTACCCACACTGACACCACCAATGCAGTTTTGTGAAGTTACACATTCAAGCAGCTAAAATTAATACCCACTTGCAAAATGCAACAAGAGGACAGTGCCATGTCAGCCAACCCAACCACAGCACCGCCACACGACACACCGTGCCATGTCATGCTATTTGCAGGTAAACAAAGTAATCCCCACAACATGACACTACTGTCACAATGTACAGTGTCCCTATTAGAAACTTGCAACACGTGAAATGCTCACGGTAATGGCGGACCGACAACAAACTTGAGCACGTACTACCATTAACTTGACATCACTAATGTTTAATATTAGTAGTCTCACCACCTGGAAATGCCTGCACTCCCACCACTACCAACTGTGCAGTGTTGGCGCCTGTAGAGTTGTAGGTGCACTGCTGCCAACATGGACCACATCTCCAGACTAGAGGTCCTTGTGTAGACATGAGGAAGGGACCTGCAAATTGGGAGGTAGACACAGAAGATGAGTTACCCATCAATGCAACATGCAGTGTACAACACAACAGCAATATGCACTAGGAATGTATACACAGTATTGACTACAGACTGCCCACACAGCTCATGGGAGTCCAACGTCACTGTGTAATTCACTGTCACTTGGGCACACCCTTTGCAAGCCCATGGAAACGGGAAGCAGGAGGGGTGTGTGTGACTCAAACCCAAGCATCTGAACCAAATACATTACAAGCCTGCATGTGCCCAGCCACAATGCAGCGTATGCCCACAGGAACCACGGAAGCCAACAAATCGTCCCAAAAAAATTGGGAATAAAAGAAATAAAAATAAAAACAAAAATAAAAATTAAAAAAAAATAAAAATGGCCATTGAAGGGCCCGGGGGGGTTGGGGAGGCCACCCAGGAGGTCCGAGGACAGGATGCACACCAGAACCCACCTGCGTGGATCCTGGGAAAAAAAAACACCTCCATGGGCTCATGGCCCACACGGCTACCCTATTGTGGGAGTATCACTGCTGTCGCTATTATCACCCTGTGCAGCTGCATCGGGAGGTGGTTGCACTATGGGAGGCAGCCCACGCAAGGCCCTAGTCTGCTCCTCCATGGTTGCAAGCATGCGGGTGTGGTAGGTCTGGTTCTGGAGGATGAGTGTGCGGAGGTCCCCATGCAACAACTCACGGGATGCCCGGACCTCCGCCCTCGTTGCCTGCATCTCAGCTGAGAGCGTACGGGTGAGACGCTCCAGCTGCTGTTCTGTCCTTTGGTGTGTAGAAGCCTCAAGCTCAACAAGAGTCGTCCTGAGGTGAAGGAGCTCCTGCCTCAGGGCTTCCCTGTGGCCCTGGGACTCAATGGAGATGGCCTCCTGCAGAGTCGCCAGTGCTGCCCGCCTGTCCCTGTTGGACCCCAACATGTCCTCCCTGTGTGACTGGCAGATGGAGTCGGTTGCCTGCTCTAGTCGCTCCATCAGCCTTTCAGGGGGGACAATGGAAGTGGCCACCCTATCCATGGCCTGAGCCATCATCTCGGATGATGCTGCCTGTTGGGTTGCCATACCGTAAATGGATTGCTCCCATGCAGTATTGCCAGGTGGCGTACGGCCACCACGTCGGCGGGCACCACACCTGTCTGGGGCAAGGCGAACTGCGCCTTGATGTGCCGGCACTGCCTGAGGCTGCAGGACTGCATTCCCCCTCTGATCTGCTGGCCCAGGAACAGGATCAGATGTCACGGAGTGTGACCCTGCATCCGTAACCACCAAAGGCGTAGCTGCCAACACTGACATCCCCATTGAGGGTTCTGACCCTGGTGCAGGTGGGTGAGACAGAACAGAATCCCTCCCTGGAACACTCACCTGCGACGGCACGTAGGTCTCATCCGAATCAACACCTGAGTACAGCTCGGGGGAGGTGCAGCCAGAGACACCCCTTGAGAGCACGACCTGCAGCACTTGTGGGTTCTCACCCACCACCACACCACGTCCCTCACTGGTGGTTGGTCGGCCCTCGGACCCCTCCTGGGTCTGCACCATCTCCACAACCCCAGCAGTATCAGGTGCGTCTTCCCCTGCAAAGACATAAAAACAAAGAAATGGAAACAGGCATTAGCGCCATGGCACACAATGAGGGCTGAGAAGCAAGAGAACCAGTACTTGTTTGACACATGTCCCACATGACTAAAACCCTCCCATGCATGCACCCTCACTGCGTATGAAGGGCAGGCAAATGGCACACACTGATGATACCAAGATTGAAGATGAACAAATTTTCTGCATGCTGCCTGGCAGTGGCATCACACCTTGGCCTGTGATTGGCAGGTGAAACACATATGCCATCACACAGATGGCATGTACCATTGCTATTGAATGAAGATGGAGAGGAGGGCAGCACCTATTCATTCTGTCCAGTTCCCGCATGTAATAGCTTTTCTAATTCAAACAGGTCAGATTCTTCACCTGGAGCTGCCAGTCCGAAATGGTCCAATTGCACAGGGACATGTTTGAACAAATGATATCCAGGTAACAAAGTCACTCCACTTTACCATAGCCATGTCAGACATGTGACTAGAGGACTGCGACATGCCTAGTAAAAGTGGTGGAATGTAAAAAATCTGACTAAATGAACAGTGGAAAATTTTGCAACAATGTTGTGGCAAGGTGACACTTCAAGGGCAACTGGCGTGCAGTTGGGCTAGATGTCTACTGTTGGCAGAAGGAATACAGCTATGGGCAAATGCAGCTGCGCAGGATGTATTGCATGAAGCACATGGCTGACCCATACGACTCAGGCGCACACACTCTCACCTGGCACACAAACAGAAGCCCTCACACACACCATGCACATGGATGACACACACATGCATGTGCACTCACCGGACAATGCCTCGTAATCAGCCAAATCTCCCACGCCTTGGATCTGTTCCTACGTGACGTAGGTCCCAGCGACTGACTCATGTGGAGTGAGTTCCATGTCTACTACTGGAGACCCACCTCCAGTCACTAGAGTTGCTGCATGACTTGAGGCCAGCTTACTCTTTGCCCTGCGCTTTAGGTCATTCCAGCGCTTATAGCAATCATTGGCTGTGCGCCTCATGATTCCAAGGGCACTTACGATGTCCGCAACGGTCTGCCAGTGTGCCTGGCGTTGTGCAGGTGTGATCTTGGATCCTGCAACAATGACCATCTCGTTGTCATGTGCGGACACATACTCGACAAGTGCATTCAGGTCGTCATCCGTGAAGCTGGGCTTCCTGGACGGGCCGGATTGTGTAGCCATGTCTGGGGCATCAGCCTGTGCCGAACGAGCACTCTTCCTCTTCCGCTTGGAAAGGTGTTCTACGCGTACCTTTTATACAGGCCCACACGTCCAGCGTCACTTACGCGGCGCCTACGCGCTAGGGCCATTTCCACCAATTACACGCTTTGTGACTTATGCGTGTACGGCCATTTCCACCAATTACACGCTTTGTCACTTCTGCGTGTACGGCCATTTCCACCAATTACACGCTTTGTCACTTCTGCGTGTACGGCCATTTCCACCAATTACACGCTTTGTCACTTCTACGTGTATGGCCATTTACACCAATCACACGCGATGACACTCTGACGTGCAGTCTTTACACGTGTGCTCTGTCATCACGTGCTGTGTGGGAAACACCCGTGTGGCTCATGTCACAGACGCGCTTACGCGCTGAGGGCCTTTGGTCCAATAGAATCGCGTATGCGTGCTGACGCGCTTACGCGCTATGGGCCTTTCCTCGGTTTTCACGCTGACGTGCAGGATTTTCACGTGCCAAATCACTCCGTACCAAGCTGGCCACACGTAAGCACACGGAAGACCACGCTCCTGCCCAGAAGGCCGAACTACTGCCCCCCAGAGCCCCGAGCACGCTCCCACCTGCCATCTGCTGCTGCCTGACTGCCTGCTGCCCACGTGCACTGCCATTTGCTGCCTGCACATCAGCCAGGGGTGCTGTTGCTGTGACCACCCCTGCTGGAACCGAAGACTCCCGACTGGAATTCCATCGCTCCACAGCCCAGCCCCAGGACCCAGTTGCCCACCCACTCCTGCCTCTGGGGTTGTCATGTCGGGGCAAACACCATCTGTGACCACTGACAACCCCCGGCCAGAGAGGCAGAGGGGCACCAGCTTCAGTGCCACCAAAGTTGGTGTCCTGGTGGAGCAAGTCCTGGGGCAGTATGATGCCCTCTTCGGAAGTTCCAGCGCCGACAAGGAAGGACGGACTCGGATCTGGACTGACATCGTGACTGCCATCAACGCGGAGGGGGTGGCAGTCCGGGACTTACAACATGTCAGGAAGCGCTGGGAGGTCTTCAGGTCCAGGACCCTGAACAAGGCCCGGCGCCTCTTGAAGGCAGCGGATGCCAAGAGGCGCCGGGGCCACTTGTCGGAAGAACAGATGGGGGTCCTGGAACGCATATCCCCAGCGCTCCACGTCCAGGTCCTAGAGAAGCAGACCCGTCTGGAGTCGAGCGGTGAGTGTACCTGCATCCTGATTGTGAGCAGTGCGTGTGGTGATCATTCGCAATTGTGCCGGTTGCACATCTGTTTGTATGGGGTCGAGTATGGGTGGGGGTGTACAGGGCCATGGGGCTGACACATGCGAGGGCTGTAATGTGTGAGACATGGATGGTGCTTGTGTGTGTGGGCTTGCATGGCAAATGCAGTTGTGCGTGCACACATGTTTGGATGAATGTGTATGCAAGTAGACATGTCCGTGATGTCAGGCATGTATGTTGTTTTCGGCTGCATGTATGAGCACTGTGTACATGTGCATGTGTGTGTATTTGACAAGGGTGCAACAGTGATGCAACATGGATGCATGTGACAGCGGTATGTGGAAGCCTGATTGGCAGATGTGACATGGATGCCCGTCTGAACAGTGCGACACTTGGCAGAGGTGTAGACATGCATGCAAGTGTGGTGGTGTGTGTACATGTGTGGTGAACTTCCTGTGTTCCATGTGATGTCTGGCTCCCCTTTGGCTGCTGATGCTGTTGTATGTGTAGGGATGGTGGTGGCAGTTGCGATATGGCTGTGGTATGGCTCATGTGTGCCAGTTGCAATGACATGTGTGTTGGGGATTGTGATGACATGTCTGAGGTTTGCCAATGCCACTCCTGTGCAACTGTCATGCGTGTATGTGTCCATTGTACAGTGCCCTGATGCCTGTGTTTTGTTTCTCCCTGTCTGCAGCGTCAACTGATGAAGAGGGCGGAGAAGGTGCTGTGGAGCACAGCGGCGGGGATCCGACCGCCAGCCGGAGACGCAAGGCCCGGCTCCCCTCCCGTGTTGTCATCTCGTCGGGGAGTGAGGAGTCTGGTGCCGCGTCCCAGGCCGCAGCTGCCGGGGGGAGGTCCAAGAGGCGGAGGTTGCAGTTGGACTCCTCGGCAGCAGAAGGGGCAGCTTGGACCCCACAGGGCCCAACCGGGGAAGATGGCACGGAGTCATCCAGGTTGGTGGGGGGTTTGGTGGAGGAGGGGGCCGCGCAAGCACCAGAGACGGGGTCTGGAGGTGGGGATCCCACTGGTACTAGTGGTGCAGTGCAGGACCAGGGACAGGAGGCAGCACAGGCGGCCGCGGAGGTGCCTGTGTGCAATCCTGTCCCCGATCCTGTCCCTGCATCATCTTGCACCAGCAGGGTTGCCTACGTCCAGACCCGTTTTCAGGCAGGGGATGAGCTGACGTCAACTGGCCTTCCTCTGCCTGCGGACGTGGCCATCCAGGTCCGGGTTGAGCCTGTAATGGCTGGTGTGGCGTTGCGTCAACGGGCCATGCGAGGTGACCTGCAGTCTTTTCATGGAGAGACTGCACGTCATCTCGAATGGCTCGTTGACCACGTCAGCCTGCTGGGACAGGTCACCCAGGCCGGATTCCGCTGTCTGATGGGGCTTGCTCCGACCCCCTCCTCAACTGGACCACCTACGCGCCAGTCGTCCTCTGTGCCATCTTCCCACCCATCAGTCACCTGGGTGCCCTGTGGAGCTGCCTCTGACGGTGCGGCCAGGCTGGTGGAGGAGGCATCCCTGCCACAGTCGGGAGTCGGAGGTCCAGCAGGGGTGGCCACATCAACAAGTGCACCCCAGCCGGTGGAGGATGTGCAGGCAGCAGGAGGCAGTGCACGGGCAGAGGCAGAGCAGCAGCAGCAGCAACATGGTGGGAGACATGAAGGCTCGGGGCTTTTGACATCGGAGGGGCAGGCATCGGCCGGAGGGCAGGGGGACCCAGGACAGAGAGTGTCATCCGTGTGGCAGCGGTTGGGCCACGCCATAGGTGCGGAGCGGCGGCGGGCGGAAGAGGCACGGCTCACAATGGTCAGGGCGGAGAACTCCTTGCGGAGGGCCCTGAGGCGGGCCGAGTGCCTCGAGGCAATCCGCAGGGGGTTGGGGGAGGACACAGCGTCGTCCCTGCGGACCCTCGGGGCCATGGAACTGGACCGCCTCCGGGACATCGAACAGGAGTTCGATGATGCCCTGGCCCGGGACACCACGGAGTGAGCCGCTGGACTTGCCCGCCGCCTTTGTATATAGTTCTTTAGTTTTAGGTTTCCTTTCTTTCGTATTATGATTTGGAGTCGACAGACACTGCTCCACTTTTTGTATATAGTTGATTTTTAGGTAGGTTTTTTAGTAGGTTTCCTTTGTTCATTTGGGCTCATGGACCCTTGTTATTTTTGTACATAGTTCTTTATTGCATGGAGATTTTTTTACATTTGACTTTGGACAAAAAAAATTTCTATTTGGATTTCCATTTTTGTTTTTTCATACGGACATGCAGCTTATTTTTTCTCATTCACATTGTAGTTTGTTTCTTTCTTTAGCATTCTTTATTTTTTTCAATACAATTTTGTTTGCATACTTCACTGTGTGGTATCATCTCATTGGTTTCATGCATGCCATGTTGTGTGTTTTCCCATTCAATTGCAACCATTGTGTGTGACGGACATGGGTTCATTAGCTTCATGAACATTGGGGGTGTAACATGTGATTTCCATTTCCATGTGGGTGAATGGGTTACTTGGTAGGGCTTTTTGGCTGTGGAGGCCATTACGCACATGATTGGGGATTATGAGCACCTGGTGGAGGCTGCCCCTGCACTGCTGGGGGGTGGGGGTGCAGGGGGACATGAGTGGGGGCCTGGTGGAGGATGCCCATGGTGGCAGGGGGGTGGGGGTGGTGGGAGACATGAGTGGGGGCCTGGTGGAGGATGCCCATGGTGGCAGGGGGGTGGGGGTGGTGGGAGACATGAGTGGGGGCCTGGTGGAGGATGCCCATGGTGGCAGGGGGGTGGGGTGGTGGGAGACATGAGTGGGGGCCTGGTGGAGGATGCCCATGGTGGCAGGGGGGTGGGGGTGGTGGGAGACATGAGTGGGGGCCTGGTGTAGGGTGACCCTGGATGCTGGGGGGTGGGGGTGGTGGGAGACATGAGTGGGGGCCTGGTGGAGGGTGACCCTGGATGCTGGGGGGTAGGGGTGCAGGGGGACATGAGTGGGGTCCTGGTGGAGGGTGACCCTGGATGCTGGGGGGTGGGGGTGGTGGGAGACATGAGTGGGGGCCTGGTGGAGGATGCCCATGGTGGCAGGGGGGTGGGGGTGGTGGGAGACATAAGTGGGTGCCTGGTGGAGGATGCCCATGGTGGCATGGGGGTGGGGGTGGTGGGAGACATGAGTGGGGGCCTGGTGGAGGATGCCCATGGTGGCAGGGGGGTGGGGGTGGTTGGAGACATGAGTGGGGGCCTGGTGGAGGGTGACCCTGGATGCTGGGGGGTGGGGGTGCAGGGGGACATCAGTGGGGGCCTGGTGGAGGGTGACCCTGGATGCTGGGGGGTGGGGGTGGTGGGAGACATGAGTGGGGGCCTGGTGGAGGGTGACCCTGGATGCTGGGGGGTGGGGGTGGTGGGAGACATGAGTGGGGGCCTGGTGGAGGATGCCCATGGTGGCAGGGGGGTGGGGGTGGTGGGAGACATGAGTGGGGGCCTGGTGGAGGATGGCCATGGTGGCAGGGGGGTGGGGGTGGTGGGAGACATGAGTGGGGGCCTGGTGGAGGGTGACCCTGGTGGCAGGGGGGTGGGGGTGGTGGGATGACATGAGTGGGGGCCTGGTGGAGGCTGCCCCTGGTGGCTGGGGGGTGGGGGTGGTGGGAGACATGAGTGGGGGCCTGGTGGAGGATGCCCCTGCACTGCTGGCGGGTGGGGGTGCAGGGGGACATGAGTGGGGGCCTGGTGTTGGCTGCCCCTGCACTGCCGGGGAGTGGGGGTGGTGGGAGACATGATTGGGGCCCTGGTGTAGGGTGACCCTGGATGCTGGGGGGTGGGGGTGCACGGCGACATGAGTGGGGGCCTGGTGGAGGCTGCCCCTGCACTGCTGGGGGGTGGGGGTGGTGAGAGACATGCATTGTTGATCTGTAGTGCAAGGTGACATGTGGGTTGGCTGGGGGGCATGCCCATGGTGAATGGGCTGCCTGCGGGACATGGGCAAGGGTGCAGGGTAGTCCCCCGTGGTGTGAGCTGCCTTCAGGGGCCGTGGAGGTTATGGAGCGTACACCTGGGAGGACCCACGCGGCCAATTCACGTGTAGTACTCCCCAGAACCCCTGAAATACACATTCCCTGCTGGTATCGTGTGTGCAACTTCCCGCGCACCCCTGAAATACATGTACCCTGCTCGCACTGGCCCAATCGCGTGTGTAACTTCCTGCGCACCCCTGAAATACATGTACCCTGCTCGCACTGGGACAATCGCGTGTGCAACTTCCCGCGCACCCCTGAAATACACGTACCCTGCTCGCACTGGGACAATCGCGTGTGCAACTTCCCGCGCACCCCTGAAATACACGTACCCTGCTCGCACTGGGACAATCGCATGTGCAACTTCCCGCGCACCCCTGGAATACACGTACCCTTCTCGCACTGGGACTATCGCGTGTGTAACTTCCCGCGCACCCCTGAAATACACGTACCCTGCTCGCACTGGGCCAATCGCGTGTGTAACTTCCCGCGCACCCCTGAAATACACGTACCCTGCTCGCACTGGGCCAATCGCGTGTGTAACTTTCCGCGCACCCCTGAAATACACGTACCCTGCTCGCACTGGGACAATCGCGTGTGCAACTTCCCGCGCACCCCTGAAATACACGTACCCTGCTCGCACTGGGACTATCGCGTGTGGAACTTCCCGCGCACCCCTGAAACACACGTACCCTGCTCGCACTGGGACAATCGCGTGTGCAACTTCCCGCGCACCCCTGAAATACACATACCTTGCTGAAATCGCGTGTGGAACTTGCCGCGCACCCCTGAAATACACATACCTTGCTGAAATCGCGTGTGGAACTTGCCGCGCACCCCTGAAATACACATACCTTGCTGAAATCGCGTGTGGAACTTGCCGCGCACCCCTGAAATACACATACCCTGCTGTAATCGCGTATGCAACTTCCTGCGCACCCGTGAAATACACGTTCCCCGCTTGGCGTTTGCTGTTTGGCAGCCCGGTGAACTGGTCCAGGGTTCGCGCAGCCCTTTGCGATGATTTAGCGATTTTGATGGCTTTTCCTTGCGCGAGGGCGTTCTTGGGGGCGTTACTGGCGCTGCTGCAGGGTCGCTGCGATTCTCTGCGCCACGGCTGGTTTGGAAGCCTGAAATCCATGAATACACTGTGCACGGAAATCGGTTTTAGCGCACGTGCCTGGCGCAGTCAATCGCACGCGGACACTCTGCGCCAGCCGCTTGCGACACTTTTCTGCGAAATTCTATGAATTACCCTGTATATGTCAAAGGACCAAAACCACTATGGACTTCAGGATACATAATGCCTGTGGTACTGGGATGATGAAGCAGGACTCAGAGTTAGTAAGGTTAAGAGGTGATATTAAACAGAATGTGTAGTCTAGTTGTTGTGGAGCAAGGCACCAGAGTGGGACATTTAAACCCAAGAATGAGCTACAGCTGGAGAGAGACGTGGAAGGAGTAGTAGAGGTAGAAGCAGTCTGGAGTTCTGGGATTGCCACAGAAGTAGAAGGAAGAGCTCCAGCTGAAGCCGACCTGAGAAGAGAAGGCGGGTGATATTGCATAGTGCATGCAGCAGGAAGCAGCATTGTGGACGGCAATAGAAAGAGAAGCATAGCCTTTGGAGAGAAGCACTCCCAATGCGACGTGTGATGCTTCGGTGTGTGGGAGGACACAGACGTCCAACGGAGCTGGCAGAGCTCTGGAGAAAAGCCATGCAGGCTGCTGAAGTTACGCAGGAGCTGGCAACGGAGTGGGCAGAATGAAGAAGGTCCACCGCAGCAGCAGAATGTGAAGTGGAGTTGCGAAAGGAGACCAGTGAGTTGGCCTGAAGTTAAAGGTGACCCCAAAGTGCTCTGAGCAGGACATTTGACAGTAACCAATAATTTTGAATACCGAACAAATAAAGTAACA
Source organism: Ambystoma mexicanum (assembly GCF_040938575.1). Classification (NCBI taxonomy): domain Eukaryota; kingdom Metazoa; phylum Chordata; class Amphibia; order Caudata; family Ambystomatidae; genus Ambystoma; species Ambystoma mexicanum. The sequence goes on along the minus strand of NC_090934.1, from coordinate 338,774,524 downwards.
AGACAACAAAGATGCAATTCCCCTTTTATGGGATACCAACTTGGGGAAACCTGTAACCTGCATTGCCAACAACCAAGAGGCTATAAAGAAGTAGTACAAAGGCAACAAGGGCACAATTCCCCTTTTATGGGATACCAACTTGGTTAAACCTGTAACCCACATTGCCAAGAGTGAAGGGACTATAAAGATAGGACACAGTTGTTCAGCCCTACTCACATGGGATACTTGTCATAGCTGGACATCGAGAATGGTCGTTATGGCATAGATGGCATCGTGTGTTGGGATTACACTTACCTCCTCCTAAGAAGGTGCCCACTTTCCGCTTGTAACGGTGCAGTCTCTGCAGCCAAACTGCCTAGTTGTGCTCTGCCCCCTCACCCGGATCCAGTACATCTGATGCTTGAGCCTGAGCAGCAGGGCGTTGCTACTATCTTCATAGCAACGCTCTGTGACTTTCATGAAATCAGTTTGTTGTCTTTTCATTCTGGTCCTATTCACCATTTCTCTCTCTGGCTAACTGTCTCGCTTGTGTACCTTTAGTCTCACTCCCTGCAGCCCAAATTGCAGTCGCCAACCTCTTCGGTACCATGTGCGTGAATACAGGCAGAGTTTCCAGCATTTGTTAAGCCCCTCATAACGCGTCGATTCTACAGACAGATAACCGAAACTTTCATGTCCTACTTCAGAACACGAGAGTTACAAACACTTTGTCTCGTAGCAACCCCTAGGGAAACTACTATCCTACGAACTACATTACCCAACATCCATTTTAACTTCCTTCAGATTCATTCAGAGAATCACCTTTATTTCATAGTAACACAATCATCTAAGAACAATATTCCTTCGACTTCCTCCACAAGACGACTATCGTCTCTGGAATCATAAGACTGGGTAATTCATCTCATCCTGGCAAACATTCTAAAAAGACGTAATCTGTGTTTTATCACTCATCACGTGTTTTGCATTTCCGTAACCTTCAGAAGGAGTTTATGATAGAGAGCATCTCAGACGTCCTCCAATCCTGCAGCACACAAACATCGCACACGAGCTACAAGGGTTTTTTTCCCCACAAGGGTTTCCCTTACTGTTTCTCTTCCCACCAGATATTACTGGAGCGGAGAGTAGCGGTGAGGTGAATTTCTCCAATCCTCTGGTCCATGAAGAAGATAAGGTTGGTGCTTTGACATTTGTTTTAATCACTAAGAGGTGGAGTAATTGTATAATTATTACTGTGATTATTCCAAGGTACTTAATAGAGAGTAATAATACGGGTGTGGAGAATCTTGGAACAAATCTTGCCACTAAGACCAATTGTAGGTGGAGGAGTTTTCTTCCTGGCATGCGATTAAACCAGGAAAGGGATCAATACTAGTTAATCCTGGTAGGTGAGTATACCAGGAAAGAAGATGTTTTGAAGAAGTGTAGTTATAGCAAAAAAGGTGTGGTGGAAAAAACTTGGTAACTTTTTGGGGACGGACCGGCAGGTATGCCAGAGGAACACTGGAAGTTCGCAGACTTGGAGGGCCCAACACCCTCCCCCAGATACACAGAGGACTCAGTCAACAGCAAGTTCAAACTGTGGTTTATTACAGACAAAACCAACAGGGTCAGCACAGGAACAGAAAAAATCCATGCACATCTCGCTCTTCGTCAGCTCGCAGGCCGGTTTTACTTCCAAATGGTATCAGCACTTCATCACAACATGGGCCCTTCTCCAGAAAACCTAGTGATTGGGTTATTCTACTGGCCCTCGCATGTCAGGTGGTTGGCCTGTCCCATCCCCATGACGTTTATCTTCTACATTGTTGCAGAGTAATGGTTTCATCATTGCCCTGTGTCCCCATTTCACCCACCCCTGGATGCTAAACTGTGATTGGTCAGTGCTGTCACCCCCTGTTACGCCCACCTGGCTCCCACAGGGGCGTCGGTCGGACCCGGACTGCTGCGGCCTCCACCATCGTGATGCGTAGTGCAGCGATGACTGACTGGATCTGCCCTACTAATCTTGTCTGCTTGGCCCGTAGAAATATTCTCCTACAAGTGGAGAGATGGATTTAGCCACTTGTGGATTCAAGTGATAGCACCCCCACTGTCCTCCCCACTAATCACCTCTGAAGCGCCCTCTCAGCAATCTCACCTTATATTCTTGAAGGATGAGCCCTCCATCCTGCGAAGCACGCAGGGGCGCGTTGATGACCAGTTACTTCACTGGCCTGAAGATATTGGAAGAGTTGTAGACGAATCCTGACTCCAAAAGGTCCTGGCAAAGAGCCGTAAGTATATAGTTCGTAAGAGTTCAAAATGTCTGAAATTCACTCCTGTCCAATTCCTCTTTTATCTTGCAGCTTTGACCCAATAAGAAGATTGACAGCTGAAAGCGCTCCGGTAAAAGTCTGTGTTACCCAACACTGTCCGGTAAATAATGCCAATGGTTAAACTTGCTGCTTTCTCCTTATCTTACAGGTGCGGCATAAGAAGATGTGGCGTGCTGATGAATTATACCTCTGGCGGTAAAATCAGGTAAGCATATGGCGGCTAAAGAGATTGTCTCTGTCTGTTCTCTCTGCTCACCTTGTTGTTTCTTGTCCCCATTAGGTGCCAGGATTCGGCGATGTAAAGATGGGGACAGCGCCGGATCGAAGAGATGCTGCGTGGAACGGTGAGTATGGCGCGGCGCTGCTGCAGGCGATGCGACGCGTTTAAAACAAAGTATTTCCTCTGGTTTGAAGATGCGATGAATCTGGAATCAGGTAAGAAATCAGGTAATACTCTTGTTGTAACCTTTGCTTCTTTCCTTCTTTCTAGGTGCTCCAGGTTCGAGGCGGGCGTGGCAGAAGGCTGGATGCTGCTGCTGGCACGGTGAGCATTACGCTGCTGGATGCAGATTAACGCGAAGCATGTGCTGCTCTTCGGGCGTGGTTTAAATAGCCTCCAAAGTAGTCCCAGGTAGGTATTCCTCCCCGACCACACCCGAGTAACAAAATAGTCCCTAAGGTAAAGTAGTCCCTTCCAGGCCTCACATGGGCTTGTATCTTCTTGCAGCATGGTCTGCATCAGGTAAGTGTGCACCTATGAGCCTGGCGCCTGTGGCGCCAGGACTGATGTCCCATATGAGCCTGGCACCATAGGTGCCAGGACTGAACCCAGACAGCCCCTAGCAGGGGTTGCTGGGTTTTCTCAAGGCGACATGATGCCTGCTCCCGGGGCTGATGGACGTGGTCTGGATGCCCGGGGGTATGCATCATGACACCCCCAGGCCTGGGACTTGAACTAGTTCACAGCACCCTGTGCACCTCTTCAAGGTGATGGGAATGGCTATGTGTCTGCATTGTAACTTGTGTGTACCATCTTTCACTCATGAGAATGTGCCTCAGACGTAGCAACAAATGTTGCCATCTGCACTTGTTTGTCTGCACTCTTTCCCACCGTCGATCACTGTCATTTGTCTGCTTCGGCCGTGTCACGTGTTCAGAGTGTTATGAGGATTTATTTGTATTTTCTGCAGCTAGTATCTTTGTCGTCTGGGGATTGGAATGTCATCCGTATCTCTTGACCTTAGCTGCGGGTCCTTTCTCACTGCACTCTGTCCAGCCTGAATCAGCTCAGCTCGTCTCTTGCTCAGAGGCCTGAGGCATGCTGTACTTTTCCAAAGCCTTATAATGGGGTTTCTATAGTATCCGTGTTATAATACATCTCCTCAGTTAGTCACACTTTGCTCTGTCAGGTCTCATAGGTGCTCCTGCAGTTCCAAAGGGTTATTCGCATGTAAGCATCTGCAAGCCCTGCTCGGGATCTCTTGCGCCTTGCTGTTTCTGTGTTGCTACATTTGTCTAATGGCAAAAACAATAAAAGCAATAACAGTATCTATGGCCCTCATTCAGTTTGGAGGTAAGTATCGTCCCTTACCGGCATGGCGTAAATAGCGTGTCCGGGCTGTCATCAGTCCGCTAATAGAAGACTATTCCGACTTCGCGGGCACAAGCTTTACGCCATGCCGGTAAGGTCATTTGCGCCATGCCATAAAAGGCACCCAAAATGCCCTTAGCGGCATGAATCATAGTGCAGATAACACTACCGACATTGTTCAATGCGGCATTAGCAGTGACTGTAAATAGCGGCAAATAGCTAATAAGCGGAACCGGAAGTAGCATCATGGTCCAGGAACGGGAAGGAGCACGGTGGCCATCTTTAAAAACCCAATCCATTGCCATCCTCACCACACAGGACCCTGGGACTCTGCTGATTTCTGGAAAAGATACACATCCAACACCACTATGCCCAAGGCCCTCAAGAAGGGAGCTACCCGCCAGTGGAAAGAAAGGTTCAATGAGGACGAGCTGCAGATGCTGGTAGACACACTGCAGGAACATGCTGCCACAGTGTTCTCAAGCAACATGAAGAGAGAGGCAGTACTAAAGAAGAAAGAGACAGGGGCACTTGTTGCCCAGAAGGTCAGTGCCGTGGGGAACACCCCACGCACAAATAAAGACTGTCGCAAGCGCTGGGACGACCTGCGACGAAGGGTGAGAAACGTCCTATCAGTGAACCACAGCCAGGCCATGGGAACAGGAGGAGGTCCCAGTTCCCTGATCAAGCTCACCCCATGGGAGGACATCTGCGCCAGCATGATAGGGATGGAAGGCATCGAACGTGTTGGCGAGATTGAGTGTGGCGCCACAACATCGGGAGATGGAGGTGAGTGTCCGAAGTAAACATTGCAATGGCAAATCTGATGAAAGTCAACCAATATGTCAGTTCAAAGAGTCAAGCCATGGTCCCACACACACACACACTCCCAGCAAAGTAGGCTGATGCATTACAGACACATGCAGATGCCTGGTGCAAAGCAATATCGTACATGACACATACCACACAAAGATGTAAATGTCACACAGCGTGAATTGGCCAAAATACTATGCTACTATGCATGACAGATAGCACTGCTCTTGGGCAACATGAGTGACGCTGACGTATGCCTGCGTAAACCACCCATGTATCAAACAACATGCTCATCAAAAACCAAATGCCTATTACCCCCAATTGTGTGGGTGAGCAATCGTCCTAATGTATGTATGATGCCTATCAATACATCACTCATGCCGTCCCTCCCTACGACCCCACCCCGGCACTGACCATGACAGCGATGGCCAGGACACAACCCCTGCACAGGCCACACCCAGGAAGAGGTCCTGGGAGGACAGCAACCACCCTTCAACCTCGAGGGGACAACCCAGGGGGCGCCGTGTACCAACAGGCAAGCCACCCCAGGTACCCATTGCACCAGTGCCACCAAAGCCCGTAGAGAGCGCAGCACCGCCACCTCCTCCACCCATTGGCCATCCTGATGATACATGTGAGGCACCACAATCTGAGGAGTCAAGTTTGGCAGGGGAGGGCGCAGCCACGGCACACCTGGCTGTGGAGGACACACAGGACGACATCTGGGTGCCCATGGAGGACGATATTTCGGAGGTGGTCCATACCCCAACTCCACCAGCATCCCATGCAAGTATCGTCGCTCGATACAGAGCATGCCACCACCCCGGAGCAGTCTTGCCATGAGCAGACGGAGGGACACTTCAGTCCGATTTTCATAACTAGGGGGGCTGAGCAGGCTTGGCAGGACAGCCAGAGCCGACTACCTCCACAGGTGCACTAGCAGGACCACAGCAGTCTGACCTGCTTACTGCCTTTGTGCCGAGTTTGTCCAGGACAACAGACTGGCTAGAGAGGAGTGGCATCAGGACTTAGCCGCTCTAGGCAGTCCATCACGGACAGCACTGCCTCCATGGCCAAATCATTCTCTGACAACACCAGCTGCCTCTGCGAGGAGGTCTCGGCCCTCCGGCAGGTGTTAGGCCGTATAGCGGATGCCATGGAGGCAGCGCATCCCGTTACACAATCGCAGCAGGCAGCCACACCATCTTCCTCCAGTTCCACACAAACAAGCCTGCTCCGCAGGTCGGAACGTACCCACACCAGCAAGGCATGCCTCCCCCTGGACCAGGGAGTGCCAATTAATCATCAGGGCAGCCTCATGTAGGCTTTGGAGACTCAATAGGACTTGTGTGGGGGAGTTGTGGGGGGAGGGGGTGGGGGGAGGGTGTGTAGGGGAGTTGTGGGGGGGTAGGGTGTGTGGGAGAGTTGTGGGGGGAGGGGGGAGAGGGTATGTGGGGGGTGTGTGGGGGGAGAAAGATGGGGGTGGGGTGGTTGAGGGATTTTGCACTTACATTTACATTGTTACTTTTAATACACCGGTTGTGCGAAAAACAAGACCTGAGTGGACATTCATCATTGCGCATGTGTCATTTATTCATTTACAGTGCATAGTGTACATGTACCCCCACACCCAGTGCCCTCTGTCCAACCATCATGTCACCCTCTGGTGCCATGTGTGTCATTAATATTGTGCAATCACTGACTGGCGCACAGCACATCCCTCCTGTGCATCTACACCGCAATGATGTCCAGCCACATCTTCTTCTTCCCCTTCATCATCACCAGGTAGTAGCAGTTCAATTTAAGGGGCAGGGGCATGTCCCGCCGGATGCACATATTGAACAGCATAACATATGCAATGATGATCTTGGCCACCTTCTCATGCCTGTAGAGGAGTGCCCCACCCGACCGGCTGAGGCAGCGAAATCGTGCCTTCAACAGGCCAAAATCCTGCTCGATGACCACATGGGTACGGGTCTGGGAACAATTGTAGTCCTCCTCGTGCCTGTTCTGTGGGTTTCGGACAGAGGTGAGGAGCCACGGCTTAAAGGGATAGCCACTATCACCTGCATGAGAGGCAATTAAAGGTAAATGTCAGGCGAATCATGATGGACAGCTGTACTAGTCACACATGCCTGCAGTTTAATGCTGGCCACATGCACATGTACCTGGATGTATTGACGCCTTTTTCAGTCCCTCAATGTGTGTCAAGTCAGTCCCTCCAGCTCCAGTAATGCTACTACTATTGGAATCATCTTGGTGTGGGAGGGGGTGTGGTGTGTGGGTGTGCTCCTTTTGTACTGGGCCAGACTCCATTGTCTCCACCTATGCTGATTGTGTGCACGTGTGGCAGTTGAGAACACTGCTCAGGGCATTTTACAGTAGGCCGGCGATGGCGGTATTTACGGCATGCCGGTAACCACTTGTTCTGCCTTCATGAAGCCGTTATTTGCATGTCCGCTTCACTTGTGATCTCCTCCAGCTATTGCCGGCATGGTAGGTCACATGCCTGCGCCCAGTCCGCTATTTATGGCATTGTACTTTACGGTGCCGCTAATAGCGGTCGGGCTTGTCAGAATAGCCTGTATCGATAATTGATGCTGGTATTCCTTTAACGGCATCGTTGTTCCGTTAGCACCAAGCTCAGAATGACCCCCTCTATGTATCTGTTCTCTAACTATAGAACTGTATGCTCATGTTCTTCATGTATTCGAGTGCGCGTTTGTGTCCCGAAGTGCCAATGGCACGTGTGCTTCTTGTCTAACGCTGCTATGTCATGATGTCTCTAATGACATCAGCAACATGGCTTCTTGGAGTTTTAGTCCAAGCTGTCAGTACAGGTGACCTTGATCATGGCCTGTGGCTCTTCATCCACGCATTGGTAAATCTGTATGTCCGGTGGTTGGTATGCCTGGCTGAGCGGATGCCTCTTAATGTACTTGTCAATTATGGGTGTGTTGCGAATTCATCCAAAATAGAATGGGTGATTGCAGTGTTGTATGGCCTTCTTCCATGTCATGAATTAAGTAGGAGGGGGTGTGGTGGCAGGCTTCCCCATCCCCCTTGAGTCCCCCCTCTGGTTGACCACATCCTTATATAACATGAACACAAAGAAGTTAGATTCTTTTTCAAACATAAAAGGTTGAGATTTATTAAATTTTCAAGAGTAAATATTTAAAAAGAAACGAAATATGAATGTGAGACTAAGAAATCAACAAGAGGCCGGTGCCTGTGCAGATGCAAGTTTCGGTTTTAAAGAGAATCAAAAGACCGGTGTCTCATGAGGGTTGGGGTTCCCGTGATGTAGACGTAGTGGGTAGAGTCTTTAGTCTCACCAATTTCAGGTGCCTGGCACTTAATAAGCACTTATGTCCTCAAAAGATCCCCCAGTCCTGAAGACAGTCCGGTGCATCCACCAGCAGGTTCCACATTCTCAACTGCTGGCCACTCCATCTACTCACCGAACTAGAAACACCTGAACTCTGTGTGTGTCAACAATATTTACGTACTGCCGCAACACTAGCAGTACATGTAATTACAGTCACCATTGATGTACTAACCCACCTATATGCACAATCATTGCATAACCTTGTGTAAAAAATGTTTTTCTGTGCCAATGATGGCATATTTTGTTTCTTTTTAAATATTTACTTTTGAAAAATTAATAAATCTCAAACTTTTATGTTTGAAAAAGAATCTAACTTCTTTGTGTTAATGTTAAGAGCTAATAGATATGTGCTAATTTAGCTCCACTGCCCCAAAAAGAATCCTACCAAAGCGTCAATGACCAGGGTAGCTGCTGACTCTACTCTTTTCTCAAAACTTTCGCCTTACCCTCTGGAGTCAAGCCCCCTTATAAAAAAAGAGGGTTCCCTGCCTTACCTTATACACATGTGCTGTAACATTTCATTGGCAAAGTGAGGCCCATTGTCACACTGCAGGACCTCACAGATGCCCCATCTTGGAAACACTTGACTGACCATCAACTTAGCCACTCTGAGGTTGTCAGCATGCAAACAGGGGCCTGTCTCAATCCACCTAGAGAATGGGCATACAACCACTATCATGTAGAGGTATCCTTGACAAACCTGGATCATGTATACATAATCCCCATGTAAATGCTGGAATGGGCCTACTGGCCTCGGTATGGCTCCTCTCACAACTCTCAGAGTATGCCCTGCCGTAAACTGCTGACAAATCAAACAATTGCTCACAAATTCAGCCATGTGTTCTGCCAAATTAGGACAGAATCATGTTGTTCCAATGTGTGTAGCAATGACCTCCTTCCCTGTGTGTGTTGGACAGTGCAATTGTGTCAATGCTGTGTTCAATAATGCTATTGGCATCACCATTTGGCCTGTGTTATCCTGCCGCCATAGGGCATCTGTCGGAGATAGTGTGCATCCCCTCCTTTTCCACAGTTCCTTCTCTTCCATGGGTGCAGCTCCCTGCAACTCCATCATCTCTGCTTCTGCCGGTATGTTGTACCGCTCCTTGAGTACCATATTTCTGGTGAACTCTCGCGTATTTGGAGCTCATCCTAGTCCCCATGTCTCCCCAAAATATGCTGTGCATTTTGCCTCAAAGTCTGCTGCTTCGTTTCCCCTTGAGATGGGATCTTCCCCTTTAGTGTGTGCTTGGCACTTTACTATTGCTATCTGGCTTGGATAAGTAATTACTTCAATCAATCTGCCCAGTAAAAGTGCATGCTATACTGGAGTTCTGTCTGGCCTCCTGAAACCTCTCCTGAGCCATCATAACTGTCCAGAGTGTACTGTGGACGTCACATAAACTGAGTCGGAGTAGATTCTTACCTTCTTCTCTTTGCTGTGTCCCAGTGCTCGTATTAGGGCCACTAGTTCTGGTGCTTGTGCTGAATAATGGGATGTCATATCTTCCTTCAGTCTTACTACTGCAGTCCCGGTATGCCTGATCCCACCTGTCTGATCAATTGTTGAAGAACCATCAATGTAGAGCATGTCTCCCCCCTCAAGTGCATCCTCCTCTACCTTGCGAGTGTCATTGAACATCTCTATGTTTGCTGGACAGTTGTGTGCATAGTCTCCTACCTGTAGGACATCTGCTAGAAATGTTGCTGGGTTGACAAGTCTGCATCTCATTATCTTCAGTCCTACATTCGATAGTATCACCTCATACCTTGAGGCTCTCTGGCTTCTGCAGTATCGCAAAAAGGGCATGCTCCACGTAAAGAGTGGTGGTTCACCCCATGGTTATTTCTGCTGACTTCTCCACTGCAAATGCGGCAGCTACCAAAGCTTGTTCACACTGATAGTGTCCTCTCATTACTGGGACAAGTTTACCACTGTAGTAAGCTATTGGCTTGTGCCCATGCTTGTCTGTTGTGTCAATACTGCCTTCATCACTACACCGTCAGTTTGAGAGAATCGGAAACATTCCTTTTTCTAGTCTGGGATCCCTAGCACTGGTGCTGTGCCTATTACTTCCTTCAGTTCCTGGAATGCCTCAGTCATCTCAGTGGTCCATGTCAGTGTCTTGTTTCCTTTCTATGCTTCCTTCACAGCGCCCAGTGGTGGCCTCACGTATGCGCTGTAGTCACAGACCCATGCTCTTCAGTAGCTACATAACCCTAAGAACTGTTGCATTCCCCTTACTCTCGTGGGCTTAGGTGTCTTGCATATTGTCTCTGCTCTCTCTGGGGTGATCTGTCGGCCATTTTGGGATATTGTCTGTCCAATGTATAGCACCTCTTTCTGACAGTGCTGTAACATGGCTTTATCCACCTTGTATCCCTTTTCAGCTAACACAGTCAGCATATGTACTGATCTTCTGCTGCAAATCAAAATGTCATCTTTTTAAAAAAAAATGTTTTATTGTGTTTAACCATTTTGGTTTTTACAATGTTTAAAAGTTCTGCATTTTCGTGTTTTTGTGCCGTTTATGAGCTATTTAGGACACTACTTTTGAAGAAAGAGGTTCACAGAGACTGCGCGCAGGGCACGGACTGGTATCTGCCGAATTTGCTCTTTTCAAAACCACTACCAGAAATTTTGCTGCCATCCTGGACCATCTAGCCGAGTCACCTGCAATCAGCCGGTACCATCCAGTTTCTTCATTTAGTACTGACGAATGTAGAGTAAGCGGTGCCAAGTACGCTTGTCTCTCAAGTGCTAATGCTGGGCAGGACGTGAGGAGGTGATGTTGTGTTTCTACTTGATCCATAACTCCGCAAAGACAGCAATTTGATAGTGAAGATTGCGCTCGAGTGGCCAGAATTTGCCTAGTATGGAGCAAATTTAGCCTAGCTCGCATGTAGGTTTTTCTTAGTTCTTTCTCCGGAAATTTCTCACAATACTACAAAGGGACCTTTAGCCTGTTATGGCTTGGTGGTAAATGCTTTAGGGATTTGTACGACAGGATCTTCCCGTTAGTGTTGATCCAGTCTTGTTGATCAAGTTTCTTCTTTACTCGTCCTGGATTTGTGATTAAAATCTCCTCGGTACAGGCTACTTCTTCTAGTTTACCTTGCAATTTTGTAACCCATGCGATTAGTGGTTTACAGGTTCCTTTGTGGATTTCAGGGGCCACAACCTGGAACATTGGAAGCGACAAAATGTCATCTACGTACTGTAAAACTGTGCTCTCCATCTATATGTTGCTTAAGTCCATCTGTATCACTCTGTTAAAGATAGATGGTGACTCACACTACCCTTTTGGAAGACGAGTATGTTTCCACTTCTGGTTTCTATACATAAACCTGGTTAAGTCTTGTGAGTCTGGGTGTAGTGGTACTGAGAAGAATGCATTCTTCAAATCAATGACCTTGAAGCAGACAGCTTCCACCGGAATGCTGCACAAAATTGTCTCTGGGTTTGCACCTAATGGATATTCTGCTTCTACAATGTAGTTAAGAAGTCTTAAATCCTGTATGACCCCCCTTCGCTTTCCTCACACGGTACACTGTGGTATTGCAGGGGGATTCTGATGGTACAAGGATGCCTCTCTCAACCAGGGCTGTTATTGTCTCATAAATGCCCTCATCTGCTTCTTTAGTTAGGGGGGTACTGTTTTACTCTTGGTAAAATTGCTCCTGGCTTCAGTTTGATCTTCACTCCCCCTATGCTCTTTATGTGACCCACGTCATAGGAACTTGTGGTCCATGGGGTGCTGGGTACCTTGGTCATATCCTCCTCCTAGAATGGGGATGGCACCTCCAGCACCATTGCCATTCTCTGTGGTAATTCCCTGTAGTGTATTGGTAACCAATAGGTCACACTCATTGCAAACACCATCTCCATTTCTAATCTTTCTTCTCTGAATAACTCTTCATCTGTCACTGTGGTCAACCTTCATCCCTCTGTCAATGCAATCACTGCTCTTCATGCCCATCCTGTGTCATCCATCCCATGTACTGCTATCCAATCCTCTCTCGCAACCACTGTCTCTATTTCTATTGGCACTATTGTTCCCTTTTCCTCATCCATTGGTAGCTCAGGCCTGAATAGGTAATCAGTTGGAACTCGCCACATCTTCCCTGCAATACCTGGAAGCCATGCAATGGCAATGTCAGTTCTATACTGGAACATTTCTGCATCCACTGGCACCCCCCTCTGTACCTTGCATCAACAATAGGCTTGGACCAGTGTTACATTGAGCATATGTTTTCCTGGTGTGGAGCACACAATCCCCTTGTCTGTAAATGAGATGGTCATGTTCAGTCCGCTCATAATGTCTCATCCCAGTATGCTTACAGGTGTCTGTTGAGAGTAAAGTAAATTAAAGGCAGTGATAGATCGTGATCTCCCATAGAAAGTGAGATGCTGAGGTTGAAAAGAACCACTTCCCGAGCCCCAGAGAATGCTTGAGTGTTCATGGCATCGTTTGACAATGTAAATGCTCCTTCCTTAATGCAGGACCTAGTCACCCCTGTGTCAACAACAAAAAAGGGAAAAGTGTTGTTACCTATCGGCACCCCTATGTGAGGTTCATCCGCGGGGTTGGGTGTAATCGACAGGATGGGACACATCAAGTTCGTCTGTAGGCTGTCCTATTGAAGGTACAGGGACCAGGGACATCCCACTCCCTGGAAAGGGGTTGTTCCCCACCATGGTAACTACTCCCAGTTGTCTGATGGGAACTGTCGCCATTGAGTTCACGTGTGCTGCGGCGTTATTGCTCTGTATCTGTGCTAGTTGCTGTGTATTCCCTCGAACCGGTGGTGCTTTTGAATACTGCAATGCTGGTGCTGACCTCTGTGGTACCTGCATTTGTGTTTGTGGCATCTGTTGATGTGTGCCCTGCATCTATCCTTGTTGTTGTTGGTCCAGTGCATAGTAATCATCCTAGACCCCTTGATAGGGCTTCTGGCCCTCTGCTCCCCAATTCTGCTGCATCCCCCTCCACCTACACACTCTCAAAATGTGGCCTAACTGCCCACACGTCCAGAAATCCCTTGGGTTCTGCTGAACCGGTTGCACACATCCTCGAAACCCTACTGGAAAGCTGCCTTGGTTGTGATGCATCTGTGGTCTGAATCCCCGCCCTCTCTGTTGTTGCCCCTTGCTGTGGCCACAGAACCCCATGAACCCTCCACCTATGGGCGGTGCAAACTGCTGTGGTTGTGCCTGCTGCTGTGGCTGCTGTCCCTGTGGGATGGTGCTGGTCAAGACCGCCCCTTCCATCACATACTTTGATCGTTTTCTCTGTACTAGTTTCGTTTCATCTATCTTCCTGTACTATCTGCCTTTTTCTTAATCTTTTCCTGCCATAGCCTGCAATGATGAAATATCTGTATTTCTGGCCACCCTTTTGCTTCCATACCTACCATTTTTCTTAAACTCTTCTGGACAGGCTCTGGAAGCCCCTGTACTAATAGGTGACAAAATATTGCTACTGGTTTGGCCCATGATTCTCAAGTTTCAAGGCACCAGTGTTCTTGAATCCCCTGAATGTACTACACAGGGTCTTCGTCTTCTCTCATCTTCCGAGACGTAATCGCCCCAATGTCTGATGTGTCTAGGTATTGTGTCCTTAGTGCTTGCCATACTGCTGCCCTACAGTTTGCAAACGGTGAACCGTTGTGTGCTGTGTTTTGTGTTATCACCCCCAGAATCCGTGCCCGTTTCGATATGTCATCAGCTGCATCCCCTAAGATTGACACTAAGAGTCCCTTTACATCTCCCACAGCTAACCCATGTCCCGCTGTCATTTTCTCCATCTCATGGATCCACTTTCCAGCCCCTGCACTCAATGATGGTCCCCTACACTTCTCATTCTCCTTGTCTGTATGCTTCCATGGTAACTACTGAGGTCATACCCCTCCTCTCTCAAATAAGGGCATCTGTGTGTACCCACCTCCTCCTCATGCGTTCTTCTAGTCAGTCTGACCTGTCGGTCCACTCGCTCGCTCTCAATGCCTGTGTATACATCTATTGGGTCTAGAAGGAGTATGCTGGTGCTGTCGTCATATCTCCTTTCTGCCCCATTTAACAAGCCATTGCTGTCTCTCCTTTCCTTCGTGCTGGGTGGTCTCTAAGCCTATCAATGTAAGTAGTGGTGTTATTTAGGGTGTGCATGTCGGTTGCCAGTCATGTCTGCTCATTCGAGCTGTCCCCTCCTTCTCCCCCTGTGTGCATTGTAAGCTCCATGACACCCATTTGTCTGTTCCCGTCCCGTTGACCTGGATCGGTGCTGCTCCCCCCTCTCGTCACCACTGTCCCTGTCTTCATTATCAGACACTCTGTCCATGTTACTTCATAAATCATCTGCGAAACTCAGCCTCCTTGATGTCAAGTCTGTGTTAGGTTTCAGGCTGAGGTCAATGTCCCCCAAATCATACCTGCTCCCGCCCCAGACCCCTAGGCCTACTCTGTGTCTCTCTGCTGTGCTCCTACCCTGCGAGAGTGTGCTGTCTGGTTCTGTCCATCTGTGATCCTCAAGTCTGTCGCATCCCCTGTCTAAAGTCCTTGTGTCTTTACTGCCCTTATTGCTTGTTCGTCCTCCTCCCTGTCCTCTTGTGCTAATCTCTCCTCCCCACTGGCTCCTTCACCTCCTGCTGGCTCAGTATCCACTGACCCCTCGCTGCATCCTCCTTGCCCACCTGAAACATGCGCTACAACTCAAATATGGCCAGGCATTTCGTTAACTTCTGCCCATTGTAGGTACCCTGTATGTGTGTCAGTAGTGATTGCTGCTCGTCTTTGGAGAAACTTCCACAAGGTGCCCATGGTTTAGTTAACTTCTCCCTGTAAGGCGGGAGTGTCTCATACAGGTGCTGAAGGGGCATGTGTGCCCCGCACTTCCCCTGATACATATTGGATACCTTTACCTGACTTCAAGTCAAAGGTTTTGACATCCACTATTTAGGGAAAAAGGCGCAGTATAATGGCAATACCTTTCAGTTTCTACAAGCCTCTATGGCACCACAACTTATCAAGCATGCTCCGCGCACCGCCCCTCCTTCAAACTCACTGCCTCCTCAGGCACACCCACAATCTTGCACACGTGCCTTCTGCGCACGGCCACTGCTTCACCTCGTCTGCCAATCCCAAGTTTCCAATACTAGCTCCTCAGCATCTCATGCTCTCTGTATCCTATGTGCAAACCTACGGGTGGCGTCACCAACCTATTGACCCAGGTAGTGCAGAAGAATTGAATACCATGCACACACTGTAATAGCCGTTACTCCCAAACCACACAAAAAAAACACAGCTGTCTTCCCGCCTCCAGACAGGGTGTACCAATATTCACTTGTGATCGAACTGTACCCACAATGTCACCTCATGTGCAAAATGTCTCGCTCCAGAAGACTTAGCCGAATCAGCTTCCACAATCTAGGCCCGCTCCCTTGCTTACCCTTACGGGGATACCGTCATCTATTACGTGAGCTAAAACACCCAACCCACAGGAAAACCACTTATTTACATATCTTCTGTCATCCATGCCCTCGAGTTAATAGTCTAGGTTATTCACCAGAACCGTTTACCTCTAAAACAGAATGTGTGCTAAACATAGAAGGACTTCTATCTCCGCTCCTGTCCTTACTAACTTTGACAATACTAGACAATGCTTTGACAATGCTCGGCGATACTAAACAATATGCAGTACCATCCCTCACACCCACAGTTGCTGTTAGACTGAGCCAATACTTACACTCCATGGTCTGCTGGCACTGCTCGGCTGCTGACACCTCCAGAAGGTGCTCACTTCCCCGTCCTTGTCTGCTTGGACTCCTCGCTAACTTTGGGCAGGTTGATTTCCAAGGGGTTCCTTTCCATGGGCACAGGTTTTCCCATTTTCTAGAACTATGCAAGGGCCCTGCAGCCTCTCAGGTTCGGTAGCATAGGAGACAACCTGGTGCCGGGCTGGTGCAGCTGACCATCCGCTCTGCTACCAACTTGTTGGGCATGGCCCCCCAGGTATGCGAGAGGGACACCGGAAGTCTGCAGACTTGGAGGGCCCAACACCCGCCCGCAGGATACACGGAGGACTCAGCTCCAACAAGTTCAAACTGAGGTTTATTGCAGACAAAACCAACAGGGATCAGCACAGGAACAGAAAATATCCATGCACATCTCGCTCTTCCTCGGCTCGCAGGCCAGTTTTACTTCCAAATGGCATTAGCACTTCATCACAACTTGGGCCCATCTCCAGACAACCTATCAGGCTAAGTGATTGGGTATTGAGTGCTCTATTACCTATACAGGACATTATAGATGTCATTCTACAGGCCCTCACATGTCAGGTGGCTGGCCTGTCCCGTCCCCATGACGTTTATCTTCTACATTGTTGCAGAGTAATGGTCTCATCATTGGCCCATGTCCCCCTTCCATACACCCCTGGATACTAAACTGTGATTGGTCAGTGCTGTCGCCCCCAGGCCTGGGACTTCAACTAGCTCACAGCACCCTGTGCACCTCTTCAATGTGATGGGAATGGCTATGTTTCTGTATTGTAAATTGTGTGTACCACCTTTCACTCATGAGACTGTGCCTCAGATGTTGCAGCAAATGTTGCCATCTGCATTTGTTTTCAGCTGAGATCAGCTCTCTTTCTCATCGTCGATCGCTGTTCATTGTTTGCTTCGGCCACATCACCTGTTCAGAGACAACGAATTTGAGCTGTGCAGCTCTGAATTATGAGGATTTATTTGTATTTTCTGCAGCTGGCCCTTTGTCATCTGCGGTTTCGAGTGTCATCCTTATCTCTTGACCTCTGGTGCATGTCCTGTCTCTCAAGTCTTGCTCTCTGTCTAGTCTGAATCAACTCAGCGCGTCTATTGCTCAGAGGTCCGAGGCTTTCTGTAACTGTCCTCAACCTTATAATGCGGTTTCTACAGTGTCCATGCTATGCTACATTTCCATAGGTTAGTCGCACTTGGCTCTGTCAGGTCCCATAGGTGCTCCTGCATTTCCATAGGGTTATTCACCTGTAAGCATCTGCAAGCGCTGTTCGGGATCTCTTGCGCCTCGCGGTTTATGCGTTGCTGCGTTTGGCTAATGGCAAAAATAATAAAAGGAATGACAGTATGTATATCTATCTGTCCTCTAACTTTAGAACTGTATGCTCATGTTCTTCATGTATTTGGTGTTTGTTTGTGTCCCAAAGTGCAGATGGTACGTGTTCTTCATGTCTAACGCTGCTATGTCGTGGTGTCTCTAACAACGTCAGCAACATGGCTTCTTGGTGTTTTAGTCCAAGCTGTCCATACAGGTGTCCCTAATCATGGCCTGTGGCTCTTCATCTACGCATGGAAAGATCTGTTTGTCCCGTTGTCGGTATGGCTGGTTGAGAGGATACCTCTTGGCGTACCTGTCAATCATGAGTCAGTTGGGAATTCGTCCAAAATAGAATGGATGATTGTGGTGTTTACTGGCCTTCTTCCTTGTCATTAATTTAGTAGGAGGGGTGGTGGCAGGCTTCCCCATCCATCTCCAAACTCTATTATCATTTTGACAAACAGTTGCATCACCAAACGTAGTTGCTGTGCTATCCTGACAAAAGTATTCCATTGGAATAATAAGTGTGATATGCCAGTCATTGCTTTACATCCTGAGGGAAATGATTGCTTTGGTGTATGAACTTGTGTTTTGTGAAAGAGACATTTGCCAACAATGATACTTTGGAAGACAACAATTGTGTTGATTTTTGAGCAAGTGTTTGTGAAATAGACATTTCCTTTATCAAGTGGAAAGATTCAGTGTAGGAAAAATACATTTTGTGTTGAACTGAACAGAACTTAGTTGAATCAGAACTTTTCCAAGGGTATCACTGAATTGATCCAGGGCAAGGGAGCCCAACCCTGGTCATAAGGAGTAGTTTCTAAAACCTATAAGTTTGAACTTGTACACTATTTTGTTAAACTGAAGATAGCCAATTATTCCTTGTATACTTTTGTTGTATGAATTAGTGTGAGGGTCAGATAATTTGTGGAAAAAATGTGTTTTGAACACACCTTATTACTGCGCCAAAGTATAAGATAAATTCCAAAATGCAATTTATGTGTGAGCTAATTTGCTTTATTGGTGGCCCTCTCTGCTAACACGTGTTTCGGCATTATAAATGCCTTTTTCAACTCATGGCATACCTCTGTGTCTAAAGTAATCAAATTGAAAAAATCATACATGTTATGTGATTGTATCCGAATGCAAATAAAATGAAAATAAACCAACGACAGACGGATATAACATATCAACGAAAAAGGTAAAAAATAATATAAATTAAATTGAAAGACTGATATTACAGATGAGGAGGCAGGATGGTAAGTAAGGTACTGAAAAAGAAGTAAGAAATGTGCATGAAAAAATGAGTTCAGTAGAATATTGTATGGTTGTTGATATATTGATTTGAAAGGAACTCTTCTTACCCTTCAGCGTTGGTCATAAAAGCATAATAGCCAAAAGTGTTGACTAATACCGGGCTAAATTCCGTCTGGAACAAGAAAATAGAGAAAGGACAGTATGAGCTAACTGTACTGCAAAGTATAGGCTGGAAATAGTGCCCCTAGAATGTGTTTGTGTCATTTGAACAATTAATCTCAGCACATGGTCCTAGTACTTGTGTGGCTACATACTTGTATCTGGCTAAAGTGACTCCATCTAATGTAATGGCTGTCAATGACTAGCCTAAATTAGGTTTCTGTCATTTGAATCAATTTAAAGAAAAAATAAGTCCAGCGCATTGTTCTGGTACTTGTGCGCCTTTCATAAAGTTGTTACCTGTGTCTGGGTGTGTTGACTCAATTCGCAACACTATACTTTATCAAAGGCTCGCCTATGCACGGCTGGCCGATGTTCTATAAGTTTAATTGTGTGCTTCAATGACTCTTTCTTTTATTTATTTTTATTTTTTAAGGTTACATTCTAAACTTCACATGCGGTCCCGTGTTAAGCACGGACCCTGACCCGATTGGGTGAAGTAGTGGGTGGGCCCCTAGGGCTTACCTGAAAATTATTTTTTTCTCGAGTCCCGCGTTCGTTGAGAAATGGACGTCAGTCCCCTGCTCTCTGTTGTATTTCAACATTGCCATGGAGACCTAGTAGGTCTACCTTGGTTTCCATGGCCAATGAGCACTTGTCGGCCATGTTTTGGGTACTCTGTTGTTACACTATAGTGAGAAGGTGTAAGCTGCCAACAGGGTTTGCCGATTTGCAAAATGAATAAGTTTAGACAGTTTACCTGAATGTATTCTGTCATATTGAAGCTTGTGAAGCAGCGAAGTAAAAGGAATTCAAGAAAAAGTTTGGAGAAAAATGCACAGTAAAAGTTACATTATTCACAAGAAAGTCTAAGTGTAAATTATTGGTGTGATGGCGATATGGTGTAGCCTGAAATGTTTGATTAAAGATTCTTCTTGCTGATTGCCTGGGAGTAACCATCTGGGTACGGCTTGAAGCTGGATCGTGGTAGTCTCCGTTCCCCAGATGCTAGTGCTGGTGTATTGTTGGCATTGTAGTCCCAAAAGTGGTTCATAGGAATTATCCTGTCTACTATGGTTGCTAGTACATGTGTTTATGGGGATTGTAGTCCCACAGGGGCTCAGAGGTAATATCCTTTCTGCTGCGGTTAAATAATACATGTGGTAAAGAAGATCTCAAGGGTGTTAAGACATTTCTACAATAGATAGTTTGTTAAAATGTGTCACAATTCACAGTGAGTACTTATTGTTAACTACAGTGGACAAACAATTCTGGTAATTTTGGGATTCAGTACTGGTGCACAAACATTTCTACAATAAATAGTTTATTGGAAAGTGTTACACTCATCAGTAAGTACTTATCGTTAACTAAAAAGGACAGACAATTCTGGTAATTTTGAGATTCAGTACTGATACACAACTGTTTAATGGTTGGTTGCACTCCCTCTTGGGGCTAGAGTGATTTGTCTGTGTCACAGGAAGTATGCCATTTCGTTATCTGTGTTCAAGACAGCTTCCACACTTCTGAAGCGACAGATGAGTTTCGCCTCTTCTTGGTGTAGAAGCAGTTCATGATTGCCTCCTCTCCGATCCAGGGTTACTTTTTTGAGGCCAATGAATTTGATTTCTTGTTTGTCATTCAGCTGGTGTTGGTGCTGGTGTTGGTTCTGCTAATGGTCAGCTAAAGGTAAGTTCCTGTCTTGGCTAGCAATTGCTGATAAGTGTTCTCTGATCCTGGTTCGTAGCTCTCGGATCGTACTGCCAATGTAGACCTGTTTACAATTGAATATGATTGCGTATATCACGTATTTTGTCTGACAGTTGATTTGTTCCTGTATTTTGATCCGGACGCCATTAGAATCTTTAAAAATGCCTGTGCTGGCTGTCGCATATTTTCACATGGAACAAGTGCCACATTTCCTAAACCACGGCTTGGGTTCTTGTAGCCAGGACTTGGTTGTTTTTTTTTCGCTTCTGGTAATAAAGAGGGACTTAGGCTCGTTCTTAGTGTTCTGGCTCATCTGTAGATGATAGATGGATGGTCATTAATTAAATCCCCTATGTGTGGATCTAGCTTGAGCAAGTACAAGCTTCTTTTAACATGGAACCGCACGTGAAGTTTAGAATGTAACTTTAAAAAATAAAAGAGTAATTGATGCACAAAATTACACTTTTAGAACATTGTCCAGCCGTGCATAGGCGTGCCTTTGATAATTTATAGTTTTGCGAATTGAGTCAACACACCCAGACACAGGTAACAACTCTATGAATGGCGCTCAAGTACCAGAACAATGTGTTGAGATTAATTGTTCAAATGACACAAACCCATTCTAGGGGCACTATTTCCAGCCTATACCTTGCAGTACAGTTAGCTTAAGTCAGCAAAACCCCCAATTTAACTCGGTCAAACTGGAAACAAGAAAGGTTGAACACATGAAGCTTCCAGAGTTCATGTAATGCATTTGGTAGGGGTAGGACACTGAATACTGCCAGGGAGGAAGCTGAAGAGTGCAAGGATGTAGCGCAGGAGACTGACAGGGCTTAGAGCACGGGGCTGGAGACTACAAGGAAGGATAACAAGACAGGGAACTCAAAGGGCTGAGGCAGCAGGATAGAAACAATATTTAAAGGAAGAAATATTGGGATGAAGATTAGTCCAGGAGGATGGAGATTTTAAGAGCTAGATCATGTTTATAAGTAGTGGAGCAAAATAATAAGAAAGCATGAGTTGATGAGGAAAGAAGACGCAGACAGTGAGAAATAATGAAGTAGGGAACAAAGAGGTTGAGGGTGGTTTTAGAATTGCATTGTGAAAGCTAGGCCGTTTTCCCACTATTCAGGACTCTCAAAAGTAGGTGTGTTTTTCTCCTGTTTTAGAATTGCATTGTGAAAGTATTTAAAATTGCATTGTGAAACCTAGGCTTTTCCCCCCACTATTCAGGGCTCTCAAACGT
This sequence comes from Ambystoma mexicanum, assembly GCF_040938575.1. Taxonomy (NCBI): domain Eukaryota; kingdom Metazoa; phylum Chordata; class Amphibia; order Caudata; family Ambystomatidae; genus Ambystoma; species Ambystoma mexicanum. Next base: position 338,752,957 of record NC_090934.1, on the reverse strand, counting down.
AGATTTGTTTTTCTCCTGTTTTAGAATTGCATTGTGAAAGTATTTAAAATTGCATTGTAAAAGTATTTAAAATTACATTGTGAAACCTAGGCCTTTTCCACTCTATTCAGGACTCTTAAACTTGGATGTATTTTTCTCCTGTTTTTAAAACTACATCGTGATTGTCCTTTAAATCTGAGTGTCTGTGGTCTTGTCCAATTATTTAACTAGTCTGGTCTCTCTCGGTCTCGTCTGCTGGTACCCTGCTCTTTTTCCTTCCCTAGTGTTCTCCCCTTCCCTCTCCCTTCCTCTTGCCTCCTCTCCCTACCTACTTTATGGTGCTCTCTGTCTCTCCTGTTTACTCGAACTACTTCTCTGTCGACTATCCTGCTCTCCTCACTAAATCTGGTAGGAAGAAGTTTAAAAAGGACATCCTGGTCTCCAACCCAGGCCTCCCTATCGCTGACACCTATACCAGTACCTCCTGCAGGCAAACTTTCACAGACAACCTCTTTGTCGTTCCCTCCCAGACCTATGGACCCTGCATACAGTGTCTGTGCTCTCTCCTTTCTCTCCCATTAATGGTGGCACCCGGTGGGAGGCCCTCCTGGCCTACTTCCACTCTTCTAAGGTCATCATTAATGTTTATGTGAATGGTACCGTCTTGGTCCAAAGCCCTCAGGCCAACCTTCTCCTCTTCGATAGATGCTTCCTGCGCCTCATCAATTTCCTTTCTTCTCCTGCTGTCCCCCTCCCCCCTCCACGGCTTCCTCGCCTCCACCTTCTGCCTCCTCCTTGTCTACCTTGCCCTCTGCTCCTTCCCTTTCTGCCCCCCCCCCTCAGGCTTCTCCTACATCTCCACATGGCATACCTCTGATTTTTTTTTTTAAAGGCTGCAGGGGCTGAGGGGTGTCCCCCGCAACACCCGTGTCCCCCGCAACACCCCGCTCACTACAGTGAGCATGGGTTGCGGTGGACACCCAGGCAACTATCCCGACAGAACAAAATATAAAAACAAAACATATATATTTTATTTTTAAACGGGGGCTGCGGGGTTGTCCCCCGCAACCTCCCACTCACTATACTACACAGTATGTTGAGCGGGGGTTGCAGGGGACACCCCTGCATGTTCACACGGGAAATGTACGAACATTTTGTATTTGTGCATTTCCCATGCAAAGATTTCCGTTGTGGCAAAATCAGCCGCGGAAAAATCATGTAGATCCCAGCAGTGTGGAAGTGCGTAGAACATAGTCTGCTCAATTTAATTTGTTACTGTTTTACACATATATTTGATTTTGTTTACCCTAATAAGCAGTACATTTTATGTACTATGTTTTATGCAACATGTTTGAGTGATACACTGTTGTTGTATTAACATGCAGTAATCATTAGGTAATATGGAAAAAATACATGGTGGATTAACAACAAACATGTTCTACATTTACTGTTTTAGATATTTACATTGTTTTAAACCAATCAGAAATATTTTCTATCTGAAGGAGTAGTGCGTCCTTCATCCGCATCTATTGCACTGAAGAAAATATGAAAAGAGTTGATAATGAAGTAGAGACGTGGAGAGATTAACTCAGTGTCTGCTTTAAATGATGCTGCCTGACTCCCTCGATGCACCCACCGACCCCAAGACGACATCCGGCAATCCTAAAGCTGTGTAGGCCCCCGGCCCCCACAGATGCCCGCCGTGAGATCCGCTGCCCGGCGAGGCCCCCCGACACCAGCCCAGCTGATATCCTTTGTTTGCGGTCCTGAACCTGACTCAAAAATGACCGGCGCGATGCGGCCTGGAAACGAGGCAGCTCCCAGTTGCTAAGCAACGGGTGCCTTATCAGCCTATCCTGGCCACCGACAGGCGGAAGCCGACCTGCGGAGCAAGGCCAAGGATTATGGCTTCCTGTTTGCCCCTGTTCGCTCTTGTGAGCATATAACGGACCTTTCATGAACTTATGCCTACGCCGACCCCAAACCTTTTCAGCATTGTCGCAGCAAAGGCTAACACTATCATGCGTGAGTAACTCCAACAATGTCACTGTTAAATCTCTGACCTGTCATGTTAGCGCTACATAAATGCTCTTACGTACCTCGTATTGTATACCCTGTCTCATGGCTCCTGACCTCACCAGTTCGGTAGTCCAATACACACAGCAACTAACAAATGCCTTATTCTGACCCGATTTGTATATGTGATTGCATAATGAACCTATCACTTGCGTGACACGCAGAAGTAGCCTAGTCAGTCCTTCCACCTATTGTGACTCATAAAACTGTATTGCTTATTGAAACTGCCTATCCCAGCGTCGCCACCTATTGCTAGTCAGTTGCATTTGCCCAACTGCTAATTGAATCATCCTGCATTAGCCTGTAACTTACCTGTTGCTAGATAGCTGCATCTAGCCTGTGTGCCCTGTGTGCCTTGTGACTATACTGCCGACCTGTCCAGCTACTACTTGCCATCTAGCTTGCTGTCTAGCCTAAGGTTGCACTCAACTACTTGAAAATCTCTTGCAACTACTGTCTACTACAGATGATCGCCTGATTATGAATGTTTGCAAGCCCTATAGATTATAGTCTGATCACGAATACGTGCAATCACGCTGTGTATGTCACTGTGGATAGTAAAACGACCCGCACATGTCCAGAACTTGTCGTGTGATCACCCAATGCGCTCATCAGATAGGAATTAGTAGACAAAGTATTATCTGTCAACCTCACTAACTGCCCACACAGCCTAACTTACCAGCTAGGTCACCTCACCCTACCACAGAAACACCTACCTTGCACGACTCCTACCTTCCTAATTAAGTGATAGCCCTGCATAATGTCAAGCTTACTTAGTATCTACTGTATCATGGCCACTGCCACACTCCTTGTCACTAGTAATCAGGTAGGCCATACAGGGGTCCCCCCATGTGGACTAGTGCCCTTCTCACTCATATCGACAGACATAGCTACCAACACTTCTGTCTACACTAACTTAAAACAACAGGCTATGCCAGGACCATCAGCCTATGCTTCCCAGCTCAGCTCCACCTATGATAGAAACAATAAACTACGAGCTACACTTAACAAACTTCACGAGATATTTAGACGACTCCTCCCTCTTACAAAACGGGAGACGAAACCCCATAATGATAAGGAATGTAATGCCTCCAACATCACCCTAGCCTTAATGAACCCACAAATATCTAAATCTAAGACAAAATCTAGTGCTAAAAGTACTCCAAATCTTACAAAACTTAAAGCGGAAACCAAGGATCACTCCTACAAAGGAGCGCTGCTCAATGCTAGGTCCTTAGTTGCCCATGCCCTTGATATAGCGGATTTAATCAATGAGGAGAATTTGGACTTTATTGCAATAACTGAGACCTGGCTACACAAGGCAGCAGGCCCATCACTCATGCAGCCATCCCTAACAGCTACACTATATGCAGGCAAGACCGAGAGGGCACCCGCGGAGGTGGAATTGCCATTATTTCGAAATCGAACCTATCGCTAAGGCTAGCCCCTACCCAAACCTTACAATCTTGTGAAGCCCTCACTGCCAAACTCCGTATAAACAATACTCAATCCTTTACCATTCACCTAGTCTACAGACCTCCAGGCCCGCTTGGGACCTTTGAAGAGGATCTGCATAAGCTACTAACCAATAATGCTAAAACCAATTCACAACTGCTGGTACTAGGGCACTTTAACCTAGGATTTAATGACCAAGCGGACGCGCACGCCTTGACCATTGCCAATGCCATTCATTCCCTAGGATTCTCCCAAAAAGTCAACAATCCCACCCACACGAATGGTAGAATATTAGATTGGGTCGCTGACTCTAACTGTACAGTAGCCATCTCTTCCATCTCGCCTTTACCATGGACTGACTACTCATTGGTGTCCTTCAACCTCTTAACCGCCTGACCATCCTCCACAGTTGTTCCCACGGCACCATCATGCCTGACTAGAAACAAGAAGAACATGACAATAGACAATGAGCTGCAGTAGCCTACCAACATCCGGTGAAAGAATATTGTATGAAAAGAGGTAGAGCGCATCTAGACATGAATTCACTAATTTGTTAAAAAAATTAAAATCTGAATTAGGTATGGAGAGTAAAAGCCTCAGATGCTGGAAGGAAAGATTGGAAGGGCCGTTAATAATTTGTTGGATACATCTGGTACATTTTTTTAACCAAGATCTATGACTCAAAGCACTATTATTGATAACAATATTTTTATTATGCGACAGTAGTGGGGAGGGGTGTTTATTAAGAGATTTGATTTGAGGGAAAAGCAAGATCCTAAGTGCAGAGTTAGAAGCTCTAATGGGGTCCGATATAGCAATGGAGGTATGGTTGAATAAATAGATAAGGTTGGCTAGTTCATATGGGCAAACCAAACATTTCTCAACATCATACCAAGAAGAGGAATCTAAAGTATGAGACGAGGTAAACCAGCAACGGAATTGCCTAAGAAGGAATGCAGAATGATATAATTTAAAGTCTGGAAATCTAACTCCTCCCATATCATATGGAGCCTTTAATTTTAATTTGGCAGCCGCTATTTACCATGACCCCATAGGAAATTAAGAAGGACATACTATATGGATTTAAAAAGAGGAGGAGGGAGTGGAACTGGAAGGAGTTGCAGGTAATATAGAATAATGTGGGAAAGCATCATATTAATTGTTTCCAATCGGCCCCACCACAAGAGATACACGGGGGAACACTTGGAAGTTAAGTCTTTAAGTTTCTCCAACAGTATTTGTGAATTAAGTTTGATAGTGTCCTGAATGGTAGGGGTGAAACGAATACCATGGTATTTAATAGAGTCACTACACCACTTAAAACCAAAGACATCCAAATCGTGCTTAAAACAGAAGGAATGGAGGGGAAGGATTTCGGATTTGTCTTTGTTAAGTTTATATCCTGATACTAAACTAAATTGGTGAAGAGTGTTGAGTAAGTGAGGAATATGGAGTTTGGGGCTTTTGATGAAGATGAGGACATCGTCAGCATAAGCCGCAATTTTAATATACAAAGAGCTCCCTGGAATCCCTGGTATATTTTTATGAGACTTGATGAGCTCCAGCAGAGGTATGAAATGGGAGAGCGAGGGCAGCCTTGTCAGTAATGGAAGTAATGGAAAAAGGGACAAGGATTGTTGGGTATTTTGTGTAGATTTGGGGCCTGGCAGTATTTTCTTATCGCCGAAAAATAATTTAGCAACAATCACTCCTTGTATTCAGATTGGGTTATGTATAATAATAATACAGTGGATATGCATTATTTCAGTACACAGACATGCGTGGTTGGTATGCGTGGTTGGTGGTATTTTTGGTGAGAATAATTCCTTTGTTTTATTTGTGGCCCCAATATCCAGAACCCCTTATTTTTGTTTAGATTTTTCGTGTGATCACTAGAGAGACCTCAGGCTTGCATTTCAGGAACACCACATTTTCATTTTTAGTGTGCCACCATGGGCAATTTCTCGCTGTCTTATCTACGGCAGCGAACTATCATGCGGTATCTATCACCAACTTATTTATGTTTGGTGAGCTATGTCCAGAGCCTCTCTTTCTGCCGATCATAGACCTCCGGCAGACTATAACACACACAGTTAGTTATAATTGCTCATACTGAATGACATTGTGCACACAGCTGCAGCCAAATCTTATTTTTAGCTACCTTAAAATTGACAATTGCACTGTCTAAACATCTCCCCACATCATCAGCACTGTATTGGTAAATGCACAAAGGGAAGAGAAAATAAAACACACCACCCGTCTGCTTTCAGATATTTTTGTGTATTATAAAAGTTGCATTTAAACATGATCTCACTCTTTTTACAGAAATAAATGAAATAGCACAGTAACAGCATTATTTGTGATACACTGAGAAGAGAGTGGCGGGGAACAAGAATTCAATTTGCAACATTAAACACGTGGGTAAAGCACAGGAATCTCCTTTCCTACACTGACTGAATATTTTCGCACACACACTCAGCCCCCACACTTCAGCGAGATAATTACCAGGCTTGTTCAGCAAGTAACTTCTTTGGCTGGTCGCCTTCTGGAGGGGTTCACCCAGCAAGGACAAGCATTTGCTGTCACTCAAACTGGGACTTGTTGACTTGAAATCCCAGTCTCTGCAACCAAGTTGAATCTGCTTTAGGAATCAGGCATCCCCAGCTATCAACCCAGTCCTTCTCCGAGCTGTGTCAAGATGTCTCCCCCTCGCTTCTTCCCAGAGATTATACAAGAAAACTCTGGTTACCTCCTACCAAAGGATCCTAACCAATAAAATTCTATCATGCCCTATCCACCCTCTGCACACAATGGCTTGGCTTATACAGTTGCAACTGTAACCAAACTGATTTCCTGCTTATTCGAGTCTTTGCTTCCTGCAAATATTGTGGACAGAGTGCAGATAGAAGCAAAGAAAAAAAATCTGAATGTGCGTTTAAAATGAGTTTCAGCCTGCCTCATTTTGCAGTGTGTATTAATGAGTTAGCGTGTTAGTTTTTTGTTAATGAGGTTGGTTCATTAATCCTCAAATGTGTCTCCTGCAACAGAGGAATTTCAGGTAAAAAGAAAAAAAATTGTGTGCATTTTGAATATGAAAAATAAAATGCGCTTTTAAATGAGAAAATGGTTTGTTTTTAACCTGTGTAGCCTGTCTTCATTTACATCTCCATATGTTGCACTGGCAACACATAGCTTGAAGCAATTGCATTAAACCCATGCAGTGGCGCTGCATAAAAAAAAATGCTCAATTACACATGTCTTGCTGTACCACATTATATCAATGCATCAAACCCATGCAGTGGCGCTGCACTTAAAAAAACATGCTATACATTGATCCTGTGCCGTGGTGCTGCGCTCTGTGCTCCCAAAACACGCTAAACAATCCTACAGGATTGACCATTAATATTTGCAGAAGATTTGGGGCACAAATAGAGGAGTTTAACTAGGGAAATTAATTTTTCACCACAAACGTGCCATAGGATTGAATGAAACATAAAGTTCCAATTGACACCTCAAAGGATTTTTCTGCATCCAGTGCAATGGCTGCATTGCCCTGTCTGTCCTTTTTGTCTTTTGAAACTATGTAGAGAGCATTAAGTAACAATCTAGCGTTAGAGGAGATATTACGACCCTTAACACAACCAACTTGGTAATTTTTAATCAAAGTAGGGAGAGAGGACTCTATTATATTGGTGAGGATTTTAGCGAAAAACGTACTCTCCACATTTATAAGAGAAATGGGGCGGTAGTTACCAGGTAATGTAGGGTCCTTGTCGGGTTTAGGAAATAAGATGAGTAGAGCTTCAGAAAAGGAACCAGAGGATGATTTTTGTGAAATAAAGTAACTGAATAAAGATTGAAGTTTAGGAGTAAGGGAGTAAGCAAGAGCATAATAAAATTCAACAGAGAGGCCATCGGTTCCAGGGGCTTTACCCCTACCCAAACCCTTAATGGCATATGTGATTTCAGAAAGATTGATATCGTTGTCTAAATGAAGAGGTTAGTTTGGTGGATATGAGGATCTATTTATATTGTTGAGAAATAACTCAATGTTCTCTGAAGAGACAGAAGATTCAGTGGTATATACATTCTCATAGAATGTTTTAAAACAATTCAGTATGTTATTTTGATGTTTATGTAAGGTACCAGAGGTATCTTTTATCTGCGATATGTAAAACTTGTCCTTCTTAGCCTTTGAGTATGAGGCAAGTGATTTGCTGGCCTTATTTGATGTTTGGTAACTCTTAGTTTTATATTTTAGGATGGCGCCAGTAGCCAGGTCTGTAAGATCTTTATTGATTTGAGAACGTAGATCCATGACACGGCAGAGGGTCATTGAATTGGTGTTCTTGTAATATTGTTGCTCTAAGGATGTCAGCTTAGCGTAGAGGTTGTTGAGATGTTGTTTACATAGTTTCTTCATTCTCCCTGAATATGCCATAATGTGGCCTCTATGTGCAGCCTTGAATGCATCCCAGTTGTTTATCGTGGAGGTATCACTGTCCTGATTCTCACTATAGTATTGTTGTAGGAATGATTGAACAGAATCAATAAATTGTTGATCTTGTAAAAGGTAGTTATTAAGTCTCCAGCGGGAGGAAGGTTTGCTAATGTCTTCAAACACAAAAGAAGTGCAAACAGGGGCATGGTCAGAGATAATAATGTTGAAGATTGTGGAATCGACAATGGTACCTGAAACAGTTTTGGAGGAGAATATTTAGTCCAATCGAGAGAGTGTATTATGAGGAGATGAGTGAAAAGTATAATCTAATTGTGTGGGATGGGAAAGCCGCCAGGAGTCAATTACACCAGTCTCGGTCAGACAACCTGGAAAGGACTTGTGCAATTTGGTGCTTTTAAAAATACAGCTGGATTCTGATCCATGAATGGATTGAGGACCTGATTGACGTCCCCCCATACAATAAGATTGGTGAAACCATTCTTAAGGATCATCTATTTGATTGACTTCCAGAAACCAGGGTCAGGTAGGGTGGGTCCATAGATGTTTAGAATAGATATATGCACAGAGTCAACCAGGAGCCTGACCCACACCCAACGCCCCTCATTATCAGAATCTTGATCCACTATTTTAAATGGAAGTTTTTTGCTAAGTAATATGGCAACTCCATTCTTCTTGGCAACTGCAGGGCTAGTGATTTCTTCCTTAACCCACAGGGATTTGAGCTGCATGGCTTCATTACTAGATAGATGTGTCTCCTGAATGCATGCTTCAGATGGTTTCAATTTGTTGAGATGAGATAAGATCTTACATCTTTTCATAGGGTTGTTACATCCTTTGATGTTCCATGTTAAACAATTAAATAACATAAGTTAAATTGATTGGTGTTAAAGATATCATATAGAATTGAACGGGGGAATCACTGGGCATAGTTTCCAAGCCGTACATTAGGGATGGTACAATTTACCTATTCCAGAAATGCCAAACATGCATGATCGAAAATTTGCCATATCTGTGCATAATGATACAGGCTTAGGAAATGGCTGAGGACAGTTTAGACCCCACACGCTCTAAATGGCCTTGTGCACTCCATTTGTCTTCTAAATGCATTCCCAAATAGCTATAATGTTGTACTACCATAACTGGGGAGTGATTGATGGTCCAGACGTGAGCCAATGGTCCATTACTCCTGGGCGAGTATTGGACAATTTGCATTTTTGCTATATTAATTTTTAACTCATTTAACTGTATATATTGCTGAAAGGCATCTATTAATCGCTGAAGCCCAATCTGGGTTCTAGTGATTAGAACAAGGTCGTCCGCATACATATCTGATGATTATTGTGTTTAGGCGAATCAGATATAATATTGGACAATGGTACTCTGACATCGTGTATGAAATAATTAAAGATGGCAGAGGCCAGTGAACAGCCCTGCTTCAGACCTTGATTAGTAGAAATGTTCTTTGAAAGTAAACCATCCACGGTGATTTGAATCCGGATGGATGTGTCAGAGTATAAGGAATGGATAATGTCATACAATGCAGATGGACAGTGATCTCTTTGTAGCTTATACATCAGTAGCAGACAACTAACTGAGTCGAATGCGGAAGAGATCTATAAACGCAAAAAAAAGTGTTGCCTTTGCGCATTACATTGGGCTTAGATGGCATTGAGGGCAAATTGGTTGATGTTAGATCCCATTCCCGCCACAAACCCAGTTTGATTGGGATCACGCATATTACAGTTTATTGTCCAAGCATTGAAGTCTTGCAAAACCAGTTTGGTGAAAATCTTACCCGGTTTGTTCAAAAGCGCGATAGGGCGATAGTTCGATGGGACGCACCAGTCACCCCTTTTAAAGATGGGGATGAAGATAGAGGTCTTCCAAGAAGGCGGTATGAGTCACGTGTTTAATATTTCTCTAAAGATAGTTTCAAGGATATGCGCCCATTCATGAGGATTTGCTTTAAACATCTGATTGGAAAGCCCATCAGGACCCAGAGCTCTAGAGGTGCTAATCTTCAGTATGAGGGCATAGATTGTGTCATAAGAACGATGATATAGATAATGGCTCATAGAGAAGATTGGCATAATGTGGATCGGCATACAAGGCCGAAAAGTGGCGATCCAGTCTTGTTCATGTACACCATTGACTTGAGCATCTCCTTGCTGATGATAGGTGTGATTATTTAAAAGATGCCACATTTCTGCAGAGTTTTTATTGCACATTGCATGAGCCAATGCTTCACTGTCTTGTTGATATAAAAATGCTTTCCGACCTCGTAGCCAGTTTTTATACCTGCATTTGGCGGATTTTAGATCTTGCCAACGGGTCGGTAAAGAAGAAGCAAGGAGTTGTCTTTTAATTTTTCTGAACTCAGCCCTGGTTCGATGGGTTTCCAAATCAAATCCATGAGAATAACAAATTTTATTACGATGAGGAATTATAATCGTTTTTACAAAAGGGTGCAGTAAATCGGAATACTGTATTGGGAGTACGGATATTGAGTTAGCATCAACCACTTTCTTGAGCTTGGCTAATGCACTCGAATTCCAGCTCACTCTAGATTGTGCAGTGTTTACAGTAAGTTTAGAATGATAATACACCTTTTTTTCTGTCTGGGGAAAATTCCAGTTAATCTGTAAGATCAGGAGACTATGATCACTATTTAAATTATCTTTTATGGTTAGTTTTTTTTACAACCTGAAAGAGCTTGTGGTCAACATAGATGTAATCAATAATAAAGGTGCTCAAACCATGGTGCCACGTATAATGCGGAGGCAAATCACCCAGTACTGCACTGTTAACCATGTGATAGTTTTGTTCACTCATAAATATCATCCACTTACGCACTGTTTGGTTTTGGCGCTTATCCTTCCAACAATCTAAATTGAGGTCCCCCACAATAACGGTGTGGGTAATTGCAGCTTCTGATAAAATATTGTGAAAGATGTTAATTAAACCAGAGTAGAAAGCCTCATCTGACATCGCCACAACATTACGATATATGTTAATCAGGGCAAGAGACTTTACATTGTTGGTAATTTTTACAAGCTGGATGTGCGCACCGACAGAAGCCCACAGCGTAATGGAGAGGCCTGGCTTAATGTGTGCCGCTACCAGGAGGCCAGAAGATGGTCTACCTCCACTGAGAACAGCCGGGATCAAAGCAAGCTAGTAGTTGTCCCATATTGGTGTACTAGTTAGCCATGTTTCCTGAAGAGCTATAATATGATATAGCTTAGGCATGCCTTTGAATGAGCAGTGGAGATTGGCATGACCTCTAGTGTTCCAGCTTACAATTGTTAGGTTTGCATTGGTGGTACAGGTTGGTGGTTACTAGTGCAAGCTCATGGTTCTTAAAAAATCTCGACTTTCTCTGGTGGTTTCATTTTAGAAATTTGAGGTCTTGATGGTGCACTCTCCGGGTCCTCAGCTAATAAGAAACCCATATCAAAAAGTTGCATTTTACAACGCCATCTAGATTGCCAAACCACTCCAGCGGGGACCCATACTCTCTCTACCGAGAGTGGGCAATCTGTAAGGAATTCAATTTGGTCAATGTCTAGTGTGGAAATATTATGGAGTTCTTCAATGTCCCCAAAAATATTTAGAACACGCACGCGCAAACTCGTTAGCAAGTAATTCTCCACCTGCTGTTCCAAGCACCTGAGGCCCTTCACAGGGTGGTTCCATTTATTTTTCCTTTTTGAATGTGGGGAGGCAACTGGGAGTGTCTCACTGTGCCCTCCCCTCCTCCCTACTCCCCTTAAACTCCAGGAAATAAATGTTCATCTGTATATGAATCAACTATCCAAAGGTGCTACTTAAATGAAGTCATAGTTGCGTGTTAACCTGCATTTTCTCCTGGGGAAGTGTGCTCAGCCAATTAGGAGGCTAGAATAGCGGGTGAGAATATATATTCTCTGCCCGCTAGACCAGGCTCCTGAGGCTCTTCACTGGGCAGTGATTTATTTTTCTTTTTGAATGTGGAAAGGCCACAAGGAAAATCTCGCTGTTGCCTCCCTACTTTCCTACGCCACCTCTAAACATCAACATTTCACCAAAAGGTGCTCAACCAATTAGGTGGCTAGAAAAATGGGTGAGAATACACATTCTCTGCCTGCTGGTCCAGGCACCTGAGACCCTCCAGCAGGTAGCAATTTATTTGTTCTTTTTGAATGTGTGGAGGCAACAGGGAGCATCTTTCTGTTGCCTACCCACCTCCCTTTGCCCCGCCAAACCCCAGGATATAAACATTTCTCTGTATATGAATCAATAGTCCAAAGATGTTGCTTAAATTAAGTCACAGGTGCGTGTTAACCAGCATCTTCACCCAGGGAAGGGTGCTCAGTGTTAGGCAGAATCATATGCAGTACCCTTTGGGAACACCACCAACAATTAAGACTACAAGTACAAGTACAAATTCATCTTTGGTACAGGCCTGTACTACACAGTAAAGTGGTAGCGATGTCTGAGCAGCCAAACGTATCTCAAGAGTAAAGTGAGCAGTATCAGAAGTTACACAAGGGACAGCAATTACTATGGTTCAAACAAACACTGATTCAAGGTTTCTGAGTAGAAGCATATACATTTATTTACACCATCAGTTATAAAACAGTTCACTAATATAAAGGAGCATGAACTCACAATCTTAATACACTACACAACACCCAATCAATTCTGGACAAGTTAAGCTCACAATGAAGTGTGAGCAAAATGGCACTCCAGCAATTAAAAAGGGAGGGAAAGGACAAGGTTATCAAAAATCAACAACACCAACAAGTGAAAGGCAGGGCAATCTAGAAAAGGCTTACTACAACTAGGATTCAAATCAATAGGCCTGGGCCAATGTTAATGGTTCAGAGTATTTGCAGAGGATCACACAGTTCAGAGTAGTTCGCGGTTAAGTCTTAGCCAAGAGTTCAAAACGAAGTTGGTCAGAGGAAAAGTTATTCAAAAGAGTAGAGAAGGACAAACCTTCAGAGAGGCGAAAGATTTAAAACACTTTCACCGCGGTCAGACGTAAGGAACGACGGGTTTTGAACAGTACCTTTGATGAAGAAGAATGTTGTAGCTGAGGCTGTAGTTCCTGGCAGTTCCTGCAGGCTCACGGTTCCTGAAGCGACTGTCAGACTGACAAGAAGGAGGAAGACTGGAGGGTCCTGTGCTGCCTATGGAAGAAGCCAGCAGCAAAGCAAAGCGTCGAATAAAAGGTGCGCTCCTTAAAAGCACAAATGGACTCTCTCTCACTGGCTATTCGGTTTCCTGTAGCACAGCAAATTCGACCAGCCTGAAGAGGAGGTCCAAGGGCTTTGTGAGCTGGTTGGTCCCACCAGGCTCAAGGGGAGAAGACTCCTTGTGGATCTCCTCTGTCGTCGAAGTTTCTGGCGATTCGGACCTGCAGCAGGGCTTCACCGGGATGTCCAGTAGTTGCATCAGTCGTCTTCTTTCAGCTCCTCATTGGTTTTCTCGTTCCAGTGGTGACAGGGGGCCTCAAACCCCTCCCTCACATCCTGTCCACCCAGACACTCAGGCGCGTAAGGAGGGCTTCTGTGCAGAAGCCCGCCAGAGGACGGTGAACAAAGCAAACACGAGAAAGACCTTTACAAAAAGAAATGGCAAATAAACCTAACCAGAACCAAATAACATGAAAAGGGGGCCAGCAGATTAAAGTTTGAGGCTACCACCATAGCCTCTAACAGTACTGAGGCTATTTTCATAGCTCACAGTAAAATAAAAATGGTAGATACCACTGCCACCAGCCAAATCTTAGAGAAAGGGGAACAAAATAATGTTCCATGAGAAACAGACAAAAAGGGATAACTATTAACCCTTCCAGTACTCTATGGAAGATAGTTTGCACTGGATCTGTACATTTATAGATCTGTACAAATTCTGGAGAATTCTCCCTAACAATCAGACAATTAGGTGGCTAATATAGCACACATTCTCCCCCCACTGTTCCAGGCACCCAAGGCTTTTCATCAGGTGGCAATTGTGTTTTCTTTTTGAATGTGGGGAGGCAACATGGAGCCTCTTGCTGTTGCCTCCACACCTCCCAAAACCCTCTGTAATTGCCAGGATATAAACATGTATATGTGTAATTATAATAAAAATGGTTCTTTTATAACGCGCTTAATACCAGCGAGTGCTTTCTAAGTGCGGGATTAAGGTACAAACCTGTGTTGCACTGCGTTGTCTTGCTTCCAAGAAAAATGTGTTGCTCCTGAGCTATCCTTCCTCCCCTATATAACCAAAGGTGCTGCTTAAACGAATGTACAGGTTCTTATTAACCCACATTTTCAACTGGGAAGAGCACTCAGCCAATCAGGTAGCTAGAAAAGCGGCTGAGAATACAGATTCACCACCTGCTGTTCCAGGCACCTTAGGCCCTTCACCGGGTGGCACAATTAGTTTCTTTATGAATGTGGCGAGGCAACAGGGAGCCTCTCAATGTTGCCTCACCACCTCACTAAACCCCCCCTAAACATCAGGATATACATGTTTATCTGTATATGAATCAATTGTCCAATGGTGCTGCATAAATGAAGGCACGGATGCATCTTAAACCACATTTGCACACGGGGAAGGGTGCTCAGCCATTTAGGTGGCTAGAACAGCAGGTGAGAATATACATTCTCCTTCCACTGTTCCAGGCACATGAGGCCCTTCACCAGGGGGGAAGTGATTTTATTTCTGAATTTGGGGAGGCAATAGGGAGCGACTCACTGTTCCCATCCCACATCAATACACCCTCCCTAAATATCAGGATATACATATTCATCTGTATTTGAATCAACTGTCCAAAGGTGCTGCTTAAATGAAATCACATGTGCGTTCTAACACACATCTGCACCCGGGGAAGGTTGCTCAGCCAATTAGGTGGCTAGAATAATGTGTGAGAATACATATTCTCCGCCCGCTGGTCCAGACACCTTAGGCTCTTCTCAGAGTTGTGATTTATTCTTATTTTCTGAATGTGGGGAGGCAACAGGGAGCCTCTAGCTGTTGCCTTTCTACCTTCTTTCGACCCCTCTAAACCTCAGGATATAAACATTTATCTGTATATGAACCAATTGTCCAAAGGTGCAGTCAAATGAAGTCTCAAGTGCATGTTAACCCACATACACACCTGGGGGAAGGGCGCTCAGTCGATCAGTGAGCTAGATAAGCAGGGGATAATACGCATTATATGCCCGCTGTTCAAGACACCTGAGGCCCTTCACCAGGTGGTGCCATTTTATTTTATGTTTGTATGTGGGGAGGGAACAGGGAGCCTCTTGCTGTTGCCTCCCTGCGTCTCTACACCAGCCTTACACCCAAGGATATAAAAGTTAATCTGTATATGAATCAATTGTCCAAAGGTTATGCTTAAATGAAGTGACAGGTGTGTGTTAAACAATATTCACACCGGGGGAAGAGCGCTCAACCAAACAGGTGGCTAGAACAGCATGTGAGAATGCACATTCTCTGCCCGCTTTCTAGGCATATGAGGCCCTTCACCGTGTTGTGACATTTATTTTATTTTTTAATGTGGGGAGACAACAGGGAGCCTCTCGATGTTGCCTCCGAAACCTCCCAACACACCCTAAACACCACGATATAAACATTAATCTTTATATGAATGATTTGTTGAATGTTGTTGCTTAAATTAAGTTACAGGGGTATCTTAACCCACATTTGCACACAGGGAGGGGCGCTCAGCCAATCAGGTGGCTAGAACAGTAGGTGAGAATACACATTCTTCTCCTACTGTTCAATGCACCTGAGGCCCTTTACCGTGTGGCACAATCTTTTTTTCTTTTTAAACGTGGGCAGACAGCAAAGAGCCTATCATTTTTGCCTCCCCATCTACCTAGACCGCCCTTGAGGCCCAGGATATAAATGTTCATCTGCATATGAGTCAATTGTCTAAAGGTGCTGTTTAAATGAAGTCACAGTTGCATCTTAACCCACATTCGTCCTTGCAGAAGGGTGCTCAGCCAATCAGGTGGCAAGAACAGCCACTCGCTGTTGCCTCCCCACCCACCAACCCCCTCGCAAACCAAATGAAAAAACATTAATCTAGGTTGTTAACTGTTAAAGAACATATAAACATTCATCTATGTATGAATGAAACTTTTGGTTAAGTTGATCCACGTTTTTTGTGTTTGTATTCTTTTGAGTATTTTCTCCCATTGATGTACCATTACGGTTTTGAGATGTCATATTTATTTTGGGTTGAACTGTAGCAACAGTGAGCCTGATGGTCATGGGTAAAATAGTGAACTTAGTGCAATATGGTAAGGATGCTATCATCTGAGCTTCTTTACAACATATAGTTACAGTTTTACACATATATTTACTTTTGTTGACCCTCATAAGCAGTACATAAGCAGTGCATTGCATGAACTATGCTGTGTACAGCATTTGTGTTGTGACACACTTTTGTTGTATAAACATGTAGTAATCATTGGGTCATTGGGGAAACAAATCCAAGGTGGATTGACATTTGTTTTATACATTTACTGTTTCTGACATTCACATTGTTTTAAAGATTGTTAAATTTATGAACGTGAGGCGCATTTTGTATGTGTAGAAAGTACTATAGTGGTAGTATGGGTGAATTGCGTACATAAATAGTTGATCATGTATTGTAAGTGTAATTCAATTAAGGAATGTTAGTTTTGTGTGTTTTAAAAAAAATCTCTGTGAAATAGTTAGACGCCCATTGGGCTATTCTAACTGTATACTATTGTAAAACTAGTATAGTGTTAGTATGCATGTATGTAGGTATAAACGTGATGTGATGGTTTCAGAGTATGTTAATTAAAGAATACATTTGTTTCTGTTTAGTTGCATTTAAAGTACTTAGATATCCATTGACATATTTGAATTGCATATTAATTGTATGTGTAATCTAATGAGTACATTTGGGTTTGAGGAATATTAAGTAGGTACTTACTAGGTTTGCTGGTAACCTCTGTTCTTGAGTAACAGAGGTGTTGTTACATTCAAACCAACTACTTCTTTTTTTCGCATATGCAGTATATTGGCTTGAAGTGGTTGTAGCACCTGTGTGGTATATTATGCTTACTGTTGTGAAGGTCTTCTTCCCAAGAAATATTTGGGCATGTGTAAAGTAAGTGAGTTTACAGTTATTTTTAGTGCCATCTGCATTGTATCTTAAAATCATTAATATTACATACTAGTCGTACCACACGGCGTTGCACTCGTCTGTAGCTGACATGCATGTGGGGATCTGTTATAGCCTTGTGTTTTATACCTGGGGACCTGGCATTGCCCATTTCCTGATTAAATGGTGTTTCATATGCCCTGGAGGATGTTGCATTTGTCGTCTTGTCGGCAAGTCTTGCTTCAGTCTGTTCTGGTGTCCCATGTGCCCTGGATGATGTTGCTCTTGTCCTCATGTCAGCAAGTCTTGCTTAAAATTTAAAATGCTTTGTTTTTTTTCCAAATGTTTTTTGATTGATTGTGCTCTCTTCTTGGGAATAAACGGTAACCTTGCCATTTGCCATCTTTGGAGTGCCGCAATTAAAAGCAACTTAACATTTTTGGGGGGTTTCACCCAAAATGTTTGCATATACGTTTTTTACATCCAAACATAGACTAAGGTCTTGCCCCAGACAAAAGAGGAATCCATGCAGAATTTGGTAGACGTGGGTACAACGGTGTGGATTTGTATAGCCAGACAAACATACACAGATACACAAATTCAGCTTTATATATAAAGATTGGGCATGTGAATCTATTTTTTACGTTGAATCGATTGTATGAATTGCAAAAAGAGCATAAGTTGCCATGATTTGCATTTTACAGAAGCTGTTTAAATGGAATTAAATCACAATTTGGTATAGATACATGCACAAATTGTTCATTAGGGATGTGCCCCTGTGAAACATGGTTGCAGAGCGTGCATGTATGGTTCCATATGTATGAAATCTGAATGATTACATTTATAGAGATGTTCTTTCTTTCTAGTACTTGTAGTAAGTACATTAGGAATTCTTGTGGATCTTCCTGTGAATTTATGGTGAATTCCATTCCTGAACAGAAGTCTAATTTCTGTTTTATTTCTGAGACACTATAAATACTGTCAGGGTTGTTTTTCTTTGTATTTATTTTATTACAAACTTTTACAAAACAAGAAGGAAAGGATAGCACGTCTTATCTCGATCACAAATATTAACGTACACTTTGTCTGACCATTCAGAAGAACAAGAAACAAGACATTCAACTGTTTTTGAGATAGGCAAATAGTATGTAAACATTATAGCTTTCTGTTAATTGCATAGGAGAGCAAGGCTTTCGTCTTTATATTTCCTTTACAAATTATTTAAAAATGTCATCTAAAAATGTAGTTAGAGCAAACATTTGTTTTGGATTATGGATTATGACCACCATTCTTCTACATCCAGGAGTGGTCTTTCTCTTATGATGTCTCCAAGGTAGAGTGTTCTCATGTCCCTCATTGTGGGGCAAAACAAAGTCAAGTGTTTCAGGGTTTCTGCCGCATTGCTGCATAGCCGACAATTTTCTTCTTTAAAAATACTTTAGTATTTCCTTTACGTGAAATAGATTCATGCGAAATCTCATGAATAGGTTGCAATGGTCGGGACTAGGGAATTTTTCCAAGTACTTAGGCAGCGTGTTCAATGATTTTGTTTCTTTGAATAAATGCTCATAGAGCCTATGCTTCTATTTCTGCTCGATGGTTCTAATCCAGTCCTGGTTCCACAGTTTGTTCTTTACTGCATCAGGGTTTTTTTAGTGCAAACATGAACGCACCCAGATCCTCTAAGATTTCATTGCATCATTGTGTCCACTCCTTCAGGATCCATTCACCATTATCTTTATTTTCTGTCTGCAGTATCGCAAACTGTATGGGAGTTGAATCCATAATTAGTTTTCTGTATAGGGATAGGGATCTCCATTTCACTAATGCATTCATTGATAACAATGCTAGTTCATATCTGATGATAACTATGGGTACGGACCTAGGTAAGTACAACATTATCCTCAACAGTACACTTTTAAGAGTTATCTAGAGTTGCCATGGGTAGCTTAGTGTGCATTCAGCCCTTTAAAGTAGAATGGGAATTACTTTCTTCTGGTAAACATTTGCAATTGGGACCAATGAAAGTGTGCCAAATATTTCATGTATTTTAATACCCTGAACAGTAAGACTCTTTATCTTGGACTTTAGGGCAAGGGACCACATTCGAGTTAATGTACTTGCTGTTTCTACACAGCTCAGCATTTGTGTTCCCTGCTTCCACCGAAAAAACATCTTTTTCTTTCCTTTTAGATTTTGTAGTATTAGTATCTCAGATTTTGCTGCATTTATTGTAAGCCCATTGAGCTCCACATATGCTTGTATATTTAATTTTCTTTTCAAGCCAATAGGGGTTTGATCCAAGATAACTAGGTCATTGGCATATAGCATCCATCCCCGTGGTTTACCATTGATCTTGGGTGGGACTGAGTCTTGATTCTCCATCAACTCTCTTAAGTATGCTATGAATGGAATAAACAGCAAGGATGCTAACCGGCACCCCTGTTTTACACCTCTATATGCGTTAATTGTCCTTGACTGGAGCCCATTTTGGTTTAGGCGTATTTTGATTTCAGTTTTGTTGTCCAGGGCCTTGATGGCTGAGAGGATACTTATTGGACATTTCCAGTTCACTAATTGTGTCCATAATAAATCTATGTCTATGCTATTGAAGGCCTGAGCCAGGTCTACGAATCCTATGTAAACTTTTCTTCCATCCTTGATTGGTTTAACTTTTATCAAATTGAGCAACAATAGATTAAGATTAAAGCCAACACCCCTAATGATAGATAGTTCTTCGGATTTGTTCTCTAGCCCTTTTTGAATATTAGCACCATGATCAATGTTTTCCAAGATTGAGGTACTTCTTTTGCTTTTAATATCCGTGTGAATAGAATCATGCAGAAGTTGGTCCATTCTTCTGGGGCAGACTTCAGCATGCTATTGCTTAGTCCATCTGAGCCGGGGGACCTCGAGCTGCTGGCCTTTTGAATCATCATTAGCATGTATTCTCTATCGAAGCAAATTATCCAGTCATTTTGGTTCGGCAGTAGCGGATCAGCAGTCTTTCCCTTTGTTTCTTGAATAGTTTTCCATAGTATCTTATCCACTCCGCTTCTGGTACTATGTTGCTTTGTAGTGCTTATTGGGAAGTGTTCATATGATTCAAGGTCCGCCAAAACGTATTAATGTTTTAGCTTATAGTATTTGCAGCATTGGTTCTGCATCACATTGTTATACAATGATACAATGTTCTTATGAGAGATAAGCCACTTTTTGTATCGTTGTTTGATGTTTTTTCGCTTCGCTGCTCTTTCTGAAGTTGGTAGGCTAGTGGTGCTTCTAATGATTCTCCTAATTGCTCTTTTCTGTAGTAATATCTCATTGTCACAAGTGTGTGCTGGTTTGAAATCAAGTCTATGGTTTCTCTGCCACACTTGCATGAGTCACAGAGTGTAGTTGTATAATCAACTCCTGTACTTTGATTCTCAATTGCAAAATAATATGTTTTTGTCAATGCACAGATATTAGAAGGGGATATACAGAGCCTGTTTCTTCCTGGCTCTACTAGAACCACTTCTCTCCAAAATCCTCTTTTGATGTTTCAGGAGCTAACATTTTAGTTCCAATAGATTGCGATCGCTGTTGATCGTGGGAGTTATAGTAAAGGATATAACTTGTTGATTCATGTCTCATGAGGCAAAGAAGTAATTCAATGTTGATTCTTCTAGTCCTCTTCACCATAGAGCCTTTTCCAGTATGTCTTCCACAGTTTGCCCATTCAGCACACATACATTTCTTTCCTCCATTTCCCAAATCCATACATTTGATCTTCCTTTGGCGAGACTTGGGCCCAACCAATTGATGTTCAAAGCTCCACATATAATGATAAGAGGATCTACCATTGTGATATTAAACCCATCAATCAATGATGTTTTGTCATCGACAAATTTGCTTGTGCCCACATCCTCAGGTTTCCAATATAGATGTATTATCACAAGCAGTGGAACAGGTCATTTTGTTTGTTTAGCTAGTTCTACTGTTAGTGCTTGAATATAAGGAGTTGGGTTTTGTACTTCTTTCACTGTCAGATCTATCCTGTTTTTATGAGCATTAATAGACCTGGCATTGGCCGCCCTTTTGTGTCTTTTATTGCTGAATTGAGGTAGTCACTATATCCATCTATAATTGGAGAATTAAGTGTCCACGTCTCCTGAAGACACAGGATGTAAAAATGTTGTAGTTTACATTTGTCATTTACAACTAGGTGAACAAAGCCTCTCGTGTTCCAGGAGCCCATTAGAGTTGTCATCTCCTAGGTGTTATCTTGGCATTAAGTTTTGTGTTTGGTAACCAGGGCCTCGGCCAACCAGCCCCATGAGTCTTGGCTTGTTTCCTTAATCTCCTCCCGCACAACTTCTTTGACCATCCTAGAAGTGTTTTTAGACCGTTGATGGTGATCTGTAGTGGGTTGTTGTTCTCAACACCCCACCATTGTTCTTGATGTGGATTTTACAGTTCTAGTGGGAGTTGTTTAATAAGTAATTTTTGGGCTGGGTATGGATTTTATTTGTCTTGAAGGAGAGGTATGATGATTTGCTCCTGGTCTTAAGTTGACGAGTGGTTCTTTCACTAGTAATGATATCTGTCTGCCGCTCGTGTCACTCCTGGGCTTATTTTGAACTTCAGGCTCAGATTAAAATTCTGTTATGTCAAAGCCCAAGGGTAATATGGAAAAAGGGGTGTCAAGTAATAGATCTTGAATCATCCTAGACTGAATGTGCAATCACGCGCGCCCACATTGTTGTTCATCGATACATTCTACCACTGCAATTTCATGCGAGTTGGTTGCTTGAAGCGTTGGGACATGGTGGATCACTTGTAGAACATTGAAACGGTTCAGTATTAGTCCATCATTCATCGATAGTAATCGTTCTAGTAGCAGTTGATTGCTTACACTGGCTCTATTTGCTGGTCTTTGTGTAACTTTCTTGGTTCTTTCTGAGTGTCGAGGTAGCTCCAAGGCCTTGTTTGTTTTCACAATGCTTTGTTGGATTGTGGAATTTTGTAGAGAGGGTTCTTTATGTGATCCACAATGTTCATGCATCAAGTCTCTGTGGCAAGCCTCTTCACGAAATTTGTATGATCACCCTTCATTATAGCGAAAGTCGCAATTGCGCCCAAGATTAATTGGTGGTTTTGAAAGAGCCACTTGTGGACAACTTCGGTCTTCATTCACCTCGTCATCCATCTCTTCATCATGTGTGGTCATGTTCATCATGTTCATCATGTATCCTTATGAGATGTTAAGTTGGGGACCAATTTGTCTAACATCCTTTGCATTTTGTTGCTATAATTCTTTTCTCTAGAGGTATCATCCCTAATTCTGGCTAATATGCTTTTAGGTTGCGTAGACATTGATGGTGTGCCTTGTACCATGTTTTTGGATTTTTTGTGGTTTTTATGGAGCCTTTTTGCTCTCTTTTGAGTGCTGCTTTTGTCTTTGACCTTTGTGAAAGATTGAGTAGTTATCTTCATCTTTTTTATAGCAGTTCTAGCTGGGGATCTTGGATCAGTAGTAGTTCCTGCCTGGCAATTTGCTTATGATGGTGTAGACGGACTATCGTCTGTTTCTTCGTGCTCCATGGAGGATGAAATGTCCCTGGTTCTGATGGCTTGACTCAAATTATCTTGTTCTCGATGCGCAGAGTCATTAGTACAGTGAAGTGGGGCTATATGTTTATGAGCATTTATCATGTGTAGTTCTGTCACAAGATTTTCAATGCTCAGAACATCAGTCTGAGTACTTATTTCTGTTTCTCTTTGCTTGATGTTAATAATGTTTTGGTTTAATGATATGCTCGTGCCCGCCGTTTGACATGGCTCAATTACAGAGGGTCTGTTCATTTTTAGTAGCATCAAGTTTTCTCACTCTACTTCGGCTAACAGGTTTTTTTTTTCTTCTCCATTCAACTTTAGTTGTACAATCAATGGGCCTCATTACGACCCTGGCGGAAAGTGACTGACCGGACCGCAACAGCGTAAATAGCGTTTCCGCCATTGCACGAAGGAGCAAAGTGCGGCTAATCACGACCCATCGGGCACGAGCATTACGCCATGGCGGAATCCGAAAGGCTGCGATGGCGGAAATGACCCCAAAACGGCCCTTACCGCCGCCGTACGCTGCACCAGGTGCAATACCGCCACCCATCTTAGCGGTCACCGTAATGAGCGGTCACCGTAACGAGCGGGCACCGCAAATTACGGGCACCGTAAATATACGGAAACGGAAGTAAAAGCATGTGGCCGGAACGGGAAACAGCACGCCGCACAACTATAAAATCCGAATCCCAACACAACCATTAAAAATCCGACCCTGACACACATCCCAACCCGGTAGCAACCCCAGTTAAAAAAATAAATATGGGAAAGGTAGCCAAGAAAGCGTGTGATCGCAAGCGGCAGGTCCACTTCTCCCGAGAGGAACTGACCGTGCTCACCGAGACCCTCCAGGAAAATGCCGCCGTCGTCTTCTCCAGTCAAATGACCCGGACGGCCCTTGCCAACAAGAAGGCCATATGGGCCCTGGTGGCACAGCGCGTAAGTGCGGTGGGGACAACACCCCGCACGCCACAGCAATGTCGCAAGCGGTGGGACGACCTGCGGATCCGCGTACGCAGCATACTTTCTGCGAACAGGAACATCGCCACAGCTACCGGGGGGGGTTCAGAGTCGCCCATCAAGTTGACCCCCTGGGAGGATATCTGCGCCTCCACCATAGGAATGGAGAGCATAGAGGGAGTCGGAGGGATGGAGAAAGGAGTGCCGACATCCGGAGAATCAGGTAGGTTGGCCAAGAGAAACAATGCGAAATCCACAAAACACGAACATGTGCAGTACCATGTGACCCCATAGTGCAATACATACTTTGCCCTGACAGCGCCCTCTAAAAGTCAGAATGAATAAACAAATCAATCAAGATGCCATAAACAACCCCTACATGTGCAGCATGCACCCCCTAACTGCAGGCAGCCAAATGAATGCATCCTCAATCCACACGAAAATGAGACCACCTCCAAGGCCCAGTCCCAAATCAGCCTCATGTACCACCCCAATGCATTTGATACGTTGCCATTCCAAATCCGACAGACCCATAACTAACGCTCGCCCCTCTTTACTCCACCACAGGGTCCGATACCAACGACGAGCTGCAGGACACCCCTACCAGCACGCCTGCAAAGAGGGCCAGGACCAACGTCCCAAGAGCCTCCACCTCAGGTGCAAGGATCAAGACACGGCAGCAGCAGGAATCAAGTGGCAGCACACTGGAGGGGACTGCAACAGGCACCCCAGCAGCCAGCAAGTCCACAACCCCAGCACCACAGGTCCCCCCAAAGAACGTATCTGATGGCACTGCCTCTGGTGGTAGCAGCACCATAGGTGACACAGCTGTCATGCCAGCATGCTCCGACACGGAAAACAGTGCTGGCGACGTAGGTACCATCCATGACCTTTCCCAATCCCCCTGCATGTTCCATCCCCTACACCATGACGAAACCACGCAGGGGCACCCTGAAGACGACGACTGGCCAACCCCCACAAGTCCTGTGCCAAGGCAACATGTGTTGAGCAGCCCCCCTGTCACACCACCGCAAATGTCCATGGCCCAGCAGAGGCAACAGTCCCTCGACCTGCTGATCGAGCAACAGCAGGAAGTGTCCACGCTACTCAAGGACCATGCAAATGAATGCGGGGGTTCCAGGGCAGCCATGGAAACATCCACCGAGACACGCAGGGCACAAATAGAGAAAAGTAGTGAGAGCCTCAGGGGAGAAATGGAGAGAAGCACCGAGTGCCTGAGAGCACAAATGGAGAAAAGCACCGAGAGCCTGAGAGCACAAATGGAGAAAAGCACCGAGAGCCTGAGAGCACAAATGGAGAAAAGCACCGAGAGCCTGAGGGGGGAACTGCATGCGACGTCCAAAGACGTTTGTGCTGAACTTGCTGCTGTGCGCCGTGTGCTCTCGGAGCTCTCACAAACCCTCAGAGACATGCATGGACGCGAGCAGGCAGAGACATCATCCGTGGCAAGTTCCGTCCAGGGCAGCCCCCAACGCAGATCTGGCAGGAACCTGCGCTCCACGGGCAGGGGTGCCCCTGATACCCGTAGAGGGGGCTTGCAATAGCGTCTACCCACGGACAGCATGCATATTTGGACACTGGTGTTGGGGGGGGAGGTAGTAGGGTGGAGGGGGTGTGTTGGGCTTCACTGGGTGGCGGGTCCATAGGGTGTATAAATCAAATCACATTAACAATACAGCACCTCATTATCATCCAATGACATGTGTGGACATTGATATTTGCGTACGAGGCCTTCATAGGCGTACAGTCCACAATGTGCCTGTACTACACACACACAGTGCCACAGGTCCCCTTTCCGTGTAATAGGCACCATGCGTGGTTGCTAGAAGCATGCATCTATGATGCTCTGTCGGATTGCACGTGCATCCTGTGCCTCATGGACTCCTTGAGGTGCCTCCACATCCCCACCCTCATCATCATCATCATCTTCAGGTGCATGCAGTACAGCGTCAGGGGGCATGGGCACATTCCTACGTATGCACATGTTGTGCAGCATGACACATGCCATGACCATCTTAGAAACCTTCTCATGGCTGTACATGAGTGCCCCGCCAGACCTGCTGAGGCTGCGGAAACGAGCCTTCAGTAGGCCGAATGCCTGTTCAATGACCACACGTGTACGTGAGTGGGCATGGTTGTAGTCCTCCTCATGCTCGTTCTGTGGGTTCCGGATTGGTGTAAGGAGCCATCTCTTCAGTGGATACCCGGCATCACCTGTATGAGACGAATAAAGGGTGTCAGTGGAATGATAGTGCTAAGTAGCCCCCCCCCCTCCTGCAAGGTCATTGACGCATCAAATGGGCCACGATGTCATGCATGGAATGAGACTCACCGAGTAGCCAGGATCTGTGCCCTGCGTGTCGCTCCATGTAGCGTGGTATTCTTGTGTTCCTCAGGACCATAGAATCATGGGTAGATCCTGGAAATCTGGCACAACAATGCGTAAAGATCTTGTTGGAGTCACACACCATTTGCACATTGATTGAATGAAATTGTTTCCGGTTGCGGTACTGGACCTCCATGGCATGTGGGACAACCAATTCAACATGGGTGCAGTCGATGGCACCAATGCAACCCGGGATGCCGCCAAGTGCATGGAATCCCACTTTAGCGTTGGTAATCTCCTGGTACGTGCGTGGTAGTGTGATGTGGTCGTCGGCGTGCTTCAGGAGGGCATCGTGCACTTGGAAGAGTGTCCGTGAGAACAGTGGCTGTGAAATGCCACTGTGTGCTGGTAGGTGCCTGTGGCCAGGAAGTGGAGTACAGACACCACCTTCAGTAGGGGTGGGATGGCGGTTGGGCTATCTATCATGCTCACGAGGTCAGCATGTGTCATGTCCACAATGGCGATTATGGTGTCCCGGTCCAAACGGTAGAGGGTGTGGATCTGCTCAGCAGTGAGGTTGAACGGATCAGCTCGGAGGCGTGGGATTGCGGGCCGCCTGCGTGGTGGTAGTGGCAGTGCTTGTGGGCCTTGCTGACCCTGCCTTGCCCTCCTCCTCCTCCTTCTCCTCCGTCTCCCCTGTGCGCCCGGTTGTTGTACCTGTTGTTGTTCGTCGTCTTCTTGTAGTTGTAGCACTTGCAGTGCTATCTGGTCCCCCAGGCCCAACATCGCTAGTCCTGCCGGTAGCATTTTGGAGTGGGAGTGGTTGTGGGAGGGGTTTGGGTCTGCTATATATGTGCTGTCGGCCTGTATGGCCTCCACCTGTGCTGATTGAATGAATCTGTGGCAGATGCAATCCCTTCTGGCCGAGCACGTCCCGCACGTAAGGCTGCATTTGGCCGCATGGCATCTTGGGATTGGAATCATGTATCAAATCCCGATGGCAGTGTGATGTACTTTGACTGATTTTCATGCTATGCTCCCATTGTTACACATGCTATAATTGCAGCCGCTTACATACCTGTGAAGAGTCGGTGGTATGTAGGGCTCGATCGATGGCCGACCCTCATGCAGCACAGTAACGTACTTCACCGACGGGCGTGGCGTCCCATTTGTGATTGCAGCCAGTTAGCATAATGACACACAGCCGCACTACATTGATGTAATTGTGAATGCAAGCGTTCACAGAAGCCTTTTCGACGTAATGTTGCAAGTGAGGAATTCGAAGGCCAGCAATTTTTGGTTTTGAAGTAGCGGCGAGGATACGCCCACAGGTCTGGCTGGAAATGTAACGTTCTATTGTAGAATGTCCTTGGGACATGGCCCATAACGAGCAAGCAATGAATGATATGAATTGAATGGGATGCGCAATAGCGTAGTGGACGATAAGGCAGGACGTTCCCAAATCCATCTTGCTTCACAACACTACAGATCCGGCCAGGTGCACAGTGGTTTTTGCAGACTGCATTACGCACAGACGCGATGGAAGTTTCACATATTATGTGAGTGAATATTCATGCGTTTTCATTGCGGGATGAGGGAATGATGAATGGATGCATGGACAGATGATTCCATTTAGGGTCTGCCATGTACATGGGTTTTTTGATTCACTCCCCTTCCCCTGCGCTATGTGATGCAAGGCTGCCATAGTGGGACTTACGTCTATCTGCCCTTGTCGGATCCTCCCTGTCTCGACGCGCCTTCATACACTTGTGTCTAGGCACGTTACTAATCCCATGTCATGGGTTCTATCTTGACGGACGCATGCACAGTAACCGACGTTGCCAATGGTGTATTTACCTCGATTGATTTCGTTATGAATCGATACTGATTTAGGGGTGTGTATATTCCTTTGGAGTGGGCTAGCATGCATATGGGTGTGGATTTGGTGTGTTGAATGAAGATTGTAATGCATCATGAGTCCCGTAATGCAATCGGTTATTTTGTGTTTCATTTGGGTGACAGGTATCTCCTGCCCTATTGCAGATGCCATCTCTACGCCACTCCTCCAGATGGATTTTACTCTCGACACCTGCAGCTTCGGGTGAATCAGTGGAGCACCATTACGATCTTATGGGACGATCGCCAATGGGCCACATGCCCTTACGCTGTACTGGTGGCTAGGTGCAACATTTCGGCCTTTCAGCTCGACTAGTGCCTGCCTCATGGGACGGACCTGCGGTTCTTGCCGCTTCCATGTTGCCTTTTGGAACGTTGATGTAGGCCCTGTGTGCCATGATGGTACAGGGCGTCACACAAGTGGAAGCTGGTCAATTATTGCAGATGCAGCCCTCGGTGATGATGGATGTTTTGGTGTTATTTTGCAAATTGCTGTGGGGCCTTTGTCATTTGGATGTGCATTTAAATTGTATTCCGATATTTGTCGTGTTGCGTTATTCTTTGCAGGTGATGTGGCGATTTTCGATTTGTGGCGGTATGTATTGCGAGATGATCTGCATTGTGTTCCGCCTTCTGAGTTGAGTTGTGTGGTACAGTACTGGCCGCGTTTGCCTACGTAGCACAGTATGGTCACGGATAGGGGCTGCCATTGTGACTGTTTACATGATGTGCTGTTCAGGGGCGGGGGATTGGCTTTTGGCCGACTGGTGCCTGTCAGCCAGGTCGATTGGTGGAATGATGGGATGTTCAGAATGTGGCTGGTCACAGGTGCCTGTGTTTGCGTGCGTTTGTTGGAGGGGGACTGGGGTCATGTCCATTGGAATAGCTTCTGTATTCATGCCATCTGTGCCCTGCAGCTCCCATCGGCCCCTCTTGGGATGAGCCTGGCTGCTCAGTCACTCTGCCAACTTGTGTGGTACATGCTTCTGCTGATGGTTGGTTTGTTTACTGGCAGGAGTACAGGCCTGGTGCAATCCCCCTCAGGATGCTGTTTTGGATGTTGCCTTGCGCTGGTGGCAAGCGATGGGGGACTACTGTTGTTTTGTGTCATGTGTTCTTGATTTTCATTTTGATGTATTGTACCTTCACATGCCTGTGCTGCATCAGTACGGCTATGGTGACATGCCGTACATGGATGCCCACTCACGGGGCGCTTTGAGCCCCTGCATGCATTTCTACGTTGGCATGCATGGGTGAATTGTAGATTTCACTGGTTGCATAGTGTGAGTACATTGCGCCTGCCAGGAGTTGTGCAATGTGGCCAGGGAGTGGAGTACAGGCACTCAGTGGGCCATTTACGGTTGGTTCACGATGCCGTATTTCTCGCCATGGCGGAATGGTACTTTACGACGTGCTTGATGGCGTTCAGTACATGTCCGCTAGGGTCAGAATTCGCGTACCGTTGCGCCATGGCGGTGATTCCGGTTTTGCAAGGCGCGCGTGCGCGTACTTGGTGCAGTTAGCGTTGCCGTTCACTGCGGTGTCGCTAATGGCATCGTACTTTACGGTGACGGGTCATAATCGCAACGAGCGGTGTTCGATGGCGGTATTGCATTTCCGCCATCATTTTTCCATTTCCGCCAGGGTCGTAATGAGGCCCAATGACCTTTGGGCCAATTTTCCTCTCTCACTCTCCTGATTTATTTTCTCTTGTATCATGGATACAAATGATTAATTGTGGAGAAGATTCAAGTGCATCATGGCCGTTTAGGTATTTGTATTTGTATTTATATTTATTTGTTTGTAATGCGCCAAAGCCCATAGGCATCGAGGCGCAGAGAACAGAGTTTATTATTAAACAACTTAAGCCTACCAAATGCAAGCATGACATCTACACTACTATGCTGATTAAATCATGCTCTCCTACCCTCATCACGTCAATTTTCAAATTTATTAATGCATCTATAACATCTGGTGCTGTCCCTCAAGATCTCAAGAAAGCTTGGGTAATGCCCGTCTTTAAAAAAACAGTTGATCTCAGTTGATCTGCCCAATAATTATAGGCCTGTCACTAATACCGTTTTTTTACTCAAGATCCTTGATCGTGTGGCCTACATACAGATATCAGATCATTTAAAAACATATCCCATTCTAAATGATCACCAGTCTGGTTTCCGGGTTGTCTTTGGTACGGAGACCGCCCTCCTTGAACTTAAATTAAAATTACTGGCCCGTATAGATCGAAATTAGGCATTTCTACTTATGTTGCTTGATCTCTCCGCGGCATTCGACCTGGTGAACCACTCGATTATGTCCACCAGGTTACACAAGGTCGCAAATTCTTCTCCTCTTGCAGTTAAATGGGTCTCATCATTCCTTAATAATCGTGACAGTAAGGTGTTCTGTGACACGGATGAATCCGAATCTATTATGATCTCCTGTGGGGTGCCGCAGGAGGTGTTTACTTCTCCCTGCTTCTACGACATTTTTACAGCTCCTTTATTTGCTATGAGATGTGTCATCTCGCTATCTGGTTCACATGGCCTGGATGAACTGGCCATCAAAAAAGTTTTTACCATCATCGAAACCTGGATGGTCCATACCAAGTTGGCCCTAAACAAATCTAAAACTGAGCTCCTAGATATTGGATCCTCTTACATACTGAATAAACTCTGCCCATGCTATGATAGCTTTCATCTGGGAGAAGAAACTATCCTCCCACTTAAAAAAGTCAAAACACATGGCGTCACTTTTGATCAGCGACTGTCTATGAAACAACATGTCAGCAGCTTGGTCCCATCTTGTGCCTATTATATAAAATTATTAGCTCACCTATAGAACCTTCATGTCACAGGAAAACACAGAGACTATTGCTAGAGCAATAATAGGGTCGAAAATTGAATATTGGTTAAGACTCCTAATAGGCTTGGACAAAACTGATCAGAATAAACTCCAAGTGTGCCAAAATGGCAATGTCAGAGTTGTTATGAAACTCAAGCATAGAGATCATGTCACGCTTGCAAGACCTGCTCTCCATTGGCTTCCCGTGGAGTCTAGAATTTTGTTTAGGACCCTAACCATAATCCAAACATTTAGACAGGGCAATATGCCAGATTATCTACAACTGCTTCTCTCGGTGAGAACAAGTACAAGTGCTTTAAGATCTAGTAATCAATAACTCTTATTTGTTAAAAAATGCCAAACCGTGAAGGTGACCAACTCAGCCTTTTCTGCTATTGTGCCTAAGGTCTGGAACTCTCTCCCCTCTGAGTTGAGAGGTATTGAATCGGCCGAGATTTTTAAGAAGGAGCTAAAGACCCACCTTTTTAATTAATCTCTTTTTAATCCTTCCACTAGTTTTTAACTGATTCTCTGATCACTGAATTTTTTTCTGTTTTTCGTGTTGTTCCTATCTTGTAGCGCCATCACACCCTTGGGTCCATGGCCGTGCTATATAAATCTTATAAAGTAAAGTAAAAGCTGAGTAGTGCAGCAATAAGGTCCCATTAAGAGGCGTGACCTACTAAATGAACAGCAAATATTGGTTTTCATAGCTTTTTTGAAAGCTAATAGATTTCTGTCACATCATAAATCTATAGGCAACTTGCTCTGCTCCAAGCTATTACACCTTTGACTGGGTAAGAACTTTCTTTCCACTTCACACGAGATGCTCTTGGTCGTTGCAAGCGCCTAGTGTTTTTAGACCTAGTATTTCTGACTGAGGGTTGCACGGAAATACATGTTTTGAGGTAGCTAGGTGCATCACCAAACAAACATTTTTGGGTCAGAACATTGATTTCGTATTCAATTCTGGCTTCGACAGGAAGCCAGTGTAGAGCTCTCTGGTGTTGTGAGATGTGCATGTGTTTGGCTGCACCTCTTACCATCAGTCCAGCATCATTTTGAAAGATCTGTAATCTCTAGATACAGTGTTTGCTTGCTCCGCCCAGTAGCACATTGCAATAGTCCAATCTTGATAAGACTAGGGCTATTACCAATGTGATGCAGTTGGCTGTTGAAACAAACAGTTTTATTTGGCGAATAAATGGCCTGTGGTAATAGTGAATATTTCTTATCACATTAGCGACGTCAGCATCAGCTTTAAGAGTTGCCTCATTGGTTACCCCCAATGTTTTGACACCGTTGACTGTGTGAAGTACATGTTACAACGCCACAACACCACTCCAAGTGTATTTCTTCCTTTATCAGAGCCGAAGATCAGCAGTTCTGTCTTTTGGGCATTTAAACAAAGGCCATTGTCCATCATCCAAGTGTAGATTTTTTGGTAGGTGGACATAATCAATTCTGTGTCCTTTTCGTGGTCTCCACTTAGTCTAAATAAAAGCTGAGTATCGTCAGCATAGTTTGTGAAGTACAGTTTCAAGGACACAAGTAGGTCACATAAGGATCTACAAAATACATTAAAAAGGGCTGGCGACAGGCAGGCTCCTGCGGGACACCTCAAATGATTTGTTTGATATGCTCACCTGGTCTCTGCGGCGACAGTGGGGCACGGTTGAAGCCCTGCCTGGACTTGGCTCTCCTGCATCAGTCTCTGCCCCCAGCTACTGTAGTGTGGAGTGTTCTGGTTGCTGGCAATGCCCTTGGGAGAAGGTAAGAGGCATGAAAATGCTGCAGTTGAATTGCGATCCCCTTGAACCATTCGCTCCAGAGTAAAATGAGGATCCGTTTTCCCATGTGGTCTCACCTGTTGTTTTGTAAAGATGACCTCTCTGTCCTGCTTCTCATCAGCAGGGGCGCCATTGTGGACCAAGTTGCTTCACTGGTCCGTGATAATGATATGATAATGATATGATATGATATGGCATTTGTAACGCGCCTATACACAAGTGTTTCAAGGTGCGACGAGGCAGGGAGGGGGGAACAAGGGGAAGACAGACAACGATCCTACTAGGCCAGGTGTCATTCAGACCGCGCAAGTGCAGGGGTAGGGGGAAGGGAAAAAGTGCAAGGGGAAGGGGGAGGGGGGAAGGGAGTGCAGTACAAATAAGTAGAATAGAAATAAAATAATAAATAAATAGGGCCAGCTGGTGGCAAGTGCAAGGTAAGTTCAGACAAGTGCTGGGGGGGGGGGGCGGTAGGGATACAGAGACAGTCCCGCAGTGCAGGGGTTGCCAGGGAGGCAGTGCAAGTGAAGAGTGACTGGGCCCAGGACTGAGGTCGGTGAGAGTGGCCCAGTTGCAGAATCAGTGCAGTTTAGGTGAAGAATTTAGCAGGGGAGAGGGAGAGAGAAAGCAGAAGTGAAGAGGAAGGTTTTGAGGTGCTTCCGGAACCGGAGATGGTTCTCCTCAAGTTTCAGGAGGCAGGAAGGCTGTTCCAGAGGGAGGCCCCTGCCGCGGAGAGAGATCTACCCCCAGCTCGTTGCTTCGAGAAGCGGCTGACCCTGAGGGAGTTGGAGACGGATGAGCGTAGCGCTCGGGAAGGAAGATATTTAGGAAGAGAGAGTTGAAGGTATTTAGGCCCCTCAAGCACTCCCTTGTGCACCCTCTCCTTAAGAAACCCTCTGCCGACCCCTCCTGTCCGGCTAACTGTCGCCCAATCTCCATCACTCCCTTCCTGGGCAAGCTCCTGGAGAAACTGGCCATCTCCCAGCTTAACCTCCATGCTGAAGCTGTTGATAGTCTCCATGACCATCAATCAGGCTTGAGAGCGGCCAGAAGCACGTAAACTGCTCTCCTGAACATCCGTGAGGACCTGCTCTTGAACCTCGACTCCAACACTCTGTGTGTTCTCATTCTGCTCGATCTCTCTTCTGCCTTTGACACTGTCAACCATGCCATCCTGCTCAACCGTCTCTGTGATAACCTGGGTATCACTGGTCAGGCTCTGGCGTGGCTGACCTCTTTCCTTTCCAATCGACCCTCCCAGGTCCAACTTGGGTCCTTCCTCTCTGACATCTTTTTCTCCACCTATGGCGTTCCCCAGGGATCTAATCTCTCTCCCTGGCTGTTCAACCAGTATCTGGCACTCCTTGCCGACCGCATCGCCACCCTCTGCCCCAACTTTCAGTGCTATGCGGACGATACCCAGCTCATTTTCAGGCTACCCTCGACCTCCTCCTCTCCCTCCCTCATCTCTGACTGTCTGTCTGCTATCCAGGAATGGTGTGCTGCCAATGACCTCTGCCTTAATGCTAGTAAGACTGAGATCCTACTCATCGGCACACCCACTCCCTCCTTCCCTGCAGCTCTCTGGCCGGCCTCTCTTGGCCCTCTTCCTGCTCCTACCTGCAAGGCAAAATACCTCGGGGTCATCTTCGACTCCACACTCTCCTTCTCTCCTCATATATCTGACGTCTCTAAGAAGTCACATTACCAGCTGCACCTCCTCAGAGGTATTCTTCCCTTCCTCTCCTTCCCCCAGAAGCTCATTGTCTCCCGAGGAACAGGGGTGAATCTGTTTAGACGAGACTTTCATAGATCGGACTTGTCTGGAAACCTCGTCAGCAGAAAAAAGGGGAAAGGCAGAGAAGGAGGGAGGAGGGGTGGCTGCAGAAGGGCCAGAGGAAGAGCAGGGAAGAGAGGGGGGGAGGTGATAGGAGGAGAGTGAGGACAGGATGTCCTGAGTTTTAGAGATGAAGTGGGAGGCCAGTGCAGTGCAGAGGGCCTGGGAGGGGACAGGAGAGGTAGAGACTGCAGCAGGGTTGGCAAGCTCGTTGCAGATTTTAAAGAGTTCAGCCGAGTTGTTAGATGCCGCAGAGATGCGGGCTTGGATAAGGGCTCTCTTCTTGGTGAGAACAGAGAGACGGTATTGCCTTTGGAGCAGGCGGCAGGCCAGTTTGTCAGAGGATGAACATGAAGCACGCCATTTCCTCTCTGCCACCCTGCACTTGCGTTTTAGGGTGACGAGATCCGAATCAAACCAGGAGTTACATTTGGCTTTGGGCTCCAGGCGGATTTTCATGACAGGGGCAAGGATATCAAGAGTATCAGATATAGCAGAGGAGAGGGCTGTGTCAGGGTGGGAGTCAGCCGAAGGGGGAGGGGGGGCGAGAAGGTGGCAGCGAAAGCCGCAACTGACACGCGCTTCATGGGTCGGATGACCGAGAAGGTGGGTGGCAATGATGAGGGTGGCTTTGCCTGTGGGGTAGGGAGGGTGAGGTGGGAGGATAGGAGAAAGTGATCACTCCAGGAGAGAGGAGTGGAGAGAGGGACAGAGAGGGGAAGGTCAGAAGAGATCAGAGCATCAAGAGTGTGCCCTGCAGAATGAGTAGGCCCAGACGGGAGAATAGAGAGTGAGAGAGAGTCGCAGAGGTCACGAAAGAGTCCAGTGGGGGGACAGGAGGCATCTAGGTGGATGTTGAAGTCCCCAAGAAAGAGGAGTTGAGTGGTAGAGGACAGGAGTGAGGAGGAGAGGTCAGCCCACTCAAAGAGGAAGGAGGAAATTTGACCAGGTGGCCGATAGATAGTAGCCACGGTAAGGGAATGGCTAGGAGAGAGAGAGAGTCAGCAGACAAGACATTCAAAAGAGGAGTAGGTCTGCGTAGGAGTGACAGTGGCAGGAATCCACTCAGGGAAGATAAGGGCAACACCCCCCCCTGCACGGTTGGGCCTGGGCACAGAGAGGATCTTGTAACCTTCAGGTAGGAGTGTGTCAAAGCTCGTGACAGAGCTGGCAGTGAACCATGTCTCAGTGAGACCGAGGACGTCAAGGTCCAGTTCCTCAAGGCGACAGATATCAGAGGAATGTTGGTGGCAGAGCGAGAGTTAAGAGTGGCAATGTGGAGAAGGTTGCCATCCTTGAAGGACTTCCGGGGAGGGGTACAGATCAGAGGTACGCCCTGCGGAGGTGAAGAAGAAGGAGGTGAAGAAGGAGCAGGAGAGGGGGCAGGGAGGGAGGGTGGAGGCAAGGTAGCCGAGGACAGAGGAGGGGGGACAGCAGGAGAGGAAAGGAAGTTGATGAGGTGTGGGAAGCGTCTATCAAAGAGGTGAAGGTTGGCCTGAGGGCCTTGGACCAACACAGTCCCATTAGCGTAGACATTAATGATGGCCTTAGAGGAGCGGAAGGGGGCCAAGAGGACATCCCAACGGGTGCCACCATTAATGGGAGAAGAGGAAAAAGGAGAGAGCACAGAGACCATATGAAGGGTCCATAGGTCAGGTGAAGGCACGAAAAATAGGATGTCAGTGAGAGTTTCCTTAGAGCAGGCACTAGTGTAGGTGTCAGCGATAGGGAGGCCTGGGTTGGAGACCAGGATGTCCTTTTTAAACTTTTTCCTACCAGATTTAGTGAGGAGAGCAGGATAGTCAATAGAGAAGCAGTTAGAGAAGATAGGCGAGATAGAGAGCACCATGGAGTGGGAGGGGGGGGGAGACAGATGATGCGAGAGCCCACAGACAGGAAGGAACGGCAAGACAGGTTACCACATTTCAGAACAACAGCAGTATTGTGTTTTAGGAACACAGTGGAGAGGCCACCTAAGTTTGAGAATCCTGCGAGGAGAGAAAAACCCTAGTTACCACAACTGTGGAACACAGTGAGGTGAAGACACCGTGCGAATGCAGTGGCCAGGCGTGGGTGGGGGTGGGCAGGAAGAAGGTGGAGAAGGCGAAATTTACTTGTGCCTTGCGTCCCCTGAGGACACCTGCAGACACACAGGGAGCCGCAACTGCAGGAGTCGCCCTTGGCCTTGGGGCCCTTAGCCGCAGGGGGCTGCCGGGCAGAGGGCTGCCCAGGAGCGAGGTGGTAATAGAAGAGGGAGGAGAGGAAGGGGAGGAGGGAGTGGGCGGGCAGGGAGGCGGGAGGGAGAGGAGGACCAGGAAGTGGGAGGGGAGGGGAGAGCAGGCACAACAACACGCTCGGAGCGCAAATGCACAATTCTTCTTTCTTTTTTAAAAAAACACAGAATTCACTCACAGAGGCCCGCTAGGGCCAGGCAGGGCTTCCTGGCCTGCAGTTCCCTCTTGGCTACCGGCGACCGCTCTCCCACGCTCAGCTCAACAAAGAAGCGAGCAGGGGGAGCGGGCGTCGAGTAGCCCAGAAGGGAGGCAGCCAGACAGCCAATCGGAGGGGGGGTGGGCGGGCAGGGAGGCGGGAGGGAGAGGAGGACCAGGACGTGAGAGGGGAGGGGAGAGCAGGCACAACACCGCGCTCAGAGCGCAAATGCACAATTCTTTTTGTGTGCATGGCAACCCAATCCAGCTGTGACCAATCCACTTTGTAGGTAAGTGTTCGTAACTATGATTATTGTCTGTATCCTTTGCAATGACTTTTCCCAATGATTATTGTCCGTAACCTTTGAAATGTCTTTTCTCTCCCATAATAGGTGTAAAGATGGCCATGCAGTGTCGCAGTGTTTGAAGCGGGTCCAAACGGTGCGAAAGGGGAATTGAGCGGGCCCCACTCAAAGGTAAGTAGGGTTTTATGGTTGCACGCAAGGCTTATGTGTTGCGCAGCCAAGCGTAAGATGTTTATGCAGTGTCTAACCTGTGCATTCCTTTTCTCTTGCAGGGATGACCTGGTGGTGACTGATGGAGAGCAGTGATCCAAGGACCTGTTGGCGGGTGCCAGATGGATGGATCCGAGAGGATGCTGGAACAGGTGAGGATGCTGCCCGACTCCAATGGTTCCGGGAATCGGGTAAGCAGCTACACGCTGCAGGCGATGGGTTTGCATAGTCAGGTAAAGTGTGCGCTGAAGATGCAGAGTTGGATTCGGGTAAGCTGCGCTTGAGCGGTGATATGGCTGAAGTCAGGTAAGATTCATGCTGAAGATGCAGAGTTTGTCTCAGGTAAGCTGCGCTCGAGCAATGGTATGGCCAGAGTCAGGTAAAATGCACGCTGAAGATGCAGAGCTGGAATCAGGTAAGCTGTGCTCGAGCGATGGTATGGCTAGAGTCAAGTAATATGCGCTCTGAAGATGATGTTCCAGAACCTGATGAGGAGCGTGCTGAGCTGGAAACAGGTAAGAGCTTCAGAAGGCGGTAAGCGTTATGCTGCAAACAGCAAACTAATGCGAAGCACCTGCATGCGGGTGGGGCTGGATTAAATAGCCTGGCCCCAGCCACTCCCCTTTAGCCCGGCCTTGTGGCTCCACCTTGCCACTCCCACAGACTTCTGCATGTGCCTTCCAATGCTTTCCAATGGCCACGCCCAGCCTGGAAGCATGTGCCTTAACCATAAAGTGTGCAGAGCACACTTTCTTATGAGCCTGGCGTCAAAGGAGCCAGGACCCGGTCCACTTGGACCCTTTTGAGTGTATTGGTAGTGGCCCTTGACCAGTGGCCATGACAGCACTCCCCCCTCAAGCCCCCTCTCACGGGTGTTCCCCTTCCTGGTCCTGGTTTGGCAGGATTGTCTCGATGGAATTGCTTTACTAGTCGTGGAGCAAAGACAAATTCAACGGGTTCCCATGTGCGATCTTGGGGCCCATAACCCTCCCAGTCGATCAAGTAGTATAGTTTTGATTGTACTATGTTGGAATCCAGAATGCTCTTGACCTCCTATTCTTGTTCTCCTTCTATGATCTCTGGCTCAGGTGGTGTTGTGATCCGAGTGTTGGGTTTCATTGGTTTTAGAAGGGAAACATGGAACACAGGATGGATCTGCATATTGGCTGGTAGATCCAATTTCATGGTGGCAGGGTTGATGATGGCTTTGATGGGATAAGGTCTGACGTATCTTGGACGGAAGGCCTGAGGTTCCTTCAAAGGAATGTTGTTTAATGCCAGCCATACTTTGTCCCTGTCTTGATAACGCAGAGCCTCTCTTCTGTGTCTGTCCGCAAACGTCTTTTGTTGTTCCTTGGATCGGTTCAAGTTCTCGGTAGCCTCTTTAAGGGACTGAGTAATGATTTTATGTAAGGAGGTGATTGCTGGCATTTCCAAATCGTCAAGTGGATCAAAGAAGGATATCTGAGGATGTCGGCCATTTATTATGTAGAATGGGGTCTGTCTTGTGCTAGTACGAATAGAGTTATTGTAGGCAAATTCAGTTAACCAGAGAATACTTTTCCAGGACCCTTCCGTCTGTTGTAACATACACCTCAAGTATTGCTCCAGAGTCTGATTGGTTCTTTCCGTTTGACCATCAGTTTGAGGATGGTGGCTCGTGGATAAACGAGATTGATTTGAGCTCTCTTAAAACACCTCCTCCGGAAAGCTGAGACGAATTGAGTTCCATGGTCAGAAACCAATGCAGACGGGAAACCGTGTAATTTGACAATTTGTTCCAAGAATACTGTGGCCAGAGTAGGAGCAGAAGGAATCCCTTTTAGTGGAATAAAATGTGCAACTTTGGAAAATAGGTCTACCACGACCAGGATTGTGTTAAATCCATCACAGGGCAGCAGATTGGTAATACAATCCATAGACAATGTATGCCATGATGCTGGTGGTACTGTTAATGGGCGCAACATCCCTGCAGGACTTGACTTCTTGGATTTGTGTTGCGCGCAAACACCACAAGTTGCGATACACTGGGCCACGTGTTTTCTCCAGGTTGGCCACCAATAATTATTTTGGATCTTGGCTCGAGTTTTAGCAATTCCAGGATGTCCTTCCACTAACGACTCGTGGTAGTTGGCTATTATTTTGTTTTGCACTTCTTTGTCTTGGATATATAGCCTTCCCTGAAAATATAGTAAGTTATCCTGGATGGAGTACTGGTCCCCCTTACTAAACCATTCATGCTGTGCTGCCTGGTCCATTCGGGATTGTAGATCGATCTTCAAGTCTTCCCAGCAGGCGGTTGCAGCAATCTGATTTTGAATCCGTTCTTCGGGAATAATGGCTACTGGCTCAGATGGAGTGAAGGTGTTTTTGTCCTCTCCCATACGTGATAGGGCGTCTGCTTTGCTGTTATGCACTCTGGGTATGTAAGTAATAATGAAATCGTATTCAGCAAAGAAAAGAGCCCAGCGCAGCTGACGCAACGATTGGGCTTTAGCAGTTTTCAAATACTGCAGGTTACGGTGATCCGTGATAACAGTAGAAGGTAGTACCTCCAAGTTTTGAAAGCTCCCTTAATGGCCAGTAGTTCCTTGTCCGTGATTGCATAGTTGATATCTGGTGCGGAAAATGTACGGGATCAAAATGCTATGGGATGTACCTGTCCTGTCTCTGGGTCCTTTTGTGATAACACTGCCCCCATGGCAACACTGAAGGTGTCTGTTTAAACCACATAAGGCAGGTCAGGTCGAGGATGTCACAGGACAGGTGCTGAGGTGAAGGCCTGTTTTAATTCCTGGACAGCGTTCTCTGCTTCGGAAGACCAAAATGGTCTTCCGAAGCAGAGAGGTGATTATGTGGGCGATCTGTGAAAACCTTGGAATAAATCGTCTCTGTAAAAATGAGCAAACCTGAGCACACTTAGCACTACTTTGGTAGTTGTTGGGGATGGCCACTGAAGAATAGCATCTACCTTGCGTGTGCCCATATGAACTCCTTGTGGGGTAAGCATGAAGCCCAAAAACTTGACTTCCGTGACATGGAAGAAGCATTTTTTTTTAATATGGAAAACAGCCGGTGCTGACAAAGCTTTTCCTGAACCGCCCTCACATGGCCAACATGGTCTTCTTTGGATGTTGAGTAAAATCATCGATGTAAACAAGGATGCAGACGTCCAACAGTTGGTGAAGCACATCGTTCATGAAGAACTGGAACGCCGCTGGGGCATTGCACAGCCTAAAGGGCATCACCTGATACTCGAAAAGCCCATGTTTGGTTCAGAAGGCTGTTTTCCACTCGTCGCCCGTTTAACTCTCATGAGGTGATAGGCTCCTCGTAGGTCTAGCTTTGTATAGATTCTAGCATTCTTTACCTGATCGAGCAATTTGGGGATGATTCTCAGAGGGTATCTGTTCTTAACAGTGATTTGATTCAATGCCCTATAATCTATACACGGTCTGAGGTCACCCTCCTTCTTGGATACAAAGAAGAGAGTTGAGGAGGTAGGAGACTTAGACGGGCGGATGAATCCGTTAGCTAGGTACTGATCTAGGTAAGTCTTGAGATGTTGATTTTCTTGCTCTGTTAAAGAGTAAATTCGACTGCAAGGGATTTGCGCTCCAGGGACCAGATCAATCTGGCCGTCGTAAGGCCTATGTGGAGGCAGGGTGTTTGCTTGCTCCTTTTGGAACACATCCTGAAAGTCCAGATACTCAGGGGGTAAGGCACCAGAGAGCCCCAGGATGGATTTCGTCTTGCTTTTGGGCTCTTCACGTCCTTGTGGTAGCAACTTTTAGTGCATTCTGGAGGAAAGGTCAGCACTTGTGTTCGCCAGTCAATCCTGGGGTTATGGGTTTCTAGCCACGGCATTCCTAGGATCATCTGGAACTGGGGGGCCCCAATGAGATCAAATGAAATGTCTTTCAAATGACCATCCTGACACACAGCATAACTTTGTTGGTATGTTGCATCACTGGGCCGGAATGCAACTGAGAGCCATCCATTGCGGTGACGTTTTCCGATTGTAGCTTCTGCTGAAGGGGAAGGCCTATCCGTGCGGCCAGATTCTGATCGATGTAATTGACCACCGCTCCACTATCAATATACGCTTTCAAGGCATGCACCTTTGATGGTTGCTGGTGGTAGACCAAGAGGACCGGGATGATCAGGTGTGAGGTCTGTACTACTTTCTTCATTTCGCTCAACAAGTGGACCCCTACACTTACCGGGCATTGGAGTTTTCCGGGGTTTGTTCTTTTTCCTCATTACAGTTGTCCGTTGCATCTACTGTTTTCTTTGGAGGTTTTATTGGGCAATCCCGAAGGTAATGTCCTGCCTTGCCACAACATAAACAGAGTTGTTGTTGCCTCCTTTTTTCTCTCTCTGCCTTGGAGATAGAGCCCGTAATCCCCCAATCTGCATGGGCTCGGTTAGCTCATGAATCTTGACATGATTGTCCCAGGGT
Organism: Ambystoma mexicanum; assembly: GCF_040938575.1. NCBI lineage: Eukaryota > Metazoa > Chordata > Amphibia > Caudata > Ambystomatidae > Ambystoma > Ambystoma mexicanum. The sequence goes on along the minus strand of NC_090934.1, from coordinate 338,711,192 downwards.
CGTATATAGACCGATCTCCCTTCAGTTCTTGTGCGGTCCATTTTCCTGTCTTGCAACCTATGGTCCAAGTGTACCGTCATATTAATGTACTCTGCACAACACTTGGGAGGATTGACCACTTGGGCTAGTACATCCTTTAGTTCCCCATGCAATCCCCGATAGAACAGTGTGGTCCTCTTTTCTTTGAGCCAGTTGTTTGTGCTACAAGATGATTAAAGGTTGCAATATATGTCAGCAGATCATGGCTTCCCTGTCTGAGGGACAAAAGTTCATTATCTAGAGCTTGTCCTTGGGTGTGCCTAGCAAACAACTTTTCCAATTCCCAATGGAAGTCTCCAAAATTGCGAAGTAGTGGATCATCCTGGTTTACTAATGGTATGGACCAATCTGCTGCGCTGCCTCCCAAATATGAAAGTACAAAGGCAACTCTTGCACTGTCATTAGGGAAGGCCCCAGGGCGACACAAAAAGAGCAGATGAAACTGGTTCATGATTATGGCATATTTGTTGGGATCGTAAGTGAATCGTTCAGCCCCTGGGAGTACCACTTGGACTGGTGGTGATGGCTGCGGCGGCAAAGGGGTTGGCACGATTCCGGGTAGTTCTGGGTAGTAGAACCTGCCCTGCATGAGTTTGAAGCATCTGCCTCACCAGAGTGTCAGTTCGATCTCGGGCGACAATAAGGTCTCTCCTTAAGGCATTAGTCTCTTGCCTGGAGGCATGCACTTAGGCTCGTAGTTCCCCCAGCAATTGGGCCAACTGGTCAGTTTCTGAGGTTTCCATAATGCCCAGGCAGAGGTTCAGAGAGGCTTTGTGTTCTGTTACGCTCACCTGGTCTCTGCAGGGACGTTGGGACACGGTTAGAGCCCTCCCTGGACTTGGCTCTCCTGGATCAGTCTCTAGCCCCGGCTGCTGTAGTGTGGATTGTTCTGGTTGCTGGCAATGCCCTTGGGAGAAGGTAAGAGGCAGTGAAAATGCTGCGGTTGAATTGCGATCCCCCTTGAACCCTTTGTTCCAGAGTGAAATGAGCATACGTTTTCCCATATGGTCTCATCTGTTGTTTTGTAAGGATGAGCTCTCCATCCTGCTTCTCATCAGCAGGGGCGCCGTTGAGGACCTAGTTGCTTCACTGGTCCGTGTGTGTGGCAACCCAGTCCGGCTGTGACCAATACACTTTGTAGGTAAGTGTTCGTAACTATGATTATTGTCTGTATCCTTTGCAATGACTTTTCCCAATGATTATTGTCCGTAACCTTTGCAATGTCTTTTCTCCCCCCCAATAGGTGTAAAGATGGCCACACAGTGTTGGAAGCGGCTCCAAATGGTGCCAAAGGGGAATTGAGCAGGCCCTACTCAAAGGTAAGTAGGGTTTTATGGTTGAAGGCAAGGCTTATGTGTTGCGCGGCCAAGCGTAAAATGTTTATGTAGTGTCTAACCTGAGCGTTCCTTTCTCTTGCAAGGATGACCTGGTGGCGACTGATGGAGAGCAGTGATCCAATGACCTGTTGGCAGGTGCCAGATGGATGGATCCGAGAGGATGCTAGAACAGGTGAGGATACTGCCCGACTCCGATGGTTCCGGGAATCGGGTAAGAAGCTACACTCTGCAGGCGATGGGTTTGCAGAGTCAGGTAAGGTGCACGCTGAAGATGCAGAGTTGGTCTCAGGTAAGTTGCGCTTGAGCGATGGTATGGCCGGAGTCAGGTAAGATGCGTGCTGAAGATGATGTTCCAGAACCTAATGAGGAGCGTGCTGAGCTGGAAACAGGTAAGAGCTTCAGACGGCGGTAAGCGTTATGCTGCACACAGCAGACTAACGCAAAGTGCCTGCATGCAGGTGGGGCTGGCTTAAATTGCCTGGCCCCAGCAACAGACCTTTAGCCCCATCTTGTGGCTCCACCTTGCCACTCCCACAGACTTCTGCATGTGCCTTCCAATGCTTTCCAATGGCCACGCCCGGCCTGGAAGCATGTGCTTTAAGCATAAAGTGTGCAGAGCACACTTTCTTATGAGCCTGGCGCCAAAGGTGCCAAGACTGGGTCCTTTTGGACCCTTTTGAGTGTATTGGTAGTGGCCCTTGACCAGTGGCCATGACAGCAATCTGATTCGGAAGATGCATTTTGCCAAGTAATTTTTGATTTCCTGTTACTTAGGAATGATCAAAACCATTGGGAGGGGGTCTGATCTTTATAATTATCACTTATGCTTTCATACATCTCTAAGACCAACATCATGGTTGAGTGTCTGTCTTGGGGAGTTATCTTAAATGTATCAATTTTTACATTTTCTATGATGTATATCTCCAGTTAGCGCATGTTTTTCTCACCATGGGAAACTCTCTTTGAACGAATGAGGGATCTGTAGAGGACATATCTGATTCTGTCGATGTATGAGAAATTGGCTTGTGTCTCATAAATGTGTCAGTCGAAGGTGCATGATTTAGAGCTGTCTTCACTCATTTAGTCCCCAACATGAACTGAAAACAGGTAATCCCCAGACTATGTCGACATGCTGCAAGTATGTAATGGATATAGATATATGATCGTAGTTGAATGTCCTTTCTCGAAGTGGATTGAGGCTGGACCGTGTACTCGCCCAGACTCCACCTGTGCAGCAAAATTTATAGTACGAGAAGTGTTTCCTAGATGGGGAATATGTGAAATATTGAGATCAGATAATGGCCCTCAATTTGTTAAAACAGTCTTTGAGCAAATAAGCTTGTTGCTTGGCATAAAGCACAAGTTTTCATCAGCTTATCACCTGCAAGTGAACGGTGTATGTGAGAGACACAACGGCTTGCTTAAAGAAAGAATAGCCAAATTGAAGCTTACTTTGAAAAAAGGATGGTTGCATTGCCTTCCACTGGCATTGTACGCTTTGAGAAATCAGCCAGGTTCAGATCACCAGCTTACCCCGCACGAAATAGTGACAGGGAGGTGAATGAGGACTCCAACCACACCTCTGGCTAGGGTTAGAAGTGATGCCTAGTCAACTGCAGAATTGTTAGGAAAGGAGCTACGTGACTATCTTATATGTATGACTTCAAGTATCTCTGTCATTTCAGATCAGATTAAGCGAAAAGGGTGTGGGGCAGCGCAGAACACAGAATGAGATGCTTCAACAAGTGGAATTAAAGAGTTATGTCTTCCCAAACATTTCCCCGGGGATGCAGTCCTAATCCGCAATTTCACTAGAAAGTGGCAAAAACCTTGTTTCAACTGCCCTTTCATTGTGGTAGACGTCACGTTGTCTGCAGTCAAGGTGCAAGGCAGACAAGCTTGGATTTTCCTTGGTGACATAACGGTCTATGCTGGAGAACCCCCTTCACACCCACACTCATCGGAAGCAAGCATCGGGGAAGAACCACAGCACATGCAGACTAGATCTATTATGAGGAAGAAGGACGCAGAAGCTGTTCAATAAAGATAAAGAGTTTATTGGCATGTAGCTTCTTTCGGGACACTCTTTTCAGTCATGCAAAAAAGGAGGTAAGGGAAGTTACTGTATTCTTGAGCCACCGAAGTTTGTTAACATTGGACTGAGGGATGCATAAGCCTTGATTGAAAAGAAAAATATATGCCAAATCTGGAGTTCCTTTTCAACAATTGGAAGAGGGAGCAGTATCCAGATTAGTTTCTCACTAAGTTCCTGTTCAGAGGCATGTATGGTGGTGCCCAATGACAACGTTTCACGGGTCATTCTTGCAGTTTTTGTGTTTATATTGTGCGCTTATCCTGACCTTGTGGGGAGAACTACTAGTGTACATGTTTTTCTGCAAGATCCTAAGAACGGTCCACTTGTGAGAAGATTGCTTATAACAATTGTTGAGCTGATTCTCCAGCTTCCTGAGTTCAGTGGGGAAAACGCAAATGCCCCTGTCACTGGATAATGCACATAGACTGGTCAGCTTAGTATTCTACTAGCTGATTGAAGAGCGCCCGCATATTGTTGGGAGGCAACCGACGTTCAAACGTTCCTGAGAGAACCGAGAAACAATGCAGCGCTTAATTAAAAATCTGAGAGACATTATAATGCACGAACATTAAGAACTGAATGAGACTTTTCTTTCGAGGGACAGATCCGAGGTCTACTGATTAAATAACTTTTGTTTCATGCTGCAAGAGATTCATCATGTCGTCTGGTGAAAGGCCAATTCATGGCATTCATTGGGAATTTGTGTTCATCATCCAGTTTGCAGACTGCTGATCGAGGAGATTTGCAGAGCCGATTCAGCAGCTTCCAGAAGTAGTGCAAAATGTTTCCCTAATAAAAATCTATTTTTCCTTCCTTAAAAAAGAGAAATGGGCAGCATTAGTAGCAATATCATCATGCCAGATCCTGAGAGACATCTCCGATGTATAAAAAGTAATTGCTGCAAGTGGACGTATCTTTGTATGATTTACGGTTGCATTTTGTTCATAGTGATATTGCTCTCACTTACAGTGTGCACGTCTTACTATATAGACGTAAATGGAGCAAGCACTCCTGTGAATCTTCCTGAACAGAAGTAGGGTATAGATTTGGCAACTACTAGACAATCTAGGCCCTATGTAATCATCCCGGTTCCAGTGGATGATGAGAAATTACCTGAGCGTGTGAAAAATGTCACTAGTCATCGTTCTTTAAGAAAAAGTCCACTGACGAATGTGCCTATGATTGGTCCAGTAAGAAGGAGTTATGCTGATATGCTTATTGAGGTGATCATAGCAGATCATAAGAGAAGAACAAGGTCCAAGAGAAGTGCCAGGGAGGATGATAATGAGTTAAATGACTTTGCCATACAAGAGGCCAGTTCATGGGTCGAGATGTCTATCTCAAATGGGCAACTCAACGGACAGATCCAGGTGAAGATGACTATGTGCAAGACACAAAGACAAGAGACAGAGATCATAAAAAGAATCACGTGATAAGATATGAAAAGCTAGAGTGAAAGGAGCTGGAATCAGATGGGAAGTAAAAAAAAGACTTGAGAGTCCAGGAAAAAGTGAAGAAGACATTCAGCATTGGAAGAACAGAGGCGAGATGCAGATTTGGTCAACAGTGTTATCCCCAGATGTCTGGAAAAAAGGAGTGGTCATCTGCAGAGCCTGGATGATATATGATCATCCTGAATCAACTGTTTGAAATGCACAGGTGTTGTGCAAACCATTGTGGCCGAAACTTGCTAAACTACTAACCTGGGTCGAAGATAGAGGAGGACCCTTGCAGATAGTGCCTTTTTAAAGTGCAAAGCTGTGCTTCAGAAATAATGACACAAGAAAAGTTGCAGAAAACCAGATCTGTAGTCAGATATTTGATGTACCAAGAATGAATCTTGGAACAGCAGTGAACATGGATCACTATTGGGCTTGTGGATCCAGAGATTATATGAGATTGCCTGCAAATTGGGGAGGAATGTGCACTTTGGTGAATGTTCATTTTCCTATGTTGGTGATTCCAAGGAGTGACTTGAATCTTGACATTTCCCGAAAGCAGATGATCACCTGAGGAAGAAGAGATCTGTGGAGCTGATAAGATGAATTAAGAGAGAGAAATACTTCTCAGCTAAATCAATAGATGCTTTTGACTCTATCCTGTATCAACACAGACTGTTCAGTCAGACTTCGTCAGTCTTCACATTGATCATCATGCCGAGAATCGAGGTTGGAGCAAATACTAAATGGCTGCAGATTAACAGAAGGGAATTGCTGCAGACGATCAACACAACCATAAAGGGATTCAATACTATCAGAGAGGAGATAAGAGCCATAAGACTGATGACTCTCCAGAATAGATACGTCCTGGACATGATTGCAGCTATGGATGGAGGTGTTTATTCACAAATTGGAGAATCATGTTGCACATTCATACCTGCTCATGATGACAAGAATGGAACCTTGACAGAGGCCAGAGAGATGCTAACGAAGCTACATGTCCAGATGATAGACGAAGTAGAAGATAATGCTGATGACAGTTGGCTTGGATCACTCTTTTCTTGGGTTCCACAATGGATGGAAGCTATGTTCAAGTTCATTCCAGCCCTGATCGTGTTGGTTCTGTGTAATCAAGATAATAATTGCACACTGCAAGAAAACAGCAAAGAAAGCCACAGGGATGAAAATCATGGTCGATGTCGAATCAGGATGGAAGGCCAGAGACTTGACAGATGAAGAAATAAGAGACTTTGTGAAGACCAGTATCCAGGAACCTTAGGGAACAAACTTTCTGTATCCAAAGAACCATAAGAAGTATATGGGAAGACGGATCTTGTGCAGTCCACGTGGACAGTGCATGCTCATGACTTGGAACAAGGATGAGCATGTGAAATCAGCTGTCGCCTGAAGAGAGTCATAAAAATATGAATCCCTAAGAAGCATTTCTTCAGACAAGGATGTCTAGATGTGAAGGATGATGGGAGAGTGGTTGATGAATCGCCCATAGGGGGGAATGTAGAGAAGGAGCCAAGTACCCCCAACTCAACCATGTCACCCATATTGCCTATATGTTGGGAGCGAGAGTGTGAGACACATGCGGTACCACTAAGAATACCATTGCCAAAAAGAATCCCGGAAGCAAGGTTCCCATTGAGAAAACCATACCTACATACAGGAAAATATGATGGCCATTTGAATGAAATCCCGGAAGAAGCATAACAAATGAATGATCATGAGGAATGGTGATGTCATACAAAGCCGAGCTGACATACAGAGAAGAGATGCAGAGACAAGAGAATTCAGATATTCTATAAGGCATCAAGAATGTATTAAGGATAGGTGACATCTTGGGACCAAAGTGAAGAAGCTTATGCCACCGAAATGATAAAAGTCAATCTGTTTTACACATGTACAGATGCAAAGAAATGCAAGCAGATGAAGTATTCTTGAGGCTATCTTTATAGTGAATAGATTGCGCCATGCGCCAACTTATACATATATGCATAAAATGAGTAAAGGATGGATGTTTCCACTACGTGTTATAGCAGAGCTGGGCTAGAAAAGGAAGACTTCTTTTCCAGTGTGTTGCAGTAAGAAAACAAATGAATAACCAAGTAAAACTCAGAAAGGCGAGGCTGGATGAGCCATTCAGCCAAGCCAAGAAGCCAAGATCTTTTCAAGTTGGAGTGAACTGGCATTGGATACAAAATAGTGTGAAAGAACAGCTCCTGTTCAGAAGGCATGAACAAAACAAGGAAGACGTCAGCGGTCTATTTGAAAATGGTATGTTTTAATAAACTAGAGGCTCGATTTTGTGGTCTTCAGTCACATGGACGGATGAAGTAGGACAAACAGGACTATCACACCTAAGCATGAGGGCAGAGCGTGCCTTAACTCCCCTGAATTCTCCAGAGCTAAGAACATTCCCAAGGACAAGTTCAAAGTCTTAATTGTAGCAGACCACTGAGGTGATGATAGATGTATATGCTAATTGGTGGGAAGCTCTGTTTTAGACGAGCTCACCAGCACCTGGCGGTGCAGTCTGCGTAGGTGGAAAAGTACTGACGGAGGTTAGAGTGGCAACCAATTGTTGGGGGCCACGTAATTAAGGGTTCAATAGATTGTAGAACCAATAAGACGTTGTCTATTTAGTGACGTTCATAGTGGACATTTTGAAGGGAGGACTTAGTTGCCCCACCTGATGTTAAGAACCCAATTACTTTCAGTCACTGACCCATACGAGTATAGAAAGTATACTTATATATTCCCTTAGACCCAATCACTTTCTTCAATAGGTGTTTGTAGTTTGCCACGTAGGATGATGTTAGTAATACGTAGGTTAAACGTCACCTATGATGACTTTTTGCTAAATAAGGATGCTTTTTTCTAAGGTATATTGAGAGGATTTGCTCTGAGATGTCCGTTGATGTCCATCAGAATATTGTCAGATTTCCCAAATAAGGTTGTTCCTGTTAAATGATTTGCAGCTTTGTAGGACCCCCATTCTCTATGTCACAGCATTTTGAAACCAAAGCTGAACAATTTTTTTAAAAGGGTTTTGGCAGCTGATATGTCATCCCTAAGGTCTTTTAGCTCACTCTTCTCAGCTGTGACATTTCTTGCAACAGGAGTTGAATTGTCTGTGATGTATTGAATGTCTATAGTAGTATTCCAGAAGAAGACAATGATAGGATTTTAATCATTGATGTACTTGGATGCCTCATCTCTTTTAATGTTATATGTGTTTTGGGGAGATTGAAACTATTTACTTGACCTTTGGTACAAACTGGCCTAGGGAATGTAAAGCTACTTTTGATGAAGTATTTCCCCTTGTTTTTATATCGATGTCAGCAGTATTTGCCACAATTATGTCCTTGGAAATGGAAAACATGTGTACTTAGGTCCTGATGTATATCTTCTCAAGGGATGTCGCATTTAATGTAATTTTCAATAAATTGTAAAACAGTGTCATCAATGTCGTGGCCAAATTTGGGAGCATTTTTAATCCACAAAAGCATGTGGATGTGTGATGCACCTCTCGCTTGATATTCTTTTCTCCAAAAGAATTGTTGTACTTCTCCGAGTGGAGAACAGTTTTTATTACAGATAAAGTGTGACATGGCAATGAAACGATGGTGAACGTATCTTCAACATTGACAGGATCAAGAGAACAAAGACATTCATGCAAATCTTCCCATGCATATTCTGCACACTTTAAAGTAACAAATCAGGTGGGTGGGCCTAGGTTCCTTAACATACAACATATATCAGCATGACTTTGAACCCAGTATTCTTTTGTACCAGACATATTTGCCAAGAGATTTATAGTACTTTACTGCAACACTTCATCTTTGCCTTATATCTTTTGTATGAGTTCAGTGGCTGACATGTTTAGGAAATGGGTGCTTTTTGTGTGTGTGTTCAAATCTGTAACATTGAGTTGCTAGTTAACTTTCAAACAAGAGGTGGAAAATGAATTCTTTATTTTACTGGTATCTTGGATGTTCAGAATACATTTAGAGAAAACGATATTGGGAAGCACTGATTTGGTATGGGTCTTTCATTGGGCCTTATTACGAGGTTGGAGGTAAGTAACTGTCCTTACTGGCATGGAGCAAATACTGTGTCCGTGTAGTAAATAGCCCGCTAATAGCGGGCCATTACGAGTTCACGGGCACGAGCTTTGCGCCATGCCGGTAAGGACATTACCGGCATGCCGCTAAAGTCCAAAAAATGTCCCTTAGCCGCATCAAGGAATGCGCTGACAGCACTACCGCCATCAATGGATCCGGCATTAGCGGTCACCGCGGTCAGTGTGGTCACCGCTATTAGCGGTGACTGTAAATAAGCGGGACCGTAAGTAGCGTCATCGCACAGGAACGGGAAAGAGCATGGCGGCCATCTTTAAAAACACAATCCATTGCCATCCTCAGCACCCAGAACCTGCATCAGCACAACAGCAGCCCCAACTTCACCTAACACTCCATCAGAATGCCCAAGGCCCTGGAGAAAGGTGCTGCGCGCCAGTGCAAGGTCTGTTTCTCGGTGGAGGAGCTAAATATGCTCGCCGACACACTTGCCGAAAATGCAGAGGTCGTGTTTGTGCAAGATATGCGGCATGCTGCCCAGATGAGAAAGAAGGAGATCTGGGAGGAGGTGGCACGCAAAGTCAGTGCGTGCGGTACCACTTCCCGCACTGTAAAGGACGTGCGCAAGTGCTGGGATGACCTGCGCCTACGTTTCAGGAGCATTCTTGCAGCCAATCGGAGCCAGGGCATGGGAACAGGTGGCTGAAGAGGCTCACCGATCGAGATAACACACTGGGAGGAGACATGTGGCAGCACAATTGGCATAGAGACAATTGAGGGAGTGGGGGAAATGGAGCGTGGAGCGCCGTCATCGGCTGATGGAGGTGAGTGTCCACACAAACCACTGTAATGCAAAGCATGATGATGTCCCCCAAATGTGACAGTGAAATGAGCCAATGCATGGGGCATCACACACACATGTACACAACCCTGCCTATATGCTGTCCACAGCACCATCACATCCCCATTCATGCAGCACCTCATACATGTGTCACCCAGACGTATGCCTGCATGACCCACCCATATGGCAAGCGACCTGTATGTCACAACTCAAAGTCCAAATAGCCTCAAATGTAGAGAACTGCAACAATACCAATATATGCATGATGCAAGTAGAACTATCACTGATGCTGTCCCTCTCTTGGTCCCCCACAGGCTCACAATCTGACAGTGAGGACCAGGACTCCGCGGCGCAGGCCACAACACCCATGAAGAAGACCAGGGGCATGGGAGGAGGCAACAGGCCTACCACATGAAGGACCTCTGGCAAACCAGGACTGCCACAGAAGCCCAAAGCCGCTCAGGATGCAACGTCACCAAGGTGTGAAAGGGGCACTGACACCGCAATAGCACCCACACCAGCCGCTACCACCACAAAGGCGCCAGTGGCAGAAGGCTCACTGTCCGCTGCAAACAGTGTGGTTGGAGAAGCAGCTGCCACGGCACCCCTGTCGGATGAAGAGGGACACTGCCAAACACCCGTAAAACATGGCACACCCAGCCCGCAGCTGTCACCCCACCTCACCCCACATCCACATTCAATGCCAGAAGCCATGAGCTGTCTGGTGGTGAGTCGTTGCCAGGGAGATGGAGCCCCAGGGAGAGCTCACCTGATGGGGGACCCATGCCGCATGCTGCGTCAACATCCACCGGTGTCAGGGACAGAGACCAGGGAATCAGCCTCATCCAACAGCGCCAGGAGGAGCTCACTGCACTGGTTGGCCAGCATGTGAGCGAAGGTGCCCTGGCAAGGGAGGAGTGTCATGATACGCTACGGCCATTAAACTCGCAATAAAAGCGAGTACCACACGTATCTGTGATGAGTTGGCAGCTGTGAGGCAGGTCCTCAACTGCATCACGGATGCCATGGAGAGCCAGTGTCCCGCACAGGTACTGGAGCAACCAGGCACCTCCTCCTCTGCCAGCTCCAGGCAGACCAGCCCCCTGCGCAGGTCCGCGCAGACCTTACAGCGGCCAGCCATGCAGCCACCCGATGCTGGTAGAGGACATGGGAAGTAGGGGCAGCCTGTTATTGGTAACTCTTGAGGACTAATGCTGCACTGAAGTGCACACCATTTGTGGGAGAGTTGGGGGGGTGGGGAGAGGGTGTTTGGGGTGGAAGGTCTATGTACTTTCTATACACTTTATGGTTAATACACCCGTTGTGTCAAGAATAATCACATGACTGGACATTGGTTATTGTTTATGTGTGCTTTATTGGTGAACAGTGCACAGTGTCTATGCCCTCCCACACCCACCTCCATGGCACCCTCCACATCCATGTGTATCAAAAATATTGGTCTATCAGATTCTGGTGCGCAGCACGTCCCTCCTGTGCATCGCCACCTGCCTGACATGCAAGCCCATCTTTTTCCTCCTACTCAGCCTCACAAGGTGGTTGCAGTTCAATGCCAGGGGGCAGAGGCACGTTCCGTCTGATGTACATGTTGTGCAGCATGGCACATTCCATGATGATCTTGGCCACCTTCTCATGCCCGTACAGGAGTGCCCCACCCGACCAGCTGAGGCAGCGAAACCGTGCCTTCAACAGGCCAAAGGTCTGCTCGATCACCACACGGGTACAGGTATGTGCACGATTGTAGTCCTCTTTGTGTCTGTTCTGCGGGTTCTGGACAGGGGTAAGGAGCCACCTCTTCAAGGGATAGCCAGCATCACCTGCATGGGTGCAACATTGGTTATGTGTAAGTGATTTCAACAAATGGAACCTGTACCTATCACTCACAAGCCTGCAGTTATTTGTTGCTCACATCCACATATCCCTGCATGAATGGAGATGTTCAAAGTAACCCCAATGTGTGAAGTCACATGGTCCACAGGTGTGGGTAGCATCGTCTAGTTGATGCAGGGTGTCCTATTCCTTGCTAGTGTTCATGCACTGTGGTTGCCTACGGCAGTTGTTGCCATGATCTATGTGATGTGCAGTTAATCGTATGCATTGATCCTGTCACTGTTGGCACCAGACTCTTAATGATCTGCCATTCCACGCTTGATGTCCTCATGCTGGCATGCTGCACTTCTGTGGTGGTGTGCCAGTGACATTCTGTATATTGGCTTTGTGTGATTCCTTTGTACGCACTCATCGACGCATAACCAGTGTGATGCTGTTCAGCGGTCATTTGCATTGGGCATACTGACAGCATGTTGCTGCATTGTGTTGCAGATGGTACGGTCTGATGATGTGCAGTATACGTGTTGATGGATATCGTATGGTTGCAGTACTGGCATGTTGTCATTGTTGTGCAGCTTACATCTTGCATATTGGTTTCAGGTGTCAGGTTTAGTCTGGGATGCTTTGGGGCACAGTGTATTTCAGTATAGGCATTGTCCAGTCCCTCAACTAATACCACCCAGGTGAAGTATGCATCTCTCCCCCCCTTCTCACCCAGGTGAAGTATGCATCTCCCTCCCCCTAATCACCCAGGTGAAGTATGCATCTCTCCTCCCCTTCTCACCAAGGTGAAGTATGCGCCCCCCCATTCTCACCCAGGTGAATTATGCATATCTCCCCCATCACACTGCAACTCACCAAGTAGCCAGGAATGTTGTCCGGCATGTCGCTCCATGTAGCGTGGTATTGTGGAGTTCCGCAGGACCATTGAATCATGGGTTGACCCGGGAAATCGGGCACAACAATGTGTGATGATCTTGGTTGAGTCACATACCATTTGCACGTTGATGGAGTGGTATAGCTTACGGTTGCGGTACACTACCTCCATGGCATGTGGGACCACCAATTCCACATGGGTGTAGCCGAGGGTACCGATGCAATTTGGCATGCCTGCCAGTGCATGGAAGCCAATTTTGGTGTTGGAGATCTCCTGGGCAGTCCATGGTAGGGATATGTGGTTGCGTGTGTGCTTCAGGAGGGCATCGAGCACTTGGTTCAGCGTGCGTGAAAATAATGGTTGTGATATGCCATGCATCTGCCCCACCGTGTGCTGGTAGGTGCCTGTGGCCAGGAAGTAGAGCACAGACACCGCCTTAAGTAGAGGGGGGATGGCGGTACAGATGTCAATGAGGCTGGCAATGTCGTTGTGTATCATGTCCACAATGGTGGTGATGGTGTCCTGGTCCAGGCGGTACAGGGTGTGGATCTGCTCAGGGGTTAGGTTGAATGGACTGGCTCTGATGCGAGGGATTGGGGACTGCCTGCGTGGTATGACTGCCTGCACTGGTGGGGCATGCTGTGCCTGTCTCACCCTCCTTCTCCTCCTGTGTCTCCTCTGTGCTGCCTGTTGTTGTTGTTGTTGCTGGTGTAGCAATGCAAGCATGTCCCCCAGCCCCAGTATTGCTACTAGTATTGGAATCATTTTGGTGTGGGAAGGGGTGTGGGAAGGGGTGTGGTGTGGTCCTTTTGTGCTGGCCCAGACTACATTGCCTCCACCTGTGCTGATTGTGTGCACCTGTGGCAGTTGAGAACACTGCACATGGCAATTTATGGGTGGTTCACGATGCCGGTATTGCCGGCATGCCGGTATCCACTTTTTGCGCCTTCTTGATGCCGGTATTTGCATGTCCGCCTGACTTGTGATGTCCTCCTGTTTACGGCATGCCGGTATTGCCGGCATGAAGGGCCGCGTGCCCGCACCCATGCCGCTATTAGATGCACCATTATTAGCGGTGCCTCTAATACCGGGGTTCTCAGGTCGGAATAGCCCGGAGCGGTATGCGATGCTGGTAATCCTTTACCGGCATCGTTTTCCCCTTACCTCCAACCTCGTAACTACCCCCATTGTGTCTTCTTCCTTTTCCTGTATGAAATAGTGGAAAACAAAGTGCATCTAAACTTTTTTCCTATACACTTGTTGGAGACTTTATGGCTTGATGCAGTTGATATGTTTCTAATGCATCTTCCATGGTGTCTCTGGAGTGTAGTGGGTGAAATGGATACTGGTCTAAAATGTCCATAGTTATAGGATCAACACATTCAAATTGGCCAGTTTGTGGTGTATCTTCAAATATTTGGGTGTTTTTTTGTAAGTTTTCTTCTATGTTTATATCTTTATAGTATTCATTGTTTTGTTTAAGATATTCTAGGGTGTCTTTAACTTTGTTTAAGTCTACTAGTTGTCACCAATTTATTTGTTTTTTGTTGGTACACCAGTAACTACTACAATTAAAGATTGTTGTACCAGTGATCCTCCCCCTAGTGTTTCCACACTTTCATTAAGGTCTAATAGTAAGTACACTACTTTGCCACAAATGCCTTTGAGTCATTCTGATGGAGGAATGTTTGCAGTTTTGGGCTGGAAATGTAGTATAGCTTGGAATAGTTGTACCATTTGAATTATGACATTTTCATACAGATTAAATTGTTGCACAGCTTTTGGAAGTGGAAATATGTGTATGTTTTTATTGATAGGCTGTAATGGCATTTGGTTATTATCAAGTTTAGTATTGCAGAATGTGCAAAGTATTAAGGAATCAGTTATTTTGTATTTATCTTCTGCTATTAAGTATAAAGCTAATTGGAACCATTGTGATTCTTCATTTTCTTTAATTTTATAGGCCATATCTACTATCTTTTTACTTTTCTTATAGGAATTTCTGCAACAACGGACGCATACTTTGTCCGGAATTTGAGCAGACGTGTTTTGAAACTTTACTATTCCCTTTTTTGCACGTGTTTGTAAGGGGGGTACTATTGGAAAGTTGTTTGTTTATGTTTTGAACATAAACTGTGCTTTCTAATTCTAGTTCAGTTCCAAAATATTTACATTGTGTGTGTTCTAGTTGTCTGAGGAGTTCTTGAGCTGTTCCATTGCGAAGGTTCTCATTAAATTTTTGCAGATCTATAGCAGGACTTTTTTCATACAGGGTTTCACATTGTAGAATGGTGTGCTGGTAACATTTTAATACGATGGAAGGTGCTTTTACCAGCAGTTCCTGAAATGCAGGCTCGTAGTGCAGTGTGGATGCCCCCTGGGCAGTAGCCCATGGTTTGTAAAGTTTTGATTTTAAATGTGTCTTTTATTTTAACAAAGTGATTGAGGAATTATCAGAAGCATTCAGACGACTTTTGGCAAACATTGCAGCATGGTGTTCACGTTTTGCAGCACAAAATTGCATTTATTGCAGCATTGTTACAAAGCCTCATCAAAAATGTTGCAATAAATGCAATGTGTACTGTAAAACATGAAAAACGTGCTGCAGTGTTTGCAAAAAGTCGTTTAAATGCTTTTGATAATTCCTCAATCATGTTTTATGCCGCAAATTATTCCATGCCGTCCATCATAGCGACCATCATAGCGCCCATCAAACATAGGCCCGATGTTGCTCTGAAGTAAAGGATCTCCTCCCTCCATCCATTCCCTGTGATCCCCCACCGTTCAAAAACATAAAGATGTCAAACAGCATGTGACTGGCTGATATCACTGGAGCTCACATGTAACCTGATGGCTATGCCCACATTTAATTTTAAGAAATAGGAAGGTACTACATGCTCAAACCTACAACAATCTAATAAACAACTTAAAAACCTACAAAACACACCTTACAATCAAACTAAACAAATCACTAAAAAGTGATACTCTACAACAATCAATCCTTCGAAATGAAGTAAACTAGAAAACAGATCCTGTTCTTTCTCTCTCTCTGATTTTTCCATCTTCCCATCTCACTCTGAACAGACGACAATTCTTCAGACATTTCAGCAATTATATATCAGTTAATACCGCGCAGGAGAAAAATAGGAGCGGGAACTAATGAAGTCAGAAAACAGCATGCAGCAAGCTCCCCAATTGAGAGAAGCCGAAAATACTGCAGTGTTAACATCTACTTTCAGCGAATCTGACCCAGGGGCTGGCAGACGCATAGCTAGTCGCAGAAGTGGTGCAGCCAGTTTGCTTAAGCTATTCATCCAGGCTTCCGTGTAAAAGGCAGAGATTAATTAGGTGTGTGCCCTAATCAGGGCATTCAACTGGTATGGGCGTTGTCTTCTGTGTCAGACAGGGGCATCAAATTGTCCCAGGCACCAAAGAAAAAGTGGCCCAGACTTGCAAATAGAAATTCACTCCTTTTCTGACAGACAGTTTGATTCCTACCCACGGGACAGTTTTTTGGTCAAATGTGATCAATAGTCTGCATTTTAAAGGATGTGTTCAGTAACACTATTTAAAACTGCTGGCTCCAGAGTGAAGTAACGAATGAAAGTGCCCCAGTTTTGCCAAAAAACCATCCCATCTCGATCCAAAAAAACTGGCCCACACTAACATGTTGGCCATGCAATTTGGGCATTGGCCTATCGCCCTATGGGCCGGTCCAGACCGGGTTGTCTTCATTGTTCATTGGTCATACATCACTTGGCAAAAGTAAATCGTCAATGGATACTGCACGTATAACACGTATTGGTCCTTGGTATTAAAACGCCATTACCTGATGGCAAAGGTGAGCCGTGTTCATAACAGCCCTGTTAATAACTAAGGGTGGGCGAAAATACGGCAGGCAAAGCAAAACTGGCGAATTTCACCATACATTTAGCCATGAATTCCACTTGGTCGAATTTATGAAAACAAGTGAATCTGCATCCAGATAGTATGACACATGAAAACCAAATTATGCGCGTTTCCCTCTGCTAATCTGCAAATATTTCGTTCTAGAAGTGGCCTTTTCATGAAGGGAAAAACTCGCTGGAGTGGGCAATTGTCACACATGTTCCTGCAACATTTCACAGAACGAATTCACAGGATATTTCTCCCCCGTTTGAATAAGCATCTTAACAAGGAGAATTCTAAAATGGGAGATTTCTCTTGTGGGCACCCCCTTAAGTTCTATCCATGGGGTTGTCTACCAGTGAATAATCACATCACAATCACAAGATCTTTATATCTATTTTTAAGTCACAATTTCAGCGGTGTCTGGATTTATAGGGATATGTGAACCTGTCCTGCCTCTGAAGGTACTCTAGGGCACAACTTTACATGTGCCTGACTCTACACCAACCCAGCAGTCACTTTAGAGTGTGGTGAGTGTCAATGGATATTACAACGGAGTACACTGTGCAAAAGTGCAAAGGCTTATAAAAACGTATTATCAAGCGTGGCATTGTGTCAGACGAATTAGCAAATTTCCGCCTTTAGCTCCTCTGCACAAGTGAGCAAATCATGGCGTGTTTCGGTGCATTTCTAAGTGTATCCCTTTTTTCAGAAATCGGATGTGCTTTAAAATGAAGAAATCCCTATGCACCAGTTGGGAACAGGCTCAGGGATGTGTACTGCACAACAGCCGCCCGCCCCTTCCCCCTCAGTGTCATGATTTCATTTTTAAGTGTGACATCAGTGTTATGACCTGCTTCTGTCCCAATTAGCATTTCTATCGCTACATACAAGACCAGACATTTTCTTTTTCTCTTTTTGTTGCATTTCACAATGACAGCTCCCCCACCCTCTTTGGAAGGCTTGTCTGTGAAATGTGCTCTCAGCAATCACGTGGTTGCTGAGCCGGCCTTAGCCAGCATATCTTTTGCAGAGCTTTCTTCTAGACCCCCTGAAACGCACAGGTTGTCTTTGAGAATAAGGTGCCCTATGCATTCCTGAAATGAATGCAAATCAAAAAAGGGCATTCTGTGCTACTTTCATTTCAGTTCATTTTTGAGAATGGCCGGATTTTCACAAAATTGTACCAGTTTTATTTTGCGGAGAGTTTGGAGCCCAAATAGTAGTGTTATGTTTCCATGAAATAACAACTTGGGTGATAAATCACCATTTCCAAATGTCCCTCTCAAATACAGTAGCTTGCTAGAACTCTGGCTAAGGCCGCAATGCCACACTACCCATAGCAACTGGTTTAAGTCTTTCATTTTCTGTGGACTGGGTGTAGAAAAAGTGATTTAGCAATGTGTTTATGTAGGTATGTTGTAGCTTGATTGAAGTTATTGTCTACAGGCATGAATGTGTTCATGCCAGTGTATTGTTAATCACCTGTTTTCCAATCTCTTTTCTGTTGATTATGAATACCAAATTGCCCTAGCTTGCTTCTTTTCTTTATGACAAACACCTTAGTTTGACGATTAAACACATTATTTGGACTAAATCGCAGTTGGTGGTCTGTAGGAGTGGGCAGAAGTTACTTCCCACGAGCCCGGTTACAGCTACCATATTTAGGGGCAAGTCTACCACCAGCTCTGCTAGCAGCAGCCCTTCCTCTGCCCTGCACACACCATGCCCATCTCGACATCCTCCCTTTCATGACTAAACATCTCCCTTCCATGACTAAAGGGAGGCCATCGCTCAATTCAATACATGGCAGAGGAAGCAGTCAGAGAACTCTTAATTGCAGCTAGCGGTAGCTCACCCCATCTCCTTCCTCTTCCCCATCTCCTTCCTCTTCCCCATGGACCCCAAAGTTATTTCTCCAACCTGCCTTGAATGCAGAGCCCAACAGCAGAATTCCTCCACCAAAACTGGGCACAGTTGATTGGCAACTGCGCGTTCCGCCCCTGAGCTGAGGCATCAGCACTCAAAGCATCATCATTCGGTGCAAGTCATTTGCCTGGTGAAAGCACTGCCACAGCACTAAATATTGCCTCTTGAAGGGCTCCACAATCAGGGTGGACAATGAGGTTGTTTGGAAAACAAGACAGATGTGCTGCATGGTGTCCTAAATCAAGACCTCTATGATTACCTATACGATTAACTGCCACACAGACTCACAGAGTAAAATCCTGGACACCCATGAAGGGGTAAACTAGTTCCCTGCAGATTCCTATTTCCGGCTGTGGGATGCCTGTATAGAGCACTTTAAGATTGCCATGCCATCTTCCATGCACCATGGTATCAAATAATTGTATGCTTTATCGTTGTAAATTTGTCGCATGAGTTTCACACTTAAGGTCCCCCCTATTTTTCTTTCCTCTCTTTTCCTTTTTTTTCTTTTTCTTTTCCACTGCTCCCTTTGTATGTAGGAAATCGTTTACAGTACATAATATGTTCTTGATGTTTTACTGTTTACTTGTTTGAAATTATTGTTAATTGTATTATATTGAAAATGTAATAAACAGATTAAAAAAATAAACAGTGTTGCATCTTTGGATGTTGTTGAATGCTTTGTGAAATTTAATTTAATATTCACCTTATGATCAAATCAAGACAATTATGTCTATGTACTGCGAGTATGCTAGATGGTTTCATGGATGCAAGACCCATGAAATGTCTCATACATAAAAAAGTGATCATGCCGAGGGGCCATCTTTGTCTACATGGATGCTCCAATCTTTTGTTTTTCCATGCACCAAAACAGGAATGTTTGATTAGGGGCCTGATTCTCTTGGAGTCTGTGATGGCAGGCATGGGACTGCCACTCATATTCTCTGTAGGAAACATCTGCACAGCTTTTCCACCTTCTTATAGACTATTGAAATACAACGAGGCGCCTTCCAAAGTGTTTTAGACCAGATTGCCCCTTATCATCAATCTTCCTAAGGAATGGGGTTTAAGATGGATTTGTTTTACCCAGATATATCTTTGGTTAACATATTAATTCATGTATTGAATCAAAGATTATTAGTCAGTGTAGGTATTAAGCCAACGTTGCAAAACGTATTTAAAAGCTACGGCATAATACAATACCATGAAATCTACAATTACAGTATAAACTGTGAATATATCAATTCTGTTTTGTATACTATCAGAAGCTGCGAAATCTAAACTTGCATACTTGCTATTTGCTAAAATAAATGGACTCTTAGAAAATTAAACGTCGCTATGTAAATAACAATCTCTCTTATCACTGCCTACCGTGATACACATTATGGAGCCGGGAGGCAACAGTGCCTGAGCAGGGCAAAACCAAATGTTAGCAGTGAGAAGGAACAATGACCTACCAGCGGCCACTCGGCTGAGCATGTGAATCCCTGATCTGTGTTCTAGCTGCCATGCAGGTGGTAGTGAGGGACATGGAAGACTGTGAAGCAGGAGCCTCTGTGATTCCCAGGGATGAGTACACAGAGGGAAAAGTCGATGACTTCTTGGGCAGTGCATGGACATCAGCACTACAGGCCCCTCTGTCTCAGTCAGATATTCTTCAACTATTTGCACCCAATCGAACACTTAATCTGCTAGCTATGGAATCCCTTACAAAGGAAAATTAATACCATACTATGCCACTTTTGAAAGTATCAAACCACCTCAGGCACTTGTTACCCCCACCCCCAATCAATGTGTGCTCCAAAGTAAACAATGTGCATAAAATGTACAATCTAAACCACGATCACTCATTTTACGGGATCTCCAATGGGTCACTCAGTTCAGCTTCAAAATCTTTTCTGATCTCATTCCACCTTGTTATAATATTTTTGCATCCAATTGATCTTCATGAGGTGGAAGAGTTGCTGCTTTCGCAAGAAAACATCTCAGTAAAGTAACAAGCACTTGCAGCCTGTAAATCATTGGGGAGTGTTTGTGTCAGAAAACAGGGGGGTTGAGTTCCTAAGTATCCTACCTGGTAGGATGGGGAAAAGGTGTTACAGGGAAGGGGATACCACATCTCGCCGTCCGGTGTTCCACTTCCACTTCCACTCCCCGAAGACCCCTCATCCAAGTGATCCTCCAACACTGGTCCACTCCCAGGAACTGGATCCAAAAGTGATGGCCGTGTCCTAGCCACCTGGATGACAGATCCTGGGGACTAGCGGGTGAGACACCTTCAGGTTACTCAAACAACACATACATGTTTTATTCCTCCCTGATTAAGTCTAAACAACAAATCTCCTGATTTCCATTCTCCTAACCCATCTTCCGGTGCTCCTACATCCTGCACCTCCCTTGAGGATTCTTGTATCCTGTTCAATTCTGTCAACAAGCATGATAACCTGTTTCTGTTGACCTGACACCCGCGGATGCTGATACTAAGGGCATATTTGCATATGCGGGTGGGGGAGCCGTGGCCTGTGGTGTTACCGGTGCTGAAGGGGACCTTAACACAGCAGGAGGGTTTCCTATCACAACGGGTACATAGATTAAATTGGGGTACCCTGAAGGGTATGCTGTCAAGGGATATAATCCCCCGCACTCCACTGGCACCCCGCCCTCTCCTTCTCCCTTCCTGCACTTCCCATATTTCTGTCTCTGCGCCTCTACTCCATTCTTTTGATCTTCTGCTACCAAAAATGTGGACATGTGTTCCAGGATGCTCTTGTTATGTGAGCCCTGCCCTGGCCATGGGCAGGGCATCCTCTCTCCTCCTGACTCTGCAATTCATTGCTTATGATATTTCTCTACCCTGTCACAATACAGTGACAGGGCCTTATACATGTGTTCTTTTGGTGTTTCTCCACCCATGCTAGTGATATCTATCTCTTACTGACCATGCAAAGTCCTGCGGAGTGTGGCTGCGAGTGTGCAGTCTCTGGCAGTCTCTCTACTGTTTCTACGGTTGCTGTGGGTGGTGCTACTACCCTCCTGTACCTACAAGATCCCTTCATTCCGCGGAGCGGACCGCGGAGTGTGGCTGCGAGTGTGCAGTCTCTGGCAGTCTCTCTACTGTTTCTACGGTTGCTGTGGGTGGTGCTACTACCCTCCTGTACCTACAAGAACCCTTCATTCCGCGGAGCGGACCGCGGAGTGTGGCTGCAAGTGTGCAGTCTCTGGCAGTCTCTCTACTGTTTCTACGGTTGCTGTGGGTGGTGCTACTACCCTCCTGTACCTACAAGAACCCTTCATTCCGCGGAGCGGACCGCGGAGTGTGGCTGCGTGTGTGCAGTCTCTGGCAGTCTGTGCATGGCTGCCATGGCGGCCGTCTCTGAAACTTCGCCACTTTTGGACATTGCCTCTGCTACCGTGCCAGACTCTATGGATCTTGAGGAGGGCTGTTTGCTTAGAAGCTCTCGGCCTCGAATTCCCCAAAAACAACACCTTCACCCTCGAGGCTCCATGAGCCTCTTAACCTCGGATTCTTCACACTGCCAACTACAATCTCAAGTCCCCCCTCGTCGGTGTGCCGAAAGTAAAGAAAACAAAGATCCAGCCGCAAGAAAAATCCCCGCCACAATGGCGCGGGGAAGTCAGGCTGACACAGTAATTCAGCGCGATGACACACAGCGCGCCGCAGCTCCCCATTCACCTCCCGGTCCGGTGGCGCCGCGACTCCCGTTGTCTCTTCTGCAGCCGCGGATTCCTCCCTCACAGCTCCGAGCCTGGGATACCTCCGGAGGGAGGACCGAGGCCCGTGAGCTGGGGGGAGCACGCAAAGTGACCTTCAGCCGCCCACAATTCGGACCCCATTCAGGGGGAGGAGCTTGAAGATGCCGAGGAGGTGGCTCCCGCTGAAGCAGCGAGTGCGGAGAGTAGTGGGGGGAGGGGACTCCTTCCCCCGCCCCCAGAAAAGCAAACGCCACCATCGCCCCTCCTCGTGGGTCAGAGGGATTACAGAGAACTGAGAACTGAACAAAGTCCTCAAATTACTGTCGCCAACTCTCTGATACAAATTGAGGCACAAGTCCACTTGGGCTCGGACTCGCCAGCCCTTATTCTCCTGGAGGAAACCTGCCCCCGCTTTTCGGCGGACCAGAGGGGCGAGGGAACTCAAATTGTCAAACAACTCGATCACATTTTACTTCCGCTTGCGGATATGAGCCTTCCTCCTGCACAGAAACTTTAAATCCAAAAAAACGTCACTGGAAGGAGGTGGAGGCATCTGATTCTAGAAAACCTTGTCTTCTCAGAAGAAAAGGCCTGCTGAAGCAAAAAACACAAAAAAAAATCTTTACAAGTCTAGCGTCGAACAAAACTAAACCTAGCGGCCACTGCGTCAGAAAACCATGGAATCCTGAGTCCATAAAGCCCTCAGTGGCAAGTCTAGTTACAGACTTTTTCCACGCCTTCGCTCGGGATTCGCGGAGCAGACAAGTAGACCTTACCGATGAGGAAATCTTGGAAGCAGTTAAAACGTGTCAACCCCCAGAAAAAACAAGGAAAAGGTACCCGGCGCCAGATCAGCTGCCAAAGATGAAAGACGCCTCAAAGCCGCAAACGGCTCAAATCTCTCCAACTCAGCTGCCGCGGGCCCAATCCCCAAAGGAACCATTTCTTGACCTGCCTGGCGAAGTCTTATCAGCCGAACCAAGTGACAAGGGCGCAGTCGCCCAAACTACACCGACAAATTACAGTGAAAAGTCTCCTTTGGTCCTCACGGGAAAACCAGTCCTGGTCAACCAAACAAATACACTCGGCACGGTACATGGTTCTACTCATTCAAACAAGCAGACCAACAAAGACCCGCCGGGACGCTCAAGCCCAAGGCGGCCCCATTCCATTCACCCTTCAACAGCCTTAGACCAAAGGGTGGTGGCACCTTCAAAGGCACGGATGTTTGAAACTACACCGCAAGCGCCATGCCAAGCATCTGCCGACATAAGGCAGCAATCCCGTCTGTATCAGGACAGCCTGTTGGCCGACCTTAAAAATAAACCGACTCACTCGGACAGAATCAGACGTGGATCCTTAGAGCTAGCATCCTCTCCTGTAGTAAGAAGACTTTTAAATGAGAGTCATACAACAACTCCAAACCCGAAAGGCCTTACGCATCAACCAGCGTACCAAACGGACTCTCCTTCGCAAAACAAGAGGGACATTCTACCAATTATGTCAGCCGTCACCATAGCGCTAAATCCGTTTATAAAACTCTACGAGGGGATAAATGAGTCCTTAAAAGACCATACCTCGATTCAAGCAAAGATGTAATCAAAATTAACCTTTTTAGAAGGCTACATCGCCGCCCTCGATGGCAAATTGTCAAGCCTAAAATCGGACGTAGTTAAAGGAAACAAGGCTTTCGCGGAAGTTCACTCAGAAAATCAGAGGGAAGTCGGGGCGGGTGGTCAAAATAGGCTGGTACAACCTCCTACCATAGCCTCCACCTCGGCTATTCATAGGCCTACCACTGCGGTTGTAAATAGATTAACACCGGAAGAAGTAATTGACATCACAGATGAACCACCGTCACTGCCTCCTCTCCAACATTTGCCGGGGGGAACAGATGAATGTGCATATTCGATGCTCTCTCCAACGAGACCAGACCTCCACCCACAAAGAGGCGTGGTCCAAAAAATAAACAAAAAAGATAAACAAGCTACCCCGCGGATCTTTACTCCAATCCTGAGAACAGAGGCAACTCAAAGTACAGCTCAAATTTCGGTTCTACCACCGGTTACACAAAACCTGAACAAAGCCTCTACCCGTTCAACGGAGGAATTTCTGGCAGAGGCGGACATGATGAACCTCTCTCAGCATCTTGATGATCCTCAAGCCCAGCAACAACTGAAGGAAGGAAAGAAAGCACGGGTGCTTCGCGCTGCTGCTTCGCCAGTGGTTCCGGGCGCTTTGGCTGACTTGAACACTATTGAAGATTCATCAGAAGACGAATCATCCCCAAAGTTCAGCACCCTGGAAGATCACAGGAAGAAAACACATCAGGGGTCCAGACACATGCTCCCTAGTTCCCCTAACTTTCGAGTTGTGTCATTTGTGTCCCCCGGGGTCCAAGAGCGCACAAGGCGGATCCCTGGCATACAACAAGCGCGAGAAAAGGTTGGCGCCTCGGTTTCCGACTGGCATTCCACGTCACAAAGCTCCAAACATTCGAGTCGAAAAACAAATGACAGAGGGAAACACCCAAATTCCCACTTTTACTCACAAACCGAAAAATACCGAAAAGCCAACTTACACGTAAGAGCGTCTCCTATTAAGCTGGTCCAGCATCCTGAAAACAAAGACGACATAATCCTAAATAGAAGAGGATTACTTGCATTGTTCAGCCTCGTACCAGCTCTACGTGGAATTAAATCGTCTGACCTACAGTTAGTGGACCCTTACCATTCAAACTTCCGAGCAAAAGCCTATATTTACCTTGCCTCAACGAGCGCAAAAAAGGAAATCGTTCGAGCTGAAGAGGATTTGGCATTTCTTGGTTTCATTTTGGAAAACCAAAATCAGAAATCTCACTCTCACCAGTCAGGAGACCGAGGGTGTAATTTGAGACAAAACGTCAAAGGGCGTGACAATGAAAACAGGAGTGAAAGGAAAAGTCACTCCGATCCCAAGCAAGTTTCTGAAAGCCACATTCAGAAACTCCCAGCTTCCATCAGCGCATCTTCAAACCGAAAATCTGAACCGCTGGGTATAAAGAAAACCTTTGACTGCAATGGGCCTTACTCGGCTAAATCGAAAGTCGTAAAGGTGACATCTATACTCGATACTTCCACTGTCCCGAGTAACGCCACACACTGTTCAGCTAACAAAGACCTCTTGGACAGCATCAATCAGCCAAAAGACAAACCTCAGAGTTTGTGGGCCTGGCTCCCAAAGGCTCTCACACTCAAGAAAAAATAGCAATGCTTTCGAAGGTAAAAGACTTTGAGGTTCGCAAAACTAAAGCGAGCGACCATAACCAGCTCACCATGTCTCTGCAATCCCATTTTAATCCACCGGCACCGTATGTGGTAGGGGTTGACTCGAATTCACGAGGCAATCGCTTGAACCTGACAACGAAATCAGTCTCAGATTTGTCTGCAAAATATGCTTTGGGGCTACGTTCTGGCGGAAAAGATTATTTGGACTACATACCTCTTCTTCTACAATATAGGGCCAAATCAAAAACGTCGGCCCCATCACTTACTGTTCCGAGACATTCCTTTGATGCAACACTGGTTGCAAAGAGGCGTGAACTGCGCAGACTGAAACGGCGGCTTGGGTCCCTCCCACAAAATTAAGACCAACTAAAGTCAGAAATAAAGGCCTACACAAACTGGGTAAAAAACCACCGCCACAACTTGTACCAGCAGGACGCTGAATCCATGCTAAAAACACTCTGCGGAAATAAAACAAAAGATTTCTAGTCTCTGCTAAAAACTTTAACACCTTCTTTAAACAACACGACCATCAACGCCACGGCGGAAGCAAAATGGATCAGTCATTTCTCGTCCCTCTTTCAAGCTCCACTCTCCACAGGCTTGCCAGGCTTGCCTGATTCGAAATCGAAAAACGAAAATTGGTTGAAATTGGACGACCTGGCGGAAATCAGAGATCAAATTAAAAACCTGAAGAACTCCAGAGCGACGGGCCCGGATGGAATTTCGAACTTAGACTTGAAAAAAAATGCAGACGAATGGGCACCACTTATCCGGGCTATCTTTGCGCAATGTGCCGCCCAGAAATCGCTCCCTCCATCATGGACGAGGGTGGTAATCGTCCCAATTTACAAGAAAGGTGACATCACCGATCCACTAAATTACCGCCCTATAGCCCTTTTGGACTGCATTGGGAAAGTCTACGGGAGCCTCCTTTTAAAAAGATTTGATGCCTGGTCAAAGTCGGCCCCTTGTAATGACAGGTTTCAAACGGGCTTTAAAAGAAATGTGGGAACAGCGGCTAACATACTTACCATCAGTGTACTGAAAAGCAAGGTCTTGGAGGGCAAACCAAGGATCTTTGTGGCCTTTGTCGATCTCTCCCAAGCCTTTGACTTGGTCGACAGGCAGCGCCTCTGGTACAAACTCAAAGGCTGGGGGTGCCATCAGGAGATTCTGCAACCAATCAAGGCTCTCCACTCAGAAACCACCCTCAGGGTCCGATTGTCACAAATGGGCAACTTGACATCTGAAATCCAGACGGGTCGAGGGGTGAAACAAGGCTGCCCCCTAGCTCCAGCACTGTTTCTGGCCTACATTGGTGATTATGGCATCTCAGAAGATCCGTCAAGGACTTTTCCGCCTTCCCTGTCCACAGCAAAAATAAGCCACCTATTGTATGCTGATGACCTCATCCTACTCGACCAGACCCAGATTGGCCTCCAGAGGCAATTATCAAACCTCCTGCGTTACTTGTCTGAGAACAACTTAAAAATAAACAAAGAAAAAACCAAAATCTTGTCCCTGGAGTCCGGCCAGAAAAAAAACGCAGACAACTTCAAATGGTATCTGGAAGACTACGTGATCGAGAAAGTCACAGTATACAAATACCTTGGAGTCCTGATAGACAGCACCAAACAAGAAAGTTCAACGCAGGCAAACCTTCAACTTAGAATAAGGAAGTTGACATCCCAAGGAAAGGCGATTGACGCAAAATTCGGTAAATTTTCTTGTATCCCCGTGATCGAATTCTACAGAAAGAAAGTCATCCCCTCCATCACTTACGGAGCCGAAGCCATGCCTCTGATTCCAAGTAAAATCTGGCAGAAACTGGAAAGTGTGTTTTGGAAAGGGGTCCTGTCCCTTCCAAAATCAACGTCCATAGCTGCTATCCGGAGAGAACTGAGCCTAGTATCTCTAAAGACAACAGTTGACATTAGTTCCCTGAGA
The DNA here is from genome assembly GCF_040938575.1 of Ambystoma mexicanum. Lineage (NCBI taxonomy): Eukaryota > Metazoa > Chordata > Amphibia > Caudata > Ambystomatidae > Ambystoma > Ambystoma mexicanum. Next base: position 338,683,884 of record NC_090934.1, on the reverse strand, counting down.
CTGTACCGAAAATGCATCATAGATGGGAGTGATGATATTTTCGGTCTCCTAAACAAGGAGTTAAACTCTGGCAAGGTGCAAATGCTGGCAGTATGGAAAGAAGCAAACTTGGCTTTACTCAACTCAGTCGTCTGCTCGGAAGCCGACCTTACCTCACATCCAACTAGAGTGTTCAAAAAACTGAAAGAGCTTGACTGGATTCAAACCCAGGAGTCTGCTTCAAACAACAAACTTCTCCAGCACTTGCCGTAAGCTCAACGAGCCAATGAAGTACCTTCAAAAATTCCCCAATAGGGGGGCTCGGAATGCCCTTCTAAGGATAAGGATGAACTTGGTGGCCACAAACGAAATTCGCAAGATCAGAGGTTTATCTGAAACGAGCGCTTGTCGCTTATGTGAAAATAAAACTGAATCCATCAGACATTTGCTTATGTCATGCCCAAAAAACCAGAACCTGAGAGGGGCTTACTTGAATCATCTAATTGTGGAGGATCGAGGGTGGAACGACGACACCTGGTGGAATAGACTGATCAGCGAAGACAGAACAACCTGGCTCCTTGCAACCGTGAAAATATTGGAACACACGATGAAAATGACAACAGCCACTGGGTCCCACCCCGGCTAGTTATCGCGCAATCTACTGCTTCGGTTTTTTTTTTGTAAAATTCTTTTGAATATACACAAATAAAAAAAAATAAAAAATAAAAAAAAAAGTCCTGCTAACACGCACCTTCAGCTGAGCAGATTTCCATTCCAGCTCAATGCAAAGGGAGGTCAGATGGAGTGGTCATACTTTTTATCAGCGACACTTTGTCTTTTTTCAAGGGTCTCAGTATGTCATCCATAGTAAAAAGTGTTTAAAAAGAAGTTTTAAAAGCAGATCAAAATTAAAGACCAGTTTAATTTTTTCATTGAATTTCAAGGACACATGTTGAAATTCCATGCAGAGAGATCCAACAGAGTACAAAATCATCTTTTTCACCTTGACCCAAGAACCACACTTCCCTTGACACACATGCCTTGATTCAATTTGGTAAACAAAATCATCATCAGGGCAGCAAGCTTTGATCTCACTTATCTCCTATTTTACAGGATTGAACAGTGATTGAGTCTAACACGGCTGTTTCGATCAAGGAGATTTCTCCATCACATAGATCATCACAGAGTTTTTTTTTGTTCAGGTTGATGAGCAAAATAATTGTGACACCGGACTTTGGAGCAGCTATTGGCTCATTGATATAACCACTATCGTTGGTGATTGTTGGACCCTTGTGAAACTGCTGAGCTAATGGAAGTGAATTACATGTTGTGCAAAGTGCTCCTTCAGCCTCTAAAATGTGTTTTTCCAGCTTGCCTGACACTTCCATAAGCTAAAAATCCAAAGGGCTCTATTGACCAACATTCAATTTAGTGTGACATTCCTTTCTAGATTTCATCCAACTAGTAGAGCTCACAATAAACCAAATGGAGCCAAAGCCACCGGGCTGCAAATGAGGTAATGATTACTTGGGGAGTATAAGCGAGGCACAGATGAAGAGGAAAGAAGGTATGACTGACTCACAGAGTAACCAAACTCTGTCACCCCATCCTCCCTATTGACATCCAATTTCAAGTATAGCCTCTGTCTTTTTGGCCCTGTGAACATACGCAGTAACGAAAGCCTAAATAGTCATATCAAACAGAAGTTCAATATAGACTGCCTCCAAAGAATATCATCAGTGGTATAGAGTGCCTCAAAATCATCATTCCGTTGCCACCTTACTTCAAACAGCATGTTACATCCGCAGCCTTCAGTCTGCAAGACTTCCGCAGACTGCCTTCCCGAGTTGCGCAAGAGCCAGACATTTTGAGTCCTCCTTCCCTCAGCGCCACAGGGTTCTAAGGCGAGTCAGGTGGAGCAGTTTAGCAGGACTGTCACACACTGCCTTTGCGTGCCTAACTCATTTCAATGCATTTCTTCGCTGATTCTCTGCTTCAGAGTACTCTCGTTTCCTCTCCTGTACACTCCTGACACACTAATCGTGCTACTACCCCCTACTTTTATTTGAAGATCTAAATACCACTCTGTATGTATGGGGGAAATATAGCTCAGGGGCAACGTGTTTGTCTTGGAAGCAAGACAATGCATTGCAACACAGGTTTGAATCCCGGTCTCATGCTTAGAAACTGTCTCAGGTGGTAAGCGCGTTATAAAGGAACAATTATAATTATAATTATGTGACAGAGAACCCAGCTCTTCTTGTCTTTCTCTGTGTGTTTGGGAAGGAGAAATGGTTTATCTGGCATACCTTATAAGTAAGATATTATAAGGTGTACCAGAACCTCTACTATTTCTCATGAAAGGTCTGAGAAGTACTGAGGTAGTCTGAGGGATAGAGGAGAATCTCCAACCTTCCGCAACACGTTTTTTGGCTCTGCACTTTAACTACTGCCTCAGAACCCAAACTATTTTCAGTAATTTCTTGACTTTGTCTGCCATTATTATCCATTTAATTTATCAAGTGCTATTATAGATTGTTTTATTTATTATTAATGTGTTACAGTTTATAAATAAACTTTTCACATAATTACATATATATATATATATATATATACATAATCCAATAGTAAGAAAAGAAACCAAATTACATATTCATAATTAATTCTCATAAAAACATAATAAGAACCATATCAAAATACCTAAAATTCAATACAATCAATAAAATCTATTCTAAAACATTCTCATATGTATGTCCATAGATAAATATCCAGTCTGCATTTCATTCCATCAACCTCTAGGTATACACACAGATTATGCCATTACATTTAACTCAGATAGAGATACCCAGTCGTTTCTCAATCTCTAACCAGACATTGTACATTGCTATTAATCCTTTCAATTTTGTAGAATTCAAGATATGCCACCAGAAGATTTCCTCCTTTATCTGTTCAATCTTATGCACAAAATCCCCATAATATCTGCAGTAGATGTTTACCATTCTCGAGCAGCAAGTCAGAACATGTAGCCCTGTCACAATAGTTACTTTATCCTCACATAGTCTACAGCATTGCTCCTCAATCCTTACTTTATTTGTTACCCCAGTATTTTCAAGTACTGGCAAAATATTAATCCTGACAATCATTATAAATCTTCGGAGTCTAATGCTCAGACATAGATTTAAATAATGTTGAGGTTTTTTATATGTATAGAGAATATACTTCACAAATTGGTATTTTCTCATATGTTCTAAGTGAGTATAGTTGTCTATCCAATCAGCCAAGTCAATTTTCCTTGCCAAAGAAGATTTAGCTGCTGGGGAGAATGTCTCTTGTCTACAGTTCCAGTTTATAATGTGCATAACATTTTCAGTACTGGTTTTTAAGATCGATCTCTTCGATTCCATACGCAGTTCTTGCCACAATTAAACCAACAATTGATTACTAGAGGTGCTATTGAGCTTCAAATAAAATTCAGTCCTTTTCTTAAGTACCATTGATTTCAGGGATAACAACCCCAGCTCAAGTCTGATAATGGCCATAGGAATACAGGTTGGGAGGCCCAGCACTTTTCTCCAAAATTTACCCTCCACACCCACTAGCCACTTTAGATCAATTTTTAGCAGGGCCTCAAGGCCATATATCGTCATAGGGGTGAACACCTGCTGGAACAGAAGTCGCGCAGCCCAAATGCTAAAACCCCTATGGGTCAAAGTGAAACGATAGACTAAGGCTGTAATTTGAGCTGCCCTAATTTTACGTACTTGAATACAATGCAAATAATCATTAGTCATCCCAAACTCAATGCCTAGATATCTATAGGAAGGGGTATAGCATATGACCGATTCCAAGACTTCGAGTCTTACACGTGCAATCTTTTTATTAGCAAAGACCATAACTTGTGTGTTTTCCAAGTTAATTTCCAGCTCATTCTTTTTACAATATACCCAGAGTGCTTCCGCAGATCGTCGCAGGCCACTGAATGTGTGGTCAAGAATGACAAGATCGTCTGCGTACGCTAGTACCGGGCATTTCTCCAAACCTATTCGTGGGGCACAATTATGTATCTTGTCAAAAGCTAAAGGGAGATCATACACAAATAAGTTATATAGCGTTGGTGCAGTAACACACCCCTGTTTAACCCCCCAATTCTGTACAACTCGTGCAGTCATGTTACCCTGTGCATCAAGTTTTAAGCAGACCATATTATTACCATGTAAAAGTCTAAGCTAATACAAAAGTCCTTCAGGGCATCCAAGCATTTCTAATTTAGACCAGAGTAGCTCTCTACGTACTCTGTCGAACGCCGCTTTAAAATCTACAAATAAAGCATATATCGGGGGATTCCCCTTTTTCGTAGCATTCATGAGCAAGGTATCTAGTATAAATAAATTGTGCATAGTGGAGGAGCCCTGCCTAAAACCACTCTGGAAACGATAAAAAAGACCTTTCTGATCGATCCAACTCTGAAGTTCTTTTAATAGGAAACTGGCAAAATTTTACTGGTGCAATCAAACAATAGTCTATAATTTGTTGGCTCTAGCTTAGCTCCCTTTTTATGTATGGGGATCAGTATTGCCCTACACCATGAGTCAGGGATTTTCCCTTCATGGAAGACTTTGTCAAACAAGATCTTAAAAAAGCTCTGCCCAAAACCTCGGCTTGTTTTTCAAGGTGATATTAGCCAAGCCGTTCGGCCCCGGTGCACAAGATGATTTTAATTCTTTTATTTTATCAATAAATTGGTTAATCGAAATCGAGAAAGGGGGCACAGGAGGAATAATCTTCCTTATACGGTTGATTTTGTCTTTCATGTAAATGTTACGTTCTAACAGAAATTTTTCCCATCTCTGGGCACTAATAGGATTAATCATAGAGATTACCCTATTGCCCCGCGCCTCCCCAAGTATTGCCCAAATGTTACGTGTGTTCTTAGTACATAATACATGCACCATGCCCTGCCATTGCTTAAGTTTATTTAGGTATCTTTTTTGTTTAATCCACATTTTATACCTATAATCGATCTACTCAATATAAGGAAGGACTGCATATTGGAGCAAAACACCTTAGCTTTGCAAATTTCTGTTCTAAGTAATCTTTTGACGTCCCTAATTTCTGAATCATACCTCTTTACCTTCCCTTGCTTAGACCAAGCAGGTCCCATACCTGCAGAAGCGTATTTAGTAGAAAAGGAAGATATCCAGGTCTCAATATTATCTATTGTCATTTCCCAGAAAATATCAATCTCTGGCTGACTTGTCTCCCTTATATAGAGGGCAGCTTTAGCTATATTTGTCTCAGACCAGCTTATACGTGCGGCCGCATGATTTACCCTCATAGTACCCAGAGATTTGCATGCATGTTTATTCATGTGTGAGGCAATGGTTAATGAGAGTGAATCATGGTCACTCCAATTATTCTCTACTACCAGAAAATCTCTAACTAAAACAGCCAGTTCCGAGGTGACAAAAATATAATCAAGAGTGCTCTTACTTTTACCATTCCTCCAGGTTTATTTACCTGGATTGTCACCCATCGAACTTCCATTAATCATTTCTATGTCCCAGAATTCGAAAAAACTCAACCACTGTAATCCCACCACATCCGTTCTCATCTGGCGCATATTACTCTCAGCCCTTAGAAAAGGATTACTAGAGAACCATTTCCCTCCCCCCATGTGACAGTTAAAGTCCCCCATAATCGCAATTAGTTTGTTTCCCTGCTTTATAGACCATTTAATCATAATCTCATGCATAGATTCTTGGATTGCTTCAATATGGGCCGCACCAGGAGGGGAGTACAGAGTAATTATTAAGATGTTTACTATGTGATCCACAGACCATAGTTAAAATTCCACGGCAATAAGGAATTCGCCTAAATTAGTCTCAATCTGGCGGGATTTAACATTATGTTTAATTCCCACAATCAGACCCCCATAGGGTCTTCCCCGCAGTCCCTTATTTGCCATGGATTGATACACTGTATATCCATTTATCACAACTTGAGAGGTTAACCATGTTTCCTGTAAACAAAAGCAGGGAAATTTAGTCACTATAGTTAATGAACTTCCAGCTTGGAGAAGATGGTTAAAACCGCTACAGTTCCAGGACATAATAGCAAAATTTCAGTCTTTATATAGGACCGCCGGTAGTGCTTCCACAAGCCACCTCAAAGCGTTCTGAATGTCCTCTATCTGGGGGGTTCTCTCTTTAGTTAGCACGGAGATTGGAGTATTAGTCTTGGTCTCCAATATCTTCTTCCTTGGACAAATGTGATCTTCCTTTCCAGGATCTGCATCCAATTGTACATCCACCTCTACTAAATTATCTTTATATGACCTTAATAATTGTATGGTAGAATGGAATTTACAGTGGATAGCAGAAACGTTAGTATTCACACAAGTCAGAGGTTCAATGAATTCAAAGTCCTCAGATCTTAAGACTCTCAATTGAGGAATTGAATGTAGCCTAGTGAGTAATTCAGTTCTTGTGAGCCAGTCCGATTCATTCTTTTGATAGAGGTTCTTAATGATACATATGTCCTCTTACTTCCCGCCTGACTCATCTCAACCTCCTTCATGGTTTTACTATCATTCTCTCTTCCCGGAGAGATCATACTTCTACTACGAGGAGAGTCTTCTCCCATAAATGAATCTGGTAGCACTATAGAGTTTTCTGCAACGCTATTAACTTCATTGGGCTTCTCCGTAATCAACCAGCTGGTTTAGCGACCCTCTGTCACCAGCTTACGTTTCTTTGCCCGTGTCACTTTTTTCTTAGCTTTTTTTGTGATCTTGATAGGTGCAGCAGTTGATGGAGATATTGAGGCTGCAGCATAAGGTCTCTTCCTCATGGCTGCCCTTCTAGCCATTCTCCTCTGCTTACGAGAGAAAAAGATCTCAGAGTTTGTCAGCTCCTCTATATCTTGCACCGAATTCGCATTATTCTCTGACTCTACTTCCACCATAGCCGCAGCCATTGACAAATTGTTCTGTGCCTCGTCATTCTCATTGTGGTTCGCCTCATTTACCACAGTCATATTATTGGTATTTTCCAAAATACGCCCACACATTTTTAATAATATTTTAAGGGCAAATTGCAGTGACGCCACTGATGCTTGTAACTCTTTAAACCCCCCAATCGAAGTGTAGGAGTCATTAGAAGGATCCACTTCAGACTGGTCCACCAATGCCTCCAAATTTGGTGACGCAGATAGCCTAGCTGCCCCATTTGGTGATTGCGTCAAGTTTGACGCTTGGGTAGTCGCAACATATACTTCCGTAATTTTCATTACTGCTGGAGTCATCTGCCTTTGTATTGAGAGACACATATCCAATAGGGAATTATTGTCTATCTCTTCATTTATAGTTTGCTCCAAATAATGATTATCCAGGTCAATCTCAGGTATCACACATTGTTCTTGAGGGGAGTTGCCCTCAGCTGGGGGTTAGGTTGAAAAAAGGAAGTAATTGCTCCCGTTGTTATCGGGGACATTTTTTGCTTTTACCCATCTTGTTATCAATTCCCAATACCGGATCTTTCTCTTTAGCCTTACGCAGATTATATCCAGGCCCCACGGAGCAGGTACTCATTATCTCTCAAGATGTTTCTTTACACAATCCCTCAAGGGATAGGAGAGATCTCTCCAACCTATGAAGAACCGTTAATTTCAATTTTTGAATGTATGGAATTAACTGGCTGCGCCCCGTGGTAAGAACAACGTTGTATGCAAGGACGGTAATCAAGAAGAGGCAGCGTTTCCAACTGCACTGCTTAGCCCAGGGGATCAAAGGATTGTCTCCCACAGTCTCCCCATAATATCGCAGGCTTTATCTCATGCACCTCAGTTTACATTTGCTTACAGCAGCTTCTACCATCTTATCCTAGCAATGGCATGGTTAAAGTGGGAGTGTCAATTCGCACCTTTCTGGGTCCGTGGCTCTGTAAATCACTCACTCAGTCAATCAACAGAGCAAGACCCGAGGCCCGCTCTGACACACCTCCTCTTTGTTAGGATCTTATTTAAAATTAATCACAGAGTGACCACAAGATCTTACTATCATATTCTGGTCGCCTCAGATTTCAGGTCAAAGGCCTTACAGCCCGCCCCTCCCCCCCCCGAATACTAGCTGCACACGTTGAGCCACAGCATAAGAAACTTCTTGCATGCAAAGCAACCAAAAAAAAAATGAGAGAGTGTGTAGGTAGTACAACACCACCCCTCTCAGACTCCACACGACCACAGTGAGGCAAGCTAAACAGTCCCAACTCATAAAGCGGGGGACTGCCTCCAAGTTAACAAATAAACTCACCCATTGCTCACAGCGAGCCGTGCTATGGGTATGGAGCACCCTGAAGCCTTGTGTGCCCTCACCGTCAACCTGCCAAGCCGAGCCGGTCCACAGGCTGCAGCTGCAGGGAGTCAGCTTGGAATCTGCACGCCTCTGGCGCGCTCACACAGTCAGCTGGGGACTTCTCTCTCTCTTGCGGCCTCAGCCACGCCCTGTCGAAATCACAGGATCACAGGATCAAAGAAAAGGACCTGCACCCACTAACGCCTGATGTGTCAAGCCGCACCTCACGTGAGCCGTAGAAAGAGACTCGAAGAACCGAGGCCGCTTCCGACACCGTTTTCCGTATTGTGCGCAGTACACCGTACAATGTACTGTATTGTGAATGACTTATGTCTGTGATTTTTGTGAGGATTGTACAAGTTGTTCCATAGATTCAACAAGACGTGCCTGACTAGAATACAATGCTTTATTTTTTAGGCCAATGATTCCTCCGTGTTTTGAAACTACTTCTGTGAGAAATTGTTTTAGCACTGACAATCATATATTTAATACACAGGGCCTCATTACACGTTGTGCGGTACAAACCCCAAAATACCGGCATGGCGCTATCAACGTGTCCGCCCTCGCAAGAGGGCGCTAATAGCGTACCATTACGAGTACGCGGACACAAGCATAGCGCCATGCCGGTAAACCCCCTACCGCCATGGTGGTAAAGACCCAAAAAAGTCACTTACCGCCCTCGACAAAAGTGCAGATTGCACCTCCGTCCTCCTGCTGAATGCAAATAGCGGTCACGGCAATTAGCGGTGACCTTTAATTTGCTTAACCGGAAATAGCGTCATCTCACAGGAACGGGAAAGAGCACGGCGGCCATCTTCAAAAACACAATCCATTGCCATCCTCTGCCCCCTGGACCTGTTTGGAGTCGTTAGCAGTTGAAAATCATCCGGGACACCTTCAACATGCCCAAGGCATTCAAAAAAAGCACTGACAGGCAGCGCAAAGAAAAATTCACAGCAGAGGAGTTGAACATGCTGACCCAGACCCTGGCTGAGAATGCTGAGGTTGTTTTTGCCAATGACATGCGGCGGCCGACACTACTTAAGAAAAAAGCCATCTGGGAAGAAGTTGCAGTGAAAGTCAGTGTAGTGGGCACCAGCACCCGCACTGTGCGTGAGTGCAGGAAAAGGTGGGATGGCCTCAGACTGCGGGTGAGTGGCATCCTTGCTGAAAACCACCGAATCGCCAGTGCAGGTGGAGCTGGTTCCCCCATCAGACTTAAAGAATTGGAGGAGACCTGTGGAAACCTAATCACTGTGGAATCCATTGAGGGAGTAGGCACCATGGAGCTAGGCGTGGGTAGCACTTCGGATGGAGGTGAGTGTACACATGACAGGATGCTATGTGAATGTACTGTTCCCCCCATATGTGAGCACATAATCCTCTCATGCGTGGACACACATCCACACATGCATCCATCCCTCACCATGTCAGTGTCAGACCCAAACACACACACATGCACACATCACCAGAGACACGATCCAAACACAACCATGCATGGATGAGGCACTGAACTGGCACATCACCTGCATCCACAACTACTAAGTCCCAATGGCCACAACTGCATCATTGATGTATTCTGCATTAAGTATATTGAAACGCAACCAATGCCATCCCCCTTCTTGTCCCTGACAGGCTCACATACAGATGGTGAGGATGCCGCAAACGCATCCCAGGCAGCAGCTACGAGTAAGAGGCCAAGGGCACAGGACTCGGAGGACACCCCCACAACATCAAGGGGCAAGGGGGGAAGGTCACACCTGGTGAGTGTGAAACATCGTAGGAGTGCCACTGCCAGGGCAGAAGTAGCTGCACCACAAACTGCAGTCCCACCACCGGAGGTGAACCCACAGCCACCAATACCAGCCACTGGGGGCCCACCATAAGCTGCGGCAAGCTCCGCTGGAGAGGCAGCCGCCACTGCCCCCCTATCTGATCCTGAGGACACTATAGTTGGCCCAATGGAGATGCACACCCCAAGCCCCCCTAGAACCCTAGAGCCAGCACCATTCCAGACACCTGTGTTTGATGTTACTGTTGAGGACAACATTCCAGCCATAATGTCCCCCATGATGGCTTCACCTGCTGCAATGGATGCATCTGAGGGCACAGCATCCAGTACACCATCACCCAGCACTGCCCTCCATCTGCCCACCATCCTGCAGCGTCAACAGGAACTGACTGTGCTGGTTGGCCAGCATGTTGAGGAGGCTGCCCATCTCAGGGAGGATATTGTGGAGACGGCAAGGCACTCCACTGAGAGGATGGTCGCCTGTACTGACAGGCTGTGTGACGAGATATCCAGGCTCAGGGAGGTCCTTACTCGCATAGCCGACACAATGGACCACCACTTCTCACAACCAGGACAGTCTGCCCCATCGTCATCTGCCGGCTCAACACAGACAAGCCCCCTCCGCCGCTCAACACGCACCACCAGGCGCACGTCTGGCCATCCTCCAAATGCTGCTACAGACAATGGCCAATAGGGGTTTAATGGCGATTCCTCTGCGTGCATGGGCCAACGCAAACATGGCAGACACATGAGGAACTGTTGTGGGGGCTGGGGGGAAGGGTGTCATGGGTCTGTTGTGGGGGGTGGGGGGAAGGGTGTTATGGGTCTGTTGTGGGGGGTGGGGAGAAGGGTGTTATGGGTCTGTTGTGGGGGTTGGGGGAAGGGTGTTATGGGTCTGTTGTGGGGGGTGGGGGGAAGGGTGTTATGGGTCTGTTGTGGGGGGTGGGGGGAAGGGTGGTGGGGTATTTGGGGACATGCACTTTTTTATCTTTCCGCTACTTAATACACTGGTGTCTAATCAAAACACAGGCTTGGACATCTTCATTGTGTTTGTGTACTTTATTGGAGACAGTATTCATTGCGTACTTCTAAACATACACCAGTACATCACTACCCATGTCCATGTGACAGTACCAAAACATGTCCCTCAGAATATTTGATTGATCAGATGCTGTCTCACAGCACGTGCCTCCTGGCCATCCCCTCTTGCATGTCCTGCATCCCCTTCACCTCCGTCCTCATCAGCTTCATCATCCTCATCAGGTGCTTCTATTTCAACGTCAGGGGGCAGTGGCACATTCCGTCTGATACACATATTGTGCAGCATGACACATGCCATGGTGATCTTGGCCACCTTCTCATGGCCATCAGGAGAGCGCCACCAGACCTGCTAATGCACCTAAACCGTGATTTAAAAAAAAAGTCTGTTCGATCACGATGCAGGTACGGGTATGTGCACAATTGTATTCCTCTTTGTGCCTGTTCTGTGGGTCCGTACAGGTGTGTGGAGCCAGCTCTTCAGGGGATAGCCCGCATCACCTGTATGGGGGAACAAATGGGGTCCTGTTACTGTTCACCTGCAGAGCAGCCTGTTCATATCACACAAATTGACATTGCATAGTGATTCCAGTACACAGTCAATGGCATACATGCAGATGGTCCGTGTGACAGCAATGTGCAAGGGTGAGCTCGACCCTGCAAGTAGACATGTCCCATTACTGTCTACAACAGTAATTGACATGTCCTGGGTGAGGCAAGGTCTTAGGTGTCCCTGGTCCCAGGCAGATTTTGTTCCTCACTGTTGTTGTACTGCCATTCCAACATAGATGTTGCCATGCAGTGAGGCATCACTTCAGTGGTGGTAAAGGTGCGTGTTGAAATGCAATGTGTATGGCTAGGGCTGATCCTTTTGCATGCATCATACGGCACATTGCATTATTGATGTTGTGCTGGACTGATTCCGGATGACTATCTTCATGGCACGTATGGAATCTGGCCATTTTGTGGCGTACAATGTTGTGCAATGTGTATGTGAATGGATGTTTGATGCTACTAGACCTGGAATTTATGGTGTGTAGTGTAGCTCATACTTGCATGTCGGTTCATCTCTAGTACGTTGCGGCCTTCCCAGATGGACATTGGCGTACATCTTTATGTGCATTTCCCAGACAGATGACAAGCTACACCCAGTTGGAGTATGTATCCCCCCCAATCACACCCAGTTGGAGTATGTATCTCTCCCCCCCAATCACATCCAGTTGGAGTATGTATCTCTCCCCCCCAATCACACCCAGTTGGAGTATGTATCTCTCTCCCCCCAATCACACCCAGTTGGAGTATGTATCTCTCCCCCCCAATCACACCCAGTTGGAGTATGTATCTGCCCCCCCCAATCACACCCAGTTGGAGTATGTTTCTCTCCCCGCATCACACCCAGTTGGACTATGTATCTCTCCCCCCCAATCACACCCAGTTGGAGTATGTTTCTCTCCCCCCAATCACCCTGCCATGTGCTTGCCCTGCTACTCACCAAGTAGCCACGAACGTTGTGTGGTTTGTCGCTCCATGTAGCGTGGGATAGTTGAGTTCCTCAGGACCATGGAGTCATGGGTTGATCCGGGAAATCGGGCACAGCAATGTGTGATTATCTTGTTGGCGTCACATATCATTTGGACATTGATGGAGTGGAATTGCTTCCTGTTTCGGTAGACCACTTCATTGCGATGTGGGACCACCAATTCCACATGTGTACAGTCAATGACCCCGATGCAACTTGGGATGCCTGCCAGTGAATAGAATCCTACTTTGGTGTTTGCAATCTCCTGGGCAGTCCGTGGCATGGATATGTGTTCAGGTGCATGCTTCAGGAGGGCATCAAGTACCTGATTCAGCGTGCGTGAGAATACTGGTTGGGAGATGCCATGCATCTGGGCCACTGTATGCTGGTAGGTGCCTGTGGCCAGGAAGTGGAGCGCAGTCACCACCTTGAGTAGAGGGGGATGGCAGTTCTGATGTCTATGAGGCTCACAATGTCGTTGTGTGTCATGTCCACGATGCTGGTGATGGTAACCCGGTCCAGACAGTACAGGGTGTGTATCTGCTCAGGGGTTAGGTTAAATGGACTGGCTCTGATCCTGGGGATTGGTGGGTGCCTCTGTGGTATGATTAGGTGCCGTGGTGGCACTTGCTGTGCCTGTCTTGCCCTCCTCCTCCTCCCCCTGCTTCTTCTTTGTGCTGCCTGTTGTTTTTGCAGCTGCGCTGCAATCATGTCCTCCACCCCATGTAATGCTGCTAGTATTGGAACCATCTTGGTGTTGGAAGGGGTGTGGTGTGCTCCTTTTGAGCTGCCACAGTCTCCATGCCTCCACCTGTGCTGGTTGTGTCCACCTGTGGCAGGTGGGAACACTGCTCAGTTCTCTTAATGTGTGGTTCGCGATGCCGGTATTTGTGCCATGGCGGTAAGGGGTTTGGGGGGCTTTACCATGCCGCTATTGGCGTGTCCGCTCAACTTGTGATGCTGTGCTAATAGCGGCATGCCGTAATTTACGGGATGGTTGGTCGCGTGCACGCGGACTGCCCGCTATTAGTGGCACCGTACTTAGCGGTGCCGCTAATAGCGGAGTGTCGGGTCGTGATTCGTATGGGGATTTAACGTTACCGGTATTTCATTACCGGTAACGTTAAATCCCTACCGCCTACCGTGTAATGAAGCCCACAGTCTCTTGGTTTTTAGACTGCCAGCTAAATTAATCTTTCTTCAATTGTTTTCTTTGCAACCCTACATCTGCAAGCTCCTTCATCATTGTTTAGGCCTTTTCTCTAAATTTCATGTTTTCGTCTATCCTTTTCAACAGCTCTTGTGCAAGCACTTTACTCTGATCACCTAGCACCTGCACCTGCATCAATTGTAAGGGGAGCTGATGTATTTTTATGAATCTCAGTGACTTCTTCTTCTATATTTACTGGATTTTGTTGTTGTTTTGTTTAACAGAGCAATGCCACAATCTGGGACAATAATAGGGTGATTTCATATTAATATTGTGTTCAGGTTGTCCCTTAACTTCCAGTGCCAGAGAAGCCACTAACACTGCAAATAATGTGTATTTAACATAACATATCCAGTCAACTTTGTACCTTCACACAAACATCCATATATAGCTAAACATACATGAATGACTACTCTAGACAATGGGCTTCAGATGGTTTCACAAACATGAAATCAAACAATATACAGTTATTCATTCATTAATTTTTCATCATTTGTATAGCACCCTTACCATTGGGTATGTTCCCAACGCACTGTAGGTTGAACGCCCTCAGATGGATCAAATGTGCAGAGTATGGGGAAATAGGCGGTTTTACAATTTGTGTGTTTGTGATTTGTATTGTATTCTACTTGTATTGTACTTGTCATTTATATGGCGCCCTTTACCATTATCATAGTCTCAATGTGCTGTTAGTGAAGACACCCACAGAGGACCGAAGTCCAGAGTGTTGGAGGTCATAGAGTACGGTTAGGATGAGTGTTTGCATTTGGCCAGATAAGGCTTAGCAGGGCTGGCCAGACTCCAGTAGAGAGCATCCCATGTGGTCAGGCATGTGGATGGATGCTGAGAGGAGTCAAGAGATGGTGTGAGTGCTAGAGACTTGCTATGTTTTCAGCGTGCCCAAATTTGTCATTGCTCTTTGCTGCATTCTGATGTAGAGGTGATGAGGTGTAGACAGGTGTAAGTAGGCAGAGAATTATGTGAACAGCACGACTGAATGTTGTCATAGTCCTTGCTGTATTCTGATGTGCGGGTAGCCATGCCTGCAGCCAGTGTCCACTAGAGTGGTACGTTATACATACCTAGCAGAATTTGGTGGTGATTTGTTGTGTGTGCGCCAGCTCAGATAATTGGCTTCTTCTGTCAATTCTTGCAGCTGCAATAAAATGGCTAGCAACAGCGACCATCTATGCTCCAACTATTTGCAACAAGATGAGCACAGGTTGTACTTCCAAGTTCTTCTAAATGGATAGCCGGGCGAATGTTACTGAACCTTTTCAGTTGTTAGCTTTAACATGGGCAGCCCATCCTATAGTTCATACATGCACAATACCTGTCCATCCCCCATTCCTTCGAGAGCAATTCTGGCGCTGGTTCATCATTGCCCTCCTGGAATATTGCATGGGTGACTCCCCCCCAACCTGGCCTACTGGTGCAAGACATGACAATGGCACATGTCCACCCATGACAATCCCCCACAGTGCATCCCAATCGATCCAATTGCAATGGTTGTGATTCTATCATAGCCACTGTGACTACGATTTGCCTGTTTTCCCGTACATGCCAAGTACAGTGACTTATCAATCCTGTGACATTTCATATATGAAGGGTTGTGATTCAGCTAGTGGTGCTTGAGGGAAACCAGGGTCATGATTGGTATATGATAGATTGTGCGGTCCGGGCCACTGCAAAAGGTGCTGAGAGGTTGGGGTTGCCATGAATGCAGCCGGTGCTGCCTGGCACTGAGTGTTTCTAGGTTCGGATTTGAAATTGGACATTATTTGGGGAGGAGTTTGAGGATAATGCAGCAAATAGTCATTTTTTGAGGACTTTTTTTGAAGGAAAGGTAGTTTCCGGTGTGACGAAGGGTGTTCCAGATGTTGGAAGCGAGGATAGAGAAAGATGAGCAACCAACCGTGGTGGAGTGGTAAAGGGGAATAGTGAGATTGAGAGTTGAGCCTGATCGGAGGTTTCAGGGGGGTTGGTAGTGGATTATTTTGTTCCTAAGGTACTCAGGTCGTGTAATATGGAGGGCTCGGTGTGTGATGCACATGGCTTTAAAAGTTACTCTTACGCTAAAAGGGAGCCAGCGCAATATTCTGAGTGGGGGGGGTTGAGGGCAAGGAGCAGTCTGGGTGCTTTGTTTTGGATTTGTTGAAGTTTATTGAGCTGGCATGCTGGGACACCAATATAGAGGGAGCTGGTGTAGTCTAGGCGGGAGATGATGATGATGAGCAGTATTGCAGAGACTCTTTGGGATAGGAGAGGTAGGGAAAGATTTGTTTCAGGATGTGTACGTTCAAGTGGCCGATTCTGGATACAAAGTTGATGTTTTTTGGAGAGTGATAGGTATGCGCCCATGGTGCATCCAAGATTTTTAACAGCGGTGGAGGCGGCAGGTGGGTCTCCCAGGGCAATCGGCTGCAGTACAGGTTGGGGGATATGAGCAATTTTGCCACATATTAGGATTTCTGATTTTCCCAGTTTGAGGATTAGGTGGTTGGTTCTCATCCATAGTTCGATATCTGAGATGCAAGAGTCGAGGTCGGGAAGTGGGGAGGCTGCAGTTTTGGGAATTTTGAAAAGGATCTGGGTGTTGTCTGCGTTGTTGTAGCAGGTAAGGTTGTGTGAGCGGATGAGAGCTGGCAGTGGTCTTAGGTAAAGTTTGAAGAGGAGGGGTGAAAGGGAGTCTCCATGTGTCATCCCTTTTTTGACAGGGCAAGGGGCAGAGGAGAAAGGAGGGAGTAGAATGATTTGGGAGAGTTTGGAACTAAAAGAAGTGATCCAATTAAGGGCAGTGGGCCTCATTATAAGAGTGGTGGCCACTGGTAAGGCACCGGCACCATTCATACAGGGCTGCCGCATTATGAGTTCTACTCGCAGGTTCCTGACAGCCCACCAGGTGCGGGCTGTGCAGAACCCGCTAGCAGACTTCGTGATTACCGCCACCCACGAATGGGCAATTACCGGCCCATTCATTTCGTAATGGACCGGTTATTGCCCAGTCATAGGTGACGGGCCGGTAGAGAGCATGGCGGTAGCCGTGCCTGCCATACAGGCACGGCTAACGCCATGCTCGTAATGAGGCCCAGGGTCTTGGATGCCTAGGGTGAGGAACCTGTTCCTGAGCATTGTGTGGTCGATAGTATCAGAGGCTGTGGATAGATCCAGGAGGATAAGTGCAGGACACCCTTTCTAATTAGCATTTCTTTTTAGGTCATGACAGAGAGAGACCAGTGAGGTTTAATTCCACAGAGGTGTCAGAACCCCAATTGGGATCGGTCGAGGAGTCTATTGGCTTCTGTGAAGAGTCCAAGTTGCTTATATGCCGTAAAGTCAGTAAGTTTAGCAATGAAGCGGGTGTTGGATATTGGGTGGTAGCTTAATGGGGAGAGTGGATCGAGGCTGAATGTTTTGAGTAGCGGTTTGACATGAGAGGTTTTGAAATCCTCTGGGAAGGGATTTATTTATGATGGAGCTGTCTACGCTGCCAGCACAAGTTGAAGTAAGGATCTTTTTTAGAAGAGCTGGTGGGCAAGGATCTACAGGTGAGCCTAAGGGTTGGCTAAGTGCTAGTAGGTTTAGAAATCGGCCTGCGAAAGAGGTGTGAATGAAGAAAAAGTTGGTCGGGAGGGCGAGGGAAAGTTCGGGTTTGAGAGAGGTCTGGATCTAGATGGTGGGATCCGAGCTAGTTTTGTGGTGATGGTACCATGTCTTTCAAGTGCAAGGTTATGAAAGTGGTTGGAAATGTCATTGCATTGGGGAGGAAGGATAGCTCAGGGGCAACATGTTTGTCTTAGAAGTAAAGCATTGCAGGGCAACACAGGTTTGAATCCCAATCCTGCACTTTGAAACCACTTTTTGGTATTAAGAGCGTTATAAAAGAACACTAAGATTCCTTGGATCTGTGTTCAACTGGGGAATCCAGATCTGTATTTGGTTTTCTAATCGGACTAATAGTTCAGAAATTATAACTTATCATGTCTTTCCAATTGTCACTTCAATGCACAATTTAAAGTTAACCTTGTTATATATATTTCTAATTGCATATTATTTGTGTGTGTCTGTGTGTCTTGACCCTTCTACAGAAAGCATACGTTTTGAGAAAGACATTCTGTTGAATAATGAATAATTGTTTTAGGTAACTTAATTGAACGTGTGTATATTCTTTACAAAGTCAGGGTTAATGGCCTTTGTAGGCATCTGCTATTTGAAGTTGCACTTACCTGGTGTAGGCGCCTATCAATCAAATGCCAGGGCTGTCTTATAGACCAGCTGAAAAAAGACTATGTTCTATGTCTGAATTTCTAAAACAAATCCTGTATTTTATGTTATTTTGAGGTGTGGGAGCAGTGCCCATTGTCGTCTCTAAACACAGATGGGACATTCATCTTTGCATTGATCACATTGGTGGGTAATGGGGTCTGACAATTCTTCATTTACAAAAGACTTACCTAATGGTTGTTTTTACATAACATGACATGTTCATTGTGGTTCATTTGGAGTTCGCAAAATGTTAATGTTGCATAGCAAAGGAAAGGCATTTGTACTTCTTATAGAAATCAATCAATGTGTTGGGCTGTCCATAGATACAATTATGCTGTGATTTGAAATACTTACTCTTACTATGTAAATACATTTGCATTCTATCTGTTATAATTACGTTACTAATCCCAAAACACACATTGGATGTTGCTATGCATATGACAAAAGCTGCACTTGAAGTTACATTAACTTTCAGCTTACTAACAGCATGTTTCTCTTAAAAAAACAGTCTAATTTATCATTCTGATCTTGTACCATGTATTAAGGAGCATCACATATAATCAAATAATGCATTGCACCTCCCACCCAGCTACTAAGTGAGATGGAAAGAAATGTAGGTCCTGCAGTGATACATTGTGGACCTGAAAGAGGGAATTGAGGAGGAAGATGTGAAAGCCTATTCCTTGTCTTTGACCTCATCTAACTACTTTTGCCTGAGGGGGATTTCACACAATGATAAATGGACAGCCTACCGTGCCGGTCCCACATTGACCTCGACATGGACAGACCCAGAGACATTTTTGTTAAGATTCTCTGCCAAAGGGAGGATTCTGACAGCTGCAAGGGAAAAGTTACTGTTCAAATTTGAAGCAAGCAAGGGTTACATTTTATTAGTACATCTTGTTTCAATTAGCACAAAAAGGAAGGGATTTAAGCAAGTTACAGGGCATATGTGAAAGGAGAATAGCCACTACAAACATACAGCAAGGCCATGCATATCAACTCAACAAAGGAGGAGCACAAGCTCTTGAATCTGAACCATCCCCAGTACGTGGATGGTTCTGCGGTGTATCAGCAGGATACACATCTGAGAGCAACACAATACCAATAGGAATAGCACAAGACATAGACCTATTACATGAGCTGAAATGTGTTTGGGATACTGGACACAAATATCTCTTCTGTGTGCCTCTCAGGAAGCAAGGGATCATATTGAGCATTGAGGGGTGGTGGTCTGCATAGGAGAGACAAATGTGCCTTTCTACATGTTAATGTCATTCTTCTTTGTTACTTAAAGGTTGGCCAGACTGAATGGATGCATTCTGGGGGACAGGGGACATGGTTATGCAATTGCATGTTGTGATTTGTTCATTGGGGCCAAAATGGGAAGTTACAACTGCAGGATATCTGTGCTCTTTGTCACAACCAAGTGTCAAATGTTCAGGATTCTAATTCATTGTGCAAATATGCACATTTGCATCACCCTATGGCAGTTTTGTAATGGAAATTAATAGAGACCGAAAGGACAGGAGGTTGACTAGAAGGGACTTACTGCTACGATTGCTGGAGATGAGAGCCACAAAAAGAGCAGGAGTTCAAATATTATGCTGTAGAAAATGTCCCTTTCAGGCTGAATATTCACTCTTAGAGAAAGAGGTGCATCTGCTTTTTTGGGTACACATCATAGGAAGTCTTTCACTCATGTGTCAACATATAGAAGACCTAATGAGAAACAACAAGACGTCCTAATGGAGCTAAAACAGATTATTAAGGGCCTTGGTCTTAGTGGTTTGATTCTGGTTGATGACTTGAATATTCTTATTTTGCAAACACTGGACCACTGTAAGGGCATGGAGGCCCGAGGCAGAGTGGTTTGAACAGATTTACTGGTTAGACTGTAAGACCTGTAAGACTGTAAGACCTATGTATGTGTGGAGGGATACATTCCTGGACAGGAAGGACAACATCTTATAATACCAAATAGCAGTACTAGAAAACATTATCCATTAGTCATCAATACCCTACACCCAGCCATCAAGACAGGAATATTCTGATCTATAAGCTATCCAATGATAGATCAGTTATGATGGAGCTCCAGCTTACAAAAATGAAGATGGTTAGACAGAGCTGGCCCTTGCCACAATACCACCTGAAAGACACTTATTCCACCACTCATTGTTGGAGATTTTCCTGATAAACGACTCACTAGACACCTCATAAAATGTCTATTCGGATGCCTTCAACCCATCAGTTAGATGTCATATTACACCAGCACGTGTGAATCTCGAAATACTCAACAGGAAAGGACTGGAAATGCTGCAGTAAGAATGTAAAGACCGAGAGGTACTGGGTATGGGCACCAGAGGAAGAAAGGTTTATAGAAAGTTGTCATCAATAAGGTGCCAATTCAACACAATGCAGACAAATATGGTGGCAAGGTGTCTTCTGAAGTTTAGTCCGATATTTACTGAAAAAGTGGAATTAGCTTAATAAATATTTGGATTAGGTCTAAGACCAATCACAATTGTATCCCTCTGGTTAAAGACAGGCAGCACACAGGTTACTAGAAGGATGGCAGAAGCAGAGAGATTCCAGAGATTTCTATTCTGAATTTTATGCAGTAAAGCCCTGTAATGTATGCACCCAGAGGAACTACCAAGATAGGACTTCCCAGAGAGACACATTGGAGGCTCCGATTGCAAAGGGGGAAGCAGTAACATCCATCTTGGTTCTCAAATTGAATAAGACCCTAAGGGCCTGATCACGACTTTGGCAGTAACCCTTAAATCCGGCGGTCGCGCTATTACCGCCGGATTTAAGGGTCCGCCAAATCAGGACTTCAGCGGATTTCGCCACAGCTCTTGGCTGGGGGGAAATCCACCGAAAATTTGCGCTATTACTGCGGGCGGGAAATCCGCCGGCGATAAGAGCGCAAATTTTCCCCATTGAGCCCAATGGGGAATGGGGCATTCCCGAATAGGCTCAATGGGGAATGAGGAATTACATTACCGGCAAACTCGTGATCCGGTGCTATTAGCGCCGGGGAGTTCGGCGGTAGGGCTAATACCACTGGCGGTAATACCGCCGGCGTTACCGCCAAAGTCGTGATCAGGCCCTTGGTCCAGTTGGCCTTACAATACCCATCTTTAGAATACTCCTATTAGTCAATAAGTAATGCACATCACAAAACAGCAAATGTTCAGGTGGCTCAAGTATCTTTTTGAGAAAGGCCAGAGATTTCCATTTCATTCGAACTGTGATTGAAAGCAGCCCAAATTTACATCTTATGACTGGCATCGGGACACAGTTTGGAAGCCCCAGAACCTTTCGCCATATACATGCTTCCAGATCATGCCAGTCCTTGTCCGGAAATTGTGTTAATAGATATGTATCATAACGTAGTACAGGTATCCCTTTTGCTCTATAATAGCTAGTAAGAGGGGACAATGAAAATTTACCAAATTTAGAACACAGTCTTTTCGTTTGGGCCACATTTTTCTCCCCACTCCCTTTTCATGCTCTTAGGATGTTCCATTTTTCTAGGGCCATTATAAACTGCAAAGCTCAAGTAAAGATGTTTATCTACAACATCCAAATTGTCTCCACCAAGATGCCAAGTAAACGGTAGTTTTTTTTCCCTCCGTTACCACAGATGATCACCTCGGTCTTATGTGTATTCATTGATAAATCATGGCGATGCATTCATTTTTCCAATGCATTTAACTAGCATTGAAGACCGAACGGGCTCTAATCAAAAATGATCAAGACTTGGGCATATGCAAGGAAGTAAAGACTCAATGAACCCAGATGTGGAGGATAAGCATTTGCACTTTGCATGAACGATCCCAAGTCTGCCAAGTATAGATTAAAAAGGGCAGGCACCAGGACACAGTGCACAGCTTTTGCAGCACTGACTGGTGTCGATAGAGGACCTTTACCATCAAGCCTCTCGAACCGATGACGAGTTAACAAAAATCATAGAAAGTTTTTGTTTTCCTTTCCTTTCTTTTGCTTTTGATCAGTAGGGACAATAGGAACCCATTCAGCTGTGTTCCCAGTCCCTTTCTGAACACAGCTAGATTTACATCCACTTTCCCCGCAGCTGCAGACCATGTATTAAGAGCTCTTAGGACTAACGTTGCAAAAATGTTACTGCATGAGTCCAAAAATGCTCTGGGCCGATAATTACTCGGGGATAATCTGTCATCTTTTTGGAAAAATGGAATCAGTATAGCTGCATGCCAAGAATCTGGCATTGTTTTTTTTGCCAAAATATTTTTCAACAGCCGACGCACAATTTCTGGCCATAAATTAGGATCCCCGTTAAATACAAGATTTGGAATCCCTTCGAGGCCAGCAGTAGTAGAACCTTTTGCAGCTGTTATTAGAGAAACTATAATCTTCATCAAAATCGAGGGCCCACTCATACCCCTTCTGTAACTTAAAACCCACTTTGTACCTCACGCAATCCTTATACATAGAACGCAGCTACTCTATCCAAACTTGGGGTTTATCTGTGAGTAATCTTGAAGACCAGAGTCTTTATTCATCAAGTTACAAAAGGATTTGCAATCCCTACTAGCAAGAGATCTGAGCATTTTTGCGCTGTTCAGTTGAAATGTCCTAGCTTTCCGAACTTTTAACCAGTTTTTTAAATCCAAATCTTTTGTCTTTAAAACGTACACACATCCAGTACTATTATTTTCAGTCCAAGGTATCAAGCATGGCAGGTGCAAGGGACCCACATTTCAAAGACACAGAACTGCAGGTATTGTGGTACAACATGATAACAGTGGAGTGACAGGAGGAACATGTGGATGGCACTCACTGGTCAATGTGTGCCCATAGTGCCACAAGAGAAGGAAGAAAGGTAAGAGGTCAAATGACCTCAAGTGTGCCATGCACAAAAAAATATCAAAGTCCCAGGAAGCCAAAGGCAGCACAGGTGAGGGGGACCTGACACAATTTCATGGACCATCTGGGAGCAGAAGGTTCTCCCACTGATTGAATTGGGAAGGGTCATAGGGCTAGAGGAGGGGCATAATACAGGTGAACATATGGGAACAGCAAATCCAGACGTAGGGCCTCATTACAACTCTGGTGGTAGCCGTGCCGGTAAAGCCGGCACGGCTGCTGCCAGAGTTGCATTTTTTCCAGCATCCGCGAATGGGCAATGCTGAGTTCGGCGGACCCAGTAATTGCCCATTTGCGGGTGCCAGAAACAAGGGACTCCCCATCCCCATTCGGCCCCATAGGGCTGAATGGGAATAGGACGTTGGATGCACTGGTGCATTCAGAGTGCTGCCGGTGCATCCGACGTGCTGTGCTCGCGGGTGCCTGTAAGCCTGCCAGCAAAAACCTGCCGGGCTGACGGGCACCTGTGAGCTCAGCTCGTAGCATAGCAGTCTTGGGACTACGGTACTGGCATGCTTAGTGGTACTGTGGTTCTCGGACCGCCATGCTTGTAATGAGGCCCATAGTGTGTCAAACCATGCACATACATACATGCACATAGAAAAACATATAAACATGAAGGTGCAACATGGCCACATTTCAACTGAGATATCCCCACACCAACCAAGCACACACACATCCATGGCCAAGGTAGAGCTTGGTAGCAGTGAAGCAATACTGGAGTAGCTGCATTAAAAAGGAGATTTACCCATGCTATGTTAGATGTTGATATCCTGCAGCATTGCATGCATCTAGACATTGTTTGCTGTATGGAGACCACAAACAGGGTGCAGGAACGTCTGAAAACTGTGCTCAACCGACAAGACCAATCACTGCAACATGCCCTTTTACAGCTGCAGCAGGCACAGTCGTCTGCATTCAATGTGTCCAGCATGACATCCCAGGGCGCAAGCCTACCCTGCACAAGCAGCCGTTCTACTCACACACCACCATCGGAGGGTATATGAGAAGGCCTGGAACCACCTGCAAGGAAAAGATGCAGGAAGTGAACTGACCGTAGGATATTCCATAAGGGTGCTCTGTAATGCACACAGGGGCGTTGTCATGCACACATGTGAGGGAGCATGTATACTGCATGGACCCATAGACCCACTTGGGCAATATTGGCAATAGCCCAGGATGTGGCACATAAGTGAAGATGGGTGGGTTGCCATCAACCTCACAATATTGGATGTACATAGATGTCACTCTTGGTGGGGAACATGCAACTTCAAGAGGTAAGTTGCCATACGTTGGAACATCGTCCACTGTCATTCTGGTTGTCCTCATATGTAGCTACCAATGGGTATATAAATGTATTTGTATTCACAAAACTACCTATTGGGTTAGGGATAGCAATATTGAGTGGTAATGTGGCACTGCTTGTGTGCTAAGCCGTTCTGCCCTATGTGAATGTAAATAATGTGTGGGCTGGAAAAGTCTCAGGTGTGTGTCACATTATGTGTCACTATATGCACAGCTGGAAGTAATCATAGATCAGTGCCTGTGTAGTCATATGAGTGTGTGAGTGAACCCTTCTCTGCTGTCTGCTTTCTCCACACTATCTATATAATTATAAATTATAATTGTTTTTTATAACACGCTTAATACTGAAGAGGTTACTAAGCCACACCCGGGATTCGAACCTTTGTTGCTCTGCATCCTCTTGTTTCCAAAATGAGCATGTTGCCACTGAGCTATACTACAATGCATAGCGCAATGCATTGCAATGTTGTATAGAATACAGCACACCAGAATGATACTGCACTGCTTTCCGGGGGCATGCATGAGCGTGCCTCCTGTACAGTGCAGACAGCGCCATTGGTTCTTCAGCACTGCAAAGGCACGTTTGATCATATAGCGTGTCCTTGTGTGTTCTTGATTGTAGCATTGCTCTGCTGTTGTTGGTGGATTGCACACATGTGTCAGGAACCATGATGTGTATTGATATGCAGCATCACCTGTGGGAAAATAGGGGCACACATTTTCATGGTCAGTTTAGATTTGCAGCGTACTCATAGACAATACTGGCCTGCATACTTTTGTGTTTAAACATTGAAGAGTCAGCCATGGTCTCCTCTTGGTCATGCTACACATCAATTGTGTCACACTACTGATCTGCATTGCAATGGCGTCCTGTGTGGATCACGGAAATCTTGCACATACATGAGTGACTGTAATGTTTGCATCATACACAGCCTGCACATTGATGCTTTACGTTCCAGTGCATTCGCTCCAGTGCCTTAAGCGGTATGAAAGCAACATGTGTTCCATCAATTACACCTACAACATTGGGTAGGCCAGCCATGCAGTAGAATTCAATATTATTATTATTATTATTGTTATTATTATTATTATTATTATTATTATTATTATTATTATTATTATTATTATTATTATTATTATTGTTTTTATTATTGTTTTTATTGTTATGGTTGAAAAGAAAAATCAACCTTTCACTATGTACAAAAGAGAATTAAAATTCAGATCAAAGAAAGTATACAATTCATCATTACATGACGTTACGCACATAAGAACAAGCCATATTTGGCAGTATGGATGGATACTTCATAATTCATTGAATAGTCAATGCTTGTAAAAATACAATTTAACCTTTGAAGTAAAATTAAATACATTTTAAAATACAATTTGTTAGTGCAATTGACCTTTGACATTATTCAAGCCCAGAGTGATTTTTGGGTTTTGTGAGTCAAATTCGGAAGAGAAAAGACAAAAAGATTGCATATAAACTGGGATTGGCTGAATCAGTCTAGGCCCAGAGATAGCAGAAACGTTATGGTCGCAATTCTGACACATATACATTGGCTAGTAAAGATTCTGTGCCACAAGGATTCACATATTAGAATTAAGTAGCCTTGAAAATAGGGTTGCAAATCAAATATCAATTTCTCTAGTAACATCGGACAAAATGTGAGCAAGTGTTTCAAGGTTTGATGTTTCTTCAAGTCTCAGCAAAATCTACAAACATTGTCGGTCTTGAAAATGATTCTTCGTTTCACTAGAAACATCTTTTGTTGGCCACAAATTCAACCAAAATCGTAGGAATAGATTCCTATACAGTGTGGATGGAAACTTGACTAAATAAGATTCTAGGGTATGAAAGTTTTTTAGGGTAAATTGCTCAGTTTTAAAGTGTTGGTGGAGCACGCACATTTCACGCGTGTGGATACAATCATATTGCCAAAGCTTCTGTTTGGCTCGTGTCAGATTAGTCAGTAAGAGCTCATTTGAGATGTTATCTGCAGCCATGATGTCTATTCGACTCCACACTCTCCTTCTCTCCTCATATTTCCGACGTCTCTAAGAAGTCACATTACCAGCTGCACCTCCTCAGAGGTATTCTTCCCTTCCTCTCCTTCCCCCAGAAGCTCACTGTCTCCCGAGCCCTGGTTCTCTCAAGGCTGGACTACTGTAATAGCCTCTATCTTAATCTGCCTGCCTCCACTCTCCGCCCTCTGCAACTTATCCAGAACAGAACTGCGAGACTTGTCCTTGGCCTCAAGCCCAGGGACCGTATCTCTCCAGGACTGAAATCTCTTCACTGGCTCCCAGTGGCTACGAGGATTAAGTTCAAAACCCTCTGCATTGTCCACAAGGCCTTCTGGGGCCTGGGGCCACAATACCTTCAACTCTCTCTTCCTAAATATCTGCCTTCACGAGCCCTTCGCTCATCCGTCTCCAACTCTCTCATGGTCAGCCGCTTCTCGAAGCAACGAGCTGGGGGCAGATCTCTCTCCGCAGCAGGGGCCTCCCTCTGGAACAGCCTTCCTGCCTCCCTGAAACTTGAGGAGAACCATCTCCGGTTCCGGAAGCACCTCAAAACCTTCCTCTTCGCTTCTGCCTTCTCTCTCCCTCTCCCCTGCTAAACCTCCTTAACTCCCCTTCGAAGTCTGCACTTAACCTGCATCTGGGCCACTCTGTGACCTCGGCCCAGGGCCCAGCCACTCTCCACATGCACTGCCTCCCTGGCTCCCCCTGCACTTCGGGACTGTCACTGCATCCCTACAGCCGCCTTCCCAGCACTTGCTCTGCACTTACCTCGCACTTGCCACCAGCTGGCCCTTTTATTTATTATTTATTATTTTATTACGCTACTTACCCTGTATTGCACTTTCCCCCCCACCTCCTCCCCCTGCACTTCTCCTTTTCCCATTACCTCTGCACTTGCGCGATCTGAATGACACCTGGCCTAGTAGGATCGTTTGTCTGTCTTCCCCTTGTTTCCCCCCCTCCCTGCCTCGTCGCGCCTTGAAACACTCGTGTATAGGCGCGTTACAAATACCATATCATATCATATATCATATCATATTATCTGCTGCCTCCAAATTGCCATGGAATGATGTTTGGTAGAGCTCACATACATGGATATGGCGTATTATTCGGAGGAGGGATTTGAGGCTAGTAGACACTTCCTATATAAGGAGCATAGTTCCCAAACATAAGAGATGTTTTATGAAATCCGGTCCAATTCATGCATGACTGTGCACATTGGTTGACTCAGTGGCAATGATAGAACTGATTCCAGAAAAGACCTTCTAATCGCAACCAAAATAATTGTGACCTCCAGGCTCTGGTTTCAGCACCATATGTAATTATAGGTACAACTTTCTGGTTGTAGAATTGTATAGAGTAGTGGTATAGTGGAAAACCTGCCTTATTTTGCGTGAATGATGCAAGCTTGGGTACCTTTTTCCTTAATTCTAGGGAATAGGAGACATCAGAGATGGAGTTATTGGTGTTCAAACCTAAGTAACAGTAGTTGTTTACTACTTGCAGCCGAGTTCCATGTAAGTGCTAGGTGTAGGAGCATCTCTTAATCTGGCACCTGGAGGCACCAACTACAATTTTCGTCTTTTCTATGTGAGCAGGTTCGAATCAATATAGTTTTCTAATGCAGTGAGAAGATTTTGTAGGCCCTTTGGGGTTTTAGATAGAAGGACTAAGTCATCTGCATAGAAGAGCCAGGGTACAGGTTGTTGGTCTAATTTAGGAGCATCTGAAATTACATTGGTGAAATGGTGCCTCATGTCTGATAGAAAAAAAATTAAAAAAGGCTGAGGCCCACATACAGCCTTGTTTGAGGCCTCTGAAGGTAGGCATGGGGACCGAAAATGTACCATTGAAGGTTAAACAAATATGGATTGTTGTATCAGTGTGCAGCTGTGAAATCAGAGCTTGAATATCTGCAAGGCATGCAGCATTGGTCAGTTTCTTTCTTAACAAGTCTCTGGAAAAAGAATTAAAAGTGGTCTTGAAATCAATAACAGCCATATAAAAAGGCTGTTTCACTTGTTGTTCATGCATATTTTATTGCATTGGTGGTTTATAGATTGACGCTGTGCCTAGTCCCGGGACAAAGCCCTTTTGGAATGGGTCATGTAGGTTTGTGGAAGACATCCAATAGTTGAAATCTCTTAGGATTAATTGCGCAAATAGCTTGCCTGACGCATCAATTAAAGCAATGGGGCGGTAGTGCTCTGGTGCTTAGCGATTGCCTTTTTTAAAGATTGGGACAATAATTGATTTCCGCCATGAGGGTATAATTCATTGGCATTTCACAGTATGGGTGAACATACTATGGAGAACTCTAGCCCAGGCTTCAGGATGGGATTTTAGCACAGTGTTAGCACTAGAAGAACTTAATTTTGAGATGTACAAAATAATGTCTTCTAGATCAAATGAGATGGTGTTATCATCGAAGGATGTTTGTGCTGCGGATTGTCCACAGAAGGGAGCAGAGACATACAGGTTGCGATAATAAAGAATCCAGACTTCTTCCGGGACCGCATTAATTTGAGTCTGAGTGATATGGTTCGCTCGATTGAGCAAGCCACAGATTAAAGCAGAATTTTTGGAAGCTAGAGCCTGCAGCATTTGTTCAGTATCCTTTTACGTAACTAAAGCTCTGCGTGATTTGATCTAGTTTTTATATTGTTTTTTTGTGGACCTAATCACAGGCTGGAGAGTTTTCCCTTGCAAATGCGAAAAGCATTTTTCGTTTCATATTAATCAGGATCATATACATGTTTGTGTTTATGTATGCACTTGGAAAAAGAGAATGATTGCAGTTTAAACATTTACAAAGCCGCAATATACAGACCATCATAGTATATTAGCTCAGGATGTAATATAGTTTCTTGACTCAAAATGGGTGCATTTAGATTTCTCAGTGAGTCTGGGATCCATCCGAATCGATTTCTACCACCAGGCAACGTAAGAGCAGGTCTGTAAGATTGCAGTTGGGAGGGTGCCAGGAGAAACTCCCAGGACCCAGATAGTGAGAGCAGCTCATGATCGCTATGTTTCTTGGGCTTGATTTGGAAACATGCAATGATTGCAAATAGGTCCTGATCTGTGTAGATGTGATCAATGATCTCTGTTTGGTGGTCTCTTTTCCAGGTGTTGTAAGATGGGATGTCGCATGGGATTGCACCATTGAGCATGATTAATTGTTTGCCGGCCATCAGAGAGGACCAACGGTTTACGAGCGCTGCATTTTGAGGGATGGCTTCAGATTATGTATATTAAGGTAGCCAGCCAAGACAGTATGTGCTATTGAACAATCATTGGTGACTATATCCAGTACATCTTCTAGATCTTGTAGACATGTGTCTGCCTCTATGCCAGCATGATTCCAATATATATTGATTAGGGCTAAAACCTTGGAGGAATGCATTTGGAGAGGCCCACATTTGAAGCTGGAGACCTGAGGCAGCTTTCACTACAACTAAAAGACCAGCCATGGGTCTGCCTCTAGATAGAGTTTTGGCTGGCAGCAGTGTGATGTTATAGCTGTCCCAGATAGGGGGTTCAGTCAGCCACATTTCTTAAAGAGCAATGATTTCATAGGTATTTAATGGGTTTGAGCTAGTATTCAAAAGATGTTTAAAGCCTGTAGTGTTCCAGCTGACAAAATTGTAGGCATGAGGATTATTAATTTTGGGTTGTTAATTTTGCTTTGCGTAACGCGGCTGTAAGGAATAGTTTGATTTGAAGGCAGATTCTACTTGTTGCAATGTCTCAAAGCCTCCTAGAGTGCATGTCACCTTTAGAGACAGGAACGGTAGATTATCCTTCTTCAGATAAGCACTCTCATCTGAAGGTGCAGACAACTTAAATGTATTTGGCAAAGGTTGTTGAGTAAGAAGAAAGACCAGTTCGTACAATGGAGCTATGGCTTGACATATGTTATTAAGTACTATGCCCAACTGTATCCAGAGTCTTGCAATTGACAGATCATTATCATGCACAAACTCTATTTGTGCTTTGTCAGAAGAGCAAAGATCTTCTAGTAGAGGAATGTCACTAAAGATGTTTAGAATGCTGGTTCTGTTCAAATCATATGTCGGGAAAGAGTGATGTCTGCTTTGAATGATTACATGATGGTAACATGCTGAGGTATGAGTAGCTTAATTTTGTTTGAGCTCGGGCTTCTGTAAAATCCTCTGAGTCTGAATGGGAGCAGTGTGGCCTATCATTGGAGGTTGAGGTAATAGTGCAGAGTCGATTGGGGTGTCAATGCTCGTAGATTATCTGATAAGGCATGGTTTGGCATAGATTTGTCTGAATTTCGAGTATGCATAGTTGAGTTGGCTTGTCGGATCTGCAGCAAGGTGGTAAAGAAGGCAATTGGCATAGCAATTTCAATGCACCTTTGTTACAAGGCAGCAGTGTCCCAATAGAAGAATCTATGGGTGCACAAGAGGGAATTGGTTGAGTACACGGGGTAGGCTGTGGTGCCTTTCTGTCATCTGTTTATACTGTAAACCGCAAGATTTACATGCTTCTTCTTCGTGTCTCTCCTAGCTTGTGCTAGCATCGCATATTTTTTAGTAATAGCAGACTTGGCTTTCTGAATTTGTTTGTTGGGCAAGGATAAAGAATGAATGAAATGCAGCAAATTTGGCCGAGCTTGAGTCGTGGAAGATTTCATGTTTTTCGTTTTTTTCAAGGTCACGGGCGGTTTGGCTGATTTCTTTGATTTAGCAAAGATAGTAAATGCTGATTTTGTCAGAGCTTAATGAGGCGAAAGCTCGGCGTGAAGTTAGACATGAGGGACTACAATGACTGAATCAGCTAGAGATGAGACTAAAGTAGAGCTTTGTTTAGAGGGTGGGGTCTCGTTCTCTATGGATATCTGCATGGGGTCATCCTTGGGAGGTAATAATTGTATTGCCTACATTTTTGAAGAGCTTGGTTAGTCACAGGAGAGCGGTGTTCATGGCGCTGAGAGTCAACTCTATGAGAGGAGCAGAGGCGGCTTGAGGGGGAATGGACTGGTGAGTTCAGGGGAAAGCAGATCTTCTAGGAGTGGGATTAGCAAAATAAAGTGAAAGAACAGACAAATTATGCGTGGAGTTTGAAAACATGATAGGTTATTGGGATAGGTTAGTCGGACAGGGATTAGGAAGGGAAGTGAGCAGAGGCAGTATAGGGATGGTTGCGTGTAAAGAAACATGCAAAGCATCAACTGTTAGTTCAGCAGCAGCCAGAGAGGAAGCGGGTTCAATCTCTAGATTTTGGTTGGCATTTGCTTGGTTGTTTGCAACGATTTCTTCATTCATAGAAATGGAAGATTGCGGAGGACAGCTGTGCACTGCAGCTGTAGTTATAGTTTCAGCGTGGGGGTCACAGCTCGTAATATTATGGTCAGTTGAAGGTTGGGGAGACATAGCAGATGAAAGGGCAGATGTAAGAGGCTGAGATAGGCTTGCTGCTGAGAGGGAAACGCCTGCCACCATTAAAGAATCCAGTGGTGTGGACAAGTCAATTAGTGGCGTGTTGACACCGGAATGTTCAAAGGAGGGCTGGGCAGCTGTTATGGGCATAGAATTATTAGTTACAGGTTTGGGGCGGATTGTGGCGGATAGTTCAGGGGTGCAAATCAAATATCAAATGCGTGCAAAGTCTCGTGGAGATGCAATTTCGAGTAATGCCCATAGTATGTGCCGCTCCTAGTGGTGTACGTTAAGGTTGGTCAAGGAGTTTGCTGATCTCCTCTGAGGGAGGCATTGCCATTTCCAAAGAATAAACACCAGATGCAGTGCCGCAATGAAGTTTGTTGCACGTTAACAGATGGAAGGGGAAAAAAAAGCTAAAAGTAATGGTGAAAATAAAAAACCCACCAGCAACCAGCTAAACAGTGAAACAGCACTTGCCAAAAAGCACTTCAGGCGAATGTGCGCAGCCTTCCTTGGTATAGGTGCTTCCGGAGCAAGTGGGTGGGCCGCATATTATTTCTCAGAAACCATGTGTTTGAAGCCTGTATAATACCTAGGAAGTAAACAAAACAGTGTCCAGTTGGGCTATAAAGTCCAGAGAGTTCCAGGAAACAAGAAAGTTAGCAATTTCAATGTCGTACCGCTTCTGTCTTTGTAGGTATCACAGGATCCAGGAGAGCCAGGGACGGCGAAACAGCACTTGCCAAAAAGCACTTCACACAAATGCGCGTGTGCAGCCTTTCTTCATATAGGTGCTTTTGTAACAAGTGGGCGGGGCCAAATATTATTTCTCAGAAGCAATGTGTTTGAACCCTGTATAGTACCGCATCTGTCTTTGTCACAGGAGAGCCAGGGACAGCGAAACAGCCCTTGCCAAAAAGCACTTCATAAGAATGCGCGCACATTCAATATTAATGTTTTAAATGGTGGGGACATCTGTTGGCAACATGATGTTCTCACCCACATGTGAGATGATTTGTCAGGATGTTACTGAATGCTGGCTGTGAGATACCAGCTACATGTCCCACAGAGATCTGGAAAAATCCACTGGTACAAAAATGTCAGACACTCATCATCTTCAAAATTGGAGGAATGGCTGTGACAATGTTGATCTGTGCCTGTACGTCTACTGCTATACTATCTTTCTGGACCGTGACAGTCCATTGGTCTGTAAATGCTGAGTGTGTTCTCTGCTCACTTCAGCTGGAGACAACCCCTTAGCAGATGGATGCATGATCTTTGCTTCCGTCCATGAGGTGCCCATTAGGGTGGACAATCTTTGATGGCAAGTAACAGTCTGCACATTTTTGTGACTTTCATAATTTTCGTGCACACCCCATTTGTAGCATGCCCGCTGGTAAAATGGATGTTTGGATTGTTGGTGACATGTTGTATCTGCCCTGCTAGGTTGGAGGCAGTAAGCCTGTCTCCCTGTTCTTCCTGGCACAGTGTACACCACATATGCAGGCATTTCCTTTGCTCCATTCGCTGCATGTGTTGTGTCGCATGGTCATGGGTTCTTCTCTGTCTTCAGATGCCCACTCTCTTTCCAGTACCAGCATTCTTGTTGCTTGCTGTTGTCTTCGTGTGTGCAGGTGGATGGCTACTAATGCTAGGTGTTCTCCTGCAATTGCCATCTTGCTCTGGTGGAAAGCAGGCACATGTTCCATTGGTGTTTATGCCATCTGTGCCATATCAGTTGTGGTGGTTGTTTCTGGTGGGATTTACAACTATTGTCTGGTGTAATGGCCACTCCTTATTTGTGGATGCATTTATGACGGCCGTCTGCCATTTTTCCATCAGCGTGGCAGCGCGATTTGAGGATTGGCGTTCATTACATCTGAGTAGAATATGCCGTTTCAACAGACTTGCAATCGGTGGTAACATGGCGGTTTCGATTCCACCATTATTTCGGCGTTTTTTCTTCAAATATGTGAAGAAATTTCCATTTACATCACACCCTAAATGAGCCCCAACATATTTGAGAGTTAACACCACTCCTAAATTTGAAGATTTAAATTGATATTACGACCTGACCCTTTTCGAATGGGGAATTGGAAAAGGCTGCTGATTTCGTGGTTCGGCCAAATACATTTAATAAAGATACATTTCCTCTCAAATGTCTTTACTTCTATCTCTTTTCTCAGACAGGTCCTTTTTGGACACAAAAGAGATCCTACCGTATTTAGCTAGAGGGGCACGAAACCAAGAAGCTCATGCAGGATAATTTACCTGCTTGGTAAATAGGGGTGATGTGTGTTTCCCAGACATGTTTAAGTATCATATGGCGGCACAACCAAGGGGGTTAAGGAATTAAAGTTTTCAAAAACAGCATTGGGTAGGTTTTTCATATGGCAGGCCACACAGTCTGTCGGCTTAGCTGTATATATGTCTGCCCAGTGGCATATTCTGTACTTTAGATATAGGATGTAATACAGATAAAAGGGTGATGCACCATAGTCCCCTCCGTCACACGCCAATTCACCAGATTTCACTTTGAACACCGTTTCGGGGGTCCTGAAGATTTGGAGAAGAGGGGGCTGCTTGCGACTCTCTGACATATGTATTGAGGTAAGAATCAGGGTATAATGTGGGCTATCAGATGTGACTAGCCTGGAATACTCGAACATCAGAGACTGGATGCTTCAACATAATGCCAATTAGGGGCCACTCATTTGGTCTTGGATTTTGAGACAGCAAAGTGCACAGCAAGCACTAGAGGTTTGATATCTCCTGTGTATAGCTGATTGGAAGTCACGCTGCTGCACCATAGAAATCACTTCTCAAGCAGGTGTCAGTAGGAGTCTCACATAGAATTATTTAAAGGTAAATTGTAGGAATCAGTTACTCTTTATATAAGATGTATCACAGGGAGACACCCACCTTCCAATTCTCAGACACTCACAACTCAGCTCCAACACACACTCAGAATCACACAGGCAATCACATAATTCACCCAACATTCGCTCATCTGCTATTCATCCCCAGTTACCCCACTGCACACCGGCCAATTGCAAAGGTCAGATCTAGTGGCAGTGTGACCTACATCATCTTTCGAATGACGGGGAAGCAAATTGGGCCCATGCGAAATGTTCTTGCATGTGCAAGCAAAACAAAGACGAGTCATACAAACAATTATACAGATTTGGGGCAAATGTGTCTGTAGGTGGGGTGGGTAAGGGGGGATATACGGGGAGGGATACATTTCTATACAAGGTGAGCTCGTCTGATTTGATGCTAGAACTTGCTGTTGTCCGAATGAAACACAAAGAAAAACGTGTGTAAAAAAAACAGAATATTCTAATCCAAACACGTATCTTTAACCAAAACCATGCCTGGTTATCACTGGAAATTAGTATACAGATCCAAGAGTACATAGACATTGTAAAACCTCATCACTTGACTGATGCCAGAAGGAATAGTTCAATAGCTCAGAATCGTAAATTCTATCGTATGCCTTGCTTTGGGTTATTTCATCCCTCTGTGTGATTTTTAGCATATGGAATTTAGACTGCGATGCATGATTCAGTCATTGTAAAGATTTGCAACTGCGGCACGTGCATAATGCTCCCCCGTCTCCGCTTCTACGGTGAATTTGCATGATTAAATGACTTCTGAACCTTGAATTAACGGCAGAAAGCAGTCTCATCATTAGGAGAGTTTACACAACACTGTCAAATTAACATACCTGCATCAGATAAGCATTCTTCAGATAAATAATGCCGTTGTTTACAATTGGTTTCACCACAACCAGTTAATGCTATCATTAATTATATCGGGGACCTTTTGCCGACGGATAATTGCTGTTACCAAGAGTTGTCATGAGAAAGAGAAGCAGCATGTCTTTTGTTATGAATATGTTGAGCGGGGGCCGGATTCACAAACGCGTTTTGCAATGGTGCAATCCCATTGGAAAACCTTTTGTAAATGAGGTCCTACCACTGTGGTTTTGGTTGATATGTTGATACCGTTTCGTTTATGTTTGCCAGTAGCAGTATGGCGTCATAATTAGCAAACCGTGTGATGTGCTCTGTCTGCAAGATATGGGAATAATGTGCAAGCATGCACATGTTGCATCATTTCCAGGAATGTATATGCTGTGGTAAAGTATGGAGTCCAAGAAGGTGCACTCTCCACGTTCAAGAGCATCGAGATAACTGCAAATCTCCGAATGTGCCAGGCTTATCAAGAAGCAGGACTCCTTTTTGATATTTTGCAAATCCGCAGATAAGAATTCACAGTCTCTCAGTGCTTCCCTGATGCAAGTGTGGCTAGATCGTGTCCTAGATATTCATTGTGCTAATGGGGCCACGCCTCCTTTGGGTGGGCAGTGTTCTCAGTGTTTGGAGATAGGAAACAACCGGTGGCCCACAGGACCACACACGGGTGGATACACCGTGTTATGGATATTTATTGTGGCAGTGTAGTTGACCAAAAGCACATCTTTGGGGTGACTTTAAGAAACAAGCAGTGGCCCACTGTAGCGCATCTCAGGAAAAATGATGGCCCTCATTACGAGTTGCGTAGTAAGTGGTAAAAGTGTCGGTAATGGAATTACCACAACTTTTACCGCTCTGCCAAACTCGGGATTCCCATAAAAAGGGCCCAAATTTCAGCAGAGGAATTATTGTTGGCGGAATTAGTAGGGAAAATAAGCAGAATTAGCCCAGCTGCATTTCTGCAGGCGGAATTTGGGCTAGCATCAAAAACGGTAATATCAACGTAGTATAAGTAGAAACACTGCCGAAATACCACCAAAAACAGGCGATAATTCCACCAAAAACACAGTACATCCAAAAGGTGGAGGTAAATGCAAACTGGCGAATCAAATGAAGTCATAGGTGCACCTAATGGACTCTGAAAGGGTATATAAGGGCCACACCTTCCCCAAAAACAAGTCCCACACAATTCTGCCACTGTCAGTTGCAGACCTGGAGATCCTGCAACTCCTGCTCAACATTGAACTTGAGAGGCATAAACATCATCAGCACAGACCACATGCAGCATAAAGGTGAATAGGCAATAGCATGCAAGGAGAGCGCCATGCCCTGGGCCAGTCCATCGCCGTGGGCACTGACTGATGGGCAGTTTATTGCATTATATCGCCTCAACAGGGTAAACATAGCTGCTGCACATTCTTGCCACATGCACCTTTCAGGACACTGTGGGCATTCTGCATGGCATGTCTCAGCCCACATTTTCTATTGTGCTTGGTAAGGTGCTGGATGCTCCCATGCAGCATGCGCCGCAGCACATCTCCCTGCCCACCACCCTGGCACAGGTGAATGCCACAATGGCACGCTTCTACGCAGCTCCCCACTTCCTCAGCGTCATCATATCTCTGCACTGCGTGCATGTGACATTGGTGGCCCCCAAGGCATTGGAAGAGGTTTACTGAAAAAGGAAAAAACAATATTGCATGAGTGTACACGTGACCTGTGATGCAGACCTCACTGTGTTACACTTCTGTGCCTGCTTCCCAGGTTCCACCCATGATACCATGGTGCTGCAGATCAGTACACTGCCTACCATCATGAAGACCCACAGAGGGCAACAGACCTGAATCCTGGGTATGTGCAAGCACCATCACAAGTAAAAAATGGTTCAGACTGGGTGATGGAGAGGACACACCTATTCCATTGACAGGCATGCCCTGATACAGCCCTGTGCATGAACGGCCTGCCCTCTGACACAGCACATAAGAACCACCAGCCCCCAGGACAAGGCCCTTCATGCTGTAGCAGGACAGAACTACATTATTCAAAAGGTACTAAGATATCCCTTAGAGTGAACTACTGATACCAAAATGCATAGGGAAACCATACCCAAAAAAGGCAACAGCACGGTTTCCAATGCAATATGACTGCACAACACTGACAGGCAGTGAAAGCATGTACACTGCAAACCATGAATGTTATGTCCCAAGAGCAGGAGCACTAACACAAAAGCACAATGTAACCACTTTTCACCTCTCAGCACTTGCTTGAGAGCCCAGCATAGGACCACCACGCAGATTCCCCAAGTGACATTGGCCATTCCCGACGCCCCCATCTTTATACATAAAGCTGAATGTATGTATGTGTGTGTGTATGTTTATCCGGCTATATAAATCCACACCGTTGAACTCACGTCTACCAAATTTTATATGCATTCCGCTTTTGTCTGGGACAAGATCGTAGTCTATGTTTGGATGCAAACATTGTGTATGCTAAAACATTTTTGGGTGTATGTGTGTGTTTGTCCGGCTATCCAAATCCACACAGTTGAACCCACTGCTAACACATATAGCATGGATTCCTCATTTGTCTGGGGCAAGATTGTAGTCTACGTTTGGATGCAAAAAATTCACTCCGTATACACCCTCA
Organism: Ambystoma mexicanum; assembly: GCF_040938575.1. Taxonomy (NCBI): domain Eukaryota; kingdom Metazoa; phylum Chordata; class Amphibia; order Caudata; family Ambystomatidae; genus Ambystoma; species Ambystoma mexicanum. The sequence continues at coordinate 338,645,671 of NC_090934.1, read as the reverse complement.
TTTACTGATGATCACCCCGATTCACTACAGTGGGTACTAGATGGAGGCAACATTTGGAAAAATGTCTGAAGCAAAATGCTCGATGTGTTGGTTATTCCTTTGAAATGTATAACTACTGTATATGGTTCGAAAGTGTTTATTAAAGCATTTTTAAAGGACATTTTTTTTAAAAGATTTTTTTTCTATCACGCCTCTCCAAATATGGGAAATGGAGTTCATTCACGAGAAGAGAGCACAATCAATCAATCTTTCTTGGACATTTTCTCAAATGTCCTGAAGCCATTAAGTGACTGAAACAGGTCACACAAAAACAAACAAACATCACTTGGAAAAGCTACATCTGATGCAAAGTGAAAATCAATATCAAGAGCTTCTGAAACACAACAAACAGCAGCACGACTTACTGACCGGAGCACAAGAGCAACTTTCTCCAGGGCAAATGAGACACCACTCGATCAACAGGAATTGGCCTACTGAAGGGACGTTTCCGGTATCTCCATCAGACAGGAGATGCCATGATGTCTTAGCCAGACAAGGTGGGCAAGATTGTTGTGGTGTGTGCCATGCTGCACAACATGTGCATTAGGTGACATTTACCCCTGCCAGCGAATGTTGACATGGCTCCCCCAGAGGATGATGACACGCATGCCGTGGACCACTGCCTCCACGCAGTGACTGTGAAGAAGGTAGGGACAGGCGTCTTGTGTGTCAAGAACTGATTGACAATTTCTTTTGAGCACAGTTCCTTACACATACCTCATGAAATTGTATATAGTGACATACTAAATTTGTCACAACCGGTCACAAATCACTGCCCTTGCATCTGTTCAAGTGAAAATCAGATTTTATTTTTTATAGAATGAAACGCCCATGCCCACTCACATCCCTCAATCGCAGCACCCATATGCACTCCCTCCTGCCTCAATGCCCAACACCCATGCCCTCCCACCTCCCTCAGTCCCCAACACCCATGCTTTCCCACCTCCCTCAATACCAAACAGCCATGCCCTCCCACCTCCCCCAATTCCCAACACCCTTGCTCTCCCACCTCTCCCACCTCCCTCAATCCATAACACCCATGCTCTCCCACCTCCCCTGTGCCCGGTATGACTGCTAGGTCTATTGCAGTCTCATTTCTGTGCCCTCTTGGGAATGGCAGCTTGCTCTGCCTGTGTGCGTGTCACATTCCTTAGAGAGCACTGGTGGGGGTGACAGAGGTGGAAACCACAGACTCCTCGCACCGGATGTGCTGTAGAGTGAGTAACAAGGCAATCTGCATGGTTTCTAAACCTTTAGAGATTGCTTATGTCATCTCCCTGACACTTTGGACCACTAGAGCATTAGCTACAGTTGCTGCAGAGAGGTGGTGACACTGCCGGTCCATGTCCCTTGTGATTCTGCAGGATGATCCCTGCACTGAATCCCTGATCACCTGGAGATCTTGGAGTTGCAACTCAGCTATGTTATCTATTCACTCCTGGTGTTGTTCAATCTTGTTCAGCTCCCTCCATATGGTTTCCAGGGAATGCTGTGTCATATTCTTAGTGGTGTGCACAGAGCTGGGCCAATCGCTAGCAGAACGTTCCCCACCCACATCCACTGATCCAATGCCATCTTCATCGGTCCCTGTGTCAGAGTCCTGTCACGGGTGGCATTGGATCGATGACATAGGTGAGGAGGGGGTGGGGGGGCAGGGGTTCAGGGGCCAAGGGAGTGGTTACCTGTGTCAACTCATGGGTGACTGTGGTGGCATGAGCGCCCTCATGTGCCTCTACAGGGGTTGGCAGAGTAGTGGCCTCGGCAGCAGGTGGAGGTGCAGCTTAGACAGCTGTGCTGGCTGTATTGGCCGCAGGTGGTGGGTCAGCAGTGTCATCAGCAAAAATGTTGGTGCAGTCCATAGCCACACATAGTGTGGTGGTCGCAGTGTGGCCGCTTGTGTCAGGGGTTGTTTTTCCAAGTGTCCTCCTTGTGTGCCATGGCTGTGAGGCCCGAGGGTAGAGTCAGAGATGCTTTGTACTGTAGAAGTGCCCTCGGACATACTTGGATAGGCTTTGTCTCCTTGGGTGGACTGTGTACCTGTTGGGTGTTGAATGGTATGCAGTCAGTCATCATGTGGACTTGTACATGGCATTGTAAGTCACTTGTACACAATGATGGATGCTGACCGAGACACATAGGGTCATGGCGGGTTAACATACTGGAGGATGTGTAACATCCTATTTCAGCATATGGCCTCTGAGGCACACAAATCTTGCAGGATTCAAGGGCTGTTTTTGTGTGACATGGTGTTAAGTGTGAAGTCTCATTTGTGAATTACTCAGTGGGCTCAGCAAGGGCAGGGCCCGGTAGGTCGTCAGGCAGCATACACTGCCCCTTCAAGGTTGGACTAGTGTGAGGGGACATGGGGAATTTCCCTGCCACATATGCAAGCCCTCATTGGCAGTTGACTTGATGACATGGCATTTACATTTGTCGGGCCAGTCATTGATGTTCGTGTTTCCTATGTGGGCTACTTGCCTTTTGGGTGTTTCAGGGATGGATGTGATCACAGGGGGTTCCAGTTGGCACATGTCCATGGCCTTCCCTGATGGCTGTGTCTAATGATTGCATGGGGTCGCTTGTCCATACATCAAATTGTGCATTTGGACATGGTGTCCCACCTTTGCTTGCACAAGTTGCTGCTGTGCCATTGGTCAAAGTGCCATTTAGTAGGTCATTTGCCTGGAGATTCTGCCCACCTCACTATGCAGGCAGCCACTATGTAAGACAGGCATGGTCCCAGAAGTATGACAGGCAAAATAAGTACAGCTCAAGGGTGTCTATTTAATTTTACATGGGTTTGAAAAACACCTATCTAACCATAACTTCTAACAATGGGAGCAAGCTACATCCATCAAATAAAAAAACACTGTGCCGGTCGTGTTGTGTCAAAACAAAGATGGCCTATACCAACAAAAACCTATTTCCATACCTTACTCTAAAGAACAAAAGGGTGTAGGATGATGATGTGTATAATAAAACAGTGGGTAACAAAGGAAAGGTCCACGGGGCTTGGTAGTTCAGGACTGCTAAACTCTAACTTCCCTTCCCCACGTTTCAGCACGGGACAAGGCTGAACAGCATAGCACCTGGAGCACAATCTGACTTCTTGTTATGAGGAGGCAGTCTCTAAGGCACACCGGGATATCTCAGTGAAGTGGGAGAATGGAAGAACAGGCTCCCGCCAATCCCCTCTCGCGCTTGGCCTAGAGGATCACGGCCTAGACACCCGCCACGAGAGGAGTTTGCCTATCTACCAGACGACCAAATACCCTGGTACAGGAACATACGGATGTGCCCACCCACCTGCCCAGCAGCCCGACCTGCCCATGCCGACACCTGCGGCATAGATCAACTTGACTAAACCAACACATCATTAGAGATGCCATGACGACCTAGCCAACGGTCAGCACACCTGTGCAAAACATACACACGGACACTCCCACACCAATCCACACGAAGAACATACTCAGTGCTATGACGTAGGCGACGGACACACCCACGGACGTGCATCTTTATTATTTTCCACATAGGCTCTCAAAATGCAGAAACGCAAGACGCATAATGAACTTATTTAAAAAGGCTTGCTCACGCTTCTTCTAAAACCATGTACCATAATGAAGAATATAACGAAGACACGATACTGGGGATAGAGCAATATGATACCGTAACCTAAAGCGCAGTGCACCAACGGTTCCACCTATGCACCAGGCCCAAGTAGGCCGCAAGCAAAAGCTTCCATGAACATTAAATGAGCAAGAGCTCGGTTGCTGACCCTGCAGAATGAGCCCGGCAAAAGCACACAGCCAAGGGTACAATGTTGCAATCTTGCACGCCGCAAGCCGACGTCAAGGTCGCACCTGCAAATTAAACCAGGCACACAGTGGAAAAAACAATATTCATTGTGCAGAATTCTGCCTCAAACACGGTCCCACCTCACGTGACCAAGCCAAACCTGACAGGATGCCAAGGCCAGGGGAAAGGAGACGCCTGAATCCCACGTTTCAAGACACAGGCAATACAATTAAAAGACTCAATGGACATCTGCGACAGTGGGAGTAGTCGGCCTTCCAGCATATGAATAAATCCTCACATTGTCTGCACCTACCCATAGTGAAACATTGTTGCAAATGACAGGTACACCGCGAGCTGGGAACAGCGATGGTCCCAGACTGGGAGGCTCGCGAGTGGACCAATCAGAACATGGGGCTCTTATCACTGACGCCATTAGCATTGACCAATCCTCAGGGGTCTTCATGTAACAATTTTCATGTATCAAACTGAAGGGACAACCCAAGTATATCACCTGACTAACCCTCAACCACTAACACCGTTCTCTATACGTATGCTATACTAACCCTACCACTTGAGTAACCAATCCAGAGTGGAGATAGGTTTTTTGCTAAACTTTCTAAGGTGACGCAAGTAGCGCGTCATACTAAGGTAAAAAGGGCCTGCGAGCCCCACGATTGTGTGTGTGTCAGGACGGACGCGTACGATCCTTGACCCATCCCTGCCGTTTTTTCTAATAAACAGCAGAATCACCTTGCTTCTTGCGTGTGTCTCATACTCTATCTCTTTTGGGATATACGGGAGGAGTTGGGGCCTCCCTGCCCGGAGGTCTGCGGATGGCCCGGCCGACCCCGGCAGAATTTCCCCCCGACAAGTTGGAGGCACTGCTGAGATCTGTTTAAGATCTGCTTTTATTTTTATTTTTCCAGGTACTCCCGTAGCGAGGAGGCCTGGCGGCGCGGCCCCCTCTGCCGCTGCCCCCTTCTGAGGACTACAGGACCATCGCGGAACTGCGAGAAGACCGGACAGCGCAAACCGGATATTGGCCTTCGGGAATTCGGTTGAGAAGTATCCCGCCCGCGGTTGGCGAGTGTCCAGACGTGGTCCAGACGAGGGGAGGTGGTGAGCCGCTTGGAGGGGTGCACGCAGTCGAGCAGCCCCGCATCAAGAGAACTTGGTGAGCATGCCACGCACAACAAGCAATGTGAAATTGTGAGGGAGGGGGGAGGAATTAAATACGGGAGGTGGGAGGTGTTGCACAGGTGCGCGGCGAAGGTTTGACAATTTAGTGTTGGCAATGAAATGAATGGTAGCCGAACGAGTGCGAGAGCAGTCGGCTACATTACGCGAGAGAGGGAGGCGGAGCACGTAAACATCACGTGCGGCCGCTCGTAGACACTGATTGGCCTAGGTCGCGACTACGTGTAAGGGTGTGTGTGTGGTTTCCTACGATTTGGCATTTATTGATCAATGAGTAGATGAGGATCCCTATTGTTCGAGCAAGAAACTCGATAGGTAGATGATGTTTCCCTGTAGGCGGTAGCTAGCTAGTTGCCCAATACGGAAGATAATTGGCTGGTTAAGCCCTCCTGTCGAGGGGCGTATCACACGCGAGGCGACGCAGCGTGCGCAGTCTGATTATATTATTGATTACCTTGTTCCAGGCGAGACAGGAAGACAGTGGTGGGGTTAACGGGGTAGATTGCAAGTGTATTAAGAACTTATCTGTAGTTTTGAAGAGATCGGTGATGTCACCAGTAGGGCTTTCATAGGATATCCGGAGCACAAGGCATCTTTCTTTCTGAGAGTGGTGGGGAAGAGAATTGTGGTAAGGGAGTGGAAACGGAGATAAACGGTAATGAGTTGATCGGGGGAAGGCGAAACGGGGGACGTGGCTGCGCACGGAGAACGCCGGCCACGGCAAGTGTAGAAGAGGGAGGAGGAGCAAATGAAAATAGGACGGCTATATAAGAACGTCACAAGGGGCACGCAGCAGCAGGGGGCTACGTGCGCCTCGGCCGCAGGGGGCCGTAAGGGTGTTCTGTAAAGGAAGAAAAGAAAGAAAAGAATATACAAATGTAAATACTATATTTTAATAATTTTCCTCAGCGGACTATCGCAAGTCCCCAAACTTACGGGGCCAGGTAAAGGTATAAGGCTGTGTATCGTAAGTGTTAGTAAAGTAATAGCTACCAGATAGGGGAAGGATAACAAGTGGAGCACTACTATGTCATACGGGGCAGGATCGGGAGGGTGGGGGAACACCCTCACTACCCCACTACAACACATATGTAAAAATCTGTCACCCCATAGGGAGAAACTGATCAAATATAGCATAGAATGGACACAGGGGACGGACAACAAAATGATAACACCATGGCCGCCTAATGGTAGCTTCGATCCATATACCCAACATTCACTATTAAACCATCTGCATAACACATACAAGGGGAAGAAGTTGACACACCATGTGGAGGTGTTTAACTTATGGAGGATGTTCCAGGGGTCCCGACCAGGACCAAATGGAATGTTCACTGTGGGGGAAACACCGGAAGAAAAAGAGATCAAGGAGGAAGGAGAGAATGGGGAAAAGGAGAGTGAAGGCCCAAAGAACACGGGGAACGGACAAGAGGGAGGAGAAAAGAATAATAACTCAAAAGAAAATGAAATAAAAAAGGAACAGGGTGACAATATACCCCTAGCGAAGGTAGTGAAAACAGAGGGAGGGGGGTTGTACCCTTTAAGAGAACTAGGAGAAATAGAAAGAGAACAGTTAAGGGCGGCTGAGGGGTATTCGAACCCGGCATACAGCCCGCCACCATATGCAGCTCATAGGAAGATGCCAGCAGGGGAAGGGAGGACTGGAGAAGAGCAATCTGCAGAAATAGGACATGATGAGTGGGTAGCTGCGCAGATACTATTAAAGTTACGAGGTTCATTAACGGGAGAAGAGAAAGAGGTAGTAAGGAAAGTGGACGAGGATAATACCAGGGAGAGTGAAATGAAAGGGGAAGAGCTGTTACGACAAAAGGAAGAGATTTTGGAGGAGCGACTAGCAGACTTAAGGAATGAGCAGAATGAACTGATCAAACAGCTCGAGAGGGAGGAAAGAGAGAGGGCGAGGGCAAGGAAGGAAGGCAAGAACGAGTTGGAAAAAATAAGGGAACGAACTGAGGAGCAAAGGAGAGAAGCCGAAAGGGTAAAAGCAGCAGCAGAAAGGGTATCAAGAGCAGTACTACGAGAGAGGAAAAAGGAAGAAGAAGAGAAAGAAAAAGAAATGGCAATGCGGAAGAAGAGATTACTATCAGAAACGACTAGGAAATACGAAGAAGGGAGGGTGATAGAGAGTATATTAGAACGGGAGAGGGTGAGATGGGAAAGGAAGAAAGAGGATGAAAGAATATTGGAAAAGATGAGTAGTGAAGTAATGGAGGAATTAAAAAGGAAAAGGGAGGAAATTGGTAGAGAGATGGAGGAGAGAAATGAAGGGGAAAGAGAAGATAGGAGAGGGGAGAGTGAAGTAAGGAGGTATGTATATAGAGACACAGAAGTAGCAACAACGTCAGCGCAAAGGCGAGTGGTTGGTAAAGAAGAAAAGGGAGAACCGGACCTAATAGACTTAAAAACGGTAACGATCAAGGGGAAAAAGACAGAGTGGGGGCCGCCATTTACAATTGACTTTTGTAGTGAGGAAGAAGAAGGAATGGAAAAGGAAGGAAGAAATAGTGAAAGAGAAAGTCTAGATAAACTATACACCACCCGGACCAATATAGACTCACCATGGATTTGTAGGAGAAAGGATGAACTGGAGAGAAGTGAGGAGGAAGAGCAAGGAATAGCGGAAAGACAGACACATGAACCCACACCGTCACCATCCCACCCTACATGCTCAACCACCTCACGCCCATTACGTACAACCAAACTCGCGCCCTTTACAAACGAATTTACACCCCTTGCAGCTAGGCTTAGAGACCTCCCTAGACGCAGGTAGGAAGGACGAATACACACGCCCACACTAAATACAGGAAATGATGAAAGAAGGGGAAAAGATGGAGAAGATAGAGTTACGAGCAGGGGAAACACGGACGAAATTGACGATGTAGGAGAGACGGAAGAAGAGGAGGGGTGTGGGGACTCGATTGTATGGAACCCAAGGGGTAACACGAGACACAATGTAATGCCACTTCTGGAGAGGGGAGGGGTTAGACCACAATACGTCCCTTGGAAGCATACAGACAAAGAAAATATAAAGTGCAGGCTCCCATCATTAAGTGGAGGTGCAGGTAAATGGATATATGAAATGGAAAAACACACCGCAGGACAGAAACTGGCAGTGGGAGATGTAAAGGGCCTTCTAATATCCATATTAGGGGATGCAGCGGATGACATTTGGAAGAGAGCGGGATTCACTGGGGTAACAATAACAAACACATCGCATGATGGGGCACCATTCGCAAACTGCAGACATGCACTATGTCAGGCACTGAGGGTACAGTACCCAGACACATCAGACATAGGAGCAATTACCTCACGCAAGATGCGTGAGAACGAAGATCCTGTTGATTATATCCAGGAAATCCAAGAGAAGTGGCGCATGGAAACTAGAGAACAATGGGACACCAGCAATATTCTATCATATACTAGTACAAGGGCTCCCAGAAGGAGTTCAAAAACAACTGAAGAAAGTAGTGGGAATGGAAGCAAAAGCATGGCCAGAAATACAACTGACAATAGTGCATCATTGTAGGACATGGCAAGGAAAAATGAAACAAAAGGAAGAGGACAGGAAAACGGAAGAGGCTAAACTAGTACAGAAAAAACTTACTAAATACACAATGGAAGGGGCACTAATAACTACACCAACAACAATGACCCAAAGCCCCACACAAGTAGTGGCTGCACAAGATCCCTCCCAAGTACCATCCTCACAGACTATAACACCACAGGTGCCGCCACTCCAACCATACACGACCAACATGGGAGGAGGATACTCGATGCCAGGAGCTGGGTATTATAATTACAACAGGGGAAGAGGAGGAATAATGAGAGGGAGAGGATACGGATATAACACACAACAGCAGGTGGGAGGACTTAGAAATTCCTACCCCACCGGGCAACCAGTATACCAGGACAACACAGGAGGCTTCCCATGGCAGAGTAGGGAACCACCGGTGTGTTGGAGTTGTGGATTAGTAGGGCACATGTCACGCACGTGTAGGGTAAGACCAGGAACACCATCATGGAGCGAACAGGGACAACTAAGGCCAACACAGGAACAGCAGGGCATACAGCAACAGCAGACGTTGCAACAGGGAAATGAACAGCAACAACTAGTAACACAACAACAGCCACAGACATATTCACTGCCACAACAACAGGTAGCGATAACACAACAACCCCAAGCACAACAAACACAACTGGGAAGGGTGACGGTCCTGGGACATAACCCTTACACAGGAAATGGTCAATCGTTGTACCCTCAATAGGACAGCCCACAGACGGCCTTGGTGTGTCCCATCCTGTCAGTAACACCTAATAGTGCAGAGGAACCATGCATAGAGGTAACGATAGGTGACAAAATATTATCCTTCCTTGTTGACACCGGGGCAACCCGGTCTTGCATAAGGGAAGGTAAATTTAAGATGTCAGGCGAAGCCATGAACACCCAAGGATTCTCTGGGGCTAGGGGGTTGGTTCCCTTTACTGATAACATTCCCTTATCAATAGGGGATTACGACATGTCAGTCCCACTTTTATATTCTAGTGCCTCACCAGTAAATATACTGGGGAGAGACATCATGAACAGGTTGAATATGACGATCTCCTTTACGGAGGACGGTATAATTTGCTCTACTCCAGGAATTAACATGCTCACAGCACGACAGATTATACAAGCATACTGCGGACAGACAGCGATTAGGGCTGAGCCAGTAGATGGTGAACTATTCCAGTACGGGACAGACATGGCATTTGCATGGATGCCAGGGATAGAAGGAAAGATCTGGAGGAGGCCAGCAGCCTATTTGTTCAGACCAGAAACACCAGCCAATGAACCAGAAGGAAAGGTGATTTCAGTGGACATAGAAAGCATTATAGCAACAGCTGATTACATTGCGGTGCATGCCCAAGACAGAGAAGGAAGAGCATGGAGGGCAGTGATAGCACTAGCAGAGGGATGTAGACTCACCCAGGTGTCAGATGAGGAGCTGTTCTCAGAAGAAAAGGAGGAAGGTGAAATGGTGTTTATGATGAGTGTGGAAATATGGCTAAGAGTAGCGTACAAACAAGTGGCACAAAAAATTGCAATGGCACTTGAGGCACCCACTTCCACCCCAGTTCCCTTCTTTAAGGAGGATATGTTAAAAGTACCCACATCATTATGGACTACCAGCCCCTACGACGTGGGGTGCATAAAAAGTATAGGGGGAGTAAGGATAAAATTAAAAAAAGGTGCAATACTCCCCAGAGTGAAACAGTACCCACTATCAAAAGAGGCAGATGAGGGTATATTTGAAACAATAACGGCCCTTATAAATAATGGCATATTGGTCCCCTCAGAATCACCATGTAACACGGCTGTATACCCAGTGCGCAAGGCTAAAGGGGGGTCTTGGCTCTTCATACAGGACCTCAGGCCCTTAAACAACATAGTGGAAGCAGAATACCCCATAGCCACAAACCCGGCCACAATATTGTGCGGCATTCCAGCAGAAGCATCACGATTTACAGTGATCGACCTTAAAAATGCTTTTTTCTCAATACCATTGCACCCAGACTCACAAGATCTGACAAGCTTTACTTACAGAAACACAAAGTGGAAACACACCAGATTGCCACAAGGGTACTGCGAATCACCCTCAATATTCAACAGAGTAATACAGATGGATTTGGGTAACATTGAAGTGGAAAGCACAGTGTTGCAGTATGTCGACGACATAATAATTTGCAGCACAAACGAAAAAACATGCAGAGAGGACTCATTAAAGATGCTGACAATATTGGCTGAAAAAGGTTACAAGGTAGACATGGAAAAGTTACAGTACTGTCAGGAACAGGTACTTTACATTGGTCAGCTGATATCCCAACATGGAAGAAAGATTGCACCACAAAGGGCACAGGCCATTTCAAAAACACCAGTGCCACAAACAGTGAGGGAACTGCAGCAATTCCTAGGGTTGTGTAACTACTGTAGAGCATGGGTATTTGATTACAGCTCATACATAGGACCCCTGCTTGAGGCGTTAAAGGAAGCTAACAAAGGGGAGAAAAAGTTGGGGTGGACAATGGAAATGGAAGAGGCTTTTGATGAACTAAAAGATGCGATATCAACTGCTCCGGTACTGGCAACCCCAGACTATGAGCGACAATTCTTTATATTTTCACATTGCGACTCAGCAGTAATGAAAGCAGTGTTGGCTCAAAAAACAAGCATGGGCTACAAACCAGTTGCATTTTACAGCGGCCACTTAGATCCTGTGATGTTAGGTCATTTCCCTTGCGAACAAGGTCTCGCCGCAGCTGCTTTTGCGGTAGAGAAAGCGTCAGCAATCACCATGGGGTGCCCAACCACGCTATTTGTGGAACATGCACTATTTGCTATATTGAATAAACCTAAGTCCACCCTAACCACGCAGAGGGCATCAGGCTATGAGATCATCTTATCTAGAGCTGAACTATCAATTGTTAGATGTAGCACGGTCAACCCTGCAAGGTTTTTAGCAGAAGTAATTGAGGAAGGAGATTATGCACACGATTGTACACAAATAAATGAAATGTACTCATGTACTAGAAAGGTTGAAGAGAACGCACTAGAGGGTGGTGAGCTACTGTTCATTGATGGGTCATCAACAATTGACCAAAGGGATGGCATAAGGAGGACTGGGGCAGCGGTGGTAAAAATGATGGAGGTACCGGTGTGTGTGGCAATGAAATGTGTACAACTACCACAGCATTACTCTGCCCAAGCAGCGGAGTTGGTCGCACTGATCTTGGCGTTGAAGGAAAGCTTTGACAAACGAGTGACCATATATTCTGACAGCGCATATGTTACGTCCACTGTCCACTCAGGGCTGTCGAAATGGAGAAGAAGAGGGTTTAGGAGAGCTGACGGCACTCCAGTGCAACATGCTCTCTTATTGGCTGAACTAATTGAAGTCATAAATGACCCCCAAGAATTAGCTTTGGTCAAATGTACCGCACACACTAATGGTGAAGACCACATTTTGAGAGGGAATGCAGCAGCAGACGCACATGCGAAGTATGCTGCATATTTTGGTGAGATATGGAACCCCCCAAAGTCAGAGAGAGGGAGAGGGAGGGGAATGGCTAAGGAGATGTTGATAAGAGAAGGGTACACCCATCTCCCGGCCACACAGATAATGGAGCTACAAGGGGCTGCACCAATGGCAGAAAAAGAAACATGGGTAAAAAGAGGATGCACAATGTCACCAACTGACGCACTATGGCGCCAAGGTAACACTGGAAAGATTGTAATGCCACTGGCACTATTGAACACCGCCCTGAGCCAACTACACCACCCAGCCCACACAGGCAAGGAAGTAATTGCAGCACGAATTAGAGAAGATTGGTTCTGCCCCGAGTTAAATTCCCATGTGTCAAATTTTATCAGCAATTGTCTCACATGCCAACAGTTCACGGCCGGTCACACGCTGAAGGTGATAAAAGGTACTATACCCCGGCCAGAGGGACCCTTCCGACATCTCCATATTGACTATGTTGATATGATCAACGTATGTCAAGGAAATAGGTATATGATTGTAGTAGTATGCCCATTCTCGAGGTGGATTGAAGCAGGGCCCTGTTCACACCCAGATGCATTCAGAGCAGCTAAATTTTTTTTTTTTTTTTTATTGAACTTTACACAGTAACACCTGCGTTTTGTCAACGAGAGCATTGGTAAGTGAGATTAGAAGGGGGCTCTTCAGAAATCAGCAGGAGGGAAGAGAAGAAAGAGAGGGGGAAGACAGAAAAAAGGGACAGCTTCTTGGTTGTCATTCCGCCATAGTTGGTGCCAATGGGGAAGTAATTTCAACAAAGTCATTGTCATTGGTCTGCTTGATTTTTGTAAACACTACATCGATCAATTTCGACAATGCCTGAGACCATTTGGTGTTCTCCCCGGAGATTAGTCTATTCCATATGTCGACTTTCTGCCAGAGCCATAGGGTCTCCGAGAGAGGGAGTAGATAGGCGTTTCTTATGTCATTGATGGCAGTGCAGTCCATTATCAAGTGTTTTAGTGTTTCAATTGTGTTACGGTTTTTGCAGAGACGACAAAATCTTACCAAGCCCTGGTTTCTGAGCGCTAATATCTCTCTGGTTGGTAGCAGGTTAAAACGGGCTCTCATGATCACGTTTCTCAATTTTTTATCCGGAAATTTTACGCAATAATTTAAGGGTTTTTTCAACTTATTGAAGGAGGGTGGTAGATGGTTCAGTAATTTGTAGTTTGCAGCTTGCTCTATTGTAGAGATCCAATCCATGTCTTCCATTTTTGTTTTGATACGGTCAGGATTGTTCTTGAGCTCCGTCGGGGAACATTTGATCATTTCTAGATCTTCCTGTCTCCTGGTCACCCAATTTTTTAGTGCGAGACAGTTACCGGTGGAAATTTCCCTGTGAATGGTGTTCAGGATCGGTAGTGTGTCAGCTGAGATGATTTTTCTATATAAGCGCATTGCGCTTTGGTTTACTAGAGATGTTAAAGAAACCAATCCTAGCTCTCTTCTGATGGCGGCTATTGCGGTAGACTTGGGAAGGCCCAGGAGTGTTTTCCACACATATCCCTCTAATTTAGGCCAGATGTGCGGCGGGAGATATAGCGAGGCTTCTGCTCCATAAGTCAGGGATGGCACTAGTTTCGTTTTATAGAACAGAATCGCTGGCAGCAAGGAGAACTTTCCAAATTTACGGTCAATCGCCCTGATTTGAGCTGTTAGGCATTTTACTTTTGCCCAGAGTTGAGTTTGGAAACTGAGGTCCGTTTTGGATGTATCAAGTTGTATCCCCAGGTATTTAAAGTTGGTGACCACTTCGATACGCTCATTGTCCAAGTAGATGTTAGGCTTGGAAATGTCCTTTACCTTCATTTTCTCCAGAACCAAGATTTTTGTTTTGGATTTGTTAATTTCTAACCTATTGTCCTCCATGTAGGTTTGTAGGTTAGATAATTTACGTTGGAGACCCACTTTGGTTTGATCCATGATAGTAATATCGTCTGCGTATAGTAGACGGGGGATCTTGACTTTCCCAATTTTTGGAGGGAACGCTCGGATCTTTACTTCAGAGTGCTGATAGTCGCCTAAAAAGGTGATAAACAGTGCTGGCGCAAACGGGCAGCCCTGCTTAACTCCTCTTTTTACAGGTATTTCTTCTGACAAATCACCTTGTTGGTTAAGTCTTACTCGCATCTTTATGTCCGTGTTAAGTGCCGTAATGGGTTCCAATAGTTTCCTCGGGCAATTCCAGCTTTGCAGCTTTGCCCATAACCTGGCTCTATCAATCTTGTCAAAGGCTTTCGAAAGGTCCACGAAAGCCAAGTAGAGTTTGGGTGCCCCTTCTTTCACTTTAGCTTTTAGAATATTCAAGATGAAGAGGTTAATCGTCGTGGAGCCATGTTTCTGAAAGCCCGTTTGGAAATGATCGTTGGCCTCGCTGTTTTTCTCCCAGATCCGGAAATGAGCCAAGAGGCGAGTAGCATATAGTTTGCTCAGGATGTCTAGTAACGCTATTGGTCTATAGCTCGCCGGGTCTTGTCTTGGTCCTTTTTTGTAGATTGGTATAATGACGGTTCTTTGCCAGGATTCTGGGATCTTCTTCCTTCTGCCACAGATGTTAAAGATGTCACTAATTACCGCCGCCCATTTAGGGGGGGAGATCTTTAAATCTACATTAGTCAGACCATCAGGGCCCGGGGCTCTCGAGGTTTTTAGTTTTCTGATAGCCTCTTCGATGTCATCTGGGTTAGATAGATCAACCCAAACAGTGTCTGGGGATGATATGACCTCGATCGAGTTGTCTTGGGGCCTTTTGAATTGGATCGTATAGTATTGAATCCAGGTTTCTTCTGAGACTGCATTTGTAAAAGTCGAACTCTGCGTGGAGTTGATGTCTTTTATCAGAGACCAGAGTTGACTAGATTTTTTTGCTTGTATTGCGGACATCATCTGTTCGGCATCATTTTGATAGCGACTGGCCCTGTTGTGTTTGAGCCAGGTTTTATAGTTTTTTACTTCCAGTTGCCAGCTAGTCCAGTCTTCAGTATTATTTGTTTTCTTCGCGGATCTTAGTGCTCTGCGCACAGTCTGTCTTTTTTTTACCAGCTCTTTATTGTATGTGTGCAAATTATTTGTCATCTCCTTAGTTCCATTAGCATTTTTCTTGTGGAAGGGGAGTAATAGCGGCAAGTAGTTAGGTCGTTCTTCAGAGTCTTTATTGCCGATTTTGTTTTGTTTTTTCTCCCAGGCATTTTTGATTTTGTTGATGTCCCGTTCAGTCAATCTGAGTCGCGTTTGTTGAGTGTTGACTTCCGTACCCCAGTCATATGTTTTGGGTTTTGTCTGGGGAACAACCCAGTCCGCTCTCAGTAGGTTATGGTCACTGTTCGCCGTTTTCTGAACTTGGAAACTTTTTAGGTCTTGGGCGAGGCCGGCCGACACAAAAATGTGGTCTAACGTTGCTTTAGAGCCCAAGCGTTCCCATGTTGGCATGTTGTTTTGTGAGGGAAAGAGCGTCGCCACGTTTTGAATGTGTCGCAATGCCATAACCTTGTTCCATGCCTTACCTCTTTTGGAGGCGGCATCTTCCCGCTCTCGGGGCGAATTTGGGCAAACTTGGTCGTTTGATAGTTGGATGCATTTGGCATTGAAGTCACCACAGATTATGATTTCAATTTTATCGAATTCTGCATAAAGGTGGTCCATCACCGTAGTCATATTGTCGCAGAAGATTTTAATGGACATTCTTTGGGGATTCCAGTAGCAGTTGAATATTGCTACAGTCTTTTGAAAGACGTTTTCCGTCTTGCCCTTTCTATGGGTGTGGGAAGTCAGCGTTACGAGCATTTCATATGATTTTTTCCAAATTTTGGGTTCTGTTAAACCTGAGCTGGATTTTATGGCAGTTAGCAAACCAGATGACGGTCGGCCGAATAGGCCTTTTACTGCCGGGGAAATTGCAACCGCATAACCGTCCAAACTTGGTTGTGTAGAGAGCCATGTTTCTTGCAGACATAGTATGTCAAATTGATTCAAATTGACATCTCCTACCCTTGTCAAGTGCCTATGGCCTCTCGTATTCCAGGAGGCTAGAGATAAAGAGGTCGCTATTGGGTGGTCGTATGTTGAATCTTTATCGCAAACCACCACCTTTGATGATTGCTATTTTGTATGTTTTTTAGGCAATCTTGAGGAGATCCAATTCCATGGTCCCATTCTTTGCGTTTCGAGCTCTCCTTTATCTTGGGGGGTATGGGAGAAGTATATGTCCTCCCCCGAGGATTTCTTGTTATGATTACTACGCAACGTGGTGGAAGCCTCTTGTTCTTTTGACCTTCTTTTTGATTGTCCGGAGTGCGCCGTGTTATCTTGTATACTCTTATGACTTGTTAGATGAGTCTTGGTTCTTTCTTCCGTAGGTGATTGATCTCTTCGGTCTCTATCTAAAAATGTTCGATACTCAGGGTATTCTCGAGAGCTTTGGGGGCGGCGAGTTCTCTGAGCCCAATGTTGGTTTGTCACTCGAGATCTGAAGTGATAGTGATAGTTTTGTGTTTGTCTCTTGCCCTCCTCGAAATCTCGGTTGTAGGAGCTGCTTTTTATTTCCCACAGATGAAGCCCCATTTGATGCAGATCCTGGTATGCAGATTCGTCAATGTATGTGACGGTCTTTGCTTTTAGGTGAATGAAGGCTTTTGCTTTTTTATCCTTGTGATAGGGTTCCACTAATATCAGATCCTCCGTGGTAATTCTTTTGAGCGTTTTGACTTTCTTTATGATTTGTAATATTGTCGGTCTGTTTAAGGTGACTGAATATCTCTCTGGTCGAATTTGTTCCAGTTTAAAAACTCGAATCGTCTTATTTGGATTTGTTGACGTGTTTTCCCGGACATTAAGTTCATCGTAATCAATTTGTCGATTTGGAGTTGTCTGCATGTCCTCTTTACTCTTTCTCGAAGTCTGTGGGCTGGCTCGTAATCTAAGCGCCCGACTATATGTTATTGGTTCATTTGTTCTTTGGACCTGGGTCTCAGGGGATAGTCTGGTCTCAGTTTTGTTGAGACCCCCCTGCGTCGCTTTCACGTTGCGACAGATGGTACCTGGGTTAATTGATCGTAACTTTGTTTGGACCTCTTTTATCGGTGATTCCGATATTATATTTATGCTGTCCTCCGAGTAGGTAGAGATGTTCATTACCTCTGGACATTGTAGGAAGTCTTCAACTGATTTCGGCGATCTTGGGGGGCTCATTGTAGAATTTCGGTTGTTGGTCTCTTGTTGTAGTTTAGTGAGTCTTGTTGTCGGCGATTCGGTGATCCTTTCACCCGAAGTCGGTGTTTGCGTTCCGGTCTTTTGTGGGTTAGGTTTCATAGTTCTCCGCTCTTTATCAGATATCAGCGCATTTACTGACTTAGCCCCGCTGGTCCCTTGTTTCTGATTTTTTGAGTTTAAGACCAACGTAATGGGTTCGTGGTTTTTGGGGAGATCTTCCCTTTGATCCGGGGCTGCCACCGTAGTCGGTGATGGAGTCTTAGGATGTTTGTTTAACATTTCGAGCTTTTCGATCTTTCTTTCTAGGGCTTCCATTTTTTTCTCCCAATATATTTTTTGGATCTCCAAATCTTGTGTAGCCCCTAGGTTAGTCCCTTGTTTTGTGAACAAGGTAGATGCGGATTCGCTTGCTGGTGGTCTTGCGTTCGATTTAATGTCTGAGGTATTGCTCAAATTAGATATTTTTTGATTTGTCGACTGGAGGCGAGTCTCTATGAGAGTGAGTTTATCCATCACTTTCGATAGAATTGCAGTGTTATTTTGGACATTTTCCTGGATTGCTTCATATAGTTTGCAAAAGGGAGCTAACACTACCGTCATCGCTGACATAGTCGCAATCATGTCCGGTTTCTTATTTGGCGAGTCGTTTTGTAATGATGCTGCGATTTCACTAAGGCGTCTCTTTTTTGGCGGAGTGAGCAGTTTGTCAAATCTTTTTGGTGATGTACAGAGATCCAGTGTGGGATTTACTCCACTGGCCCCCATCGGAGTATCCGGAGTTCGCCCTTTTCTAAGAGGCCTCTTCTCGTTCTCCGTGAGTCTGATGTCAAAGTCCTGCCGCACTTGTTTTGCTTTTGGGTAGTCCTTTTCTTGGATCTTTGTTAGATGGGACTTAGACCATGCCCGTCTGTCTTCTTTATATTGGGGATCCAACCGTGTTCCGTCCATTGATTTGTTCGGGGATTTCACTTCGCTAACTTCCTCATCCCGTTCTTCATCTTGGATTATAATTTCTTCAGTGGTCGCGGTTAGACTGTCTGGCAGACTTATACAGTGTGCGTCATCCAAACTAGTAATGTTTGGGACACTGGTGGTCCTGACTTGGTTCTTTGGGGTAGTTGTTAATGTTAGATTGTCAAATTCCGGACCAGCGACTTTTCTAGCTAGAAGAGCCCTGTGAAGTTGAGATTGTTCCGCAAGTTCGGTCTTGTCTATTGGCCTTATGTCCGGCTCCGTAGTTCCTTGTTTGTGCGCTGGATGAGAGTCAGCGGCAATTTCGAGCATTTCGGCATCCGAGATCTCGGTCTCTATACTCGGTTTTCTTTTAGCTTGTTGAGTCAGAAAGGCTTTTATTAGGTGGGACGAGGATGGATTATAGCGGCCTCGTGGCCGTCTTCCTGGTTTTTTTAACTCTTTCCTTGATGTCAGTTGCCCCTGTGGGGTCAGCTTAGTTTGTATCTCATCTCCCCTTTTTTTCTGGTTTTGGAGACCTGGGTTAGAAGTGGTATTCACTTTAGATCTCTCTTTCATTTTCCCTGTTCCTCCAGTTGTTTTTTCATATTCCGCGTCAGTTTCTTTATTGGAGCCCTCCGACTCTTCTTCCGTTACGATGTCACTGTCAAGATCCTCTTTTTCAGATTCCAAATCTTTCTCTATGTTTTGAGCATTAAGCAAACCTTCTTGTTCGGTTTGTATCTTGGTAGAATCAGCGGTGTTAACATTGACATTGTCCCCCTGCTTGGGGCTGTTGGTACTTCTTTGTTGATCCTCATGGCACATCGCTTGGATACGTATGGTGTTAATTGCGCCCCAAGTCGTGTCTGAGGTTATTGGGTTGGGTGAAGTTACCCCCCCTTCTCCTGCTCCGGGGCATAAGACGTCTTTTTGCTTTGCATCAGTGAGTGGGGAAGTGTCTATTCGTGCCACCCAGGGCCCCTGTTCCTGTGATAGTTCTAGGTGCCTTTGCCCTGAGGAGTGTTGCCCCCCCATTCCTCGATATTGCACGTTGAGGGGCTGTAGGTCCTGGGGCTGCACTGTTGCCGGGGGGTGAGCCCGGTCAGCTAGGGGTGGTGGAGTTGAAATGACTACCGACTCGAGGGTCTCGAGTGTCTCTAATCGGGCAAATAAGTCCTTCTCCCCCTTCGATAGCAATGGCGCAGGTTTGGCGCGAGACACGGCCTGGTTGGCATTCGGGGAAAGGTAGTCCCTGATGGAATGCATCCCCCCCCCCAGATCTTTCGCTAAGGAGGTTGACTTACTTCTCCTGCGTGTTGCGGTGCCTGAGTCGATAGGTACGATAGATGCCGTCGTAGTTTGTGGTCTCCTTCTCCCCTCCTTGTCGGGGTTTGACGGACGTACCTCCGGCTCCATATGAGTGCGTTTGCTGCGGGTTTGCAGCGGACTGCGGCAGACTGCCACACACCTCAGCACACAGCTCCGCTACACCGCTCCGCGGTAGGATGCGAAAGAAATTCTACTTCCTGTAGCACAACGATGTGGACAGCTCGGCTCTGGGACTGCCTCACACCTCAGCACACAGCTCCGCTACACCGCTCCGCGGTAGGATGCGAAAGAAATGCTACTTCCTGTAGCACAACGATGTGGACAGCTCGGCTCTGGGACTGCCTCACACCTCAGCACACAGCTCTGCTACACCGCTCCGCGGTAGGATGCGAAAGAAATGCTACTTCCTGTAGCACAACGATGTGGACAGCTAAATTCCTAGTGAGGGAGGTCTTCCCCAGGTGGGGACTGTGCGAGGTACTGCGGTCAGATAATGGCCCACATTTCGCAAACGAAATGTTCCAGCACATCACATCCTTACTGAACATCAAACATAAATTTGCATGTGCATACCACCCACAGGCCAACGGTTTATGCGAACACCTGAATGGCCTACTAAAGGAGGCAATTGCAAAAATACAGCAAACAACAAAGAAGAGTTGGTTGTATTGCCTTCCGCTAGCCCTATTTGAGCTAAGGAATAGACCGGTTTCCGACCACCACCTCACTCCTCACGAGGTGATTACCGGACGTCAAATGCGCCTTCCCCTAACGCCAACATCAAGAGCATTCACCGATCACGAGAATACTGCAACTGTTCTTGGTGATGAAATGTACCAATAGGTGTCTTCTTTGATTACTAGTGTAGTGTTTGTGTCTCAACAGCTCGAGCGCACGCGGGGCGGGTCTAACAGCGATCAACGAGAAGACGCGGACAAAGAACTGGAAAAGGAAAGTCTGTGCAAAGTTGCTAAAGGTGACCACGTACTACTACGCAATTTCAACAGAAAGTGGAACAGCCCACGCTTCACTGGCCCTCATCTGGTAGAGGAGGTATCAACAAGAGCAGTAAAGCTACAAGACAAACGTGCCTGGAATCACCTACATGACGTAAAGATCTACAAACTCCAGACCCGCCCCAGCGCCACCGACAGGGCCACTGGAAGAACAACAACAGCGTCACCAACGGAGGAAGAGACTTCTACCACAACTAACGGCCAAAGTGTCCCCATACCCTGCCACCCCCCAGATTCCCCAGAGACAACTACCAGAAAAGAAAGGGGTGATCCCCATTCCGCCCACCCCATGGTCACACGATCAAAGAGTAAAGAGACTTCCGCCAGTTGAGCCCAAACCCTCTGCCCATTGACCCCCTACCCACTGCAGTAATAACTGAACTGAAGGACATTGTCTTGCACATATACACATGTAAACACTTGAATGTTCTCTTTCTTTTCTCTCGCACATGCAGGTACAGCATATTATTGTACTGCTAAGAAAGTAGATAAATAACAAATTCACTGCCCAGGAGTAGATGGTACCCTCAGATGATAACTACCCAGAAGAATTGTCACACCAATTTGTATATGAAATAAAAAGGCCAACGTACCTGAAAAGAAGGAGGGTACGTGTCTACTACACAACATTCCTCTTGGCCATAGAACATTCAATGCCCCACCTCCAACCATACTTGCCTGCCCTAAGAGATAGATCGCTTAGATTGGCGTGGGAACAGCTCTTCGCCTGGGCACTGAATGACGATTTGATAGGGAGAGCTTAAAAAACAACAACTAACACTAATAACAAGCATATTGAGAATTTTCAGGCGGGCAACTTTAACGTCGCAAGAATAAGCTGCCGGACTGCAGCAAGGTAAGAGCAAAATGCCGGTGAAATTAGCATATGTAATAAAGTTGATAGGGATTTTAATGATCACCGGGTTCTTGGCTGCCTCTGTATGGCAGTACAGCTATGCTATCAATATTATTGCTGTACCCAAACCTAATGCACCCCCACCCCCAGCTGCAACAGGTGTT
Source organism: Ambystoma mexicanum (assembly GCF_040938575.1). Classification (NCBI taxonomy): domain Eukaryota; kingdom Metazoa; phylum Chordata; class Amphibia; order Caudata; family Ambystomatidae; genus Ambystoma; species Ambystoma mexicanum. The sequence continues at coordinate 338,624,013 of NC_090934.1, read as the reverse complement.
ACGTAAGGTGGTACTAGTAAAATCCCACACAAGGGAAATAGAGTTAAACGCAGCACATACTCAGATAATAAAGGTATTGACAACTACATACAAGATTCAGCACACATCTCAAACAACATATGGTACCAACACATGACCCACATAGGTAAGCAGACAACAGAAGACAGCTGCTACGTTTGCTCATTGATCCCATACGCCATGAGCGCTTCTCGAACATTCGTTGCCACGGAAATAGATGAAAAGGTAGCACGATGTATAATATACCCGGCACTGTTCCAGACGAAAGGAAGATTTCAAGGGACAGTGGTGCAGCTGGTGTGGAAAACACGAGATAAATATCCATATGAAAACAACTTCCTCAAGGCTTATTTGAGTTACCACAAGAGCAGTTTACATGCTGAAGCATTCAGATACATAACAAGTGGTCCTGAAAAAGGAGAAACAAAGAAAGTAACACTACAGAACCTACCATGTGATTGGTACACCACTGAAGTTCCTGGTAAACAAGGATGTTGGGAAAGACCACTGGTGACAATAACAGGGAAGGTGTACATGGACAACAAATGGGACATAGGAGTGGTTGGCAGCAACATGGTAACAAGAGAAAATATTTCAACTATTGATAGACACAACCATAGGTGTTGGATGACTTGGGTCAAGTACGTACCCATGCTCACGTGGATAGAGAAGGATGAAGACCCAATAACAATACTGCCGCTAACTGTGCCTAAGGTATGCTACCAACATAAAGGAGAGGTGGACGTAGGATACAACACCAACTGTGCAAGCGTGATGGAGTTACCTGAGGGGGGAGCAGGAACAGCAGTAATAATGGACCATTACTGGGCCTGTGGAGAAAAAGCATACCACACACTGCCCCCTCTGTGGAATGGTATATGCACAATGGTGCACATTAATGTACCATCACTAGTGGTACCCCAGAAACATGTCAATGTGGCGAACTTCCCCAAAATGGATGAAGGGAACAAGAGGAAGAAGAGATCTGTACAATCTCAGAAGGGGCCAGAGAACAAAAACAACAGCAATAATACTGTCCTGAATAGAAAGAAAAGACAAGGAGAACCTCTGACAGGAAATTACCTATGGGGAAGGTCGGAAACAGCACTTACTTCAATTCCGCCAGAACACAGACTATTCAGCAGAGCAGCAATGTTCTTCTCCTCAATAATACATCCAGGACTGCAGGCTTACGCAAACGCAAAGTGGCTCCAGATAACTCGATGGGAACTAATGATGACTATTAATTCTACAGTAAATGGATTCAACGCAATAAAAGAGGAACTACGAGCTGTGAGGATGGTAGCTCTTCAGAACAGATATGTACTGGACCTCCTCAGAGCAATGGAAGGAGGAGTTTGCGCAAAGATAGGACAATCATGCTGCACATTCATCCCTGCCAACGATGCTGACAATGGTACACTGACAGAAGCAGTTTCACAATTGGCCCAGATGCACTCCAAAATGATGGATGAAAGTAAAGGTGTGAAAAAGGATGAGAGCTGGTTTTCAATATTATGGTCATGGATGCCATCTTGGCTGTCGGATGGACTGAAGATTATAGTTGGATGTACTATTTTGGCTGGAGCTACACTGATCATAATAAGATTTTGGAAGGCCCGGAAGGCACGCACCACAGACGAGATGATCGAAATGGTTGGTATGCACCCCTTGATGCCAACAGATAATGGCCAACACACAGGAACAATCATAAGAGAGAGAGAGAAGTTGCGCAACCAGATCATCACCAACCACCTGGACCCACCATCTGTGAAGCTCAAAAACCCAAGAAACCCAAGGAGCTACATAGGGAAGTGGGTATACTGCACCCCTGGAGGAACCTGTGCATATATGTATTGGTCATTTGAAGACCATGTTAACCACTATGGACATTTGGGAGGAATAACTAAAATATGGAGAGTGAGAGGAGATAAAGAAAAGGATATGTTTGTGGTCGACAAGTCGACCAGAGGGGGGACTGAAGTGGGAGAATGGAAGAACAGGCTCCCGCCAATCCCCTCTCGCGCTTGGCCTAGAGGATCACGGCCTAGACACCCGCCACGAGAGGAGTTTGCCTATCTACCAGACGACCAAATACCCTGGTACAGGAACATACGGATGTGCCCACCCACCTGCCCAGCAGCCCGACCTGCCCATGCCGACACCTGCGGCATAGATCAACTCGACTAAACCAACACATCGCTAGAGATGCCATGACGACCTAGCCAACGGTCAGCACACCTGTGCAAAACATACACACCGGACACTCCCACACCAATCCACACGAAGAACATACTCAGTGCTATGACGTAGGCGACGGACACACCCACGGACGTGCATCTTTATTATTTTCCACATAGGCTCTCAAAATGCAGAAACGCAAGACGCATAATGAACTTATTTAAAAAGGCTTGCTCACGCTTCTTCTAAAACCATGTACCATAATGAAGAATATAACGAAGACACGATACTGGGGATAGAGCAATATGATACCGTAACCTAAAGCGCAGTGCACCAACGGTTCCACCTATGCACCAGGCACAAGTAGGCCGCAAGCAAAAGCTTCCATGAACATTAAATGAGCAAGAGCTCGGTTGCTGACCCTGCAGAATGAGCCCGGCGAAAGCACACAGCCAAGGGTACAATGTTGCAATCTCGCACGCCGCAAGCCAACGTCAAGGTCGCACCTGCAAATTAAACCAGGCACACAGTGGAAAAAACAATATTCATTGTGCAGAATTCTGCCTCAAACACGGTCCCACCTCACGTGACCAAGCCAAACCTGACAGGATGCCAAGGCCAGGGGAAAGGAGACGCCTGAATCCCACGTTTCAAGACACAGGCAGATACAATTAAAAGACTCAATGGACATCTGCGACAGTGGGAGTAGTCGGCCTTCCAGCATATGAATAAATCCTCACATTGTCTGCACCTACCCATAGTGAAACATTGTTGCAAATGACAGGTACACCGCGAGCTGGGAACAGCGATGGTCCCAGACTGGGAGGCTCGCGAGCGGACCAATCAGAACATGGGGCTCTTATCACTGACGCCATTAGCATTGACCAATCCTCAGGGGTCTTCATGTAACAATTTTCATGTATCAAACTGAAGGGACAACCCAAGTATATCACCTGACTAACCCTCAACCACTAACACCGTTCTCTATACGTATGCTATACTAACCCTACCACTCGAGTAACCAATCCAGAGTGGAGATAGGTTTTTTGCTAAACTTTCTAAGGTGACGCAAGTAGCGCGTCATACTAAGGTAAAAAGGGCCTGCGAGCCCCACGATTGTGTGTGTGTCAGGACGGACGCGTACGATCCTTGACCCATCCCTGCCGTTTTGTCTAATAAACAGCAGAATCACCTTGCTTCTTGCGTGTGTCTCATACTCTATCTCTTTTGGGATATACGGGAGGAGTTGGGGCCTCCCTGCCCGGAGGTCTGCGGACGGCCCGGCCGACCCCGGCAGAATTTCCCCCCGACATCAGCATAGCGTCCTTTCACATCTCATTAAGTCTCTTGGTATTTCAGTGTCTTATTCCATCTGCAACAATATACTGATTCAATGTTCTTTTCTCTAGGTCTCCCTCAGCCGTACTCTGATTCCCCTTTCTTCAGAACACACAAGTGATCTCCCTCAGCCGGACTGAGACCACAGATCCCCCTCAGTCGAACTCAGATCATGGATCCCCCTCAGTCAGGCTCAGATCCCTCATGGTTCTTCTCTTTCGTTCACACAAGTTCCCCTTATCCGGGCTCAAACGTGTCCACTTCTCACTCAAGCAAGGGAAGTCCCTTCCCCTATGATTCTTCTAGCTTTCTTTGGTTATCAATAAGTTTGAAGACTTTCGACTGTGCAAAGGGATTTTACTGTGACCTTTGCATGACCACTTCAAACTCTTTCTCTTTCAGCTTTTCTCAAAGATGCCTTTGTCAGAGACCTTTCACAGGGCTCCCTCTCGGTTGCTGGACCATTCCATAGCAGCTTATCTCTGAATCGCTTTCTTTTTCTTCAATTGAAAAGTCTCTCTCGCCATCTGGCATTTACTTGTGTTTCTCAATGTAGAAAGTTAAAATGAATAGATCACTGTTCAACACTCTTGCTGGTCACAGCATTCACTTCCTATGTAAACCGGTATTTCACAGTTGCTTTTAACTCACCAGTTGCGTGGTCTTTTCATCGGCGGCTTTTGTTCTCGGAGACAAAGATGATGCTTAAGTGGCCAAGCTCCTCTTTGCTTCGTTCAGCCATGCAGAAGGGCCTTGACCAGGTTTCACCTGCAGGCCAGCATTTTGCTGACACTCCCGCTGGGACTTACGTCTGGCTCCTCGTCTTGCTCAAAGGGTCTCCCTCTGCTGGGCATGGAGCCTTCATCAAGTTCCTTTTATCTTTAATTGGAAAACTAAAATGTCTTTGGACTTCAAGTCCCAGAATGCACCAGTTTATTTTTGCTCTGGCTTCAAAGCTCCCCAAAACGCATTCTCTTTGGGAGCTAAAGGAGTTAAAAGGGAAGGTTAAAATGAGGATGCGTCTCACCGCCAACCCATCAAAGACCTGTGCTCACCTGCTTGGCCCAGGGGAGGAGCTGTGCTGTGGGTACCCTGTGCTGACCCTGGTTTTGCCTTCTGGTGGAACAGATCCCTCTCCACACTGCAGCCTCCCCTGTACTCTGAGGGCCAGTGTCTGGATGGATTTCTCCTTCTCCAGGTCTCCCTGGGTCTCTGCAGCTAACTTGGTCTTCCTCTTGCTTCTCGGCACCTTGCAGCATCCCCAGCTTGCTCAACGTGTGCTCTCCTGCTCTGTTTTTATTGCTTCCTGGGAAAATAAAGAGGAATCAAGTGTGAGTAGTTGACAAGGGAGGCCTGACGTTGCCTGGCCTCATTACTGGGACAGTCTCCTGTCAAAGGAGAAGCTGTTTTCTGTGTCTGACTGTGTTTTCTGTCAGTAATATTCATCCTCCCAATCCCTCTCTTCCTCATCTCAGTGTTTACATGGAAAGAGGTGGGGGTGGAAAGTCAGCAAATCTTGCACAGTAGGATGGGGATGAGGTCTGAAAGGAAAGGGGATACTGTGTCTTACCATCAGGTGTCCCTACCCTACTTCCCGAGGATCCCTCATCCAGTTGTTCATCCTGCACTTGTCCACCTCCCTGGAACTGGATCCATCAGGGATGGCCGTGTCCTGGCCACCTGGATGACAAATCCCTGGGTATCAGTACGTGAGACACCCTCTGCTTTCCCACAACGTGCATAGTCTAGGGAGTCAGGACATGCATTGTCACTGGTGAGGTGACATTCAGACTCATGTTGACTAGATACTCCCACTTCAGCTCCTCCTCTCCCCTCAATACCTTCCATGTGGAGGGTGCTGCTCACCTTTTCCTCTCGCGGCATGAGGGTGGCTGAGTCCTTAGTACCGACACCTGTGTGTGCTTTCTCCCACCGGTGGATGGACAACAGGCTGTGGACTGTGGTCTTGAAGTCATTCCACTTCTTCCAGCAGGACTCATTGTCATGGGTTCTGTGACAACTGACACCACTTTATCCCTTGTGTAATACTAGGTAGCATTTCTACACTGGCCTGACGTTTTGAGTTGGTTTGCCTCAAGCAACTCCTCTGCATGGCTCACACACTCATCAGCAAGGACCTTCAGCTCATTCTTGCTGAATTCTGGCTTTCGCAGGTGCATTTCTGGCACTTTTTCCTTGCCTTTGTCCTCGGAAACGTTTGCCACAAGTTCTGCCTTTGGATTGCAACAAGAAATGGTGGATTCAGGATAGATTGTATTTTTACAGGTGGTCACCCCCTGAACTTCCCATGTGTGGCATGGTGCTATTTCCACTCAGCGCTAATTCCACTGGCAGAATTACCATTCAGTAATTCTCCAATTGTCTTGCAGTAGCAGGAATCCTGATGAAATTTGGCAGAATTACCACCTGAAGTTGCATTTTGGTCATAATTCCACTGAACAGAATATCTGTTGCCACCAATGGTTTGTGTGTGCACCCATTCACTTGTAATGTGGTGGTAATGCCACCAGACACCACAACAGTAATGGTAATTCCGTCTGCCGGAATTACCGCTACAATTACCCCCAAACTCATAATGTCCAGTGAATGTATGCCTGCATCTCACGTTGCTTTTTAAGATTATTTAGGTCCACTTTAGGCTTGACTTGGGCCCCTTCCTGCAGATACTCATTTGTGTTGGTGTGGCATTTAAGCCATGGGAGTTATACTTCTCATGGTTCCTAGCAGTGGAACAGACAGACTCACATCCTCTATCAGTTACTTGCAGGCTCAGTAGCCTGTTTAAGCCTTTTTGAGCACACAGCACGCAGGGGCATTGCAGGCTGGTGCAATCAGTATGCAACCATTGAGAACTGTACCCGGCATTGCCTACAGCCAAAAGACGAGCGAGAACAATTATTCTTTTATGGAATATCAATTTGGAAAGAGATGTGTAACACTTCGTTAAGAGTCAAGAGATTATAAAGAGTAGCAGTTGTTGGTTCAAATCTCCTAATTTATGTTCCTGGTGTGGAGAGTTTTGGAACAAGCATTTCCAGAGAGTGCAACTGTAGTAGGAGTTTTATCCTGGCAGGCGAGTAAACCTGGAAAGGGATCAATGATAGTTAGTCCTGGCAGGCGAGTATACCAGAAAAGAAGAAGATGATTTAAAGTACTGTGGCTGTGGTTAAAAGGTTTGGTAGAAAATAAGTGTTAATTCCATCTCATTGTCTTGATGAACTGTTGCATTTCGGAAAGGGATTATTGAACCATCCTGAGTCATGTGTTTCTTTTGAAGAAGAAGTATGATGTGTTAAAATGTGCTTGGCCTATAGAAAATAACTAGCATTTGGAAGAAAGATATTCACCTTGCCAAGTGAAAGAATATATTCAATTGAACATACTTTGTATGCTACACTGAATGGAACTTTGTTATTTCACAGAATTTTCTTGAACCTGAACTTTGCTCAAGATATTCCTGAATTGATCTAGGGGGAAGGGAATTGAACCCTGGTCACAAGGGGTATCACTTAAAGCTTTTGAGTTTGAATTGATGTATTATTTAGTGGAATTTAAGACAGCCAAGGTAACCTTGTGTAATGTTGTTATATGTATTAGTGTGAAGGTCAGATGTGTTTTGGACACTAGGTCATTTTTCTTTAGCCTTAGTTTGTTAGGTAGGGACATTCTTGTTGGATTAGCGAATGATAGGCGATTGTCTCACACCTTGTTATTTAATAAAATGACAATTTATGAGAAAACTATACCTTTGTGTCCGTCTCGTATTTCTGACCCCTCACAGCTCTCACCCCACGCCTAGTCAGAATCTTTGGTCTTTAGTTACTCAGACATTATTTTGGCTATGCAGAGTTTGAAATCAATATCCCCTGTGGACTGTATTCCGCTCAGTATACTTAAAGATATTGGCCCTCATTACGAGGTTGGCGGTAACCGATCAGTGCCACTGGCGGGTTGCTGCCAACCCTGTAACACTGTTTCCAGTACCTGACTTCATGGTTCCACAGGGACATTAAAAGTCCCGGCTGATCAGGAAGTCAAGCACTGGATAATGTTAGTCCCCATTCCCTTGTAGTTCCATAGGACTCCACAGGAACGGGGGCTCGGAAGCACCCGCACCATTGCTAACAGTGCCGATGCTTCCGTGACAACGCTGCTTTCCGGGGCTGAGTTGTAGTCTGTCAGTCCGGAAAGGGTGGCGGTAAGTTGCTACCTGCATCCTTGTTTCAGGACTGGCAGACTGGTAATGAGGCCCATCATCTCTTATATTGCACCTCTGGTGTCCACAGTGGCTAATCTGTCTTTCTCTAACAATCACATTCCTTCTGCGCTTAAGCATACGCTGCTTATTACTTTTTTTAAAAACCTAGTCTGGATCCCTCACTTTCCTTTCATTTCTTCCCAATTTCTCTTCTTTCCTTCCATATGAAGCTCTTGAAAGCCATTTGCTTAGAGAGTATGCCCCTTTGACTAGGCAGTCAGCCATGTGAATAGGTTAGGGAGTCAGGACATGCAATAGTCACTGGTGAGGTGACATTCAGACTCAGGTTCACTGGTTACTCCCACTTCAGCTCCTCCTATCCCGTCGAAGCTTTCCTTGAGGTGGATGCTGCTCACCTTTTCTTCCCATGGCATGAGGGTGAGTGAGTCCACAGTACTGCACCTGGAGCTCTGCTCCAACACCGCACGTTGATCCAACAGTCTATCATTGTTCCCACCTCCCGCTCTCGAGAAAATGCAATTTAAGCATCTAATCCTTGTGGCCAAACCTCTGAGGCTTGGTTTTCTGCTGAGTCTGTAAGTCTGTGCCTGGTTCATAGGCAGGCAGAGCAAAAGTGGTGTATACTTTACTGCCCATTAGCACACCTGTCACTTTGTAAGACCACAGCATCTTATCCGAATGCCATTACAAAGGCCAAATGCTCTCCTTTTTCTTCTTGTGTGGAAGTGGCAGTCTATTCCCCCAAGGAGCTATTTAAGATTGCCCAATCTCTCTCTTCTCTGCCCTCAGCCAACTGGGTTACTCCTTCGCAAAAGCTTTGTGACTCGCTTTCTGCCTTTTTTCATTACAAGATGCTGTTACCCTGCCCTTTACCACCGCAGTCACTTCCACTCTTGAGCTCTGTGATGAATGTGATTAATCTAGTGAGATCATCCCTAAGATCCCGACATGGGCCTCAACTCATGTGGCATGGAAAAGGCAGCCACTACCTGATCCTGTCCCTGGAGCTGGTAACATGCGGGAGGATCATGTGGGAGGGAACTCATGTCAACAGGAATGGAAGACCTCTCTAAATGATTTGCATAATGTTCCTAAAGCCTTAAAGGCTTATTGTAAACAAACTGACACTTTTGACCTAAAAACAACTAAGGACTTCAAGTGGCATAATGCCCATAGTACTGGGACGAACAGAGGGACTCAGGGTTAATGAAGTATCATATGCATTCAAGTTGTTATGGCAGAAAGGATCTGAGCACGATTATTAAATGTATAAATGGGCTTCAGGTGCAGAAGCAGGGGGAAACTGATGGTGAGTTGTGACAACAGCAGAATGCTCTGTGAAAGATGCTGTAGATGATGTGGCACCATGGCCATGCAGAGAATGGACAGTGGAAAGCAGTTCTGAAACAAGCCACACTGTGTGTGAGACAAGCTCCCTATGTGCCATGAACTGCTCCGGTGCTGAAGTTGCACCAGAGAAACACATAGCTGCCAGAGCTCCTATAAAGGATTGCACGGACCACAGCAGTCAAACCGGAGCTGGCCGAAGCAGAGAAGCGCCCCGAAGAGATCTGCAGCAACACCAGCGAGTCAGAAGAAGATGCCAGATCATACCAGTGAGTTGGCCTGAAGCAGGTGACCCTGGGGTGCTCCAAAGGAGACCACTGGGTGAAAGTAATAATTTTGAATACCAAACAAATGAACTGATACAAACTGGGTTTAACTCTCCTAATAAGGGATAGTGTTAGGAAAGATGTATCTTTATTGCACCCGTTCCTTCCATCTTTATGGACCCCCAAAACCTTTTGCTTTTATTTTTTATGCTAAACTGCTATTTTTGCAGTACAGTGAAGCCTTAAGCTTCACTACACTGGCTTTGGCTCATAGATTATGGGAAAACTGGCATGTCCTTCGGGCTGTCAGTACTGGGAAACCTTGTTTCCCTTAGTGGTGTTACAGTGTTGCTACTTGTGGTTACTTATGTATCACCTGTGGCGACTTTTTATCATTGTACAATGCAGTACCAGACAGTCTCAGCCCACATCCTGCCAACAAACACACGCATCCTCCAGTAGCCAGCCAAAAGCTACTGTTTTCCTGTGCACTAGATGTCCTTATTAGGACTTTCCTGGCCTCAAAGGCCAGGAAGAAAGTTAAAGATAAGATGGCCAAAAGGAGAAGCGACAAATCTCGTGGCATGGCCATGTTTGGCCAGTAGCTACAGTGAGTAGCAAAATGCGGTAAAAGTGAAAAGTCCCAAAAATGGGGAAAAGGCACTGCTACCACCAGCGTATCCTTTAAGCACACCTAGAGTGTTAGTGTAGGGCAAAACCAAGTGTACCCCATTCTGAGCAGGTCCCTGCCCAGTAAATTAACAGGAGAACTTTTGGAATATAGTAACAGCATCCCTATTACCTTCCCTCCCACCTTTACGTCCAGCTCCTCAGTGTATGGAACCTTGGAAATATCCCCAGAGAATCCCTGCGAGTCAAGATATTTTCTTGATAAGGGAATATTTCCCTCCATGATACATTATTTAGTTGCACCTGAGTCCACCACAAGCATGAACTGTTTGTTTCCTATCCCCGCCCCCACCAAAGGTTCCACTTCAGGTTGGATGGTCGTTGACAAGACATTGCTCTCTGTGGGCTGTCCTAATAAGGATATGTGTTTGTTCCAGGGAACAGGAGGGGGTTAACCCCATCACTGCTGCTCCTCCAAAGGGAGCGCTAGCCCCACTCAGTACCCTGCTCACTGGTCCAGCACCACCCTGCTTCTGCTGTGGCAGATGCTGCACTTGCATGTCAGCTGCTTGAGGCTGCTAATTATATGTTTGGTGTTGCCCCTGCAAATACCCTTAGTTCTGATATGCTTGACCCTGTTGTGGATCCCCTAGTCCTTGGGGCCCTTGGCCCTGCTTCTGTGACCCATAATTATACCCCATTGCAGACCTGCTCCTGTATTTCCTTGCAACATGCCCCCACCTTAAACAATTACAACATTGTGATGGTCCAAACCTACCCCCTTGGGTCCAAAACCTCCCCTCTTGCTCCTCGGAATCACCCTCTTCCTCACTGCAGTCCTCCTTGTTGCCACTGTGGGCAGAGATACTGTTGCCCCCCATCCCACTGTCCATTTCCTCCTTCAGCCCAGAGTGCAACAATAGTGGCGCTCACAACTTGTTGTGTACTCTCTGTCCCCTCCATCTGTACAGGTGTCAAGACAGGTACCTGAACTACAACCTTTGGCAATTTCTTTTCTACCAATTTTGCTTCCTCCGCCTGACGCCTTTAAGCTGTTTCCCTCTTCCGTTCCTTAATCCTCTTGCAATGATGCACTATTATACTATGCATCTCCAGCCACCCCTTTGCCTCAATACCTACAGTCTTATCTAAAGCCTTCTGCACTTCCTTCGGCAATCCTCTCTTTACAATAAAATAGAAGAACAATATTGAACGTTCCCACGGTCCTCCCATTTCGCCTCTCCACATCTCTTGTAATTTGAGAATGAATTTAGCTGGATCCTCATTATCACCCACTGTACACTGCATCAGGGACTGTAAATCGTGGGTATCCGGAAAGCCCTCTGTAACACATCCCACACTTGTGCTCTAATTCCGTTAAACGATGCTCCGTGATGTTCATCATACCCTGTGGTTATTCCCAAATACCCAGCTTTAACCCACATGTCCCCAGCCTGGTCCCTGATTATAGCGGCCATCAACCTCTTGATATACCCTATTGCCAGGGGCAGCCCTGCTGTTTGCTTTTCAAACTCATATATCTACTTGCTCGCCCCTGCAGTGAGCTTTGGGAGGACCTTAATTAAATTATTCTTATCCATCTGGGGCCAGGGCACATACTGTGTTCTACCTTCCCCGTATGTATCAGGGGCATCTGCATCTTTACCCCACTTTCCATACCCTTCTTCACACTTCCCCTTTTTCTTACTAACTCTATGCGTCCGGTCCTACTCCTCAACCTGTCCCTGCCCACGTGCCTGCTCCTTGGGTGGTACTCTCAGCCACCTCTTCACCCCTTCCTTCTTCTTCACCCTTTTACTCAACAAATGAGTCACTATCGTACTCCCTCTCAACATTTCCCACCACCATATCTTGTCTGAAGAGTATCCACTTACCCCTGCCTCCTTCCTTTTCGACACATACATTTTGTATTCCTGCCTTATCCATTCTAAGCAAAACATCTCTTGATCTCCATTCTCCTGATTCGTCTTCTGGTGCACCTACATCCCTCACCTCTCTTGAGGATGCTTGTATCCTGTTCAGTTCTGCAACCTGCCTTCAAACTCTCTTGACCTGACACCCGCGAATGCCAATACTTCATGCTGGTTTGCGTATGGGCATGGGGGAGCAGTAACCTGTATTATTGCTGGTGCTGAAGTAGTACCTATCACAGTGGAAGGGGTCCCTATCATAACTGGTATATCGGTTGGCTTTGTGTACCCTTCTGTGGGACATGCTGTCAAGGGATACAAGCCCCTGTGCACTGCTGGTGCCCCGCCCTCTCCTTCTCCCGTCCTGCATTTTTCCATCTTTCTGTCTCTGTGTCCCTACTCCATCCCCTTGGTCTTCTGCATCTTCAAACATGTGCCGGGGTCTAAGATACATGTTCTCTTCTGTAGCTGCTTCCCCTTATACTAAAAATGTGGACATGTGTTCCAAGATGCTCTTATTGTGTGAGCCCTGATTTGGCCATGGGCAGAGAATCCCCCCTCCTCCTGTCGCCACGATCCACTGCTTATGGTATTTCTCCACCCTGTCACGATACAGTGGTAGAACCTTGTACATAAACTCTATTGGTGTTCCTTCCCCCTGCTAGTGATGATCTCTTACTGAGCCCGCAAAGTTGCGCTAATGGCCGCGCATGCTGCTGCTGCTTGTGACAAAAAAGAAAACCAACCCCCATCCTTTTCTGTCACCCTTCCTTTCACACACACACCACTCCACAAAACCTTCCAATGCCACACCACACCGCAACACACACAATTACCGCCCTTCCCAGGGCCTGTTCTTTATTCAATAGAACACAAATACAATACACTAAAATAACAAGCTAAAATAACAACTACTACTTGTTCCAGGTCTACTCCTTATACAAGACCATTACTTTTATTTTCGTAATCCTATGTTAAATAATATATTTTATTGTGGTACCACCTTCCTTCCCCTTCCGAGTCAGGGCTCCCTGCCTTACCTTTGCCATTCCTTTGTCCTACCTTAGAATTACTTACTAAAATAATCTCTTCACAGTACGAACACCAACAAGAAATAACACAAACCTCACCCATGTCACATCTACGACCTCGCTGTCCACATGCTCACATCTCTCACACTTCCCCATGCCTCTGTCCCCTACTTGTTATCGCTTATACGAGCCTACTCACATGTGCGTGCTCACCCAAACTCCTCCCTCACAGGGCTCCAACACCAGCCTGCACTCTCCTCTGGGCAGCGCCCCACTTCAAAGAACAGAGAGGACTTCCCTTAAAATGGCTCCTGCTAGACCACTCGGAACACATGTTTTTTTCTAGACCGGTCACTGTAGGTGGGTGTGACTCCTTCTGGAGAAGCGGCCTGGAAGCCTCTGCAAAAACGGGGGCGCTGGGAACACGTCGGGGTCACCAATTGAAGGCAAGTACCTGAACGTTCACACCAGAGAGAATACAACCTGCTAGGGAAGAAAGGCCTAAGTCGATCTTGTAAGGATTACACATTTTAATCTAACAAGCAGATGAGAGCAACAGCAAATAACTCTGCTGCTATGAACATTCTGCCAAAAAGTAGTACAAGCAGAATCTTATAAAGGAAAACATCATCATAGATGACGCAATACATATAGTAAAGACCTGTGCGGCTCTTGGTGTGCGCCTATACATTATCCGCCGGCTCCATAAGAGATCCCAGATCATTGGTTCCAGCCCAGTCCATCGGTCTTCCATCATGTGGGTGCTGTGATGATCATCGTCTTCTCACGCCGAAGGTCAAAGAACAAATTAACTACACTCCTAACATAATGCAACTTTATCACTATACTGTGCATCTGGCAGGCCTAAAGACAAGCAAAAAGGAGGTTCTAGCCAGCTTCAAGTTCTCCACCCTTGTTTTGAACTATATTTTATCCCTCCCAGCACTTCCCAATACAAATCCCACTATTGTCGCTCAACGATGTGCCCTATCTGTCCTCTTTGAACATTTCAGGAATTGTTACTTTGCGGTTGGTGGTCAAAGGGCACCTGGTGCCATGGAATTCAGGGATCTTAATGTTTAGTCAGTCATATGGGCTATAACTTGTGGTCGCTTGGGGATGGGACAAGTCATGCTTTGGCCAGTGTGCGATAACATGCACACCAGGCACTGGTCTGTGATCACGGCCTTTTTGCAACACTGTTAAAACAATGAATAGGTGTTGTGGCAGTTGGGGGTGTGGGCTGTCCTCATGGGATCTCAGGCATGGCTGGAGATTTCCCTCGTCTTGCAATTTGGGCCTAGTGCATTGAATGCTGCATTCGTCACGCAGGCCTTCCCTTCTACCTATGATCACAAATATCTATGCAAAATAGCAATGCTGCTCGTGCACTGTGCTCCACTATGTGGGTTGATTATATTTGATTATATTGAAGTGGTGTCCTTTGTATTGAGAGGTGGTCCTCTCATGGTGTCCCTACCCTCTGTCCCATCATAGTGCTTCAAATGCATCTTGCCTCACTCTAAAACACTTACAGGGTAATTCATAGAATTTCGCAGAAAAGTGTAGCAAGCGGCTGGCGCAGAGTGTCCGCGTGCGATTGACTGCGCCAGGCACGTGCGCTAAAACCGATTTCCGCGCACAGCGTATTCATGGATTTTAGGCTCCCAAACCAGCCGTGGCGCAGAGTATCGCAGCGACCCTGCAGCAGCGCCAGTAACGCCCCCAAGAACGCCCTCGCGCAAGGAAAAGCCATCAAAATCGCTAAATCATCGCAAAGGGCTGTGCTAACCCTGGACCAGTTTACAGGGCTGGCAAACAAGGAACGCAAAGCGGGTAACGTGCATATCAGGGGTACGCGTGAAGTTATACACGCGATTAGCCAGGGTACGTGTATTACAGGGGTACGCGGGAAGTTTAACACGCGATTGGCCAGGGTACGTGTATTACAGGGGTATGCGGGAAGTTTAACATGCGATTAGCCAGGGTACGTGTATTACAGGGGTACGCGGGAAGTTTAACACGCGATTAGCCAGGGTACGTGTATTACAGGGGTACGCGGGAAGTTTAACACGCGATTGGCCAGGGTACGTGTATTACAGGGGTATGCGGGAAGTTTTACATGCGATTAGCCAGGGTACGTGTATTACAGGGGTACGCGGGAAGTTGAACACGAGATTGCCCAGGGTACGTGTATTACAGGGGTAGGCGGGAAGTTTCACACGCGATTAGCCAGGGAACGTGTATCACAGGGGTACGCGGGAATTATCACATGCGATTTGGCTGTGTACGTGTATTACAGGGGTACACGGGAAGTTTTACACGCGATTCGGCTGGGTACGTGTATTACAGGGATGCGAT
The DNA here is from genome assembly GCF_040938575.1 of Ambystoma mexicanum. Taxonomy (NCBI): domain Eukaryota; kingdom Metazoa; phylum Chordata; class Amphibia; order Caudata; family Ambystomatidae; genus Ambystoma; species Ambystoma mexicanum. The sequence goes on along the minus strand of NC_090934.1, from coordinate 338,608,670 downwards.
TTGGCCAGGTACGTGTATTACAGGGGTGCGCAGGAATTATCACACGCGATTTGGCTGGGTACGTGTATTACAGGGGTGCGTGGGAATCATCACACGCGATTTGGCTGGGTACGTGTATTACAGGGGTGCGTGGGAAGTCACACGCGATTAGGCTGGGTGGGTCCTCACAGGTGTTCCCTGTACACCCTCCACGGCCCCTGCAGGCAGCCTACAAAACAGGGGACTACCCTGCACACCTGCTCATGTCCCCCTGCACCCCCACCCCCCAGCAGTGCAGGGGCAGCCTCCACCAGGCCCCCACCCATGCCTCCCACCACCCCCAACCCCCAGCAGTGCAGGGGCAGCCTCCACCAGGCCCCCACCCATGTCTCCCACCACCCCCACCCCCCCGCCACCAGGGGCACCCTCCACCAGGCCCCCACCCATGTCTCCCACCACCCCCACCCCCCCGCCACCAGGGGCAGCCTCCACCAGGCCCCCACTCATGTCTCCCACCACCCCCAGCCCCCACCATCCAGGGGCACCCTCCACCAGGCCCCCACTCATGTCTCCCACCACCCCCACCCTCCCGCCACCAGGGGCAGCCTCCACCAGGCCCCCACCCATGCCTCCCACCACCCCCACCCCCCCGCCACCAGGGGCAGCCTCCTCCAGGCCCCCACTCATGTCTCCCACCACCCCCACCCTCCCGCCACCAGGGGCAGCCTCCACCAGGCCCCCACCCATGTCTCCCACCACCCCCACCCCCCCGCCACCAGGGGCAGCCTCCACCAGGCCCCCACCCATGCCTCCCACCACCCCCAACCCCCAGCAGTGCAGGGGCAGCCTCCACCAGGCCCCCACCCATGCCTCCCACAACCCCCACCCCCCAGCAGTGCAGGGGCAGCCTCCACCAGGCCCCCACCCATGTCTCCCACCACCCCCACCCTCCCACCACCAGGGGCAGCCTCCACCAGGCCCCCACCCATGTCTCCCACCACCCCCACCCCCCCGCCACCAGGGGCAGCCTCCACCAGGCCCCCACCCATGCCTCCCACCACCCCCAACCCCCAGCAGTGCAGGGGCAGCCTCCACCAGGCCCCCACCCATGCCTCCCACCACCCCCACCCCCCAGCAGTGCAGGGGCAGCCTCCACCAGGCCCCCACCCATGTCTCCCACCACCCCCACCCTCCCGCCACCAGGGGCAGCCTCCACCAGGCCCCCACCCATGTCTCCCACCACCCCCACCCCCCCCGCCACCAGGGGCAGCCTCCACCAGGCCCCCACCCATGCCTCCCACCACCCCCAACCCCCAGCAGTGCAGGGGCAGCCTCCACCAGGCCCCCACCCATGTCTCCCACCACCCCCACCCTCCCGCCACCAGGGGCAGCCTCCACCAGGCCCCCACCCATGCCTCCCACCACCCCCAACCCCCAGCAGTGCAGGGGCAGCCTCCACCAGGCCCCCACCCATGTCTCCCACCACCCCCACCCTCCCGCCACCAGGGGCAGCCTCCACCAGGCCCCCACCCATGTCTCCCACCACCCCCACCCCCCCCGCCACCAGGGGCAGCCTCCACCAGGCCCCCACCCATGCCTCCCACCACCCCCAACCCCCAGCAGTGCAGGGGCAGCCTCCACCAGGCCCCCACCCATGTCTCCCACCACCCCCACCCTCCCGCCACCAGGGGCAGCCTCCACCAGGCCCCCACCCATGCCTCCCACCACCCCCAACCCCCAGCAGTGCAGGGGCAGCCTCCACCAGGCCCCCACCCATGTCTCGCAGTGCAGGGGCAGCCTCCACCAGGACCCCACCCATGTCTCCCACCACCCCCACCCCCCCCGCCACCAGGGGCAGCCTCCACCAGGCCCCCACCCATGCCTCCCACCACCCCCAACCCCCAGCAGTGCAGGGGCAGCCTCCACCAGGCCCCCACCCATGCCTCCCACCACCCCCAACCCCCAGCAGTGCAGGGGCAGCCTCCACCAGGCCCCCACCCATGTCTCCCACCACCCCCACCCTCCCGCCACCAGGGGCAGCCTCCACCAGGCCCCCACCCATGCCTCCCACCACCCCCAACCCCCAGCAGTGCAGGGGCAGCCTCCACCAGGCCCCCACCCATGTCTCGCAGTGCAGGGGCAGCCTCCACCAGGCCCCCACCCATGTCTCCCACCACCCCCACCCACCCCCGCCACCAGGGGCAGCCTCCACCAGGCCCCCACCCATGCCTCCCACCACCCCCAACCCCCAGCAGTGCAGGGGCAGCCTCCACCAGGCCCCCACCCATGCCTCCCACCACCCCCACCCCCCAGCAGTGCAGGGGCAGCCTCCACCAGGCCCCCACCCATGTCTCCCACCACCCCCACCCTCCCGCCACCAGGGGCAGCCTCCACCAGGCCCCCACCCATGTCTCCCACCACCCCCACCCCCCCGCCACCAGGGGCAGCCTCCACCAGGCCCCCACCCATGCCTCCCACCACCCCCAACCCCCAGCAGTGCAGGGGCAGCCTCCACCAGGCCCCCACCCATGTCTCCCACCACCCCCACCCTCCCGCCACTAGGGGCAGCCTCCACCAGGCCCCCACCCATGCCTCCCACCACGCCCAACCCCCAGCAGTGCAGGGGCAGCCTCCACCAGGCCCCCACCCATGTCTCCCACCACCCCCACCCCCCCGCCACCAGGGGCACCCTCCACCAGGCCCCCACCCATGTCTCCCACCACCCCCACCCCCCCCGCCACCAGGGGCAGCCTCCACCAGGCCCCCACCCATGTCTCCCACCACCCCCACCAGTGCAGGGGCACCCTCCACCAGGCCCCCACCCATGTCTCCCAACACCCCCACCCACCAGCACTGTGGGGCACGTGGCCAGCAGGCAGTCAGGCAGCAGCAGGTGGGAGCGTGCTCAGGGCTCTGGGGGGCAGTAATTTGGCCTCCTGGCCAGGAGCGTGGTCTCTCGTGTGTGAACGCTTGGACAGCCTGATAGGGAGTGAAATCCCACACGTCAGCAAAGGCCCTTAGCGCGTAAACCCGTCAACAGCATATGCGCGCCTATAGTCACCTGCACGTGCAGGAAATTGTTGCGTGACACGTCCCAGTGTCAAAGCGTGTGATTGGTGAAAATGGATCTACACGCAGAAGTGACAAAGCGTGTGATTGGTGAAAATGGATCTACACGCAGAAGTGACAAAGCGTGTGATTGGTGAAAATGGATCTACACGCAGAAGTGACAAAGCATGTGATTGGTGAAAATGGATCTACACGCAGGAGTGACAAAGCGTGTGATTGGTGAACGTACACGCCGCGTAAGTGACGCTGTACGTGTGGGCCAGTATATAAGGTACATGTAGAACACCATTTCCTTGTACGTGCTTTTCGTGGAGAGCGAGTGGGTGAATTCTGTACTTCTTGTCGTTTCACACGCGATTTACTTCACGGCGTTTCCAGTTCGTATTCCCTGTTACCTCTGACAGCTTTTTCTCTTTTTTCTATTTTACTGGTTTACCTGGGCCTGTTCCCTCAAACAGTGTCCCCTTCTACTGTTGTCCTGTCTTCTCAGACAGCGTACACATCTTCTTTTGGCGGGGGTTTAGCCAGCCAAACGCGCTCATTTTTCACGCTCTTTTACCTGGCAGACGGTGAGTCACGCACGTATCCAACTTCTGTGCTTGCCCCGTGTGTAGCCTACCCCTTCAGAGGTCATTCTAGGCTGCGTGTGACACGCATACGTTCATTCTTGTGTTACTGGGTGCCACAGCGTAGTGCAGGTTTTTCTTTCTGCACACGTGGTCTAGGAGGGGTTGCGTGCACGTCATCTCCCTTTTTTGGGCCTCCTGTGCGTTGCGTGACCCGTCATCTTTCCCCAGGGGTTACAATCAGCCGTGCTAGAGCACTAGGGTACAATTACCATCTGGTACCCAACCCCTTTGACCCCCAATTGCCCAGGACAATTGTCTACAGCCACTCCCATACGCACATTAATATCAGTGCCATGGCTGGGAGGCGAGGATTCCGTAAGGGTGGCAAAGGTGGAAGAGCCACAAGTGGTGGCCGTGGTGGATCCGGTAGGGGACGTGGTCGTAACTTGCAGGGTGAGCCTGTCCCCCCATGTGTGGAGGACCAGTCAAGGGCACCCATCATCCCCCCCCTCCCCCCCTCCCCCCCTCCCCCCCTCCCCCCTCCCGTTGAGGCTGAAGTGGCTGACACCATCCATGCTCAGCCCTTGTTGGACCAGCCCATTGTGGCACCAGACCTGGCTGACTCCATGGCTAACTTCCAGGTCAGCAGGGCTACGACACGTGCGCTGGTGCACGTTGATGCCATCATGCCACGTGGATCTGGGGCAGCAAGGTCATCTGCTGCACCAAGGAGGCAGGGCGGAGAGGCTGCAGGGGCAGCTGCGGCTCCATCCACCCCAGCCCTCACACACCCAGCCAGGACAGTGTCGGTCCTAGTCCATGCTGCTGACATTCCCCCTGACACCATCACACTAGAGCCAATGCCTGCATCAACTCCCATGCTGAGTGTGCAATCCCACACTCCTGATACAGAGTCCACCAGGGCTCCTGCCACTCAGGATCACCACCACCTTCCAAGTGGAAGAGGAAGAGTGCTCGTCCGGCACAGGCTGATGCCCCAGACACGGCTACACAGTCCGGCCCGTCCAGGAAGCCCAGCTTCACGGATGACGAACTGAATGCACTTGTCGAGTATGTGTCCGGACATGACAACGAGATGGTCATTGTTGCAGGATCCAAGACCACACCTGCACAACGCCAGGCACACTGGCAGACCGTTGCGGGCATCGTAAGTGCCCTTGGAATCGTGAGGCGCACAGCCAATGATTGCTATAAACGCTGGAATGACCTAAAGCGCAGGGCAAAGAGTAAGCTGGCCTCAAGTCATGCCGCAACTCTAGTGACTGGAGGTGGGTCTCCAGTAGTAGACATGGAACTCACTCCACATGAGTCAGTCGCTGGGACCTACGTCACGGAGGAACAGATCCAAGGCGTGGGAGATCTGGCTGATTACGAGGCATTGTCCGGTGAGTGCACATGCATGTGTGTGTCATCCATGTCCATGGTGTGTGTGTGAGGGCTTCTGTTCGGGTGCCAGGTGAGAGTGTGTGCGCCTGAGTCGTATGGGTCAGCCATGTGCTTCATGCAATCCTTCCTGCGCAGCTGCATTTGGCCATAGCAGTATCCCTTCTGCCAACAGTAGACATCTAGCACAACTGCACGCCAGTTGCCCTTGAAGTGTCACCTTGACACAACATATTTGCTTCTTTTTCACTGTTCATTCAGTCAGTTTGTTTGCATTCCACCACTTTCACTAGGCATGTCGCTGTCCACTAGTCACATGTCTGACATGGGTATGGTAAAGTGGAGTGACTTTGTTACCTGGATATCATTTGTACACACATGTCCCTGTGCAATTTGACCATTTCAGACTGGCAGCTCCAGGTGAAAAATCTGACCTGTTAGAATTAGAAAAGCTATTACATGCGGGAACTGGACTGAATGAATAGGTGCTGCCCTCCTCTCCATCTTCACTCAATAGCAATGGTACATGCCATCTGTGTGATGGCATGTGTGTTTCACCTGCCAATCACAGGCCAATGTGTGATGCCACTGCCAGGCAGCATGCCGAAAATGTGTTCATCTTCCATCTTGGTGTCATCAGTGTGTGCCATTTGCCTGCACTTCATACGCAGTGAGGGTGCATGCATGGGAGGGTTTTAGTCATGTGGGACATGTGTCAATCAAGTACTGGTTCTCTTGCTTCTCAGCCCTCAATGTGTGCCATGGTGCTAATGCCTGTTTCCATTTCTTTGTTTACATGTCTTTGCAGGGGAAGACGCACCTGATACCGCTGGGGTTGTGGAGATGGCGCAGACCCAGGAGGTGTCCCAGGGCCGACCAACCACCAGTGAGGGACGTGGTGTGGTGGTGGGGGAGAACCCACAAGTGCTGCAGGTCGTGCTCTCAAGGGGTGTCTCTGGCTGCACCTCCCCCGAGCTGTACTCAGGTGTTGATTCGGATGAGACCTACGTGCCGTCGCAGGTGAGTGTTCCAGGGAGGGATTCTGTTCTGTCTCACCCACCTGCACCAGGGTCAGTACCCTCCATGGGGATGTCAGTGTTGGCAGCTACGCCTTCGGTGGTTACGGATGCAGGGTCACACTCCGCGACATCTGATCCTGTTCCTGGGCCAGCAGATCAGAGGGGGAATGCAGTCCTGCAGCCTCAGGCAGTGCCGGCACAGCAAGGCGCAGTTCGCCTTGCCCCAGACAGGTGTGGTGCCCGCCGACGTGGTGGCCGTACGCCACCCGGCAATACCGCATGGGAGCAATCCATTTACGGTATGGCTACCCAACAGGCTGCATCATCCGAGATGATGGCTCAGGCCATGGATAGGGTGGCCACTTCCATTGTCCCCCCAGAAAGGCTGATGGAGCGACTAGAGCAGGCAACCGACTCCATCTGCCTGTCACACAGGGAGGACATGTTGGGGTCCAACAGGGACAGGCGGGCGGCACTGGCGACTCTGCAGGAGGCCATCTCCATTGAGTCCCAGGGCCACAGGGAAGCCCTGAGGCAGGAGCTCCTACACCTCAGGACGACTCTTGTTGAGCTTGAGGCTTCAACACACCAAAGGACAGAACAGCAGCTGGAGCGTCTCACCCGTACGCTCTCAGCTGAGATGCAGGCAACGAGGGCAGAGGTCCGGGCATCCCGTGAGTTGTTGCATGGGGACCTCCGCACACTCATCCTCCAGAACCAGACCTACCACACCCGCATGCTTGCAGCCATGGAGGAGCAGACTAGGGCCTTGCGTGGGCTGCCTCCCATAGTGCAACCACCTCCGGATGCAGCTGCACAGGGTGATAATAGCGACAGCAGTGATACTCCCACAATAGGGTAGCCGTGTGGGCCATGAGCCCATGGAGGTGTTTTATCTTCCCAGGATCCACGCAGGTGGGTTCTGGTGTGCATCCTGTCCTCGGACCTCCTGGGTGGCCTCCCCAACCCCCCCGGGCCCATCAATGGCCATTTTTGATTGTTTCTTATTTTTATTTTGATTTCTTTTATTCCCAATTTTTTTGGGACGATCTGTTGGCTTCGATCTGTTGGCTTCGATCTGTTGGCTTCGATCTGTTGGCTTCCGTGGTTCCTGTGGGCATACGCTGCATTGTGGCTGGGCACATGCAGGCTTGTAATGTATTTGGTTCAGATGCTTGGGTTTGAGTCACACACACCCCTCCTGCTTCCCGTTTCCATGGGCTTGCAAAGGGTGTGCCCAAGTGACAGTGAATTACACAGTGACGTTGGACTCCCATGAGCTGTGTGGCCAGTCTGTAGTCAATACTGTGTATACATTCATAGTGCATATTGCTGTTGTGTTGTACACTGCATGTTGCATTGATGTGTAACTCTTCTTCTGTGTCTACCTCCCAATTTGCAGGTCCCTTCCTCATGTCTACACAAGGACCACTAGTCTGGAGATGGGGACCATGTTGGCAGCAGTGCACCTACAACTCTACATGGCGCCAACACTGCACAGTTGGTAGTGGTGGGAGTGCAGGCATTTCCAGGTGGTGAGACTACTAATATGTAACATTTGTGATGTCATGTTAATGGTACTACGTGCTCAAGTATGTTGTTGGTCCGGCATTGCTGTGAGCATTTCAGGTGTTGCAGGTTTCTAATAGTGCCACTGTACATAGTGAGAGTGATGTCATGTTGTGGGGATTACTTTGTTTACCTGCAATTAGCATGACATGGCACGGTGTGTCGTGTGGCAGTGCTGGGGTTGGGTTGGCTGACATGGCACTGTCCTCTTGTTGCATTTTGCAAGTGGGTATTCATTTTAGCTGCTTCAATGTGTAACTTCACAAAACTGCATTGGTGGTGTCTGTGTGGGTAGGGATGCACACATTGTGACACTTCCAGGTGAACAATCTCAGGCTGACATGGTATTCCCGGTTCATTCCCAGGCATTCAGGATCAGTGTCAGGTTGAGTCATCATTGATAGTCAGATGGAATGTGCCAGGGCAGTGTGCACTCCACAGGGGTGTGATTTCTATGTGAAGTAATTAGCCACTAGCTGTGTACGGGCTGCCTCCCCCCGTGCCCTTTCCCCTCCCATGCGCAGCGGCTGTGCATGTGGTTGGGGATGTGGGGCCACCACCATGTCCACGGCCAGGCCCCGGCGTGTTGCAACGTTGTGCAGGACACATGCTGCCACTATGATCCTGCACACTACTGGGGGAGCGTATAACAGCTGCCCGCCAGAACGGTCAAGGGAGCGAAAGCGTGACTTTAGCACTCCGAATGTGCGCTCCACTATGCCCCTGGTTGTAATGTGGGCTGTGTTATATCTTACCTGGGGTGGCGTGGTGGGGTTCCGAATTGGCGTCATCATGTGGGGGCTGAGAGGGTAGGCACTGTCCCCTGTGGAGGTGGGGATTGGTATCATTGGTGAGGTTGTGACCTTGCTCAGTATCCAACATGCATGCATGTGCAGTGGCATACATACTCACCAAGCAGCCATGTATCGCCATGCCGCCCAGCTTCTAGGTCCCGGCTTAGGGTGGACATTAGGTAAATGAAGCTGTCATGGGTGGAGCCGGGATAGTTGGCATATACTGAGGTGATGATTCCCTTGGCATTACATGCTACCTGCACGTTGATGGAATGCCAGTGCTTGCGGTTCCTATAGATGTGCTCAGATGCCCTGGGGGGACGTAGAGCCACATGGGTGCAGTCGATGGCACCTAGTACTTTGGGGAATCGTGCCACTGCGTAAAAATCCAGGGCGGCAGCATGCCTTTCTGCAGGTGTTCTGGGCAGGTATATGTGCCTGCGGACTGATGGGCGTGCAGTCATGATGTTCAAGACCTGGTGTAGGCAGCGTGACTGGGTGGCCTGTGACACCCCACCCACTACGGCACTTGTCCGCTGAAATGATCCAGTGGCTAAGAAGTGCAGTACATTGAGGACCTTCTCCAGGGGGCTGAGTGCTTGGGAGCACAGGGTGGGTGATGTGAGGTCATCCTCCCACTCACTCACCAGGTCCAGTATGATGTGTGGTGGAAACCTGTACCTCCCATACACCTGGTCATCAGGCATCCCGAAAAGGCTGGTTCTGGGTGTGAATATTCTGGCCCTGACTATCCTCCTCCTCCTCCTTTGGTAGCCCACTGCCACTGCTGCTAGGAACGGTATGTTCATCCTGGCGTCTGAGCTTGTTATTGTTAAAGTCCGCAATTTTATGCTTTGCGCATGTTCTAGGCGAGCTTGTGACCCGCGCACCCCTGGAATCCAGTTCCCAGTCCAATAGCGTGTGGAAATTCACACGCACCACGGGATACAGCGTGTGACCCGCGCACCCCTGGAATCCAGTTCCCAGTCCAATAGCGTGTGGAAATTCACACGCACCACGGGATACAGCGTGTGACCCGCGCACCCCTGGAATCCAGTTCCCAGTCCAATAGCGTGTGGTAATTCACACGCACCACGGGATACAGCGTGTGACCCGCGCACCCCTGGAATCCAGTTCCCAGTCCAATAGCGTGTGGAAATTCACACGCACCACGGGATACAGGTTCGCTGACGTACTTGCGTGTGTAAGTGGCCGCGCACCCATTAAATACACGTACATAGGCCAATCGCGTGTACGCGCACTTTTGTCCAATTACACGCGATGACACTCTGACGTGCAGTATCTCCACGTGTGCCCCGTCATCACATGCTGAGTGGGGAACACCCGTGCGGGTCACGTCACAGACGCGCTTACGCGCTGAGGGACTCTGGTCCAATAGAATCGCGTATGCGTGCTGACGCGCTTACGCGCTAAGGGCCTTTCCTCGGATTTCACGCTGACGTGCAGGATATTCACGTGCCAAATCACTCCGTATCAAGCTGGCCACGCGAAAACACACAGAAGCCCACGCTCCTGCCCAGAAGGCCGAGTTACTGCCCCCCAGTGCCCCGAGCAGCCTCCCACGTGCCATCTGCTGCTGCCTGCCTGCCTGCCTGCCTGCTGCCACCGTGCCCTGCCATTTGGTGCCTGCACATCAGCCATCTGCAGGGGTCCAGTTGCTGTGTCCACCCCTGCTGGAACTGAAGACTCCCGACTGGGATTACATCGCTCCACAGCCCAGCCCCAGGACCCAGTTGCCCACCCACACCTGCCTCTGGGGTTGCCATGTCGGGCACTTCCACATCTGGCACCAGTGGCAACCCCAGGCCAGAGGGGCAGAGGGGCACCAGCTTCACTGTCACCGAAGTTGGTGTCCTGGTGGAGCATGTCCTGGGGCAGTATGATGCCCTCTTTGGATCGTCCCGCGCCAGCAAGGAAGGACGGCAGAGGATCTGGGCCGACTGTGTGGTTGCCATCAATGCGGAGGGGGTGGCAACCCGCGACGTCCTGAAGATCAAGAAGCGCTGGGAGGACTTGAGGTCCAGGACCCTTGTGAAGGCCCGGCGCCTCGTGGAGGGGGGCCGGGGGCGGCATGAGTTCCATCCAGATGAGGGTCCTGGAACGCGTACGCCCAGCGCTCCACGCCCAGATCCTTGAGAGGGAGGCACATCTGGAGTTGAACGGTAAGTGTCCATGCATTACTGTGTGAGACAGGGCATGTTGCGGTGTGCTGATTCTATGATACTTGCCTGTATGTGTGCCATAGGCCATGTATGCATGTATGTGTGCAGGGACATCATGGTAATGCATGTGCGACCAGTGATGTGTGATGCACATGGTTGTTGCATGTGTTGAAATGCCGCATGGGGAGCCCTATTCAGATTTTGAACATGAGAGCATGCCAGTCTCTGTACCTGGACATGGGTGGGGGTGAGGGATGGGTGCTGATGCCAGGTACATATATGGTAGCCATGTCTGTGTGCCTGACCTGCGTGTCTGTGACTTGTGCATGCCATGGATGCATGACACATGTGTGTGACAATGCAGAGATTCAGTAAAGCAGCCAAATTACCCTTGTATCCGCTGTGTTTGGTGTGTTTGGGGCCAGATGGATGTGACTGAGGTGAAGTGTGTGCATGTGATGGGCATGAGCCATGATGCATGTGAGTTACATACCATTGAATGTTTCAAGAGTCCATTGGACATGCATGGAAATGTCCATGGCATGCACCATGCCTGTTACTGTGTGTGTTTTGCCTGGACTGACCCATGTGTTGTGGAGGGACATGATGGAAGTGTACTTTGACAGTGGTGCTCATCTGCTATTGCTTCCTGTCTAGGGGACCATTGTACAGTGCCCTGATGCTTGTGTTCTTTGTCTCCCTCTACGCAGCGGCTAGTGAAGAAGAGGGCGGAGACGGCGCTGTGGAGCAAGGCGGCGGGGATGCCCCCACGGCTGCAGCGGAAGGGGTGGGTGAGCCCCCACAGGGGCCTGCTACGGTGGGAGACGGTGAGGAGCCATCCAGGTTGGTGGTTTGCACAGAGGAGGAGGAGGCCGCCACTGGGGCACACATGGGGCCTGGTGGGGGCATCCCTGCTGGTGCAAGTGGTGCAGTCCAGGGCCAGGGGCAGGAGGCAGCACAGGTCACCGTGGAGGGGCCTGTGCATGTCGCTGTCCCTGACCCTGTGAGTGCACCACCATGCACCAGCAGGGATGCCCCGTCCCAGGCCTGTCCGCAGGTAGAGGGGATGTCCATGTCACCTGACTCCCCTCCACCTGCGGACGTGGGAACCCCTGGCCGTGCGGAGAAGGTCCTGATTGGGGTCACGATGCGCACGGCTGTGATTCGTGATGCCATGCGTGCTTCCCGGGAGGAGCACGCACGTCATCACGAAGTGCACCGTGCCGACGTGGCCCAATTGGGATCGGCCATGTTCGGGGGTTTCCTGCATGTGTTGGCCAATGTGGCGGCCCTCTCCTCCTCTGTGCAGGCTATCCACCAGTCGTTTTCCTTGCCGTCTTCCAGCCCAGATGCCACCAGGGCCCCCTGTGGACCTGCCCCGACCAATGCAGCCAGCTCGGTGGGGATCCCATCCCTGCCACAGTCGGGAGTCAGAGATCCAGCAGGGGTGGACACCAGAGCAACTGGACCCCAGCAGATGGAGGATGTGACGGCATCATCGGGCAGGGCACGTGCACGACGGCGTCGGTGGTTTCCATCAGCCTGCATGCCGTCGTGCTGGCACAGGCAGTTGCGTCGGAGGCAGCAGCAGGCTCAACGTGGGAGGCATCATGGCTCGGGGCCATCAACATCAGGGGTGCAGGCATTCGCCGGAGTGCAGGAGAACCCTGGAATTGGAGTGGCATCCGTGTGGGAGAGGTTGTGCCAGCGGATTGGTGCGGAGCAGCAGCGGGCAGAGGAGGAACGGCTCACGATGGTCAGGACGGAGGACTCCATGCGGAGGGCGTTGAGGCGGGCTGAGTGCCTCGAGGGTCTTCGCAGGGAGTTTGAGCTTGACACTGCGTTATCCTTGCGGGACCTCGGGGCCAGGGAACATGCCCGCCTCCAAGCCATTGACCAGGAGTTCGATGATGCCCTGGCCCATGACAACAACCAGTGAGCCGTCCGAATAGCCCGCTGCCTTTGTATATAGTTGTATAGTTAGGGTTAGGTTTCCTTTGTTTTTTTGATTTTTTTTTGGTTGCGATTGGACAATGCACCACTTTTTTGTATATAGTTCACTTTTTAGTTAGTAGTCAGTTAGGTTTAATTTGGTAGGGCTCATGGACCCAGGATGATCTTCTTCATTGGCTTATTTTAATTTTTCAGATTATTTTCTTGGACATTCATCTTGTTTTGTTTGATTTGCTTTGTGTTTTTTCTTATTTCATTTCCATTCTACTTGCTGTTAAATACATATTATTTTTTTAATCTTCAATGTGTCGTATCATCTCATTGCTTTCAGGCATGTCATGTTGGGTGTTTTGTCATTCACTTGCAGCCATTGTGTGTGACAGACATGTGTTAAATTGCATTATTTAAATTGGGGGTGTAACATGTAATTGCCTTTGATATGTGGGTGGGTGTGATAGTTGGTTGGGCCTTTTGGCAGGGGAGGATGGGCATTACGGACATGATTGGGGAATGTTGGGACCCAGGTGCAGGGGGGCATGGATTGGACATGGGTGGGGGCCTGCTGGCAGGTGCCCCACAGTGCTGGGGGGGTGGGGGTGGGGGTGGTGGTAGACATGAGTGGGGGCCTGGTGGAGGATGACCCTGCACTGCTGGGGTGTGGGGGTGGTGGGTGACATGAGTGGGGGCCTGATGGAGGGTGACCCTGCACTGCTGGGGTGTGGGGGTGGTGGGTGACATGAGTGGGGGCCTGGTGGAGGGTGACCCTGCACTGCTGGGGTGTGGGGGTGGTGGGTGACATGAGTGGGGGCCTGGTGGAGGGTGACCCTGCACTGCTGGGGTGTGGGGGTGGTGGGTGACATGAGTGGGGGCCTGGTGGAGGGTGCCCCTGGTGGCTGGGGGGTGGGGGTGGTGGGAGACATGAGTGGGGGCCTGGTGGAGGCTGACCCTGGTGGCTGGGGGGTGGGGGTGGTGGTAGACATGAGTGGGGGCCTGGTGGAGGATGACCCTGCACTGCTGGGGTGTGGGGGTGGTGGGTGACATGAGTGGGGGCCTGGTGGAGGGTGACCCTGCACTGCTGGGGTGTGGGGGTGGTGGGTGACATGAGTGGGGGCCTGGTGGAGGGTGACCCTGCACTGCTGGGGTGTGGGGGTGGTGGGTGACATGAGTGGGGGCCTGGTGGAGGGTGACCCTGCACTGCTGGGGTGTGGGGGTGGTGGGTGACATGAGTGGGGGCCTGGTGGAGGGTGACCCTGCACTGCTGGGGTGTGGGGGTGGTGGGTGACATGAGTGGGGGCCTGGTGGAGGGTGCCCCTGGTGGCTGGGGTTTGGGGGTGGTGGTAGACATGAGTGGGGGCCTGGTGGAGGGTGACCCTGCACTGCTGGGGTGTGGGGGTGGTGGGTGACATGAGTGGGGGCCTGGTGGAGGGTGCCCCTGGTGGCTGGGGGGTGGGGGTGGTGGGAGACATGAGTGGGGGCCTGGTGGAGGCTGACCCTGGTGGCTGGGGGGTGGGGGTGGTGGTAGACATGAGTGGGGGCCTGGTGGAGGATGACCCTGCACTGCTGGGGTGTGGGGGTGGTGGGTGACATGAGTGGGGGCCTGGTGGAGGGTGACCCTGCACTGCTGGGGTGTGTGGGTGGTGGGTGACATGAGTGGGGGCCTGGTGGAGGGTGACCCTGCACTGCTGGGGTGTGGGGGTGGTGGGTGACATGAGTGGGGGCCTGGTGGAGGGTGCCCCTGGTGGCTGGGGTTTGGGGGTGGTGGTAGACATGAGTGGGGGCCTGGTGGAGGGTGACCCTGCACTGCTGGGGTGTGGGGCTGGTGGGTGACATGAGTGGGGGCCTGGTGGAGGGTGACCCTGCACTGCTGGGGTGTGGGGGTGGTGGGTGACATGAGTGGGGGCCTGGTGGAGGGTGCCCCTGGTGGCTGGGGGGTGGGGGTGGTGGGAGACATGAGTGGGGGCCTGGTGGAGGCTGACCCTGGTGGCTGGGGGGTGGGGGTGGTGGTAGACATGAGTGGGGGCCTGGTGGAGGATGACCCTGCACTGCTGGGGTGTGGGGGTGGTGGGTGACATGAGTGGGGGCCTGGTGGAGGGTGCCCCTGGTGGCTGGGGGGTGGGGGTGGTGGGAGACATGAGTGGGGGCCTGGTGGAGGCTGACCCTGGTGGCTGGGGGGTGGGGGTGGTGGTAGACATGAGTGGGGGCCTGGTGGAGGATGACCCTGCACTGCTGGGGTGTGGGGGTGGTGGGTGACATGAGTGGGGGCCTGGTGGAGGGTGACCCTGCACTGCTGGGGTGTGGGGGTGGTGGGTGACATGAGTGTGGGCCTGGTGGAGGGTGACCCTGCACTGCTGGGGTGTGGGGGTGGTGGGTGACATGAGTGGGGGCCTGGTAGAGGGTGACCCTGCACTGCTGGGGTGTGGGGGTGGTGGGTGACATGAGTGGGGGCCTGGTGGAGGGTGCCCCTGGTGGCTGGGGGGTGGGGGTGGTGGGAGACATGAGTGGGGGCCTGGTGGAGGCTGACCCTGGTGGCTGGGGGGTGGGGGTGGTGATAGACATGAGTGGGGGCCTGGTGGAGGATGACCCTGCACTGCTGGGGTGTGGGGGTGGTGGGTGACATGAGTGGGGGCCTGGTGGAGGGTGACCCTGCACTGCTGGGGTGTGGGGGTGGTGGGTGACATGAGTGGGGGCCTGGTGGAGGGTGACCCTGCACTGCTGGGGTGTGGGGGTGGTGGGTGACATGAGTGGGGGCCTGGTGGAGGGTGCCCCTGGTGGCTGGGGTTTGGGGGTGGTGGTAGACATGAGTGGGGGCCTGGTGGAGGGTGACCCTGCACTGCTGGGGTGTGGGGGTGGTGGGTGACATGAGTGGGGGCCTGGTGGAGGGTGCCCCTGGTGGCTGGGGGGTGGGGGTGGTGGGAGACATGAGTGGGGGCCTGGTGGAGGGTGACCCTGCACTGCTGGGGTGTGGGGGTGGTGGGTGACATGAGTGGGGGCCTGGTGGAGGGTGACCCTGCACTGCTGGGGGGTGGGGGTGGTGGGGGACATGAGTTGGACATGGATGGGGGCCTGCTGGCAGGTGCCCCACAGTGCTGGGGGGTGGGGGTGCAAGGGGACATGAGTTGGTTTTCATTAGTTCAAGGAGACATGTGCCTTTGCTGGGGGGCATGCCCATGGTGGGTGGGCTGCCTGCGGGACATGACCAGGGATGCAGGGTAGTCCCCTGTGGTGTGGGCTGCCTGCAGGGGCCGTGGAGGGTGTACAGGGTACACCTGGGAGGACCCACACTGTCAAATCACATGTGGAACTTCCCGCGCACCCCTGATATACACGCGCCCAGGCTATTCGCGTGTGGAACTTCCCGCGCACCCCTGAAATACACGCGCCCCCAGCCTATTCGCGTGTGGAACTTCCCCCGCACCCCTGAAATACACGCGCCTAGGCTATTCGCGTGTGGAACTTCCCGCGCACCCCTGAAATACACGCGCCCAGGCTATTCGCGTGTGGAACTTCCCGCGCACCCCTGAAATACACGCGCCCCCAGGCTATTCGCGTGTGGAACTTCCCCCGCACCCCTGAAATACACGCGCCCCCAGGCTATTCGCGTGTGGAACTTCCCGCGCACCCCTGAAATACACGCGCCCAGGCTGTTCGCGTGTGGAACTTCCCGCGCACCCCTGAAATACACGCGCCCAGGCTGTTCGCGTGTGGAACTTCCCGCGCACCCCTGAAATACACGCGCCCAGGCTGTTCGCGTGTGGAACTTCCCGCGCACCCCTGAAATACACGCGCCCAGGCTGTTCGCGTGTGGAACTTCCCGCGCACCCCTGAAATACACGCGCCCAGGCTATTCGCGTGTGGAACTTCCCGCGCACCCCTGAAATACACGCGCATGCAACTTCACGCGCACCCCTGGAATACACGCGCCCCCAGGCTATTCGCGTGTGGAACTTCCCGCGCACCCCTGGATCTTCCCGCGCACCCCTGTAATACACATAGCCCGCTCCCCCAGGCCCGATCGCGTGAGGAACTTCACGCGAACCCCTGTAATACACGTAGCCCGCTCCCCCAGGCCCGATCGCGTGAGGAACTTCACGCGAACCCCTGTAATACACGTAGCCCGCTCCCCCATCACGCGAACCCCTGTAATACACGTAGCCCGCTCCCCCAGGCCCGATCGCGTGAGGAACTTCACGCGAACCCCTGATATACACGTAGCCCGCTCCCCCAGGCCCGATCGCGTGTGAAACTTCACGCGAACCCCTGTGATGCACGTACCCTGCTGAAATCGCGTGTTAGACTTCCCGCGCACCCCGGTATACACGCACACGTATTTTTTGTCAGCGGGTGTCCGTGTTTGTGGGTACCCCTTTGCACGTCATTTTTCCTGGAGGGCCACAGTATGGGACATTCATCATGGCAGTATATAGGTGCGATTTGTTGGCGCACCTTTTGGCGCACATTTCTTACAGCCGCAGAGACGCTACCGCCTGCTTTCTTGTGGCGGTCGTGTTTGTGCCTATGCGCTGGTTTGAGCGTGCGCTTTTTTCCCCTATTCTATTCCATGAATACGTGTTGTAGGCGAGCGTGTGGGCGTTCCGCGCACTTGTGCCCTGTACTTCCCCCGTGACGCCCACGTTTTGGCAAGTTGTTCCCCATTCCGAGTGTTACGCCCGTGTTCCGCCTACTTTTGTTGCGTGCGCCGCGCTATGTGCGAATTTCGCTGTGGCCTGTGCGATTTTCGCTGTGACCTGGCGCACGCTGTTAGATGGCCTGTGCGCCAACGTGCGCCGCGCACTTTTTTATCGCACATCCGCTGGTTTTCTCGCGCACGGCCTTCCATGAATCGACGTGCGCTGCTTTTCGTGCGATTTTCGCAATTGCACTGCGATTTTCGCTATTCCACTGCGAATCGCACGTTTTTGCCCACTTGCGCCGCGCTAATTATTCCATGAATCGGCCTCTTAGGGAGGTGGGACAGGGCTGCCCCCTTCCCAACACTAATCCAGAAATATATCCATCTGTCTGTCAGATGGTCAAAGAATAGATCAGTCTAGCTGGTGCCAATCGGATAGATGAACAAAGGCAACAGTTTAAACAAGTGTACCTGGAGTTTCATAAAACACTAACAACGTTATGGTGGGTTCACAGAGGCTTGGAAAAAGATCCTTTCACCTGAAATGTGAAAGTATAATAATCCATTTGAGCCAAGTCACACATGCCACAGCGCCACCTAGTAACCAACACTGGAAGTTCACTTCCAACTCAGTTGGAGTTTCAGAAACAGTTGTGGGACAATTTATATGATTGTGGATATATGTATCTTCATTACACAACAATACCTACAGACCCTGATATGGCACCGGTATTTGTCAAATTCTATGGGCTGAGTCTTGTGTGCATGCCAAAACACAGAGATTATCAAAAATGTGGAATCCCATGGGATCACTCATCCAATCCACAATACATGCAATGACTGTTAGGACTGATTTTCTATACTTTGGCCTGGTGGACAGATATATAGAAGGCCAACATATATTGTGACACGAACAACTCTGGGAAGGTGTAGCCCAACCAGTTTTGGTAGCAGTGGCAGGCGGTCTAGTCTAAGTTCTTCAGAGGTGGTGAGCTTGTATAGGGTCCACAATGAGGTCACACAATGGGAATAACATATTTCACTTAGAAAGAATGTATACAAATACAGTTATTTATTCATGGCCAAAACACACAATTAAAAATTACTACTAGCAAGTAGAGTTATCACACAAGACTATTCAACTAAATGCATATATACATTCACTTTGTTATAGGGCATAATACACATAAGAAACTCCTGCAAAGTAAAGGTTAGAATAGTATCATGCACACAAGGTCCACAGAGATGATCCCTAACTAAATGTGTTCAGCCCTAAGTTGTCTGGGGCCTTTTGCCCAATAGTTTGGGTAAATGTTCGACAGAAGTAGGAAAAATGCAGGTAGGGTCTCTGGGTCCAGTGAAGGGTTCTTAGGGTTAGGGTACACATTAGACAAATGCCCAAAAGTAGCCTCAACATTCAGATGTCTTGTACAAGCAAGCAGTGGCAAAGCCAATAATGATAGAATTATGATTTATTATAAGCCCATTGACTTATAATGGGAGTATAGGGGTAGGTTAGAATCTCTGTAACTTACCCCCCATACTCCGATTGGCAGGACAAAGGAAGAGGGTCTGATGTTTCTTTTCCCACTGAAAGTCAAAGTCCTCGGTAGACAGGGGTTGCAGGTTCGAGCTGATCTCTGGTTGTGTCTTTCATTCTTGCAAGGACTCTCGCTTGAAGAATGCACGGTGACACAAAATGACTCAGAAGCCACAGCTGGACTTTCCCTCCTTTCTCGGGTCCCCTCGAAGCTATCTCACAGAGGTCAGCCTCGTAGTGCCAGCTGAGGATCTCCCAAGTTTCAGGCCGGCGGCACGGTAGCCCAAAAACAAAGCTGGTCAGCCACAGAACGGTAGCAGGGTGGTTTTGAAGGCTTCCTTTGGCAGGACACCGAGCAGACACCAGCAATGGATTGTCCCTCCACTCCAAGGATCACAGTTCCTTTGTAGGACTGCTAAAGATCACAAGCAAGGCAGGGCTCCTCCAGGACAGCAGCAGAAGTTAGTTGCCAGGGCTCCTTCAGTCTGGTTTCTTCATGGATCTCACAGCTGTACAGGATACTTGTCTCCTTCAGGTTTCTCCAGGATCTCTGAAGAATGGGTGCAGGGGTCCGCTTCTTGTCCTAAAAGCCAGGTAAGAGCAACTTCCCTCACTAGCCAATAGCAGGACTAGCCCACACACACACCCCAGCAGCGGTCCAATCAGGACCACTGGCGGGAACATTCATGCATACCACTCAGACACACCGAAACCAGTTTGTGGATTGGGATCAGACAATCCCAGCCCACATCCTGCCAGCAAATACATACAGCCCTCCAGTAGCCTGCCAAAAGCTTCTGCTTTCCCGGGCACTGGAAATCCTTATAAGGATTTTCCTGGCCTCTCATGCCTGGAAGAAGGCTAAAAAACAAGATGGCAAAAGGACAAGCAAAAAATCTTGTGGCACAGCCATGTTTGATCAATAGCTACAGTTAGTAGCCACACGCGGTAAATGCAGTAAGGCTAAAACTAAAATGCCCAAAAAGTGGGAAAAAGTCACTGCTGCCACCAGCTTATCCTTTTAGCACAATTAGAGTAACCAAAAATCCTGTGAGTGTTAGTCTAGGGCAAAACAAAAATGCACCCAATGTACTGCAGTGTAGCTGCATTGTGCAATGATAAAATGTTACCACAAGTGATATAAAAGTAACCAAAAGTAGTAACACAGTAACACGACTAAGGGAAACAAAGTTTCCCAGTACTAACAGCCTGAAGGACATGCCAGTTTTCCCATGAGATACGAGCAAATGCCAGTGTAGTGAAGCGTAAGGCTTCACTGCACTGTGAAAAATACGGGTCAGATTAAAAAATAAAAGCAAAAAGTTTGGGTGTTCCATCAAGATGGAAGGTAAGGTGAAGTAAATAGAAATCTTTCCTAATAATGACCCAGTACTAGTGATATTAAAACCCAATTGACAATGGAGACTCTGTGAAGACGTAAGGGAACTGAACTAGAAGGTGTAAAAGTCAAAGTGGCCTCTTTTATCTATCAAGGGCATGCACAGAACAAATGTACTAAAGTAAACAATGCTCTTAATTTGACAAATGGATATTGGACATTTCTCGGTACTCTTTGAACACCATTGTAAACATTGCCCTTACCTTCGTGGGGGCAGCAGTATGCAAGCACTTATACACCATTTTGGACAGTATATGGACAGTGGGAATTAATTCCAAATATTCCTACATAAGTCCATACCTGACCTTGTAGACAGAGGGAACTGGGCCTATGTAGATGAACTACTAAAACAAAGTACAACTGTGGATGAACATTCGTTGCAGATGTGCCACATGGTGACACAATTAAGAAGAGCTGTCACAAAACTATCCCTTAAGATATAAAAGGGTTGCAAAATCAAAGTAAACTTTCTCGAATGGGAAATCACAGCCAAGAGAATTATCTCTCATAAAAAGAAGGTTGAGGCTTTACTGAAGTTAAAGAATAGATCAACTCCATGGGCCTCATCACGATTTGGGCGGTATCCCAGCTGTAATACCGCCCAACTGTAATTGCGTTAGCACTAACCAGTCTGGCGCTATTTGCACCAGATCACGGGTTGGACGTTAACAGTAAATCCCCATTCCCCATTGGGTTCACTGGACCCAATGGGCATTTTCTGCGCAAATACTGCACGCTAATACAGCTGGTGGTAATTGTGCCGAAAACAGGGGCTAACTGATTTTCACCTCCAGCCAAAAAGCTGGAGGTAAAACAGCCCATTTAGCGCCCAACTCGTGATAGGTCCAGCCCTTAAATGCAGCAGTAATACTGTTACCGCCGCATTTAAGGGCTTCGCCCAACTCGTAATGAGACCTGTGAGTTAGGAGGTCTCTTACGATTGACCAACTGCAGTCGTAAATTCGTACAGCATTAAACAGAGATCACCAAGCTGTTAGATCATCTATTGAAGGCAGGGGGGAAGTCAGATTGGGGGATTCTCAAACAGAGGCTGTAAAACTCCTTGAATGTGTGCGCACTCAAGGAGTGGCTCAACAAGTGCTGTCTGATGTCCTCCTCTCTGCCTGTTATTTGCTGCTGTGGATTCATATATCCTTAAGGACTTTGATATTCTTTCCGCATCCATATGATTTCATAAGGAAGCAAAGGAAAACAGCGTCTTTTCCTGTGGGGAACACATTAATTCATTCCATTGGCTGCCTGGTCTAAGTCCCACCCCACTAACAGGAAGTGGATTTAAACTGTGGCCTGTGTGCACTCAGCGCGCGTGCACCCTCAAGGAGTACCTCAGAGAGTGCTCTCTTATGTCTGCGCATCGGTACGAGAGGTGAGGAGAGTCATTAAGTAAGTAGTCATCTGGAAGAGGGATGCCAATGAAAAGACTAATTGTATACCTGTTGTGCCTCCACCCCCAAGTTCGCTATCTAGGGCCGGTGGAGCGCGAAGTGGACTATTGTCTTGGTTACCCTTAACTGAACATTGTTCCTCACCAGAGGCCTTTCTTAGGATTGACTCCTCTGTCCTCTACTTCCTTTGTTTTGCACTCACCCATGGGGCCCCAGACCAAGACTATGCCTAGTAATATGAAATTGAAAATTTCGAAAAGACTTGGATTGCGTAACGGTGCTGAAAAAGCGGGCAAATGTTTATGGAGCCCAGTGAATTGTACACAGCCCCTGAAAAAGGTGCTCCAAAGACCCTCGTTTTGGGCACCCGTTCTGAGCCTCCTGATTGGCTGGGAGGCTGCCAAATTCCTCTCCCCTCACTGGGTACTAATATCAATGAAAGCCATTTACAACTGCTTATTCACAGAGCGTCTCTGTGAATATGTCTCATAGTCTCTGGGATTTTGAAAATGTAATGTTATTTACCTCCCTGGGCTGGCTCAAAGTCTCCCGGGCCATCACAATCATGTAGGTGGGGGAGTGGAAGTGTCCTTCTTCACTTCTAATACAGTGGCCCAACTCATAAAATGCAATTTAACAACAAGATTATTTCCCATGGATATGTCTTCCTTCAGTCTTCGTGCTCTGTGTCCCCATCCTAGGATATTTCAAGGTTTCTCAGTCTATCATAGTTTTGATGTTTCTAGAGTGCCCTTGCACTTTTTTCATATCTCTGGATGGTTGCCATTTCAGATCCTCTGTCTCACATGCTCAATTCCAAGAAGACCCCTTTCCAGAGACTCTCATTCCTGGTTTCGGTCTGTATGCAGGGATTGTGGGCAGTACAACACTGATCTTTTGTACACAAATTGGGCCTTTGTAGATTTGGTCATTTTGTCCTATTGTGGGTGAATACAATTATTGTAATGTGTGTGAGCATTTGTGTTATGTATTATTCATTTTGTGATATTTGTGGGTTTTATAGAGGTTTTATATTTTCTGTTTAACACATTTTATATCATAAATATGTTTGTAATAAAAGAAGTATAATGTTCATTTTAAGAGTATGCTATGGATCCATTTCTTCAGGATTTAGCTTTCTAGCAGAATTGGTCACCAGATATTGCACTGATTGTTTTCTTTTCTCTTCTTCATATATGTGTACATAGTGGAGGAACAATGCTCTTTTGATAAGAAAAAGAAGGTACAAGTTTTGAAGGGAAGAGGTGCGCTTCTTACAATGGGGTGAGTTTGAAGGACATTCTGACCATGTTGTGGAGCGGGGTAAATCGAACATTCACAGGGATCAATGCATAAGTAGACATACATAGATTAAAGACAACCAACATTGGACATTTTTAAGTGCAGTTAAGTGGTACAGACAGCTGTGCTCAAGAAGTGACCATAATGGGTGAAGTGCTAGAATGGAGGCAGAGGAAGTGAGAGACAGAGAAAGGTTGGTGGTGAAAATGTTAGCTAGCAGGCAGATGAGAGGTAGGTTAAGAGGATAACTCAGAGGCGAGGAGGTAGGCATTTAGTTTGGTTTTTAACAAATCCATATGGACTGTTTCTCAGATATCCAGGGGAAGAGAATTCCATGCAAGTGGAGCAAGAAGAGAGAAAGAGCAGAAGTGAGAGGAAGCACAGGGAGGGTGAGGAGCCACAAGGGTAGTCGAGCAGGCGGAGCAGAGATTAAGAGAAGGCTTATATAGATGGTTAGAGGAGGATAGATAGAGTGGTGCCTTACCATGGATAGATTTGTGAACCAGGAGATGACATTTAAATCAAACCCTGTTTTGCATCATCAGCCACCAAGCCTGGTAACGGTACGAGGAAGTAGGTGTGAAGTGAGGGAGTTCAAAGAGAGTCCAGGTAGCGAGGTTAATGAACATGTCGAGAGGACAGAAAGCATAATGGGGGAGACCAAAGAGGATGCCAGCACAGTAGCCCAGTTTAGAGAAGACAAGAGTGGTTAAGAGATGCTTGGCGGTGTTAAACGAAGGGAGGTGCCTGATTTTCTGAATATTTAGAAGGTTGAGGCAAGCTGCTTTTCCAGTTTTGGAGATGAAGGTGGAGAAGGTGTGAGAAGAGTCTTAGATGATGCAGAGGTGTCTAGCTGAAGAAGGGTAGGTGAGAGATTCAGATGGGAACTGGATAGGCAGAAGAAGAGATAAGAGAGAGCTTTTGGCAGGGAAAAGAGCACCTCTGTTTTGGTGGAGTTTAACATCACATCAGAGAGTGTGAAGCCATCCAATATTTAATGGCAGAGATACAGATGGAAATGTTGTAGAGAGATCAGTGAAAAGTTCAGGAAAAGAGAAGAAGACTTGGGTGTCGCCCACAAAGAGTTGTTACAAGAACCCAAAGGACGAGATTAGTGCCCCAAGAGCAGAAGAGTGTAGAGTGTAAAGAGGAGCGGACCCAAGACAGAGCCCTGTAGAA
Organism: Ambystoma mexicanum; assembly: GCF_040938575.1. Taxonomy (NCBI): domain Eukaryota; kingdom Metazoa; phylum Chordata; class Amphibia; order Caudata; family Ambystomatidae; genus Ambystoma; species Ambystoma mexicanum. The sequence goes on along the minus strand of NC_090934.1, from coordinate 338,584,675 downwards.
CACCAACAGTTAGAGTAGTGAGATGAGGGGTGTTGTTGCTCCAGGAGACAGAGAATTGGCAATGTGTAAGGTAGGATTCAATCTAGACAAGGGCTTGATCTCGAATCCCCAGAAGATGGCCACTGACATTCCTGATGCTCATCTGAGTGCTCAGCACTCCCCGGGCTGCACAGAAGCTGATTGGCCACTGCCTGGGCCATCCTTCCCTACCCCAGCAAGATGGGAGGCAAAGCCAGCGCTTTCAAGGCCTGCAGATATGGCTTTTGTCCAGTGTCTCTGCCAATCTCTGCCAGCGATGTGGCCTGGCGCCTACCCACCGGGCCCGTCCTGTTACTGGCCGCAATCATGGGACATCATTGCAAGGTAAGTCCTGACCATCATTATCGACATCTGGATCGGCTTTGAAATGCGATTATTGTGCTCCTTTTGTCACCCTGCATAGGACCAATCTTCTGACCCCCATTCCTTTCCTCCCCCCTCCTACCAAGAGATCCATGACAGCCTGTTGGACTGGCACCCCTTAATGCCACAATACAAACAGACCACCATTTTAGTCACAAATGCTACATCCCCTTTTATAAAATACAATCACCTGTGCGCTCTAACACACCTGGCACCTATAGTCCCTGAATGCCCGCACCCTTCCTTCCCCCGCTTAATGCTGCTCACTTGACCACAGACCCCTGGACACCAGCTCACCATCGCAGCCACACGCTAGTGGTCTTCAAGCCTGCACAAGCCCCCAAAAACCTTGCAATAGGCAGCGCACTCCCTACAACAAGCAATGCACACCCTAATCAGCCCCACCAGTGCCAGCACAACATAGGCCCAGGAAATCCTGCAACAGGTAGTGCAAACCCTAAGCATCCCCACCAGCACCAGCACAACATGCGCCTAGCACAGCCTGCAACAGGCAGCGCATACCCAGAGCAGCCTCACCAGCACATCACACACCCAAATCACCCACGGCTGGGTTCACAATCTGCATTGACCACAAATCCCACTAAATCACTAACTGCACCCAAATTGCCTAACCTCCTTGCTAGCATGGTCATCACCCAAGTCACACCGTGCACAGGTAAAATCACCCCCTCCACACCTCTATGGTCTCAATCAGTCCCTCTCTTAGCATACCTCACCAGTCCGGCAGGTTGGTGCACATCCAAGACCTATCCTTGTGCTCATGGTGAACATATCATACTCCTGGCTACATGCACTGCTACACCCACCTACTACTCACTGCCCACTGCAAGCAGTCTCAAATATTGTACGGCTCACCAGCCTCAACTTCACCCCTCGCCTTCCCCCCCGCACACAACCACACTGACTACTAACGCCCAGGTCAGAACATTGCCACTAACTCTTCTGCCACTCCAATGTGCCCTACTCAACACCAGGTCCCTGGTAGCACACGCTCACTTCATCCTTGATCTAATCACTTCCAATAACCTTGACATTGTTGCACGATCAGAAACCTGACCCATGACTGCCACTGGCACCGCTCTCTCCATAGCTGTCCATAATGGTTATGTCATACTAAACAGCACAAGGTCTGAGAAAAAAAGAGGACACTGTTCCTCTTTACTCAATCAGCGCAACCCCACTAACAAATTGCAAAGCCATACTTGCCAAACTAAAACACTCACTGAACACCACTATCACCCTCCACCTCATCTAACACCCTCGAGGCCCATACTAAACAGAGACATGTCTGAGAAAAAAGAGGTGGTGTAGCCCTGATTTACAAGGACACTATTCCTCTGTACTCAATCAGCGCAACCCCACTATATCTGCCAAACTACAATACTCACTGAATACCACTATCACCCTCCACCTCATCTACCGCCCTCGAGGCCCACTTACTACATTCAACAACAACCTCTCCCAACTCATCTTATCCAACCTCAAGCCTACCACCAAACTCCAAATCTTGGATGATCTCAACCTTGGGTACAATAACCCCTAGACTTAGAAGCCCGGCGCTGTACAGCTCTATGGCAGCCTTAGACTGCACCCAATGGGTTACTGATCCCACTCACAACCATGGCTTCACTCTAGACTGGATTTTGGATCACAAACGTGACATTGTCATCCTATCCATCCACACTGGCCCATGGTCAGACCACCACACCATCTCCTTTACCATCCCCTCTCCCAGCCAACACAGAGCTCCCTGTGCCAAACCTACCACCATACCCACCCCTATTCTGTCCCAAAGCACCCACAACCTCACCAGTGCCCAGATCATTCCACTCTGAGGCATTCCCTCCCCCCATCAACGATGCCGCCTCCCTAGTACAACACTACAATACTTTGCTTAGCAACACTGTATACCTCCTGGCCCCCCTCAAAGCCTGGAAAGCCAAGAAACCCCCAACACCTTAACTCCTGGTACACCAGGAACTCAGGGACACCCATGTGAAAAAAAGATCAGCGGAAGCTACCTGATATGATATGATATGGCATTTGTAACGTGCCTATACACAAGTGTTTCAAGGCGCGACGAGGCAGGGAGGGGGAACAAGGGGAAGACAGACAACGATCCTACTAGGCCAGGTGTCATTTAGATCGCGCAAGTGCAGGGGCAGGGGGGAGGGAAAAGTGCAAGGGGAAGGGGAGGGGGAAGTGCAGTAAATAATAGGGCCAGCTGGTGGCAAGTGCAAGGTAAGTGCAGACAAGTGCTGGGGAGGGGGGGCTGTGGGGATACAGAGACAGTCCCGCAGTGCAAGCGGTTGCCAGGGAGGCAGTGCAAGTGGAGAGTGGCTGGGCCAAGGACCGAGGTCGGAGAGAGTGGCCCAGTTGCAGATTCAGTGCAGTTTCAGTGAAGAATTTAGCAGGGGAGAGGAAGAGAGAAAGCAGAAGCAAAGAGGAAGGTTTTGAGGTGCTACCGGAACCGGAGATGGTTCTCCTCAAGTTTCAGGGAGGCAGGTAGGCTGTTCCAGAGGGAGGCCCCTGCCGCGGTGAGAGATCTACCCCCAGATTCGTTGCTTCGAGAAGCGGCTGACCCTGAGGGAGTTGGAGACGGATGAGCAAAGGGCTCGGGAAGGAAGATATTTAGGAAGGGAGAGTTGAAGGTATTTAGGCCCCAAGCCCCAGAAGGCCTTGTGGACAATGCAGAGGGTTTTGAACTTAATCCTCGCAGCCACTGGGAGCCAGTGTAGAGATTTCAGTCCTGGAGAGATACGGTCCCTGGGCTTGAGGCCAAGGACAAGTCTCGCAGTCCTGTTCTGGATGAGTTGCAGAGGGCGGAGAGTGGAGGCAGGCAGATTAAGATAGAGGCTGTTACAGTTGTCCAGCTTCGAGAAAACCAGGGCTCAGGAGACAGTGAGCTTCTGGGGGAAGGAGAGGAAGGGAAGAATACCTCTGAGGAGGTGCAGCCGGTAGTGTGACTTCTTAGAGACGTCAGATATATGAGGAGAGTAGGAGAGTGTGGAGTCGAAGATGACCCCGAGGTTTTTTGCCTTGCAGGTAGGAGCAGGAAGAGGGCCAAGAGAGGCTGGCCAGAGAGCTGCAGGGAAGGAGGGAGTGGGTGTGCCGATGAGTAGAATCTCAGTCTTACTGGCATTAAGGCAAAGGTCATTGGCGGCACACCATTCCTGGATAGCAGACAGACAGTCAGAGATGAGGGAAGGAGAGGAGGAGGCCGAGGGTAGCCTGAAAATGAGCTCGGTATCGTCCGCATAGCACTGAAAGTTGGGGCAGAGAGCGGCGATGCGGTGGGCAAGGAGTGCCAGATACTGGTTGAAAAGCCAGGGAGAGAGATTAGATCCCTGTGGGACACCACAGGTAGAGAAAAAGATGTCAGAGAGGAAGGACCCCAGTTGGACCTGGGAGGGTCGATTGGAAAGGAAAGAGGTCAGCCACGCCAGAGCCTGACCAGTGATACCCAGGTTATCACGGAGACGGTTGAGCAGGATGGCATGGTTGACAGTGTCAAAGGCAGAAGAGAGATCGTGCAGAATGAGAACACACGGAGTGTTGGAGTCGAGGTTCGAGAGCAGGACCTCACGGATGTTCAGGAGAGCAGTTTCCGTGCTTCTGGCAGCTCTGAAGCCAGATTGATGGTCATGAAGACTACCAACAGATTCAGCATGGAGGCTAAGCTGGGAGAAGGCCAGTTTCTCCAGTAGCTTGCTCAGGAAAGGAGTGATGGAGATTGGGCGATAGTTAGTCGGGCAGGAGAGGTCGGAAGAGGGTTTCTTAAGAAGAGGATGCACAAGGGAGTGCTTAAGGGGGGATGGGAAGACTCCAGAGGTGAAGGAGTGGTTGAAAAAGTCAGTCAGGGCAGGAGCCAGGGAGTCGATGTGGTCCTTGATAGTTTTGGAGGAACAGGGGTGAACCTGTTTAGACGAGACTTTCATAGATCGGACTTGTCTGGAAACCTCGTCAGCAGAGAAAAGGGGAAAGGCAGAGAAGGAGGGAGGTGGGGTGGCTGCAGAAGGGCCGGAGAAAGAGCCGGGAAGAGAGGGAGGGAGGTGATAGGAGGAGAGTGAGGACAGGATGTCCTGAGTTTTAGTGATGAAGTGAGAGGCCAGTGCAGTGCAGAGGCAGGGGACAGGAGAGGTAGAGACTGCAGCAGGGTTGGCAAGCTCCTTGCAGATTTTAAAGAGTTCGGCCGAATTGTTAGATGCCGCAGAGATGCGGGCTTGGATAAGGGCTCTCTTCTTGATGAGAATGGAGAGACGGTATTACCTTTGGAGCAGGCAGCAGGCCAGTTTGTCAGAGGATGAACATGAAGCACGCCATTTCCTCTCTGCCACCCTGCACTTACGTTTTAGAGTGACGAGATCCGAGTCATACCAGGAGTTACATTTGGCTTTGGGCTTCAGGCGGATTCTCATGACAGGGGCAAGGATATCAAGAGTATCAGATATAGCAGAGTGGAGCGTGGAGAGGGCTGTGTCAGGATGGGAGTCAGCCGAAGGGGGAGGGGGAGGCGAGAAGGTGGCAGCGAAAGCCTCAACTAACATGCGCTTCATGGGTCGGATGACCGAGAAGGTGGGTGGCAGTGATGAGGGTGGCTTTGCCTGTGGGGTAGGGAGGGTGAGGTGAGAGGATAGGAGAAAGTGATCACTCCAGGAGAGAGGAGTGGAGAGAGGGACGGAGAGGGGAAGGTCAGAAGAGATCAGGGCATCAAGAGTGTGCCCTGCAGAATGAGTAGGCCCAGACGGGAGAATAGAGAGTGAGAGAGAGTCGCAGAGGTCACGAAAGAGTCCAGAGGGGGGACAGGAGGCATCCAGGTGGATGTTGAAGTCACCAAGAAAGAGGAGTTGAGTGGTTGAGGACAGGAGTGAGGAGGAGAGGTCAGCCCACTCAGAGAGGAAGGAGGAAATTTGACCAGGTGGACGATAGATAGTAGCCACGGTAAGGGAATGGCTAGGAGAGAGAGAGAGTCGGCAGACAAGACATTCAAAAGAGGAGTAGGTCTGCATAGGAGTGACAGTGGCAGGAATCCACTCAGGGAAGATAAGGGCCACACCCCCCCTGAACGGTTGGGCCTGGGCATGGAGAGGATCTTGTAACCATCAGGTAGGAGTGTGTCAAAGCTGGTGACAGAGCTGGCCGTGAACCATGTCTCAGTGATACCGAGGACGTCAAGGTCCAGTTCCTCAAGGCGACAGATATCAGAGGAATGTTGGTGGCAGAGCGAGAGTTAAGAGTGGCAATGTGGAGAAGGTTGCCATCCTTGAAGGACTTCCGGGGAGGGGTACAGATCAGAGGTACAGATCAGAGGTACGCCCTGCGGAGGTGAAGAAGAAGGAGGTGAAGAAGGAGCAAGAGAGGGGGCAGGGAGGGAGGGTGGAGGCAAGGTAGCCGAGGACAGAGGAGGGGGGACAGCAGGAGAGGAAAGGAAGTTGATGAGGTGTGGGAAGCGTCTATCAAAGAGGTGAAGGTTGGCCTGAGGGCCTTAGACCAAGACGGTCCCATTAGCGTAGACATTAATGATGGCCTTAGAGGAGTGGAAGGGGGCCAAGAGGACATCCCAACGGGTGCCAGCATTAATGGGAGAAGAGGAGAAAGGAGAGAGCACAGAGACCATATGAAGGGTCCATAGGTCAGGCGAAGGCACGAAAAAGAGGATGTCAGTGAGAGTTTCCTTGGAGCAGGCACTAGTGTAGGTGTCAGCAATAGGGAGGCCTGGGTTGGAGACCAGGATGTCCTTTTCAAACTTTTTCCTACCAGATTTAGTGAGGAGAGCAGGATAGTCAATAGAGAAGCAGTTAGAGAAGATAGGCGAGATAGAGAGCACCATGGAATAGGAGGGAGTGGGGGGGAAGACAGACGAGACGAGAGCAGGAACAGGAAGTGAGCGGCAAGCCCAAGTTTACCACATTTCAGAGAACAACAGTAAATGCGTATTAGGTACCCTGTGGAGAGGCCACCTAAGTTTGAGAATCCTGCGAGGGGAGAAAAACCCTAGTTTACCACATTTCAGAGAACAACAGTAAATGCGTATTAGGTACCCAGTGGAGAGGCCACTTAAGTTTGAGAATCCTGCAAGGGGAGAAAAACCCTAGTTTACCACATTTCAGAGAACAACACTAAATGCGTATTAGGTACCCAGTGGAGAGGCAACCTAAGTTTGAGAATCCTGCGAGGGGAGAAAAACCCTAGTTTACCACATTTCAGAGAACAGTAAATGCGAATTAGGTACCCAGTGGAGAGGCCACCTAAGTTTGAGAATCCTGCGAGGGGAGAAAAACCCTAGTTTACCACATTTCAGAGAACAACAGTAAATGCGTATTAGGTACCCAGTGGAGAGGCCACTTAAATTTGAGAATCCTGCGAGGGGAGAAAAAAAACCCAGTTTACCACAACTGTGGAACACAGTGTGGTGTAGACACCATGCGAATGAAGTGAAAAGGTGTAGGTGGGGTGGGCCGGCAGAAGTGGAGAAAGCAAGGTGAAAACTGCAGTGGGCTGCCCAGGGGGGTGGGAATTTAAGGCAGGAGGAGAGGAAGGGGGAGGTGTTGGCGGGCAGGGAGGCGGGAAGGGAGAGGGGGAGAGGAGGACCAGGAAGTGAGGTGGAGGAAGGGGGCAGGGGGCAGCACAACCGCGCATGGAGCGCTAAGGAACAACAAAAACAACAGTGCTAGGTAACATCTTAACTGAAGGCCCAACGGGGCCTGGAAGGCAGCCTCACAGCAGGGCTACTGGCGACTGCTCGATCCCGCTCCGGCTCAACAAAGAGAGCCGGAGCGCAAAGAACCTACTACTGCCAATAAAGCACACTTTGCCAAGACATACCTCCTGTACAGACTAAATATGCACGCTACCAAAGCTGCTGACCTCAAAGACAGAATTACCAAGGCATCATCTAGCTCCCATTAACCTTCTGCCATGCTCAGAGAGTTGGAGGCCCCTGCGCTGCCCCCATCTACCCTCATCAAAGACAACTCATGGTGAAACACCGTCCAAGGCACACTCACAAACAAATTGCACTACTGCAAGCCGAGATCAAAACCAAGCTATCTAGCATCACACCACCCCTGCCCAACATCCCACTGCATGGGAACCCTGAAACACCCCCCTTCAACTTTCGGTTGAAAGTTGTCTTTCAACCGAAAGGACCTGTGTCCTCTCTAAGAAACATCATTAAAGGCCTCAAACCATCCTGATGCAAGGGAGACTCCTGCCCAGCCTCTATCGTAAAGGAATGTGCTGAACCTCTTCTCCCACTTAGCGTCTCCATTATCAACTACTCCTTCACCACATACACAGTCTCATCTGAAATCGAAGAATCATGATCTCCCCCTGCTAAATAAAAGAACTCTCAACCCTGCTATTCCAACTATCTACCTATCTATCACTAATGTCCCTTTTCTTCTAAAAATCATTGACAGAGTCACCTACCTACAAATCCAAGAATTCCTAGAACTACATCATATTCTAGGGAATTCGGCAATCAGGACTCCACCCTAAGCATGGTACCGAAACAGCCTTTGTGGATCTCAAGAATCAGCTTGATGGTTCAAACGGCCTAGGAAACCTCTCCCTCCTCCCACTTCTCGGCCTCTCTGCTGTCCTTGACGTCATCCATCGCCAAACACTCTACCACCATCTCACTTCTTCATCTAACCTTTCTCCAGAGGCTGCCAACTGGACTGCCTCATTCCTAGCTGACAGAACCTCTTGGGTCTTTGTCAGCAAAGCCTCTGTGTGTCCCACACCAGCCCCCTGCATAGTTCCACAAGGCTCCTGCATCTCACCCACACTATATATTTACACTAAGCCATTATTTGACTGCCTAGACCATTGGGCATCTCATACACCAACTACGCTGATGGCACAAAAAATCCTTGTCCCCCTCACCAGCAACCACACACAGGACTCCCTCAGAGTAAATACAAAATACAAGACCATACAATCATGAATGGCCAAGCACAGCAACTAAACCCATCACTGGCAGCAAACCCTTTTTGCCTGCTCAAAACCAGCTCCAAGTTGCAGAAGCACTTCTCTGCTCAAAACCTGATCATTACAACTCTCTGCTCTGAGACACCTCTACCAAATAACCTGAGCAAACTTCAAACTGTTTAGAACAATGCACTGCGAGCAGCCCTAGACATTGGGAAGCGTGAAAACATCACTGAGGCAAGAAAAGCCACCCATTGGCTCCCGGTGAAAGACAGAATCAATTACAAGATCCTATTCATCACTAATCGCTGTCTGACCAATAACGCCCCACCCTACCTTGTTCAAAAACTCAAAAAAACCTCAAAAGTCGGTGCCTCCACTCTCTGGAGCAACCTCCCCCCACCTTCGAGATGAACCATCCTACAACAGCTTCAGGAAGAAGCTCAAACCCCACCTCTTTAATTGGCTTTCCTCCACTTCCACCCCTTCATTTACTGTATGTGTTTATATCTGTTTCTGACCGAAATCAGTGCCTAGAAGCCCATGGGCTTGGTGTACTTTCCTAAATCCTTAAACAAATAAATAAATAAATAAATAATTAAAGAGAGTATTAAGAAGATTAGAGTGATTAGAGTGATTGACAGTGTCAAAGACAGGTCAAGGAGAATTAGGATAGAGGATAGGTTTGAGTGTTTAGGCAATGAAGTTAGACACATTCAGGAGAGCAGTTTCTGTGGAGTGGCAGGAGCGGAACCCCTCTTGTAGAGGGTCTCGAAGGTTGTTGATGTCTAAGAAATTGGTAAGACGGTTGAACACAACCCTTTTGAGCACTTTAGAGTAGTGTGGAAGGAGAGACACAGGGCAAAAGTAACTGGTAGGTTTGGATCAGCCCCTTGCTTTTTAGAAGAGGGATAGCATGCCTGTTTTGAAAACAGGGAAATCAAGCGGAGTCGAAGGACAGGTTGAAGAGTTCAGCGAGGTGAGAGGCCACTAAAGGGGCAATAGGCTCGACTACTTGAGGGCCGAAGGTGTCTGATGGGGCACAAGAGGGGTTAGCTTTCATCACTAGAGATAGCACTTCATCAGTATTAGTGGGACTAAAGTGGCAGATGGAGGCAGAGGATGATGGTAGAGTAGGCAGAGTATAAAATGTAGGAGGAGGGAGTGTCCAGGAGAGAGTCTCTAATATTGGAACTGTTTGCATCAATTTATTCAGCTAGATTATTAGCCATGAGAGTAGAGTTGATAGTCATAGACTTAGAAAGATTGAGTTTAAGGTTCCCTGTAGCCAGCGAGGATGGTTGGAGTGAAAGTCAATGAGGGTTAGGTAGAATTCCTTTTTAGCTATATCGAGTCGACTTGAGAGAGTTCCTCATGTGAGTGGGTACGTCTCCATTGGCGCAGCAGCCAATCCATGTCTGTGCGGAGAGAGCGTATGAATGGGGTGACCCATTGTTGAGAATGCTGAGAGTTAGGGGTGAAAGCAAGCAGTGGGAAGTGAGAGGAGAATGAGTCATATAGTAGGGATTGGAAGCTGGAGAAGGCAGTGTTGGTGGAAGAGGCATTGGTTGTGAAGGAGTAGAGTGAGAACTGTAGGTTGGAGAGAAAGGGGGAATGGCAGAAAATTTAAATCTCCTTTCAGTAATACATGAATCAAGTGGTTAGGAAAGGTCAGAGGGTGTAAAGGAGATGTTGGTGAAAACAATTGAATGATCAGATATGGATGGTGTGACAGTAGTATTATTGGCTGAGAGAGAGGTGGAGATGAATTAGAGATCAAAAGAGTTACCACCTGTGTGGGTAGGTAGGTTACGGATAGAGCGGAGAGCAAGGTCACTAAGAAAAGACTGAAGTTCAGATTTCTGAGAAGTGGTTGGAGTGGGAATGTTAAAGCCACCTAAGAGAATGAGGTGATATTTAGTGGAAAGAGAATCAAGGAGTTGGCCAAGATCATCAAACAATGGTCCAGTGGGACCAGGAGTGTGATAGATGGAGATGATGTGAACCGAGTGAGGCAGAGCAATAGTACAGATGGTGAATTCAAAAGAGGTAAGAGAGGACGTGGCATTAGAGATTTGTGAAGCATTGAGGCGGGAAGAGAGTAGGTGTCCAATGCCATTCAGTCAAGGAGAGTAAACAAAGGATAGTTTTAAGTCATGTAGGGCGGCCAGATTGGCAGTGTCATGTGGAGAAATCCAGGTTTCAGTAATAGCAAGAAGGTCTAGAAGAGGAGAACTGGAGTGAAATTAGTCCGTGATAAAGGAAGTTTTGTTACATACAGACTGAGCATTCCAAAGTGCAATGTTCAGTTGATGAGGTAAGGAAGAGTAGAGCAGTTGATCTCAGAGGAAGAGTGGGGAAGTGGGGAGGTGTTGGAGAAGATATACTTAGCTTGTCGGCTTTGTTTTTTGGAAGGAGGTGTAAGAGAGGTGGAGCAGTGGGTGTCTCTAGTTATGAGTTTTAAAATAGGGATAGGAAAGGGGGAAGTTGTAGCATGATTGGAGAAAGAGTAGAGGGAGGTGATTAGGAGGAGCAGCAGGCAGATCAGTAGTGAATGAATTATAGGTTAGTAGCACAGTGTGGAGAGACAGTACAGTAACTAGGAAGCTTTGGGTACCCAGACATGCAACAGGGAGAAAGGCAAAAGCAAAGACTCCCAGGCTAAGAGGCAAAGTGGTTGGTCAAGGGCTGGTCTTCACCCTTCACTGTTCCACGCTTAACTGGGACGCCCCTGGCTGTACTCCCCTAGGAAGTTCAGAAGGGATGCCATACGCTCTTGTCAGCTGATTGCCTAGTCCATCAATGGTTACTCTCTCTGATATTGTGCCTGCTGTTGCTGGGATGAGATGATTGGTGTTGCCAGAGAAGTCTCCTGTGGCTTTCAGCTGGAGACAGGGTTGGTGCAAGAGGGCCGCAGGAAGTGATGTCATGGATCCTAGATGGTCACAGGAAGTGATGTCATGGATCAAAGCTACCTCCTCAATATCCATCTTTTCCTCTCCACTGGTGTCACCTCCAAACTCTTTAATATGTGCTTTTTCCTCTCCACTAAATTCAACTGCATATTTTCTTCCCACTCCTCTCTCATTATGTTACCTCCAACCTCCTAATATCATCCTTCCCCTCCCCATATTGCTTCCACCTCTCTCCAGTCTCCCTCCTTCAACTTCCTCTCCTCCTTTGGCAAAATGTACCTATCTTTTATACTGGCCTGGCCCCTCCCCCTGAGCCACTTTCTTTCCTATTGGGAGCACCTGCAGGCAATTATTGTGTCTCATGTGTGATTGGTGTGACTGGATTTTCTGATTGCAGACAGCTGTGGCCCATGCAATTTCGCAATGGTGTGAAGCGCTGCAGACGTGTCTAATTGCAGACGGCCACCCTTTTGGATCTGTAATGCTCTGGTATTGAAGCATAGATGGGACAGCTCATGTACAGGCTCTCCTGTCCCTCCTGCAGACATGTTGCAACTTCTGCAGGAGCCCTCACATATTCATAAACTGGTCTGTCAACCCAGGGTATGGATTATAGAATTCGCACCATAAGGGTGCAGCAGTATATGGCAACAATGTATGAACAGCTTAGCTCTTTAAAGAGGAAGGGACAATTGCAGGACCCCAGATCACCCCATCCCCTACCGCTAGACACAGACTTCATCGTACACCTTACACCCTTGTCTCACATCTCACCTGACACTACCACCTCAACCCACTTGCCAAACTTCACCACCTGAATTCAAACCACCATCTGACCTCACTCCACCCACACCATCCACTCACCCCACTACTTCATCTCACCAACACCTTACTTCACCTACCACTTCACATCACCCTACTCGCACCTCCCTCAAAACCTTACCCTATCTCTTGATCGCATTTCCTGTATGTGTTTGTCTCCTGTTACTTCCTTCTCTGTTGTTCCCCTCCAATCCCACTCCTTGTTCCCTCTTCCACCCACCTCCCGTCCCGCCCAGCAGCTCCCCATTGGCCCGTAGTTCCCTCTTAAGTAGCCCTACCTTGGGAGCCCTCTGCCCGGCAGCCCCTGCGGCTAGGAAAAGGGCAGCTCCTTCACAGGCGGCTGCAGCTAGTGTCTGCAGGTGTCAGCAGGGGAAGCCAGCTGCCAGCCGTCAACCAGCAACGACTAAGGCAGGTAGGAGTGGCCAGGGTTTGTTTAGAACCTCACTCTTCCCTGCAAACGTGACCATATAGCAAACTCCCGAACTTAGGTGTGTTTTTCTCCTGTGTTTTTAAAATTGAATGGTGAAAGTATTTAAAATTGCATTGTGAAACCTAGGCCTTTTCCCCACTATTCAGGATTCTCAAACTTAGGTGCTGTTTTCTCCTGTGTTTGTAAAATGTAATTGTGAAAGTATTTAAAATGGCATTGTGAAACCTAGGCCTTTCCCCCACTATTCAGGATTCTCAAACTTAGGTGTTATTTTCTCCCGTGTTTTTAAAATTAAATTGTGAAAGTATTTAAAATTGCATTGTGAAACCTAGGCCTTTTGTTTTCTCCTTTTATATTACATTGTGAAAGTAGTGCCGCTCTGTGGCTTCGCCTCCTAGCTAAAGCACTTATCTAGAGAACCTTTCTATCACTATCTAAGCGTCTGTCGTTTTGTCTAATTGTCTACTTGTCTCGTCTCTCTCACATCTGCTCGCACCCTGCCCAGTGTCCTTCCTTTGTGTTTCCCACCTACCCCTTACCACTCCCTTCCTCCCATCCCCTCTCCCGACCTACTCTATGGTGCTCTCTGTCTCTCCTATCTTTTCTAACTCTCTGTCTCTCCTATCTTTTCTAACTGCTTCTCTATCGTCTACCCTTCTCTCCTCACTAAATCTGGTAGGAAGAAGTTTAAAAAGGACATCTTGGTCTCCAACCCAGGCCTCCCTATCGCTGACACCTATACCAGTGCCTCCTCCAGGCAAACCTTCACCGACACCCTCTTTGTCGTTCCCTCACCAGACCTATGGACTCTACACATGGTCTCTGTGCTCTCTCCTTTTTCTTCTTCTCCCATCAATGGTGGCACCCGGTGGGAAGCATCCTGGCCTCCTTCCACTCCTCTAAGGTCATCGTTAATGTTTACTTGAATCGTACCATCATGGTGCAAGGCCCTCAGGCCAGTCTTCTCCTCTTGGATAGATGCTTCCCACGCCTCATCAATTTCCTTTCTTCTCCTCCTGTCCCCTCTCTCCCATCCATGGCTTACTCGCCTCCCCCAGCTGTCTCCTCCTTGGCTACCTTGCCCTCTCCTCCTTCCTCTTCTGCCCCCCTTCGGGCTGCTTCTACACCTCGGCAGGACCAAGCTCTAATTTGTACCCCTCCCCGGAAGTCTTTCAAGGATGGCAACCTTCTCCATATTGCCACTCTCAACTCTTGCTCTGCTTTCAAACACTTCTCTGACACCTGCCGTCTCCTGGAGGAACTTGACCTCGATGTCCTCGGTCTCACTGAGACTTGGTTCACAGCCAGCTCTGTCACAAGCTTTGACACTCTCCTTCCTGATGGCTACAAGATCCTCCCCGCACCCAGGTCCAACCATTCTGGAGGGGGTGTAGCCTTGATCTTACCTGAATGGATTCCTTCCTCTGTCATTCCTACACAGGCCTACTCTTCATTCGAATGCCTCATCTGTAGGCTCTCTCTCTCTCCTGGGCATTCTCTTACTGTGGCTACCATCTATCGGACACCTGGTTAGATCTCCGCCTTCCTCTCTGAGTAGGCAGACCTCTCCTCTTCCCTCCTGGTCTCAACCACTCAACTCCTCCTTCTTGGAGACTTCAACATCCACCTGGATGCTTCCTGTCCTTCCACTGGACTTTTTCGTGACCTTTGCGAGTCCCTCTCACTCTCCATTCGGCCATCTGGCCCGACTCACTCTGCAGGGCACACTCTGGATGTTCGGATCTCTTCAGACCTTCCCCTATCATCCTCTCTGATCACTCTTCTCTCCTGGAGGGATCACTTTCTCCTTTCTTCCTAGCTCCCCCTCTCTACCCCGCAGGCCAAGCCAACTCCAGAACTGCCACCTACATTCTTGGTTATCCGACCAATGAAGCGTGTGTCAGTAGAGGCTTTCGCCGCCACTTTCTCACACTCTCCTCCCCCCTTAGTTGACACACACCCTGACACAGCCCTTTCAATGCTCCACTCTGCTATATCTGATACTCTTGATGTTCTTGCCCCGTCATGAGAATCTGCTTGAAGCCCAAAGCTAAGTGCAACTCTTGATACGACTCAGACCTCATCACCCTTAAACGCAAGTGCAGGGTAGCTGAGAGGAAATGGCATGCTTCCGGTACATCCTCTGACAAACTGGCCTGCCGCCTGCTCCAAATGCAATACCAGCTCTCTGTCAGCACCAAGAAGAGAGCCCACATCCAAGCCTGCGTCTCTGCGGCATCTAACAACTTGCCAGAACTCTTGAAAAACTGCAAGGAGCTGCCCAATCCTGCTGCAGTATCTATCTCTCCTGTCCCCTCCCAGGCCCTTTGCACTGCCCTGGCTTCTCATTTCATCTCTAAAACCCAGGACATCCTGTCCTCTCTCTCTTCCTCTCCTCCTCCTCTGTCCACTCACTGCTCTTCCTCTGGCCCTTCTTTGGCCACCTATCCTCCATGCTTCTCTGCCTTTCCATTGTTCTCCCCAGACAAGGTTTCTAGACAAGTCTGATCTATGAAAGTCTCATCAAAACAGGTTCAACCTTGTTTCTACAAAACCATCAAGAATCACATTGATACCCTGTCTCCTGCTCTGGCTGATTTCTGCAACCACTCCTTCGTCACTGGAGTCTTCCCCTCCCCCCTGAAGCACTACCTTATGCACCCACTTCTTAAGAAACCCTCTGCCGACCCCTCCTGCCCGGCTAACTATCATCCAATCTCCATCACTCCTTTCCTGGGCAAACTCCTGGAAAAGCTGGCCATCTCCCAGCTTAATCTTCACTCTGAATCTGTTGGCTGTCTCCATGACCATCAGTCTGGCTTCAGATCTGCCAGAAGCATGGAAACTGCTCTCCTGAACATCTGTGAGGACCTGCTCTCCAACCTTGATTCCAACACACCCTGTGTCCTCATCTTACTTGATCTCTCTTCTGCTTTCGACATGGTCAACCATGCCATCCTGCTCAACCGTCTCCGTGATAACCTAGGTGTCACTGATCAGGCCCTGGCCTGGCTGACCTCCTTCCTCTCCGATCGACCCTCCCAGGTCCAACTTGGGTCCTTCCTCTCCTCAATCTCTTTCTATACCTGTGGTGTTCCCCAGGGGTCTAACCACTCTCCCTAGCTGTTCAGCCAATACCTGGCACTTCTTGCCCGCCACATAGCCACTCTCTGCCCCACCTTTCAGTGCTATGTGGATGATACTCAGCTCATTTTCACGGTCCCTTCAGCCACCTCTTCTACTTCTCTCATCTCTGACTGTCTGTCTACCATCCAGGAGTGGGGTGCTATCAATGATCTCTGCCTCAATGCCAGTAAGACCGAGATTCTCCTCATCTGGAAACCTGCTCCCTCCTTCCCTGTCTCTCTCTGGCCAACCGCTCTTGGCCCTCTTCCTGCTCCCACCTGTGAGGCCGAAAACGGCGGGGTCATCTTCGACTCCACACTTTCCTTCTCTCCTCACATCTCTGATGTCTCTAAGAAGTCACACTACCAGCTGCACCTCCTCAGAGGTATTCTTCCTTTCCTCTCCTTCCCCCAGAAGCTGTCTCCAGAGCTCTGGTTCTCTCTAGGCTGGACTACTCCAACAACCTCTTTCTAAATCTGCCTGCCTCTACTCTCCGCCCACTGCAACCCATCCAAAACATGACTGCAAGACTTGTCCTTGGCCTCAAGCCCAGGGATTGCATCTCACCAGGACTGAAATCTCTGCACTGGCTCCCAGTGGCAGCGAGAATTAAGTTCAAGACCCTCTGCATTGTCCACAAGACCTTCTGGGGCCTGAGACCGCAATACCTTTAACTCTCTCTCCCTAAATACCTTCCTTTTCGAACACTTCGCTCATTCGCTTCCAACTCCCTCAATGTTAGTTGCTTCTCCAAGCTGCGAGTTGGTGGTAGATCTCTTTCTTCTGCTGGGGCCTCCCTCTGGAACAGCCTCCCTGCCCCTTTGAAACCTGAGGAGAACCATCTCTGGTTCCAGAAGCACCTCAAGACCTTCCTCTTTGCTTCTGCTTTCTCTCCCTCTCTCCCTTGCTGATCTCCTGGCCAAATCTGAAACTGCACTGGTTTATCTGGCTACCCTCTGATCTTGGGCCAATGTCCCCCCCCCACCAGTTGGACACCTGCACTGCCCCCCCTGGCAACTCTTGCACTCTGGGACTGATTCTGTATCCCTACAGCCCATACTAGCACTTGACACCTGATGTCTGCACTTACCCTTGCACTTGCCACCAGCTGGCTGCACTTATTTTTATTCTATTTATTTATTTAATTCACTGTCATCCTATGTACTGCACTGACCCCTCTCCCTTGCACTTTTCCCCTTCCCCCCTCCACTTGAGCAATCTCAATGTTAGCTGGCCTAGTAGGATTGCTGTCTCTGTCTTCCCTCTGTTTCCCCTCCTTTGCCTTGTCGCGCCTTGAATCACTTGTGTATATGCACGCTATAAATGCCACTTCACATTATCCACCCTACTTTTCCATCCAACCCCAATCCATTACCAAATCACCCCTTACCTACCCCACAGACAACCTCAACCTCACAAACCACCCAACTACCAACTCACCCTCTCCACCACACCCACAGCCTCACCCCACCACCCAACTTCATTGCACTAAACAAATCAACCTCAGGTCACCACCACCTACCCTAATACATGCAACCTCACCCCACCACCTCACTCCACCAATCCAGCCTCATGCTACCATCTCACCCCACCCTATAGACCCACCTAAACAATATCACCTCACTCCACCACCTTACTCAACCCATCCAGCCTCATGCTACCATCTCACCCCACCCCATAGACCCACCTAAACAATATAACCACACCACACCCACACTACTCACCTACTCAAGATAACCCTAACTCCTTAAAATACCCACAGAACCCACTCATCCAAGATCACTTGTCGTGCCTTGAAACACTTGTGTATGGGCACGTTATAAATGCCATATCATATCATATCATATCACTGAACATCTCAACATACAAACCTCAGCCACCAAGTCTCACTCAGGCCCAGCACTGCATGTTACCCTATCATCCAACCCCACCCCTCCAACTCATCCCTTGAAAACACCAGCCACCCATTCACCCTTTTCATCTCACCTACCCCACTACCCAAACTCATCCTACCATTTTATATCACCCAATCCACACCACCCACTCACCCTGCCAATTCAACTCACCTAACCCAATCTCACCCCCTATCGTACCTCACACTAAGCACACTCCACACCCAACCTCACCCTAACACCTCACCTAGCCCATCCTACATCTTGACATAACCACACTCTACCAACTCACCTAACCCCAAGCACACCCACCACATCACTTTACCTCAACACCTCATCTTACCCCATCCACATCACCCAAATTCAACCAACCACCTGTCTATGCACCAATACCTCACAACCCAACCACCCACCCTCTGACCTCACCCCACCACCAATGCCACTCTATTACTGCAACTTAGCCTTCACAGCAGTTACCCCACCCAACCTGTACAACCCAGCCAGAGCATCATCCAACCTCATCTCACCACCACATCCTGTCCCTACCTGAACCAGCAGCTCACAAAATCCACCCACTCAATCTCAACACACAACCTCACCTCACTCCACCCAACAACCACTTCCTACCACCTCATCACCCCACCCCATCCAACCTCAACAAACTACATCATCTCTCCCTATATTCCAACCTTCTATCTCACCACACTACCTCATCCCACCTGCCCTCACCCAACCTCTACATCCTGCTCATTTTTCCACCCACCTAACTGCACTTCAATAGCACACCATAATCACCCAGCTGAACCTCATTCAGCCTCACCCCACCACCTCATCTCACATCACCCCACCCAACCTTTAACCTTACCCCACTACATCACTTCATCTACCCTAGTCCCACACCTCATCACACCACCTCAATTACCCACCACCAAACCTCACCCCACCACACTAAATCACCCCACCTATACCCCATACCTCAAGCCACCACCTCACCTCACCACACTCCATAAACCATAATTTGTCACCCACCAAACAGTTTCATCCTATCCACCCACATAACTCCTTTCCACTTCACCCCACCACTTCCCACATGAGCCATGCTCCCTGGCTCACCACTGCACAAATCTCTCCACAGAGCCCACCCACCAACGTATCCTAGTTCACCCTAACACTCCAACTACCTCACCTCAACCCAGTGCCTAACCTATCTGAACTAGTTCACTACACCATGTTGCCCACCCATCCTTGAATATTCTGCTGACTCGCACAAACCTTGTAAAGACTGGAGGGTGGTGTCTGTACTCCTGCTCTCTATATGGCAGAGGAGAGGCACATAGGATCCCAGCCAAGATTCTCTATTACAGCAGCTATGGTCGAGCAATCAAGGCCTACCTTCTCTGGAGGAGTAGCGGGCTGGGTCTTAAGTACAGTGTAGTCCCCAAGCACCCACAAAGGAATGTCCACACACTATGTTAGAGATAACACACTGTTTATATAAATAAGGTTCAAGTTTATATACACAATCACAATAACACACGTTGTGCTCAGTTAATCTACAATGGCAAATATAAGCACAGTTCTACGTGGTACCACAATTACTATTAGATTTCATTAAAGTGCATCAACTGTCCTTAGTTTAAATATCACACAAATCATGTAATAAAGAGAACCAACAATAGAACAAGAAGAAAAAGCAGTTGGGTAGAACAATAGGCAGTATACTGGCCCCGATACCTAGACACAGTTCTGTGTGAGGATCCCCCCACCTGGGCAATCTATAAATAAAGATATATCGTACAACCCCAGTCCATATATTGTTCACAAGAGGCGTATTTCCTTCTAAATAGTTCTACAACCCCAAAGTACCTGGAATAGCAGAGTTTGACGTCAGGTCATCGACGGATCCTTCTTGAGCGGCTCCCTTTAAGGCTTGAGCCATGGAGCGTCGAGATCCCATGAGGAAAAAGGGGTGAACACAGTCGTTGCGGCAGCAGCTTCGGTTCTTGCAGTGCTCGTTGACGATCGGTCGAAAACATCCTGCACGCTGAGGCGTGCGGTGCACCTCGACGACGAGTGTTCGTTGCCGCAAAGAGTTAATGAAGAACTTTGGCCCAGCAAGGGCGTGGAGTCGTCCGGCGTCTATATGGTCTTCGGGTGGCAGGAAACCCACTGATGGATTCTCCTCAGTCGTCAACGGCCTTGACTTTCTCCGGCAAGATGAAAGCGGTCGACGATGATGAGCAAGGGAGTCCTTGGATAAAATGTTCTTAGGCAAAGGGAGCACGGCAGCTCCTGTCGTCGATAACGGTCGCTGACGGTGGATGGCTGTCCGGTGCTTCTCTTCATTCTCCTCGGCGGTCCCATTCTCCAGTCGGCAGCCTTTCGTAGATCTGTCTACCAGGGAGCTTTTGCAAAGATCAGCTGGTGCACGATGGTCCCTTGTAGCTTAGGGAGAGGTCTCCTAGCCAGTTCCTCTCTTGGATCAGTTCCTTGAAGGCACAGCAGCTTTCAGATTAGCGACGGACAGCAGCAGCAGTCCTTCTTCTTCCAGTGGGCTGCAAAGTTAAGCTTCATTTTCGATGTCAGTTTCTACTTCAACTTCTCAACAATTTCTAGCAGTGAAAGGCCCCCAGATATACTGTTGATCTCCCATTCACTCTGCTGGGTCACACTCAGGCAACCATTCACTGAGATGGGCATTCAGGCAGTCATTCAGCCAATCAGGCACACCATGCATTCAGGCCATTCTTCTCCATCCAGACACTCACAACACAGAATGTGGATTCGGACAAGTACTCTGCCATTCAGCACTACACACTGCATTCATATCAGTTTCGGGCAGGGCTGTCTCCGTCATTGTGTCAAACACCAGATACTAGACACCCATAACACAGAGTGCATATTCATCACACACTCCATTCACCCAGGTCCCACTCCACGGGCGTACCCACAACATACACTTGTTGGGAAGGCTCCAGGCAGTCTGGCCTGGACTTCCCCACAACACCATATATGGAACTTCCACCCAACAGCCAGTCAGGTGGAAGGGACAGAGTGAAGGTTTCCTGGGACTTCCGGAATGGTAAGGTAACAGGCGATAGAAAGCAAAAGGCCACAGGGACCATCTTGTTTCCTATCAGGAATCCATTGATTCCAATAACAGGGCTTGGGCATCCCAAAATGGAGGACGCTCAGGGCACCTGTCAATTCAGCACGGAGCTGCCTCCAGCCCATACCCTGCTCTGTGGACCACACACAGGTGCCCAAAAACATACACTAGGAGTACAGCGTCATACTCCCACCCATGGGTGCCATAAGGGTATCCCAAGGGTCTGTTCACCAAACCAAATACAGGAAGAGCCGCACCGCCAGGAGTCCCACATTAACTCATGTGCAGAAAACAAGACAGAACATACATGATAAATAGCAATAAAGGACAAGGATTCAGAGGCCCTGTCCCTCTGATGCATTTCCAGCATCACAAACCTAACCCCATCATTCTGACCTTAGCTCACCCCATAACCCATAGCTTCCCCCCTGCATACCCCACCCAGGGTAGCTGAGGTTAGATACCAACCTCAACTCAGCATTCCCATGCTGTGTAGCTCACCTCAATAACCCTCCCTACCCACAGCAGTGTACCATGACCCACAGCAGTTTACCCCTGAATACTCCACCAGCTCATATCTGTACCCCCATCCACCCTTCCTAGGTTCTCCTGGCACCCCAACCCACAGATGCTTGCTCACCCCTGAACTGAGCACCCACCCACGCTAACATGCCCACCCTCACTGTAGTTCATTCAAGCACCTCCACCAACCCGCACTAACAACCCTGCCCTCAGACCTCAGCTCATCTATGTGAATCCCTCCCAACTACCTAAACTAGCTCATACACCGCCCAGTTTCTGAGCCTACTCCACCCCAGCATCTCCCCCAACCACCCTAGCTCGCACTAAATCCCATAGCCACCCACCCTCCCTAGCTCACCCCAGCAAGCCAGCTCATGTCAGCTCACGCCAGCAGGACCAGCAGCCCCAGCTCACATCCTAGCCCACCCAGCACAAACCTTAGCTCACCCCAGCAACTGCCAGTTCACCTAGCACCGCAGTCACATTCCAACCATGCTCAACCCAGCAGTACAAGCTCAAACCAACAACCCCCACCCACCGCCTTTAGTTTGCATCAGTCCCTCTCATGCACGCACTCTAAATTACCCAAGACCCATTGCTCATCACAGCATCCACAGCTGACCCTAGCTCCCACATTGCTCACCTCAGCCCCTCATTTTAGAACACCCCAGAAATCCCCAGGCTCATCCATTCTTGCTCAACCCAGCATCGAAAAAGATTTTCCCTAACACCTCCACCCACAACAGCTTTACTCAGCCTCCCCACAAACTGTAGTTCCCCCAAAGTTCAAATTTAATTCCAGAAACACATAGCTCAACGCAGCACCCACCCACCCAGCATATCTAACACTAGCAACCCTCCCCCTACCCAAACTAGCTGACCACAGCAGCCCCAACCATTCCAGCTTGTGCCAGAGTCCCTGAGCAAACCACACTAGCTGACCACATAAATAATCACCCTTTCTCCCAAAAACATCCCAGCAATGACAACTCACGCATCCTACCAACTTAGCTTCTACGCATCCCTGCTCTCCCCAACACACCCTATCCAATCACCCGAGGTCACCTCAGCAACCAACACCACCACATGAGCTCTTCCAACCCTTACTCACCTGCTCAAGCTCAACCCAGAATCCATGGTCACCCCATCACCCTACAATGCAACCTAGCTCATCCAAGCACCCTCCTACCCAGCACCCTATGCAACCTACCCTAAATCACTCCAGGATCTCCCAGCCACCCCAATCTAACTCACAAACCCTGGCCGCTATAAGATTGCAACTGCAGGCAACAGGATCTAATATTTGAGCATATGATGGCAGTGGTCACCACATTCTGTGAAAATTCCTAACAGCTATCCAAGATCCAAAACTATTGGCTTTGTCAATGCCCGTTTCCCTCGTGAATGACTCCATACTACAGATCAATTCCCTCTTTGGATACCTCAGCTGTTGGCATAAATGCTCTGCTGGGGGACACAAGATGGCGGCAAACACGTTTTTAGGTGTGTTGCCATGGAGACCCTACAGTTAACATCCCTTTGCAACAAATCCATTACTAGAATTATACACTGTGAGTTATAAAAAGCTGCGGCTGTCAACACGTCCTTCTTCCTAAGCATCTATTGACGTTATTATAAACCTGAAGCACTGTGTCCCTGGAGTAATACTTAGCCAATGATATATACAAGATAAATGAAATGTTTAAACTATATAAAAAATAGAAATGAAAGCAGTAGCGGGGAATGTGTCAGAACTCAATGCTGCCATCCTTTTTCCTGATCAGTTTGCATCACTACTGATGGAGCGTTATACAAGAGCATTGGTGCAGATATTAACGATAGGTTATAGAGTATATCCTCGTGTGGCAGTGGATTCATTTTCCATTTAGCTCTGATATTCACCACTTAGGCCGTCATTATGAGTATTGCAGTATTCAGTGAAAAATGCCATCTTTCAATTGCCATACATTTTATACCATGCCATCATTAACAGAAATGGAATGAATGTCGTAAAAGGGTAACATTGCCACATTCTGAAACGAACACCGCAAAACACGGGTGCCTAAACCTTACAATCGGCACGCCTCTAAAGAAATCCAGCGTGAAAAGCGCATACTTTGGTTCCACTTGTTTGACAAAAAAACCCTTCATTGGCTCATAATAATCTTCAAAAGCTCCAAGGAGAACAAAAGTCACGTGGTTCGTAATCTTAACTTTCTTCACTTGGCCACACAATCTCTCCAGGTCTTTTCAGCAGCAGCATCCCATATGAAAGTGGCCTTTTTTGAGGGTGAGGGTTTTTGATGGGCAATATCAGGTAATATTATCCCCACCAATAATATTGCCATATATATGGTGGTCGGGAATGGCCATAGGCAATATTATTAGTGGGGATCATTTTATATTTCTTTTATTTGTTTTGTACAATATAATCAGGTCTGCTTTATTGCAAGTTGGGAAGTGCTGAGATATTGTTCTGCGTTTCTATGCCCATTTCCAGTGCACGCACTTGGCACACACACAGTGTGGGGCTGCGCCACTTGTGGCTTCATTCAGTTGTCCATGGTGTCACGACTCGGACCCGCCTTTATGGGTCTGCAAGCACTTTCCTATGCATCTCTGATGATCCAGTCTAGTTCACGTTCGAGTTGCTCTGATGTTATGGTTTGGTAGTTTATCAGTTTCCCTTGTTCCACTGCCACTGAAAAGTACTAGTACTCAGGTGGTGTGTTTTCATGAACATGTCATCTTTTCAAGCGCACACCTTTCCCTTTCATACTGTAATAGCGTCTGGGCGATAGGGACCTTTGATGTGGTTAACTACCCATCAGGCTCAGGACTATACAAGGGCTATGCACCTCTGGAAGGCCGTATATTGGCATCTACTTCGGTTCCGTTGTGGACATGGAACTGGTTTGGCTACTTTTAGGTCAAATTGCTATTTTAGGTCTTTCTGAGTGGGACACTGACCCTCTCTCGGATACGTTTTCTTATAGAGCATCTTGAAAAGTATTTTCTTTGGGTGCAGCTTCTTTGTGTTCAAGAGTTGAGGCGTCATGGTAGAAGGACTACATTGAAATCCGTGCAACACCAGATGTTGATCTTAGGTTCCTCCAGTGGCTGGAAACGATGCTTTTTTGGACCATATGCCATGGCAGATCCTGGGGCAGGCTTGGAAAATGCTCTTCTTATGTCCGATTGACCTGTTATTACTGGTATGCAGTGTACCTTTATCAGAAATGTGGGTTACTTCTGATATTCCATGTTCTTCTGTCTTTTCATGCAACTATTTTTAAGCAATCTGACCCGAGCGGCGGGGGCATTACCGACTCAGGTAATGCACCGGGGCATTACCTGAGTCGGTAATGCCCCCACCGCTCGGGTCATATTGCTTTTAGTATCCCGGTCTGCAAGATTTGCATGACCGGGGCACTACAAGCATTTTTTTCTGTCCCGAAATGATCAAGAAAATGCCTGCCAGAAAAGGGAAAATTAGTCCATTTTCCCTGTCCATGGCAGCCATCAGGAGCGGACGCGCTGGAAACAGAAGTGTTCCCAGTGTGTTCGCTCCTGAAAAAAAAGGAGAAGAAGGCAAGTGGGGTTGGGAGGGGGGAGGGAGGGGAAAAAAAGAAAAGGACAAAAAAAAACATACTTGCGTCCCCGGCGGGGGAGGATGGAAGCCTCCAGCCGTGTGGAGGCGCGAAGCGGGCATGGCCCCGCTCCGAGCCGCCACACAGCTGGAGGCTGCCATCGTCCCCCACCGGGGACAAAGGAGGCAGAAGGTAAGAGGGGTGGGGAAGGCAGGGAGGAGGGAGGAAAGGGGGAAAAAAAGCCTTACCTGAGTCCCGGGCGGGGGGGCGAGGGCAGCCTCTCAGCCGTGGGGATGTTCGGAGCGGGGATGGCCCTGCTTCGAGCCTCCTCATTGGCTGATGGGATTTCACGCCCCCCACTGGGTACAATGGCCATGGGATCCCAGCCGAGGGATTCCTGGCCGGGTAATGCCTCGGCGAGGGTCAATCAGAATGGTTGTTTCATTCTGATTGCGCCCTCGCCGGGTACTTATGTACATTATTGGAAACTGATACTAATTTGTTCACATTAATGTATGTGTATAGATAGGCCTGTGTTTGTCTATAGGAATCAGACTCAATAATGCAACCTCCCATCCACCAGGGCACACAACCCCTTTCAGGTCTTCGGGTTCTGGGCTCCCCCTGCTCCCCATTCCTCTCCATCCCCGAACTGGACCATGGCTCCATCGGCTCCCCATCCCCTTCACCCCTGAGCTGGACTGTGGCTCCTACTGCTCCCCATCCACTTCACCCCTGGGCTGGACCGTGGCTCCCTCTGCTCCCCATCCCCTTCATCCCTGGGCTGGACCGTGGCTCCCTTTGCTCCTCATCCTCCATTCCCACTCCATCCACAGGCTGGCTCTGGGCTCCCTCGGCTCCCCATTGTGGGCTGTATTTAAAGGCCCCAAACAGAAGTCCCTTTCACCTGAACAGCAGCATTTAAACACTGCAACCAAAAACGGTCATGCTTTCCTTTCCCTTTCACATGAGCGCAAGGATGTATACACTGCAACCAAAAACAGCCCTGCTTTGCTTTCCATGTCACATGAATGGCAAGAGGTTATACACTGCAACCAAAAACGGCCTGCCTTTTGCTTTTATTTCACAAGGGTGGCAAGAATTTAAACACTGCAACCAAAAACGGCCTGGCTTTTTCTTTAAGTTCATGTCAAATTAAAGAACCATGTGGAGCGGGGCCTACCCATCATCATCTATGGATAAGCAACAATGTAAATACACCCAAGAAGGAGAAATCAAAGAATCTTGTGACCTGCAAGAGAGGATTTTAAAATTAAAAGCAAAAACGTCCTGCACATGTGTTTCAAATAAAAACAGCTTGAAAAGCCACAATGGAAAAAGATATCACTGCTCATACAGAAAATGTCAGGGAAACACGATGAGGGGGCGTGACCAAAGCAAATGTGTATAGCTTTCACCCACACAACTGTAACGTGTGAAGAGACACTACTTAAGGAAAAACCAGTTCTGGCTGAGGTAGGAATTTCACCATGACAAGCCTCACATCCAGCTGGATATCACACCTCTCCTCTAACAACCTTGTAATAACATGTGATGCTGTGGGAGGCATCATAATTCCCTGTTCTGCAGACATGATGGCAGGAATGCAGGGAGTTCAAAGAAGGCAATACTTGGCTAAAGCATGACGAAAAGGTGTGGGTCATTGTGGCACCCACTTCAAAGAGCAAACTGTCAATTTCAAAGAGACTCATAACAACCCTCAGGTTTCAGGCTAACCCAGGGGAACAGATGGGTGTGGGGGATGAAGCGGCAAGCCCATTTGCTGACAGACGCACTCATCATTCATATTAAAAGGCTATTTTGTTTTAGGCATTTTGCACAGCGGTTTTAAGGATATAAATTGCATTTAGCTGGGATTTTGGGAACTGGTTTATCTGAACATGTGACAATTATGAGATTTGATGAAAAGGTGGAAATTGAAATTAGGAATATGCTTCATGATTTACATATTCATAACTGTTGTACATTTTATGAAAATGACAAAAATGTACCACATGGTCATGCTACATCATACTGATTTGGCGATCAGCTTATCTAATTCCACATAACGAAAACCGAATATATGTTTCATATGGTAGTGGCCAGTACAATTATGAAGTTATAATACATGAGTAGCTTTTGCCAATAAGTGGTAAGGGAAACAAAAGGAGGATGACAAATGGAAAAGACAGATGATGCTCTCTTCCCCTGAACAAATCCCAACTGGGGGCGGTGAGAGGGATGGTAACCGCTCAATCCCAGTGGCAGGGATAATTACAGGGTCCCCCCTGTGATGCTGGAAAAGCATCGGAGGGACAGGGCCTCCGTATCCTTGTCCTTTACTGCTTTTTATTGTGTGTTCTGTCGTGTTTTCCGCGCAGGAGTTCATGTGGGACTCCTGGCGGTGCAGCTCTCTCTCTTTTGGTTTGGTGAACGGACCCGTGGGATACCCTTATGGCACCCATGGGTGGGGGTACAACCCCGTGCCCCTAGTGTATGTTTTTGGGCACCTGTGGCTGGCCCGCAGAGCAGGGTATGGGCTGGTGGCAGCTCCATGCTGAACTTGACAGGTGCGCTGAGTATCCTCCATTTTGGGATACCCCGGCCCTGCCATTGGGATCCGTTGATTCCTGATGGAAAACAAGATGGCCCCTGTGGCCTCCTGCTTTCTATCACCCATTACCTTGCTTTCCCAAAGTCCTGGGAAGCCCTGACTCTGCCCCTTCCTCCTGACTGGCTGTTGGGTGGAAATGCCATATATGGTGTTGTTGTGAAGGCCTGGCCAGACTAGCTGGAGCCTTCCCGGTGATGCATGTCGTGAGTACCTCCTGTGGGTGAGTGTGTGACGAATATGCATTCTGTGTTGTGGGTGTCTAGTATCTGGTGGTTGTCACAATGACTGAGACAACCCTGCCCGAAACCGGTATGAATGCAGCTTGGAGTGTTGAATGGCTCGGTACTTGTCCCAATACACATAACTTGTTGTGAGTGTCTGGAGAGAAGTGAATGGCCTGAATACCTCGTGTGCCTGATTGGCTGCCTGCCTGCCTGCCTGAATGCCCGTAGTCGTGACTGGATGCTTGAGTGTGACCCAGCGGAATGAATGGGAGATCAACAGTATATCTGGGGACCTCTCACTGCTAGGAATCGTGTTCAGAAGCTGAAGTCCACTACAACGAGTAACTGGAGTAACTGACGCTTGACCTTGAAACCCTGCTGGACGAGAAGAATTGCTGTTGCTCTTCTTCACAATCTGAAAGCTGCTGTGTCTCCAAGGACTGACCCAGAGAGGACCTGGTAAGGCGCCCTCTTCCCGAGCTACGAGGGACCATCGTGCACAGCTGATCTTTGCCAACGCTCCCTGGTAGACAGACCTTCGACAGGCTGCCGACCCGATACGGGGACTGCTGCTGAACTCCAAGGAGAAGCACTCAGACTGTTGTCCGCCACTGTCGACGACCGCCGTCACCGACCGGAGCCGCCGTGCTCCTGTTTGCCTAAGAACTTCAATTGATCATCGGACGCTCTTGTCTGCATCGTCACCCGCTTGTCTCCCGCTGGAGAAGGCCCAACCGTCGATGCGCCGAGGAGCATCCACCGGTGAGTTTCCCGCCACCTAAAGACCACAGAGATGCCGACGACTCGACGCCCTTGCTGGGCCACAGCTCCTCATCATCTCTTTGCGGTCCAGAACTATCGTCACCGAGGTGCCCCGCACGCCTCTTCCTTGCAGGACGCCAATGCTCTGTCGTTGACGAGCCCCGCTAGGAACGAAGCTGCCACTTCACGGGCGTAGTTCAACCTGTTCACCGTCGGACGTTCGACGACCCGTGACTCCCGCCTTAAAGGGAGGGCACTCAAGAATAGTCGTTGATTCCCCGACACCGAATGCCAAGTTCCCCGACACCTCTCGACGATCCGTGGCTCCTGCCTGAAAGGGAGGCACTCAAGAAGGATCGGTCGACGCATCATCAGAGAACTCTACTCCACCAGGTACATTGGGGGGGTAAAACCTTAATAGGAAGAAGTAAGACTATCAAACATTATATGGACTGGGCTTGTGCTATATATCTTTATTTACAGGTTGCCCAGGTGGGGGGATCTCCACACAGAACTGTGCCTCATGGTAGGGGTCAGCATTCTGCCTATTGTTTCAACCATCTTGCGTTCCTTCCTATCTCTATTGCTGGTTTACTCGTTATTGATCTGTGTGACATTTTAACCGTACAGTTGATGCACTTTAATGAGATTCGATAACATTAGTGGTACCACTTTAGAATTGTATATATTTATCATTATTGACTTCCGAGTACAAAGTGATTTTTTGTGATCGTGTACATACCCTTGAATATTAACTATATAAAGACTGTATTTTCAGTAATACAGTGTGTGGACATTCCTTTGTGGGGGTTCGGGGACTACACTATACTTAAGAACCAGCCCGCATCACTTCCTGAGAAGCTAGGCCTTGATTGCTCATCCATTCCTACCTTATAGAGAATCTTGGCTGGGGTCTTCCGTGCCTCTCCTCTACCATATAGAGAGCAGAAGTACAGACACCCCCTACCAGTCTTTACACCCCCCAGATTGTAAAGTTAGTGATGTAATTTCTGCTATATAAGGGGGACTACAACTGGGGAGACAGAAAAGGAGAAATGAGAGAAGGCTGCTGAACCTTACGATGTTTGAGAGTGGAATGACCAGACTCCTTGCCCTACCTGTCCAGGGTGTCCTGAGATCCAGATGTCTTTCCTGAATCCTTTACCAAGGCTTGCTTTGTAAGTAGCATATAACCCTGTCCTAAATTGCATAAGCCCTTCATTTTTGTAGTAGTACATCCAATATTTCCCATTGAAAACCCAATTGCCCATGTAGTCCAGTCATCTCCCCATAGAAGAATCTCTTGTTTGCCTGTGTATCTTAGCATATCTCCTTTGAAAAACATCTCATTTGTCTGTGCAAATCCTTAGTATTTTTCAAGTAAATCAATTAATTCCCCCATTGAAATTCTTGGTTCAAGATTGTTGCAATTCTAAATCAACCATCTTGTTCCTAGTGTTTTTATTTAATTGTTATAGTCAATAAAGTGTTGCCTCAAAAGAATTATTCTCCTTGTAACTAAAAACGGAATGTGTCCGTCTATCCTGTGCATTACCAAACAAATTCCTATTTGCATCTGTTCTATTAAACCCAAACCATTGTTCCCATTGTGAGAAATCCCTTTTGCCTAGAAGTCTGCCTGTTATAAGCCTCTGTCCTTGTCACTGAAATCCGATTTTCCTATTGTAAGCTAACCCCTTCCCTGAGCTGTCTGTCATTGTAAGACCCAGTATAAACGAATGTCCATTTGCCACCATATTTTCCCTTTCCATTTGCTATTTCTCATTGCTATTTTGCCCTGGTGTGCTGATTAGTATTCTCTAAAACTTTGCCTATCTCCTAAGTGTAAGCAATATGAATTTTATTATATTCTATCCCCTAGCAGTTGTGAGAAATCATCAAATTCCCATTCTTCATTTTGCTCCAAAAACGTGGTTTCCCTTTCTTTGCTGGCTTTCCATTTTGTGTTGATAGGCTTTTCCACATAACCGATTTTCTCTCTATTTTCCTACTCTTGCCACTGCCTTCCATTCAAAGGAATGAAGTCCAAATTGATGTTTAGGGGTGTGTGTTGCAGGGGGGAGTGCTTGACTTTGTTGGAATTGTTATTTTCCTGTTTTGTCATTATTACAAAAGCGATTGGAACAGCCCATTTCCACTTGGTCGCTCTCGATAGGATATTGCATTTGTGTTGCCACCATTTTGGTGGCTGTTGTATTTTGATTATCCTTATTCACATTCAATAATTCATGAACAAAATATCTCATTAATACACACCGGCCTGGCTCCTAGTCCATTGTGACACGGGTGTTTGTGGAGGTTGCGTGCGAGACGGTTTGGAGGCCTACTCAAAAGAATCTGCAGTATGTTAAAAATAAAAAGAGTTTTATTGAGCGCCACATTCATTGTAGGGGAAGGAGTTCCCTGGCTAGAGTGTGCTGTGTAATAAACCGTGACACGATCCCCAACACCCCTGGGCTGCTCCTTGGCTCCCTCTCCTCCCTATCCCCTTCCACTTTCCCCCTTTGCCGGTTCCGGTCTCCCCCTGCTACTCATCCCACTCCATCCCCAGGCGATTCTCGGCTCTCTGTGATCCCCAACCCTCCATCCCGGGGATGGTTCTGAGCTCCATGCACCTCCTATTCCACTCCTAGCCCCAGGCTAATTCTTGGAGCTTTAGCTAATAGCCCATCCCTCCAGCCCTGGATTGGATCTTGGCCCCCTCTCCTCCTCATCCACCTTCCCCCATGGGCTGGGCTCCCTTCTCTTCCCTTTCCCTCCCCTCCCCCAGCTGGTATATCCCTCTTCTGCCCACCCTTGAGGGGCTTCCTTTACTGCCCACTACCACTTGTTTGTCTCTAAACTTATCAAAATGCTCTTCACCCAGTAGCTGACAAAAACTGTCCCTCCCTTCACCGTCTTCCATATTGAAACCACCTGGTGCTGGGATTGGTACAGTCATACTTTGACTTTTCTATTGTTTTTCTTTTGAAATAGCCGTCCATTATCACCAATAACAGTCCTAAAGGCTTTGTTTGCTACGCTTTATAAGTGCTTGTTGGGGTATCCCATGTCATTAATTCTTGAAGTCCTGCCTTTAATATGTATACCTATCCAAGGAACGAGTCTTAGAATTGTGCTGTGCCTTTACGTGTGTTTTGGAGTCTCGGGAGGTGGTGCTTCTGGTTGAAGCATTTCCCAAATGCCTTGCACTGATAGGTCTTTCGCCTGTGTGCATCTTCTGGTGTCTGAGAAGGACTCCCTTTTCAGTGAAGTTTTTTCCCACAGAGTGTAGTGATACGTCCTCTCCCCGGTAGCTATGCTCTCATGGATAACGAGATTCGACATCACAGAGAGGCTTGCCACACGCAGTGCAGGGGTATTTTCGCAGTACTTGGGGTGCGTGTTGAATGTTCTGGAAGGGTTGCTCATTTTCAGGGCGGGCCTTTGATCTGCGGCTTTGTAGTGGGCTTGGCTCGCATTGAACGTTGTTGTCATTTCTTGTTGCACTCGCACACTGAGTGTATGTTCTCTGTGCATTAGGGGACATCTGATGTAAACTGGGGTTTGCTACTTGATCATACCCACTTTTCCACTCTACTCTTTGTTCTCCAATCCATTCCTGGTCGCTTCCTTCCCACATCTGGCTTAAAGCACTTTTTCTCTCATAAACGCTCTGGCTCACATTTACTTTGAACTTCTTTGGTGTGGTTTTGCATTGGCTCAATTTATCCTTACATCTAAAAGAACTGCCATTGTTTTTCTTCCTGTTCATAATCCCATTCCCTGTAGAACTGGTGAAGCGCCCTCTTGTCTGATAGTCCGCTTCATTGGGATACATTGCCACCTCTTCTTTAATTATGAGTGGGTCACGTGCTGGAGGAACTTCAGGGTTTATGTCACTGGTGATGCTTTCTCGTGTGTCATCCGGGTCATCTACTGAATACCAATCCATTTCACTTTTAATCTCGAATGAAAAAACTTCTGCAATATTAGCGTGCTCCAGGTCAGAGCCAACACTGCCGTCTCCTCCGTCAGCACCGCAACGATCCATCAAAGTAGACGCCAACTCATCGTCCATCTTCAAAATATTTCCACAATTGAGAATGTGTGAACCTGCAGAGCGACGATCCCAGCTTCCCAGGTTGTCTTTATCCTGAGCATCCTGCAGGCAATGGTTTCCCATTCCAGAATCTTCCTTTGCATCACTTAGGCAAGGGCTCCATGTCGACAAGGTCTGCAAAGCTTGCATCTTCCATGTCTTTAGGTCTTAATGAAAACACAGAGGTAGCAATCAGAGGACCCAGAGAGCTGAAGGCTTGCTGAATCTCCATCATCACTTTCTTGTATAGTTCCCTCTGCCAGTCATTCAAAAGCTTCCAGTCTTCATCAGAGAAACTAACAGTGACATTACCAAATGTAAACAGTCCTTGAGCTGTCCCAGCGGGGCGCGCCTTTCCTAGATTTCATTGTAAATTCAGAGTGTCAGTACACGCGGGGAGAGCCGGGGGGGCGACTCCTAGGGTGGGGGGCATGGCCGACTCTGTTCTGATTTAATGGGAAACGCCTGGGCAAACACAGGCGAGAGCCACTACCCTGAGGCGCATGCGCAACCGCGGCCGAGGGCGCGCCTAGTGGGGATAATTTAGGGTATAAATGGGAGTGGGGCTCGCAGGGGTGTCCACCGCGCCCTATAAAAAAATACAGAGGTTGCAGGGGTGTCCCTTGCAGGGTCCATGGCTTAATATCTTTGCAAGAAAACTGTGCCATTCTTGTATGGCGATATTTTTGCGGGGATATTAACACACGGAACCAGACCAACAGACCCCACGGACCACCATATCCCTTCTCTTACTTTTTGCTAGCCTGAGGGAAGGCTCAGGTGTAAGAGGTGCAACCAGTTCAAAAGCTTCAAAAAAGTACAGTAAAAGATATCCTTAATAAAAATTGCAAATAATGTTGATTCATTATTATGAAAAATGTGGAGAACACAGAAAATATCTATGACTATTAGAATAGAAGTCAATGGAGTCACAGTAAACATGGGTTAACATGTGCAGCAATGTTAATGAATGGAAAGGTGAAAAAAGTTAAACATTTAGCTAAATGTCAACATCGTTCTGCACATCGGGACCTATGCAAAAAGGCCTCTGTCCCAGCCACATTTGAAGTCGTATGCAAAATACTGAGTTACTCCAATCATCAAAGTTACCCTATAGCTTGGTCTCTGAAATGAAGCAAAACCCACGCGAGCAGGTAATGTCACAAGAATGGTTCCATGTGGTTGGATACTCTTTTTGGATTTCATGCCATTTCAGGTACCTCATAGTTAACTGCTCCTGGAAGCGCCACAAATTGCAGTCCGGTTAATGCACTGGGGGTGCCTGCAAAGGTTGCATCTATTTAGGGTAGCCTAAGTGGCTTTTGCCGGTCTTCCAAGTGGTTGTTTTAAAAACGTTTTTTTCTCCAAATGTAACACTTCTGGTTAACCATAGCACTTGAAATGTGGTGAAGTACCCCAAGTCTGTCTTCCACTTGTGCATTGCACTTGCAAAAACTGGCCCCCGTCTTGGATCTTCTAGGAGTCTTCTGTCTGAGCGTGGGTTCATCTGGACACTGAAATTACCACAGCCGTTGGAATTGGGTGTTGGTGAAAGGTTTCCACAGCAAATCAGGCAGGACTCGCAGCCAGGTCCGATCCGACTGTTCCCACGCATAAATTGGGGAGTTGGCTTCTCAAACTCTGGTAGCCAGTGCACTAGCAAATTGGAGCCATAGACATTTTCATTGTTAGTAGGTTCCAGACAAAAACTTTCTTGCAGTCAAGAAGCTAGGTATGTTTCAAGTGATCTTTTTAAACCATCAAGCCAACAACTAATTATAGGTTTAAAGTCAGTAACCAATTAAATCAGACCATTAGGTAATGCCCTCCCACTTTTTATAACGCAATAACCTCACTTCCTCTGGTTAAAGGTCATAGCGAAGACTACACCTCTAATCCAAAATGTCGGGGAACTTCAGTCGCTGGAAGGAACTCTCACCCTTGGGGAGATCTGTAATTTCATTGTCTGATCATTTTGTTCCGCTTTCTTTTTCTGGCACTAGTTCCACATTCCCAGTTGTATCGTGATGCTATACCTATACCCTAAATGTGCATTTCTGTCAAAAACGGAAACCCCTCTAACGTTCTTTCATCCCTTTTTTCCGTCTGTTAGGGAGAATTCTGACTCCTGAATGAGTGGGACCTTTTTCTCACCCCCTCCTGTGTTTTTCCCTGACTAGGATTTTATGTTTTCAGTGTTGTTGGAGTCTGACAAACTCCATAGGCATCCACTTTTTGTATAATGACACACAGCACCCTGGGGGGCTTACCTAGTAGCCCCTTATCCTACTTTCCCATGTAACATTTTTTGTTACCCTTACTACTTTAAATGGCTGGTGGCAGTGGTTTACTTTTTACTACCAGTGTTCATGTTTACCCTCAGCTGCAGTACAGCACCCATGGGTGGCCATTTTGTCAAAATGGCCCTTGTCTTCTTTTTTTGCCATTTTCTGTTTGTAAGGTCTTTCTTTGCTTTTACTCTGTAAGTTGAGACAGGTTTGAGCCTGTTGTGTGTTCTGCCTTTGGTGAGCTTCTCCCCTGAAGCCTGCCCCTGGCTCCAGTGTGTCTGGAAGGACAGGGAGTGAGGGAGGGTCCCGAAACTCCCCTGTCCTTTGTATCTAGGTGTGCCTGAGTGTAACCAGTCCTGACTGGCTAGCTGGTCATCCGAGAAGAACAGCCACCCTGCTGGTTGATTGACAGCCCAGGGCTGTGAATGAATGAAACCAAGCTTAAAAGGCGAGGTTCTTGGGACTACAGGCAAAGTTGACCACTGGAAGAAACATTGAAGAAGAAACCACGAAGAGAAGCCTGCTGCAACCTCCTGGACCTCGAAGTGCTTGATGAAGCCCTACTGCTGTGCTGACCTCCTTTTTCAAATAGACAGAGAAGCTCCAGACAGAAAGACTTCTCCCCTTGGGCTAGTGAGACCAACTAGACCCAAGACAAACTCCACTTTGGCACAACCCCGACTCTCCAGTGCTGCAGAAGCCCAATGCCAAGGGTCTAGTGTCCATTATCAAGTGCAACATCTTCTGAGGAACAAATCTGGCCGAAAGCTCCAGTATCCTTCTAACGACCCTCCAGAAGCTGAAAATCGATATCCAGAGTCCCCTCACCAGAGTCCTGGACCGAGGGAGCAAGGAAAGTCCAACCCAGGATATTTGTTTCTTCGTCACTGCTGTTGGAAAGGTGCTGAAACCAGGAAGAGCCACTGAATTCAAGAAAAATCATAGCTGGAAAAGTCCTCTCCTGAGTACTGCCGCAGGAGCCCGCCAGAAGTCCACCCTTTTGTCCCCACGACTGAGGCCAAGGAACAAGGGTTTGCTTGGCTGTATAAAGGAGGAATCCAGCTGGGACACTTTCCTCAAACCAGAAGTACTGTGGGAGCTTTGGGTACTTACCTTATTGCCATAAATTGTGCTTTCTCACTTGAGAAGTGCACTGGCTTAGCATTTGGAGTTGATCTTAATTCCCCTTGCACAGGCTTAACAGCTTGTGTTCCTCCAGTGATTTTCTTGAACTATCTGACTTTGTGAAAGACTTCACCCAAGAAGAAATGCATCTGAACTACTGACTTGGTCCATTTGACTTTGGCTGTCCTGGCTCCTTATCCCCTTAACTGCCAATGGTTTTCCAACCGAGTGCCAAGCCCTTGTTTGGTGATTTTGTTATGTTGCCATTCAATCCCTTGTATCATTTTTGTTAAATGTGATATCTCGGCCAAATTCGGCTCCTTTTCTTCCCACATGTAAGTGGCCATAAAACCACCAAGGAATCCTAGTTTGCTCTATGGGGGTGAAAGAAATTAACCAAAGAATGAGCACATTTTGATTTTTTTCAGAAAATACCAATAAAATGATGTGTAAAGAAGCCTGTGTTTTTTTCCTTTTAAGAGATAGGAACAAATGGTTTTCTGTTCCAAATTCATCATTTGGCAGGCTTTCAAGAACAGGTTGCTGGAAACTAAAAAAACATATTTTAAAAAGGTTACTATCAGTTTTGTGAGAGGTACGTGATTTTAACCTTTTTCCCCAATCGGAATGGAAGAGGAGGGTAGGAAAGCTGATTCGGAAGACAGAAAGGCATTCATTTCTGAAAAGTAGACAAAATTCCAAATTTAGGAAGGGGTGATTTGAGCAGGTCAGGCAACAACTATGTATTTAAATTTCCATAGTAGAGGATAGCTCAGGGACAACGTGCTAGACATGGAAGCAAAACAACACACAGCACCACAGGTTCGATCCCCAGGTCCATGCTTAGAAACCTCTGGGTATTAAGCGCGTTATAAATAACCTATGATATCATATCATAGTATGGAAATACATTGGAAAAATTAAAGAAAAAAAGGTATGTGCTGCACATGGTTGGACCTGTAAGGTAATGGCTTCTGTGAATATTGAGAAAAGCAATGCACTGCTACATTCCCCCAACTCTTCTAGTTAGGAAAGCACACATTTTTGTAATGTTTCACAAAACAAGCAATACCACAAGCCAAAAACTGAGCCATGGTACACAGGAATGTTATGCTGATGGCCTAAACAGATGCATATAGCATGTGTAAATAAAGAAAACAAATGTGGTGAGGAAGAGCACACATACATTTTTTGAAAGAGCACAGGCAGCGACTAAATGTAGGTTACATTTGGGAAATGACAGGGTTGGGTAACAAAGTGCAGTAGCAAATGTATGAAAACGTTATTAAAACCAATAGAAAACAACAAATGTCCTACCTTCCCGCGTTCCCACTGGTGTCCCGACGGAAATGGTACCTAACATGTGTGAGTGCACCTACCTGGGCGCAAAGGGAAAAGGCTAAACCAGTTGTATCCCAAAGTGTTCCAGGAGAGCACATTTTCCAGGAATTTGCTCTTGTGCACAACCTACAAATTTGGGCATGGGGTATCGCAGCCACCAAGGAAAACAGGGAACCTCATGCACTTCTGAAAAGAAGACACCCGTGGGAATCCACAGAGATCTGACTTGCGCAAATCACCCTAAAATGTATTATCCATAAGCCCCGGCAAAGTCCGAATTGTAGGGGAAAAAAACTCAATCTTCAGACATTTCCCACCACAAAACCATCGAAAAGTGCTGCCAAAAGCACATGTCCTACCTTCCCGCATTCCCACTGGTGACCCGTCAAAAACGGTAACTCACATGTGTGGGTGCACCTACCTGGGAGGAAAGGGAAAAGGCTAAACCACTGGTAAACCCAAGTGTGTCGGGAGAGCAGATTTTGTATTTGCTTTTATGGAGAAAATACATATTTGGGCCTAGGGTGTCACAGCCAAAATCATGGAAACCACCAAAACAAACTGCCTACAAAACATGTCCTACCTTCCCGCGTTCCCACCGGTGTCCCGATGAAAATAGTGCCTCACATGTGTGGGTGCACGTACCAAAGCGCAAAGGGAGAAGGCTAAACCATTGGTATACCAAACTGTGTTTGGAGGGCAGATTTTGCAGAAATTTGCTCATGTGCACAACCTACAGATTTGGGCCTGTGGTGTCGCAGCCACCAAGGAAAACAGGGAACCCCATGCATTTCTGAAAAGAAGACACCCTTGGGAATCCACAAAGATCTGACTTGAGCAAATGACCCTAGAATGTATTACCCACAAGTACTGGCAAAGTCTGAAAGTTACGAAAAAAATGAATTTTCAGACATTTACTACCTGCAAACCACCGAAACACACTGCCAACAACACATGTCCTACCTTCCTGCGTTTCCACTGGTGACCCGATGAAAACGGTAACTCACATGTGTGGGTGCACCTACCTGGGAGGAAAGGGAAAAGGCTAAACCACTGGTAAACCCAAGTGTGTCGGGAGAGCAGA
Organism: Ambystoma mexicanum; assembly: GCF_040938575.1. Lineage (NCBI taxonomy): Eukaryota > Metazoa > Chordata > Amphibia > Caudata > Ambystomatidae > Ambystoma > Ambystoma mexicanum. Next base: position 338,546,371 of record NC_090934.1, on the reverse strand, counting down.
TTTTGCAGGAATTTGCTCTTATGGACAAAATACCGATTTGGGCCTAGGGTGTTACAGCCACAATCATGGAAACCTCTGAAACAAACTGCCTACAACACATGTCCTACCTTCCCGCGTTCCCAAAGGTGTCCCGATGAAAATGGTGCCTCATATGTGTGGGTGCACCTACCAAAGCGCAATGGGAAAAGTCTAAAACACTGGTATCCCAAAGTGTGTCGTGACAGCAGATTTTGCAGGAATTTGCTCATGTGCACAACCTACAGATTTGAGCTTGAGGTGTTGGAGCCACCAAGGAAAACAGGGAACCCCATGCATTTCTGAAAATAAGTCACCTGTGGGAATACACAGAGGTCTGACATGCACGAATCGCCCTAGAATGTATTACCCACAAGCCCAGCAAAGTCCAAAATTAAGGAAGAAAACCACAATTTCTAGACATTTCCCACCTGGAAACCACTGAAACATGCTGCCAACAACACATGTCCTACCTTCCCGCGTCTCCACAGGTGCCCGAAGAAAATGGTACCTCACATGTGCGGGTGCACCTACCTGGGCGCAAAGGAAAAGGCTAAACCAGTGGTACCCCAAAGTGTGTCGGGAGAGCAGATTTTGAAGGAATTTGCTCTTGTGGACATCCTACAGATTTGGGCCTTGGATATTGCAGCCCCCGAGGAAAACACATAACCCCAGGCATTTCTAAAAAGAAGACACATGTGGAAATCCACAGAGGTCTGACTTGCGCGAATTGCCCTAGAATTTATTACCGACAAGCCCTGGCAAAAACCGAATTGTTCGGAAAAAAAACAAAGTTTTCAGGCATTTCCCACCACGAAACCAACAACACGCGCTGCCAACAAAACATGTCCTACCCTACCGCATTCCCACTGGTGACCCGACGAAAACGGTAACTCACATGTGTGGGTGCACCTACCTGGGAGGAAAGGGAAAAGACTAAACCACTGGTAAACCCAAGTGTGTTAGGAGAGCAGATCTTGCAGGAATTTGCTCTTATGGACAAAATACAGATTTGGGCCTAGGGTGTCGCAGCCAAAATCATGGAAACCACCAAAACAAACTGCCTACAAAACATGTCCTACCTTCCCGCGTTCCCACCGGTGTCCCGATGAAAATAGTGCCCCACATGAGTGGGTACACATACCAAAGCGCAAAGGGAAAAGGCTAAACCATTGGTATCCCAAAGTGTGTTGGGAGAGCAGATTTTGCAGGAATTTGCTTATGTGCACAACCTACAGATTTGGGCCTGGGGTGTCGCAGCCACCAAGAAAAACAGGGAACCCCATGCATTTCTGAAAAGAAGACACCCATGGGAATCTACAGAGGTCTGACTTGCGCAAATCGCCCTAGAATGTATTACCCACAAGCTCAGGCAAAGTCTGAAATTTAGGAAAGAAACAGAATTTCTCACCTCCAAACCACCAAAACATACCACCAGCAACACATGTCCTATCTTTCCACGTTCCCACAGGTATTCTGACGAAAATGGTACCTCACATGTGTGGGTGCACCTAGCTGGGCGCAAAGGGAAAAGCTAAACCAATGGTATCCCAAAGTGTGTCGGGAGAGCAGATTTTGCAGGAATTTGCTCTTGTGGACAACCTACAGACATGGGCCTGGGGTGTCGCAACCACCAAGGAAAAGAGATAACCCGATGCATTTCTGAAAAAAAAAGATATGATATGATATGGCATTTATAACGCACCTATACACAAGTGTTTCAAGGCGCGATGAGGCAAGGGAGGGGGAACAGAGGGAAGACAGAGACAACGATCTTAATAGGCCCGGTGACATTGATATCACGCAAGTGCAGGGGAGGAGGAAGGGGAAAAGTGCGGGGTCGGGGAAGGGAAGGGGGCAGTGCAGTACATAGGATAAACAGTAAATAAAGACACCAAATGAATAAAAAGTGCGGCCAGCTGGTGGCAAGTGGAAGGGTAAGTGCAAACATCAGGTGTCAAGTGCTGGTAGGGGGCTGTAGGGGTACAGAAACAGTCCCCGAGTGCAAGGGTTGCCAGGAGGGCACTGAGGTTTGTAACTTGTGAGGAGGGGAACTGGGCCCGCGATCAGAGGGCAGCCAGGTAACCAGTGCAGTTTCAGGTTCAGCCGGCAGATCAGCAGGGGAGAGGAGGAGAGAAAGCAGAAGCAAAGAGGAAGGTCTTGAGGTGCTTCCGGAAGCGGAGATGTTTCTCCTCGAGTTTCAGAGAGGCAGGGAGGCTGTTCCAGAGGGAGGCCCCAGCAGACGAAAGAGATCTACCAACAACCGTTGCTTGGAGAAGCGACTGACCCTGAGGGAGTTGGAGGTGGATGAGCGAAGAGCCCGAGAAGGAAGATATTCAGGAAGCGAGAGTTGATTGTATTGAGGCCCCAGAAGGCCTTGTGGACAATGCAGGAGATTTTGAACGTAATCCTCATCGCCACAGGGAGCCAGCGCAGAGATTTCAGTCCTGGGGAGATACGATCCCTGGGCTTGAGGTCTTGTGTAGTACAGACCTCTACCAAAAGGTGGGTTACCTAATACCAAGAGATAAGTCTAGAGTAGTCTCACCCAGTGTGACTACACCAATTCTTACCTAACACTGGTGGCAGGCGGTGGGATTGGTCTAGCGTGGTTAGAGTGACTATTGGTTGTACTTGTGCCCAACTAAACTAGCCACAAGGCTAAGCTCCACCAAAAAGATAAGCAACCTGTAACAATGCCTAGTATGGATAACTTTAGTGAGTCAGCTCTTACTAAACTGACTTTAGATCAATTGATAGATGTATGTAAAGCAAGGGTCTGCTTCTGAAAGGAAGAAAAAGTGAAGTTATTACAAGGTTTTTAAATCACCAAAGTATGGGAAGTAGGCCTGCAACACCTACTAACCAAAATGATATGGAAGAGAATGGTGAGGGTGATAGTTTAGAGTTAAACTCCAATCTGCCAGGAGAGTCAGAAGGGGGGAGGAACCTCAAAAAGTGAGCAACCCTCTTCCACAACCTGCCTTTATGCCTCAGCCACTTCCTACCCTGACCCCACAAGGTCCAAATCTAAACCCAGAATATGTATCACTTGAAAGACTAAAATTGGAGCTTGAATTCAAAAATACTTGAAGTACAGTCTGAAAGCAAACATCAGGAGGTATAACTCAGAGAAACAGAAATGCAACATGAAATGGAAATGAAAAATATATCCCTTGATTCTGCTTCCCTTTCAGGGTCTTCTAGGTCTACTAGTCCCAAGGGACCTCACCTACCCAAGGAAGCTGTAAGAATGTATGATCCTAAACTTGATGTGTTGGATTGGTTGAGTACATTTGAACACACCTATAGTTTACAAGAGATAAGAGGGAATTATTTGATTGCATGGCTCATGTCTAGGCTCCCCCAGAATGGTTGTGATGCTGTTATGGAGTTGAATGCCAGTGACAGAAAAGACTTTAGTTAGTTAAGCTGGCAATACCTTAAGAGGTTTAGGACCCTCAAAAAGACTGATGGTACCCCTTGAGCTATCTGGGCCTGAACCTAGGTCAGGGTGCAATCACCAAAATGCTGATGGTCTCTCCAGAAAGTATGACCGCCTAGAATAAGAGATTCATCCAGAAGTGGATTAAATCCTCCTGTTCCTTAGTCAGGCGCGGGGAGGGGGAGTGTTAGGGAGAATTTTCATTTCTGTGCTAATTACCTTCCACCTTAGAGACCACCAGCTCTTTTGGTGAATTTAGGACTTTTTAATTTTAACTCCTGAGTGAGTGGGACCTTTTTCTCACTCCCTGCTGTGTTTTTCCCTGACTAGGATTTTATGTTTTCACTGTTGTTGGAGTCTGACAAACTCCATAGGCATCTGCTTTTTGTATAGTGACACACAGCATCCTCAGTGCAGTGTCACTGAGAAATGGCGTGGATTTCTCTTAAGGTTTACATACCTTTTCTTGGGTAAACTACTGTTCCCAAGAATAGTAAGGTGAAATTGATCTTACTTACCTTTTTACTTTGTAGGTCCAGCACACACCATCGTATGTGGAGTGCTAGAGGGTTACCTAGTAGCTCCTTATCCTACTTTCTCATGTAACATTTTTTGTTACACTTACTACTTTACATGGCTGGTGGCAGCGGTTTACTATGGACTACCAGTGTGCATTTCTACCCCAAGCTGAACCATCAGCTGCAGTACAGCACCCACGGGTGACCATTTTGTCAAAATGGCCCCTGTCGAAGAGGGCGCTAGAGGGCCATCCAAGATGGCCGCTTAAGTCTCAGCTCCTGTGTAGCCCCGCATCAATCCTGCCTGATCCTGCGGTTCCTGGCTCTGCTGTGCCCCGGAACCCCTGTCCCTGAAGTGCTAGCCTCCTTAACAACACTCTCCCGAAATCTGGAGGAAAATCGGTGCTCCCTGCCCGAAAATCGAACCAAGCGGCCCGACCGCCGAACTGCGCAGGGCCGGCCCACTCAACTCCACACTCCCAGGGCCGGCCAGTCTACCTACATCTAGCACCTCCCGTGCTGTCTACGGAGAGTGTGCCCAGAGAGAGGGAGAAGATCAGCAGCGGGCCGAAGCGGGCCGAAGACGCCCCCCCCTGGCCGGGGACGAACCATTGGGTGAGCCTGCCCTTCCTCTCTCCCCCACGTGCAGCGGAGACAACAGTAGGTGGATTGGACTGCTTCATCGTCCACCCCCATCGGCTCCGGCAGCCGCCTTCCCAGCCGTGGGCCGTGAAGCGTAGCCTCACCCCCCCGCTGAAGAAGGCGGTGAAGAACCAGAGGGAGCAGCAGCGACACAAGGAATCGGCGCGTGGCTGCGCCCCCCCAGCAGCCTCTACATCTGAGCCCGGCCTCCTCCACCGACCCTGTCCGCCGATCAAGAGAAGCATTGGAAGTGTGTGCCGAGTGCGAATCGAACACAGTTGGTGGCGTCCCAGGGCTGCCGGAAGGTAAGGAGGGGTGGAGAGACTACGACTCTCCCCAGGAGCTACCCCGAGGGGTGGGGACCCGCTCCCCCAGCTAAACTTTCACAACAGTCCCCGCCAGTCAAGGATTGTCGACACACCCGTACGCTCGGAGCGCTTGAGGTACCCGGAACTACTTCAAAGGGGTAAGGGCATTAGACTATCCCCCCTCCTCCTCCTGCGCTAGATTTACCCAACGTTAAACATCCCGGTCATCTATCAAAGGCACCCCATGACTGTCGGCTCCCCATTCTAAGAGGCCCATGGACGGGCATCCCTCGTCACACATCAGTCCTGCAACGAAACTATTCGTGGATTGCTGCTAATTCTCCTATTACGCTCAACCTCGCCCAAAGGTGGACCCCAAGAGAGGTGAAAGGACACAGCAAGACCTCCCGCATCCCAAATTTAAGCTGCTTCGATCCCGCAGCCACGATGGGAAAATACGATAAATCACAGAGGAAGCTGAATTTCGAAAGTGGCACGACCCCTAGGGCTCTACCCCCCCAAGAAGACCAAGCTTCTTCGTCTGTTTGCCCCCAACAGGAAGCAATCGAGGAGAACCCCTTTGAAATAAAAGAAATCCTTCTGAACCTGAAAGCTGGCATCAGCAGTTTGAGTAACAAAATGGACGGCCTAGCGTCCAAGGTCGATCTCCTACAACATCGCATGGATTCCCATGCCGAACGCATGAATGAGATGGAGCAAAGGGTGTCGGATCTCGATGATAGCTCGGCAACCCTAACCAACAGATTCTCTCAGCTGGAAACAGATGAAACTAACCACTGCCAAGTGTGAGGACCTAGAGGATCGATCGAGGCGGAACAACCTGCGGATAGTCGGAGTGAGAGAACAGCAAATACAGGAGAAAATGGAAGACGTTGTGGAATCTCTATGCACCCATCTATTTGGCCGGGAGGCCTTGTCCCAACTATTTATTATTGAGAGAGCCCACAGGATTCCCGCGATGAGACCAGCTCCAGGAGCTCCTCCCAGGCCAATAATAGCGATGTTGTTGAATTACAGGGACCGCGACGCCCTGCTCCGTCTCGCCAGGGAAAAGGGCGAGCTATGCTACGACGGGGACACAATCCACCTTTATCCCGACTTTTCCCCAGCAGTACAGTTACAAAGGAAAACATTTGCTAGTGGCAAACAAAGACTCCGTAACAACCAACTGCCGTATTCAATGCTCTATCCAGCACGCTTGAGAATCCAGCACGAGGGGAGTCCAGTTCTTCCAAACCCCGGACGAAGCAAGTCTGTTCCTCGATCGCCTAGGTCTCCCAGATCAGAACCAGGCTCGCCCTAGACCTCAAAGAGACAGGAACCCCAGGAATCCTCCTTAAAAGGCACTTCAAAGCTACGCACAAAATGCGGCACAGCAGCGCTGAGTAAACCAGTTAATTTACAGCAGTACGAGCCGGGGCAAGGCCACTTGGGAGGCCCCAGGTGCCCCCAGCACAGCTACTGTTCAGTTACTGTTTGCCTACGTTGAGTCGGTACATTCGGGGTGTGATTTAACGCCTCGGCATGGTGACTCCATGGGCCTTTTTGGTTTTGGGTTGGGTAATGCAGAAACTCCCGGCGGGCCAGTTTGAGGTTGCCCGCCCAGGGGAGAGTTACGTCTCGGGCCTGTTAAGGTTAGCCCGCTGTTCGAGCCCCTCGATGTTAAGGGGAAAGTTAAGCGCCACCGGATCACGTCTGTCTGGCTCCTCGCCGGCTCCCTGCCCGCTGCCGAACCCGTCGCCGCACCGAGGCCCACAGCTCGGGAGCAAAGACCCCAACGAAAGCTCAAATACCGCCAGACCTTCGCAACCCATGAAACCAGAAACACGGCTCGATATAAAATCTAAGTCGCCCCATTCAATGTTCTAACATGGAATATAAGAGGCGCCAACATTCCGGCTAACTCCAGAAAAATTCTGCAATACCTAAGGCGCCACGAAGTGGACGTAGCGTTGATTCAAGAGACTTATTTTGCTCAAGGGAAGGACCACCTCCCAAAAAGCTGCGGGCCAAAAGCTGGGGCTGCCACAGATACTTTTCATCTTACTCCACATACTCGAGAGGAGTCGCTATCCTTATACACAGGCGGCTAAGCTTCCGGCTACTACACACGGCAAAAGACGACGAAGGCAGAGCACTATTGGTGAGCGGCATTATCGCAGGTCAGAAAGTGACATTTGTTAATTCGTATGCACCGAATATAGATGGCCCTGACAACTTTGGCTGGGTGCTAACACAGCTCTCGTTGCTCAACCCGGCAACAATCGTCTGCGGCGGAGACATGAATACGGCGATAGATCCTGTAAGAGATATCGGCGACCGCTCAACATCCACCCTCCAAGGCCAGTCTCCAGATAAAAGAAATTTGTAGAGCATTTGACTTACAAGACTCGTGGAGAGTCTCCAATGGGGAACAGCGCGAATACACCTTTCACTCGACAGTCCACAATACAAGCTCCAGGATTGACTACTTCTTCACCTCAACAAACACCCCCCTATCATGCGGCCGGTGCTCCATCCACCCGAGAACACTCTCAGACCACTGACCAATCCTTCTTAAGCTCAAACCTGCCAACCCCGCTCCACCGCTACAGCGTTGGCGCTTTAAGCAGGGATCACTTCGGGACGAGGTCTTTGCATCCGAGCTAAGAGAGGAGATCGACGTGTTCCTGGAGGCCAACCTGGGGTCGGTCCCCTCAGCAGGCACAATCTGGGAATCCTTAAAATGCTTCATCAGAGGAGTTTGCCTCGCCAAAGAAAATGGCATTCTCAAACTTATTAGAAGCGAGCTTGCAACCAGCGAAAAAAAATTGAAGCATCTCGAGATCCAGAATCCGAACAAAGCCAACCCGCAGCAGCAGCCACCATAAAAACGGAACTACAGAAATTCAACGCAACCGCGGAGCGTGAGGTTAAGTTTCTATACCGCACCAGCCAAGTCCGTCAATATGGTGAGGGCCAGAAACCAGGAGATCTACTGGCAAATCTAATCAGAGCCGACAACAAGCAGTCCCAAATAGAAAAGATCAGAACCAGGCAAGGAGAGGAAGTCCACACGGATGAAAAGATAGCAGTAGAATTTAGGCTTTTTTATCAAAATCTCTACAGTGCCAGGCTCCCGAAAGACTCGAACCTCCCGCTGAAATACATAGAAGACACCGAACTCTATTGGGTCGAGCACCAACTACGTGAACCTCTGAATGAACTGATTTCACAGGAAGAGATCCGGCCAGCTATAAAAACCCTACCATCCTCCAAGGCACCAGGCCAGGACGGCCTAACGGGTGAATTCTATAAAGCCTTTGCAGAAACCCTTGCCCCCCTGTTGGCAGCTGTATATGAGGAAGCGTTGGAGCGTGGGTCCCTTCCTCACTCCTCCCGCGAAGCCAATGTAATTCTACTACACAAATCAGGAAAACCTCCGGAAGAATGCGCCTCGTACCGCCCGATCTCACTGCTTAATCTGGACAATAAAATCCTTTCCAAAATCCTAGCGAATAGATTGATGCCCCTGATGCCTGCCCTGGTGCTAGCTGACCAAGCAGGCTTTATACCAGGCCGCAATACGACCTTCGGCATCCGAAGAATGTTTGGAATCATCGAGGCTCTTGACCCAGCAGACCAAGCAATTGCAGTCCTGTTAGACGCAGAAAAGGCGTTTGATTCGGTGGAGTGGCCGTTTATGTTCCTGGTTCTCACCAGGATGGGGTTGGGGGCTCACTTCATCAAGCTCGTCTCCCTCCTATATACCAATCCACAAGCTAATATCGTAGTGGGCTCGGCAAAATCATCCCTAATAAACCTACAGCGTGGCACAAGACAAGGTTGTCCTCTTTCGGCACTAATATTCGCTCTGGTAATGGAGCCACTAGCCTCCAATCTGCGGGAACTCTGTCAACAGAGGGGTCTCATAATCGGCCCACACAAGCTCATAGTTTCTCTATACGCCGACGACGTGGCCCTATATATACGTGACCCAGAGGTTAATCTGAACCCAGTCATGCGGGAAGTCATAAAATTGGGGGCGGCTTCCGGATTGAAAATTAATCATTCAAAATCAGTCGTCTTCCCACTGACCCGAGACACAAAACAGTTTGCCGACGACTTCGGACTCAAGTGGAGAACCGCCGGGGTTCGATATCTGGGGATCCAGCTGTCACTGGACCATCAAGTAGTGTTCCGGGATAACTATGAAGAGGTACTCAAATCCCTGCACGACAAGGTCTCTCGCTGGAAGACACTCCCACTGACACTCTGGGGCAGAACCTCATTAGTCAAAATGGTAGTATTGCCAAAACTGCTGTACCTCTTCAACAATATACCGCTGTTACTACCACAAACCTTCTTGAAAAGGCTCAAAAGCTTGGTCCTTGAGTTACTCTGGGCTGGCAAACCAGCTAGAGTGGCGTATACAATACTGACACTCCCCGTGTACAGCGGCGGCTTGGCCCTCCCTGACCTTGAAAAATATTTTTGGGCAGCCCAGGCACAATACCTCAGCCACTGGTATGCAACGCAAACAATCCGCCCTCATGTACAGGTGGAACGAGCCCTGGCGACTCGCAACTTCCTGACTGCAGTGGTCTTCGCCCAGCTCCCCGTTCCCAATCGCACGATGAACGTGATGCTCACAACATACAAGTTCTGGAGGACTGTGGCGAAGAAGTTGGGGGTGCACACAAGGTACTCTCCCCTCTTGCCATTCAAATTTATCCCTGGAATCCCTCTGACATCAGAAAAAGTGCTTCACCAGTCGGTTGATAAACTGCATGTACGATCCCTAGGGGATCTATTCACAGAAGAAGGTTTCATGACACCAGACCAAGCCAAACAGAAAGGGGGCAACACTGAGCTAGATGTGTTCCTCTACTTCCGAACTCGCTACACCCTGCAGACCCACCTGCCAGACTTCCCACGTCAACCACCTACGTGGCAATTGTTGCACGATGTCATTCAAGCACAAGGAGACGGCAGGTTGGTGTCGCAAATATACAAAACTCTAACCACTGGAACACCCCCCGTCAACCCTGGGGCGAAAAACAGATGGGAAAAAGCGCTAAACACAAATATACCAGAAGCAGATTGGAGCTACATATTGAATCAGACTCAGAAAATTGCACTTAATTCCCCGCTCAAACTTATTCATTTCAATTTCCTTCACCAAACATACTACACACCGGAAAAAGCTACCAAACACCATCCCGACATCCAGGTAGAGTGCAAGAGATGCGGAACCACAGCCGCGAGCTTTATACACATGGCATGGGAATGCCCCGAGGTAGCCCCCTTCTGGAACAGGGTGCTAGATACGTCAACAGCAATCCTGGGAGAAGCAATACAACCGAGATGCACGGCAGCCCTGCTGGGGATGACCAGACTGCTATCCGCTCCTTCAAGGAAACTGGCCGGAGTCCTACTAACACTAGCCCGCAGGAGAGTCGCCCTGGCATGGGGCCGCGGCCCCTCGCCATCCTACACAGCCTGGCGAAAGGATCTACTCTATTACCAGGATGTAGAGACAGACTTCATTAAACTCCTTCCTCAGCATGCGCGCCCGCCTGACATCTGGGGCCTGCTGATAACTTTTCTGATAAATGAAGATGAAACCTCCTCAACAGACACTTCGAAGTCAGGCAACGCACCATGATACAGTCTGAAGTCAGGCCAATAATCCCCGGTGCGAGGACCCAGTGGGGCGAACTGTTGCTTACTAGCATATCTGCCTTGAAGCGGCGGGGGGGGCGAGCGGGGAGCGTGGGGGGGATAGAGGGGGTCTAAGTTAACGGCGCAAAGTTGATAATCCACCCTAATGGGGGTGTGTAACTGTTCGGTGTGTTAAATACCAAAAATAAAGGTTTTTTTTTAAAAAAATGGCCCCTGTCTTCTTTTTTTGCCATTTTCTGTTTGTATGGTCTTTCTTTCTTGGCTTTTACTCTGTAAGTTGAGACAGGGTTGAGCCCTTTCTGTGTTCTGCCTTTGGCAGGTTTCAGCCCCGAAGCCTGACCCTGGCTCCAGTGTGTCTGGAAGGTCAGGAAGTGAGGGAGGGTCCTGAAATTCCCCTGTCCTTTGTCTCTAGGTGTGCCTGAGTGAAACTAGTCCTGATTGACCAGCTGGATGTCCGGGAAGGACAGCCGCCCTGCTGGGTGATTGAAAGCCTAGGGCTGTGAATGAATGAGAACAAGCTTAAAAGGCTAGGTTCTTGGGGCTACAGGCAGAGTCGACCATTGGAAGAAAAATCTGAAGAAGAAACTGTGAAGAGAAGCCTGCTACAATTTCCTGGAACCCGTAGTGCCCAGTGAAGCCCTGCTCCTGTGCTGACCTCCTTTTTCAAATCAATAGAGAAGCTCAGAACGGAACCACTTCTGCCCTTGGGCTGGTGGGACCAACTAACCCGGAGACGAAATCCACTTTGGCGCAAACCCCGACTTGCTGTGCCTCTCCAGTGTTGCAGAAGCCCAATGCCAGTCGTCAAGTGTCCATTTCCGAGTGCAACATTTTTCGAGGAATGAATCCAGCCAAAAGATCCAGGAGCCTCCTAAGGACCCTCCAGAAGCAGGAAATCCCAATCCAGAGTCCACTCACCAGAGTCCGGGACTGAGGGAGCAAGGAAAGTCCAACTGGGGATATTTGTTCTCCATCAGTGCAGTTTGAAAAGCTCTGATACCATGAAGAGCTGCCGAATCCAAGAAAATCTGTTGCTGACGAAGTCCTCTCCCAAGCACTGCCACAGGAGCATGCCAGAAGTTCCCCCTATTGTCCGCACGACTGAGGCCCAGGAACAAGGGTCTGCTTGGCTGCAGATAGAAGGAATCCAGCTGGAACACTTTCTTCAAACCAAAGGTACTGTGGGGGCTTGCGGTGCTTACCTTATTGCCATAACATGTGCTTTCTCAGTTGAGAAGTGTACTGGCTTAACTTTTGGAGTTGATCTCAAATCCCCTTGCACAGGCTTAACAGCTTGTGTTCCTCCAGTGATTTACTTGAACTATCCGACTTTGTGAAAGATTTTATCCCAGAAGAAGTTCATCTGAACTATTGACTTGGCCCATTTGACTTTGGCTGTCCTGGCTCCTTAAAAGCACGCTTCTGAATCTATTGGCGTTGCCATTGGTTGTCCCCTCATAGGTTGTAATTTGTTGAACACTTTTACTGCTGCGAAAGGCTTACCTAAATTTCATTAGAGGATTCAGACTGTCTTCACATTATAAGAAAGTATGTTCTAACCTTTCTAGTTTCCTAAACCTTCCTTCTGGAAACCAAAAGTCTAAAAGTATGTTGGTGTTTAAGATATATGCAATACTATACTTGTTATTGAAGTCACTTCAGGGTGTAGGAAAAATGTATTAGTATGACCAAAAAGTATTCACCAACTTTATTGACTTTGAAAAGTGATTCCAAAGTTTTCTTAACTATTACAAATAATTGCCTTTTTTTAAGAATGCTTAACTAAAACTGATGTGTAAGTAAATAAATAAATAAATATAACTGAAACCTTGAGAGTGTAAGTGTTATTTGGTTGCTTGTATTGACTGATTTCATCTATACAGCTCTACAGCTCACATTTACCCCGCATGAGAGAGGCCTCGCTGCTCAGTCACACTACCAACTTGTGTAGTACATACCTATACCAAAAGGTGGGTTACCTAATACTAAGAGAAACGTCTTTTGTAGTCTAACCCAGTGTGACTGCACCAATTCTTACCTAACACCGTCTCCCCTTCTATCATCCTTATATATTTTACCCGTCCCTCTTGCCTCTTTTCCCACTCTTCCCCTGTCACCCACTTTGTAATAGAGATCGTCACATACCCTTCTTTTTCCTGCCCACCTACGGTTACCAGACATTTGGTCGAAAAAAATTGGTCGACCTGACAAATGGTCGAACCAATTTGGTCGAAAACCAAATGGTCGAATTTTTTATTTTTTTTATTTTCACTCCTTTCTTTTGGGGAGGGGTCCCCCCCCCAACCCCTTTTTTTTCTAAAAACTCCTTTTTTTTTAAAACGAAAACCCGAAAAATAAATATATAATTTAAAAAAAAATTCGACCATTTGGCTTTCGACCAAATTGCGTCGACCAAATGTCATTCGACCAGTTTTCAGTCGACCAAATGTCTGGACACCCCCACCTACTTCATAATATGAAGTCTCCTGCTTGGTAATGGGCTTCCCACCATACCCTCATCCACTGGCTTACTTTGTGTCCCACTCTTTCTCTGCACCAGTATGTTTGCTTCCACCTTTGGTTCCCACACTCTCTTTGCTTGCTCTTTACATCCACCCCCCACCCCATGTCCCTTCCATGCTCCATCAGCTCTTTGCCATCCTCCACTATCCTGACCCAGAAACACACCCACGCCATGCAATGTGTGGATGGTGATATGGAAATCTACACATCATTGTACATTAAAGTGTCAGCCATACTACAGTGACTCCAGTGTCAGGAATCGATATGAGATTGTGGCTAGCAGCAGATCAAAAGGGTCCTCGGAGTAAATTTCATGATGAAGCATGTCACTTTAACTGTTATGTAGATAAAACCACTAACTACCAGAAATCACCACTCGTACCTTTAAAGGGAAGGCCATGTGTTTAGCCTGTGCATGACAGATACATTCTGCTTGGCTTGGTGCCCTCTAGTCGGGCCTGGTCTTCCTAAGAACAAAGGGATTCCTCCAGTACCATGGTTTGAATGGCCCATCAGTATAGCTGCTCTGTCCTAATTACAATAACCACATGGCTTGCTGAATCTGTAAGCTAAAAGCTTAAGATTCAATTAAAAATCGATTTAACATCAGATTAATTTTTATTAGCCCAAATTCTGTAAACCTTCCAAAACTGAAAGGTGAAGGTTGCTTACCAGGATGAAAAAAAGTAACTCCATTATAGAACTCTTCAATGCATATAAACCAACCACTGCCAGCTTGTAAGCCCTTTGGACGTGTCAAGTTTAAATGTGTCTGAGACAGGGATTGTCAATTTTACAGAAACACAGGCATATGAGGCCTGTTTTTATAGGCCCCCCTTTGCTAGAGTGTACAAACTACCTAAAAGATATACTTCTAGGGGAACACAGAGAGAAGATGGAATCTCTCTCACATGATTTGCATAGCGTAAAGATAATGGACAGAAATAATAAGAGACTCAATAAGAGTCCATCTTCCTTCAAGTGGCTGCTCCTTGGCTTATGTTCCACAGTGAATTCAAAACTCTGGAGGTATATGGACCACCTTCAGCATTTTGGGTTCTCTTCCTTTATTTGCAAGAGTCACCTTGAGGGTCTGTGTTCAGTTTGAACAGTAATATCACCTTAGCTTCTTGCACAACAACCACATTAAATTGAAACAAGGGTTCTCAATATTGCCCCAGCTTTTCTCTATTTACTTAGGGAATATACTAATAAAAGCAACAGGCTGATCCATGCACTGCACACTGAGTTGGACCTGTACCGCTCCTATACCGCTGATCGATACATCAGTCTATACAGTAAATGCCTGCCCATTATCAGAAGACTTCAGCATCAGGTCAGTGCAAGGGGCCCTCTTCAGACAGTCAAAGGACTCCTAACAATCAGACCAGTAGGCTACTCTTGGTATCGAATTTTAGGTCGGGTCACTCATGCCGCAATGTTGCCAGGCACATTTGCAAAATTAATTTGATGTTCCGCAAGGTTCAGAAAGGCTCTGGCCTGAGTCGTGAGAGGCTCCCAAAGAACTGGAACTTACCACTGTCAACCTGGTGGCCAACATAGACTAGAGGTCCCTGCCCAAAATAGTATTGACTGCTCAGGTTATTCTATTGCAGCAGCTGAAGTACTTTCTTGTGGGACACCAGGTGGTTCTCCCAGGTAATGCTGAACATAGAAATGTTTTCTTGATAGAAGCCACTGAACTCTTCCAGCCCAGCAAGGACATGGATAACAATCATCTGAATGGTAGTAGTGGCATTTTTCAAACCAAAGGGCCACACTTTTTAATACTTGAAACTGAAAGTGACCTTGGGAAATGGAGAATGCTGGCATCTCCTTTTCCCTATACTATGTGTGAGGGCAATCTTCGACTACCCTAAAGACTCAACTGTTAGGAACGTACCTAACCAGAAAACACTTCCACTTCGCTTCCAGGCATATTACACCGGTGCACACAAGCTCCCCTGGAGATTGCAGCATGCGCGGCGAGCCGAACCATAGAGGCATTCATTCCTTTTGTGCATACACGGAAGACGCACAGTTGTGTAATATGTGCCAGGGTCCTTTACTCAAAGGCACCATGCTCACCTGACCTCTGCATCATTACGGAACACTATTTCAGCCACTGTGCGACGTATTGACAGCATTCTCGCAACAGTTCCAGTTACTGATGAACTCAAGACCAGATTATGTATAGTTTTGTGCTTTTCTTTTGCTAGTTTTGTTGATATTTAGTTCTTCTTTCAGGACTACAGGGGGTATTTAAGTGGATTGTCTATTTTAGACAGGAGCAAGTTGTCTGCACTCTTCATTGCTATTACACTCACTACTCCAGGTACTATATTTGATTATTGTCTCTATTAACCTGACTATCACCTTTTCTATCAGTCCTCTCATGTCACATCATTGACATCCTCTACAGCTCCTACATCTCATGATTTCAACTTGCTAATAGGATTTGTGTCATGTAGCACTTCTGTCAGGGAGAATACATACTGCTGTGTACTTTAAACACTGCCAGTGGATTGTTATGTTATGTTATGTTATGTTATCTTATGTTATGTTAGACGCATTTATAGAGCGCACAAACACCCGAAGGGACCCTGGCGCTGGGATAAGCACAGAGTTACCATATAACAAATTAAAACACAGATGCTTTGAGCATGCACCGAAAGGTAAGGTGATCAGCTGTCAACCGCAATGGCAGGGGCGTAGCATTCCAGGCCTTGGTGGCAGCCACAGAAAAGGCCCGGCAGCGAGTACGAGTCAGTCTAAACTGGGGGACCTTGACCAAAAAAGCGGAGTGAGAGCAGAGACATCGTGTTGGTACATAATGGAGGAACTTTTCTTGAAAATATTCTGGCCCAAGGCCGGTGAAAGCCCAATGTACCATACACAAGGATTTAAAAAATATCCCCTTGTCCACCGGAAGCCATTAGAGCTGCCTCAGCAGAGGGGTAATGTGGACACCAATGAGGGGCTGAAGAGTGGCTCTGACAGCAGCATTTTGCAGTAACTGCAGCCGATGAATTACATAGCGGGGCTGGGCAAAATACAGAGAGTTGCAGTAATCTAGACCACTCAAAACGAGTGCTGCTACCACCCGAGCACAGCATTTTTCCGGCACAAAAGGGAGAACCTTTCGGAGTATGCACAGCTTAAAATGACCGCTCTTACATACTGCTGCAACCTGTGCATCCATCGCAAGAGAGGAGGAAATAACAACCCCCAAATTCTTTACAGATGCCTCAGGGACCGGGAGAAGGCCAAGAGAGGCCGACCAGCAATCATTGGTCCAATAAAGGAGAGGTGAGGTAGTACCGACCACCAATACCTCCGTCTTGCTAACATTTAAATTGAGCCAGTTTGATTACATCCATTCCCCGACCTCCTGAAGGCACAACCTAAATCGACTGGCCGTATTGGCATGAGTAAGATCAGGACGGACCAGAATTTGGGTGTCGTCGGCGTAGGAATAATAGAGGAAACCATGGGAGTGAAGGAGAGCCAAAAGATGCCTAATATACAGATTAAAAAGAATGGGGGTAAGGGCAGACCCCTGTGGTACACAGCACGATAATAAGACTGGGCTAGAGTGAAAAGGAGGGAGAGACACAGATTGTGAGCAGTCGGCCAGAAAGGAGAGGAACCAGACCAGTCCAGGACTCTGCCAGACAGCCCGGCGGTAGAAAGGCAGGAAATAAGGGTGGGATGGTCAACGGTGTCAAACACAGCTGAGAGGTTTAACAGGACAACTGCGCCGACACCCCCCTGGTCCACCAGACGAGCCAGAAATTGTATTCCCACTGGTTGACAATGTACCTCTTCATGCTCCTGAGAGACCATCAGACTCACTGTTAGTGCTAACAGATTGCGGGAACCTCCGATTTCTCTCTTGAGCATGGAATCAGTACCAAAGGAGATGTCAATAACCATGCAAAAACTCCAGTTAGAAGTCTTAACTTCCATACAGGAAAATGCAGTCCTTTTCCAGTCCATGGCTGCATTACAAGGGACTGTGGATCAGTTGGTTAAAAAGGCCACTCCTACCTAATGATCTCTCTCTCAATGCCAGCAAAACTGAGCCTCTTAGTCCTTGTCCTACCACATATCTGTGTGTTTTCTCTATGTTTTCTGCCACTGAGGTCCAGCCTGGACCTCTGGCAGTGCAGCTATTCATATTTTCCTTTTGGTGAACAACACCCAGGGGATACCCTTATGACACCCATGGGTGAGTGTACACCCTTGAACCCATTGTGTTTTTGGGCACATGTGTGTTGCTCACAGAGCAGGGTATGGGCTGGTGGCAGCTACATGCTGACTTGACAGTGGCTCTGAGTGTCCTTCAATTTTGGGACATCCAAGACCTGCCATATTAATCAATGGATTCCTTACGGAAGGCAAGATGGCCACTGTGGCCTTTTGGTTTCTATTGCCTTTTACCTTGTTTCCCAAAGTCCTGGGAAGCCCTGACTCTGGCCTTTCCTTGTGGCTGGCTGTTGGGCGGAAATACCATATATGGCTCTGTGGCTGCCTCTTGTCAGACTGACTGAAGCCTTACAAGGGGCTGTGTGTTGTGGGTACACCATTGGCATATGACCTGTGTGAATGGAGTCTGAAGTGAACTCACATTCTTTGTTATGGGTGTCTGGTTTCTATGTGACACAATGCCTGAGACAGCACTGACTGAACCTGACATGAATGCAGTGTAGTGTAGTGTATTGAAAGGCTTGGTGCTTACCCCAATCCACATTTTTTGGTATCGGTGTCTGGGTGGTGTGAATGGTCTGAATGCCTGTGAGCCTGATTGGCTGCCTGCCTGCATGAATGCCCTTCTGCATGATTGGTTGACAGAGCCTGGCTCAACCTGAGTGAATGGAGACCAAATGTTTAACCTCTAACTCACCAGTTTGTACAGAAGCTGAAGTCGAAGCTGAAGCAAGAAGAAGCCCGGCTGGAGGAGAAGTCTACTGTAGCATTTTCATTGTGTAATCCAAAAGATGTTGTGTTCTTCCAAGGACAGAAAGGATCTGTTTAAGAGACCTCTCCCCAAGCTGCGAGGGACCAGCGTGCAACATGCTACTCTTCATCGCAAGTGCTCTGGAAGCCAGCCATGTGTGCCTGCCGTCAGGAGAATGGGGCTTCATGAGTCCTGAAGAGAAGTGACTGAACCTCTTGAGTCGAAGAAGTCCATTGGTATCACCCAGGGTCCGGAGGAACATTTGTGACCACTTCAAGCCTGTTGCTGTCTACCACCCAGAAAAGGGGGTACCCTTGCATAGTGCTGCTGGACACCCGCAGCTGCAAAACTTCCAAACTGCCTAAGAATACTTCAAGGGACATCCTTGCCGTCCTCACTGACCACTTTTTCCCACTGGACAAGGTCGAGAGTGGCTGAGTGCTAAGGAAGGTGTGACGGTAGGTTTTCCGCCACTAGAATCCAACAAAAATGTCCCGAGGGTCCAGACTTGGAGAGGGTCCTTGATCCACTCCAGTGGTCGAGTGCAGGTCACCATAAGCTGACCAGAAGTCTGTGCTGTGGCTGCAGAACCGAAGAACCAAAAGGTGGAAAGCCACAATATTCTGAAACCTGACACCAAAAGCAACGTATGCACCCGTCGCTACCAAAAGTCATGTTTCATCTTCCCAGGACTTCTACAGTCAGAGAAATCTTCCACCAACGGAGAGCACCGCAATGAGCAAAGCTGCTGCACTTCAGAAAGAGTTTGGTTCCATTTATATTCTTGGACTCAGGATCTCACTATCTCCTTCTTCCAAGTGGGGTCCATCCTCATAGGGAATCATTGCGTAAAACCGAGAAACTCTCCCACTTCACCTGCCAAGGCACCAAAGTTACTGAGATGAGGAAGAGCATCTTCTAGCATCAGAATCTTCCAGGGGTCCCATATTCATCTTGGATCCTGTTCTCCTGTGGCTGTCAAAGATCAGTTAAGTTACTCCCTAACTTTTACATTGCAGGTGGCCCAGGTGGTGGGATCCTCACACATAATTATTTATCTAGCCTAAATAAAGCATTCTGCCATTGTTCATAACTAACCTGCCTTTCTTCCCCAATCTATGCTGTTACACCTCACTTAAGAATTCACATGCCTAAATAAAACTGTCTGCATTTGGTGCATTTATTACTGAATTTAAGTATTGGGTGATACCACATAGAGTGTATATATTTCCCATTCTTTGAATATTGTTGCCAGAGTACAAAGTGTATTATTTATGTGTATATATTGGTAGCAACCTTATTTTAGGTTATCATATAACATAGTGTGTGGACATTCCTTTGTGGGGCTTGTGGACTCACTGTACTTAGGACCCTTCCTGCATCACCTCCTGAGAGCTTAAGTCTTGGTTGCTGGCCCATTTTACCATATAGAGAACCTTGCCTGGTGTGTTATGTGCCTTTGCTCCAACCATATACAGGGCAGAGGTACAGATACCCCCTCCAGTCCTTACAGCCATGTGTTATAGCTGGGTCCACCATGCCAGCAGATACCCAGGAGGAAAAACACCCCAAGGTGACCAAACACCAGAATACTACAAAAAAAGAGAACATTTCAACTCCTATTGCCCCATAAGGCAGCAAGCAAAATGCTCAAACGACTCAAAAAAATAGAATGCAAAAAAGGGAAACCGCTAACAAGTTATTGCCTCATGTCCTGTGTGCAAGTAGGAACCCTGGTGTAAATATACCCCAAGGATTTAAACAGCTGGAATGCAGCTGGAGAAGAAATCAACTCACCTCTTGTGGCCACAGAATCCCATGTGCCAGAAGGGACCGTGGTGGAGACCTACAATGGAAGCCCACACGCTACCAAAGGCATCTGAAGCATGCTGTATGGACCTCTGGGATGGCATATGTCAGAAAGCATCCCCAGAAAATCTGATGAGATATCTAAGCATTTGAGAGAATTAAGGACAGCAAGTCGGAGAAGGCCACAATACCCTTTAGAATTCATGGAGCCACCACAGAGCCTCAAGGATAAGGCAGGAAGTATACCTTTTTCCAAGACAGCTACCCAGGCGTTTGTAGCATTTGGAAGCTTCCACATGGCAGAGGGCCATACAGTAACACCACAAAAGTCACAAGAGAAAGCTGGCGAACACATCACCAAAGAAACCTGCTTAGGAGAGAGGCCTAGAAAATGGAGAGTGAAGTCGAGGGGGGATAAGCAGTTGTTTGGAGAAGAGAGAAGAGACAGGAGTGTGAACCTAGGCACCAGGAAACCTGATCAGAAGAGAGACTGGCCCTTGGACTACACTGGCTAGCCATAATATAGCTGGTAGTCCTTTGATCTGGGACCCACTGTGACAGTTCTGAAAGGCCAGAAACCACATGTGTGCTACCAAGCGAGCTTGCATTATACCCATAAAAGACGCTTGTTGAGAAATAGATTCTTCAGGAAGTATGCAGACATTAAATACCTAAATATGTGTGTTGGTCATTTCATTCCTACGGCAGTGAGTGTGGTATCCATAATGTAATGTACTGGGTGCTGTACCCTTAAACAAATGTGTTGGGCACTATGTCTCTACAGACCAGAGCTGGGCACTATGTTGCTTAAGAGGTGTGTGGGGCATGATATGCCTACTGCAGCACAAGATAGGTGCTACAACACTGAGATTGCGACCGAAAACTAAGGAAATAAGGATGCACTATATCCATGGTGGAATACTAGGAAGTTGCGCGCTACCATTATGTTAGTATATTTGGGAGCCAAGAGGTGTGCCAACACAATGTCCCCGAGACTGTCCTTGAGAGTCATGAAACATTCTGAGTGCACTATGCCCGAGTTTAGGAATAAAGAAGTATGCTGTGAGCTAAATCCCTGAGAATGTGTTTTGGATTAATCAAGCTTGCCGAATGCTATATCCCATGAAACTATAAATAAGAATGAAGAAGTGGCTGGGCCCTATATCACTGACACTGTCCATAGATAAGAGATTGAGAGGGAGATCGGGATCTCTAATAGATAGGAACCTCTAAATGCACTATAGTTCGTCCACTTCCGTCAACCTTTACTTAGATTGTTCTAAGACAGGAATATCATTTTCTGTTTTAGATCAACTTCTAGCAGCCATATGTGCTTTCACAAATCCCAGACCTAGACTCCCTGCCTCTTGAAAGCTAAGGCATTCTCCTCTCTTCATAACCAAAAGAATGTGGCATTAAAATACTCAGAGGTGTTCATCCTGTTCCCATCCAGGCAACTCATATAAACATCCATGAATTACTTATTGTGTGGTGTTCTGTTGGTGTGGCACACCCTGCAGCATGTCAGAGAGTGCTCTCCTTCATCCCCGTTCTCTTTAGCTGCACCGAGAGGCAATGGGGTTTAGCTTGTAATCCCTCTTCCTCTTTAGGTCCTTGTGATTCACGAGAAAGTTCACATTACTGATAATTCGGAACACTATTTAGGGCCAAGTCCACATATCCTGGAGGACTCAGACTTCATAGATTTAACCAGCTACCTCCTTCTGTTTAGATTGGTGCTGCACCATGGTGGCTTTTTGATCATGCCACTCTTCAATCAGCTCCTGACTATCCTCAAGATTTATGTTTCTTTGTTCATGTACTGGGCCATCTTGGACCTAAGGCCCAGCACATAGCCCGTAATGTTGTAAATCAGCTTCCTGGGATCGCCTTCCCACCCTTCTCTCATGAGTACTTAATGGCCCTATAACAGAGAGTTCAAAGTGAGGTTCAAAAGTGCTGAAGGCACTCCTGCCTGTGATATTTCCGTTTAGACAAATAACAAGCATGGAAGGAGAACATCCCACTTCTACCTCTAAGGCTCCTCCTTTACCCTGATCATGCATTTCAGGATCCTGTTTGATATGTCAACAAGCCCTGTGGTCTGAAGGTGGAAGTAGGTGGAGTGGGGTAGCATCCTGTTGCAATAGATATTTTTTTTTGATATTTTTTTCTTGGACTTGTGTCATCATATTCTTTTCACTGGACACCTGGGGATGGGTTGCCCCAAACTCATCCCATATATATTGCATGTAATCCAACATGACGTTGGTGACTCAGTCAAAGAAAACATCCTTAGGAAACCCTTCTCGGGTAAAAAATACCAGCCAGTGCTGTTACTGCCACAGGGGAGTCACACTTTACACCAGAGCAGAACTGGCGATTCCCCAAGACGCCCTACTAGGATATTATTTCTGGAAGGTCCAACAACATTTTTTTGTCTCCATCCACATGTGTAATTTGAAAGGAATATTATGAGCCAAGTCCAAGAAGAAAGTCCTGTAGCAATGGGATGTTACTAGTCTACCAGAGGCCACTGACTGAATGGCACTGGGTTCTCACACTGCCCATTAAAAAGTGAGGGGGATTTACCACAACACCTGGTAAGCATTCTTTGTGCAATGCACAGGAAAGGTGAAACTCTCTGAACCTTATAGAAGTCTGCTTCATTTAGTCTTTAATTCAGAGAGCTCAACCAACGCATCCAATTCACAACAAGAGCCACAAGCTCTAGTCTCCCCACTTCCTTTGGAGCAATTGCTAAAATTCTTCAGGTACTGCTCCAGATTCATACTAAACTTCCTAAGGAGTGGGTCATTCATGTGTGCATATGCTGTTCTATGTTTAGGCTCTAAGATGAGAATGACACCTGTATCCAGTAATGGTAACCTCCCCATCATGACTGCCATTGTATTCTCCAACCCTACCTGATGATTTTTTATATTTCAGTTCTAAGGAAAAAAACAAGGTAAAATATCCCTTCCCACCATGATGTCCTTAGGGATATGAATCCTGGGCATAGCCATGCTGCTGGAACCACTCACCTGAGTTGGTTGGGGCTGAATAGTGTCCCTTTCTGTGCCTCAGTTCTCAGTGGCTACATTCCCCATCACAGTACATCCTTTCCAGAGCTAGCTCTTCTCAAGCCTCCTCTTCCATGAACAAGCCACTCTTCAAAATCGTGTTATGCCTGTAGGTCTACCAGTCTCTTTTCCTCAAGTGCAAACCTCCTCTTCCCTATAAGCGGTTTCCTTTCCACAACAGTCAGGGAAGAGGAGCCGTTAGATAAGGTGACGCTCAAGTTCCTTAAGGGGCACTAAGAGGGGGCTAATGGATTAGAGATCCTTCTTGATTAATCTTGCATTCTCATTAGGAGATTCACTTCACACTTCTGTAGAGTTCATTGGATGGTTGCTCTTGCTATTGACCAAATAAGCAGACTTTTCTGCAACTGCACTTTTATCAGTTTAGTGTCACGAGGGAGACCCTTTCCTTGACAAGGTCCCTCAGCTCTGGCACTGTGAGCTGATCCAAAGTATCAAAATTAACTACCATTCTAAATCGAAAGGGAGTTTAAAAAGAAATAAATGAAAATACAAAATTGAGTACAATTACAAAGAAAGAAGAATCAAGGAAAGCATTTATTAGCAATCCTAAATTTTAGAAATTAAAAATCCTAACTCAAAACAACCACATTAGCTCTTGTGTTCAACATGTAATCTCATATTTCTCAAACTGTTAATTGGCTTTAGCCACATCAGACATGGGCATCAATGCAAACAATCAACCCTTTTGCGGGTGAGAGTTCCTCATGGGCAAACCAAAGGTACCCAATGGCATCCTTTACCCCTTGCTAATGTGGGCCAAGCTCAAGATCGACTCATACCTCATACAATTGTTTGAGAGGTAGAATGACTTCAGAAACTCAGCAATAAAGTACAGAAAAATACATAAAT
The DNA here is from genome assembly GCF_040938575.1 of Ambystoma mexicanum. Lineage (NCBI taxonomy): Eukaryota > Metazoa > Chordata > Amphibia > Caudata > Ambystomatidae > Ambystoma > Ambystoma mexicanum. The sequence goes on along the minus strand of NC_090934.1, from coordinate 338,522,510 downwards.
GTCCGAAACAAGTTGTAAACTTGATCAACTTTATTATCTAATTATCATAACAAACATGCAAACAAATAAACAAACAGAACCCCAGAAACATAACTTTCAAGTTTGTCATAAAAGTCAATGGCCCTCATTCCGAGATCGGGGGTAAGTACCGGTATTTTCTGGCATGGCGTAAAGTACAACACCGCCCTGGCGTCAGACTGCTAATTGCGGGCCATTCCGACCTCGCGGACATGCGCTTTTCGCCATGCCAGAAAAGTACTGAGCGGCCTGCCGCTAAACAACCTGCAAACCCCCTACCGGCATGCTGCGACACGTAAATAGCAACACCGCCTTGGAAGACTAGCGCCAGTACATACCGGTGACCGTAAATTACGGATACCGTAAATTACGGTCACCGAAAAAAAGGAACCAGAAATTACGTCATCACACAGGAACAGGAAGGAGAGCGGCGGCCATCTTTAAAAACACAATCCATTGCCATCCTCATCCGCCAGCACCCTTTTGAGCAAATCAGACATTGGAAAAGGACCAGACGACTACCAACATGCCGAAAGCACCAAAGAAGGCAGCGGGCCGCATCCGCAAGAGGAGATTCAGCCCAGAGGAACTCCAGGCCATGGTAGACTACCTGGCTGAGCATGCGGATGTCGTTTTCAGCAGCAACATGCGGAGGGAGTCTATCCTCCGCAAAAAGAAGATCTGGGCTGAACTCGCCCAGAGGGTGAGCGCCATAGGAAACACCCCCCGCACCCCCAGGGACTGCCGCAAGCGGTGGGATGACCTGCGGGTGCGGGGCCTCCTCTCCAGCAACCGGAGCCAGGCCATGCAGACGGGAGGCGGACCAAGTACCCCTGCGCAACTAGAGCCGTGGGAGGAGACGTGTGCGGCTCTGATTGGCACAGAATCGATCGAGGGCGTGGGGAACATGGAGTGCGGGGCAACGACTTCTGCCGAAGGAGGTGAGTGTTCACAGTGTACACTGCCAATGTCCATTGCATGATTCAAATTGCCCCAAGGGCCATTGAAGGCACCTTCTCGTGTTGCCCTCCCCCCATCCAACCCATCCCCCCATCCAACTAATGCAGAGGCAAGTGCCACGCAATCAAGGTCCAAGTGCGAGTACATAACGCACATCAACCATAGTGCATTAACTTGCACATCCCATCATGCACACTGTGCAGCCAGCTCAGCATTGTGCCAGCCAAACTGCACATAACCAGGCCACGATGAGTCACTCCCAAACATGCGTACATGACATACTCATGCACATGTACCACTGCCAGAGCTACACCCAAAAGTACACAAACTGCGATCGACTGAAATGTGAATGCAGCCATGTATGCAAATAGGACATCTTACAATCACTCATGTTGTCCCTCTCATCTACCCCCACAGGCACTGACCATGACAGTGCCGACCCACAACCAAGCCAGCCAAACACTTTCAGGGGTAGTGGCAGGGTCAGGCGAATTCCTGCACCAAAAACAACAGCCCCCCGCCTCCGGAAAGGGCACTGGATGCTGCCCCACCACAACCCATTCAAGCATTGGCACCTGCCACAATGCCAACCCCAACATCGGCGCAGTCGAGCATCTCTGGGGAGGCTGCTGCCACTGGCCCTGATGAGTATGCAGACAGCCCGTCACCCATCAGTGGGGCGTCTGAGGAGGAGGACCAACACACCCCGGAGCCCTGCATCGTACCCCTGGCCTCATGTAGTGACTGTGGAGATGTACCAACACCTGTCTGTAGTCCTCCAATCGACCCGCAGGTGTATGATGATGATGTCCCAAGTCCACCCGTGCAGCCCTCAGCCGAGCATGCAGGGGCAAGTGGTTTCACCGATGGTTTCCCATCATTCGGCACACGTCGGATGAATCAGCTCTCAAACCTCATAATAGAGTTTATGGAGGACAACCGGCAGGCCCGCGTTGAATGGCATGATGGACTGAGGGAAATGCGGCAGACACTCACCAACTGCACCAACCGGTTGTGTGACACTCTAACTGCCAGCACAACCCATCTGTGCCACATCCTTGGCCGCATAGCCAATGCACTTGAGGCAGGCCATTCAAATACCCAGCCAGAGCAGGCGGACACGGACGCATCCAGTGAGGCCACACAAGGCAGCCCAGCAAGGCGCACTTGGTGTTCAATGCGGCGCAGGGACATGCCCCCCCGGGCCAGGGGAGCAAGGAACAATAGTCATTGCTGCCACATGTGGCCTTTAAATCCTACATGGGACCAGTGCTGTGGAGTTGGGGGGAAGGGGGATGGGGGTTGAGAGTTCGTTGTGCAGTTGGGGGGATGGGGGTGATGGTTTGTTGTGCAGTTGGGGGGATGAGGGGGCTGCAGTTAATGTTCACAATATTTCCTTCTTCACAATACACGATTGGTGTTGCAAAGTTGAACTGTTGTGGACATTCATCATTGAGCATGTGTATGATGACGACTGACAGTGCATGGTGTACAAGTATACACACATCCAGTGCCCTGTGTGCCCATGTCATGCCACCCTCTGCTGACTTGTGTTCTGGACATCTTGTCCGCTCTTTGTATGGCCCATTACACCAGTCCAGCTTCGCCAACTCATATGTGCCTTACGCAAGCCAGATGACCGCCTCATCTACATGCATGCACGGGTATGGCCAGTGATTTGGTGTACCCTGGGCCTGTTCTGTGGGTTACTGACAGCATGGTGTCAAGGGACAGCCACCAACACCTGCATGTCTAGCCAATTGAGGTGAGTGTTTGAACTGTCATGGTGGAGAACTGAACTTGGCTCACATGGCAGGGTTTCACTGATGGCCACACGCACATGTCCATGGATGCATTTCGCCCATTCATGGCCCCAATATGTGTCCAATTCAATGGCATGCTGTGGGGGGGGGGTGCGTCTACAAGATGGTCCACATGAATGGCATGGTCATCTTGTGGTGCTGTGTACTGTGCGGATTCGTATTTGGGTGTGATGGATGTAGTCAGTGGCTCATGGTCATCATCCTGCTCTGATCCATACTATGGTGAATTCCAGCACTCCTATGGGTGTGCCATGCCGGTGATGTGGTGGGGTATCCCTGCTGCCCTCAGTTCAATCCACTCCCAGGGATGTGTCTCCCATGTGGTGCCATGCTGGGGGCAGCCACATTGTGCATATGTAGTGTGTCGAACTATATGCGCGTACGGTTGTGGTGGCTGCCAGTGGTTGGTGCATGTGTAGTGGGATTTGGCCTTGTCAGATGGTGGAAATGTAGTGTATTGTGAGTGCCTTACTACATCGATGTGGGACTCTGTACTCATGTGCCATTGCACTGGTTCTGTGGCGGGTTGGTTGGTGGGGTGAATATCGTACAATGGCTTCATCATTTCCGCCCATTTGGTTCATGCAGTCACCCACCTCATGCCACCAATGCACTGGCATGACACAGACAACTCATCAGGCAGCCGGGCACGTCATCCTGCATGTCGCCCCATGTGGTACAGTAGCATGGTAATCAGCTGGGCCATTGAGTTATGAGTTGTTCTTTGATGTCGCGCCCACCCATGTGTGGTGTTCTTGGTTGCGTTGCATTCCGTCTGCACGTAGTGGGAGTGGTATTGTTTGCAGTTGCTATCCGCCACCTGCATGTCATGCTGGTCCACCTACGACACGTGGGTGCTGTCAGGGGCACCAATGTCATTTGGCATGCCTGCAGATGCATGGGGGCCAACTTTACTGTTGTGTGTCTCCTGGGTGGTCCATGTTGGGGATTGGTGGGCCCTTGTGTGCTTTGGGAGGTGATACAGCATTTTTTTGGTGTCCGTGTAATGGACGGTTGTGACATGCCATGCATGGGCACCACTGTGTGCTGGTAGGTGCCTGTGGCATGGGTGCGGGGCACAGGCTACACCGTCTCTTGTGCCAGGATAGCAGTGTGTATTTGTATGCTGCTCGCTTATCTCAGTATGTCTCAGGCAAATTATGGTGGTGACGGTGTCACGGTCAAGGTGGTCAGGGGTGTCTATCTGCTCAGGGGTTTCCTTGAGTGACCGGACATGCTGCGTGGGAATGGGGGCTGCTGGGGTGGTGACGGAGACTGCACTGGTGCTGCATGCAGGGCCTGTCTCCCCTTCCTTCTCCCACTGTGTCTCCTCAATGGGGGGGGCCTGATATTGTTGGTGGGGTTTTTGTGGTTGTGCCCTTGCTGGTTCTATTGGTGTCATCTTTGTGTGGGAGGGGGTGTGGTGCGTGGCTGAGTTCCTTTTCTGCTGTGGTGGACTCCATTGCCTCCGCCTGTGCTGATTGTGTGCACCTGTGGCTCTGGGACCCACTGCTCAGGGTTCTTTACTCCTTCTCTGAGATGCCTGTATGTCCTCCATGCCGGTAAGGTACTTTACGGGCTTGAGGAGGCCGTCATTTACGTGTGCTCCTTACTTGTGATCAGCTCCGGTTTTTGCCATGCCGCTAATTTCGGCATGGTGGGGCGCGCGCGTGACCCAAGACCGATAATTACGGCATCCTACTTTACGGTGCAGTAAATAGCGGTCTGGTTGGTCGGAATAGCCCGTAGCGGGCAGCGATGCCGGTAATCCTTTACCGGCATAGTTTTTCCCTCACCTCCAACCTCTGAATGACCCTCAATATAATCACAATAGCTTTTTATGGGCAACATATGGTTATACTGACAGCATGATTGCCCCCACTGTAAGCGTAAGTATTACCTTGAGTTACAAGCAGGCATTTTCTAGGCTCATGAGCTTGATAACCAATTATCAGTACTACCGCCAAAGTCATAATGAGCCCCTAAGTGTCAACCTGGTTCACCTGACCTGGACGTAGGGTAAACATATTATCCAGCTAAGTCACACACACAGTCATATCCAGTCATATCCAAGAAAGGTTGCCTTCTGACTCATTCTCTGAAATGGAGCAAAAACCGCTGAGTCTGGTATGAAGGCTCTATGAGTGATTTACAAGGATGGATACTCTTCTCCAGTCCCAATGAAGAAATGATTGAGACATGTTTCAGAATCCTCATTTGTAGATGGGAACAAGTCCTCCTGAGCATAGTGACAGGGATCAAAATGAAGTCCCCCCTAGAAGTTGTACCTTTTTAGGGCACGGTCTGTATTTCTGATGGTAGTTGTCTTCTCCAGACTTAGCACATCTGTCAAACTCTCAGCACCTGAAATGTGGTAAATTGTCTGAAGTGTATTTTTCCTGCAGTGCAATTTCAAGCACTAGAAAGTTGAGGCTTGGAGCAGCAAAGCAGGAAGGTCTCATGGTCAGCTCCTATCCCACTGTTCCCAATGATATAATTTGGAGAGGACCTTCCCAACTCTGGTAACCAGCCCATTGTCAAAGCAAGAAAACAGTTATTTTCAGGGTCAGCAATTCAAAGGCAAAGTTCCTTCCAAATCAGGCAAGCACTCTTCAGGCTCAGCTGATGAGAAGGAGTCTTCCTCAAAATCCTGAACACAGAGGTGCTACTTGTAATAGATCTACAAGAAAGCCCCTGTATGCTAATTCTAGGGTTAATGATCCCAACCTATTAAATCTGTCACTTAGTTTCCACTCACCTTATACCATATAGTTACTTCAATGCTTGGAGATCAAAGTAAAGTCCCCAAACCTAATCCTAGATGACTGGGAACTTCAGTCACTAGAAGGAGCTCCCATGCACTGGGTAATTTATGATATGATCTGATCAGTTATTTATAACGTGTCTGTACACAAGCATTTCTTTTTTTTTTAAAGAGAAGTCATATAATTGGCCTGTGCACAGGGAATCAACTCTGGCTGTGACTGGTGACTGGCAGTCAGGCCAGGTCAGGCCTTCCTAAGAAGAAATGGCTGCCTTCATCAATCTGCAATTTACCTTTGATGGCCTTCTAGCTATACCCTTCGGAGGTTCTTCCCAGGCTGTTATGACAGTTTGTGTACAACCCTCTGTTAAGGGATCTACAACTACTGACCTCAATGGGGCTAGCACACCTGACAAGAAAGGGAAGCCAAACCTCTCTTAAAGGTAAGTAAAGTTGACAGAGCAACTAGCGGTAGTAGGCTGACACAAAAATGGTGTCTAGTCAAAGGATCGAAAAAAAAGGGTCAACAGGACAAAGGATCGACACCAAAGGGTCGACAGGACAAAGGATTGAATTTTTTTTTAATTATATATTTTTTTTTAGGTTTTCGTTTTGGAAAAAAAGTGATTTTTAGCAAAAAAAGGGACCCCCCAAAAAAAAAATATGTAAAAAAAATAAATAAATAATTCGATCCTTTGTCCTGTCGACCCTTTGGTGTCGATCCTTTGACCTGTCGACCCTTTCACTGTCGATCCTTTGACTGGCAACCCACAAAAATACAATCAGTCCAAACACTCAGTTCTAGAAAATACACTACACGTGTATGCTGAAAAGATATACCTTAAGTATGTTATAAATAGACAGTAAAACAAGATGGTCCAAAGGCCTATGTGAACGACCAGCGCAACTGCACAAAAGTTAGAAGTTTAAAAAGGCAGCGTTCAACATGAAAGTGTGAGGGTACCCGGACCAAGGACCCTCAATAAGAAGTAAATTAATTATAAACAGTGAACTGCGCCAATTAACAGTAATACAATAATAATTGAATTATGTTTTTAATTCCATTCCACAGCCTGACACGTGTTTCGAGCAAAGCTCTTTTTCAAAGGCGTTGAACCTTGTCCAAAAGGAAACTTAATATTACTTGCGGTTGCAATGACCATTAATTAATTACAGCCTTCCGGCAACAACAGTGTACAAAAAGAGACACTGTTGTTGCCGGAAGGCTGTAATTAATTAATGGTCATTGCAACCGCAAGTAATATTAAGTTTCCTTTTGGACAAGGTTCAACGCCTTTGAAAAAGAGCTTTGCTCGAAACACGTGTCAGGCTGTGGAATGGAATTAAAAACATAATTCAATTATTATTGTATTACTGTTAATTGGCGCAGTTCACTGTTTATAATTAATTTATGTTATAAATAGAGTTGTCTGTCAGTTCACATAACACACTGAATTAAAAAATACATAGTACCTTATAAAAATAGTAAATGTCTAAAATTACTCTATTCATCTCACTGCTTATATGTGGGCACAATATCTCATTAAGGCACCCAACATAAAATAACATGATGGGAGAACAAGGGAACCGCAAAACCTAGCAAAGCATATACAATCTCCCATGGGCTGCACAAATAAGCACAATGTCCTAAAAATAGAACTCACCCTTGTTACTTATAGTAGGCCCTAGAGCAGGGGTCAGGACCTAACAAGTATAGGTAAAAGATAGGCAGAAAAGGGAACCAGACATTGTAACCTACCAGTAAAATAGATCTAAAGGTCACTAAAACAAACAATGACACACTACATTAATTTCGCCCCCGCCGCAGATATATTATTACAATAATACAAATGAACACAAAAATAATAACCTATGAGGTGGGGTGTTGCTGTCCCAGCCCTCTTCCATGCAGTTTCCATCATCAAGATGGCTGAACCTGGCATACAATTGTGAGATAACAGTGGTAAACGTCTGAGAAAATGGTTCCTGTATCCAAGGCTCTTCCCAGTGCATGAGGGGAAGCAGAAAAAGCATTCAGGAAGCCCAGACTGGACCTGCAGGGTCAGAAATCCCAAACTGGGATAAGTCCATACAACTCTAACTACCCAATCAGCCCACACAAGGGCTACAAAACAGTAAATAAGGCAGGAATCAGTGGTAAAACTCTATCAGCAGGTCAGCAGGCTTGAATCTTTCAAGGTTCAGAACAGAGCAACAAGTGAGAGAGAGACAGGGACCAAGCAATGCCTTAGGTACCACTGCAAAAAGGGGCTATCGAAAGAGCAGTAACTAATCACTGGAGGGGGCTTAGGCAAAAAGCCAGATGATCAGCTAAACTGTTCAGTAGGACTACCACTCAGCCCAGACCACAGCCACAGGAAGTGAGAGGGAGAGCCTGGGGTCTTTGACTGGTCTCAACCAGTGTAAACCAATATGGAGGCTGCTGTGTGTCTTCCTTGTCGTTCCATGAACAAAGGAAATCCCATGGCAGCCTCTGATAGGCTTGCACCAGCTACAGCTACCTACATCCGTCCACCGTTGCCACAGGAAGGCCGTAGCCGGGCGTAACTAAGGGCCGTGGAATAAGGGTCTGTCTGTGTCTGCGACCCTCATTCCAGCAGCCGACCAGCCGGGAGAGAGGGCAGGAGCCTTCTCTCCAACCCCATACTGACCCAGAAGCCTCGTTAGGCATTTACAGCTTTCCTACTCACACACGGTGAGACATCCACGCGTGCAGTGTAATCTGCCCAAATTTATTTTGAAGGCACCTTAATTCCACCCTTCTGCACCGGAGTGCAGCGAGATGCAAAGAAGGTGCAGTATCTTCAGCCGAAGCCTTTCCTTGCCTGGCTTAATTAATCCACCATTACCTCCAACGTGCGTAATGGCGGTGCTTTGTTTGTCTCATTTCCTGGAGGCAGTCCCGGAATCCCATGGCAGTCTCTGATAGGCTCGCACCAGCTCCAGCTACCTACATCCGTCCACCGTTGCCACCGGTAGGCGGTAGCCAGCCGTAACTAAGGGCCAAGGAATAAGGGTCTGTCTGTGTCTGCGACCCTCATTCCAGCAGCCGACCAGCCAGAAGAGAGGGCAAGAGCCTTCTCTCCAACCCCATACTGAGCCAGGAGCCTTGTTAGGCATTTACAGCTTTCCTACTCACACACGGTGAGACATCCACGCGTGCAGAGTAATCTGCCCAAATTTATTTTTAAGGCATCTTAATTCCACCCTTCTGCACCAGAGTGCAGCGAGATGCAAAGAAGGTGCAGTATCTTCAGTGGAAGCCTTTCCTTGCCTGGCTTCATTAATCCACCATTACCTCCAACTTGCGTAATGGCGGCGCTTCATTTGTCTCATTTCCTGGAGGCAGTCCCGGAATCCCATGGCAGCCTCTGATAGGCTCTCACCAGCTCCAGCTACCTACATCCGCCCACCGTTGCCACCGGTAGGCGGTAGCCAGCCGTAACTAAGGGCCGTGGAATAAGGGTCTTTCTGTGTCTGTCCGTGGTGGTATGTCGGCCGTCGCCTGGACCTACTACTGCCCATGCTCTCCAACACCATATCCTCGTGGATAGACTAGGATTCCTCCGCAATTATACTCCCTTGAGCAGTCACCACATCTTCCCCCCCCTACAAAACTCTATCCTGATCAGATCCCTCTCTCGCCCCACACATCTGCACCGCAGCGATGCAGACTACACAACTTGTCGGCCCCCCCTAAGGACACTCGGAGACTTACTCGCCTGACTACTGCTACTGTTATGCCCTCGCCACTGCTAGCTCTGTGAACTGCATGTCCGCCTCTACTAGCATCGCCTCACGTGATTCTTATGCCATCGATTGCATATTGGCTGCCATTGGTTCACCTCCGGCTAACACTGTAGTTATGAGCTTATCATCTAGCCATTCCAAACTAAGGTATGATTATGCATGCCATTGATACTCACCCTTACATTGCCACTGTATGAATCACTATAACTGTTGCAACTGTACTCTGTTATTTATCTGAGAACCATGGCCACTTGCTACAGTATCGCGTTACCTACATGAGACCCTCGGTCGCCCACACCAATTTTGCTATTTTACCTGAGACCCTATTTGGTCACCTGCCACCGTACTTGCTAAGTACCTAAAACCCTTTTGGTCGCATGTTACTGATGTTGATACTCACCTGTGACCCTCTGGTCCCCTGCTAGTTGCTACTTACCCAAGACCTTTCTGGTCACATGCCATAGCTCTTGATATGTGCCTGAGACCCATAATTCTGCTGCTTAACTGTGCTTAGGCCCCGGTGCCTCCCATGCATTGCCTCGTCCTTTTTGATTAACTGTTTTCGGGCCCAGGTGCCTCCATGCATTGCCACATACTTGCTGATTAATTGTGTTCAGGCCCAGGTGCCTCCATGCATTGCCTCCATCCTTGCTGATTAATTGTGTTCGGGCCCAGGTGCCTCCCATGCATAGCCTCATCCTTGCTAATTAACTGTGTTTGGGTCAAGGTGTCTCCCATGCATTGCCTCATCCTTGTTGATTAACTGTGTTCAAGCCCATGTGACGTACACGTACAACATAGGCTTTAATGATCCCATGGTCAAAAACGCTACGGATATAGCTAATACCATCAATGCACTAGGCCTGTCGCAAAAAGTTAACAAACCCACCCACTTGAAGGGGAGAACACTGGATTGGATAGCGGACTATAATTGCACTGCCACTATCTTGTCCATCCTGCCTCTACCCTGGACTGACCATTCACTGGTGTCCTTTAATTTATCTACCACCTGACCTACTCCTACGGCCCCTCTACTAGCTCCACCATGCTTAACTAGAAATAAAAAAAGCATCACATTAGATAAAGTTATCCCTGCTATCCAACCTGCTCTAAACGCACTGCCAGAAAATCTAGACCCTAGTATTCTATTCCATGAATTCACCAATATCATGCTCACCACTGTGGACAAAATCGCCCCTCTTAAACTTAGATCAAGCAAACCCAAACGCCATTTAAACAAATGGTTTACGCCTCCTTAAAAGAAAAACTGAAACCAATTGGAGATTATGCCCCACCAATGACAACAAAGCCAAATTAACCTCCCTCTCTGCACACTATAAGAACAAAGTCTATTTGGCAAAACGCAATTCTTATGAGGAACGCATTGCCAAATCTAACTCTAGCATGAAGGAACTCTTTTCCATATTAAAAGAACTAGAGTCACCAATAGCCACACCTGATATTTGCACTAAGGATAAGTCCTGGTCCTCAGACATCTAACAGGCACTATCTAATAAAATGAACATGCTCCAAAATAAAATACAGCAAAATAAAGAAACGCTGAATCTACAGCACCTGCCTAATATCCCGCCGCCCAGTGACCCACCCACGGCATACAACAACAAATTTCACTTCACTAAAATGTCTACCCTGGAAGTAGAAAAATGTATCCTTTCACTTAAACCTTCCAATTGTAAAGGGGACATCTGCCCAGCACAGCTAATAAAAATGCTGTCAGAGACTTATCCACGGTCATCTCCAAATTGATTAATGCCTCCTTTGCCTCAGGTACCATCCCTGTCAACCTAAAACATTCTTGGGTGCTCCCACTCCTCAAGAAACAGACATAAGATCCTCTCATCCCCACCAACTACCGTCCCATTACTACTGTACCATTCCTTCTTAAAATACTGCATAAAGCTGCTTATATCCAGATTCAAAAACATTTAGAACTCCATAAACTCCTAGGAACTGGACAATCTGGCTTCCGTTCACTACATGGGACGGAAACTGCTTTAATTGATTCAAAAACCCAAATCGACGAGCTGAGAGACAAAGGGAAAACAACGCTTCTGCTCCTACTGGATCTCTCAGCTGCATTCGATCTAGTGGACCACAAGGTCCTCTGTAGACACTTGGACTCTGTCGCCCATTTCTCCTCTGCGGCTATCAGATGGATCGAGTCTTTCCTGGGCGAGAGAACCATGAGAGTATTCTCTCCATCGGCAGCCGCAGACCCTACCCCTACCTTGTGCGGTGTTCCTCAAGGCTCATGTGTCTCGCCAACTCTATACAACATCTTCACCAAGCCCTTGTTTGATGATCTGGACCATCTGAGTATCACCTACACTAACTATGCAGATGATACACAGATCCTCTTCCCTCTTTCTGGGGATCACAGTAAGGACACAGAGTTGGTGAACAGGGTATATCTTATCATCCAGGCATGGATGACCACTCATGGCCTTTGCCTGAACGATGATAAGACTGAGTTGATAATCATGGGTACACACAGCAACATTAAAAAACTAGGCCATGAATGTTCCTCATTCAATATTGATGGGAATATCATCAAAGTCTCCAAGGAAGTAAAAACCCTTGGTTTCTACCTTGATTCTACCATGTCCTTTGACAAACAGGTAAAATCCTTGGCCTCCACCACTGCCTACACTTGCAAGCTGATAAGAGCTGACAAGCCATTCCTCTCCAACAACATGTGCATGATCCTGGCCAGAGCCTTAATACTATCCAGAATTGACTACTGTAAAGCCCTATACAGTGGTGCTAATAAAGTTACCATCCGGAGGCTACAAACATTACAAAATAACGCCCTGAGAGCAGCACTCGGCATAAACAAAAGAACTCATATCTCCTCCATTAGACGCCAACATAAATGGCTTTCTACTAACAACAAAATACAGTTAAAAATTATATCACTGACCCACAAAGCCTTAAACAACGTGGCCCCTAGTTACCTCATAGATAAACTTCAAAGAAGAACCTCCTTCATACCAACCAGAGCTGGTAATGCCAATTGCCTGGCAGTACCTAGATACAGACTTACCACACACAATTGGTGGCAATAGTTTCCCAGTGAAGGCTGCTAAACTTTGGAACCTACTGCCACAAAATCTGGGAGTAGACCAACGCTACCTACACTTTAGAAATAATGCCATCAAACATCTCATCTCTACTGACCCATAGTCCCCCTTCCACTAGACTGTCTCCACATTTGGCTTAGTATACTCCTACCCGCCCTATATTCCCATTTGAACTCTGTGTCACTTTTTTGTAAACTATGTGTAATTTATTCTGTTTTTGTGATTCAGTGTATTTTATTGCAACCTGTATATTCTTGTAACTCTGTAAGCCTTGCATTTTCTTACTGCTGTGCCCTGTTACTCAAGGGTCTGGTGCGCATAAAAAGTCAATAAACAAACACACAAACAAACAAACAAACAAAGGGAGCCCTAAAATACAAAATGGCGGAGAGCAGAATTTAAAACAAAAACACATTGCTGCCCCAGTAGCTACCAGAAATTAGCACTGGGCAACCAATACATCAACATGGCTTGCACTACTGATGAACAGCTGCCATCAACATACTTCCTAAAGGAGTAGTCGCTGTAGCCACCAAAAGTAGGTCAGCCATCCAAAGACAAAACAAAGGGGAAAAAAGCAAAACATTGAGGGGCCCTAAAAAGTGTCCTTAGAATTCCTAAAAATAGGAATACTTTTTTAAAACGTAATTTTATTAGCATTTTCAAAAAAGTAGAAACTTCTCATAATTCCTGAGAGGCAATCCACAATAAAACGTACCAAACCCCGCCCTGATCCCCCACCCCTGATCACATAACTTGCACTCTACTGCTGGGAATACAATAGCTCTTGCCCCCACATACGCAGAAGTGGGGACAGTAATAAAAAGAAAGAAAAAGAAGCAAGAAGTACTTCTGCATCAAAACATTACTGTCCCCCACCGCTGGGTTGCTCCCTTGAAAACAATTGGACGTCATTCAATAGAATTCAACAATACAATCATACAACTTGCACATGGAACAATTTGGATTGCCAATAATATGTTTGATTCAAACAAGATCAGACATTCCCGCAACGGCAAAGCATTAGAGGTACGCCTAATGCTTATTATATATTTTCATCATTCATATTTTGATACATAATCAACTGTTATACATTTGACTGGTACTGCAAGACTAGCACTAACAGTCATACTATTCACTTTTCATTTATAGTGTTCTACATACCCGACTGGGTTCCCAGCAGGTGGTTTAACCTGTCTGGATTGCATTGTGATTTGCAGAGATCGTCTGCTTTTAAAAAAGGTACTTTTTACATACCACGGGTGCCCTGACTTGTGCGCTCTGCCACCTTGGTGCACATTGATTGTTCCTACTTACCAAATGAAAGCATATTAATTAATGTTGGTCTTTTTTCTTTTTCTTCCTCTCTCGACTATCTTTGTGTTCACTGATCAACAATATGTCTTTGATAATGCTGCATTTTGACTTGTTTTTGATGATTTATTTCCATTTTGAATAAATATTGCCATTCTGACTTTTTCATGAAATACTTTGAATTGCTGGCTTGTTCCGCCTTGTTGTGTTCCTTGGGTGAATGATCGTTTATATTTTGAGGCATATGTTATTTTGCTCAATGTTTTCTCAGCCTCGGATGAAGAGCACGTCTATGCTCGAAACACATGTCAGGCTGAGCTATTTTTCAAAATTTATTTATTTATTTTTTTTTATTGTTTTTTATTTGGTTTTTATACAAACCTTTAAAAAAAAAAACTAAAGTAGCCTTATAAGACTTTCCAAACGACTCACATAGCTTTACATTTTAGATTTGATGTGTATAACAACATCCCAAGCTCATCAACAACCCCGTGATTTAAGCCTCGTTTTTTAAAGTTATCGTAGCGTTTAAACGCTCTTTAGCTACCTGAAGAAAGGATACAAGAGCATACAGGACAGGTTTGTTAGACCCGTCAAACAAGGCTTTCCACCAATCGTCGCGAGTTAAGCATTTGAAGTTCTTTGTCACTGTACTAAGGATACGATTTCTTTCTTGCTCAAGACCAGAGCATGACATCGTCAGGTGCTTCAAGGTTTCGTTTGTGAAGTTACAGAAGCGACACCTGAGGTCTAAGTCCGGTCGTTGGGACCAATAGCATAGCCGTTCCTTCGTCGGCAGGGCGTTCAGTCTAAATTGTAGATATAGGGTACGCAACCACTGATCCGGAAAACATGACAAGTATGTCGGCACACAACCATAGGCTCTAGCTTCTCCAGGGACTTCTTGCATTGACCTTGATGTCGCTCTTTGGTCACAGGTGTTTATCCAATCCGATCTCCAGAGCTTCAGTTTGGCAGCATCAGGATTTTCTAGCAGTAGTTGTGGCGTAATGTCATATGGGGTAAGAACCTCCTGGCATAGCTCATTCCATTGATAGACAATTGACGGCGCTTTGTCAGACTCTGGGTTTTGGAGAATTGCAGTTTGAAGCATAGGTTTTGCTTGGATTAATTTCCTGTAGAGATTTAGCAGATTCCAAGAAACCCTTGCTTGTAAAGAGATATACCCAAGCTCATATCTAACACAAACCGTTGATGTACCTTTTGGGAGATGTAGAACTTTAGACCAAAAGATGTTTTCAAGAGTGTTCCATCCTTCGTTCCCACAGCCAAAGGCATTTTCACCAGCATAAATCAATGAGGGCACAGCCTTCTGCTGAAAGAAGTTTAATGTCGGTTTTAAGGAAAATTTGCCAAATTTTCTGTTAATTAGAGACGCTTGACATGCCAGTTGGCGCCATTTTCTCTTTGCTTCTTCAGCCCATGGAGCATCATTTCTGCTCGCACTTAGGCGCATCCCTAAGTAGCGGGTATTTAGCACGCGCCCGATGTGTTCTTTGTCTAGATACCATTTAAATCTCGGCTTGTTTGTTTTTGCACCTTGCAATTTTTCAAAGACGATGACTTCGCATTTTCCCTTGTTGATGTTTAATCCATTATCTGTTAAGTATTTTGCCACAGCAGTTAATTTACGTTGTAGACCTATGGGTGTTGAGTCTAACAAGATGATATCGTCCGCATAGACTAAATAGTCTACGTGTGTGCCGTGAATTTTAGGTGGGAAAGTGCGTAAGCCGTTGAAAGCGTCTTTGATGTCAGATATAAACAGGTTGAAGATACTTGCTGCTAGGGGACATCCTTGTTTCACACCTCTAGAAGTGACAATGGGGGCTAATAGCTTGCCCTTTAGATCTAATCGCACTCTAATTGAGGTGTTTGTGTGGAGTTCACTAATGGCGGCCAGCAGACTTGGCGGACAGGCCCATTTGGACATTTTTCCCCATATAAGCTCTCTGTTTATACTATCAAACGCCTGAGATAGATCTACCAGCACAAGATAGATCTTAGAATTCGAACAAAGCGCTTCCATCTTCATTAAATTCAATAATAGGAGATTGACGCAACAACCTACACCCTTTACAAAACCTGTCTGTCTAGGGTCTACCCGCCGGTTGTAAGAAGACCACTCCAGCAATTTTTGCTGCAGAAGGGTTGCATACACCTTTCCCAGCACGTCAAGGAGTGCAATAGGTCTGTAATTTTTAGGGTTGTTGCGGTCCCCTTTTTTGAAGATTGGAATGATCACTGCAGATTTCCATGAGCTAGGGGTCTTGCGACACTCAATGATCCTGTTGAACAGTGATTCACAGAAGGTTGCCCAATGTTCGGGCTGGCGCTTGATCGTAAAGTTTGTTAACCCATCAGGGCCTGGCGCTCTGGAGTCGTGCACATTCTTGATGACTCTGAGGATGTCTTCATATCCGAATGCGAGGTCCCAGTGTGGTAAATTTGGGGGCTTCCAGGTGTGATTGAGATTGTCCTTGCAAAAGAGATCAGCATAAAAAGTTGTCCATTCAGATTCAGGCACCAAATTGGCCTGAAGGGCATGTTGTGGAGCAAGGTGATCGTTTATGAGTCTCCAATATTCGACTGGGTTAGCAGACTCCATTTTTGCCAGCATGAGCTCTGCGTCATTTTGCAGCATAATGGCCTTGTGGGACTTTATCCAGTTCTTATAGGCTTGTTTAATCTTTTGAGCTTGGCTTCCATCGTCTGTAAGAGGATTTTTATGTATCAATCTCAACTGCCGGCGTAGAAGGCGCTTCCGTTGTTGTACCTCAAGGTCGAATTTGTGTTTAGGTGTAAATTGGGTAAGTCTTAGATTATTTTTTTTTTGTTCTTGGTATTGCGTCAGCAAATGGTCATACTCCAGAGAGTGAGAAGACTGGAATCCCATGAGAATGTTGCTCACCTCACTTGGTTCAAGATTCAAACGGACCCGGCCGGATCCTGTTCTAACAGAATGAGACCATAGAGCCTGGGAAAGGTGAACTTTCGAAGTAAATTTTTGGACCACCATATCGTGGTCACTGTGAGTCATTTTAATGACAACGAACCTGTCAGTTCTTTTATGAATCGTTTCAGATACAAAGATGTAATCAAGTGTAGACTTTTGTACACCTCTTCTCCAAGTTGGAGCCGCTGGAATATCCCCTTGAGTTTGTCCGTTTAGCATCGTCAGGCCACGTAGCTCCATTTCTAAACACCACTGCAATGTCAGTTGGTGTCCCAAGTTGTTTAATCTCTTCTTGTTTCTCAATGGGTTTAAGTGAGTGAGGCAGTCGATGTTAAGGTCGCCGCAAATAATCAGTTCGTGTTGTGGGCCACCTTCCAGAATCTCGTCCAACGCAGTTGTGACTTCATCTATGAAGTATTTAGACTCAACAGCTTCGTGGTTCCAGTAAAGATTGACGATGTGAAGATTTATGGCCAAGCCATCGGCTGCCTTTTCAGAGACAATCTTTACCACTTGAATGAACGGAGAAATGTTAGCAGAACTTACAATCCGAAAGCCTGAGTCCAGCTTAACAGCCACCAGTAGGCCTGCCATAGGTCTGCCCTTACGCTGTTTAGTTGCAGGGTTATGGGCAAGTTCAAATCCTTCTATTATTGGTTTGTCGCAAAGCCACGTCTCCTGCAGGCAAGCAATATCCAATTCAGCAGACCAAGCAGTATTAAAAAGATGGCTGAAGCCCCTGGTATTCCAGGATCCTAGTGTGTAAAGTTTGGATGGAGAGGGAGCCTGGCGTTAACATGACTGAACATTGTTTAAAGATTCAGCTAGCCAGGACCAGTCTTTTCCACTCGTTTTATACAGCAGGCAGTGATCGGTTGCTTTGGTTTTGGAGTGAGCTGGATCGGCTCCTTGAATTGTGATTCTTATCCGATTGTTACTGGATGGGTCGAGAACTGGCTTCCAATTGTTTACTGCAGTGCCTTGTGATTTGTCGCAAGAAGCTATTTTGGCAGAATCAGTTGTCTTCATGTTATGAACTTGATCAACTTTACCATCATGTACCATGTTAAAAGCCACTTTTGGTGCGCCAGTGAGTGCACGGGCCGGTGCCATGGAGATGTCAAAACCCAGCGACAGTAACACCGGGCCGGCTTGAAGAAGTATGTCAACTATCAGTTTGGACTGCACGTGTAAGATGACTGCATCATTTTTCATCTCGTTAAAGAATTCCACTATTTGTATGTCTTCGGATTCAATCGCTCTAAGGCTTGGAACGAGATGACATAACCATAGGACGTTGTGCCGATTCATGATCAAATCATCTGCAGTGTCAATACGTTCCAAGAGCACCCGATGAAGCAGTGGTTCGCTTTTTTTATGAAGCAGTGGTTCATTTTTTTTAATGCGAAGATTGACCTTATTGGAAACATTTAGTAGGTCATTTCTTAACGGACTTGATGATGGACTCACATTTGGGGTCGGTTGCAGTGGTGTGGGCAAAGTGAAAACCCCTGGGACATTATTTATTAATTCCAAAGTAGCAGGCTCAGAAACTGGCATCTTACCACGAAAGTCCAACGCTAACTGAGCACTGGTCTCATCTAATTGATAAGCCAGCTTGTGGGGTAATGTTGACAATCTCAAGCGCTTTTCGTCTAGCGTCAAAAATGTGTTCTTTTGAAGGTCCGAGTTGTCAACTGGAGCAGTTTTGGTCTGTCCAATTTCACATAATGTGACCACTCTGTTCGATGGCTGAGATGACTTGTTTGAACAAGGCAGGTTTACAAAAGCGGCTCCATTAGTCTCTGGATTTGCACAGACCACTACCATGGAGTCTGAGACGATCTCTGCCAAATCTTCTACCTCACCCAGATCTTCAGTCTCTACATCCTCATATACTGACATGTTTAATAGTTCGTCAGAAGTGTCACATGAGTTAGTTTTTGCTCCGATTAATTTGTCCAATTCAATGACAACATTTCCAGAATTGGAGTCCGACACTCCAATTTTTTTTTTCAGGATCGTCTTATTGACAGTTACATTAACTGTTTTCAAGTTTCTCAGAAATTTCCTCAAGTCTTTGCCTCGTTTTGTTTTTTTCAAGGGCATGTTTTTAGGTTTTTTCAGCCCGTTTTCTCGGCAAACCTTAACACTGGGGCCAACTGGAAGAACCCTCTTGACAGATTTAAAGATGTCAAAGACGGCCGAGGCAACACTATTCGCCTCTTCCCCCACAAGTATGGGCTCCTCACCGACCAAGTCTGGGTTTTGGAACTGGGTCGAGGAGGAAGCCAGTTGAGGATCTAATAAAGCCAAGTTTCCGACGGCATGAGTTGCCAACAGTATGTCCTGAACTGTGTGGGGTTGCTTTGATCAGGCCCGACTGAGACTGAAAGGTCGTTACCTGTTTGAGCCCGAGGTTGGCTGTCAGCAGAAAGCGCCACCACATTCATCGAGTCATGAGTACTTGTCGAAGCAGCTTTGTCCACTGTGATCGTCGAAATCTTACGAACTGTATGAGCTATTGCAAGATTCACCGCAGGCTGCATGCGGGCGGTCTCAGTCAGACTGTTAGAGAGACCGAGAGACGACTGATGTAAGCTGCAAGAGGACCCGTTTCCTCTGTCGTCTAAGAGGCCATTGCACGAGTAGTTTGTTGACTTTTGATGGAACAGGTTAAGTGCTTGTTTCGCCACGTCAGCCAGAAGTTTTCTGTCTTGGTAGACATTTTTGTTGCAGTCTGTTAGGGCCCCCAGAGCCATTTCAGCCTTCGTGTTGGTGTTCAGAACTGCGTCCATAAGAGACGTGTGCGTATTTTCAAGCGTGGCAATCTTTATGTTTATTCCAGAGACAGCTGCCGTCAGATCTTTTAGGCTATCGTTCAAATGTTCGTACATTTTGAGAAAAGGTGTCAACGACATCGTTGTTGACGACGTGATGATGGTCTGGAGTTCTTGCATATTTGGCGTTTGGCAAGTGTTTGTAAATGGCTCTGTTATATGTCCCAATTGCCGTTTTTTGCTTAACGGCAGTCGTCTGATTTTAGGAAAGGGTCGCTCCATCAGGGATGAGTTAGAGGATGAAGAGTCAGTTGTGGATGCAACACTCCCATCGTCAGTTTGAGGGCCACACGCAAACTTTCGTGCGGTATTCGATGAGTAGGTTTGCTTTTGCGTTGCAACCGCAGAACCTATTTTAGGGAGCTTTCTCTGTGAACATTGTACGCTCGGGGATAAGCTCGAGTAAACTCTTCTCCTTTTCGTCAAATTCTTTTTAAGAGGGCTCTGCAGTTGGCATTTGCTTGCCACTGCCTGTGGATTGGGGTTTGCCACCATTTCAGATACATGTATATTTGCCATGTGCGAACGTTCCGAAGCAGCCTCCCTTGGTTCAGCATCTCCCATTATAGTGTCTTTTGTGGTTAAGGTAGAGAGTCTTTATTTATTTATCTGCTTCAGATCTATTAGAAGTTTGTTAACGATGTCTAAAGAGTTTCTGCGGTTGGAAACACTTTTGTCTTCCAAAGCCTTCGATGTGTCCAGAACAGCTCTTAAGTGACAGATTGGGGTCTCTGGACACGGCTCAAAGACAAGCTCCACAGCGTCCCTATGAATGGAAACAGCGCTATGAGAGATATCAGCCTGGGCCCTATTGGGAGATGAAACTGGCGAAGGTATTAGATTGTCATACGCAGTGTAGAATCTTGGTCGGTGAGAGCCCGTACTTATTTCTTCTTGATCTGTGTTATATGTTTTATTCAAAGCACATGTGCTCGATATATGAGCTTGATCGCCAGTAGTTTCGCACGTTGGTATTGTGTTTACAGATATCAGGTCAGTCTCAGATCGCCGATCGCTCATTAGAATACCAGAGAGCGACTTGGTGGGGCTGTGACCTGTGGCCGCCGCAAACACTTTTCCTCGGGCTCCCTCTTGGGTGAAGTTTCCGTTTGAAAATGGGGTAGATGGCATCTCTAGCGTGTCGCAGCTCTCCAGGATGGAGGCAGAGTGTACGAACGGTTGTCTTGAGGGTACAGAAGCGTCCGCCGCCAAATCACACCCCATGCCCTTGTCATCACTGGCCCTATCACCCAACACAGTGCAACCAGCAGAAAACACCAACGCTGATATCGATGAGGTATTCACACACTCACTTACTTTTGTGAGAGTCGTTGTTGTAGTCTGCGTCGGCTCCGGTCGTTCTTTTACCGGAACGCGGTCGTGCTCAGCTGTGACGGGAGCCGAAACCGGCTCGAATGCATCTTCCGGGGGGTGTCAGGGGATTCGGGGGAAGCCGCCGATGACCAAGATTGTTCCAGGTCAGTGCCCAGCGTGCAGGGCAGCTCCCGCACTCGCTTCCTTTGGGCCCGAGTCTTCATCAATGTACACGCAGCTTTGCCTTTGGATGTGGCAGCAATGTTTACTCTCATGATCGCGGTAGCAATATAAAGCAGGCAGAGAGAAGGAGAGACCACAGGGGGGGGTCCGGGAATCCGCGGACTTCCTCGGACTCCTCAGACTCTGACTCCGCGCCCGCTCCGCGGGAATCAGCAGTTTTTAAGGGCACTCCCACAATAGGCAGTAGAAAGAGTAGAGTTACTGGCAATCACTCCTCAGACTCTGCCAGACTCCGCGCCCGCTCCGCGGGGATCAGCAGTTTTTAAGGGCACTCCCACAATAGGCAGTAGAAAGAGTAGAGTTACTGGCAATCACTCCTCAGACTCTGCCAGACTCCATAAACCATATGCAACAGAAGCATATCTTATTTTAAACAATTGGCGCTGTGTTACTGGACTGTTCGTATTCCCTTGAAAACAATCAGACCAAACTTCACCACAAGGGCTGCCACAAAACATCCACTCCCCCTGGCGAGGAGGCCTGCTCATGCCCGAGTCTCCACAGAAGGTCTACTCCTGTATACAGGCCACCGGCCCCACCCATTCGGTCAAGCTCACACCACCAGGCTTGCTGTAGCCACACTTCAAAATGAACAAGCACTATTCCTGATGAAAAAACCCATACTGTCATTAACCAACTAGTAAATGTTTTCAATTATAAAAATGTCCCAGAGCTTGCTCATCCAGTATGCCTTATTCGGGACGCTCACACTGTTCCACATCTGTGCTATCGCCAAACTCCCTGCCCAAAGCATAGCCTCCCACAACCTCAGTAACCAAGACTCCTCCCTATCCCCCACCGGGACACCCAGCAGCAACTGTAGTGGGTCCAACTCCAGCTGTACCCCCAACTGTTAGGGAGAATTCTGTTTAGGCTGAATTTCCTAACCTAGTGAGTCCCCCAGCAGGTTTGCTGGATTTCTGGAGTTTGTTTTTTTCCATCCTGCCAAGAGTGAGACTCTTTTTTCTCCCACTCTTGGACATGAATGTGGTTAATTCCTTTTAATGTCAATGTGTTCTATGGGCTATGGGGTCTTTTACTCCATAGGGTCTCATATGTTTTTCTATGTGTGTTACACCACACCCTCCATGCCGTAACACTGGGGCGTCCTAGAGGATCCCCACCATAGACTCCATACCCTGGGACTGACTACTGTCTCCCAGGGCATGTAAAGTCACCTTTGGCTTCACTAGACCTACATTTACTAACAGAACTAGTACAAACCATCCTATTGTGGACGTACTAGTAGGGGTAATTCGGTTACCACTGGGTCTGTTATTCGAGGGGGCACTGTCCCGTCCCCCCTCGTCGAGTTTTGGCTGGTGGCAGTGGAAACTACTTGTTATATTCGACCCCGAATATAACCCTATGGGATTCTTCCCATTGTTGGAGGCTAATACTTTTTCTCGTTAATCTCTAACCTACCACCGGTTTATTTATCTTAAATAAATCTATCGGTTGGTATTTTCTGCCAGAACTCGGTTTTTAAAATGGCGTCTGTGTTCGTCTCTGTGACTCCTAAACTAAAGGTTGAGCCCTTTGTTCCACTTTTGGCGGGCTTCTGCACAGAAGCCCTCCAAAGTGGTGCCATTCTGTCTGGGTACGACAGGAGGTGTGGGAGGGGGTTTAGGCACCCTGGACTCAGTTGCCTTGCCAACTCAAGTCGCACTCTGGTGTGATTGGCCCAAGTGGTGAGCCACCTCGCTCACCACTTAGCGTGTTTTGATTGACAGCTAGGCTGAATGAATGGGGGTTTTCTGCATAAAAGCAGGGCTTTTCGGACTGGATCTTCAGAAGTCGCCACAGGACCTAAGAATCCGACGAGGGTAAAGCTGAGCCAACCTCCACTTCCCAATGACAGAGGAGATCTCCGGCTGGAGAGTCTTCTTCCCCTGACTGGTGGGAACAACCAGTCCCCTTTGCTTTTTCTTCACTTTCAGGACATAGTGGTCGAATTGCCCGTGCTGAGCACCCCGGCAACCGGATAGCCACTAACCCGTATCGCGACCAAAAGGTGGTGCCTTGTGACAGAGCACTCCACGGCTGGTCTCTTCTGTGGTGGTGCAACGATCTTCAACTTTCCTTCGACGACGAGAGCATCTCTTCCCTTGGCAAAGCCCCAACTTGCACCCACCACCAGGAACAACTGCCCCCGCCGGAGCTGTCTCTCCACATACAAGGTACCGTGTCCGCCTGGCTTCCCTTGTGTCGGTTAGGGTAAGGTGTCTTAATCCTCGCCTCTCCATTGGGTCGCCTCCAAGCCTTCTTAACTTTCTGTTCTGAACTGGTCCAATCTTTCTGTGACAAGTTGCGCCAAAGACTAGAAGTGCATTTCCACTGTGATACTTTTTGTGACATATCGCCTTGCCTCTCTCCGAGTGGGCCTGGCCTCTGAACTTTGCGATCTACAGTAGACCCTGCCTTACTTGCCTTGCAATTGTTCGTAAAAGTGTTGGTATCGAGTTGATTTCATACCCTGCCTTTTCTTTCACGTCCTAACGAATACTAGAGTGCCATCTAGGTTAAAGCATTCACCTCTGTCTGCAAATAAGTGGTGCCGTTGAACCTAGACTTGCGTAACTATTGTTAGGGGGATTGATTTACTTATAGTAATTGTAATTGAAGTTGTTTGCCGTATTAGTGCCAGTGTGTTTTTCATAGACGTTTTTTTATAAATAAATAACTATATATCTTTACACCGAAGCTCTGTTCCGTATTTGCTTGTTCTACTGTGTAAATTGCCCTATTTTGTATACTCCACATACTGCCTAACTCTTCTTGAGGGAAGTCTGACAGCTCAGCCACAGCTACCAAGTGAATCTGTGTGGTACAGACTGCTACCAAGTGGGTTTACTGCCAAACACCTGTAGTCCTAAATCTTTTGCAGTGGTCCCAGAGGGAACTGCACAGGTTTCCGCCTAACACCAACTACATTCTTTATCCAGCTTAGGACCTTGGTGCAGTAGATTTTAATCCACGGCCAGAGCCACCACATGCGAAACAAGGATCCTGCTTGACCACAGGCTCTAAGACAAAGTGGTAAGACACCCCCATACATTTAAGATAATTTCAGGCGGTCCAGGTGCCAGCAATGTAGCATCTTGAAGTTATGCTCCATTGTTGCTGTAAAGAGATTGCCATGAAAGGTGACCTTATAAATTCTATCCCAGAGCTCCTCAGAAATTACCCCCTACTGTGTGTAACCCAGTAGTCTTTGAACTCTTGCCTTCCCATAAGATCTGTGGTCACCAAGAACCTGTAGAGCTCCGGGAGGTTCCCTTTCCTGGTCACTGCACTGTCAATAGTTTTCTCAAGAGGCATGAGGGATGCACAAGGTCGACGTTCCATCTAGCGTGCACCAGAATGCCCTTCAAACTAATGTACCCAAGCCCACTGATCGTCTTGCAGCCGAGCATCTCCCCCAGCTCCTCATAACTTTTAAACACTACTTCCACAAACAGCTGCCCTGCCCTTTCCAGACCACTGTCAGGCCACTGCTTTGACTAACAAAAGCCCCGCTTTCCCAGATGGAGAGGGACCCCCCACAGGGAACACATCAGCATGGCCAGGACGTAAGTCTATCATTGAACCTCTCCCTCTTCCACACGGTCCACAACTCTCCCAAACAGGGATGGGCCCTCACCTTTTATGGGACCGCCTTTATCAGAGACCACAAGAGGTCCCTAACTTTTTTGGGATGCGTATTCATGTCCTCCAGATGCAACCAGTAAGTGCCAAGCTCGTTCCTCATATGCTCTAACGGAACACGTAGTTGGGCTGCCTTGTAATATAACTGGAAATCGGGGAAGCCAAATCCCCTGAAATCCCTGGGAAGTGTCAAGAAGGCTCTCCTAACCCTGGGTCTCTTGCCCTGCCAAGTACATTTGGCAATCAGAGCATTCAGCTCTTTGAAACATGACTCTGGGAGTCGAGCTGGGAGAGTCGAGAAGAGGTATAGCAGACACGGGCGAATATTCATCTTTACTGAAGTCATCCTACCATACCATGATAGAATAAGGGGTGTCCACCAAGCTACAGCTGCTTTTATTGCAGCCAACATAGGGGTGTAATTAACCTCTACAAGCGTTGACAATTGCTGAGAGATGTGGACTCCCAGTTTAGTTTAGTTTAGTTTAATTTATTATTTATGAAGCGCTCCTAGCCCAGAGGCATCTAGGCGCTTGGGTACATATGAAATAGTTGCAGTTACAGACAAGAGTTAATGACAGTTTAAAGGGATATATAAGATAATACAGTTACAGAGTAATGACAGATACAGATACATTATACATTGTACATTGTGTTGAGCAGTACTTGGAACCAGGTTACATGTTAGAGGCATGGTGGCATGAGTGTATATATACCTGGGAGATTCTGGATATTCTGAGTATTCACATAAGGTTGAAGTGGTTAGGGGGAGAGTCAGACTTTTGTTTTGGGTCTGAATGCCCAAAAAGAGGGTTCGGCTTGGATAGTTGTAGGTAGGGTGTTCCAGCACTGGGAAGCTTGAGCCCCCTGCTGTTTTCAATGTGTACTTTGGTACTGTGAGGCAGTGCCAGTAGGAAGATCTGGTGGGTCTGGTGGGTTGGTGCCTTGAAAATGTGTCTGATAGGTATTGGGTAGCTGTGTTAGCTAAGCATTTGTGTATAATGATGACGATGCGGAATTTGATTCTGTCACGAATTGGTAGCCAGTTAGAATCACGTCTGGTGGTAGAGATGTGATTTGAGTGAGGCATGTTCAGGGTGCAGCGAAGTGCCTTGCTCTGAAGAAATTGTAATGTTTTCAAATTGGGTTCGGAGGAGCCTAAGAATAAGGTGTTACAGTAATCCAGTTTGGATAATATTAGATCCCTGGCAAGCGTGAGGCAGCTGTTTGCTGACAGGAAAGGTTTGCAGGCGTTAATACATTTATTGGTGTATGTGATGGTGGAAGCTGTGACATTTACTTGTTTTTTAAGCTTTACAAATAAACAAAATTACAAAATTACAAAATAAGGTGGAGTCTATATACACACCAAGGGTTTTAACTTCTTTGGCAACTTTGATGTTGTGGCATCGATGTTGAAGGATTTGTATCTGTGTTTGAGTTTATTGAGGCGTGTTTGGGTGCCGACAATCAGGAGCTCTGTCTTGTCGTCGTTCAAGCAGAGGCTACGTGTGGCCATCCAGGCTTGAATTTCACAATAGATTTCGTTTAGTTTTTCTGCATCTCTCTCATAGCAACCAGTGAATGTGATGAGGACCTGGGTGTCATCTGCATAGTTTGTGTAGGTGACACCCAGGTTGTCAAGACGGTCAACGAGGAGGTTTGTGAAAATGTTATAGAGTGTGGGAGAGACACAGGAGCCTTGGGGGACTCCGCAATGGATTGCTGCAGGCTCGGCGGCTGCGGTAGGGGCGAAGACTCTGGTGTTTCTATTTGTGAGGAAAGAGTTGACCCAGGCGGCAGCGTTCGGAGAGAATGCTGCTGCTGAGGATAGGTGGTCAGTCAGGTTCTGGTTGTCCACAAGGTCAAATGCTGCTGATAAGTCCAATAGTAGCAAGATAGCTAGTTTGCCGTTGTCTTTGGATTCATCCATTTGGATTTTCCGGTCTAGGAGGGCTGTTTCTGTTCCGTGCCTGGGTCTAAAGCCCGATTGGAGCAGGCCAAGGAGGTTGTTATCTTCCAAATGTTTTTGTATATGGAGATAAGCTACTCTGTCTATAATCTTTAGCAGGAATGGGACCGTTGTTATGGGTCTGTAGTTTGTGGGTATGTTTGGATCTAGTTTTTTTTTTTTTTTTTTTAGGAGTGGCATGACCCATGCCTCTTTGAGATTTTTTGGAACTATGCAGATTTTAAAGGACGAATTGATCAAGGTTGTGACAAAGGAAGCAAATTTGTTAGCACCTTCCTTGATAACTGATGCCGGGCAGGTGTCACCCTGGCAGTTGGTCGGTTTGAGTCCTGAGATTATCTTTGCCACTTCTTCTCTAGATACTGGGGAGAAGTGAAAAGGTGGACATGACGGCAGTTGTGGTGTGGGTGAGTTAAGCGATTGGTTGAGGCTCTTTTTCTTGGACTCAATTTTGCTTTATAGTAGTAGCAATCTATCAGATAGAGCTTTCCTGATGTTCTCACACCAGGCTTTATCTTTAGTGCAGTCTTGAGTTGGGGTTGCTGGGGACTCTAGTTCCCTTAGGATTGAGAAGAGCTCTTTGGTGCCAGATTTAGCGTTCTGAATTCTGGTATTGTAGATCACTCTTTTAGTGTTGGTGATGGCTAATTTGTAGGTGGCTGCCGCAGAAGCGAAGCATTCCTTGTTAGGGGTGGATGGAGCTTTTCTCCAATTGGCTTCAGATATTCTTTTGATGTTGCGCAGTGCTTTTAGTTCGGCTGTAAACCATTTGTTTAAGTTGGCTGTCGGTTTAGCCTTTCTCAATTTCAGTGGTCTGATTTGATTTAGAGCATGTTTGATGGAGTTGTTGTACAAGTCAACCAGGGTGGGGGGGTCCAGGTTTGAGTCTTGAGGCAGGTCGGTGATGGTTTGAAGCAGTGGTAAGAGGTTGTCTAATGTTATGTTACGTTTGTTCCTTGAGAGGGATTGTAGGGCGATGGTGGTTTGGGTGGTAGAGTGGGTGTCTCTCGGGATGGAGAAGGTTATACAATGATGGTCAGACCATGCGCACGGGGCATTGTTGAGAACCGTTCTGCAGCAATTAAGGTCAGCTAACCAATCCAGTGCCTTACCCTTGGAGTGGGTGGGTTTGTTGATGCACTGTTGGAATCCCAGTTGGGTGCTGGCGATGTCTAGTGTGGAGGCATTGGGATCATTTCCATCATAAAGTCCTAAATTAAAGTCTCCAAGCTTAATGATTTATGAGCCCATTTGGTGTTTTGGGTGAGGAGTTGGATGATATCTTCTTCAAAGGAAGAGGTAGCACCAAGGGGTCGATAGATGAGGTGGAGTAAGATGGTGCGGGTGTTAGAGAGTTGGAGTTTCACCGAAAGGAGTTCCGCCGATGGTAGGCCAGTGTTGGGAAATTCTCTGAAGTTCAGGTTTGTTTTGGCTATGAGGGCTACGCCTCTGCCTTTACCGGATCCTCTGTCTGCACGGAGGATGGTATTATTGTTTGGGATGGCTAGAGAAAGAGAGGGACCAGCTGCTGGATGAAGCTAGGTTTCTGTCACGGGAAGGAAGTCAAGGTTGTGGGATGTTATTAGGGCGGCTATGTCCAGTGCGTGGGCGACTCGAGAGCGTGCATTGACCAGAGCCCCTTTGAGTGATGAGATGTCAGTGGCTGTGGTACTCTGGATGTGGTTAGTATGTTCAGTGGTGCTGGTTTTTTGGTGTTGGTGGGTTGGCCAAGGTGTTGTTGTCCTGTTGTCTGGAGAATATGGTATTTTAGAGGAGAGGTTACTTAAGGGCAGGCGAGAGCCAAGTCTGGTGTTTCTTGCACTAAGTGGGCATGGCACCAGTGGAGTAGGTGGTGTGGCAAAGCAGGTGATTCATTCTAATGGGGAAATGGGAGTGGAGGCTGCTTGTATGATGGTGGTTGGGTTTTGGTGATTGGGCTGCAACGGCTGCAGGAATCTTGTGGGTGCTATGGAGTGAAGGAATGGTAAGAGGGAGGCCATGGTGAGAGTAGCACTTCGTAGGGGAGCCATGAAGGAAGCGGGATAGCACTAATGTGCTGGGGGCAGTAGTGGTATTGGTAGGTCAGTAGTGTAAAATAGTTAGTCAGAAGAACGAAGGGCAGCAACACAATTGGGCAGTGGGCTGTACAGTTTGTAGGCAACATGGATTGGCAGAGAGTAGTAGTACAGATGCACAATGGGCTACACAATACGGTTTAGAAATGGACAGTGATACAGGTAAATGCGCAAGGGCTACACAGGATGTAAGAAACATGGTTTGGCAGTGGGCAGTAGTACAATGCACAATGGGCTACACAATATGCTCTAGCAATGAGTGGTAACACAGGTGCGCAAGGGTTACACAGAATATAGTTAACACGGATTGGCAGTTGGAAGTAGTGAAAATACAATAGTACAAATACACAGTCGGCTGCACAATACGGTTCAGCAATGGGCAGTAACACAGGTGTGCAGGGGTACAGAGGGCAGTAGTACAAATGCACAATGGGCTACACAGTACGGTTTAGCAATGGGCAGTAAAACAAGAGCGCAAAGGCTACACAGGATGTAAGCATCACGGTTTGGCAGTGGGCAATAGCACAATTGCATGACGGGCTATACAGTGTGCGCGGAGGGCTGCACAATGATGGGCAAGATGCGTATGTGCTAGGATATTATACAGCAACACGTTCATGAGATGGCTCAATGTAGGTTATGTGCATGGTTACAACAATGTCAATTTGGTCTGGCATTATATAGTTCCGTATAATGCAGTGCGCAATAGCAGCTGTGGCTGAGAGGCAGTGCTGTTGTTACAAACATAGATAGGTTATCGAGCACATTGTGATTGGGGTAGTGTGCAGACCATGGGCCTCATTACACGGATGGCGGTAAGGATTTACCGGTACCGGTAAAATACTGGTACCGGTAAATCCTTACCGCCTTACTACGAGGTCCCTTTGCGGGTTGGGGGATTTAACGCCTGCTTTTTGCAGGCGTTAAAAACCAACCCGCAAAGGGACCCTGGGAGCTAATTACGGTACTGCAATTTGCGGTAGCGTAATTAGCGCCTTCCCCATTCCCATTGAGCCCTATGGGGCAAAAATGGGAATGGGGAAGGGCAATGGTGGAAGGGGGAATTACCGCCCCGCCAACCTTGGAATGGGGCGGTAATTCCCCTTTCCGCCAAGGCGGTGCCGGTAATTTACCGGCATGAACCATGGCGCTAATAGCGCCATGGTTCTCCGCCATCCGTGTAATGAGGCCCCATGTGTGGGTGTGCGAGGGGTTGTAGCACACAGGTAAGTAATATCTTCCTGCTTCACCCGTAAACGTCCCACAATCCTGTATACTTGCGTACCTGTGCCAGAGCAGCATAACACTATATTTTACCACATTCATTTTCAGGCCTGAAAACGTGCCAAAGGAACCCATTTGCACGAGATGCTCTGGGAGGTAATGGTGAAAATCACTGAGATAGCATAAAATATCCTCTGCGAAAAGGGATATCTTAAAGTCCACGTCCTCACATTGGATACCTCTAACCTGGGTAACGACAGAGTTTCATAGTCAAGGCGTGTAACAGCGGGGAAAGAGGACATCCTTTTCTCGTGCCTCTAGTAAGCGGGAAGGGGGCCGACAGAAGCCCATTCACTAACAGTCTTGCCATTGGGGCTCTATAAAGTGACATTACCCATCACTGAAAATTACCCCAAATCCCTTTTTCTGCAACGCCTTCTCCACATACATCCACTCCACATGGTCAAAGCCTTCTTAGAGTCAATGAACACCAGACACACGTCTAGGTCCAGGGTCTGGGCCGTAACGGATCAATTCAATTGTTTTACGCATTTTGCTGAGGGACGGCAGGACCTGGTCCAATCTGTTGCCCAACAGCTTTGCCAAGATCTTTACACCTGTATTCATTAGGGATATCGACCTGTAGGAAGTACAGAGCGAAGGATCTTCACCCTCCTTAGGGATTGCTACATTAATAGCGCCAAGCAAGGAGGGGGGTAGGCTCCCACCATCTAATACCTTGTTAAACATTTTCGTTTAGAACAGCACCAAGGTGGACCAGAAGCCTTTATAAAAGCAGACTGTGAAGCCATCATCTCCCAGAGTAGTATCCCCTTTCAAGGCTCTAACTGCATGGATTACTTCTTCCTCCAACAATGGGCCTCCAAAACCACAACTATCTCACATGGAATGCCCAGGATGGGTAAACTATCGGGAAACTGTTCAATTTGTGAGCCATCCCATCAAACTCTGCCGTTTACAGCTGTGCGTAATAATTCCAGATTTTGTCCTCTTTTGTCATCGGCATAAACCGACCACCCAGTACCGGTACAAATAGACATCCCTCTCCTAGCCCTTTCCTGTTCCCAAAGCCTCCAGGCAAGAATCTTGTCCACCCTCTCTCATGATATTTCTGTGTTAATAACAGAAGGTCCTTCAGTTGGGATTTATACCTCATAAGCTTTGCGACTGAGCCGTGGACCAAGGCACATCAGACTCCACCCAGATCTAAACCCTCAATTCCACCTCCTCCCTTTCCCTCTCCCCTTTCTTCTGAGCACTGATACTCATCATCTCACCTCTGAATGTGGCCTTAAAACCTTCCCACACCCCCGGGATCTCAACCTCCCCATTGTCATTCAAGTTAAAGTATTCTCGTATACTGGTCAAGAGCTCATGTACAAACTCTGTATCCTTCAAGAGGATGCCATTGCGCATCCATCGACCTGTGCAAGACCCTATCACCCAGTCACCAATGCCGACATGAGCAAGATCGTGGTCTGACCAAGGTACCAGGGTTGTGACTGATTTCGTGACCCCCGTCTGCAAGGAGGTAATCTATTCTAGAGTAAGAGTTGTATACCGGTGAGTAGTATGTGAAAGGTGGATCTCCGTCCCTCCCTTGAATCCAGGAGTCCCCCACTCCCAATTCTCTGTTAGTCTGGAGGAATCGCCGGGACTGCGCAATATGTGACTCTCATAGAGAGACTGTCTCTGTCCGTCGCCGGGTTGAGCGCCATGTTAAGGTTCCCACCCACAAGCGATAAGCCATCCATAAACAGCTGTAGCTTTTCCTTTACAGTCTCCCAGAAGGCCACCTGGCCCTCGTTCGGGCAGACACAAATCCTACAGTCAGTTTTGTCCCTTTAACTGTTCCTTTCAGAAAAATATAACAACCCCTTGGGTCTTTCAGCTCAACCACCAGAACCAATGTATGAGCCACAACAATGGCCACCCCCTTTTATTTGGACACATAAGAGGCGATATTTGTAGAGTCAACAGACCTTGCCCTCAACAAGGGCTCCCTCCCTTTCTGCCAGTGGGTCTCCTGTAAGAACAACAAGTCGGTTAAACTCCTGCAGTGTGAGGGACCTTTTATGTGGGGAGTTTAAGCCCTGCACATTCAAGGAGCCTGGCCATAAGGCAACATCCACATCAACCATTTGGGCCCATCCATAGGCTCATCAACACTCCCAAATAATTAAAAATACGGTTGACGCCCAAAAGTACTGTACAGGAGGGCAGTGTTTCCACTGACGGGCCCATAGGTCAGTGCTCCCCCTCTAGTACCTATAAGACAAGATAGCTGCACCATGTGAGGAATGGGGGTGCAGGAGTCACTTACTCCAAAACGTCTCAATAATGACGACACAGTAGTTTGTCAAAGGGAAGTCTGTTTAATGACAAGTACATCAAACAGGGAAACAATTGGAAATCAGCATCGTGGCGATCACCTGTCTCGCTCCAACTTCCTCGAGCTTCAGTTGAACAGCAACTTTTATACATAAAACTCGTCATCACTGACGTCCACCTCTACAAATTCGTCATGCAATATAATTGGTTAGGGAAGGTAACTTAAGTATAGGTGCTATATCTGTATATGGTAACAGGGCATGCGGATTGGATAACTCTTATCGGGTGGGCGTCTACGCTCACCCTCTACATCACGCATGATAGACGTCACTACAACTACGACGTCCCATTGGTTCTACCATCTATAGGACCCTAGATAACTTGGTCCATTGTGATTGGGCAGGTTACACCCCTAGACGTAAATCTCTATTTTAATGAGCAGCATGCAGACTGGACACCCAGGTGCCTAGTGTCCCAAGATTCACCCTGCCTCCCTTCCATCAATCAGGGCTTTTGAGCTACGTGTCAATTAGTTGGCTGGGCATGGCCTTGAAGCTGTAGCCTCTTATCTGGAGAAGTTATGGCACCCTTGGATTTGGGTGACATCAGACGTTGGTAATTCTTCGCGCCTGATTGGTCACATGTCTGTTCACCGTGAATCTGCTTCAGTTTCTAGCTTTTGGTGTATTTGATTCTTCTTTAGCCTCGCCACCTGCCTGGGCACCCCTTATCTTGACCTTCATGGGGCAGGCTGGTATGCTCTGAAGTTTCGATTCTCTAGTGTTGCCGCTCTCCCCCTTTCCTTTGGTTGACCTTGAATTCCCAGGCATAAGCTGCTCTTTGTTGAGTTTCGATTCCGCTCTTCTTTCTGGCTTCAGCTGGAATATGAAACTTGGCCTAGTAGGCCTCTGGCCGCCTGGGCATACTTCTGCTTAACAAAATGGAGTCACACTTGTATAATGTGTCTTACTGAGGTATATATCTGGTTGGCGCTTGCCGCTCTATTCTTCTACTAAGCATTGCAAGCAGTATCGTTTTCTTAGCTTCTTGCATTCCAAGCCTATTTACACGTGTTAACTGGTTGCTTACTTCCATCTTGTCTCATAGCAACGTCTCCTTACATTTTAACATCGTCTCTTTCCTGTGTCCATTACATCTATTTTCATAGCTGCTCGCACTGGCGTGCTATCCTTGATAGCCGTGTTCGTTCATTCGCGAACTTGTCCAGGCCCTTGTGTCATTTCCACTGGCCATCCATTAAGGCTCTTTGGGTCTCTTCGTGGACCATCTGTAGGTACTCTTCATTTCGTCTCAGCTGCTGGTATGGTTGCGTAAGAGGGTATCGTGCAGTCCATGGCTGTCTGGTTATGGGCACTTCAAACGGTACGGCTCTTCTGATGTACACTGGGCAGAGTCCCAGTGCGGCTCTCTGTTGGTTCATTTTCGCCTCATACGTCACATACCTTGGCGAGTACGCTCCTGGTACCTCGAAATGGGGGGCAGGGGTGCAGGCCATGCCTGGGACCTCCGCTACACTCCCCCCTCTGGTCGGTTCATCGACCACTTCTGCTTCTTCTTTTGTATTTATTTCCTTAGTTTCTTCAGTGTCCTGTTTATTGTCTTCAGGGTTTGTACATGCTGGTGTGAATGTGTGCATCTTTGGAGTCCATATTTTTATCACGCCCTTCAAACTTCCTGCGTTTTTTTCATGTTCATCTTTATTCCATGTCATTAGCTGGCATTGTCCATTTGGGCTGCAATAGATCCATTTCCCTTCATACTTTCTTCATTTCCTGGGATATGTAAACTTTGTTCCTTCTGGCGCAAATTCACTAGCCTTCACAACGTCTCTTATTTCTTCATCAGTCAAATCTCTGGGCTTCCATCCTGGTTCGACATCGATCATTATTCTCATCCCAATGGCTTTCTTCACAGTTTTCTAGCACTGTGTGATGATTATCTTGATAACACAGAAACCTAGCAGTATCATTGCTAGTAAGGCTCCCAGAAACTTGAATATGTCCGCCATCCATTGTGGGACCCATGAGAACAGGGCTCCAAACCAGCTGTCATCGTCCACTTCATCACTTTCATCGATCATCTGGTTCTTTAGGTTCATCAACATACTTACGGCTTCTGTTAGGGTTCCATTTTCTTCATCGTACGATGGTAGAAATGTGCAACACGACTCCCCGATTTTTGCGCAAACACCTCCATCCATCGCTGTGATCATGTCTAGTACATATCTGTTCTGGAGGGTCATCAGTCGGATTGCCCTTAGTTCCTCTTTGATCGCGTTAAATCCTTTTATGGTAGAGTTCATGGTCTGCAATAACTCCCATCTGGTTATCTGCAACCATTTAGCATTCACTCCAACTTGGATGTGCGTCAGGAGTAGTGTTGTGAATACTGTTGAGGTGAGGCTGAACAGCCTGTGCTCATATGGGATCGCATGGAATGCCTCTTCTGATTTGGCAGAAAAACAATTTTCTCTCTTCATCCTGGGTATCAGTTCCACCGATTTTCTTTTTCTTAGATGAGCATCTGCCTTCGGGAAACTGTCCAATTTCAGGTCATGTTTTGGGATCACTAGTGCGGGAACGTGGACATTCACCAGTGTGCATACACCTCCCCAGTTCTTCGGCACTCTTATATATGCCCTGGATCCACACACCCAGTAATGGTCCATAATAACTGCGGTTCCTTGAGTCATTCCTGGGGCCTCATAAATTCGCCCGCAGTTTTGATTCTCCCCCATCTTTCTTGTGCCATTGCTTCTGAAGCATAGTTTCGGGCTTTCCAGTGGTACTATTTGCAGGGGTCCTCCGCTGTCCACGACCCATGTCAGCAGCTTTACCAATTTTGGCCATAGAGGTTTGCATAACCTCTGCGAATTCTCTATTGCTTCTTTGCAGGCTTCAAGGACCATACAAGCTCGGCAGATTACTACTCCTACTTCCCATCCATCTGGGGAAACTACTGTTCCCCAGATCTGCATACGGCCTCTGTTCTTCCAGATTTGAGCCTCTTCTGCAGTTTTTCCTTGAACATTCAGTCTCGGGTTTATTTCCCATCGTGTTGCTGATCCTTTGACATCAGGGTTCTCGTATCTGATCACGTGATTCCTGGTGTGCGCCCTGTTTCTTGTTTTAATGTCCTGGACGTAGCCATCTTCATCTGGGTAATCCTTTGGGTTGGCCCATATCAGTGAGGTGTCTCTTCCCATAAATTGTCCTCTGGTGTTGCACATTGCCACGTGTGACATACAGTGTGCTGTCGGGACATCAATTTCTACAGCTGCAAAGATCTTGGATTTTCCCATGCTGTACGGTAGGAGTGCACAGACAAAGCATTCTCCTTCTGATTGCCTTCGTCCTACTTCCTTCATGTGCTAATACCATATGTTGTTTCGGAGATGGGCTGTGCTGTCCAGGTAATCGTTGAGTTCATTGTTATCTTCATGCGGGCTTCTCTTGATTCTCAGCGTTCTTCTGTAGTTTGCTATAACTATGTCCTTGAATGCGTCTGTGCTGCTTTTCCACTCTGGGCGTCTTAGTGGAGCAGGTTGCCTTGGCTGTATCGCTGTGGTAGGAGAAGGTTTTGTGTTTCCTTTCCTTCCCTTTTGTAATCTTCCATAGACTTCCTCTAACCACTATTGGCTCACCAACTTCCCAACGCGTGGCTGTGTTGTGGGCCTGGTGCTTGTTTCTTGCGTTGGAGCGGGCGTGCTTGTTGCTATAGTCTCTGCAGTTCTATTTCTCAGCTCCTCATGCAGTTTCTTTGCTCTAACTATGAACGGGAACAAATGATCTATCAGCGTCTGTGAGTCCCGGGCACTTCTCGATTAATTGAAAGAACACCGTGAATGTGAGTTCTTCAATGTCTGTCTGTGGTGGAAGCATTTGTGTCCTTTTCACTGTGCTCGGGTAGCTCAGCGAAGGCTTCCGCGATGACAGTCAGCAGTTGGCAGATTACTTTCTTGTTAGCAGGATCTCGAATAAAGTCTGTTACACTGGTTTCTCTCCCTACGAGTGACGGATATGATATCACCACCAACTGGAAATAAGTGAGCACAACCCACTTGAGGTTTCTGCTGGGAGATACCATACATTCTGTAAACTAAGTTTTGACACTGGTTGCTTCAGGATACTGTGTTATGCTCTCAGAATATGTCTTCTTTGCAGTCTATCAGAGTCTTTATTCTTTATACTACTTGAGTGTGACGTGATTCAAAAGTTCGTTTTATCAATATTGTTGTGGCTTTGGATGTGTAGTCCTCTTCTTCACCCTGCAACTGTGGTGCACAGAGTGTCTGTATTATTGTTTTTTATCACCTTTCTCTGGTCTGAGGAAATGTCCTGTTTAAAAGCCACAATTTAAAACAGGGTTCTTTTGCCTTTATTTTGCTGCTCATGCATCCTTCTTCCACGCCATGGATCTTGTCTGCACGTGCTGCGGTTCTTCCCCATTGTGTGTGGTTTCTTCACGGTTAGATGCAGCTGGAAGGCTCTCACCTATGCATGGTTTAATGTCATTTAGGAAGAGCCATGCCCTCCTGCCCTGGAGTTTGACAGCTGAAGGAGTGCAGTCTTCCACGATGAAAGGGCCATTAAATCGTGGCTCGTCCCACATTTTCCTTGTAAAGTTCCTTATAAGCACAGCATCGCCAGGGAAGACGAGAGGCGCACGTAGACCTTGCGCGGTGTCTGTATCAGCACTTCCTGTTGTGTTTTGTACTGCGCTGCACCCTCTTCGCCGTCGCTGCAGTTGGCCTGAAATGACAGAGACGCTGGATGTCATACAGTTCAAGTATTCCTGCATCTCTGTCCCCAAGACCTCTCTTGTTGTCTGGCTCCATCTTGGGGGGTAAGAGGGGTCCTCATCCTTCTGCCTGTGACTATCTTGTGTGGCGTGAAATGATGGTCGGAGCCGGGTTGGTTCCGAAGTGCATACAATGCCAGTGGTAGACAGTGTAGCCATACCTTTTTTAATGTGAGTTTCAGCTTGACTATCCTCCCCTTTCACAAGCCGTTGAGCCTCTCACATATGCCATTCCCCTCCGGATGATACGCCAACGAGAACTTGTGCTTTATACCAAGCAATA
This sequence comes from Ambystoma mexicanum, assembly GCF_040938575.1. Classification (NCBI taxonomy): domain Eukaryota; kingdom Metazoa; phylum Chordata; class Amphibia; order Caudata; family Ambystomatidae; genus Ambystoma; species Ambystoma mexicanum. Next base: position 338,485,010 of record NC_090934.1, on the reverse strand, counting down.
AGCTGATCTGCTCGAATACTGCATTGACAAAGTGAGCCCCGTTCTCTGACCTCATTACGTCGCACACCCCCCATCTATGGAACACTTCCCTCACCAGAAATTTTTGTTTGGCAGCACAGGTAGAGTCTGGGTGTGTACAGGGACCTGCTTCTATCCATCTAGAGAATGGACACACCACCACAATTAAAAACCTGTACCCATTGCACACTTGAATCATGTCGACATAATCGATATGCAAGTGCTGGGATGGCCCATTAGGCCGGGGGATAACTCCTCTTACTACTTATGTGTGCCCAGCAGTGAATTGCTGGAAGATAATGCAGTTCACCATGAAAAATGCAACATGCTCCGTTAAATTCGATGTAAACCAGTCTTCTGCGAGAGTTGCAGCGAGATTTTCTATTGACATATGTATAGGGTGGTGTAATTGCTTCAATGCTACCTTCAGTAGGGCGACAGGCATTACCGGTTTACCAGTGCTGTCTTGCCTCCACAATCCGTCAGAGGGGCTTAAAGAGCACCCACAACGCTTCCATAAATTCTTCGCCTCCTGAGGTACCTCCCCTTGGAGCTCCATTAGCTGAGTCTGCCCCATGTTGCTATAGGCCTCGGGTGTGGCTCGTGTTACCATCATCCTCTCATGGGTACGTTCCACCTCCACGTCCATGATTGTTTCACTCCTGGATGCCATACGTTTGGCTTCCGTGTCCGCTTCATGATTTCCACGTGACACGAAATCTGTTCCTTTGGTGCGGGCAGCGCATTTCATGACCGCTATGCCCACTGGAAGGTGTAGTGCTTTTATCAAACTGTCCAATAAGGCTGCATGTTGCACTGGCGTGCCGTCTGCTCGGAGGTAGCCCCTCCTTTTCCAGCGTGCTAAGCCTGCATGCACGGTAGATGTCACATAGGCAGAGTTACTGTACACTGTTACTTCCTGGTCTGCATGATTCTCAATGGCGAGTATCAGTGCCAATAGTTCTGCAGCCTGTGCTGAGTAATGAGATGGTATTTGCGCACTGACGAGTACCTGAAACTCTCCATTCGCTAGGTGTTTCACCACGGCCACTCCTGTGTATCTTTGTCCATCCTCTTGGTCGATTCTTGATGAACCGTCAATGAACACGATCTCACCACCCGTCAGGGCATATTCCTTTACCCTGGGGATTTCATCATAGAATTCCTCATAATTCGCACAGTCGTGTATAGGTTCTCCCTCTGTAACTGGCTCAGCTATGAACGTAGCTGGATTTACATCGAACTATTTTGATCGATGGGTTAGAGATAATCACCTCATAGGCGGATGCTCTCTGAGAAGTCAGCGTGCCCTTTGGTATTTCTAGTATGGCGAATAGTGAGTGCTCAACGTACAAAGTAATGGAGCACCCCATCACAATGGATGGTGCCTTCTTGATGGAAAATGCAGCAGCAGCCAAATTTTGTTCCCATGGGAAGTGGCCTCTCATAACCCGGTCCAGACTCCCGTTGTAATATGCTAAGGGCTTATACCCCAGCGAGGGTCGCTGAGCGAGTACCGCCATCATAAAATTGCCATCGGTATGTGAAAACAGGTAAAATTCCTCTGTATAATTTGGAATCCCTAGAACAGGGGTCTAACAAATCGCCTCCTTGAGTTCTGCAAACCCCTTCTCCATTGCCTCAGTCTATTCAATTTTTTCTTTTGTCGCCTGGGCCTTCTTGAGGGCCTGACGCAAGGGCTTGGTATACAAGCTGTAATCGAAGACCCATGCTCTGACATAATTGCTCAGGCCTAAGAAGCTTTGCATTTGTTTTAGCATGAGCGGCTTAGCCGTGTTCATGATAGCTTCAGCCCTTCCTGGGGTTACCTTTTTCCCTTCGTGTGAGATTAGCTGGCCTATGTACAGCACCTCTTGTTGACAGTATTGTAACTTTTCCTTATCAACTTTATATCCTTTCTCAGCCAAGATAGTCAGTAGCTGTGCTGGACAGAGTCGCGCCTCCATTGTTCCTCAGTGACGCTGCAGACCAGAATGTCATCCACATACTGCAAAATGACACTGTCTACCGCAATATTGCTTAGGTCCATTTGCAGGACTCTGTTGAAAATGGATAGAGACTCACAATACCCCTGTGGGAATCTTGTGCTTTTCAGACGCATTTGTCTGAAAGTAAATGATGTCAGGTCTTGCGAATCATGGTGCAACGGGATTGAGAAAAACGCATTTTTCAAGTCAATCACCGTGAAATATTTTGCCTCAGTGGGTATGTTGCATAAAATTGTGGATGTATTAGGGACTAGAGGGAACTCGGCTTCAACAATATCGTTTAATGCTCTTAAATATTGGATTAAACGCCAAGACCCTCCTTTCGATTTCTTGGCGGGGTAAATCACTGTGTTGCAAGGTGATTCTGACGTCACTAGGATGCCCTGCTCCATCATGGCAGAAATTGTCTTCGCGATCCCTTCATCTGCTTCTCTGGATATTGTCGCGCTCTTGGTAAAATTGCTCCTGGTTTCAATTTAATTTTCACTTCACCTGTCCCCTTCAAGAGGCCTACGTCATAGGGCCCTGTAGTCCATACTGTGACAGGCACTTGGGCCATGTCATCATCAAAGTATTCTGGACGTATCAGTGCCAACATCATTCTTTGTGGCACTTCTCGTTTCATCATTTTGACCCAAAATGTGAGACTCACTTCGACCCTTGTCTCTTCTAGGTCATGGTGTTCTTCGAACAGATCGTCATCGGTGACGTCAGTCACTCGATACCCTTCTTCAATGGCGATAATCGCGCACCATTGTCTAACTTCGTCATCGTATCCTTCGACCGATACCACCTTCCCTAGCAATGTAACAGATTGTATCATCAAGGGAAACACTTGTCCCTCTTCCTCATGCATAGGTATTCTTGGTCTAAATAGGAACTCATCAGGGGTTCTCATAGATTTATCTGCGAGGCCTGGCCATCCCGCCATAAGCACACGCACGCCATATGCGAAGACTTCTGGTTCTAAGGGTATAGCTCTCATGGCTATGCGTCCTGAATATGCTCTAATGATTTCGCATACGTTTGAATAATGCATTCCTGGAGCACACTATACTTATCTCAGTAAACGAGATTGTCATATTCAACTTTGTCATCAAGTCCCGACACAGGATGTTTACTGGGGTCTGACGTGAATACAATAAGGGTACATTCATTTTGCACTCTCCTACAGAGACTGGGAGCGCGTCTGTAAAGGGAACTCTACTGTGAGCTCCTGTGAAACTCTGAGTATCTATGGCCTCACCGGACAAGGAAAACTTGCCTTCTCGTATGCACGAGCACGTTGCACCCGTGTCAACTAAGAAGGAATACTCTTTACCCCCTATGACGACATCCACCCTAGGTTCCCTGTTAGGGTCTGGTGTCACTGATAGGATAGAGCACAATAGAGTCCCCCGTGAGCTGTCCTATTTCATGTATAAGTTCGGCCCACTGTATACTTGTGGATTTCCCCCATTTCCAGGGTTGACTCCCCCTTCGGAGTTAGTGCCCTGAGGCATTTGCGGCGGTGCCTGTTGGGATAGTGCCTGTGGCAAGTTCCCCATGTTCGAGGGTTGGACCACTTGCTGTGTACCTTGCTGCAAGCCTGACACCTGCTGCTGCACTGTGTGATTTTGTGCACTGCCCTGTTGTGGGACGGCAGGCTGATTCACCATGCCTGCCCCACTTCTTTGGCCATTTTGCCACATGCCTTGGCTTCTGCACACGCGCGCCACATGTCCTGTCATTCCACACAGCCAACACACTGGCGGTGGTCAGGCCATCTGTCCATCTGGCGTAGCTGGACTGCCCATCTGCACATTCTGAAATCCACCTTGGTTAGGCTGAAATCCTCCCTGGTTACCACGAAACCCTCCCTGGTTACTCTGCCATCCTCTTCCTCCGAAACCCCTACCCCTCGGGTAAAATACCGCGCTACCCTGGTTATTCTGGGATAGGTTAGCAGTTGATCGTGTGCTTGGTTCAGCTGGGCTCCCTTAAGAGCATACTTTGAGAGTTTCTTTTGCACCAGCTCCGCCTCCTCACCCTTACGAGTTGCCTCTTTTTTCAGTTCTTTTCTTGCAACAATCTACAGTAGTGCGCAATTGTCAACTGTATTTCGGCCCAGGGTTTAGCTTCTACTCCTACTCATTTCTTGAGCTGTTTTTGCACTGGTTCAGGCAACCCTTGACACAATATGTGGTAGAATACAGGGATAGATTTCGTCCAAGTCTCATGCGTTTCGAGCACCCACGCGTCTTAAAAATTCTGGATATAACTCAACGATCCTCTGACTCTTTCATTTTCTGAGTCATTATAGCTCCCATATCAGAAGTGTCTGGGTATAGAGTTTGTAACGCTTTCCACACTGCTGCTATACAATTATTAAATGGCGCTCTGTCATGGGAAGTGTTAATTATGGTACCCTGCCCGTTTCCATACATCGTCTGCTCTTTCAGTGAGTATGGCGATCAGGAGGCCCTTAATGTTCCCTATAGCTAAGGTGACACCCCCTGTCATTTTTTCTAATTCATGTATCCACTTCCCAGCTCCCGATGTCAGCATTGGAAGCTTATTTTTCAGGTTCTCTCGATCCATGTGTGGCCATGGAATATATTGTGGTCTTGCTCCCCCATTTTCTAGAAGTGGGAATTGGAATGCGCAGTCTTCCTTCTCTTTCCCCATAGCTCTCCTGTCTACCGCTGGGGTAGTATTCCCACATTACCATCTACCTGGCAATGCCCTTAATCTGTCTGCATTGGCAGGTGCTGATGCCCCCACCTGACCGTGGGGCGTTCCTTCATGTTGGCCGGGCTGCGCGGCAGACTTCGGTGTCCTAGTTGCGGACTCGCTGGCGTCCGACCATCGTACCCCTCTGTCCCTTGGGAGCCCTTTTTCGCACCCTTCTCCCTTCTTCGTGTGCCTCATCCTCCGTTTCCCCACCGGAGTCAGATTCTGAATGCTCCCAGTTTACACAACTCCTTGCATCTTCTTTGTTCTGCTCAATCTCCAGCCTGTCTAGGGACAGTCCCCTGCTCCCACTACTTCGGATGACATCATCAGTGTCATATAGCTGAGTGCTTTCCAAGCGCTCGTCTTCCCTTCCCCCTTGGGAAATTTGTTCCAACCCCATCTCATCATATATTTTTTATCGATCGTTTCCTTGATGCTTCTGGTGTCGAAGTCATCCTCAATATTTGTTCCACTTGCACCTGGTACCAAGTCATTTGCAGGAAAGAATTCTTCTATGTCTTCCCATTCTACAACAGGATTGGGTTTTTTAACTTCCCGCTCCAAATATTCAAGCTGCCGTGCCCTCTGTCTGCTCTTACATTCTATTTCCCCATCTATTTCCTTGCGCTTCCTCGCTTCTTCTCTAGCCTTATCTACTTATTTCCATCTCTTTTTCTCTCTCTCTCCTTTGCGTCTCATCAGATTTCTCTCTCGGTCTCACACCATCACTTCCTTTTCCATCAAGTTTCCACAATATCTGTCCTCCCATCCATTCATCTTTTGCGAATGCTATCTCATCAGTTCTGTCTCCACTTCCTTTCCATTTCTTTCCCTCTCTCTCCTTAATGAGAGGTGCACACTCTGTGCCTGGTCCTTCCTTTCATCATCGCGTCTCTCCTTGTCCCTCAGGACTGTGGGGGCAAAATTGTTTTCCTGTTCCTTTCCTTTATTGTCGTCACTACTGTACATAGGTGACTCATATGTGGGATTTCTATACCCCGTGGCTGCCTTAAGTTCTCTTAGCGGGTAGAGTCCCTCTGACTTACTTCCCTTGATGACTGGCTCTGGCAGGGCTGGTGGCGCGGTAGGCGTCTCACCCCCTCCGTGCATAAGTTTAATGTCCAGTCTGCGGGTGGTTCTTCCTCCTTCGTCTGTTCAAACATTTCACAAAGTTCTAGAGCTGCGAGGCGTTTCTCTAATTTTTTGCCTGTGTATGTGGCATGCAGTTAAGTCGTCATATGTTGTAAAACGGCTTTAGAGAGGGACCCATTCTGTGGCCAAGGCATAAACATCTTGTGGGCGGTACCCTTAACCCACTCTGTGCTGTACTTTTTAAGTTCAGGTGCATGTTTGGGTAACTGCTTACACAGATGCGCAAGTGGGGTAACCTCTTTCATTCTCAATTTCGTCACCACCAGTATTTATGCAGGTTTTACCCTACCAATAGTATGAGCGAGCACCAAATATGCAAGCTCCAATCCACTCTTTTCCCGCCAGAATTTATACTTTCAATTTACTTAAAACCATCCACTAAGTGGCGATTCCCTCTTAGTGACAGAATCGCGTAAAACCAAATTTCATTTCAAACAGCCAATGATACAGTTCTTTTACATTTGGCATATAACAGAACACATATGACAGACACTTGACAGACTAGACGGACACCAGCTGGTCATACATATACCTGCCTTCTAATCAATACCCTGTCATGGAGTTTAAACGAACTCCTTCGATGCGTCTTTAAATGTCACTGTAGTCTAATTGTTCCCCATTATGTGGGCTATGAGTTTCTTCTGACCGCTGTATTAAAGCGCAGGAACAAGGTGAATCCTTTTGTTTTTATCTCAGGTGCCCCCCTGGTATCCTCTTGTTTTTTTCTCTCGGGTGCCCCCCCGGTAACCACTCGTTTTTCTCTCCGGTGCCCCCCGGTAACCACTCGTTTTTCTTTCGGGTGCCCCCCCGGTAACCACTTTTTATCTCTTATGCTCGAGTCATTACCCCTCATATATATACAGTCTTCTCTACTTCTGACTATTTTATTTTTTCTCCGCCACCCTCCGTTACCTTTCCCTTACTTGTTCTAATTCCTACAAGACATTTGCCAAAGTAACGAGTTTATTGTTTCACTCACCGCACGCATCCTTTCCTCTCTGGAACCTCGGGATCACCCCCCCTTCCTCGTCAGCCTCTTATGGTCTCGTCCGATTGGCTGCCGGTGGGAATGAGAAGGGTTATGCTTGGAAAGGCGGGTGCCTTCAGACCCACTGCAGATTTTATGGACTTACACTATCATTGTCCACGGGAAGCTTCTCAGTCTACTCAGCCGGAATGGCGAAAGGACTTTTGATATTGCCTAAAGTTACTTCGTGGCGTCGGTCTATAGGTGTCTTAGAATTATATAATCAATAATCAATGATCTATGGCCGAAACCATCCTCACGCTACCAAGTGTACAGGAGGGCAGTGTTTCCACTGACGGGCCCATAGGTCAGTGCTCACCCTCTAGTACCTATAAGACAAGATAGCTGCACCATGTGAGGAATGGGGGTGCAGGATTCACTTACTCCAACACGTCTCAATAATGAGGACTCAGTAGTTTGGCAAAGGGAAGTCTGTTTAATGACAAGTACATCAAACAGGGAAACAATTGGAAATCAGCATCGTGGCGATCGCCTGTCTCGCTCCAACTTCCTCGAGCTTCAGTTGAAAAGCAACTTTTTATACATAAAACTCGTCATCACTGACGTCCACCTCTACAAATTCGTCATGCAATTTAGAGGGTAATTCATAGAATTCAGCGCACCAGTGGTGCATGCGGCTGGCGCACAGTGTGCGCGTGCGACTTTCTACACCAGCCGCGTGCGCCAAAATCCATTTCTGCGCACAACATAATTCATGGATTTTAACATCCGAAAACAGCCGTGGCGCAGAATGTCGCAGCAACCCTGCAGCAGCGCCAGTTACGCCCCCAAACTCTCCCCGTGCGCCATATACAGCGCACAAATCCTGTACATGGTGCACAGGCCCCCAACCACGAAAACGCCTGTAAAACTCCCTGCGCAACACGTACCCCGCTGCGCGGGAAGTCTCACACGCGATTGGGCCTGTGCGAGCGGGGTACGTGTATTACTGGGGTGAGCGGGAAGTTTCACACACGATTGGCCCTGTGCGAGCAGGGTACGTGTATTACTGGGGTGCGCGGGAAGTTTCACATGTGATTGGCCCTGTGCGAGCGGGGTACGTGGATTTCGGGGGTGTGTGGGAAGTTTCACACGCGATTGGGCCTGTGCGAGCGGGGTACGTGTATTACTGGGGTGCGCGGGAAGTTTCACACACGATTGGCCCTGTGCGAGCAGGGTACGTGTATTACTGGGGTGCGCGGGAAGTTTCACATGTGATTGGCCCTGTGCGAGCGGGGTATGTGGATTTCGGGGGTGTGTGGGAAGTTTCACACGCGATTGGGCCTGTGCGAGCGGGGTACGTGGATTTCGGGGGTCCGCAGTAAGTTTCACACGCGATTGGGCCTGTGCGAGCGGGGTACGTGGATTTCAGAGGTGCGGGGGAAGTTTCACACGCGATTGGCCCTGTGCGAGCGGGGTACGTGGATTTTGGGGGTGCGCGGGAAGTTTCACACGGATTGGGGCTGTGCGAGCGGGGTACATGGATTTCGGGGGTGCATGGATTTCGGGGGTGCATGGGAAGTTTGACACGCGATTGGGCCTGTGCGAGTGGGGTACGTGGATTTCGGGGATGCACGGGAAGTTTCACACACGATTGGCCCTGTGCAAGCGGGGTACATGGATTTCAGGGGTGCGCGGGAAGTTTCAGACGGATTGGGGCTGTGCGAGCGGGGTACATGGATTTCGGGGGTGCATGGATTTCGGGGGTGCACGGGAAGTTTCACACACGATTGGCCCTGTGCAAGCGGGGTACATGGATTTCAGGGGTGCGCGGGAAGTTTCAGACGCGATTGGCCCTGTGCGAGCGGAGTACGTGGATTTCGGGGGTGCGCGGGAAGTTTCACACGCGATTGGCCCTGTGCGAGCGGGGTACGTGGATTTCGGGGGTGCACAGGAAGTTTCACACGCGATTGGCCCTGTGCGAGCGGGGTACGTGGATTTCGGGGGTGTGCGGGAAGTTCCACACGCGATTGGCCCTGTGCGAGCGGGGTACATGGATTTTGGGGGTGCATGGGAAGTTTCACACGCGATTGGCCCTGTGCGAGCGGGGTACGTGGATTTCGGGGTGCGCTGGAAGTTTCACACGCGATTGGCCCTGTGCAAGCGGGGTACGTGGATTTCGGGGGTGTGCGGGAAGTTTGACACGCGATTGGGCCTGTGCGAGTGGGCTACGTGGATTTCAGGGGTGCACGTGAAGTTTCACACGCGATTGGCCCTGTGCAAGCGGGGTACGTGGATTTCAGGGGTGCGCGGGAAGTTTCAGACGCGATTGGCCCTGTGCGAGTGGGGTACGTGGATTTCGGGGGTGCGCGGGAAGTTTCACACGCGATTGGCCCTGTGCGAGCGGGGTACATGGATTTCGGGGGTGCACAGGAAGTTTCACACGCGATTGGCCCTGTGCGAGCGGGGTACGTGGATTTTGGGGGTGCACGGGAGGTTTCATACACGATTGGCCCGTTGCGAGCGGGTTACGTGGATTTCGGGGGTGCGCTGGAAGTTTCACACGCAATTGGCCCTGTGCGAGCGGGGTACGTGGATTTCGGGGGTGTGTGGGAATTTTCACACGTGAATTGGCAGTGTGGGTCCTCCCAGGTGTGCCCTGTACCCCCTCCACGGCCCCTGCAGGCAGCCCACACCACAGGGGCCTACCCTGCACCCCTGGTCATGTCCCGCAGGCAGCCCATCCACCTTGGGCATGCCCCCCAGCCAGGCCACATGTCACCTTGCACTAGTGATCACCAACTCATGTCCCCCAGCACCCCCAGCAGGCCCCCAATCATGTCCCACTCAGGTACCCCACCCCCCAGCAGTGAGGGGCACCTGCCAGCAGGCCCCCACTCATGTACCCCACCCCTCAGCAGTGAGGGCCACCTGCCAGCAGGCCCCCAGTCATGTCCCCCCACCCACTCACCCACCCACTAGTGACATGCCTATCGCATTACACAAACCAAAAGTCAACTATGTACCTCAACACATGTCCGTCACACACACATACACACACCCTGGTTGCCATTCATTGAGTAAACCCACATTTTGACATGCATGAACCCAATGAGCGAATCCCACACAATGAAGTAAAATATCAAAATGTATTAATATGAAAATCAATGTAAAGAAATGAAAGCATAAAATAATGGCAAACATGAAATGAAATGCATGTCCAATAAAAAACTAATGAAATGCAGAATCAATCCTAAGTAATGCAAAAGAAAAATGGCCAAAACTCTCTGTCCACCAAACCAAATACAAATGAAACGCAAAAAGGTAAATCCATTGATCCATGGTGAAATGAAGTGAAAAAGTCTGAAGAAATCCAACGTCCAACTATGTACAATCCATTTTCAAGGGTCCATGAGCCCAACGAAAGAAATGAAACCTAACTAATAACCTACCTAACAAAAACTATATACAAAAGTGTGGAGCATAGTCGAAAAGCCCCAAAACAAAAAAAAAATGAAAGGAAACCTAACACTATAAACTATTTACAATGGCGGCGGGCAAGTCCTGCGGCTCACTCAGTGATGTTGTCGGCCAGGGCATCATCGAACTCCATGTCTATTTGCTGGAGGCAGGCCTCTGTCCTGGCCGAGGCCTCGCAGGGAGGCACTCATGGCCTGTTCCAACTCCCTGCGAGTTGCCTCGAGGCACTCTGCCCGCCTCAACACCCGACGCATGGAGAACTCCGCCCTGACCATGAAGAGCCGCGCATCTTCCGCCCGCCGCTGCTCCGCATCTATGCGCTGGCCCAACCGCAGCCACACGGAAGACACTCCCATTCCAGGGTTCTCCTGCCCTCTGGCCGATGCCTGCCCCTCTGATGTCGATGGCCCGAGCCATCATTGCTCCCACCTAGAGCCTGCTGCTGTTGCTGCTGTCGATGTGCCCTGTCCGATGATGCCTGCCCATCCTCCATCAGCTGGTCTCCAGTTGTGGTGTCCACCCCTGCTGGACCGCCGACTCCCGACTGTGGCAGGGATGGGATCTCCACCAAGCTGGCTGTCTTGGTCAGGCCTGGTCCACAGGGGGCCCTGGTGGAATCTGGGCCAGAAGACGGCAGGGAGAACGACTGGCGTATAGTCTCCACAGAGGCGGAGAGGTCCGCCAGAGTGTGCTCACATGTAGGAACCCCCCAACCAGGGCCCCTCCCAACAGTGCCACGTCGCGACTCTGCTGTTCGTGATGGCGTACGTTCACCCAGGAAGAACGCACATCATCACAAATGTCACGCGTGCGCAATGTGACACCAATCAGGACGGAGCCCATACGGTCCTGGGACCCCTCGTCCGCAGGTAGTGGAGAGGCAGATGACATGGCACTCTCCCCTACCTGCGGACGGGCCTGGGACAGGGCATCCCTGCTGGTGCATGGTGGTGCAGTCACAGGGTCAAGGACAGCCACATGCACAGGCCCCTCCGCGGTGACCTGTGCTGCCTCCTGACCCTGGCCCTGGACTGCACCACTTGCACCAGTGGTAGCACCCCCACCATGCCCCATGTGCGGCTCAGTAGCGGGCTCCTCCTCCTCTGTGGAGACCACCAACCTGGATGTCTCCGCACCATCTTCCGCCATTGCATGACCCTGTGGGGGCTCACCCGGCCCTTCCGCCATAGCCGTATTGGCAGACGTGGCACCAGCCCCCTCGCTCCCGGATGTTGGCAAGTCCTGGGAGGGTGGCGGGGCCTTGCCTCGCCACCCGGTGGAGGCATCCCTGCCGATTGGCTCCACAGCGCCGTCTCCGCTCTCTTCTTCACTTGACGCTGCGTAGAGGGAGACATAGAACATAAGCATCAGGGTACAGTACAATATTCCCCTAGACAGGAAGCAATTAGACATGAGTGGCACTGTCAAAAGTCACTTCCATCCTGTCCCTCCACAACACATGGGTGAATGCACGCAACACACATGCAGAAACAGGCACGGCGCCTGCAATGAACATCAGCATCCATGTACAAGAGCCTCTTTCAACCAAGATGTTGCCTTCAAACTCACATGCATCATGGCTGACACTGATCCCATGCACACACATCACCGAAGGGTCATGCTTCATGGCTTGTACACCACAGACACAGTGGATAGAGACAGTGGATACAACGGTGGCGGCACTGCATGAGTGAATCTACACATCATCACGGACATGTGTCATGCATCCATGGCATTTCAAAGTCACACACACACTTCTCAGACACACACACATGTGCACCAAACATGTACATGACAGCAGCACCCATCCCTCACACCCCCTCCATGTCCAAGAACAGAGACTGGCATGCTTACATGTGTGCATTCCGCATACAGCTCCCCATGTTGCATTGGAATACATGCACCATCCATGTGGTTCACACATTACTGGTCTCACATGCATGACCATGATGTCCCTGCACACACACATCCATACATGGCCTATGTCACACATACAGGCAAGTATCAGACTATCAGCACACTGCAACATGCCCTGTCTCACACAGCAATGCTTGGCCATTTACCGCTCAACTCCAGACGGGTCTGCCTCTGAAGGATCTGGGCGTGGAGCGCTGGGCATACATGTTCCAGGACCCTCATCTGGATGTTACTCATGCTGCCACGGCCCCCCTCTGCGAGGCGCCGGGCCTTGTAGAGGGTTCTGGACCTCAAGTCCTCCCAGCGCTTCTTGACGTGCTTGATGTCACGGGTTGCCACCCCCTCCGCGTTGATGGCAACTACTACGTCTTCCCAGATCCTATCCCGTCCTTCCTTGTTGGCGCGTGATGTTCCGAATAGGGCATCATAATGCCCCAGGACATGCCCCACCAGGACACCAACTTCCTTCTCATTGAAGCTGGTGGCCCTCTGCCTCTCTGGATGGGGGTCGCCAGAGGTCTCAGATGGTGTTTGCCCTGACATGGCGACCCCCGAGGCAGGCGTGGGTGGGCAACTGGGTCCTGGAGCTGGGCTGTGGAGCGATGGTATCCCAGTCGGGAGTCTTCTGTTCCAGCAGGGGTAGACACAACAACTGGACCCATGCAGATGGCTGACGTGCAGGCACCAAATAGCAGGGCACGTGGGCAGCAGGCAGGCAGCAGCAGATGGCTGGTGGGAGCATGCTTGGGGCTCTTGGGGGCAGGAAAATGGCCTTTTGGGCAGGAGCGTGCTCTTCTGTGTGTTTTCGCGTGGCCAGCTTGATACGGAGTGATTTGGCACGTGAAAAAATTTCATGTCAGCGTGAAATCCGAGGAAAGGCCCTTAGCGCGTCAGTGACGTTATACGCGCGGGTGTTGCCCACAACACGGGTGCATAGTGAATCAGCATGTGAGAAAACTGCACGTCACTGTGCTATTGGAGGGAAGGGCCTTAGCGCGTAAGCGCGTAAGTGACGTTTCACGTGTGGGCTGGCTTAAAAGGTACGAGTATCATGCTATTTCCTTGTACGTGCTTTTGGTGGAGAGCGAGCAGGTGTATCTTGTACTTCTTGTCGGTTCACACGCGATTACTTCACAAAGTTTCCAGTTCGTACTCCCTGTTTCCTCAGACTGCGTTCTTTTCTTCTTTTGGCGGGGGTGTTGCCTACGCGCACACGCGCATCCCCCGTGTGTCGCATACCCCTTCAGAGGTCATTGTAGGCTGCGTGCAACAAGCATGCGCTTATTTTTGTGTTTCTGGGTGCCACAGCGTAGTGCGGGTTTATTTTTCCATGCATGTGGTCTACCAGGGGTTGCGTGCATGTGTGCTTTTGTTTTTGGAGTGCCTGTGCGTTGCGTGACCCGTCAACTTCCCCCAGGGGTCACATACAGCCTTCCTAAAGCACTAGGGTACGAATTCCATCTAGTACCCTACCCCTTTTACCCCAATTGCCCAGGACAATTGTTTACTGCAACTCCCATACGCACAACAACATCAGTGCCATGGTTAGGAGGCGACCAAGCAGTAAGGGAGGCAAAGGTGGCTGACCTCCAAAAGGTGGGCGTAGTGGGCACGGTAGGGGACGTGGCCAGGATTTGCAGGGTGCCCCTAGACGCCTGTGTTTGGAGGACCAATCAGGGGCACCCATGCCCCCGCCAATGGTTGTGGGAAACATAGCTGACACCATCCCAGCTCAGCCCTTGTTGGACCGGCCCATTTTGGCACCTGAACCGGCACAGGATGACTCGCAGGCTGCCTTCCAGGTCAGCACGTCTAAGGCACGTGTGGCGGGGAAGGTTGCTGTCACCAGGCCACATGGATCTGGGACAGCAATGTCATCTGCTACCCCAAGTAGCCAGGGTGGGGAGGCTGCAGGGGCAGCTGCAGCTCAATCCACCCCAGCTCTGAGTCTCCCAGCCGGGACAGTGTCGGTCCAGGTCCATCAAACCGACGCTGCCCCTGCCAACATCACCCTGCAACCAATGCCTGCACCAAGACCTATGGTCATTGTGCATTCACACACTTCTAGTACCCAGTCCACCTGCACTTCTGCCCCTACTGACCAGAGCGGCGTGAGCCGCTCAGGATCCGCACCAACTTTGAAAAAGAAGAAGAAGGGTGCTCTGGCACTACAGGCTGAGACCCCAGACATGACTACACACTCCGACACGTCAAGGAAGCCTAGCTTTAATGACGCCAAACTTGATGCACTTGTGGCCTATGTGTCGGCACATAGCCGCGAAATGGTGGTGACTGCAGGGTGCAAGACCACACCTGGTCAACGGAGGGCACATTAGCAGACCATCGCGGACCGCATTAGTGCCCTTGGATTTGTGAGGCGCACAGCTGATGATTGCTACAAGCGGTGGAATGACCTGAAATGCAGAGCAAAGAACAAGCTGGCCTCAAATCATGCCTCTACACTGGTGACTGGTGGTGGGTCTCCACCAGAGGACAACCAACTCACTGAACATGAGTCTGTTGCTGGAACCTTCGTCACAGAGGAACAGATCCAAGGCGTGGGAGACCTACCAGATTACGACGCATTGTCCGGTGAGTGCCCATGCATGTGTGTGTAATCCATGTGTATGTTGTTTGGGTGACGGGTTCTGATTGAGTGCCAGGTGAGGGTGTGTACTTCTGAGTGGTATGGGCCACCCATGTGCTTCCTCCACAACATTCACCGGCCTTGGATTTGGGTAGGACAGTATCCCTTCTGACCACAGGACCAATTACGCCACATTACTGCAGTTGCCCTTGAACTGTCATCTTGCAACAACATTGTTCTGAATTTTTCAGTGTTCATTCAGGCTGATTGTTTCAATTCTCCCATTTTTCCAACGCATTTTTCTGCCCTAATGCCACATATGTGACATGTTTCTGTTATTGATTACACCCCACATTGGCCCACATTTGTTAGCTTGTTATGTGAATGATGAGACCATTCAGGCGGATTGAGTATTGGCCTGCTCGCATTAATTTTTGGGGCCTGATAGCTGTTTCCTGTCATGTTGAAGTGACCAACCATTGATGTGTACATCTGCCTGCGATCACTGTATTGTTGTACACTAAATGTGTTGCAGTGTGTGGCACATGCATATTTTGTCACACTATTTAGCATTTTTCATCTCATCATGTCCATCTCACATGAATGGGTGACAGTACTCATTCACTGACATATGGCTGTACTTGTCAATTGTACCATGGCTATGCTACATGCCATCTGTGTGCTGGCATGTGTCATGTATGTGTATTGGACATGCCACTCACAGGCTGATGTGTGATGCCAGTGCTACCCAGCATGCAGCAAATGTGTTTCTTTTCCATCTTGGTGTCCTCAGTGTCTGCTTTTTGCCTCCCCTTCCAACTCATTGACAGTGCATGCATGCCAGGGTTATAGTAATGTGGGACATGTGTAATTCATGTACTGGATCTCTGGCTTGACAGGCCTATGTGTGTGCTATGGTGCTCATGCCTGTTTCCATTTGTTGTCTTTCATGTTTTTGCAGGTGAAGACGCACTTGATGCTGTTGAGGTTGAGGAGATGGTGCAGACCCAGGAGGAATCTCAGCCACGACCGGGCACCAGTGGAGGACGTGGTGTGGTGGTGGGTAAAAACCCTTTCTTACTGCAGACCATACTGTCCAGGGGTGTCTCTGGGTGCACCTCCCCAGACCTCTATTCAGGTGCTGAATCGGATGATGAGACTTATGTGCTGTCGCAGGTGAGTGTTTCTGGCAGGGATTCTGTTCTGTCCAACCCACCTGCACCAGGGGCAGAACCCTCTATGGGGATGTCAGTGTTGGTAGGTCCGCCTTTGGCGGTTACGGATGCAGGGTCACACTCCACAACATCTGATCCTGTTCCTGGGCCAGCAGATCAGAGGGGGAATAAAGTCCTGCAGCCTCAGGCAGTGCCGGCACAGCAAGTTGCAGATCACCTTGCCCCAAACAGGTGTGGTGCCCGCCGACACGGTGGCCATACGCCACCAGGCAATACTGTATGGGAAAACTCCATGTACAGTATAGCAGCCCAACAGGGAGCATCGGTTGAAATGATGGCTCAGGCAATGGAGAGGGTGGCCACTTCCATCCTCCCCCCTAAAAGGCAGATGGAGCAACAACAGCAGGCAACAGATTCCATTTGCCAATCACACAGGGAAGACATGTTGGCGTCCAACAGGGACCGACAGGCGGCACTGCAGACTCTGCGTGAAGCCATATCTATAGAGTCACAGGGCCACAGGGAAGCCCTAAGGGTAGAACTCCATAACCTCAGGGAGACTTTGGTTGAACTTGAGGCTTCCCGACATTTTAGGGCAGAACAGCAGCTAGAGCAGCTCACACGTTCGCTCTCAGCTGAGCTGCAGGCTACCCGTGAGGAGATCCGGGCATCACGCGAGGCCATGCGTGCAGAAATGTGAGGTGTTGCATGGAGATCTCTGCACTATCATCCTCCAGAATCATACCTTCCACACCTGCATGCTTGCTGCCATGGAGGACCATACCAGAGCTTTGCATGGGATGCCTCCCATAGCACCACCACCTCCTAATTCAGCAGCAGAGGGTGAAGGCAGCGACAGCAGTTCTCCCACAATGGCATAGCCGTGCAGGCCATGAGCCCATGGAGGTACTTTTTTTCGCAACATCCACGCAGGTGGGTGTTGGTGTGCACCCTGTCCTCGAACTTCCTGGGTGGCCTCCCTCCCCTGGCCCCCACATGGCCATTTTTGATTTGTTTTTTTTACAGTGTGTTGCCTTGTGTTGCTCCCGTGGGCATCCACTGTGTATTCCAGCTGGGCACATGCAGGCTTGTCCTTGTTTGGATTAGATGCTTGGGTTCCTGACACCCCTCTTGCTTCCCGTTTCCATGGGCTTGCAAAGGGTGTGACCAAGTGACAGTGACTTACACAGTGACATTGGGCTCCATGAGCTGTGTGGGCAGTTTGTAGTCAATACTGTGGGGACATCCCTAGTGGGTATTGTTGTTGTATTGAACACTGCATGGTGTATTGATATGTGCTTGTGCATCGATGTCTTCCTCCTTATTCGCAGGTACCTTCTTCATGTATTCACAAGGCCATATCCTTTGCAGATGCAGTTCATGTTGTATGCAGTGCACTGACACATTTGGCTGACAACAACACTCTGCAGTTGGAAGGGGTCGATTTGCTGGCTTATTCAGGTTGTAAGACTTGCACTACTTTGAGTTTGTACTGTCATATTTTGGCAATGTTTCATGCTGTGTTGCTGTATTGTGTTGCTGGTAAGTATTTGGTCATGTGTGCTGTTTGTTATTGATTACTGGGAGCATATTGTCTGTGGCCTGTTTCCATTTGGGACAGTGCACTTTGTGACACTTGTGTCAGGTGTTGTGCATTCCTTTGTTTGCTTTCACATTGCATGACATGCCATGGTGTGTTGGGTGGCGGAGATGGGCAGGGGTTGGGTGACATGGCACTATTTTCATGTTGTATTTTGCAAGGGGGTTGTCATTCATGCTGCATAAATGTGTCTCTTTTTGTGACACAGCATTGGTTCTCTTTCGGTGGGTATGGATGCACACAATGTGACACTTCCAGGTGACCAATCTCAGGCTGGTATGGTTGTGACAGGTGACTGTCCCTTATGTCATCATCATTGATTGTCAGCTGGTATGTGCAAGGCCTGTGTGCACTCCACAGGAGTGTGATTTTAGGTGAAGTAATTAGCCACCAGCTGCATACGGGCTGCCTCACAATGTGCCCTTTCCCCTCCCATACGCAGTGGCCGTGCATGTGGTTGGGGATGTGGGGGCACCACCATGTCCACCGGCAGGCCCCGGCGTGTTGCGACATTGTGCAGGACACATGCTGCCACTATGATCCTGCACACTACTGGGGGAGCGTATAGCAGTTGCCAACCAGAGCGGTCAAGGGAGCGAAAGCGTGACTTGAGCACTCCGAATGTGCGCTCCACTAAGCCCCGGGTTGCAATATGGGCTGTGTTGTATCTTACCTCGGGTGGTGTGGTGGGGTTCCGAATTGGCGTCATCATGTGGGTGCTCAGAGGGTAGGCACTGTCCCCTGGGGAGGTGATGATGGGTATCATTAGTGGGTTGTGACATTACTCAGTATCTGGCATGCATGCATTTGCAGTGGCATTTATACTCACCAAGCAGCCATGTATCTCCATGCCGCCCAGCTTCTAGGTCCCGGTTTAGGGTTGACATTCTGTAAATGAAACTGTCATGGGTGGACCCTGGATAGTTGGCATATATTGAGGTGATGATTCCATCACATACTACCTGCACGTTGATGGAATGCCAGTGCTTGCGGTTTCTATAGATGTGCTCAGTTGCCCTGGGAGGACGTAGAGCCACATGGGTGCAATCAATGGCACCTAGCACTTTGGGAAGTGTGCCACCCCGTAAAAATCCTGGACGGCAGCCTGCCTTTCTGCAGGTGTTCTGGGCAGGTACATGTGCCTGCGGACTGATGGGCATGCAGTCATGATGGCCAACACATGATGTAGGCACCGTGACTGCGTGGCCTGTGACACCCCGCGCTATGGCACTTGTCCGCTGAAATGAACCAGTTGCCAAGAAGTGCAGTACATTGATCACCTTTTCCAAGGGGCTCAGTGCTTGGGCGCACAGGGTGGGTGATGTGAGTTCATCCTCCCACTCACTCACCAGGTCGAGTATTATGTGAGGTGGAAACCTGTACCTCCCATACACCTGGTCATCAGGCATCCCAAAAAGGCTGGTCATGGGTGTAAAAATTCTGGCCCTGACTATACTCCTCCTCCTCCTGCGGTATCGCACGACCACTGCTGCGAGGAACGGTATATTCATCGTAGCATCTGAGCTTGTTTGTTGTTTGCACGCACTTTTATGCTGCGCAGGTCCGCGTATGCCTGCTTCCTGCTGGCGTACGTGTTTCTGGATTAGCGCGTCTTTTTTGGCGCACGCGTTAGCCCTGTTCGATTCCATGAATACGTGTTGTAGGCGCGCGTGTGGGCGTTCCGTGCACTTGCCTCCTGTACTTCCCCCGCAACACCCACATTTTCACGCGTTGTTCCCCATTCTGCCTGTTACGCCCCGTGTTACGCCTACTGTTGTTGTGTGCGCCGCACTATGTGCGCTTTCGCAGTGCACATAGCGCACGCTGTTTGATGACGTGTGCGCCCGCATGCGCCACGCAGGATTTTAGCGCACATCCATGGATTTACAGGGGCACGGACTTCCATGAATCGATGTGCACAGCTTTCACTGCGATTTTCGCACTTGCGCTGCGATTCGCACGCTTTCGCACGCTTGCGCTGAGATTTTCAGCACACATTAATTCCATGAATCGGTTTGATAATTGGTTAGGGAAGGTAACTTAAGTATAGGTGTTATATCTGTATATGGTAACAGGGCATGCGGATTGGATAACTCTTATGGGGTGGGTATCTACTATTTTTTTATTACCTATTAAATGCCTGATCTATGGTAGCCCACTCCACCGAAATAGCGGATACAATCCAAAATGAGAACCTAGTCTTCTTGGCCATCATGGAGTCTTGGCTCCATCCCGCAGCAGGACCAGCTGTTATGTTAGCCACCCCCGACAACTATACCCTTATTCGTACGGATCGCACCACATCTAGAGGTGGCGGCCTAGCTATAATTGTCAAAAACAATTTAACCCTTAGACTCTCCTCACACATAAAACTAATTCCTGCGAATCCCTCACAGCTAAACTCACTATTGCCAATAATCAAACCGTTATCATCCACCTGATATATCGCCCACCAGGCAGGGCAGGCTCCTTTGAGGAAGACCTTACGAATCTATTATCTGACAACCTAAAGAACTCAAAGCCTCATCCTAGGTGACTTCAACCTCACATTTAATGACCCACATGACCCCAATGCCCTGCAAATCAATAACACTCTTGAGGAACTAGGATTCTCCCAAAAGATTACAACTCCAACACACATTAAAGGAAGGACCCTCGATTGGATTGCCGAACATAACTGCCCAATCAACATCACATCTATAATGCCCCAGCTATGGTCTGACCACTAAATGGTATCTTTCACCTTAGAATCTACCATTCCTACTAATAACAATACCCTAGCCCCCACTGCACCTACTAGAAATAAGAAAAATATCACCCCAGAAAATCTCATCCCCCTTATTCTCCCCACCTTAAATTCTATCTCAGATCAGACCGACCCAGCCTCTATGGTAGAAATATACAATGAAGTGATGCTTGCCTCTCTGGACACTATTGCAGCACTAAAAATCAGGAAGAGTAAACCCTGCCAACACCTAAATACTTGGTTCACACCCCACCTCAAAGAAATCAGACAAAAGAAACGGCTCAGCGAAAAAACCTGGAGATCTGACCCATCAGACACTAACAAAAACAACCTAAAGAATTTAGCCACCGTCTACAAAAAAGAAGTCATCTTAGCGAAACAAACCTCCCACAACACCCGTATCACTCAAGCTCAATCCAACACAAAAGAACTGTTCGCCATCCTGAAGGAAGTAGAATCCCCCACCCAAGTCCCCGATTCTTGCCTTAAGGACAAGAACTGGTGCACAGGTATCCAAAATGCCCTCGCCAACAAGATAACCATGCTTCAGGCGAAGATCAATAAAAAAAAAGTGTCCATAACTGCCCCAAACGCTGTTAACCTAGACCCTGCTATAAACCCATTACCAACTCCGAAACCGCTAGACAACACCTCCTTCTACTTTCGCAAAGTATCCACCAAAGAAGTTGAGAAAGTCATCCTCACCCTCAAACCTTCCAATTGCCAGGGCGACCCATGCCCAGCCCAAATCATAAAAGACGCCGCCCGTGATCTCTCACCTTTCATTACTAAACTTATAAACGCCTCTTTCACATCAGCAACCTGAAACATTCCTGGGTCCTCCCCCCTCCTCAAAAAGAAAACTTTGGACCCCTCTATCCCAACTAACTATCGCCCTATAACCAATGTGCCATTCATATTGAAAATACTAGATAAAGTTGCCTACCAACAAATTCAACACCACCTGGAACTAAACAACCTCCTAGGAGTCCGACAGTCTGGCTTCAGACCACAACACGGTACTGAGACTGCACTCCTAGACCTCAAGGCACAAATAGACACACTTAGAGATAACGGCACAACCTCACTCCTACTACTCCTTGACCTTTCTGCCGCCTTCGACCTGGTAGACCGTACAATACTATGCAATCACCTGGTCTCAGCAGCTTGCTTCTCTCAGGAAGCAGTTGCATGGATCCAGTCATTCCTAGACAACAGGACAATGCGAGTATTCTCTCCCCTAGCAGCTGCTGACCCCGCACCCATTACTTGCGGCGTACCCGAAGGATCCTGCGTATCGCCCACTCTCTATAATATTTTCACAAAGCCCCTTTTCAATGATCTAGATGGTCTTGGTATCACCTACACCAACTATGCAGACAATACACAGATCCTCATCCCGTTGATGGGAGATTATGACAAGGATTTGGCCCTTGTGAACAGAGTCTACCTCATCATCCAGGCATGGATGGCCGCTCACGGTCTATGCCTGAATGATGACAAAACCGAACTCCTCATTCTAGGCACCTCCTCCAATATCAAAAAATGTGGGCACCAAATATGGCTCCTTCATAATTGATAACAACACCATCACTGTAGCCAAAGTAGTTAAAACCCCCGGTTTTTACATAGATTCCACGTTTACATTTCACAAACAAGTGAATTCCATGGCTCAGCTACCTCCTATACATGTAAGCTAATTAGAGCAGCTAAGCCCTTCCTTTCACCCAATAACTGCGTCATCCTAGCAAGAGCATTAATCCTATCGAAACTAGATTACAACACCCTTTACATAGGCAGCAATAAATACATCACCTCCAAAATTCAAACATTGCAAAATAATGCCCTTTGAGCCTCCCTAAACTTCCCTAAAAATGCCCACATATCAGACCTTAGGAGATCCACCAACTGGCTCTCCACTAAAGACAAAATCCTCCTTAAAACAGCAGCCCTCACTCATAAATGCCTTAACCACGCAGCCCCGCAATACCTAATAGATTCACCAGACAAACAGCCGCCCATCCCTTACGAAAAGCCAACTCTAACTTCTTACTAGTACCCAGATTTAAACTCACTAAATCTGGTGGGAGTAGCTTCGCTGTTAAAGCAGCACAACTGTGGAACTCCCTCACAACCGAGCTAAGAGAAGACCTCCCTTGCCAGCAATTCAGATCTAACCTGATCCAATGGCTAAAAGATCATGATGCTTAACATCTCACTACCGTCATTTAGGATCTCATGTATATTCTGTATATTCACTGTATATTTAACTGTTCTTTATATCTGTCACATCTGCATATTGTAAACTTGCTGTACATACCCTTATGATTCTTTGTCTCTACCTGTCTACAGCACTGTAACCATAGCTGTACTCCTTGTTTATTTGCAACATGTAACCTAAGCTGAAGAATCCTCTTTCTGCCTTAGCGCCCGAATACCCCTGGGTCTGGTGCGCAATATAAATCAATAAACAAACAAAACAAACAAACCCTCTACATCACGCGTGATATACGTCACTACAACTACGACGTCCCATTGGTTCTACTATCTATAGGACCCTACATAACTTGGTCCATTGTGATTGGGCAGGTTACATCCCTAGACGTAAATCTCTATTTTAATTAGCAGCATGCAGACTGGACACCCAGGTGCCTAGTGTCCCAAGATTTACCCTGCCTCCCTTCCATCAATCAGGACTTTTGAGCTACGTGTCAATTAGTTGGCTGGGCATGGCCTCGAAGCTGTAGCCTCTTATCTGGAGAAGTTATGGCACCCTTGGATCTGGGTGACATCAGACGTTGGTAATTCTTTGCGCCTGACTGGTCACATGTCTGTTCACCGTGAATCTGCTTCAGTTTCTATCTTTTCGTGTATTTGATTCTTCTTTAGCCTCGCCACCTGCCTGGGCACCCCTTATGTTGACCTTCACGGGGCAGGGTGGTATGCTCTGAAGTTTCGATTCTCTAGTGTTGCCGCTCTCCCCCTTTCCTTAGGTTGACCTCGAATTCCCAGGCATGAGCTGCTCTTTGTTGAGTTTCGTTTCCGCTCTTCTTTCTGGCTTCAGCTGGAATATGAAACCTGGCCTAGTAGGCCTCTGGCCGCCTGGGCATACTTCTGCTTAACAAAATGGAGTCGCACTTGTATAATGTGCCTTATTGAGGTATATATCTGGCTGGCGCTTGCTGCTCTATTCTTCTACTAAGCATTGCAAGCAGTATCGTTTTCTTAGCTTCTTGCGTTCCAAGCCTTTTTACACGCGTTAACTGGTTGGTTACTTCCATCTTGTCTCCTGGCAACGTTTCCTTATGTTTTAACATCGTCTCTTTCCTGTGTCCATTACATCTATTTTCATAGCTGCTCGCACTGGCAGGCTATCCTTGATAGCCATTTTTGTTCATTCGCGAGCATGTCCAGACCCTTGTTTCATTTCCACTGGCCATCCATTAAGGCTCTTTGGGTCTCTTCGTGGACCATCTGTAGGTACTCTTCATTTCGTCTCGGCTGCTGGTATGGTTTCCTAAGAGGGTATCGTGCAGTCCATGGCTGTATGGTTATGGGCGCTTCAACCGGTACGGCTCTTCTGATGTACACTGGGCAGAGTCCCAGCGCGGCACTCTGTTGGTTCATTTGCTCCTCATACGTCACATACCTTGGCGAGTACGCTCCTGGTACCTCGAAATGGGGGGCAGGGGTGCAGGCTATGCCTGGAACCTCCTCTACAGTACAACCATCGGCTTCAAAAACCTTGTTAAAGGCCCAAACATAGAGTGCTTAAAAACTTGCCAACAATCCCCTCTTCCCCACAACAAACGCAAACACATATCCTCCCACCCCTGTCCCATCGGTGCGCATCCCGGGATGATATACACATTATCGAAGGACCGGATCACTATTCACCCTCCTACCGCCAGGTACATATTACACCAAAATCCACCTCCTGAGCATCCGTTCCCCACCTACTAAACCTCATAAAACTCCCAATCCCCAAGCTCCCCTCCCCCCTCCTAATCTCCAACAATAGCAATGGGTGTGTTCCCTTGGGGGAACAACACCAAGGCTGAGCCTCCATTTTCTCTGCACCGAAAAATCCTCCCTGGGACCACCCTCCACATATGTGCAAACCAAACCTTAGACCTCAACAGCAACAGAGCATTCAATTTCTTTTGTGGTAGTCAGGGATCTGATGCCTATCTCTGGGCCCCCTTCCTCTTGGGGGTGCTCTCAACCCATACCCAGAGGGCATGCTTTGTTGCCCAGCATCTTCATACACCAATATTTAACTAGAGACCTGTCGAATGTCATCCTCCTTGATCAACTTGCATATGGACTCTTCCAGTTCAAATGCTAGAGAAAATGGGAAACCCCCATCTGTACCTCACCCCCTTGGAGGAGAGTCACCTGGACAGCGGGAACAAAGACAATTCTTGAAAAATGGCGACTCGTGCCGTGCTCCACTCCACCGGGCCAACCTTCTGGCCATCTCAAGGATCTTCAATCTTTTCAGAGTAATAATGGAATCTAGCCAGGACAGAGCAGGGCCTCACGGACAGTGTGCAGGTGGATATCATAGAATTATGGGGTCCAGTTTGTGGCTGGTGAGTAAAGCAGACAGCTACAGGGGGCCATCACCCCATCCTTGGTGACCCCTATCAAGTGGGCCTCCCCAGTTTCAGGATACTTTAGTCTCTGGATGCTTTACTGGGGGAGAGCAGAAGGCTTCCACCAACAGCGTGCCCCCACACACTCGTGACAGGCAGTGGGGTATGAGGCACATAATGCTGCCTAGCCCGGGCTCCACCGAACCAATATCCTGTCTCCAGCACCTTTCCCATGAAGGGGGCCACACACTCACCAGTTGGAGGGCCGCCATTTAAGGGGCCCGTGCAGCCACGTGTCCGGCGGCTCAGTACAGTTACAATGTGCCCAATATGTATGCAGAGGCAGGCCAGTTCACGTGCGTGCATCACTGCACTGACGCCGGACCAGACTAGGACCCGGCCAGCATTGTACGTCACCTTTCTCATATGGTTGCGCCGGGACACAGCAGCAAAGTTTCCATAGCAGCAGGGAGATGAGGAGCGCCCTCCTCCACTGCAGGCGATCACAACAGCCACCGCACAGACCTCCCTATCACGGCACCGGCGGCCACAGATGCAGGCGAGCAGCCACCAGCAGGTGCATGAATTCTGTTTTAATACCAGCATGACACAATAAAGGTGTGAACTGGTCATCATTATAGCTTCTCTAGCCAAATTACAGTAAGAAAATGGCTTGCTGAATTTGTTAGGCATAGGTTTCGGACCATAATCACATTTTTCTTCATGGTTAAATTTGAATTAATTTGGCACCATATTCATTTTTATTTTTCCGTATTCCATAAACATTACGAAAATCATATAGGTTTCAATTGAATAATTTCTCACACTTGCTAAGGTCTTCGCTAAGTCTTTGTTACAGTGTCAAATGTCTCTTTTTTGCTAAAAAAAAACACAGGAGGAAAAATGCTACCTAATTTCTAGCTCTCTTTAGCCCCCTTAGGTCGGCAAATGCAGACCTGTATGTCCATTGCATGTGCTAAAACTGGAGGCCTGATTAAGAGTTCAGCAGTATTATGTATGGCAATACCGCCGAACTCATTTACTACAACTGCATGCAGTAAATTCCAGGTACTGCAAGATTCATGTGCATCTTCTCTTACTCTCCATTTCGAAGTCCGATAGAATTGCACGTGGTCCAGTAATTACCGCCTGTGTTAATTCGTTTTTATGGAGGTAATGGCCTCTACACAAAAGCAAGTGTTAAACAAGGGTTTACATAACAAAACCCATAGTTTGGCGGTGGTAATTACCCGTAGTAGAGCAAATAAGGTAATTACCACTACCACCAAAATCGTAATCATGATCTAAGTGTAACATTTTATATAACAGGCCATTTCTGATTCAGCAATACATTGGATTAGTCTGGAGTCAGAGCCTCCTCACAATAATAGGGTAATGTGTTTGAGGTGCTGATTTTACATTTTACAGAAACACAGGGAGTTAATGCCCGTCTTAAAGATAGTGCAGAACTCCACAAACAAATCAGAGGGAATGCAATTGGAGGGACATTTCCAACATCTGCCCTGTAAAGAGGTATTTTCAACAGTGCCAGTGGGGGAGGTGGGGGCGCATATACAAGCTAAAGAAGCAACACAGTAATGCCAAAAAGTAACTTGGAGGGTGACATCACGATGCATGCACACTACACTTACAGGCCGATTCATGGAATCAACGTGCGCCGAAAAAACGGCGCACGCGTGCGAAAACGTGCGTTTCGCAGTGAAATAGCGAAAATCGAGTGCGATTATCGCAGTGCAAGTGCGATTATCGCACAGAAAACATCGCACATCTATTCATGGAAGTCCGTGCACGCGCAAAATGTGGGATGTGCACTGAAAAAGTGAGCGGCGCACGCTGGCGCACGCTGGCGCACAGGTCATCGAACGCCGTGCAATAAGGCCACAGCGAATTCGCACATAGCGCGGCGCACATAACAAAAGTAGGCCTAACACGGGGCGTCACACGCAGAATGGGGAACAACTCGTGAAAATGTGGGCGTCACGGGGGAAGTACAGGAGGCAAGTGCGCAGAACGCCCACACGCTCGCCTACAACACGTATTCATGGAATCGAATAGGGAAAAACAGCGCACAGCCAAAGACGCGCACAGGCCCATACATGTCCGCCACATGAAAGCAGGCGGTAGCGTCCCTGCGCAGGAAAAAAATGTGCGCCAAAGTCCTACACGCGCGAGAAGGCCCACACGCGATCGGGCCTGGGGGAGCGTGTGCGTGTATTTCAGAGGTGCGCGAGAAGTTTCACACACGATCGGGCCTGTGGGAGCGTGTGCGTGTATTCCAGAGGTGCGTGAGAAGTTCCACACGCGATTGGCCTGGGCGAGTGTATTTCGGAGGTGCGCGAGAAGTTCCACACACGATTGGCCTGGGCACGTGTATTTCAGAGGTGCGCGAGAAGTTCCACACGCGATTGGCCTGTGCGCGTGTATTTCAGGGGTGCGCGAGAAGTTCCACATGCGATCGGGCCTGGGGGAGCGTGTGCGTGTATTTCAGAGGTGCGCGAGAAGTTCCACACGCGATTGGCCTGGGCGCGTGTATTTCAGAGGTGCGCGAGAAGTTCCAAATGCGATTGGCCTGGGCGTGTGTATTTCAGGGACTCGCGGGTGTTTTTACACGCGATCGGGCCTGGGGGAGCGGGGTACGTATATTTCAGGGGCTCGCGGGTGGTTTTACACGCGATCGGGTCTGGGGGAGCAGGGTACCACTCACCGTCTGCCTTGCGTGTAGAAGAACGCGTAGCCAACACCCACCCGCTGTGAAGCAATAGCATGTGAACCCCAACGCCTGCAAGACACACGCACCGCACCCCACGAAAAGCAACGCCCATTCGCGATACGTGACAGACACGCATACGCGCTAAGGGTCTTTGGTCCAATAGAATCGTGTATGCGTGCTGACGCGCTTACGCGCTAAGGGCCTTTCCTCAATTCACACGCTGACGTGCAGAATTTTCATGTGCCAAATCACTCCGTATCAAGCTGGCCACGCGTAAGCACACGGAAGACCACGCTCCTGCCCAGAAGGCCGAACTACTGCCCCCCAGAGCCCCGAGCACGCTCCCACCTGCCATCTGCTGCTGCCTGACTGCCTGCTGCCCACGTGCCCTGCCATTTGCTGCCTGCACATCAGCCAGGGGTGCTGTTGCTGTGACCACCCCTGCTGGAACCGAAGACTCCCGACTGGGATTCCATCGCTCCACAGCCCAGCCCCAGGACCCAGTTGCCCACCCACTCCTGCCTCTGGGGTTGTCATGTCGGGGCAAACACCATCTGAGACCACTGACAACCCCCGGCCAGAGAGGCAGAGGGGCACCAGCTTCAGTGCCACCGAAGTTGGTGTCCTGGTGGAGCAAGTCCTGGGGCAGTATGATGCCCTCTTCGGAAGTTCCCGCGCCGACAAGGAAGGACGGACTTGGATCTGGACTGACATCGTGACTGCCATCAACGCGGAGGGGGTGGCAGTCCGCGACTTACAACATGTCAAGAAGCGCTGGGAGGACTTCAGGTCCAGGACCCTGAACAAGGCCCGGCGCCTCTTGAAGCAAAAACAAAGAGGTGATGGCTGGAAGGTTTAGACTGAATCTTAACCACTGGCATTGCTCGGGGCAACCCTCCAGACCATGGTTCTCGTCTGCCAAGCCATTACAGAAGGGGAAAGACCGTATGCAAATCAGGCTTGGCCCCACCCCAAAAGGGGCAGTCCAGCCAGAACTGCTAGGTCACATCCCTTCTGCACGAGACCACAAGCATCCACAAACATGTTTCACCCTTGTTGGGGCTCATCAGTGAGGAGTAGCTTGGGTCTCTAGGCCCAGCAGGCACGGGACCCACGTCTGGGCATACCCGTCCCACTCAGGGTGACAAAGCAAAAACAAAGAGGTGATGGCTGGAAGGTTTAGACTGAATCTTAACCACTGGCATTGCTCGGGGCTACCCTCCAGACCATCGTTCTTCGCCTGCCAAGCCATTACAGAAGGGGAAAGACTGTATGCAAATCAGGCTTGGCCCCACCCCAAAAGGGGCAGTCCAGCCCGAACTGCTAGGTCACATCCCTTCTGCACGAGACCACAAGCATCCCCAAACATGTTTCACCCTTGTTGGGGCTCATCAGTGAGGAGTAGCTTGGGTCTCTAGGCCCAGCAGGCAGCGGATGCCAAGGGGCGCCGGGGCCACTTGTCGGAAGAACAGATGAGGGTCCTGGAACGCATATCCCCAGCGCTCCACGTCCAGGTCCTTGAGAGGCAGACCAGTCTGGAGTCAAGCAGTAAGTGTACATGCATCCTGATTGTGAGCTGTGCGTGTGGTGATTTTTCAGTAGTGTGCAGGTTGCACATCTGTTTGTATGGGGTCGAGTATGGGTGGGGGTGTACAGGGCCGTGGGGCTAACACATGCAAGGGCTGGAATGTGTGAGACATGGATGGTGCTTGTGTGTGTAGGCTTGCATGCCAAATGCAGTTGAGTGGGCACACATGTTTGGATGAATGTGTTTGTAAGTAGACATGTCCGTGATATCACGCATGTATGTTGTTTTCAGCTGCATGTATCAGCACTGTGTACATGTGCATGTGTGTGTATTTGACAAGGGTGCAACAGTGATGCAACATGGATGCATGTGACAGCGGTATGTGGAAGCCTGATCGGCAGATGTGACATGGATGCCCATCTGAACACTGCGACACTTGGCAGAGGTGTACACATGCATGCAAGTGTGGTGGTGTGTGTACATGTGTGGTGCACTTCCTGTGTTGCATGTGATGTCTGTCTCACCTTTGCCTGCTGTTGTATGTGTATGGATGGTGCTGGCAGTTGCGATATGGCTGTGGTATGGCTCATGTGTGCGAGTTGAAATGACATGTGTGTTGGGGATTGTGATGACATATCTGAGGTTTGCCAATGCCACTCATGTACAACTGTCATGTGTGTATGTGTCCATTGTACAGTGCCCTGATGCCTGTGTTTTATTTCTCCCTGTCTGCAGCGTCAACTGATGAAGAGGGCGGAGAAGGTGCTGTGTAGCACAGCGGCGGGGATCCGACCACCAGCCGGAGACGCAAGGCCCGGCTCCCCTCCCATGTTGTCATCTCGTTGGGGAGTGAGGATTCCGGTGCCGCGTCCCAGGCCGCAGCTGCCGGGGGGAGGTCCAAGAGGCGGAGGTTGGAGTTGGACTCCTCGGCAGCAGAAGGGGCAGCTGGGACCCCACAGGGCCCAACAGGGGAAGATGGCACGGAGTCATCCAGGTTGGTGGGGGGTTTGGTGGAGGAGGAGGCCGTGCAAGCAACAGAGACGGGGTCTGGAGGTGGGGATCCCACTGGTGCTAGTGGTGCAGTGCAGGACCAGGGACAGGAGGCAGTACAGGCCGCCGCGGAGGTGCCTGTGTGAAATCCTGTCCCTGATCCTGTCCCTGCATCATCTTGCACCAGCAGGGATGCCTACGTCAAGACCTGTTTTCAGGCAGGGGATGAGCTCATGACAACTGGCCTTCCTCTGCCTGCGGACGTGGCTATCCGGGTCCGGGTTGAGCCTGTCCTGACTGGTGTGGCGTTGCGTCAACGGGCCATGCGAGGTGACCTGCAGTCTTTTCATGAGGAGACTGCACGTCATCTCGAATGGCTCGTTGACCATGTCAGCCTGCTGGGACAGGTCACCCAGGCCGGATTCCTCCGTATGATGGGGCTTGCTACGACCCCCTCCTCAACAGAACCCCCTACGCGCCAGTCATCCTCCGTGCCATCTTCCCACCCATCAGTCACCTGGGTGCCCTGTGGAGCTGCCTCTGACGGTGCGGCCAGGCTGGTGGAGGAGGCATCCCTGCCACAGTCGGGAGTCGGACGTCCAGCAGGGGTGGCCACATCAACGACTGCACCCCAGCCGGCGGAGGATGTGCAGGCAGCATGAGGCAGTGCACGGGCAGAGGCACAGCAGCAGCAGCAATGTGGTGGGAGCCATGAAGGCTCAGAGCCTTCAACATCGGAGGGGCAGGCATCGGCCAGAGGGCAGGAGGACCCAGGACAGAGAGTGTCTTCCGTGTGGCAGCGGTTGGGCCGCGCCATAGATGCGGAGCGGCAGCGGGCAGAAGAGGCACGGCTCACAATGGTCAGGGCGGAGAACTCCATGCGGAGGGCCCTGAGGCGGGCCGAGTGCCTCAAGGCAATCTGCAGGGGTTTGGAGGTGGACACGTCGACGGCCCTGCGGACCCTCGGGGCCATGGAGGAGGACCGCCTCCGGGACATTGAGCAGGAGTTTGATGATGCCCTGGCCCGGGACATCCAAAAGTGAGCCGTCAAACTAGCCCGCTGCCCTTGTACATAGTTATGTAGGTAGTGTTAGGTTTCCTTTTTTTTGGATTTATTTTGGACCTTTTGGACATTGGCCACATTTTTGTATATAGTCTATTTTATTAGTTAGTGTAGTTATTTTCCCATTGGATTTTGTTTTCTGGACAGTGTCTTTGGACACCATTAGTTTGGATTATGATTTTTGTTTTTGCTTTTTTTCACGGATATGCTTCTTTTCATTTTTGTACATTCCCATTTCTGTTTCTTTATTTTTGATTCTATTTATGTTTCCTTTAATACATATTTTTTTTAGTGAACTTCAATGTGTAGTATCTCATTGGTTTCATGCATATCATGATATGGGTTTTGAGATTCACTGACACCCATTGGGTGTATGTGAGGGAAATGTTTTTGTTTCGGAACTTGCAATTGGTGTTCTGTCATGTAACTGCAAATTATGAGTGGGTGGATGCAATACTCGGGTGGGTGTTTTGCATTTGGAGGCTGACCATAGGGACCAGGGATCTAGATTGTGATGACATATTGGCTGGGGAACATGAGTTGGACATGGGTGGGGGCCTGCTGGCAGGTGCCCCACAGTGCCGGGAGGTGGGGGGTGGGAGATATGGGTGGGGGCCTGCTGGCAGGTGCCCCACAGTGCTGGGGGGTGGGGGTGGTGGGAGACATGAGTGGGGGCCTGGTGGAGGCTGTCCCTGCACTGCTGGGGGGTGGGGGTGGTGGGAGACATGAGTGGGGGCCTGGTGGAGGGTGACCCTGCACTGCTGGGGGGTGGGGGTGGTGGGAGACAGGAGTGGGAGCCTGGTGGAGGGTGACCCTGCACTGCTGGGGGTGGGGGTGGTGGGAGACATGGGTGGGGGCCTGCTGGCAGGTGCCCCACAGTGCTGGGGGTGGGGGTGCAGGGGAACATGAGTTGGACATGGGTGGGGGCCTGCTGGCAGGTGCCCCACAGTGCTGGGGAGTGGGGGGGTGGGAGACATGGGTGGGGGCCTGCTGGCAGGTGCCCCACAGTGCTGGGGGGTGAGGGGCGGGGTGGGAGACATGGGTGGGGGCCTGCTGTCAGGTGCCCCACAGTGCTGGGGGGTGGGGGGGTGGGAGACATGGGTGGGGGCCTGGTGGAGGGTGCCCCTGGTGGCTGGGGGTGCAGGGGGACATGCGTTGGTGGGCAGTAGTGCAAGTTGACATGTGGGTTGGCTGGGGGGCATGGCCATGGTGGATGGGGTGCCTGCAGGACATGTGCATGTGGTGTGAGCCACCTGCAGGGGCCGTGGAGGGTGTAGAGGGAACACCTGGGAGGACCCACATGTGCAATTGACGTGTGGTGCTCCCCGCGCACCCCTGTAATACACGTACCCTGATGGAATCGCGTGTGGAACTTCCCGCACACCCCTGGAATACACGTACCCTGCTGATGTTGCGTGTGATACTTCCCCCACACCCCGGAATACACGTACCCTGATGAGAACGTGTGTGGAACTTCCCACGCACCCCTGAAATACACGTACCCTGATGGAATCGCGTGTGGAACTTCCCGCGCACCCCTGAAATACACGTACCCTGCAGAAATCGCGTGTGGAACTTCCCACGCACCCCTGAAATATTCGTACCCTGCTCGCACGGGGCCAATCGTGTGTGGAACTTCCTGCGCACCCCTGAAATACCCGCACGCAGCCCAATCGCGTGTGAAACTTCCCGCGCACTCCTGAAATACCCGCACGCAGCCCAATCGCGTGTGAAACTTCCCGCGCACCCCTGAAATACCCGCACGCAGCCCAATCGCGTGTGAAATTTCCCGCGCACCCCTGAAATACACGCGCCCAGGGCAATCGCGTGTGAAACTTCCCGCGCGCCCCTGAAATACACGCACCCAGGGCAATCGCGTGTGGAACTTCCCGCGCGCCCCTGAAATACACGCGCCCAGGGCAATCGCGTGTGTAACTTCCCGCGCACCCCTGAAATACACGCGCCCA
Organism: Ambystoma mexicanum; assembly: GCF_040938575.1. Lineage (NCBI taxonomy): Eukaryota > Metazoa > Chordata > Amphibia > Caudata > Ambystomatidae > Ambystoma > Ambystoma mexicanum. The sequence continues at coordinate 338,451,767 of NC_090934.1, read as the reverse complement.
GGGCAATCGCGTGTGTAACTTCCCGCGCACCCCTGAAATACACGCGCCCAGGGCAATCGCATGTGGAACTTCCCGCGCACCCCTGAAATACACACGCCCAGGGCAATCGCATGTGGAACTTCCCGCGCACCCCTGAAATACACGCGCCCAGGGCAATCGCGTGTGGAACTTCCCGCGCACCGCTGAAGTACATGCGTCCAGGCCAATCGCGTGTGGAACTTCTCGCGCACCCCTGAGATACACGCGCCCAGGCCAATCGCGTGTGTAACTTCTCGCGCACCCCTGAGATACACGCACCCAGGCAAATCGCGTGAAATCGCGTGTGGAACTTCTCGCGCACCCCTGAGATACACGCGCCCAGGCCAGATCGCGTGTGGAACTTCTCGCGCACCTCTGAAATACACGCGCACGCTCCCCCAGGCCAATCGCGTGTGGAACTTCTCGCGCACCTCGGAAATACACGCGCCCAGGCCAATCGCGTGTGGAACTTCTCGCGCACCTCTGAAATACACGCGCCCAGGCCAATCGCGTGTGGAACTTCTCGCGCACCCCTGAAATACACGCACCCAGGCCATTTGCGTATAATACTTCTCGCGCACCCCTGAAATACACAGACACGCTCCCCCAGGCCATATCGCGTGTGAAACTTCTCGCGCACGCGTGTTCCCGACACCCGTAATACGCGTTCCCCGCTTTGCGTTTGCTGTTTGCCAGTCTGGTAAACTGGTACAGGGTTGGCGCAGCCCTTTGCAATGGTTTTGCGATCTTGATGGCTTTTCCTTGCGCGAGGGCATTCTTGGGGGCGTAACTGACGCTGCTGCAGGGTCGCTGTGCCACTCTGCGCCACGTTTGCTTTTGGAGGTGAGAATCCATGAATACGCTGTGCACGGAAATTGATTTTATCGCACGCGGCTGGCGCAGACATTCGCACGGGCACGCTGTGCGCCAGCCGCGTGCAACACTTTTGAGAGGAATTACATGAATCGGCCTGAAAGTGTGTCACATGTCAGGGAGCAGGGCGCTGCACAGGGAAATACACGTGCGAAAATTCAAAACATAGACGTGTTCCTGATTTGTAGATAAGTTGGAACAGAGTAGCACGGCTGCCATGAGGTAACATCTGTACATCGTTTTTGTTTGTTTTTATTCTCAGAGCACACTTGCGCATACTTTTGTTATGTGGGAACATAGGTCTTCTTTGTCTGTCTTTCATTTTATTAGCATAGGTGGGGTAGAACTGTTGCACCCCGGTTGTATTAACAACATATATCTCTTATTGTTTTTGATAAATGGAGGTAACCACATTTGTGTTATTATATTGAGTTAACTAGAGGTAGTATTAGGAGTAGAATAGGAATATAATAAGGTTAAAAGTTAGCTATATTAATAAACCTCAATTTGGCCATGTTGTAGCAGGCCCGAGGGAGACTTGATAGAAGCCATTATTATTATTACATTTTTGAAAGGCCACGGCACAGTAAAATTTAATTTCTGCTGACACAAAGAAGTAGTGGATCAGTAGTGGATCAGCTCGCCAATGTCAGGAAACAAAGAAGACCACAGTAGCTAATTATTTGTTGTGCATTTTGTAATGCTATAGTGTGACTTTCATTTTTGACAATGGCAATATGGACAACACCGTATTGTTAAGTAGAAAGGGACGGGTACGATTTAATGAGCAAGCTGTTCTGTTCGCGGAACTGTATTCCTAAGGGATGGGGAGTGTTGGCGGAACAGTGTGCATCTAGTGTGAATAACACATGAGAAAATGTCATCATGCACATAGGCCCTTTGCCCTAACAATCACCTATCACTCATGTATGCGCAATTGCATGACAAGGGCATAGGATGACGCACACACAGACACACTCATATATCGATTAACACTCAAATATTATGGCAAGTGGGTTAAGGAAATACCGAGAGCATGTAGCTCAGGGAAAGTGTTGCATTTTATAGTTTTAAAAGGAAAAGGGAAAAGTATGCGTGTTACGTATGTTGAAAGGTAGCAGTCTTTATAATGTCAAAGAGATGTACTATGTTGGCAGGTATTGGTTTTTAATGTGGATATAGGGGAGAGTTCATCAGAGCAGGCTGACTTCACCAACACCTGGGGCTTCAAGAGCTGCAGGAGCAGCGCAAAGCAGCAGATTTTGGAGAAGGTTGGCATTTTTTTCTGGCCATGCATGCATCATGCTCTAAATTACTTTAGAGAATGTGTTACTGGCCATAAGGATTTGAGGCAATTTCTGAAGGTCTAAACCTTCCTTGGGGTTTATTTAAAAAACGATCAGGATCCTCCTTGGATTTCCCAATGCACCTCCAAGATAGCTTCCCCACACATGGTCCTGGAGCCTATGGGCCTCATTACGTGGTGGGCGCAAAGGGATACCGGGCACCGTTAAGGACATTGGTGCCGGTAATCCCTTTGCACCCTATTCCGAGGTCTCAAAGCGGGTCCTGCAATGGGTGCCCGGTTTTACCAGGCACCCTTAGCGGGAGCCACTTAGGGACCAGATAGCTAGTAACGGTACCGCAAATTGCGGTACCGTTATTAGCTACTTCTCCATTCCCATTGAACCCTATGGGGGCTGAAATGGGAATGGGGAATGTTTTTTTCAATGGGGACTTATCTGTCCCTCCAACGTCGGAATGGACCGGTAAGTCCCCATTGAACCAGGGCGGACTTGGTACCGGTATGGGCGGTAGTCATACTCGGAATGAGGCCCTTTGTCTGCCTGTTATCTGCCCCCAATGTGATTGGCTGCCTCCTTCAACTAACAGCCAATGATAGGTGCCGGCAAGTGAAAGTCAGACCCTCCTGCAAAGGCCCACAGCTAAGGCCCAGTCTGAGCCTGCCTGGGCCAGGAAGGGCCCCATGCTTTCACCACCACATACTATTCTGCTGCCTGCTGGATAATCCATGCTCTCCCATGAACTCAGGCCTCAGCACCCCTACAAACCATTTAGCATCCAGCGAGTGATTGTTGAACTTTGCCTCCTCCTCTAGCAGCCTGATCTATATCTTTGTACATCTCACTTTGCTTCTCTTTTCCTTTCTCGCCTCTCTCTGGTGTGTGCCCTGCTGAAAATCGTTTTTAGCTGTGTGTATTTACATCCTGCACCCTTTCATGAAAATAGTTTTTAGCTGTGTGTATTTACATCCTGCACCCTTTCATGAAAATCGTTTTTACCTGTGTGTATTTACATCCTGATTCACTGCACTTATGGCCTTTCATAGAAATTCATTTTTAGCTGTGGGTATTTACAGCCTGCACTCTAACGTCATTGCATTGTGTTCTTTGCTACTGCTAGGCCACCTGTGATATTAGGTCAGAACTGGGCAGCGCAGTCACCCTTCTCATTTCAACTTCCCTCTGTCACCCTAATGGCACTCACCATCTCGCCTATCTTCTCTAATTGCTACTCTATCTCCTATCCCCCTGTCTCACCAAGTCCAGAATGGAAAAGCACAAAAAAGACATCTTGCGTGCAACCCCTGGCCTTCCCATCACATTCATCAGCATTACCTCAAGATAGGTCTTTATGGACATCCTCTTCTCTGTCCCATCTCCAAATCTTTGGACTCCTCATCTCATCTCTACTCTCTCCCCTTTCACTTCCTCTGCCATTACCAGTGGGACCAAATGGGAAGTCCCCTTGGCTGGCTTCTCATCCTCACGCTGCATTGTTAATGTCTACCACACGGGCACTATACTGGTTCAGGGTCCTCAACCCAACCTTCTACGTTTTGACCGGATCCTGCATTCCCCCATTAACCTCCTTCCTTCTGCTGCCTCTCCCCTCACCACTCTTGCTTTCGCTTATCCCCTGACCAGAGTACCATGCCCATGTACTCCTTCTTAAAGACACTGACTTTGAATTTCTCACTCTCACAGAGACTTGGTTCAATGCCAGCTCAATCACTGCTTTTGACTCCCTACTCCCTGTTGGTTTCAAGATCATTTCCAAGCCTCAACCTCACTGTGTTGCCGCTGGGGTCAGCTTAATCTATCCTGAGTGGGTTCCTACTTCCGTCATACCGACCCAAATCTATACTGCCTTCGAGAGCCTGGTCTGCAAGTTGGTCATCTCTCTCTCTCTTCCACTCTGACCATTGCTACCATATACCAGCCTTCTGGCGCAACCACCTTGGTCCGCACTGAATGGGCTGATTTCTGTTCCGCCTTACTTTCATCTACTTCTAACCTCCTCTTAGTTGACTTCAACATCCAATTGGACGCCTCTGCCTCAGCATCCACTATGTTCATTGACCTCTGTGCCTCCCTTTCCATCTCCATCCTCCCCTCCAGTCCAACCCACTCGGCTGGACACACCCTGGATGCCATCATCCAGGCCGACCCCTCGGTCTCTACCCTCTGGTCTTTCCTCTCTCCTGATCAGACCATACTCTCCTCTCCTCCCACCTGGGTCCCTTTGGCCCTCCTACCGCACCCACAAAAGCCCTGACAAACTTGTGCTTGAACATTCGCCCGATGAAATTAGTGTCAGCCACTACCTTTGCCTATACCTTCATCCCCTGTTCCCCTCACCTCAGACTCCACCAGAGACTCTGCTCTCAACAATCTTCATTCAGTAATCACCAATACCCTTGACTCCTTTGCCCCAGTCATGAGGATCCACCTGAAACCTGCATCTAAGCGTAATGCCTGGTATGACTCCAAACTTGCAGCCCTGAAACGAAAGTTCAGAGCAGTGGAACGGAACTGGCAAACCTCAGGTTTACCCTCTGACAAACTTGCCTGCCGCCTGCTCTAAAGGCAATACAGACTCACAATCCATGCCAAGAAAAGTGCCCACATTCAGGCATGGGTATCAGGTGCATCCAATAACACAGCTGGACTTCTTTTCAAAATGTGCAGGGAGCTAGCCAACCCTTCTGCAGTCTCTTCCTGCCCTCTTCCTTCCCAGGCTGTATGCAATGCACTGGCCACACACTTTGCCACCAAAATTCAGGACATTCTGAGCACCCTTGTTACTGATGCCACCAAACCCATCCCACACCCCCTTGCCTCTCTTGGCCACTCGCCCTCCCCCTTCTACCTTCTCCTCCTCCTTCACCCTTGTCACACCTGCAGAAGTTACCAGAGTTGTCCACTCTATGAAGGCTTCTTCCAGTTTCCCCTTTGGTCATCCAGAACTTTCACGGACAACATTGGCTATCTTGCCACCACACTCTTTTGCCACTGGCTCTTTCCCCTTGTACACTCCCTTGTGCGCCCACTATTAGAAAAGCCTTCAGCAGACCCTACCTATCCATCCAACTACCTCCTATTACCCGCTTCCTGGGGAAACTGCTGGAGAAGCTGGCCTGCCTCAACTCAACTTGCACACTGAACCTGTTGGTGGTCTCCATGATCATCAATCTGGATTCCGACATCCAGAGGCACGAAAGCTGCTCGTCTGAACACCTGTGAAGAACTGTTCACATCCCTGGACTCCAACTCCTGAGCTGTCCTCATTCTACTTGATCTCTCTTCTGCCTTTGACACTGTCAACCATTCCATCCTCATATAAAGGCTCCACAATACCCTTGGTATCTCAGAATGGGCACTGGAATGGATGACTTCTTTCCTAACTGTTTGCTCTTCCCATGTCATCATGGGCACCTTCTCCTCGCCTACTTCCTTCTCCACCTGTGGTGTCCCCAGGAATCTATCCTCCCCCTGTGGCTCTTTAACATCTACCTTGCTCAGCTGGCACGCTTCATCTCCTTCTTCTCCCCCAACTTCCAGTGTTATGCAGACAACACACAACTCTTTTTCAGACTTGCTGCTGGTTCACTAACGCCTTCCTTCATCCCTGACTGCCTGTCTGCCATCCAGGCTTGGTGCTCTTCCAATGATCTATGCCTCAATGCAAGCAAAACTGAGATCCTTCCTATTGGGACCCCTGCTCACTCCTTCTTCTTATCTCTCTGGCCTCCCACCGTGGGCTCTCCCCCTGCTTCTTCTGAATCCAGAAACCTTGGAGTCATCTTTGACTCCTCCTTATCCTTCCTCCCTAACATGCAGGACGTTGCCAAGAATTCCCACTTCCAACTCTTCCTTCTCAAAGGAATTCTCCAATTTCTAATTTTTCCCCAGAAGCTAAATGTTTCCCGGGCCCTGGTTCTCTTTAGGCTTGACTATTGCAACAGCCTCCTCCTCAATCTACCTTCTTCCACTATGCGACCCCTTCAACTAATCAAGAAAAGAGCAGCAAGACTTATTCTTGGCCTTTAGCCCAGGCACTGCATCTCTCTTCCCCTATAAAGCCTCCTGGTTGCTGAATGGATCAAATTAAAATCCCTCTGCATCATCCGCAAGGCTGTCTGGGACTGGGGACAAAACTATCTGCAACCCTCTCTTACCAAATACTCTCCTTCTAGACCTGTACGCTCCTCTGGCACCAACTCTCCTGGCCTGATCACGACTTTGGTGGTAACCCTTGATTCCGGCAGTAGCGCTATTACCGCTGGATTTAAGGGTCCACCAAATCAGGACTTCGGTGGATTTCGCCCCAGCTCTGAGCTGGGGGGAAATCCGCAGAAAATTTGCGCTATTACCGCCGGCGGGTAATCCGCCGGCGGTAAGAGCGTGAATTTTCCCCATTGAGCCCAATGGGGAATGGGCCATTCCCGAATGGGCTCATTGGGGAATGGGGAATTACATTACCGCCGAACTTGTGATCCGGTGCTATTAGCGCCGGGGAGTTCGGAGGTAGGGCTAATACCGCCGGCAGCAATACTGCCGGCGTTACCACCAAAGTCGTGATCAGGCCCTCTGTGTGTAAAGCATTTCACTAAACAGAGAGCAGAAGGCCGCTCGCTTTCCTCAGCTGGATCCCTCCTCTGGAACAGCCTCTCCCTCCCCTTAGCGTCTTGAGCAGGACCTTCTGAAGTTCCGAAAGCACCTCAAGACTCTCCTCTTTTCCTCTTCTCTCCTTTCTTTCTTCATCTGCTAATCCCACAGTTGATGTGATTGGTGTCTTGGACCCTTATGCATCATCTGTGCCGATGACCATTCACACCCAATCTCCCCAGCATCTGTCTTCCTCAGCAATGACCCCGGCAAACCCTCCACACTGGAGATTCACGCTTTCTTCCCAATGCGGCTCCTGGCCGCATAGCACTTACCATATCTTGCACTTCATCTGTGACTCACCCTCGAGCACGGACACCACAGCCCCTACCCCACTGCCCTCTTCCTTCCTGCACTTGCAGGTTCTGAATACTTACAAGGCATAGTATATTCAGCCATCCCTTCCCCTTCTGTATTTTTTGTATTTAATTGTACTGCTATACCATGTTCCCTCCCTGCTGCCCTGTGGGTGCTTTGAAACAGAATGTATTTCCTGTATACACGCCTAACAAGCAAACTATCACGGCCTCTGAGTCCAGGCGCAGGAGTGGCACGAACCAACCACCCCCACTATGGTCTGGGTGCCGGCAAGACAAAGGTTACACAGGCCTCCGAGACCCCAGCAGGGAAAGAGGGTTAGGATCACGATGTTTGGATAGGTATCGAGCAGAGGGTAACCAGAATGGGGGTTAGGAAAGGGGAGGTGGACAGACAAGGGAATATAGCGGGTGACAACATACAGTATTTGCACACTAGTACCCCAAACATGCACACCGTGGTCACACACAACTTTTGATACAAAAAGAGGCACTTAGCTCTGGGGGTGTTTGCTGGCCTCCTACCTGCGCACTCTCACGTCCGGTGCTTGGAGCAGTTCAAATGCTGCAAAGAGAGTTTAGCATTAATGATCTGTGTTGGGTGTACATATGGTAAAGTACAAGTGAACTAGCATATTGACTGGTGACACACCACCCCTGGATTAATGCTGATACATGCACCAGTTCTTGTTAATCTGCTCAGGCAACCTATTGAATGCCAAACAAAAGATGTGCAGCCGTGTTCGCAGCACGTGGCTAATTATTTATAGTCAGGATGTTTTGCCCAAGTTCACCGCACGTGGCTACAAAATGAGAGAATCCATCGTGCTGCCAAGGTTTTGCTGCACGTGGCTTAAAACCAGAAAGCACTACGTGCTGCCAAAGTTTGCCGCAGGTGGCTTGTAATGCAAGAGCACTTGGTGCTGCCAAAGTTTGCCGCACGTCGCTGAGGCAATGGTGTTATTTTAGAAAGCGCTGTTCGCGTTAGTTCTCATGCAACATGCGGGTAAGCCACTGTCTTTAAATGCAACGAAACGCTGCTAAACACTTAGCTCTGCTGCCAGCAGGGGACGTGATGTGGCTGAGCTGTGCCCACTGTGTGTGCCCCTCTGTGGATTTGGAGCCCAAGTGCTTCCCTCCTGTCTTCGTGCTACACCCCTGCTGCAGCGGGTTAGTATTCAAGCTTGCGGTACTTATCTGGCATGAGCGAGGGGCCGGAATGTCGTTTCCTTGGGGCGTGGCCCCTCGCGTGAATCCCCTCTGCCGGAGCTCTGGAAGATGCGTCTGCTCTGGTCAGGTGCTTAAGCACAAGCCCCGTGCCTTTGTCTGCGCGCATGCGCATGTGCATGCCCCTCCCGACGTGGGAGTGAAAAAGTAGTTCCCGGCCCGGAGGCTGCTGGGACTTGTAGTTAACAGGTCCTTTTTCCTGCAAAAAGGACAAAGAAGCCTCCGATAAGGCTGGAGTCTTTTCCGTTTGCCTTTTCTTGCTTGTTTCTCCGTTGCCCAGTGCTGGGGGCCTTCTACAAAGCCCCGTCTGCCCCTTATTACACCCTGCACCCTGACACAATCAATAACTAAATAAATAGATAAAATATTAGAAGACAATGAATCTTTTTTTGATTGACTATCCTAGACACAAGTTGTATTCATGGGAGGGATTGATTTGGGAGGCCAAAGGGAAAGCTAAATTATATGAAGGATTGGCTACAGCCTGTAGAGGTAGGGTGGCAGGTCTGGAAAAGGAGTGTGGAAGGGGCAGTGACATAGAAGTGGGGTTTTGGAAAGGTTTGCAGTTTACAGTGGGTTTTTGAAAAAGTACACAGCAGCTGACATGAGTATATTTGTTTATAAGGTGCACTCCATGGATGTAGAAGAGAAGAATACTATGGAGAAGGTTGATTATAGAAAACAGATCTCTTGTATTAATGTTGCGGTCTTGTGCACAAAGTGTGTGCATGAGAAAAGTTGATTGGGGAGGATGAAAAAAGGAGTTAGTTTATGTTTGGCATATGTTTGGTTAGTATACACTTGTTTAATAATAGGTTTTATATAGTAGTTAAAAGCAAAATATGCCACTATCAGAAGAGATACCAGGAATAGTTATAGTGGTACATATTGAAGAAGTGATCACCAAAGCAGAGCAGGTACATTCATCAGCAACAGGTGAGACACATTGAAGGGCACACTGCAGTGTGCATAGAGTGTTTACACAGACAGAGAGAGATACCTAATGAAGGAAGAGAAAACATTTTGAAGTTCAGATACATTTCTGGACAATAATTGAAAACAGGGAGGTGCCTTGTATCATGCTATTAACACGCACAATGACACAGCAACAACTGGAAGAGCTCTCAAAAATGCCAGTGCATTTGCGTATAATTATCGGAGCAGCAAGGACCACGTAGAAGTAAATGTCATTATAATTATACTGAGAGTAAAATAGTAAGGAAATGCAGGAAAAGTGGTGCTTGGAAGCGAGAGAGGAATGGGACAAGAATGTCCCTGTTTTTTATTACATAATAAGCCAAGGCCTCCTTGAGGATGTACAGGCACAGTTATTGAAGGTGGTAGAAATAGAGGTGAAACAATGGGCCGAAATACAGATACATATCATACATTTTTGGGTTTAGGTCTATTTGTTTGAAAATAATTACCTTTTCTGATTTGACCACATTTTATTTTTGTTCTTTTGTTCGAAAATGTTCCCACTTCGCCCCACCTTAACCTAGTTCCTTACCCCTCGACACATATATCTTTAATTTTACTAAAGAATTGGAAAAGAAAAATGCAGTCAGTTCACAAAAAGTCAATTGGGCCACGATCAAGTATGCTAATACACATTTTTGTAGGAGCAGCAAAGAAAGAAAGTAGAAGAGAGAGAGAGAGAGAGGAAGCACAATTGGGGCAAAAGAAATGATCAAAGATTGCAGTGAAATTGGCAGTTAGTATTACCACTGGCAAGGAACAGTATGAGCAAGGATACCAACAAACAGGACCAATAGGATACAATATAGAGGGAGGAGAACAGGATTTAACTCAGAGGGAGGGGACATTTGCAAAGAGGTAAAGGAAATAGATTTGGACATGCATGTGAAGAAGGATTTGATGGAGGGAGACCTAGATTTGGTGGATACAATGTTGGACATGTGGAAAAGAGAGGGCTTTGTGCATGATTATGCAGAAGTAGAGGGGTACCACCTTATGATTTGTCACCTTATGGCCACAGAGGGGAGCCAGCACATCTTGCACCTATTCATCTCCCCACAATATTAGGCACTATCCCTATAATGCAATCATAGACCCAATTCAGCAACAGCAACCAAATGCCTTGCAGGCACAACTTGAGAGTATATGCAGAGTGAGAACTTCTCACCTCCATAGTGTATTTGAGGGTTTTAGAACTATGAGATAGGGGCTATAAGAAATAAAGCAAAGAGAAAAGTAACAAAAGAAGTAGTATGTATGAGAAATGAGTATTATGAAACTAACAGGACCAGTGATTTATTTTAAAGAATCCAAAACATTATTATTTGAGATGCAAAAGAATCCCCATGGGTCCTTACCAGTGTCTAGCTTATTAATATAGTAGGAACGAGCCTCACAAGAAAAAAACTATTGTTGGACATGAAGAAGAGATTTAATTTCCTCCAATGTTTTTCTTTGGAGACAAGAAAGAAAAGCTAAGTATTTGTGGACACAAAGGGGATGTCTGAGTTCCCCTATTGACCTTTGTTGGAGAAAAGAAGGTATTGGTAAGTACAGGTAAAGTAGTGAGGTGTAGAGATATGCATTTAGATCAATAGCATTTTTAGCATATTGTAGCAGGCCAGATTACAGAAACTTTGCACCTGTTTCTAAAAACACTAGAACATATTAGAAAAACATTGCACCATGGCAAGAGCCGATTGACATGTTATAAGCTCCAGGGCAGAAACTATCCTAGTGCCAAAAAGATACATTTTCACTGCATTTTTGCACCAGTCCCAGTGGCGGGGATCACAGAGAATTACTCACCATTGAATTCCAAAACATTCTTGCATCATCTGTGGAAATTGCAGACCCTGCTAAAGGTTTGTTAGGATTGTTGGAAGTTCCACTCCACAGGGTCATGGCATGGGTTGTGTTATTGAGTCAATGGGCCTGATTACGAGGTTGGAGGTATCCATGCCGGTTTTACCAGAATGGCTACCCCCAAACTCGGCTACGGCTACAGCACCAGCGAAAGGGGAATCACCGGGCCATTCCGACCTCGGCGGACCTGGTAATTCAGACCAGGTGGCTGCTAGGGCACCCGCAAGCAGAACTCGTAGTATGGTGGTACGGTAACAACGGTTCCAGTAGCGATATCGGCGCCGTTGTTGCCTTACCGCCATACTTGTAATGAGGCCAAATGAATTTCATAGTTCTCAATGGCCATTGAAGTAAAGGAGGCACATCTTTAAATGACTCTACTTATGCAAGCAGCAAACACTATTCATGAATGAAGGACATAATTTGGAATGAAAGAGATCATCTTAACCCCAAGTGAGCATGAAACCTATGTTAGGTGGAAGTCTTTTTCCAAGAGATTTGCCAGTCGCCAAAGAGAAGATGAGAACTATGTATGGGATGAACAAGCCACTCAAATGCTCACCGAATGGAAAGTGTCTGACACTGAATTGTCGATTGGTGCATTGGTGAAGGTTTGCGAGGGCCTTTCCTAAAAGTGATCCAGTCCATGTGCTCCATGTGATACTACTGTACCACTGTAAATAACATGACATGCTACTGGATCCTTTTGGCAGCAGAGTCAGCATCTGAGCTGTTAATTCAATGTTATGACACTGACTTAGAACCAGGTGAGTTATTTGCATTTGTAAACCACATTAAGAAGTAGGCTTGCATACAGGAGTGTTACTAGGTCTGGAAAAGATGCAGGGTTATGCTAATGTCGGGACACGCTAGCCTTTTGGTTGTAGCTCCTGAGCTTCTACCCAAAGGTTACAACCAAAAGACCTGGGTTATTATAATTGTTCTTTTTTTATAAGTGTTCTTTTATAACGCACTTAATACCTGAGACCAGTTTATAAGTGCAAGACCGGGACTCAAACCTGTTTTGCTATGCATTGTCTTCCAATGTCAGTCTAGAAAAATGGATACCTCTACTTTGTGACCGCAAACGCATTTTGGTGGCCGTGGGCCAAACGTCTCATGCACGATATGACAGAATATAGGTTTTCAAGTTTGCCAATGAACGGCCATTTTGAGGTAACAAGAATCGCCATTTTGTTTTCTAACCATTGCTCATTGCTTTCTGTTCCCATTGCTTCGCAGTATATTTCCGCTTACACTGCTCGACTATAAAACATTGTTGTCTGTATGTGAAAAGGAAAAGGCTGCTGGGCCGAGAGGATAACAAGAGTTCGCTGAAACACAAACGTAGGCAGCGCCAGGAAGAATGCCCGGCTCCCCCCCGAATGTAGCCTTGAAGCAGAGCTTCAGGGCATTTAATCATTTCACAGCTGCCAGCCAGTCTCGTTATATGGTAGAATATGTTAGAATAATACCGCTAAAGGCTTGAATTATGCTTTTCTTACGGCCCCCCTTTGCTGAGCCCGCTAGAGCGTGTCGGCTCCCAGGACGCGAATAGCACCTAATAGATAGCAAGGTCCGGAATTCAACTCTTCTCACCCCCCGTATGTAGCTCGCTTCCAAGGACAGAAGAGTTGTGTTCTATTCAACAACTGAAAGATGCCTTCGCACTCACAAATTGCAAATTGTTACTAGAATAGATGTTTGAAGGTGTCATAGTAGTCGGAGATGTCCATCATCACACCAAGTTCAAAGAAACCCAATAAAGGGTGGTGTTAAACATGTCATAGCTGATTGTTTGATATGCATTTTGTATATATGTAACTGGTGTACGTAATTCACTCTCTTGCGGCCCTCGAGGTCTAGAGATACACGTCGCGGGGCATGAGACTGAGTTGGCCAACTGAGACTTTTGCTTTGCAATAAACCCTAGCTTTGGGAATACAACCTTGTGTCTGGCGTATCTATCGTGTGTGGTGACTTGCCTTGTTTCCATAGATGTCAGGGTCCCCTAGGGGCCCCTTTCAAGATGGCGCCCGAATAGGGACCCTCCTCCACTTGTTCCATCGCATAACGTTGTAATTGAGTAAGGCAGAGAACGGCGAGGACGGGACAATCGAGCCGGGATCAAGAGGTGTTTGGGGCACCCTTTCAAAGTGATGAGAGACTCCTTTGCAGATTTGCACACATCTGATCCCTGATCGACGTGCCTGGCTAGAGAACAAGGAGGCGAGGGTCCTGAAACGAGGCGGAAGCCAAGAAACGCAGACACGACGTCCTTTGGTGCGTCAGTATACAGACGACTTGATTTATCAGGTGAGTCATTCCCCGATTCAAAGTATCCTGATATTGGTTGAGAGTTGACTTTACAAAATCAAACGCCCTAGGTAAGGTTGATTAACCAGGGGGAAGGTTGAAACATGCCTGGGGTATTGCCCACCTTAGCGGGGGTTTTCCGCTGTGGTAGACAATCTTTGGAAGATGGCCAAACTGTACCACCTGGGGGAACGCTGGCGTATGAGATGTATGTGAAGTATGGAGGGGGTGCGATAATATTCTGTGAGACTTGGCATAGGCAAACCAGAAAGCAACAAGACCATCAGTGGCCGATTAATGGTAGTTTTGAGATAGCGAGGATAGACAACCTGGAAAGGGTGTTGATAAGAAAGAAAGCGCGTCCTGCAGCATTTGAGACTATTAAAGACTGGAGAAAGGAAGCAATGCTCCGATTTAAAAGCAGAGCAAAGCATGCGCGCAGGCATAAATCGAAAGGTGAAGTAGCGGAAGAGAAAGAAGAGGAGGAGTGGACTGAGAGTCTAAGAAGGGCAGGTAGGTGTAACCAGTTGAATATAGAAAAGATATACCCACAAAGAGAATTACACATAGCAGATGAATTGATAGAAAATATACTGACCCATACAAAACAAGGCCCAAGATCAGAAGTAAGACCAGACACGTCAGTAGCTATTGCCCAGACCCCGCCCGTAGCTCAAGCTCCCCCTCCGGTAGCTCAAGCCCTCCCGCAGCCACAGACCGCGCACGTAACACTTCCTATTAGCCAATCTGGCCCACAACAGACACTCCCTGTTCCCATTGTCCCATCCGCACCACCCGCCTCAGGCACAGACTCGGTACCGTCCGTTCCTCCCGGGGTTGAAGTTGAAACCATGGGGGCGAGAGGCGGGACTGACCAACGGGGGTGCACAAGGGTAACCCGCAGCGCAATCAGAAAAGAAAGGAAGGTGGAATTGCAGCAACAGGCAGAGATGTATATAGACAGGAATGATGGGACGGCAGCATTGGCCTCGATGTATGACTTCAGTAGAAGCAACGAAAGACAGGTGGTGTTGGAAAGCATGGGTGAATATTTGGTGGAGAAATGGAAACAGGTAATTGGGAAATTACCACTGCAGCAATTGTTAGATTTGAATGCATTAGCACGCTGTAGGGAGAGGGATGAAGAAGTGAGAGAACATGTATATAGACTTTTTGAGCTTAAAGATGAATTAGATAATGATTATGCTGAAATGTTTGCTACACCTGGGTACAGGAGTAGGGATATCGGGAGAAATAGGAAGGAAACTGTAGAGCCATATATACAACGACGACATTCAATGTCGTCAGTACAAAGGGGCGATAAGTTAAAAGTATGTATACGAGAAGCGTTTAGATGGATGTCGGTTCCTAGTATTCCCACAACGGAGATACACAAGATATTTGATGAATATTCCATGCCCATGAAAAGAAAAGCACTACAGTCGATGGCTGAACATTTATTAGACAAAGATATAAAAAACGATAAGGCCAGCCCACCCGAAATAATGGCAGTGTATATAAGAGCACTAGAGACAGGGACAGGAGAAGCAGCCCTATCGTTGGATCTGGGAATATTGTTAAATCTAAGAGAGGAAGGGGGGGGCGGTAAGTGGGGCATTTCCTATGAGAGAGGTCCCACCTACCTTCGTGTCCAAAATAGAGATTCCCGCAGTGGGCAATGTAGCGGCGCAGGTAACACCAGCCCATTACACCGCCCAATATGTGCATGTCCCCTTTTCCAGACAAGAGGTGAACAACATAAAACAGACGATTCCTGATGTAAGAAAGAATCCTGCAGTGTTTTACAAGGAAGAAGAGTCCTGCCTACAATCATCTGTGCTTACCATGGGTGATATAGACTTAATATTCCCGGTGATCCGGCCAGCAGACATATGGAAACAAATAAGGAAGGTAAATGACCCAACAGCCTTTGGCACCACATGGGCGGACTTGATAATAGAAGACAGGAATAAAGCGGTTGGAGGGACACCAGGAGCAAACCTGGTGGCATTACCAGCACGTATAGTGCAGAAGTTAAAAGGAATTGTCCCAGAGAAAAGAATTCAATGGGACAAATTGACTGCATGTGTACAAGGCAAGGATGAGTTGGCTACAGATTATTTTAATAGATTTGAAGAAGTATTCACAGACTTCAGTGGGCAGGATGTGGGTTCGGAAGCAGGAAAGAGGTTATTTGTTGACAAATATGTGAGGGGGCTAAAACTTCCAATTCAGGATCTAATAATGACATCAGAGAGTGCATGGCAAGCAAAAACGTTGGGCGAAGTATTACATATGGCCCGATATTATGAGCGCAGAGTGACTGCAGGAAAAGAAAAAGAAGAGAGGGATAGGGTAAATCTAAAGATACGGGTATTAATGCAGCAAGTAGTAGGACATAATAGAGGACGAGGGAACGCACAAGGAAGGAGTAATTTGAATATGCATGGGGGAACAGTGGGACCGAATCAGTGTGCGTATTGTAAGGAGAAAGGACATTGGCAAGCACAATGTCCGCATCTACAGAATAGAAATGGGTCTGGTCAGAGGAGACAGCATAGAGGACACCCAGGAGCGAATGACCGAATAGGAATAGTATGCAGCAGCATCACAATAACAGAGGTAATCAAAACCAAGGCCAAAATCAAAATGCCCCAAACCAGAGTCAGGGACAGCAAAATCAACAATATGGAAACCAGAGTGGGGGAAATAGAGGGAAGAGTGGGAATGTTTTCGATACACAGCCAAACACGTATTACAGTAATAGTAATGATTACACATCGGACGATGTGTTATTTCCCCAATAGGACAGCCCAGGACAGGGGTCGGAACCAGTGTCTATTCCCGTGAATCAGAGAGGACCCTACGTAGAAATGAGAGTCGGGAATGAGGAGCACCGCTTTCTTGTAGATACAGGAGCACAGAAGTGTTCAATATACCATCACTTGGTTCCGGATATACCACTGTCAGGGCAAAAGAATATTTCCGTAGGGTTCGCAGGTACACCAGTCATAAACCCAGTGTCCAAACCAGTCCCAGTTACCATAGTACCATTTACTGAACATTGTCCTTTCCTTTTAACAGAAAATTGTGGGGAGAATTTGTTGGGATTAAACTTGTTGAAAAAACTAGGTTCTGTTATACATTGTACGGCAGATGGAGTGTTTCTAACGATATGGCCACACGATGCCCCTGTGTTAGAATTCATGTCCGAAGCGTTACCAGGGGAACTAAGTAAAGTACCAACCTGTATATGGGCAATGCATGACAATGATGTAGTGTGTTTAAAGATAGAGCCAGTAAAGATGATTTTGAAAGAAGGTGTTACCCTACCGTGAATACCCCAATACAAAATTTTGACTGAAGGTGAGAAAGGATTGAAGAGTATTGTTACAGATTTGGTGAAATTAGGGGTAATCGAGGAAATTACAGGCAGTACATGCAACAGCCCGATTCTTCCTGTTTATAAAAAAGGAGGTAATGAGGTACCATACCATTTCATAATTGATCTACGCGCATTGAATAAGGTAGTAGATCCACAATTTCCTCTAGTGCCAGACGTCACTACAATATTGACAATGATACCTGTTTCAGCAGAATATTTTAGTGTAGCAGATTTCAAAAACGCGTTCTTCAGTATTCCAGTGGACAAGGACAGCAGATATTTGTTCAAGTTCACATTAGGAGGACGATCATTTACATTTACGCAGATTCCGCAAGGTTACACGGAAAGTCCAAGTATTTACAGTAGAGCATTAAAAGAGCAGCTAGACATGCTGGAATTACCCGTGGGTTGTGTACTTTTGCAATACATAGACGATCTATTGCTAGCTGCAGACACAGAGGAGGTTTGTAAAGAAAGCACTGTATTACTACTGTCATACGTAGCGGCACATGGCCATAAAGCTAGTTTGAAGAAATGTCAGTATAATCGAAAGGAGGTGGCCTATTTGGGCTACCTACTTTCGAAAGGAGGGAGAAGACTAACACCAGAACGCAGAACGCATAGAAAGTATTTCTTGTATGCCTATTTCAAAGACACAAAAAGGAGTCAGAGCCATAATAGGCATGGCTTCATATTGCCGACAATGGATTGGTAATTTTGCGTTAATTGTGAAACCGTTGGTGAATTTAACTAGAAAGGATGCGGTTATGCCTTTGCAGTGGGATGAGGAATGTCAGAAAGCACTTGATGGATTGAAAACTGCATTATGCTCGGCTCCAGTTTTGGGTATGCCGAACTATGAGAACATTTTTAGACTATTTGTGTGTGAAAGTGAAGGATGTGCATTGGCGGTTTTGACACAGGAACAAGGTGGAAGAAATAGGCAGTGCGGCTATTTTTCTTCTGCACTGGACCCTGTAGCGCGCGCACTACCACGATGTTTGCGATCTGTCGCGACGGCTGCTGCGTCAGTGAAACAAACGGAAGGGATGGTATTGGGGCACACTTTAATTTTGATGGTGCCACATGCCATAGATGTTCTATTAAATAGGACACATACGCAACACATCACTTCTGCTAGACTGACAAGATATGAGATTATCTTGTTCGCGCCCCATATCCAAATTATGAGGTGTAGCGCTTTGAATCCTGCAGAATTAATGCCACCAACCATAAAAGAAATTGGGAAGAATGAATCACCCCCCCACGATTGCTTAATGGTCACTGAGGAAGAAACCAAGGGGAGGGTTGATTTAAGTGATATCCCACAGAAAGAGCCAGATGGAGAGTTATTTTATGACGGCTCATGTTTTAAATTACCAGATGGCACGACAACTGCTGCATACGCTATCACTACCCTAGAGAGCATTGTAGAAAGCAAAAGAATTCCCTATAATTCAGCACAAGCCGCAGAAATAATAGCATTAACCAGAGCCTGCGAGATTTCTGAAAATTTGAATGTGAATATATATACTGATAGTCAGTATGCTTTTGGAGTGGTTCATAATTTTTGTCGACTCTGGGCTGAGAGAGGGTTTTTGACATCACATGGCACCAGAATTCAACATGGCCCTTTTATTGTACGATTGCTGTCTGCACTCACGTTTCCAAAGCGCCTAGCAATAGTGAAATGCGAGGCACATAAAAGAGTAACATGCAAAGTAGGAGAGGGTAACGCGTTTGCAGACAGAATTGCGAAACAAACTGCCACTGATTTGAATACCAAAATTATGACGGTTCAGACAGAGGAAGTACGCTGTATGATAGAAGATGGAGTTGCCACTGTCAAAGAAATGCAGGCCGAGGCTACAGCCGATGAAATACAGGGGTGGGCAGAGGGATCTGCTGAGTTGGATCTGGAGGGTTGTTGGGTGGACAAGGGAACGAGAAACTGGATGTTGCCAAATTCGTACATAACTGTAATGGTCACAATGGCCCACAGCCCTACGCACATCTGTGCGAAGAAAATAATACAGCATCTTTCTACAGTTTGGCAGAATCTAAACATAAAAAAGAATGCAGACAGGTTGGTGCAGAACTGTATCAGGTGTTTACAACACAATGTAGGGAAGGGAACAGTGACTCCAACAGGCAGTTTTGGCCCGCCCTCCATGCCATTTGAGGTAATTCATTTTGATTTCATAGAGATGGAGAGGTGCCAAAACTTAAAATACGTCTTGGTGGTGATCTGTGCATTCAGTAAGTGGGTGGCGGCATATCCCTTGAAGGACTGCACAGCAATGAGCACGGCAAAAGTAATGTTGAAGGAGTACTTTTCCAGATTTGGCTTCCCCGTGTCCTATGGTCTGATAATGGACCACATTTTGTTGGTGCAGTGGTATTACAGATATGTGCTGGTCTTCAGATTGATAAGAGATTCCATAGTTTAAGGCATCCGAGTTCTGCCGGTCTTGTGCAGAGGCACAATGGGATTCTTAAATCAAAGATTAGCAAGATTTGTGCAGGAAGCAAGTTGAGTTGGGTGGATGCATTACCAATAGCACTATTATGCATGTGTACGTCTGTACAGGCTAAAACTGAGATCACCCCGTACGAGATCGTGATGGGGAGGCCGGCAAATGTTTGGTGCGCACCTCAGCCAAAACAACTTAGTGAGATAGAACATCCTGTGCTTAGTACTTATTGTGGCCTTTTAATGCAGAAATTGCTTTTGATTCATCAGCAGGTGCAGGAGGCATTACCAGTGAGATACACCGGTCCGGGGCACGCTCTGGAGCCAGGAGACTGGGTGCTGCTAAAGAATTTTGAAAGAAAGTCATCATTAGCACCCAGGTGGCGCGGTCCCTATCAAGTACTTTTGGCGAAGCAGACGGCAATACGGGTGGATGGAAGGAAGTCGTGGACCCATGCCACCCTTGCCAAGAAGATTCCAACTAAACTAAAAGACTTGCCTGACACTGATGACCGGAAAGAGACAGCGGTCCCAGAAACAAAAGAAACTGTTGCCAGTAAACAGCCACCTAATCTGCCAAAACGAGAAGTGAAACTCGAAACAAAGCCTGAGACGATCGCCAAAGAGCGGACAAGCTGGGCGCACATGGTACTATGGCAAGTGAGATAATTGATTAACAGTACATGTGTCCGGAACCAGAGCGGACCACCTGGGCGCACATGATACTAAGGCGATAAGATAACTGATCAAAGGTCCTCTGAGCAGTATAAGAAAGGACAAGTGATCTCGCCTAAAAACGAATAATCGAATCCAGGCTAAAAAGGACAGGCAGAACTGAACTGTGACAATTCCATTGAACTTATTAACATCAGAGCAAGCGCGACGAAGAGAGATATCCACAACGAACTGTGATAAGAAAGAAGAAGGGGGCGAGAAACATGCCGGGACCGGTTCTAGCCTCCTCCTGCACCACCATCGCTGAGAATTAGTCAATTATAAAGACTGTAAACTTAAGAAAAACGCATGATAAAAAGAATTGTATGCTGGTACTGACAATAATAATGTGCTTTCTGAGCGTGGTAGCACCAATATCGACAGCCCTAATATTTTGGTGGGTGGAAACAATACACCCATTAGAAATGTTTTTACCAATAATCAATATATCCACTACTGAAAGCCCGGTTCAGGTGATCACTTATACCCTGGCCCCAATGGAAGAAAGACACAAGGAAGGTTTTGGAAATAACACTTTACTGTTGATCATGAACATGACACATGCAATTCTGAAGAAAACAAATTGTTGGTTATGTGCCCATTTACCACAGCATGCTGGGAAAGGAATAGGGTGGTATGTGCAGCCACTACCATTAAGTTCTGCATGTAGTGCATCTTTAGGTGCAATGTTCTATGGGAAATGGAATGAGAGTAATATGGTTCAATTAGACAGAACCAACATGAATGAGTTTGAGGAGATAATAATGAAGCCTGTGGGTTGTTCCATTTTCCATAAAGCACAAGTAATAGCCCCAGAGCCCACGAGGAAAAGTACACGAAAGATAACACGACAAAATAGACGAGATAGATTGTCCCCACCAGAAAAACCATCTGTAATGACGTTTCGTGTAAGAACAGAAGGGGACAAAGATGCAATTCCCCCATTTTACACGGTGAATTATAGTCCAAGAACTGTCCCTTTTTTTTCTAAAAAAGAAAGGCTTTTTTTTAGTCGGAACATATACTGGTTGCATGAATACAGTGGTATTAAAATGGGAAATAGAACCACTATATGTAGGTGATCCAGTTTATTTTATATGTGGAGAAAAAGCATATCCTTGGTTGCCCAGAAACTGGGGAGGTACATGTTACCTAGGGCTACTGTTCCCAGGAGTATTCCTCTTAGAAACAGCAGCCATGGCCAGGTTATCCAGAACTAGAGTCAAAAGGACTGACGAGGGTGTTTTAATAGCAACTGATGTAACAAAATCATTCATTCCATTCTTGGGGCAGATAGTGAACTCCTATAATATAAGGCAACTGTCCAGAATCCTAAAAAATACAATAAACACAACGACAGATATATTATTTAACATGACGTTGGAAGAAAGAGGAATCAGGTTAATGACGCTGCAAAATAGAATGGATCTCGATGTAATCCTGGTTGATCGTGGGGGAATTTGCAAAATAGTGGGATCAGCATGTTGCGTTTATGTCGATGACTATTCCCCCACGATCTTTGAAGCAATAAAAAAAATGCACGTCCTAAGCTCTGAACTCCCAACTGGAGAAGGGAGCTGGGGAATAGGATCTTGGTTTTGGGGAATACTACGTTCTTAGGGATGGAAGTTGATCTCAATATTAGTAGTGGTGTTTGGAATATTCCTAACCTGCTGTTGTTGTATACATTGTTTACCCATAGTTTGCACTTAGGTAACTGAGGGATGTACGGAAGGATGTATGCATTTGATGACAAAGAAAACACAACCCCATGATCGAACTGACCCAGACCCAAATGAGATAAGAGCAGTAAAAGAGTTGATGGCAATAGATATTGACGAAGACAATGATGTCTACGATAGCATGCAAAATTCAGACATAAGTACTTCAGATTCATCATCACTAGAGGAGGTTTCAATAAATAGATGAGACGTTTGGCATACGGCCAAAGGAGGGTCTGTCAGTCTAGAAAAATGGATACCTCTACTTTGTGACCGGAAACACATTTTGGTGGCCATGGGCCAACCGTCTCATGCACGATATGACAGAATATAGGATTTCAAGTTTGCCAATGAACGGCCATTTTGAGGTAACAAGAATCGCCATTTTGTTTTCTAACCATTGCTTATTGCTTTCTGTTCGCATTGCTTCGCAATATATTTTCCGCTTACACTGCTCGACTATAAAACATTGTTGTCTGTATGTGAAAAGGACAAGGCTGCTGGGCCGAGAGGATAAGAAGGGTTCGCTGAAACACAAACGTAGGCAGCGCCTGGAAGAATGCCCGGCTCCCCCCCCGAATGTAGCCTTGAAGCAGAGCTTCAGGGCATTTAATCATTTCACAGCTGCCAGCCAGTCTCATTATATGGTAGAATATGTTAGAATAATACAGCTAAAGGCTTGAATTGTGCTTTTCTTACGGCCCCCCTTTGCTGAGCCCGCTAGAGCGTGTCGGCTCCCAGGATGCAAATAGCACCTAATAGATAGCAAGGTCCGGAATGCAACTCTTCCCCCCCCCCGTATGTAGCTCGCTTCCAAGAACCGAAGCGCTGTGTTCTATTCAACAACTGAAAGATGCCTTTGCACTCACAAATTGCAAATTGTTACTAGAATAGATGTTTGAAGGTGTCATAGTAGTCAGAGATGTCCATCATCACACCAAGTTCAAAGAAACCCAATAAAGGGGGGGTGTTAAACATGTCATAGCTGATTGTTTGATATGCATTTTGTATATATGTAACTGATGTACGTAATTCACTCTCTTGCGTCCCTCGACGTCTAGAGATACACGTCGCGGGGCTTGAGACTGAGTTGGCCAACTGAGACTTTTGCTTTGCAATAAACCCTAGCTTTGAGAATACAACCTCGTGTCTGGCATATCTATCGTGTCTGGTGACTCACCTTGTTTCCGTAGACATCAGGGTCCCCTAGGGGCCCCTTTCACCAAGACAAACGCTTTCCCCCTGAGCTATCGCCCCTGATCCGCCCCGAATGATGCCTTTGGAAGTAGCTACAAATAGTGCAACAGTAAAAAAAAAGTTGCTGTCAGAGACATGAAAGCCTACAGAATGCTTAAAGGGGGTCCCGAAACAGCGCTGATGATGAAAAAGAGAGCTGAAAATGCACCTTTCTGCAAAGAACTGATCAGGGAACTCAGGATTCAAGGTGGCGAAGTTAAAGTGCCACTGACAGCAACAATGCAGTGGTGCATCACGGAAAACAAATGCAGAACCCGCGGAGACACTGATTAAACACGTTAGGGCCCTACAGCAAGTACCACCTAAAAATGTCTATTAGATTTGTTGTGTGACACACTTCACAAAATATGGAAATGCAGGAGTTCAGCGGAGAGCAAGAACATGGAAACCCCTGCTATGGTGCAATAAATCACAGAGCACTAGCACCTTGGAGGCTCTATCACAGTCTTGGGTGAATAAGGACAGTCAAATATCACAAAGTAAGTGAGCGTGTCATTACCCTGATTGGGCTCTTGGGAGGAGGAGCCAGAATCTCAAACCAAGTCAACGCATCCATCAACTACACCGACAACCATTGAAAAAGAGACAGCAACCACCTAAACCTCCACGAGCTCAACCTTAAATAATGATAGCTGCCATTACATAAAACAGCAAGCTGCCGCCATCACATATCACTCGGTTCTGAAAAGATCTGAAAGAACACACACGGGTCTCATGGGACTCTCAATGGCTGTGTCAGTGACACCGAAAGGAAGATAACCCAAAACCATACTCGACAGTGGGTTGCTTGTCATAATCATGTATGAACCCTTTTACCAATCCTATCTATAATATTTTGTAACCATTGTCAGGGTTAAAACTTCTGCCATTATATATGTTGCCTGTCAACACAAAGGCTAAATGCAAATAAAAATGTGCAGTTCTCAGGAAGTGGCTGAGCCCAAACAAATTCCCAACATTCCACTAATAGCTAGCACAACCTCTTGCATATTTGGAGCCTTGGTCTGACTCTGCAGGGAGATGGCTGGACTACAGCATGCCGGGACTCGGACCTTGCTACCCCTGCGTCAGCAGGGTCACTTAAGGAAAGGGCCTGAAGCAAGATAGCCTCCTGAAGGACCAGGAGGAGATGACTCTCGACTTCTAAACTGAGACAGAGAGACATTGAGAGCCAAACGTGTGCAGTGAGCGGATTTGTCTTTGCCCTGTCACTAGAGACTGGTTGAAACAGATGGTGTGGAGAACCATATCCGAGTTGCAGAGAAAACTCGAATAAGGGAACAGTCCTGCCATTTGGCTCAGTGGGATGTTGAGGATGCAAGGAGGCTCCCAGAAGATCTGCCTGGTGCAAGTATCATTCAATGATAAAGGACTTCTGGTGATTCCATTACTTTTGTGGTGAGAAAATTGAACAATGATGCATCAGCAATGACGTATCAAATAGAAAAATCTCAACTACAGAAGCATCCACAGTCAACGTACCACACTAAAAAGAATGAGGCGTTCGGTTAGACAAAGTACCAGAGAGCAAATGGTCCACTGCTCTGGATGTGGGTATTAGATATATTCACAATTTGATGAACTCACGAAACAATGAGAAAACAGCTTTCATTTTTAGTTGGGATTCTACAGGTTAAGAAGGATACCCCAAAGCAATTCATGTGCACCTGACAACTTTTAATCACTTATGAAAACGTCCATCACAGATATGAATCTTTTAGATTTAACATTGCATTGCAACAAATGTGAAAATGTGGATGCCTGAAGCGAAGCCTGTTGTCCATTGCAGACCTCCTCATCTGCAGTTAGCGTTGTTCACAATGAGGCGCACACTCAAATGACACCTCATGAATGTCCCTCTTCCCTACGTGTGATTAGTACATAGGGTGAAGGGCAATGTTCTGGCCCAACCTCAGCCCCGTGTTGTGCAAGCACAGTCTGTGATTCCATTGAGCCGGATAATCCAGCTGCTATAGCATATGTTATGGAAAAGCAAAGACAAAGCTGGAGACTAAACACACCTGGAGATCTAGACTTCGAGGCTACTGACCAGCCATGGGGTCACTATCGGCAACTCAACAGAATGCTCCAGTGCTAATTGTTTTGTGAACACACTCAGTGCTGATTTACTGTCTGCTCCTCAACCTGTTCCAAGACTCCACTGCTCCACTCAACAAGCTCCCTTCCTCCTCAGCTAGGCTTGCGCTATATAACAATAATACTAATAATAATACTAAGCACGAGCTTTAGTGTTGCAGCAGGTGCTGCTGCCCCTCCGGCTCTCCATACTCTGTGTGTCTGTACGCTGGGCTGCCCTTAACGCCGGAGATAGGAAGGTGACTCCCGTATGTTTCATTTTGAAATGAGGTTCTCCTTACTTTGAACCGGCCCCGTCTAAAATCACCACCCGTGCAGTGCCATTTTCGAATACTGTTGGCGAGGAAACAGATTCCATCTATTTTGACAGAAGTGTGAAAGTCATCTCTCATTCAGAAAGAGTTTCTTTTTAAGGTCATATTTTGTATCTCTTTTTAAAACTGGGTCTTCCTCATCCCATTCATGAGCAAGCCACGGGTTTACATAAAGGAAAATAAAAACGAATATAAACGTTGTTTTAAGCATGAAATAATATGCAATGGGGCTTCTGACCTTTGTACCTAATAACATAGCAACATGCACAGACACAGTCTGGTCTCAGTGGCATTGTGTAATCTGTGGAGAAACCTCTGCGAGTGTGTGTGTTGTGTGTGTGTGTATTCCTCTCCCTGTGTGCAGTTTAAGACGCACATGCAAATGAGGCTGCCATCGATCCGCAAATACTGTAAACTCTGGCATGTCAGCGGGGAATCTTCGCAGCAACCCTTGCAAAGATAATTAATTTCTAACAATATAGATCACCACAAGCTGCATGAACGTTCGTTCGTTAATTAAATATGCTGAGAGAAAGCGATGTATGCATCGCTCAGTAACAATGAATGGTTTTGTTTGCTTGGAGTGTGAAGAGCCATCAGTTTGATCTACTGCCTGAACATCACCATTACATACTCGTCATTTGTCAGAAAGTTGTCATTTCTGTTCATGAAATGCTGCCAGAACTGTATTATTTTGACGGCTTAACTGCTGTAAAGTCTGCATTGTACCTTTCCCATCATGTCTAAACAGGAAACCTGTTGTTCTGTTCATAAAAAGTATCAGTTTTATGACAATGTTCCTTCAGGCAACACTCACGTAGAGCAATGCATACAACCTAAGAGCCATGCCTTAGTCAGTGGCAAGCAAATGCTAGAAGGGTCGGGGACTGATGGGAAGTAGCATGAAGTCTCAGTCTCAGGAATTGCCATCTGGCAAGGGTGCAAAGCCCTGACTCTTCTGATTTTTATGAGTACATAAATTGATGGGGTGATTGCATCTCCAAAGGGGTAATCTGTGAACCAAATCCCCCTTTGTCGCAACTCAAAGCCAAAAGCATAATGCACTTGTGTCCTGCTGCAACAGTAACCATATCCGCAGCACCCACTCTGATTGTGGTTCAGAGCCGGTTCAAAGGTCGCAAGATTCTCACTTGACTGCTGCAGCGACAGCAAAGTCACAGAAGCACAGGGGCAACATTTAAGATATGCCCCCGGTACCCAAACTACGATGAGCATGAGTACCCCATGCTGGTGACAGGGTAATCTCTAAAAATAAGTGATGCCTACATTAAGGCATAGCGCATGGCGATACTTATGATCATGGCCGCCACATCCCAATTGGTAATGCACATGTGTCAGCTCCTTTCTGTCAGCTCTGCTGTGGAAGGGAATGTGTGTTCAAGTCACATGGCCAGATACTACCACACAGAAGGACCTAAACCCAGAGTACCCGGCCTAGCTTTCGTTCTCTTTGGGATGGCCAGTAACCCCCTGCCCCAGAGACAGCCGTGCAGCAGGCAGCTGTTCTGGGCCCAGGTATCAAAGAAGCACACCCATTCAGGAGGAGTAGCCTCACACCAGAGTGCTGCATATCCATATAGGTCTTTGTTGTCCGTATGAGGGAAGGAGGGCAGGAGTAGGATAGACAGAAGTGTTCTAGACACTGGAAGAAGCCTTCCACCATCGTGTTTCTCACCGTTTCTTTTCCCTTTCCTGTCTTTTCCACTTCCTCTGGAGCAAAGCATGTTGTGTTCAAGAACAACAGGGCAAAGTCCACTCCAGCCGGGAGCAGAGATTGATCCCCCAAAGCAGGCTAGTTTTAGACTAATCACCTAAGGACCTGTGCCCTTAAAAGAAGGAGTCTTGCGCCCCTTCAGCAGAATTCCCTTAGTTCCTCAAGGATCCTTTAAGGCCAAAGAGACATTTTGAACATTCTGACCTGGAATTTCTATGGAACAGTTGCACCGTCAAAAGCCCTCCGCTGGAGGTGAAGAAGGAGCCATCCAAAACAGAATAAAGATCTGTCCCCTAACCACTCCCAGGGAACATTGGGAGTGACCAGTGCTGTGGGCCAAGACCAACCATTATGCAACCTATCTTCTGTGCCAGAAGAGCAGACCCTGAACTGTAGTATCCTATCCTAGAGTCCTTGCGAAGGCTGCACAGCAATCGCAGGGTCAGACCAGCCGAAGCTCTCTGTTCTGTCGCACCAAACCCATCGCTCTGTGTTCCCTGCATCCTGAACAATATAAAAGGTGCTGGTGTCTGTGTTCCTCTAACCAGCGTAACTATTGTACTGCATCTAAACCAGCTTGGAACTGCATTGTGTAATAGCAAAGCACAACACCTGCTAGGCCCAAAGCATCTGCTTAATGCTGGTATCTGACCCAAAACTCTGGAGGGCCATTTACTGAATCTAACCAGGGGCTACAACCAAAGCTCTGCCCAGCCAGCCTGAAAACTGCCACCTCATTGATTGCTCATCAACGCAACTTTGATCACTACTTCAACGACCATCGCCAGACAACTCGAACCATTGGAGTGTTCCTGTCTGACCTCTCCGAGCGGCCAAAGGCTGACTCGCCTGGCCAACTGTGAAGTGTTCATGGGACCACCCCGACCTGCATAATTCTCACCTGCAACCTCACAGAGCACCGGCATTCAACCCTACTCGACGCATGCAGCTGCTAGGGCCTCCACGATCCAACGTGCCTGACTGAGTCTGATCGGTGGACAGTCATAATGTCGACAGTAAAAATGTCGACAGTCAACATTTCGAAAAATAAATGTCGAAAAAAATAATGTCGACAAACAATAATGTCGACATTTTTTCGATATTTTTTCGAAATTTTGACTGTTTATTGTATGAATAAATAAATAATTATATATAACTTAGATGTGTTGAGTATGAGGAGTGGTGGGGGGTGTGGGGTGGTGGCAGGGAGTGTTGGGTGAGAGGGGTTGGTGGAGACACCCCCATAGTAAATGATACTCTTTTTATTTATTTAATTATTGAATAAATACATAAATAAATAAATAAATATATAATTAGTATGTTTTGAGTATGAGGGGTGAGAGGGTGGTTGGGGGGGTGGGAGGGTGGCAGAGGGGTGTTGGGTGAGGGGGGTTGGAGGGGACCCCCCCCATAGTAAATGATACTCTTATTATTTATTTAATTATTGAATAAATAAATAAATAAATTTATAATTAGTATGTGTTGAGTATGAGGGGTGAGAGGGTGGTTGGGGGGGTGTGGGGGGTGGCAGGGGGGTGTTGGGTGAGGGGGGGTTGGGGGGACCCCCCCATAGTAAATGATACTCTTTTTATTTATTTAATTATTGAATAAATAAATAAATAAATATTTAATTATAATGTGTTGAGTATGAGGGGTGAGAGGGTGGTGGGGGGGTGTGTGGGGGGTGGCAGGGGGGTGTTGGGTGAGGTGTTGATAGTTCTAAGTGACATTTTTTTGTCGACATTTTTTTTTCTAAAAAATGACTTTTTACATTATAAGTATAGGATGTCGACATTATTGTTTTCGACATTTATTTTTCAACATTTTTGTTTGTCGATATTTTTTTTTCGAAATTATGACTATAAACCGTCTGATCAGCTTGCATCAATGTTCGAACCCAGTGTTAATGTGTCAGCCCACCAAGAACTGAATCCAAGTACTGTAACAATAAACTGCCCACACGGTCCACTTGGGCCTTAGGGACTGGTTAGATCACGTTCATCTCAGTTATCAACCCAATATTCTTTTTATGTTGTACCTTACCTATCAACCCTGGAACTATGCTCAGAGTGCTATTTTCTCCAGTCTGTTGCATCTTCTCTGTTCTTTCCTTTGGGATATGTTTTTGCAAAGTAATCTCTTTTCGTGCTACTCGCAGATGGTGTGTTTATTAAAGTGTTTATATTTTTATAGAGACCTTTATTGGACATTCCTTTATTTTGGAGTGTGATAGTGGGCTGTTTGGGCCACTACTCATTCACCTTCACACCCCTCTTCACAGTACAGCCTTCCCTTGGCCCATGCTTTGTGGTTTGGTTTGAAGAAGTGTGAGGGCTGAGTGGGCTATTTTACCCCTACTCATCTTTGCATTCCTGTGAGGCAGAATCCAATTCATCACACTCAATTTTCTTGGAAATGGTAATCACTAAGGGCTCATCATAGATTTCTGCAAGAAGTACAGTATTTACTGCTACCACATGAGGAAACCTGGGGGTACCGAGATTATTGTAGCTTTACTGCCTTACCTCCGGTGATAGATACAGATTCTCTGAAGTACTGCATGCTCATATTTGGTACAGCATAAAATATCCATGTCCATCCATGGCTGGGGTGGAAATGATTAGGCACAGTTAATGATGATATCACCACTCTGCCATGCGCAGTGATGCGCATCCCAGATGCCGACAATTTCATCCACTTTGGGGCTCTTAAATTGAAGGGATACATTGATGCACACATTGACCTAATGGACAACCAAAAATCCGCTGGGGGCTTTTGCAATTTTGATTTGTTTTTTTTAGGAGGTATTTCACCTCACAATAATGCAGTGTTTAGCACAAGCGGTATTCTGTTGGAATACTTTAGGAAGTAAACGCCTGTTATAATTTTGAAGGTGTTAAAAATTGACAGTATTTAAAGTTCCAGCTGTTTTTGCCTTGGCGGCTTAACATGTAATGAGGGACTTCGTTTTGTCTTCTAACAATGCAGGCTACATCAGAAACAGTGTTCAAGACCCTTCAACAAGTGTGGGGAGGCCACCTACTGATGAAACACAGTTAATAATAATATGATTAGGTTTTTATTTAGAGATTCCAGCCGGGTTCCTCCTGATTCTAAGTGCTGTAATAACAGCGGTTGCTCTTGTTACGCAATTTAATGGTAGTCAATAATGGGCCTCATTACGAGGTTGGCTGTAGCCATGCCCTTAATAAGGGCATGTCTACCCCCAAACTCGGTTCCAGCTCTGGGTCCCGCGAAGGGGGAATTACTGGGCTATTCCGACCCTGGCAGGCCCGGTAATTCTCCTTGCGCGGGATCCAGAGCCGGTATATCCCCATTCCCATTTGAGCCCGTATAGGGCTCAAATGGGAATGGGGAAGATGGTATCAGCGGTACTGTTCATAACGGTACCGTTGCTACCATCCTGTTCTGCTCGTGGGTGCCGCTTTGCAGGCCTGGTGTGACCAGGCGTGCATAGCGGCACCCGTGAGGAGAACTCGTAATGTGGTGGCATGGTTACAACGGCGCTGGTAGCACTACCGGCGCCGTTGTTGCCTTACCACCACAGACATAATGAGTTGACTGGAGAAGGCTGAATCGGACCTGCAAACTTGCCCATGTCAGAGGCACGCATTAACCCATGAGCTGCCCACCGAGCAGTTTTGCTGAAGACGGGGGTGGATTACGTAAATTGTGCAGAGCCAAATGTTTTTTTGGCAGCAATTTAAAGGTATTTACGGTTTGCACATTACAGCAAAGTGGTGTTTATCTGCTCATGTTCTCCACAGCCGATATTTATTTAGAGATATTATTTATGTGGATATGGATGCATATTGTAGTTGGTCTGTGTGTGCATATTGTGTACACAAAAGTTCTTTATCATTTCTGTTTCACATATTGTTTTGTCTCAGTTTGTGAATGCAGCTCTAAGCATGCAAACAAATTCAAAATGCTGCAAATTGGGCCCGTCATGCGTGGCACCTTGTAGCAGTATTCTGTTTCGCAGTGCCTGCATGGACTATAGGCCTCACTACGAGTTTGATGAAAGATCAGCAGTGGAATCATCGATGTACCATCAAAACTGTTTACCGTCACCACCACTTGGTTCAATGTCATTACCACGCGATAAGTGGTGGTATGGTGGTGTAAATCCCCTTTTTTGGAGTCCATAGTACTCTTTGGGGATCGTTGGCAGATTTACCTTGAGTAGTATTTATGTGTGGTAAATCTGCAGATTTTTAAAGTCTCCTTGACTTTGACTACAAACTCGAAATTCCATGGCACAGTAAAACTGGCGGTGATCTGTCACCATCAAACAAATAGTACTGATAGAGTTAACAGCAGTTTTTATTATGCACCACTCAACTCGTAATGAGGCTGTTCTTTATTATAATGTGGAAAAAGAAACTACAATTCCCAGAAAAGAACCTACACAAACCATAACTGGAATAAACTACAAGCAGTCAGACACAGTTGTGCTGTACTACAGTGCAGACCACCAACCACATATTTTGCACCAGACAAATACAACGTTTACATAATCTACCCCTTTAGTTTTTCTACAGTGTTAAACTGAGTAAAGCAAATTTAAATTTCAAACTTGCAGTGTTTTTGCCAATAAAATCCGTCTTATAGGATGCTGGGGTGGAAATATCTGTCTGCAGCCTCATATATCAATAACACAGGAAGGTAACAGAGTGGAAAACCTTTGGGACCTCTGTGGAGGATTACGGTCTCTTTATCCTTCCCTGCCCTATAAACTGGCAGAGAGGCTGACTGTGACAAATGCTTCTCCTGAATGAAAACAAAATTACAACCACCAAAGAAATGCTAGTACAACATGATTTATCATGCTCTTTGTCTCTGACAACTATCACATAAGGCCCTTCATATTGTTATATTCCTTCTTGTACTTGTTTACTTTGGATGAATCAGAATTAAAGGGGCTGGTGCACACAAGTAAGGGTTGATAAGTGTATTCATGACATATATATGTTAAGGCTAATTTCTGTCCCTCACACATTTCTTGTGTAATACAAAGAAAAATAGTCTGCTTCACAAAAAAGGAATGTTAAGTATTAGTTTGGTTTAACCTTTCCTAAAACTGTTTTCGCAATAACTGTCTTCCTTCCTGCACCAGCGGCTACATATAAACGTGGAGTACAGCAGGTTCCTAATTTTTTTTTAAATCCAATATTAAAATTGCTTTGAACATATTGCTTCATAGATTTCAAAGCGTTCCAGTGCAGTTAGCAACGTTCATAGGGCGGCCATATTATAACGTCTGAACCAATAGGTCGAATTCTAGCAACATTTGCATTGTCTTTTTTTTCTTTTCCTCTGTTTTTTGGGAGATTTCCTCTTGATGAGCTGCGCCTTAGTTGAAATGAAAGTTTGCCTGTGTCTTCTCGGGCACCAATTGGTGTCGGTGGTGCATTGTGGGGAGCCTTGATATACTATGGCAAAATGGAGAGGAAGAAAAGACTGCTGTGGCCGAGTATCAGGACCAGGTGTATAGTGGTTATTGGAACCGTTAGGATTTAATGAAGGTCTGTGGCCATTTTGTGACCTAATAGAACTAGGGCATTGTGAGATGTATGTCTCTTAGACCTTTGTGCTAAAGCATGGGAACCAATCCAATAGAAGAGCCACTTGGCTGTTCCTGGTGAAACATACGTTCATGGACATAGTAAAATTACCAATTCATATGTTTGATAGCAGGTTACTATTGGATCATAGCTGAAAAAGTCCAACTACGTGTTTTCTCTTTCTTTATGCTATGTAAAGTTGATTATTCCACACACACCGCTACCATTTACATGGCCTCCAGGCACTCACATGATTGCAAAATAGTGGGTTGGATAGGTTAGTGAGGGAAGAGGGATAAGATCATGGTTGTGCTCTTCTGTTGGTGCTTGCAGAACCAGGAACAACTGGGTTCTGTGCATGTTGATTTTTTTAAAAACATATTTTATTGTAATTTGACATAAATGACAGGAATAAGAACAACAAACGATCATTTCAATAACAGAAAACCAGCAACAAACCATACAGAAATCTTGCAAAAGAAGAAGAAACAAAAAAAGAGAAAAACAAAGTGTGAGAGAAAAGCAGATGAAAACAGGACAGAGAGAAAAAGAAAAGAGAAGAAGAAAAAAAAAACTCCATCAAGGAAATAAGTGAGGCAAGAAAAAATTGGATGCAGGGGCGGAGGGAAGGCGGGATTCAAGGTACCTAAAAGATATCAAACATATAATTCATTAAAAACATTCCAAATCGTAAGATACTTGGATAGATCTTGCAGCCAGCCATCAACCATTGGAGGAGCTTCACTTTCCAATACTTCAAACCCTGTTATTTAGCTATCAAAAGGGCTCTATCAACCCAGTAAGATTGAGCAGACAAAAGTTGGAGACCCAATGGAAGTAACCCTAATATACACATATGGGGGAACGAGGAAGGGACCAACCCAATACCAGCTCCATTTGTTGCAATATCTCTTCCCAAAAGCTCACCACCTTTGCACAAGACCAAAACATGTGCAGGTAGCTGCCAATCTCCTTTCTACAATTCCAGCATATATCTACTTGTATCAACTTGCATTGCTTCATCCTGGTGGACATTCAGTAGATACTGTAATTAACTCTCTGCTGGGTGAATGGCAGGTTCAAGTCAACCTTGTACCTGGAGGGCCCCACACAGATAAGACTCCAATCGCTATCTGAAATGTATGACCTCATTTCCAGGGACCACATGGCCCTACCATACTCTGAAGCAGTGTTCCCATGCGTTTGTGTCAACATTTTATAAATGAATGAGACAGAAAGTTGGGAGACCCTGGACAAGTGAAGTAATGGAGGGATATCGTGCATTGAAGCGTTCAGGGGCACTAAAGCATTCTGAACTTCCTCTAGAAAAGCATATCGTGCAGCCTCAGAGGCTCTCACCTTGTATTTGAATTTAAGAAAATCAAATGAGAGCATAGATGCACCGTCATATACTTGCCCCCAGGCGCCAGATGCCAGCAGAACGCCATGTAGACCATGAAAGATGTTGGATTCCTGAGTGTGTTTGGATTGTGCACACTGGGGTTATTGTGTCCAGAGGGGCAATGTCCAGTGTCTGGGTTGTTTGCTTGTGACAGTTTGCTCTTTGGCAGATGGATGGGTTGTGTGTTTAGTGTGTGGTGGGGCATGGACTTTTAGGTCGGGTGAGGTATGGATGGGGTATGCTCAAGAGGAGAGCGGAGTAGGGGTTGGTTACTGGTCAGTACAGTGTGAGAGTTATATTGGTGGTTCCAGGATCTATATTTACTTTACCTTTACTTTAATTGTAATGCGCACCAGTCACCAGGGGGCCTAAGGGCACAGACAAAAAACAAACAGCAGAAAACAGTATTATAAAAAACAAACTTCAGAACATTACAAAATATTAACCCTTGATTGTCTTGGGTCCACAGTGATAGTTGTGGGAGGTGCCCATTTTTATGATAGTCTCAGTGAGTTGAATAGCAAGGTTTTCAGTCGTTTTCTGAAGGTAAGGTGATGTTCTGTCATTCTTATTTACTTCGGGATTGAGTTCCATACATTTTGCGGGAGAATGTAGTTCCTCCAAATTTCCTTTTTTCAGAGGGTTTTTCGATTGTTTCGAATTGGAGGTTGTTGCTTGATCTTAGGTTTCTTCCTGGCTGGTAAAAGTTGATTTTGGCTTGGAGGAATTCAAGTCCTTGTCCATGTAATGATTTGTGAGCGATGCAGAGGGCTTTGAAGTTGATGCGTTTTTTCACTGGGAGCCAGTGAAGGCTTCTCAGGGCTGGTGTGATGTGGTGTCTTCTGTTAGTGAGATGTTTTGGCATTCCAGGGTAGAGGCCATTTGTATAGTCGATTCTTGATAATACTAAGGAGATGATTGTGAGGGTTCTATGTGGGATGGAGAGCTAAGGAGAAGGATCCCTCTAATTAGTTGCAGGAGGTAGGAGCATTTCTTTGCTATTGCGTTGACTTGTGGTCCGAGTGAGAGTCCGTTCTCCATCACGTCAGATGCTCGGTTTGGCTGCCATGCCTGGTGGCCAGTTCAGTTGTGTATCTGTTGCATTATCCTCTGTGGGGGAGATCAATATTTCTGTTTAGTTTGAGATTGTTGATTGTCATCCAGGTCTGCATGTCTGTTAGGCATTTGTTGAGAGTGTTGTTCAGGTCTTGAGGTTATCTTGAGGATGAGTTGAGTATCATCTGCGTAGTTGTAGGCAGTCAGTCCATGGGTTAAAATGAGTTTCATTAGGATGAACATGTATAAGTTGAAGATGTGTGGGGCGATGCTAGGTCCAACCTTGTGGTACACCGCAGCAGATGTTTGTGGGGTTAGAATTGAATGGTGGAAGGTAGGTTCTTTCAATTCAGTTTAGGAGGAAAGATTTTAACCATTGTAGAGTGGAGACTTTCACGCTGCATTCCTGCAGTCTCTGGATTAGTATTGTGTGTCTGATTGTGTCTAAGGTGGCTGATATGTCCAGTAGTATGAGGGTGCTGTTGTCTGCATTTATTTTGAGGTCCTCCCATATCGATATAAGTGCTGATTCCATTCCTTTCATGGGTCTGAAGCCGACTTGTGAGTGGTCAAGTGTTCGGTTGGCTTCTATGGGGTTGAATAGGATTTTGTAGATGTGGTTCTCCAATATGTTCACATGGTAGGGTATATCCGATATAGGTCTGTAGTTGGTGGGATCTTCCGCACTTCCTATTTCGATTTTTAGGAGGGGCTTGATGTATGCTGTTTTGAAGGTTTTAGGTACTATACCTATATTGAGGGATAGGTTCATCAGTAGCTGGCAGTATGAAGTTGAAGTATGGGAGGCCTTGCTTGGTGTTTGATGAACTGGTTGGTCCCACTAGCTCAAGAGAGGAAGATTCCTTGCAGATCTTCTCTGTCGTCGAAGTTTGGAGATTCTGACCCGCAGCAGGGCTTCACCGGGAGGTTCAGTCATGGAAGTGGTCCTCTTCTTTCAGCTTCTCATCGGTTCTCTCGATCCAGTGGCGACTCTGCCTTCCTAGTTCCAGAGACCTGCTTTTTATGCAGTTTTCCCTCATTCACACAGCCTGGCTGTCAATCACACAGCAGGGTGGCTGTCCTGGCGGGACAGTCACCACAGCCAATCATACAGAGTGTGACATGGGTCTCCAAGGAGATCCTGTGCAGGGAGTCTCAAACCCCTCCCTCACATCCTGTTCCCCTCAGACATTCAGGTGCCTAGGGAGGGCTTCTGTGTAGATGCCCACCAAAGGACGGTGAACAAAGGAACCAAACCTGGTTTGGCACGCAGATTAAAATACAAGAAAGACCTTTACAAAAAGAAATGGCAAATAAACCCAGCCGGAACCAAATAAAAGTAAATGGGGTCCAGCGGATTTAAGTTCGAGGCTACTAACTTAGCCTAAAACAGTACCAAGGCTATTTAAATAAAATGAGGTAGTAAAAATATGGTAGATACCACTGCCACCAGCCAAATCTTAAAGAAAGGGGAACGAAATAATGTTCTATGAGAGACAGACAATAAGGAATAACTATTAACCCTTTCCAGTACTCTATGTAAGATAGGTTGTACTGGGTCTGTGATTTTAATAAGACTAATAAAGTCAATGGCAACTTTACATGTTCTGGGAGACAGTAGTCAGTCCCAGAAAATGGGGTTTGAAGTGGGAAGTCTGAAAAAGACAACCCTGTGTCACTGCACTAAAGGTACTGTGTGACACACAGTAAAAAGATGATGCCTATGGAGTAAATGAAGCTCCAGTCTATGAACACAAAAATGTTAAACACACACAGCAAAACACATGTAAGAGTGTGAAAAAAAGGCTCACACTCTTACCAGGTGAAAAATATTTATCCTAGAAATCCAGCAAAGCTCCTGAGGGACTCAGTAGGTAAGGGAAATTAGCCATTCTGGAGAATTCTCTCTAACATTCACCCCCCACCCAGATTAAGGAACAGGAGAATGTAATCCATTCCAGGATGAATCTTTTCACTCTATTTGGCTATACACATCCTAGAGAGACCATCAGCCTTTTGGCGGTGACATCCTGACCTGTGCTCAATGGTGAAAGCAAACCCTTGCAGGCAGATTGACCATCTTAGAAGTTGTGGGTTATCCCTTTCATTTGCATTAACCATCTCAAGGGTTGGTGGTCTCTCTAAATCACAAAAGTAGATCCATACAAGTATGGTTTAAACTTCTTCAGAGACCACACATTGACAAAACACTCATGCTCTATGGTTGCCCACCTTGTTTCTGGTTCCTTCAGTTTCCTACTGATGAAGCAAATTGGGTGCTCCCTACCTTTCTCATCCAGTTGACTAAGGACTGCTCCTATATCTGTATTAGATGCATCTGTCTGCACAATGAAGGGTTGGTGGTAATCAGGAGCTCTAAGGAGCTGGAACTAGACAAAGGGTTTTCTTCAGGTTTTCAAAGGCTTCAATGCACTCCTCATTCCATCTAAACTGTTTAGGGAATTTTGGAGAGGAGATTCCATTCAAAGGATAAGCTATGCACCCATCGTTCTCAATGAAATTCCTGTACTACCCAGTGAGACCTAGGAAGGCTCTCACTTGGGTTTGAGTAGCAGAGGTGGCCCAGTTTTGTTCAGCTTGTACTTTGCTAGACAATGGCCTTATTTCACCTCCTCCTACCTCATGGCCAAGGTAGACCACTTTTCTCTGACCAATTTGACATTTGCTTGCCTTTATGGTCAGATGGGCATGCTCAAGAGCCTGCAAAACGTATCCTAAGTGATCAACATGTTCTTTCCAAGTAGGGCTGAACACTGCAATGTCATCCAAGTATGCCATGCAGAAGTCCTCCATTATATTCAGAACTTGATTGGCCATCTTTTGGAATGTAGCAGGTGCATTCTTTAATCCAAACGGCATAACCTTAAACTGGTAGAGGCCTGCTGGGGTTGAGAATGCAGTTTTCTCTTTGGCATGGTCTGTCAGGGCTATTTGCCAATAGCCTGACGTCAGATCAAATGTACTGAAGTACTTGGCTGCACCAAGTTTATCCATCAGTTCATCTGTCCTTGGCAAAGGATGAGCATCAGTCTTAGTGACTGCATTTAGAGCTCTATAGTCCACAAATAATCTCAACTCCTTGGATCCTCCCTTGGGTACTAGAACAACTGGACTAGACCATGGACTTGTAAAGGGCTCTATAACCCCGAGATCAAGCATCTTGTTGAACTCTCCTTTGATGTGGGAACTAACATGTTCTGACATTTTGTAAACTCTGCTTTTCACAGGTAAACAGTCACCAGTGAGAATACCATGCTGGTCCCAAGGGGCAAGCCTGGTGAAAGTGAAAACAGGGAGGCAAACTGATTTAACAGAACCTTGCACTCCTCCTGCTGTTCAGATGTCAGAATAGAAGAGAGATTGACTCCTTCTATGTTCTCATCCAAAGGTTGGCCTCTGAGTAGGTCAGGTATAGGTTTGCTCTCCTCTTCCTCTTGAGCTGAAGCTAGAAGCAAAGCTCTCACTTCTGGTCTCGAGACATATGCCTTCAAACGGTTGGTGTGAAAGAATCTGGGAGCCTCCTTAGGTTTGCCTAAGTCCACCAAATAGTTCACCTTTCCAAGTGTGCCCACAATCTTGAAGGGTCCTATCCATTTGTCCTGCAAGGCCCTCTGCCTTGTTAGCACTATAACTAGTACAAGCTGGTCTTGAGTAAACCCAGCCATGCTGGCCTTCTGGTGATGCCAATGTTTGACCAAGGTCTGACCTGCTTTTTATTTATCACTAGCTTCTGCATTCATGTGTGACATTCTCCTCCGCAGACCTATCACATAGTCAGTCACTCTGACTGGCTTGGGGGAAGGAGCACTCGCCAATCACTCCTTAATCAGGGCCAATGGATCACTGACTGGATTGCTATAGAGAAGTTCAAAGGGACTGTAAGCAACTCCCTCCTGAGGGACTTCTCTATAAGCAAAGAGAAGGCATGGCAGTAGAAGCTCCCACTTTCCTTTAAGGGGTTCATCCAAAGCACCGATCATGCTCTTCATAGTACCCCTCTACCAGTCAATTTGTCTATGGATGGTAGGCTGTACAGAACTTGTAAGTGACACCACAGTTTTTCCACATGGCTTGCATGTAGTGGGACATAAAACTGGATCCCCTGTCGGATATCACTTCCAAGTAGCGCCTTAGCCACAGCCTGAGCAGTAACAGTCCTCATAGGTATGGCTTCAGGATACCCAGTAGCATGGTCTACTACAACCAGGATAGACCTGTTTCCTGAAGATGTGGGAGGGTCAAGGGGACCAACAATGTCGATGCCCACCTTCTCAAAAGGAACTCCTACCACTGGGGGAGGCACCAGGGGTGCCACATTCTTGGCTCCACTCTTGCCAGAGGTTTGGCAAGTGTGACAGCTCCTGCAGAATGTGTCAACTTCTGAACCCATTTTAGGCCAGTAGAAGTATAGAGAGAGCCTTTCCTTGGTCTTTTTGAAACTCAAATGACCAGCCAAAGGTATCTCATGGGCCAACTGTAGGAACTGGAGTCTGTTTTCTAGGGGCACTACAAGTCTTTTGCAGTCCCCAGGGATAGACCTAGTCGGTTCACTGTAGAAGTGGCCATCTTCCCAGTGCAACCTATGCTTCCCAGGCTCTTGCCCATCGAGCTGAGAAGCTGCCTGTAGGCGAAGACCTTCAAGAGTGGGACACTCTCTTTGTCCTCTGCTGAAGTCTGCCCTGTTGGGTCCACCTTCTGCCAGTAAGAACTGCAGCTCAGGATGGTCAACAGGATCCAGATCTCCAACCAAAGTTATGTCTTCTTGCAGATCTGACTCTTAAGAAACTGGATCAACCACACAGGGTTGTAGCTCACACTCAGCCTCAGCAGCTGGAGGAGTCACAGGTGTGACTTTGGACAATCTTGGGGATGTCTTTGTTGGTAGCAGAGGGGTGCTATCTGCTTTCTTCCTGGAGGTTTTGGGTTTCCTCTTTGCCTCTTTCTTTCCTGAAATAGCAGTGAGCAACTCATGTGGGGTCAGGGTGATAGTTTCCTCTATCTCTTCCCCTGGAGAGCCTCTCAAGGTCCTCTCCCTTGCAGGCCTAGTGAGCTCCTGTTTCCGTTTACTGGGAGGCCTGGGGGTACTAGACACAACTCCAAGAGCTTTCAGGTCCTTACCCAACAGGACTCTCCCAGGCACTTCACTCTGGACACTAACAGGTATCTTGACAGTCATAGCATTACACTGGATGAGAGCTGGTAACTGGGTATGCATTTGCACAGTGCCTCCAGCTAACTTGGTTAGGCATTTGGGTGCCTTAGCAACATCCTCTACCTTGAAGAATGATTCATCAACCACAGTTATGCTGGCTCCAGTGTCTCTGATGGCAGGAGTCTCCTGGCCATTCACAAGAACACTATCTTCATAATACTCTTTAGTAATATCTGGGATGGAATAATAGACATCTAAATTCTGTTGTTCCCACAAGCTCAGGGATACTAAAGAAACACTAGCTGAGACTCTCATCGGTTCATCAGTCAGTAGGTGAAAGTTTCCACTTGCCATAGGAATTTCTTCTTCTGGGGAGAAGGCTAAGGAGACAGTGTGGACCCCTGAAGGTTTACCCTTACATCTGGGATCCCCTTTCACATGGTCAGTTGACCCACAAACATAACATTTCCCAAATGTTTTGATGAATGGGGGCCTGTTCTGACCTCCATCTGGTTTGGGTCCAGATGGTACACTGGCCTGACTCGGTTTCCCTCGTGGTTTACCCTTATGTTGCTGTTTGGGGCCCTCTTTTGGATTGCAGGTATTAGAATTCTCCTTATTATCTTTCTTTGGCTGCTTTCCCTCATGCTTCTTCTGAGTTGCCCCAGAATCCTTGTGAGTAGCCCTGTTGGCAACCTACAAGTCAGCAGCCTTAGCTAACTTCTTTGAACCTATCTCCTTAGAATCAGCCAACTGCTGTCTGAGCTCAGGAGAGCAGGCATCATAAATTGACTCCAACATAACAAGATTTCTCATACCTTCATAAGTGTTTACTCTGTAACCCTTAACCCAACCATCTAAGCTTTTCAAACATTCACATACCCAGATAGCCCAAGGGGTACCATCATGCTTTGTGAGGGTCCTAAACCTCTTAAGGTACTGGGAAGGGGTCTGCCCAAATCTATCAATTAAAGCTAGCTTCACACACTCATAATCCATCCTATCCACCTCCCCTAACTCCATCACATCAGATGCAACCGTGGGTAGCCTAGAGACAAGCCAAGGAAGCAACTGATTCCCTGTTATGTCTTGAATCCCATGCTTATGTTCAAACATTGCCAACCAATCCAAAATATCAAGCCTAGCCTCATACATACCCACAATTTCTTTAGGCATACAGGGTCTCTTAGGACTGGAAACTCTTGAACACTCTGGGAGAGAAGCATTTTCAATAGACAACATTTTCATTTCTAAGGCATGGTTCATTTTCATTTCTAAGGCATGGTTCATCTCCATTTCTCTGCGTTTCAGTTCTTGATGCTTTTGTTCAGTTTGAGCATTAATACGTTTAAATTCCAATTCAAGCCTCATCCTTTCTAGAGCAATGAATTCAGGACTGAGTGAAGGACCTGATGGGGTTCCAATGGACGAAGGTTGAGTTTGCTGAGCAGGTAGAGGAGCAGTAAGGCCTACATTGTGAGACACATCTGCCTCATTTAACTCATCCATAATAATTGACACATTATCACCCTCATCATTTTCCACATTTGCTGGAGGGGCAGGTATTTCAGTCCCACTCCCCAGACTTTGTTTCTCTGACCACCTTTCAATTAATTCTGACTTTTTGCTTTCACAGAGAGATTCCTTCCTCTACACTGATTTTTCAGATAATCCACAATGCAACTAAGGAGAGTCTCCTGACTGTAGCTTTCCATATCAGACATGATTAAAATTGCTTTTTAGTGATATTTAGCCTTGTGGTTAATTTATCCAAGGTAATAGCAGCACTTTAAGTGTAATTACTATACTTTATCCTCATGACTGTACACCAGTGTTAGGCAGAATCATATGCAGTGCACCTTGGGAACACCACACACAATTAAGACTACAAGTGCAAGTACAAATTCACTTTTGGTACAAGCCTTTACTACACAGTAAAGTGGTAGCGATGACTGAGCAGCCAGACTTATCTCAAGAGTAAAGTGAGAAGTATCAATAGTTACACAAAGGACAACACATTACTATGGTTCAAACAGACACTGACTCAAAGTTTCTGAGTAAAAGAATTTACATTTATTTACACACATAAGTTGTAAAACAATTCACTAAGTACAGCAGCAGAAAAATCACACTTTTAATATACTAGACAACATCTGATGAATTCTGGACAAGTTAAGCTCAAAATTAAGTGTGAGCAAAATGGCACTCCTGCTATTTAAAAGGGAGGGAAAGACAAGGTTATACACAATTAAGCAGCACCAACAAGTAAGTAGTCAGGGCAATCTAGAAAATGCTTGCTCCAATGAGGATTCAAATCAACAGGCCTGGGCCAATGTTAATAGTACTGAGTCTTTGCAGAGGATCACACAGTTCAGAGTAGTTCACGGTTAAGTCTTTGCCAAGAGTTTGAAACGAAGTTGGTCAGAAGAAAAGTTACTTAAAAGAGTAGAGAAGGACAAGTCCTCGGATTGGCAAAAGATTTCAAACACTTTCACCATGGTCGGACGGAATGAACAACCGGGTTTGAACAGTACCTTAAATGAAGAAGCAGGCTCTAGCTGAGGCAGAAGTTCCTGGCAGGTCCTGCAGGCTCACGGTTCCCAAAGCAACTGTCAGACTGACATGAAGTAGGAAGACTGGAGGGTCCTGCTCTGTTCAGGGAAGAAACCAGAAGCAGAGAAAAGCAACAAATAAAATGTGCGCTCCTTAAAACCCAAACAGGGTCCGGTCCTCCTGGCTATCCGGTTCACTGCAGCTGTGCACAGCAAATTTGACCAGAAGAGGGAGGCCTTGTTTGATGTTTGGCGAACTGGTTGGTCCCACCAGCTCAAGGGAAGAAGATTCCTTGCAAATCTTCTCTGTCTTATAAGTTTGGAGATTCGGACCCACAGCAGGGCTTCGCCGGGAGGTTCAGTCATGGTAGTGGTCCTCTTCTTTCAGCTTCTCTTCGGTTCTCTTGATCCAGTGGTGACTCTGCCTTCCTAGTCCCAGAGACCTGCTTTTTATGCAGTTTTCCTCGATTCACACAGCCTAGCTGTCAATCACACAGCAGGGTGGCTGTCGTGGCGGGACAGTCACCACAGTCAATCATACAGAGCACGACATGAGTCTTCAAGGAGAGACTGGGCAGGGAGTCTCAAACCCCTCCCTCACATCCTGCCCCCCCTCAGACATTCAGATGCCTAAGAAGGGCTTCTGTGTAGAAGCCCGCCAAAGGACGGTGAACAAAGGAACCAAACCTGGTTTGGTGCACAGAGTAAACACGAGAAAGACCTTTACAAAAAGAAATGGTGAATAAACCCAGCTGGAATCAAATAAAAGTAAATGGGGTCCAGACGATTTAAGTTCGGGGCTACTAACTTAGCCTAAAACAGTACCAAGGCTATTTAAATAAACCACGGTAGGAAAAATATGGTAGATACCACTGCCACCAGCCAAATCTTAAAGAAACGGGAACTAAATAATGTTCCATGAGAGACAGACAAAAAGGGATAACTATTAACCCTTTCCAATACTCTATGTAATATACGTTGTACTGTTGTACTGGGTCTGTGAATTTAAAAAGACTAATAAAGTCAATGGCAACTTTACATGTTCTGGGAGACAGTAGTCAGTCCCAGAAAATGGAGTTTGAAGTGGGAAGTCTGAAAAAGACAACCCTGTGTCACTGCACCAAAGGTGCTGTGTGACACACAGTAAAAAGATGATGCCTATGGAGTAGGTGAAGCTCCACAGTCTATGAACACAAACATGTTAAACACACACAGCAAAACACATGTAAGAGTGTGAAAAAAGGCTCACACTCTTACAAGGTGAAACAAATAAATCCTAGAAATCCAGCAAAGCTGCTGAGGGACTCAGTAGGTAAGGGAAATTAGCCATTCTGGAGAATTCTCCCTAACATTGGTGTCTTTTATTAGTGTGTTGAAATAGTCTTCATCTGTGGGTTTGAATCAGTCGAGTGTTGCTGCACTTGGTAGTGTGCTGATTATTGGTGCTTCCGTATTTGGGTTTATTGTTGCATGGCTTACGTCAATGGTCTGTTGGATCATGTCTATTTTTGTTCTTAGGTGGTCAGTGATGTTGTCACATAGGATTGTGATGGTATGACGCCTTTGTTGTAATATGTTGGGGTTTTGATTTCTTTG
Organism: Ambystoma mexicanum; assembly: GCF_040938575.1. Classification (NCBI taxonomy): domain Eukaryota; kingdom Metazoa; phylum Chordata; class Amphibia; order Caudata; family Ambystomatidae; genus Ambystoma; species Ambystoma mexicanum. The sequence goes on along the minus strand of NC_090934.1, from coordinate 338,407,137 downwards.
ATTTTGAATAGTTCCTTTTTGGGTTTGTTGCTGATTGGATTCTTGTGGTGTAGTATGCTTTTTTGCTTTAAGGACTGCTGATTTATAAATTCAGAGTTGTTGTTCATATTTAATTTTGTCCAATTGATTGTAAGGGTTTCTCCAAAGTTTTTCTAGTTAGCGGTTTGTTTTTCTGAGTACCCTCAGTTCTTTTGTGAACCTGCTTGTTGGCATTTATTTTGATGTGGCTTTGAATAGCATTGCTGGGGCTAGTTGGTCTAGGATCTCTGTGATCTAGGTGTCAAGTTTTTTTTTCCACTGAGTCAGGGCTCATTCTGTTTATATGGGAAATATTTGGTTTGGTTAATTCCATCAGTTCTGTTAAGGGATTCCAGATCAAGACTCATCCAATTTCGTGTGTTAGTAGTGCGCAGTACAGTGTTTCTAGGCCGTATGCGGTTTGGGAGTTTGACTGTGAATGGGATCAAATGGTTGTCACTCCATATGATCGGTGGCGGTGGTCGAGCTTCCGTCTCTGCAGAAAATTGCATCCAAGGTGCGTCCGGCACCGTGGGTGGTTCCGCTCACCATTGGCTTGAAGTTGAGTGTTTCCAGTAGAGCGCTGAGGGAGTTTGTTGTGGTCTGGTTTTCTCTTTCGAACTAGATGTTGAAATCCCCAGACAATTATGTTATCATGATGAGTGGAAAAGTTGGCAATGGAGTCAGTGAGCTTCATTGCAGAATTCAGGTTGTAGGATGGCAGTCTGTAGATTAGGAGCAACTGTAAATTGGCTTGGTTGTTAAGCTTGATGTTGACAAGGAGAGATGTGCATGTCTATGTCAGTTGGAGGAGCAGTGTGGTACAGATGTGGTCTTTGTAAAACATAGCGATTCAACCTCCTCTTTGGTTTTCTCTGTTGGCGTGTATTAGTTTGAAGTTGTCTGGTATGGCTTCATAGGCAATTGTTTTATAATTGTCTGATAGCCATGTTTCTGTGAAAAAGAGTGCATTGGTGCTGCCATCGCTAAGGAGGTAATCCATTTCTGTTTTGTGTTTGAACATGGATCTCACAATGTGTAGGCTACAGTGTTGTGTGTGTGTTTTTCCTTGTTTATTGTTGCCTATCCGTTCTTGCATCTCAGTCAGGGTGGTATTTGTTGGGTTTTATTTTCCTTAGGTTCTCTCTTGGCTGAGGTTGTTGTTTACTGATATTGTGGTTGGGACCTCTCTCCCTTTGTTGAGGAACTTGATTAGATTGAAGGAAGGGTTTCCTTGTTCTGGTTTGTAGTGGTGGGTTGTTTGTTTGTTTGTACGTGTGAACTTTTTTCCAGTCTTTCGTTATATATGGGGTGTGGATGCTTAGGGATTTAAGTTTGGCTCTGATTCTAGTTGGGTTCTTTCTGAAATGTCTTTCAAGTTGATGTGTTTTGTGTGTAGAAATGTGAGGTTTGACACCCTGTTAGGTTTCAGGTTTGCTTAGGACCTTGCTAGTCAGTTGTTTGTTTTCGGTTGAGGTAGGGTTGTAGGTGGAGAGGTAGCGTGAGATGTACTCTGTTTTTGTGCTTGTCTTTGTCCATATCCTTAATCCATTTAGTGGTATCTACAGTTGGTGTTGTGGTGTTGTGAGTTCTGATAGGTGGTTTGCATTCCGCAGGAGTGCGGTTTCCTTCCTATTTTTGTTTTCCTTTCTTGTTTCTTTGTCTTTCTTATATCATGGTATCATTGTGGTCTGTGTTTATTGTTCTGGGTTCTTTGGGTTTGCAGTATATTCCAGGGGAAGGTGCCCCCATGGGAGCTTTTCTTTACTTGGAGTTAGTGGTGGGACCATCTGCTGTAGTGTACAGTGACTGTAGGTTGTGGCATCCGTTTCGGAGACAGATTTGGATTGTGATATATTGTAGTATATAAAATATAATAGGGCAGCGATAGCCGCTCTATAGTTAAGGTGAGTCGGACTCCCTTAGGAATCCTTCAAAATTCTAACGTTAACAACTTTTGATTCCAGTAATGGTTTTGGCTGAAATTTCAAAAATGATTAAAAACCTGCAGCCCCCCCTCAGACTGCAAAGTACCATGAAGATTTGTTAAGAAATAAAAAAAGTTATTAAGCATAAAACAAAGATTTTATTCCAAAAGTGCAGCCTACTTCCCATTCATTTTCCCTTAAACAAACAACGTCAATATTTGTCAAAGTGCACAGCCCAAACTGCTGGACAGATTTTGACCAGTTATGAAACAACCTGGACCTGAAGTGTTGACCCGCAATCCATGCAGGGTTTGGAGCTTTTCTGTGCAGTTTTTAAAAAAATATTTGACAGAGTAGGGGGTGCCCCCTTCCCATAAATATGTAGAGATATCCTAGCGATTTATCCAAAACCGGGTGTTTTTAGAAATGAAATAGCCACCATCATGTTTTTCTGTCAATGCGAGAGATAACCGTGGTTATAGCCGAGGATAACGGGAAAGGAAAAGAAGTTAAAAAGCTATTTGCAGGTTAAAATAATTGAAAATGACTTTATTCTATGGGTGGGAAGGTTGGTTGAGGAGAGCAATTGACATTTGGAAGTTTTAAGAGGTCCGAGGTACCGAGTTTGCAAGACAACCTTTTCTGTAGCCTCGGTTATAGCCCAAAATAGCTGACATCTAAAAGCAAACTGCATCACAGAAACAGCGTATGTTGTGAGGGGCAAGGGAGAGGGCAGAGGAGGTGAGAAGGCCATGTTGGAAGTGGGGTGGGGCCTGGCAAAGGATGAGGGGGCCACTTGGTTAGGGCTTGAGGGGTCCAGGAATTTATTTTTTACAGCCGTTCTTTGGTTATTCGCGGCTATATCCGAGGATATGATAGGACTAGAGATAACCGCGGGCATGAGTAGTTCTGTGTCCGTGGCTATATAGCTTGGGGTGTCAATGTTTTTTTTCTTTTTGAAAGTTATTTGTATAGGTATAGTAATGTTGGGGGTGAAAAGTGACACTGTGTGTTTTCAGACTTTTGGAGAAAAGCACAAGAAAATAGTTGAATGAAATTAATATGAAAAGGAGCAATCAAAATTTAGTTTTAGATGCACATACACTATATTTTATCGTGTGTATTCTCACTTATGGTATTAAAGTTTGTTGCTGTAAAATGTTTGTTATTTTATTAGGTGTGCGTGTAACTGCAGGTATATATAAATCTGTGTCTATAGACATGCATGTTCTGTGCAATAATCATATTTTTATGTCTATGATACAGTACAGAACTTTGTATGTGTTATTTTCAGTACTTAGGTGTCAACGTATTTGATTTAAAGGTTTGAAGGGCAATTTAGTTTGATTTTGGGGCTTGCAGAAAAATGTACATGTAGCCACGGATAAAAATCAGAATCTGTAGCCGCGTTGAATATCTGCGGCTGTTAAAGATGCAAGATGGGGAAAAAATTATTTCTGTCAGTTTCATTGTTTGTTATTGGTTGTTGTTACTTTTGTATTTGTGTAAGTGTTAGTGATAGGTTGTGCTGAAAATGTGTCATCCATTTTAGTAGTTTTGTGGGTATATAGTACTTTGTTTTGGTATTTGTTTTGGAAAGTGTGAAAGACAGAGTTTTCTGCAGTTTTTTCCGTTTGATTACTGAACTTCCACATGTTGTTTTTTGTACTTTGTTTATTTTTGTATTTTCTTGTAGCTTCATTCTCATCATCATCCCAGTGGATTTTCACTAGATGTTGTACAGTTAACTCCAGTGAAAGGCCAACCCATATTCAAAAGATAAAGATACTGCTGGAGATGGAAGCAGCACAAGTATGGAAAGCTTTGTTTGTGACCTTTCTAGCATTTCTGATGATTCATTCCATGGAGCGGTGCAGTGATACAGGTGTTATAAAACTATGGCTGATGCTGGCAGCACCTTTAATGGGTGGTGGTTAATTTTGTACAACCACTGTTCCCAGATGCCATAAAGAGGGAAGATGACATGTCCCAGGAGAACCAGTTGTGGCATAGGCAGCAGATCACTCTCATAACTGAAACACTGGGGCAGTGCAATTGGAACAGGTGAATTGACAATATTGTAGAAGTTGAGGGTTCATTCACTGTTGGTGGCCTTCCAATGAAACTGGATGTTTCCAAGCTTTGAGATGGACCATTTAAATTTCCACGTCTTAGAGTTTTTTTGCAGGATTTTCTTTATTTTTTTTAAACGTTGTTTTTGTATCTTGAAATATTTCCAACTTTCTGTAGTGGTCTTAATTTTAATGACAGTACTAGTGTTTGTACATGTGTGTCTGTTTTCTATCCCTTGTTCTCAAAGTTTTATTATGCCAGCCTATTCTCTCTTGTTCTCCAAGTTTACTTAATCTTCCCCATCCTCTGTCCTACAACCACCCAGCATAACGCAATTTCTTTATTCTCCCCCAGTTTATATATCCCTGTTTGTTTCTTGTAGTGATATTTTCTTATACTTTTTTATATTATTGTATGTTTTTTTGTATTCCAAGTTAGATTTTTTCCCAATGAACCGATGATTAGTATGTGCAAAGAGAACAACAGTGTTGTATGCACAAATGTTTTATCTTATATAGTGCATATGATGCACTGCATACAAGATATGAGGGGCATAAAAACTTGTGTATTCAATTGTGTTTATTAAAGTTTGTTTTTCTATTGACAATGTTTGCTTTTATAAGGATAGTTCTTTTAAGCATAGATGAATAACCACGGCTATGGTGTAGTCCAATGGGCTGTTGGATTTTGGAGGCATGGGTAACTGCAGCAACATCCAGGGGGGGTCCTAGTTGCGAGTTCGATTAACTATACCTGCAACTATATGCACAAAAAGTACACTCTTTTTATGTACTATTTTTACTGTGTCTTTTGTTATTAATATTTTTTTTTCTTTTTTTTAAATAATCTATAGCCGTGGCCACAAATAAATACAAAGAATGCCCATGAATGGTATCCGCGGCTATAGGATTGTGTGCATTTCTTTTTCTTAATAATAAAAAAAAGAAATGCACACAATCCTATAGCCGCGGCTACCATACATGGGCATTCTTTGTATTTGTTTGTAGCCACGGCTATAGAACATTTTTTTTAAAAAAAGAAAATGATGTGGCCTTTTTATTTTAGGATATGTTGAATGTAGTGTTTGTAAACAGTTATTGTAACATGTTAAATACTTTTGCTACATTATTATAATATATATAAGCATACATATTTCAAAAAGGTAAATAAATATGCAAACAAAGTTTGTTGAAAACAGGTTTATTTTGATTGGGATGTGGTTGTGGGTTTACTATATCCTTTTTTTATTGATTGTACATCTTTTTAAATATTAATGAATAGTTATTTTAATTCTGTTAAGGAATACATAAATATATAATTAGATTTGTGGGTAGTTGTGGTGCTTCTTGTTTGAATCTTCTTGAGACTTGAATCACTTCTTCACCTGTTTGAAAATATTTGAAATATTATTAAACTATTGAAGATTTAATACACTTTAAAAATATTTGTGTTGGTTGTATAAACATTTGCTAGTATGTAGATAGATGATATGTGTTTGGTGACTGATATTTGTTCCTTTAAATATAATTGTTAGTCTCATTGAAGATGAATATATAGAATGTACTTACAAAATCCTGAATGTGGTGTATTTTCTTCTGGCTCATTTTGTTCAGTGTCTTCCTTTCTTAATTGTCCTCCAGCCATTGCATGTACTGTTGCCATATTAGTAGTGGTAAAACGAAAGACTGCTTATTAGTTCAGAGTTAGAATTAGGAATGGAGAAAGATTAATGAGGAGACAAGATGGAATGTTTGTATTTGCTTTGTGATTGATTTGTCATTGTTTGTGTGGTGGGTCGCTGCCAATAGGATTTCAGGTACCCCAGATGCTGTTGAATTGTAGAACCTATGAGAGAATGTATTTTTAAGTGATGTTTATATATGTCAATACAACTGTATGTTATATTGTATCATTGTACTAAGAGCTTTTCTACATAGTACATTTGCATTGCTTGAGAGTGAGGTGTAGTTTTAAGAGATTGTGCTATTTTGGGGGATATTGGATATTGCAACATGCAGGCAAATTCAGGAGAGTATTGTGATTGTTTATAGGTCTATAGGGAATTTGAGAATTTTAAGAATGGGGTCATATTGATGTTGAGTGCATAGATGATGTGTTGTCAAAGCATTGGCTTATAATGTTTTTTTGGTACTATACTATTATTGTAGATGGAGTGTTTGAAATGAGAGGTTTGTGCTGTAATTGTGGAGAAATATTTTTGACACAGAGTACATGATATTTTTCTCTTCGGGAAAAGAACATTAATTAATCATATAAAAAAAGAACACAGAGAAATGTTCCAAGATTGTTTTTGGTAATAGAGGTGAAGAGTATTTCTGTGATTGAAATATATTTTTGGGGTAATTGGATCACAACAAGCCAGAACAAAACTTGATCCATGCTTTACAAGCTTCACTATTGATAGGCACAGTATCAAAGCACAGGATAAGGTGAAGACTATGGGTGTGATGTTGGATACAGGCCTAGGTGCTGAGGCTCAAGTGGACAGAGTGGTGAAGAAATCCCAATACCAACTGTTGAGATTGGTAAAACCATACGTTAGTAACAAGAATTGTGAAATTCTAGTCCGGGCAATTATTATGCCCAGACTAGACTACTGTAATGCACTGCTGGGGGGCGCTAATAAAAGAAGCATAAATAAATTACACATTTTGCAAAATGATGCAGTACATATTATTAAATTAAAAACATATCACGAAGAGACCATGTGGCCAATGCCGGAACAGAATTACATTGGCCGCCAGTTGCATCTAGGATCCTTTTTAAAGTAATTATTAGGACACATAAATGTCTTTTTGGATCTGTACCATCCTACCATAAGGAAAGCATTGCCTTGCAAACATACTGGAGAGACACACGATCAAGTAATACCTTTTGGCTTGTTTGCCTTAAGGTTAAGAGAACAAGAGGCAGTGATCGTTCTTTTCCAGTCCAGGCAGCTAGTGCCTGGAATGTACTCCTGGTGGACCTACGAAGAGATAGTAATCTCCTCACATTCTGCAAACGATTAAAGACATTGCTCTTCAATTGAAACAGCCTCACTCATGACTAGGATTCCAGGTCAGAAGGGTCTGCCTATGTTTGTGTGTAATGTTTGTGTGCCCTGATGCCTGCGGGCTGTGGTGCATAATAAATAGATCAATAGAACATTTTTAAAAATCTAGGTATGCCAGAGGTCATCTGGGGGTCCACCTGACTCATAAGAGCCCAACACCCTTCCCCAGAATAAAAAGAGGACTCAGCCAAGGCCAAGTTAGAACTGTGGTTTATTAAAAAAACCAACAGGGATCACACAATACAATCAAGATTCTCCAGTACTTCTCAGCTCCACAAAGCGGGTTCCCCAGTGTTGTTGTGGCTTGTCATCATCACCTGGGCCCTTCACAAAATACCTATCCCTGATGCTCATTGGGTGCTGAGAGTGGTAACCCATATGACTGACCTGGCCAAACCCCAAAGAAACTATCTATTACAATTTTGCAGAGTAGTGGGCTTACCACTGGCCATTGCCCCTTGACATCTAACCCTGGGTTCTTCCCACCGTGAGGAAATGCCCATTGTCAAGTTCAGCTGCATCACATGTTTGTGGACCACATAATAAAGCTCTTGGGTCTGCAGTTGTACCCTTGTTGTCTAGAGTTTGGAATGTGACTGTTTGTCTCTGATCTTGGTTGTGGGCTCAATCTACGCTTCATGCAGCCTGAATCAGCTCCTCTTGTCTCGTGTTCTGTGGCTTGAGGCCTTCTGTAATTTTCCTTAGACTTGTAATGTGATTTCTACATGTGCTTACTGTGCTATATTACCTATAGGTTAGTCGCACGTGGTCTTATCAGGCTTCAGATACACTCCTGTAGTCCCATAGGGTTAGTTGCCAAAAGCATCTGCAAGGTTGGTCAGGATCTCTTGTTGTCTTGTGTTTCTACATTAATGCATTTGGCTAATGATAAAAACAATAAAAGCTTTGACAGTATGTACATATATATCTGTCCTCTACCTACAGAACTGTGTAGGCATGTTCTTTGTGTATTTGAGTTTGTGTTTGTGTAATGCTGTGCAGGGCTTCAGGTGTTCTTCATGACTAACGCTACTATGCCATGGTATCACTAATGAAGTCAGCATTGTGGGTTCTTGGTTTTTGATCAAGGCAGTCCCTTATTGTATTTGGGTCTGCGACCTCCATCAGGTTCTCTGGATCTGGAAGGAACTGCATTGGACATTTTTGGAATGGAGGTCTGGGGAGTTACCTTTCTGCATATGTGTCAGCAAATGGTGCACTTGGGGTTTGTCCGAAAAAGGATGAGTGGCTTTGAGCATACCTGGCTCTTCAGCTTGTCATGTTCATGGGGTTGAGGAGGGGCATTCCTGGGACCCTCTCTTCAATATTTTTTGGTTATATATTGGTAAAAGAACCCAAAGGTTCTTTTAAGAGCCACCCAAATGAAAATACGTTTGATGCCTTTATTTTTAACTCGCAGCCATTACGACAGCAGCCAATGAAACGTGGTGCTCTGTCAGATGGATTATAGCCATGGGTAACATCAAGCCAATGAGACGTCATGTATTTTTGGCAGGTGTAACATCGTCTATGACTATCGCCTTAGCTGCTGGTGTAGCGATTACAATTTCTGTGCATTGATCATGTAATTGCATTGATTTTACACTACACAATTTCACATGTGTTTATTATTCTATGCCCTCATCTGTACCATCCTGTTGTTTGGAATTGTTACACCTTGTCAATATGTCTTTTTGAATCAGTAAAAATGTTACCGGTAGCCGCGACTACTGGTGGTTGACTCAATACACAGCTATGAATTCTCCAATTGTATGTTGAACTTTGTGGCAGGCTTTGGTAGCCACGGGTATGAACTCATTGGTTATACCCACAATTAAAGCTGTTTATATTTTGGTGCAGTGATCATAGTAAATTATGGATGCTTTAGCACAGATTTGTACATGTATTGCTGTTTGGATGTTCTCATCTGAAGGCATGTGTGAATGAAATTTGAAACCTTTGTAATGTGTGTTTTTCTAAATAGAGTGTGTACATGATCTACAAAGTATTCTTTGGAAGGATTGTGTTGGGGTTTATTGATTGCTATAGTTTGTAATAAAATGTGTTGGGCATTTTACGTGTTTGCTTTCTATAGTACTCTTTTTGTGCTATTGATTTCTGAAAGCTATGAAAGTGACCTTTTTGTAAACATTTGACATTCTGATGCCAGAACTCAGAGTGTGCACATGTTCTTTGTTTAGCTGTTGTGAAGGTCTATTCTTTAATTGTAGCAGCTGAAGGTGAGTGATTGTGTGTTTTGATATATTTCATGTACATTATGAATTGTTGTATTTCTAAGATCTTTAGGCTCTGATTTAGTGAAGTGTAGAAATATTGCTTGGAAAGTAGGGTCTTCCATATATTTCTTCAGTGTTTTTAGGAGAGTGGGGAAGCAGTATGACATGTTATGCTATGGTTATGTGTGACAAAAATGTTTCCAAATAAAGGTTGTTTCTTACTGACATTGATAGACGTGATATGTACGGAGTGCATAAGAAACCTTAGTGTGAACCAAGCATTTTTACTCTACTCTTGACAGATTTTACAGCTGTGTGTGTTCTTTGTAGTTGGATATTAAGCTGTTTTTCTGTAACCCTATATTGGTGATTTTGTACTGTGTTAGAATTGTGGAAGTGTTTGAATGTGGCTGTAAAAATGAGAAGCTTTCTGAGGCAGTACACCTGGTGTATGCATACTTGGTTATGATGTTTGGCAATGTTATTTTGCTTATTTGTGGAGATTTTGGGATTTTGCTAGCTTACTGGGAAAGTTCATTTGAAACGGTAAGGTTGGAGTGAAATTCTTTCTCTTGAGAAGTGGTTCGGGAATTGTAAAGGGAACTGTGAAGTTACGGCTATAGTATGCCAGTTATTATGACAGTCTTTTGGTGGTTTAAGGAAAATACACCATTTAAATGGTTTGTAAGAAATTATGAAGCAAGGTGAAGAAGGTGAATTCATAGTGGCTAAATGGGTAGGGTCCGATAGCTTGCATTTCATCTTTTGTGCAGTAATATATAAAATGTGTTTGACTCTTTGTGTATAGGTATGAGCTTGTAAATGACACAGTTTATGCATACATTTATTTTAATATGTTTATGCTTTATCATGAATTGTTAGGTAATATAATAAATGGGTACTGTGATGTATAAGATTAGCTCACTTTTCATTTAGGCCTATCATTCAAAAAATGTACATTCTCCATCGCAGATATATACCAACTTGGCAAACGTAATGCCCACCTAGTGAAAGTCTACTTTTCTCATCTTATGTACGCAATATGAGCTGTTCAATAGTATCCCACAGTACTCAAGCACTTAGAGGAGAGGTGTAGATTGAGCATTTGTTATACTGCAGTATTTCCGCTAATTGTTGGTAGTAATTGAGAAATAATAATTAGCAACCATATTTGGCAGTTCCACAATTTTCTTGGAAAATGTGTGCTTTGGAAGGGCAGGAATGAATTTGGGTTGCATGCTATGTAATGTAATATGTTGTTATGCAATGCACGGACATGGGGATTCGTAAATGAACAGGGTTTCATAGTGGAATGGGGAAATAGTATTATTGATGAGGTTCGCTAAGGTAGCTTTCTTGGGTTTCTCAGGGAACTTAGCCATTCAAACCCTAGTGGAGTGGGGATGGGCAGTGAAGGGAGGACATACATGCTGATATCTTTTCTTGAGTAGCAGTCGTAGTAGTGATTAGTTTGAAGGTGAAATGCAGGATAGTGGGCCAGGCCGTTGGCCCTATGATGGTTGAATCGGTGGAAACAGGTGAGGTGCTTCATATTACTTGTTCTTTGATTAGAACAACTAAGAAGGACTGATTAAATGGGTGGTGGGAGGAGGAAGGGTGTGACACGACCCAGTTATGTGATTAGCACTAGACTGAATGCTGTCTATCTGGTGTTGGCCTACCGTTCTTAAGGAGAGGCTTGTAATGTGTGAAAACTGGAGCTACGTGGATCAACTAAGTGGCAGTGCATTATCTTGCAGCTCTTTTCTCTTATCACCTTTGTCATGAATTGAGGACACACCAGAGATTCATGAATGGTTGTTTGGTAAATCAAAGCAAAGATGTATTACCGATTATCTTGCAACACCTCTATGAATGTGAATGAAGAACTGATGCACATTTATGTCATATTGTTTCAAGTGAACATTTGTTTTCTTTAGAAGTTTTTTGGGAATTGTACCCAGAAGTTATGGTTAGAGTATGTGAGGTATTACTGAAGAAATGTACAGTGGGATGGGGGAAATTGTATTATTGATGAGGTTGGCTAGTGTAGCTTTGTGGGGCTGCCCAGGGCACTTGGTCATTAAAACCCTAGCAGGAGTGGGGATGAGCAGTGGAGAGAGGACATACATGCTATGTTTTGTTGAGCAACAGTAGTAGAGATTAGTTTGTAGGTGAAAGGTGGGCTTGTGGGCCAGGCCATATGATGCTTAAATAGTGGAAACAGGTGAGGTGGTTCATTTTGCATGTTTTCTGATGAGGATGGGTAAGGAGGGCTGATTAAATGGGTGGTGGGGGAAGCAAGGGTGCGGCAGGCCCCAGTTATGTGACCAGCAGTATACTTAATGGTGTGTGCCCAGAGTTGGCCTAAAGTTGCTAAGTATAGTCTTCTAAGGTGTGAAAACTGGAGCTGGTTGGAGCAACTTAGTGGTAGTGCAATATCTTGGAGCTCTGTTCTCTTATCACGTTAGTTATTGTTAGGCAGAAACCTGTGCAGTTCCCTCTGGGACCACTGCAAAAGATTTAAGACTACAGGTGTTGGCAGTAAACCCACTTGGTAGCAGTCTGCACCGCACAGATTCACTGTGGTAGCTGTGGCTGAGCAGTCAGACTTCCCTCAAGAAGAGTTAGGCAGTATACAGAGGATACATAAATAGGTACAGAGGTACAATAGCACAAGCAAACACTGACCAGAGCTAGGTGTCAAAGTATAAACTTATTTATTAAAGGTACACTCATAAATTACACTAGCACATTAGAAAAGATAAGAAAGTCAAACACAGTTACTATTACTCATATGTACATCCCTAATCGTTTGTTGGACAATTCTAAGTTAACACCACTTATTTCCAACCAGAGGTGAGCGCTTAATGTTAGATGGTCCTCCAACAAATATTACCAAAAGGGAGGGAAAAGGCAGAAATAAAGAGAGCAGTTAGGTAAAACACTTTTCACATAAGGTTGGCAAAGACAGTCAATAGTGGAACAAGGGGAATTAGTTCGGGGCCCGCGTTAGAGGGAGCCAGGCGAAAATGTGCCCAAGATCACACAATGTCACAAGTCTTTGCAGGTGAGTAGAAAACGGTTTTACTATGGTTCTGAAAAGTTTAGTTAGGGTGTCCCAGACCTACCCAGGTTCGAGAGCCGAGGGCTGAATCTACCGCGTACAATCGGTGGCAAGGGAGGCCGGGCGGATCACAGTACCTTTAAAAGTGGAAAGATTCCTCCAGCGGTGGTAGTCGTTCCTGGTAGTGGGTGCAAGTCGCGGCGTCGTCCCGAGGAAGAGGTGATCTCGACGGGGAGGAAGGCTGCAGGTCGTTGCACTACCAGGGATGAGGCCAGCCGTGGAGTTCTCCGGTCACAAAGGATTTTTACCCCTCTTTCGCGGTTGAGGTAAAAAGTGGTATCCCGGTTGCCGGGGTGCTTGGCACAGGCAAGACGGCCACGAGATGCTTCGGGACGGCGAAAAGAAGGCAGCAACTTGTTGTCCCCACCAGTTAAGGGAAGAAGACTCTCCGGCGGGAGATCTCCTCTGTCGTCGGGAAAAGTGGTGAGACGATTCTGCAGGGCTTCACCGGTGGTGTCGTCTTGGCAGGTCGGCTCGGCTTCTCCCTCTTCGGCTTCTTAGGTCCTGTGGCGACTTCTGAAGAACCAGTCCCAAAAACCCTGCTTTTATGCAGCAAACCCCCATTCATACAGCCTAGCTGTCACTCAAACATGCTAAGTGGTGAGCGGGGTGGCTCACTACTTGGGCCAATCACACTAGAGTGCGACCTGAGTTGGCAAGGCAACTCGGTCCAGGGTGCCTAAACCCCCTCCCGCACCCCCTGTGGTACCCAGACAGAATGGCACCACTTTGGAGGGCTTCTGTGCAGAAGCCCGCCAAAAGTGGAACAAAGGCTCGACTCGGGTTCAGGGTTACTGAAGTGAACCTAGACGCCATTTTGGCGGCGAGTTCCGGCAAAAAATCCCAACCGGTGAATTTATATTAAATAAATAAACCGGCGGTATCTTTAACATTGCACCAAAAAGTGGTGCATCAAAAACCAATGGGAAATCCCATTGGGAAATATTCCAGTGGAATATTTCCGTGGTATCCACTGCCACCAGCCAGAACTCGGTGAGGGGGGACGGGACAGTACCCCCTCGACAACAGACCCAGGCGCAATCTAATTGCCCCTACCAGTACTTCCACAGTAAGATGGTTTGTACTGGTTAAGTTCCTAAGTTAAGACTAGTAAAGTCAATGGTAACTTTACAGACCCAGGGAGACAGTAGTCAGTCCCAGGGTGTGGAGTCTATGTTTGGGGGTCTCTAAGACACCCCTGTGCTACTGCACTGAGGGTGCTGTGTAACACACATTCAAAAACCAATGATGGCCTATGGGGAAAATTACCCCCCCAGCCCATAAGCACATAGCAAGTCACAGAGAACACTCTCAAGTCATGTCCAAGAGTGAGGATAAAAGGGTCTCACTCTTGGCAGGAGAAAAATATAAACACCACAAAATCCAGCAAAGCTGCTGGGGGACTCACTAGGTTAGGAAATTCAGCCTAAACAGAGAATTCTTCCTAAAACTCGCCCCCCAGACTAAGGGACAGGAGGATTTAATCCACTCCTGGATGAACCTCATGCCTCTAGTCGATGACATACATCCTAGAGAGTCCATCAGCATTTTGATGGTGACACCCTGACCTGTGCTCAATGATGAAATCAAACCCTTGGAGGCAGATTGACCATCTCAATAGTTTTGGATTTTCCCCTTTCATTTGCATTAACCATCTCAAGGGTTGGTGGTCAGTCTGAATGACAAAAGTAGAACCATACAAGTATGGCCTAAACTTCTTCAGTGCCCACACAATAGCAAAGCATTCTCTTTCGATTGTTGCCCACCTTGTTTCAGGATCCTTCAGTTTTCTACTGATGAAGCAAATGGGGTGTTCCCTACCCTTCTCATCCAGTTGGCTAAGAACTGCACCTATACCTACATTGGAAGCATCAGTTTGTACAATGAATGTTTGGTGGTAGTCAGGAGCTCTGAGTACTGGAGCTTGGCAGAGAGATTTCTTCAGGTTTTCAAAGGCCTGATTGCATTCCTCAGTCCATTTGACCTTCTTAGGGAATTTTGGAGAGGAGATCACATTCAGAGGAGAAGCTATGGTCCCATAGTTCTCAATGAAATTCCTGTAGTACCCAGTGAGGCCTAAGAAGGCTCTCACCTGGGTCTGAGTAGTAGGTGTTGTTCAATTTTGCACAGCTTCAATCTTGCTGAGCAAAGGCCTTATTTCTCCACCTCCTACCTCATGTCCAAGGTAGACCACTTTACTCTGACCAATTTGGCACTTGCTTGCCTTTATGGTCAGATTGGCCTGCTCAAGAGCCTGCAAAACATGTCCTAAGTGGGTCACATGTTCTGCCCAGGAGTGGCTGAAGACTGCAATGTCATCCAAGTATGCCATGCAGAAGTCCTCCATCCCAGCCAGAACTTGGTTCACCATCCTTTGGAATGTTGCAGGTGCATTTTTCAGTCCAAAAGGCATAACCTTGAATTGGTATAGGCCAACTGGGGTAGAAAATGCAGTTTTCTCCTTGGCATGGTCTGTCAGGGCTATTTGCCAATAGCCTGACGTAAGGTCCAGTGTGCTGAGGTACTTGGCTGCACCAAGTTTATCCACCAACTCATCTGTCCTTGGCAAAGGGTGGGCATCAGCCTTGGTGACTGCATTAAGAGCTCTATAGTCCACACAGAATCTCAACTCTTTGGATCCTGCCTTTGGTACTAACACCACTGGGCTAGACCATGGACTAGTAGAGGGCTCTATTACCCCGAGATCAAGCATCTTCTTGACCTCACCTTTGATGTGGGTTCTGACATGTTCTGACATTCTATATCCTCTGCTTTTGACTGGAAGACAGTCACCAGTGAGTATGTCATGCTGTCCCCAAGGGGTCAAGCCTGGTGAAAGTGAGAACAGGGGGGCAAACTGATTTAACATCGCTTTGCACTCCTCCTGTTGCTCAGGGGTCAGATCTGAAGAGAGATTAACTCCTTCAACCTTTTCGTCCAAAGGTAAGCCTCTCAGGAGGTCAGGTAGAGCGTCACTCTCCTCCTCCTCTTCCGATGAAGCTAGAAGCAATGCTCCTACTTCTGGTCTAGAGACATAGGCTTTGAGGCGGTTGGTGTGGAAGACTCTGGGAGCTTCCCTGGGTTTGCCCAGATCCACCAGATAGTTGACCTCTCCAAGTTTTCCCACAACCTTGAAGGGTCCCATCCATTTGTCTTGCAAGGCCCTCTGCCTTGTTGGGAGCATAACTAGAACTAGCTGGTCTTGAGTAAACTCAACCATGTTAGCCTTCTGATCATGCCAATGTTTGATCAGAGCTTGGCCAGCTTTCAAGTTATCACTTGCTTCTGCCATCATGTGTGACATTCTCCTTCGGAGACCTATCACATAGTCAGTCACTCTGACTGGCTTGGGGGAAGGAGCACTCTCCAATCCCTCCTTAATCAGGGCCAAGGGGCCTCTGACGGGATGGCCATAGAGAAGTTCAAAGGGAGAATAACCTACTCCCTACTGAGGGACTTCCCTATAAGCAAATAGAAGGCATGGCAGTAGAAGGTCCCACTTCTTCTTAAGGGGTTCTTCTAAGGCACCTATCATGCTCTTCATGGTTCTGTTAAATCTTTCTACCAACCCGTTGGTCTGAGGGTGGTAGGCGGTTGAGAACTTGTAGGTAACTCCGCAGGTTTTCCACATGGCTTTCATGTAGTTGGACATAAAATGTGTCCCCCTGTCAGAGATCACCTCCTTAGGAAACCCAACCCTGGTAAAGATACCAAGGAGGGCCTTAGCCACAGCCTGAGCCGTAACAGTCCTCATAGGAATTGCCTCAGGGTACCTAGTAGCATGGTCTACTACAACAAGGATAAACCTGTTGCCTGAGGAGGTTGGGGGATCAAGGGGACCAACAATGTCAATCCCTACCCTCTCAAATGGGACTCCCACAACTGGGAGAGGCACTAAAGGTGCCACATTCTTGGAACCAACCTTACCAGAAGTCTGGCAGGTATGGCAGCTCCTGCAATACCTATCTACTTCAGCCCCCATTTTTGGCCAATAGAAGTAGAGAGAGAGCCTTTCCTTGGTCTTCTTGAAACTCAAGTGACCAGCCAAAGGAATCTCGTGGGCTAGTTGCAAGAACTGTTGTCTGTTCTCTTGGGGCACTACCAGGCGTTGGTATGCTCCAGGTTCAGATTCGGTTGGTTCACTGTAGAGGAGGCCATCTTCCCAGTGTAACCTATACTTCCCAGGCTCTTGCCCATCAGCCTGAGAAGCTGCCTGCTGGCGGAGACCCTCCAGAGTTGGACATTCTCTTTGTCCCTTACGGAAAGCTGTCCTGCTGGGTCCACCTTCTGCCAGTAAAGACTGCAGCTCAGGATGGTCAGCCGGGTCCAGGTCTCCAATAAGTTCTGGACCTCCTTCTAGCTCTTCGTCAGAGTCTAGTTCAACCAAACAGGGTTGTACCTCCCTCTCAGCCTCAGCTGGAGGTGGCGTTACAGGTGTAACTTTGGACAACCTCGGGGAAGTCCTTGTTGGAAGCACTGGAGTGCTTGCTGTAGGTTTTTTTCTAGGAGTCTTGGGTTGCCCCTTTGCTCCTGATCTGGTAGTTACTGCAGTAAGTTGCTCCAGTGGGAGAGGAGTGATTTCTGTCATCATCTCCTGAGATAAACCTTGCAGGGTTTTCTCTCTTGCAGACTTGGTGAGCTCCCGTAACCTTTTACTAGGAGGTCTGGGGGTATGTGACACAACTCCAAGAGCTTTCAGGTCATTTCCCAGCAGAACTCTTCCTGGCACTTCACATTGTATACTGACAGGTATCTTCACAGCCATATCATTACACTGGATGAGGACTGGTAACTGGGGACACATCTGCACAGGCCCTCCAGCTAACTTGGTGAGGCATTTGGGTGCCTTAGCAACATCCTCTGCCTTGAAAAATGATTCATCCACCACAGTTATGCTGGCCCCAGTGTCCCTGATGGCAGGGGTCTCCTGACCATTCACGTGGACACTGTCCTTATAATACTCTTTAGTATTATCTGGGATAGAATTATACACATCTAAATTTTGTTGTTCCCACAACCCCAGAGAGACTAAAGAAACACTGGCTGAGACTCCAGTGGGTTCATCAGCCAGTAGTAGAAAGTTTCCACTTGCCATAGTGACTTCCTCCTCTGGAGCGAAGGCTAAGGAGACAAGTTGGACCCCGGAAGGTTTACCCTTACATCTGGGATCTCCTTTCACATGGTCAGTAGCCTTACAAACATAACAGGCCCCAAAGGTCCTTTGGAATGGAGGCTTGGTCTGACCTCCTTCTGGTTTAGCACCAGAAGGTATACTACTCTGCTGTGGTTTCCCAGGTGGCTTACCCTTATGGTTTTGTTTGGGGCCCTCTTTGGAATTAGGATTATTAGAATTCTCTTTGGAGTCTTTCTTAGGCTGTCTTCCCTCATCCTTCTTCTGAGTTACCCCAGAATCCTTGTGAGTAGCCCTGTTGGCAACCCACAAGTCAGCAGCCTTAGCTAGTTTCCTAGGATCTAATTCCTGTGAATCAGCCAAGTGCTGTCTGAGCTCAGGAGAGCAGGCATCATAAATTGACTCCATCATTACAAGATTTCTCATTCCTTCATAAGTGTTCACCTTGTAACCCTTAATCCATCCCTCTAAGTTTTTCAACCCTTCACACACCCAGGTAGCCCAAGGGGTACCATCATGCTTTTTGAGGCTCCTAAACCTCTTAAGATACTGGGAAGGGGTCTTCCCAAACCTAGCTATCAAAGCTAGTTTCACACATTCATACTCTTTCCTATCCTCCTCCCCCAACTCCATTACCACATCAGTTGCAACAGGGGGAAGCCTAGAGAACAACCAGGTGAGTAACTTATTACCTGTGATGTTCTGGAGCCCATGATTATACTCAAACATAGACAACCAATCCAACACATCCAACTTAGGCTCATACATACCAATCAATTCCTTAGGCATCCGGGGTCTTTTAGGACTGGAACTTCTAGAGGAGCCAGAGAGAGAAGCATTCTCAACAGACAATTTCTTCATTTCTAGCTCATACTTGAGCTCCATTTCCCTTAGCCTTAGTTCTTTGTCAGTTTGAGCATTAAGTTTCTTGTACTCTAATTCAAGTTTCATTTTCTCCAGTTCAAAGTATTGAGGGCTAAATGTGGGACCTGGCAAAGGTCCAGTAGGTACAGCTGGTAGAGCAGACAGAGGCCTAGAGGGACTATCTACAACAGTTTCATCCTCCTCTTCTGGTTCTGACCCAAGATCATCAATACCTTGTTCCATATCAAGATCATTGCTGCGTTCTACATTTGCTGGAGTGATAGGTTCCTCTGGACCATCCTCCAGACTTTGGTTTTCTAACAACCTTTCTATTAGCTCTATTTTCTTTCCTTTAGTCATGAGATTCTCATGCTTACAGAGAAGTCTTAGACAATCAGCAGTTTTTGTAGCAAGGGACTCTTGACTATAACTTTCCATAGTAGACAGGTTAAAAATGACTTTTTCTTTCTTGTGCTTAAGTTTTGTGGTTAGTTGCACTAAGGTATCTCAAAAGTACTCTAAAGTGTATACTCAATACAGATCCCACCGCTGTACACCAGTGTTAGGCAAAAACCTGTGCAGTTCCCTCTGGGACCACTGCAAAAGATTTAAGACTACAGGTGTTGGCAGTAAACCCACTTGGTAGCAGTCTGCACCGCACAGATTCACTGTGGTAGCTGTGGCTGAGCAGTCAGACTTCCCTCAAGAAGAGTTAGGCAGTATACAGAGGATACATAAATAGGTACAGAGGTACAATAGCACAAGCAAACACTGACCAGAGCTAGGTGTCAAAGTATAAACTTATTTATTAAAGGTACACTCATAAATTACACTAGCACATTAGAAAAGATAAGAAAGTCAAACACAGTTACTATTACTCATATGTACATCCCTAATCGTTTGTTGGACAATTCTAAGTTAACACCACTTATTTCCAACCAGAGGTGAGCGCTTAACGTTAGATGGTCCTCCAACAAATATTACCAAAATGGAGGGAAAAGGCAGAAATAAAGAGAGCAGTTAGGTAAAACACTTTTCACATAAGGTTGGCAAAGACAGTCAATAGTGGAACAAGGGGAATTAGTTCGGGGCCCGCGTTAGAGGGAGCCAGGCGAAAATGTGCCCAAGATCACACAATGTCACAAGTCTTTGCAGGTGAATAGAAAACGGTTTTACTATGGTTCTGAAAAGTTTAGTTAGGGTGTCCCAGACCTACCCAGGTTCGAGAGCCGAGGGCTAAATCTACCCCATACAATCGGTGGCAAGGGAGGCCGGGCGGATCACAGTACCTTTAAAAGTGGAAAGATTCCTCCAGCGGTGGTAGTCGTTCCTGGTAGTGGGTGCAAGTCGCGGCGTCGTCCCGAGGAAGAGGTGATCTCGACGGGGAGGAAGGCTGCAGGTCGTTGCACTACCAGGGATGAGGCCAGCCGTGGAGTTCTCCGGTCACAAAGGATTTTTACCCCTCTTTTGCGGTTGAGGTAAAAAGTGGTATCCCGGTTGCCGGGGTGCTTGGCACAGGCAAGGCGGCCACGAGATGCTTCGGGACGGCGAAAAGAAGGCAGCAACTGGTTGTCCCCACCAGTTAAGGGAAGAAGACTCTCCGGCGGGAGATCTCCTCTGTCATCGGGAAAAGTGGTGAGACGATTCTGCAGGGCTTCACCGGTGGTGTCGTCTTGGCAGGTCGGCTCGGCTTCTCCCTCTTCGGCTTCTTAGGTCCTGTGGCGACTTCTGAAGAACCAGTCCCAAAAACCCTGCTTTTATGCAGCAAACCCCCATTCATACAGCCTAGCTGTCACTCAAACATGCTAAGTGGTGAGCGGGGTGGCTCACTACTTGGGCCAATCACACTAGAGTGCGACCTGAGTTGGCAAGGCAACTCGGTCCAGGGTGCCTAAACCCCCTCCCAAACCCCTGTGGTACCCAGACAGAATGGCACCACTTTGGAGGGCTTCTGTGCAGAAGCCCGCCAAAAGTGGAACAAAGGCTCGACTCGGGTTCAGGGTTACTGAAGTGAACCTAGACGCCATTTTGGCAGCGAGTTCCGGCAAAAAATCCCAACCGGTGAATTTATATTAAATAAATAAACCGGCGGTATCTTTAACATTGCACCAAAAAGTGGTGCATCAAAAACCAATGGGAAATCCCATTGGGAAATATTCCGGTGGAATATTTCCGTGGTATCCACTGCCACCAGCCAGAACTCGGCGAGGGGGGACGGGACAGTACCCCCTCGACAACAGACCCAGGGGCAATCTAATTGCCCCTACCAGTACTTCCACAGTAAGATGGTTTGTACTGGTTAAGTTCCTAAGTTAAGACTAGTAAAGTCAATGGTACCTTTACAGACCCAGGGAGACAGTAGTCAGTCCCAGGGTGTGGAGTCTATGTTTGGGGGTCTCTAAGACACCCCTGTGCTACTGCACTGAGGGTGCTGTGTAACACACATTCAAAAACCAATGATGGCCTATGGGGAAAATTACCCCCCCAGCCCATAAGCACATAGCAAGTCACAGAGAACACTCTCAAGTCATGTCCAAGAGTGAGGATAAAAGGGTCTCACTCTTGGCAGGAGAAAAAAATAAACCCCACAAAATCCAGCAAAGCTGCTGGGGGACTCACTAGGTTAGGAAATTCAGCCTAAACAGAGAATTCTTCCTAACAGTTATGAATTGAGGACACACCAGAGATGAATCAATAGTTGGTTGGTACATGAAAGCAAAGATGTTTTACATATTATCTGGAACACCTTTATGAATGTGAATGAAGAAATGATGGTAATTCGTGTCATGTTGTTTCCAGTGGACATTTCTTCTATTTAGAAGTTGTCTGCTAATTGTACTCAAGTTATGTGTAGAGTAGGTGAGGTATTATTTAAGAAATTAATAGTGTTATGGGGTAATGGTATTATTGATTAGGTTTGGTAGGGTAGCTTTCTGGGGTTGCCCAGGGCACTTGGCCATTCAAATTCTAGTGATAGTGGGGATGGGCAGTGGAGGGAGGACATACATGCTGATGTTTTGTTCAGTAGCAGTAGTAGTGATTAGTTTGTAGGTGAAAGGCAGGATAGCGGGTCAGGCCATTGGCGTATGATGCTTAAATAGGTGGGAACAGGTGAGATGGTTCACTTTGCATGTTGTTTGATGAGGACAGCTAAGGGAGACTGATTAAATGGTGGGATAAGCAAGGATGTGGGAGGACCCCGTCATGTAAGCAGTTGTATACTCAATTGTGTTTGTGCATGGAGAGGACCTACAGTTGTTAGGTAGAGGCGTGTAAGGTGTGCAGCTCTGTTCTATTATTACCTTACTTATTAATTGAGGACACACCAGAGATGCATGAATGGTAGATTGGTACATGAAAGCAAAGATGTATAACAGATTATCTTGCAACACCTTTATGAATGTCTAATAAGAAATTATGGTAATGTATGCCATCTTTATTGGGTGTAGGCCTAAAATGCCCACTTTGCATCTTTAGTTTGTAGTGATCAATTAATGTAGAGAGAGAAGAGCATGTACCCATCTTTCAAATTTCTGGTGAAGGAATGTCTTTTGTCTAATAGGCTGATGTACCTTTTGTAGATTATCCTCATATGATTGGAGAAAGTGTGTGAAGGATTGCATGTAGAGTAAATAAGATGAGCACATTATAGTTTGAATGGGTGGTAATTGAGTTTCTCAGTTTGTGTTTTGTATAGTACATTTTCAGGGTGCTTGGCCTGAATGAAACTTGAGGTAATTGTGTAGATTATAGCAAGCATGTGTTTTGCAACGTAAGAATTCATGATAAAGGATGAATGTATGAAGTGAAAGATATGCACCAACTATGGGATTTGCCAAGACATATCTATAGAAAAAGAAGGAAGAACATTTTAGTAACTCCCTTTACGTTACATTTGTGGAAGTGTTTGAATGTAGCTTTACATTTGACAAGTGTTATATTGGAATGCTGCTGATGAATGACATGTTGGGAAATGTCCTTCTTTTTATTTGTGTTAAATTTGTACTGTTAAGTTTGCAGTGAACATTTGTTCTTTTGGAGAGTGGTTTGGGAATTGTACTCTGAACCTATGGGTACAGTATGTCAGGCATTACTAAGGAAATGTTTATTGAGATGGGAGCAAGGTCAATATTGATGAGGTTTGCTAGTGTAGCATTGTGGGACTCTTCAGGGCACTTGGCCTTTCAAATGCTAGTGAGAGTGGGGATGGGCAATGGAGGGAAGACACATGTGGTAATGTGTTTTATTCAGTAGAAGTATTAGGTATTAGTTTCTAGGTGAAATGCAGGATAGTGGGTCAGGCCATTGGCCTTACTAGGCCTGAAGAGGTAGAAACAGGTGAAACCCTCGTGTTTGCATGTTGTTTGACAAGGATGCTTAAGGAGGACCAGGCCTGGACTGGCCCACCGGGACACCGGGAGTTTCCCCGGTGGGCCTGGGCACACAGGGCCTCTTTTCTTGGGGGAATGCATGGACGTCATTTGGGGTCACCAGAGGTCGCAGAGACTCCTTTGCCTTCAAGCTCACCCCTCGCTCAGTGCCAGCGCCAGTGCGACACCGGAAACATATACAAATGTAAAGACCATAAATAAATGAGACATGTGTAACAAGAATGGAGTATAGGTTCATACCCTAGACATGTCCACATGTATCTGTAGTAGCTCGAGCTGTCAGCAGTAAATCATGTCGCTTCTATAATAATGAGCCGTCTGCACACATCCTCCCCTGCTCCAGCAGCTGAATGGCTGGAATGTGACACACTTAGGGACTGTAAGACCACGCTTCAACCGGGTGCTTTGCAAGCTGTACTTTTAAAACGCCATCCATGTTACCCACAGTCCAAAATAGCCCTGGGTCATGTAGGTCGCTTCCTCGGTGCTCTCCCAGCTGCCCTGTACATAATGTGTAAACCGTCATGAACATCTACTGTGCATAACACACGTTATTTACAACCATGTGGCGTGTTGGTTATGTGTCAGAGACTGTGTACTGGGGGAATGTTTTTTTTTTGTTTACTTATCTACTGTTTGTATACCGTGCGAGGTTAATTTACTAAACAAATTCACTTAATACCAAAAAAATGACACTGCACAATTGTGTTTTTTTTCTCAGAATGTCCGCCCCCTCTCTCTGCTTATAATATTGGTGGGTTGTGAAAATGAATCTCTTAGCCCGCGTCCTTCCGGTTATGCTCTCCAAAGTGGTGTGCCATGCATTCTATGAAACCTCAACACAACATGTGTCAAGTGTGTGGTGTCACGTGCCCTGAAGCTGCTAAATGGCCCGGGCCATGGGGGAAGTGATCTCCTATTTCAATTGTAGAGTGAACTTCTCCGTGGCTTTATTGTTGGCGCCTCTCCTGCCAGATGCTTGGAGGGGTCACAGGGTCAGCGCTGCAGGTGCCATAAAGCATAAAGGCCTGCAGCCAGAGCCGCTGGCCATCGCAAATGGTTTGTGTGATGAAGGGCGAGCTTTCAGTCAGTCAGTCAGTGTGTGGGGATTTGAGGGCTGGCTGGAATGGATTCACAGTGCAGTGCTCGTGTTCCTTCTCGTGTGTACGGGGCACCGGACGGGTTTACTACAGAAGTAACATAAGCAAACCATGGCCTATGGGGACTCTTGTGGAGAAGGATTGTAGTGTGAGATATCTTTACATGTGTAATTAACTGTCAATCCGCGCTTCTGGGGCACCTTCTCCACCACAGGAGAAAATATGGAGTGCCTTGAATATGGAGAGTTGGCGCTTGTGTTTGCAGACAGAAAAATGTTGCAAAAGTCACTGGATTCAGCAACTGCCTTTTTTTTTGCTCTTGCCCTTTTTCGTCCTTGTTTATTTTTTGTTGCTGTTAAATATGTTGCATGTCCTATTTGTGAGTATGCAAAGCAAAATCGTATGCACATTTCAGCGATTCTTTCAAGCCTGCCAACTGTGGGTAGCTTTTCAAGGATTTAAAAATAATCCCCCCAAAAAACCTTCTTTAAATATTTTAATACAACTGCTCGCTGTCGCCGCAGCCAGGCACGTGCATAAGGTTGGTACATTTTTGAAGGGCCGACCCAAGCTTTCATCCTACAAAGTTGAATGAACCATGTAGTTTGGTTAATAATACATGTATTTGCAAATGTCCCAGATTATATTTGATTACAAAAGTTTTTAGGTCATCTATGCTGTTTTCTGCTTTTTTCATTTCGCAAGTAAATTGAGACCAATGGAAAGATCCTCCTGCATTTTCTGATTATTGCAACTACAAAATTGACACGTCTGAAGCAGGCCCAGGCACTCATTCCCAGACGGAAATGTTGCGCTGTTTTGTGAATGTAAAGTTTCCAACGCAGCAGCAATTTCCTTTTATTCAGCCCAGTCATGCCATTACAGTAATAGCATGCAGCTGACTCCGATAGCATCTTACAAGGTCTTACATCGCACGTGCTTTACCATTTCAAGTGTTCGCATACAGCTGGGGTGGAACGCCCTCACTTCTACACCTCAAGAATGTTTTCATGTTTTTTAAGCTGGCAGAGCAGTCTAATGCCTACCTGCCCACGTTTTCCAAAGTGTAGTTTGAAAGACCTCAAGCCTGCCACAGTAGCAGGAATGATTTCATTTTCTGGAAATGCAGACATCATATAGCCGGGCGAACAAACACTGCAGTGGTTTCTACCAGGCATATTTTATGAAGTGGTATGATCAAGCAAGCATGATAAGTGTTCTTATGGGTCTAGACTGGCTTACGTTGGCACCAGTTCGGACATGTTTTCTTATTGTGACATGTCACCTTTAATGTCCAAACCAACGGGAGTATGTTCTTACATAGGAGTACTGGCATGTTTGCGCAGCCAGCTTTGTGCCTAGTGCCAGTAATGATACTATAAAACACATCTTAAAGCGAACATGAGTATGTTCTTATATGTGAATACTAGCATATGTTGATGGAACCAGCATGGAAATGTATGGGCACAGCCAGCATGGAAATGTATGGGCACAGCCAGCATGAAAATATTTGTATACTGTACTGGCATATATTGCAAGAACCGGCATGACAATGCATTGGGAAATGCGCTTGTACACCTTTGGTGACTTGCATCTATTGCACTTTTTTCATGAGTTTCCCTGCTCCCTACAAAACTGTTAGCATGCCAGGGGAAAGATTGGAAGAGTAGAGAGGGGCAGGAGACTGCTCAGTCTCAAAGCAGTCCTTAAGTGGGTGCTTTTAGATTAAAGGAGAGAGTTAACTGCTTGTAACATTGAAGCTGCACTAGAATAGTCTCATTAGAATGGGTAAAGAAGTTAGATGCCGCCCACACAAATAGGTTTGCCCCTCCCCAACATCTCTGTAGTTAGCACCACTCCCAACAGTTCAAGGGTTAGCTCCCCCACCCCAATTTTAGGTTTCGTTGCACCCCTAAGACTGTTCAAGCATAAGCGAGAAAGGAGTTTCAGATTTCATAGCACGTGAGTGACAAATGGAAAGGAAATCCATATTGGAAGATGGCATAATGTGCTGGTGGAGGAATGGGAGGATGGGCAGGGACCAAAGACTGATATGTTAAGATCTGGTCATTGGAGGACAGGCGTCTGCAACAGTAGCAGAAATTGTATTGCTCCCGTCAATCGTATCTTTGTCTGAGGCCCTGTGTTTCTGATGTGTTCAAAAATGCTGCCACTTCCTGTTTTGTCAAGGGGTGAAAGGTCATGTGCTATCACTTCCGGTGATGTCACTTGGGGGCGGGGAGGGGTCAAGTGATGCCACTTCCTGTGATGTCATCAGAGGTCAAGGGTCATGTAATGTCACTTCAGCCACCCCTGGAATTTTGGTGAAATGATGTTCCGGACTGCTGCGGGTTAGAGCTCTCCTATCATCAGGCCGTCTCATGGAGAATCACGCTGCAAGGGGCAGCTCTGGGTGCCTGCTCAGGTGTGTGTGTGTCTGTGTTTCTCTTTACCTCAGTTAATCCTGTAATGTGTTTCATGCACTGCCTGCTTGCTCATTAATTGCAATCATGTAATTCTCTCTCTCCTGCTTCTGGGTCTCTTGTCTGACACTCTTCTTTTCCCTTATGCGTGTATCTCGCTCTCTCTGTTGGCTCCTTCCTCTCCCTAGGTTTCTCTGTTATAGACCTCCATCTATCGGTCTGAATGTCTGTATGCATCTGATTCGTCTATTTCTTTCACTAGTTCAGTATCTGCACCCGTGTCTTTATCCGCTTAATTCCACCCATGTTAGGTCACTGTTACAGTCAGTGTTTTAGCAAAAGACCATTTCTCACTATTTTCCGGGTATGACTACTCGCTGTAATGTCCAGTTCAGTACGAGTGAACATTTAACAAACGTTAGAATAGACATGCATTTGAATGCATTTGAAAGTCACCAAAATGATACTTTATTTGTAAGGCATGTACTCTTCCTATCTTCAACATGCAGTTTAAAAAAAAAATACATTTGGTGATCAGCAACAGCATTGTTAATATCAGGTTTGTCCTCTCTAAATATCATATTCAATGTCTTCTACGCCTATACTTGTAATGGGAATAACGAAACTACAGGTTCCAGAAAGCACAGCGTTTTGCTGTGGGTGAAAGATCAGGAGTTGCTCAAGATGGCATATTGCGATGTAAGCTACATTTTAGCAATCTTCTATTGGGGTACAATGCATACACTTTTGGAGTCCTAATGACTTCCTCAAACATTCAAGCGTAAGCATCTGAATACTCGCACTACCATTCTGAAATAAGTATTGAAAAGACTGTAGTTCCAAAAGATTCCAAAACAGGGTCAGATGTGCTCTCAATGAATGCTAAATATGGCATACCGAAATAGCTAATTCAGACCTTCAGCATGCAGAGGCAGATGAAACTTAGTAATAGCGCTTAGAAGCAGGAAGAATGTGTCATAAAGCACAATATGAAATTGAAATATTATTGAGCTATACATGTAAACTAATACGTAAAAATATTTATGAATGCGTAGGTATTTAGACATTTTGTCGGTATTTTAAATATTTGTTGGTATTTTAATGATTTTCTAAATGATAAAGTGGTGCTTTGTTTTGTAGTTTTGCGAGGATGCTGATATTCTTTGAAATGAGTTTAATTTCTTTATTTATTTTAAATGAATGTATAACTGGATTTAAACTTTAAACGTGCACTATCAAATCCCAAGGACATGTCATCATGCACGATCATATACCAAGAACACGTCATCACAGCGCTTTCATTATCCAGCAATCCAGTAGGTGTTTTCCAAGGGAAATAGTGAGGAAGTAGCCGTGCAAATCCAGTGTGCGGTGAATGCTTGAAGGAACGGGCAGATCTGGATGAACACAGCACACTTGAGGTCCATGTAGGATCTGGCAACTCATTCTGCTTTTAGACCACGGAGGTTGGCCTATTGCCATTCAGAGGGTGTAAAAACAATGAATATACAGAAAATGCTTGATCGCGAAACACTCATTTTAATTTGTCCCTGAAATGTATGACGCAAATGGCTCTCATGATGTGTCAGGATTATTTGGCATGAATTCCTCTTTCAGACATGTCTTCTGACTTGGATATATTGTTCTGCACTCAATAACTTGTAAGCAGTAAGAGCCCAGGATGTGCCCTGCCTTGTATCGGTTTGAGCGTTATACGTTGGCAATCAGTGCCCACTACCAGTGGTGGACTGGCTTACAGGGAACTCTGGAGAGCTTCTGGTGGGCCTCTTTTGAGTGGCATGAATACAGAATTTCTTACAAATCGTTCAGTTCATGTTAATATGGGGCCACTTTGAAAAACATTTCCAGGGCCACTTTTGGTTCCCAGTCCAGCCCTGAGGAGGACTGATTAAGTAGGTGGTGGGAGGTGTAAGTGAGTGGCAGGCCCCAGTCAAGTGAGCAGCAGCCTAGTCAATGCTGTGTGCGTGGAGTTGACCTACAGTCTTTAAGTAGAGGTTTGTAAGGGCTGGGTGGAGCAACTGAGTAGCAGTGATTTACCTCCAGGTCTCCTATCTTATCACCTTCCTCATGAATTGAGGACACACCAGAGATTAATGAATGGCAGGTTGCTACATTAAAGTCAAGATATGTGATAGAGTATCTCGTCACACCTTCCTATATGTAAATGAACAAGTTATGGTAATTTATACTATGTTTATTGTGTTCAGGAGTAAGATGAGCACTTTGAAGATTTCGTTTTATGTGATAAATCAATGTAAAGGGAGAAGCCCATGTGTCCTTCCTTCAAATTTCTGTTGAAGGAATGCTATTTGGCCACCATTCTGATATATCTCTTGTAGATTAGGGTTACATGATTGGAGAAAGTGTGTGAAGGATTGCATGTAGTGTAAATAAGAGGAGCAAAGTAGAGGTTGGATGGATGAAACTGAGTCTTCAGTTTGTTATGCATTTGTTGTTGGAGCAGTACATTTTTAAGATGGTAAGATTGCATGAAACCTGAGATAATTGTAAAGATGATAGTGAGAATTTATTTTACAGCCTCACAATTATTTATACGGGATGTGTATATGAGATGAAAGATAAGCAGCAACTAAGAGAAGTACATTTGATATGCGAAATGTATATTTTGTATATAAAACCGTAGCATAATATGTACTACTTTGACATCCGTGCAGAGCTTGCTAACGCAGGTTCGAATCCCGGCAGGGCCAAACTCAGCCTTTCAAGCTGTAAGCCCTCTTGTCAAATGCGCCCTGCTACCTCAGGGTCCGGTGCGCACAATAAATAAATAAACAAAGAAACAAACTACTTCTTGAATGCTCTTTAGAAAACAGTGAAATTTAATATGGAAAACCCTCCTTTCGAAGTAATAACTATAAAGTGTATTAAATTACAAACCTAAATATACTGAATATATTTTATATACAGAACAGTTTATATTTGCACCTGGGGAAGGGTGCTCAGCCAGTCAGGTAGCTGGAACAGTGGACGAGATTGCATAATTGCCGCCCGCTGTCCCAGCCACCCAGAGACCTTTCCCTGGGTGGCACTTTTTTCTTTTTTTTCTCTAATGTGGGGAGCCAACAGAGATGCTTTCCCTGTTGTCTCTCCATGTTTGCAAAACGTAATTCCCCTTCCCCCGCCCCAATTTACCTGCAAGAGAAGCATCAGGGACTGGAGGGTAAATTTCCGGTCTCCGATGCTCCTCTCACTTGGGTGTTGCCATCGACATCAAAAAGGGACTAGGTTCCTTTTCGAATCATGGTGGCTATTTTGGAACAGGTCTTCCATGGTCGCTATCATCTGAAAAGGGAGTCCCTTTATGGATGAATGTGGCCATTGGAAAGCTGTTACAAAATGGCTGCCATCATTCCAAAGGGTACCTAGTCCCTTTTCGATTTCAATAACTTTCACGCATGGGTTGATAAGCAGACACAGGGCTGGCCGGCCGTTAAACCCTGTCTCTGCCCATCAGCCCAGGTGTGAAAGTTACATTATATATTGAAAATATAAAGAAACACAATGAGTGACCTTCACCATCCCAATGTCTTTTCATACATCTTTTTTCTAAGATGCCATCAAGAAAGAAACAACAATGTGCCATAGGAAAGTATCATCTGCAGGGAAGTTAAGTTGTAGAATGTAATATTTTAAAAAGTGGTTTTGTTAAATCTGTAGATACAAATATTGTAGATAATACAACAATACCTGTTATCAATAATTCTTTAGAAAATCTTCAATTTCAAATAGGAGATGTGCCAAATGAACAAATTGATGGAACTGAGAATGTTTTTATTGAAAGTGCAAAAAGAAAACATTTATCAAATGTGTTAGTAGCTAGTAATATATATATGTAATGTATTACATTACATGGCCTGCGGTAGTGGCCATGTAGTTATGGTTAAGTTGCTCATCTCATAGGAAGGGGTCCCAAAATTATTTTTTTCCCATTTTTAGACATAATGGGAAAAAACATTGCTCACTCCTACATCCCAAACTGCAGGATGGATTTCCACCAAATTTGCGGCAAGAGCGGTGGCTTGTTCCCGAAAGTGTGCTTTTGTGATTTCGGTGTAAATCCATCCAATTGTTTTTTTTAAATGACCAAAACGTAAGGCAAATAAATTATTGATGTCTTTGTCCGTTCCGTGGAAACATTTCCCTGGTTTCTTAATCGGCTTGCGTCATGTCCGCAGACACGCAACGTGTTCACTGATTGGCTGAAGTGAGGCGTGAGGTGCATCACATTGTTCCGATGCACCCGCCATCTTGGATCCATGGACATCCACGGACAGCTCTGCGGCGAACAGAGGAAAAATGCAATTTTGGGGAATTAGTTGGTGTGTAGGAGTGCTTGGGTAGGGTTGGGGGAGTAAGAGATGGGTCAAATACTGTATTTGTTTAGGTGGCAGGTGCCCCTAATGTTTTTGCCATGCCCGCAGTCATCGCCGCAGTCAATTGGAATAGAATATTTATTGCTACATTTGCGTAGCAATTTACACCAATTATATTTGAAAATTTGAATGTACCTGACAGTTCTGTTTTGAAGTCATTTGTTTGGAGTGTGTGTTGCTTCTTTGAAGAAGTAGCTGAGTTACTTTGACCAGTAGATTCTTCTTTGGTTGTGGTACTTGATGAAGTATTAGCTTCTTTTACTTTCTTTGGAGCAATTGCAGTGAAGTCTGTATTGTTTCAGTTTGAAGTAGTTTTCTTTTACAACGTTGTGCTTTTTGCGGAACAGGATAGGTTTTTAGATGGGGGTGTATAGTGAATGCAGTCTATTGTATTCTAGAATGCAAGGAATATCAGCATTTACTTTACTTGCATCAAAGTTGATTAGAAATAGCCTGTCAAGTGTACGTAAGCTTGATAGTGCTACATAGCACATGCCTTCTTTAAAGACTGTGCTACTAATATCTATCAACGCTTCATCTAGGGTAAGACCTTGTGATTTGTGAATGGTAACTGTGTATGCTAGAGTTAGTGAAAATTGTTCTCTGCGTACATACATGTCTTTGAAAAGAAGAAAGCGGGCTGTTGAGCGTCCTATCCTTTTAACTTCTGATAGTTTGCAAAAGAGAATATTGACAAATTAAATGTTGTTGTCATGTGGGTATGTTTGAAAGCCAACAACTGTACCAAGTGCTTCATTAACTAGTCCTTGCTCCACGTCAAGGTTATGTTTAAGCATTACTCTACAGTTTAAAGATAATTTTAATATTTTCTCCAAACCAGCTGTGTTTGGAGATAGAGTTTTCTAAGGTATTTAATCTTGTTGTGGCTTATTGACACATGGGTATGTCATACCATGTACTTCCAGTTTATCTATGGAGCAAATTTCAATTATTGGTTGCATTTCTTTTCTCAACATTGTTTCATCGAATTTTGAACGGCTTGCAAGAGTTGGCATCAAGGACATACAATTGACATATTTGTGTGCTAATTGCTCCATGACTTCAGTAGCACATGAGTTATGGCCATAGAGTGTATGGATGTGCCTGGTTTTTAATATTGATTGTGCTTCTTGAGAGTACACAAACTCTAATACTTTTTAAAATGTTGGTGAGATGTGAGGTCTGCAGAGTGGCGCATGTTTTCTGTTAATTCTCTGATTTGGAAATGTTGCCAAAGGTTGACATTTCCTATGCTGACAAGAGTTTTACGGCACAGTTTGTGCCCTAAGGTTTTAAAAATAGATTTACCTTTCACTGGTGTCGATTGAAGAAGATCTCCGAAAAATGTGTTTTCCTCCAACGAGCTTTCATAGTCTGTTTTGAGGACCTCTTCGAATCTGAAGTGAACCAAAGCCAACATTAGGTTGGAGACCATGCTCACCTCATCTATTAGCAGCATTTTCATTTGTTTGAAAACTCTGCTTAGTTCCATTGCAGCTTCTGTGGAAAGTTTGTAATAGTCTAATTATGTTTTGGTGTTCTACTGGAAGGAGTAGTAATCGGTGTAAAGTGACACCGCCTATGTTGTAAGCAGCTAAATCTGTGGGGGCAGTTACAACAGCTGACAGTTTGTTGTTTGTCAATTGTTGGAGGAACTTGCTGATGATTTTGATTAAGAATGGTTTGCCTGAACCAGCTTGACCACTCACGTAAAACAGTATAGGTTTGTAGTCTTGGCAGGTACCGTTTTTATTTTCATGTGGCACACCATGTTCAATTTGTTTTGTCATTTCTTGGAACATGCTATGCTGCTTCTTGCTCAGTTGTGATTTCAGTACAGCAAAGTCTTCTGTAGCTTGTTCATACTGACACATGGTGTTTTCTACTTCTATCATGGCTAATTCTGCCTCATTTGCTATATTAGTGGATGTCCAAGTGGTTCTTGGCTTCCTGTTACAGAAGGTTAACTACTGTCGGGAGTGTCCACTTCTAGTTGAGCCTGAAGTTCTTCTTCGTGTTGCTGTTCATTGTGCAACATTGTTTGGTACTGTGTAAAGTTTATGTCTGTTATAGAGCTTTCATTTGCTTTGAAAGTGTCTTCATAGGAGTTATATGTACCAGCAACTTTTCTTCTTTTCCCCATGGCTTAAAAAGCTGTTGCAGGGGCATGTAATACAGTTCTTTATGTTGAGGAGTTTTTAATGACAATTTGATATGATTAATTAAGCTGGGTTTTTGTAAGTTTCACTAAACTGCCTTCACAATTTACAACTCTGTATCTACCTTTCTTTTCATCTGGTTTAATATTATTTTTGTATGTGAAGTTTTGGGCTACGTGGTAGAGACACATGGTTTCCAAAGTGGTACTCCTGTTTGGGTAGTATGTGTCCAGTAAATTGCTTTTCAAAATGTCTTGGCTGTTGGGTTCATTTTAGGCTATTGTTTCTATGTCCTCATATGATTTGAGAACTCTTTTTCTAGATTTAGCAGGACCAAGACTTAGCCATACTATATTGTCAGATTTTCCACACAACGCAGTACCGGTTAAATGGTCTGCATCTTCATAGCAGCCACATTCTCTATGAGAGAGTATTTGTGTGCCTAAGCTGTACAATTTCTGTGATAGTGTTTTGTCAGATGATATGTCATCCCAGAGGTCCTGAAGTTCTCTTTTCTCTGCTTTGGTTAAGTAGGCTGTGACATATCATGCAACTGTAGTGGAATTGTCTGCAATGTACTGCACATCTATGTTTGCATTCCATAGGAGGGCAATGATTGTATTGTAATCATTGATGTATGTTGATTCTTCTGTTCCTTTTATGTAATATGTGCTCTTAGGTGATTTACCTTTACCACTATGTCTGACTGAAGACATGAAGTTGTTTACTTGACTTGTTGCTGAAACTGGTCTAGGGAAACCAAAGTGGCATTTTGTGTACTATTTCCCTTTTTTTAAAATATTTGCAACGACAATATTTCCCACATGTGTGTCTTCGAAATTGTAAAATTTGTGCATGAAGGTCACTATGTGTTGTTTGTGAAGGGATTTCACAAGTGACATATTTTTGGATGAACTGCAAAACAGTGGCATCACTGTCTTGACCAAATTTAGGAGCATCTTTAATCCATAAGAGCACGTGGATGTGTGGTGCTCCTCTGGCTTGGTATTCGTTCCTCCAAAAGAAGTGTTGAACTGCTCCGAGGGGAGGAACAGTCTTATCACAAATAAAGTGTAGCATGGCAATGAAGTGATGATGAAAATATCTTGATACATTTACAGGATCTAGAGAGCAGAGTTCTGCTGGTGTTTTTATATGTATGGTGTTTTTATATCTATGTTTGTTTTGTTTTTGCTTGCTATGCGTAGGAAATTGTGTAAATCTTCCCATGCATATTCTGCACAACTTAATGTAACAAACCAAGTGGGTGGGCCAAGGTTTCTTATCATACAGCGTACCTCTCCGTGACATCGGAACCAGTATTCTTTTGTACCACGCATGTTTGCTAAAAGATATGTAATACTTGACTGTAAAACCTCATCTTTTCCTTGCACTTTTTGTAATAATTTCATAGCTGACATATTTTGAAAATGGGTACCTGATTTTAATGTGTGTGCAACACTGTAGCATAGAGTTGCTAGTTCACTTTCAAAGAGAAGGTGAAATATGTATTCTGCATTTTGGCTGAATCTGGGGTCGTCAGAATACATTAGTAAAGAGCGATATTCTGATGCTGTTATCTGTGTGGGTCTATCATCGTACCTTCCTCCTTATCCAGTAGGAAAGAGTAGAGGAAAGGACCATGCTTCTATACTTTTTTCCCATATGCTAATTGGAGATCCTTTGGCTTGTCGCATTTGGTACGTTTCCAGTGCATCATCTATAGTGTCTTTAGAGTGTAATGGATGAATTGTATAATGTTCTAAAAATTGGATTCTGTAGCAGGATTTAGAAGTTGAAATTGACCAGTTTCTGGTGACTCTTGAATTATTTCAATGTTTTCTCTCAGGTTTCCTTCAATATTAATTTCTTTGTATTATTCATTGTTGTTTTAAAGATATTGCAGGGCTTGTCTAGCTTTAGGTAGGTCCACGAGTTGTTGGCACATTTTCTTGTCTTTTGTAGGTACACCATTAACTAAGATAATTAAAGATTGATGTATTGGTCGTTGAACTCGTAGAGTGTGTACATTTTCTTTGAGATCTAATGGTAAATAAACTACTTTGCTCTGAATGCCTTTCACTAATTCAGAGGGAGGTAATGTTGCTGTATTTTGCTTGAAAGCATATTATTGCTTGGAATGGGTGCACAGTTTGAATTATGATGCTCTCATATAAATTTAGTGGTTGCAGGGGTTTTGGTAGTGGGAATAATTATTTTAATAGCACGTGAAGGTGTTTGGTTGTTGTCAAGTTTGTTTAAGAAGCTATTTTTGTTGATATTCCATTTATTGAGAAGTCTTTTTTGTAGTTTAGTAGTTAGTTTTGTTAGTGGTTTCATTCTGTTTAAAATTAAAATAAATAACTTCCTTTTGAGAAGGATTTCACTGTCTATGAGATATACATTTTCTACGGTAGGCTTTAAGGGTTGTGCTCCTGTTTTTATAAGGTTCTGAAGGACTCTGTGGCAGAACATATTTTGTAAAATATTTTTATTGGCATGGATACTTGCCACTACATCAAGATTTATAGGTGCAGCGTTAGCAGTAGTGGTAGCTGAAGTCTTGATAATCACTTTCTGTTTTGTTTTACGTTTTGATAGAGGAGGCAAAGTTTCTGTACTGGAAGCTTGTTTTGTTTTGCTTAATGACTGTATTAGCTGTTTTTGTACAAAATCTGCTAGAGATTGATGTTTATTTTGGACACTTTTATTTTGATTTGCTCTACTTCTGTGTTGCTTTCTACGGAGTTGCTTTTTGGTAGGCATTCTTTGGGGTCTGTTGGAGAAAAAAGAAAGTGTGGGTTGTGCTGTTGTGCAGTGTATGTGTGCTTTGTGCATGAGTGTCTGAGTATGATGGTAAGGATGATTGTGGAGGTGTGTGATTTTGAAATGGGCAGCTACATCAAGTTGGGAAGGCTATTCTTGTATTTGTGTGTTACTATACTGGGCTTCAGATGACAATATAAAGTATGCAGCTGGTAAGAGGAAGCACTAATACTACATCTAATGGTAGTGGGTTAATACACTTGTTTGTTCTACAATACTAAAATGTTAGTGTGTTTGAGTAACAGTTAGAATATTGTGTTAGTATTGTACTTACTTTTTTGTATGGAAAGAGTAGGTTTCTTCTAAGTTCTTGTTCCTACTTCAGACCCTGCTGCTTTTCAGTAGAGTGGTCTTCACTGCAATTGTAAAAGAAATAAGTTAGTGAATATGTGTGTTTATAGCACTTATGTTAATGTAGACATTGTTTTTTTGTTGTTGTAATATTAGTGTTTTCTTATAACTGAGCATAGTATGCACATGCACTTTCCTTTGCCTGTATATTGTATTTAGAATCTGTTAGTTGAATATGTTTTACAAATAAGTATAATAGTAAACGTATAGAGCACACTCATTTGTTGTTATGTTATGTTATTGGATGTTAAGAGATAGAAGAAATAATCATATGCATTATTTGATATTTTTACAGGGTAAATGGCAGAGATTGTACAGAAAAGCATGCAATGTATCCATTTGTGAAGGTTTGGGAAATAAAGCAGAATGATTTCATGTAGAGGCAGTGGTGTTGTTTCAGCTGGGAGCCTTTCTAATGATATTGTCTGTTCGTGTGCTTGAATGAAGATGCACGTTCTCATCCTGGCTGTGTGTAATTTTATAACACATTGGACAGCCTTTTCATAATTATACTGTTATTTCTCCCATCTTTTAATAAGAAATAACATTTGTTTAGATAGCTGTGTGTGTAAACAATCATTTGGAGAGCAGACAGGTTTGCAATTGACAATTCATCATAGCAGAAATTACAGTAAGTTAATTTTACAGTTATTACAGGGTAAGTGGCAGTTACTCTGTTTATATGTATTCCTAGAAGAGCTATAAATGTTCTGCGTAGAAAATATTCATACCTGTAGTCTGTGTTCATACATGTGGATGTGCATGAATCTGCAAGTAGAAATCTTGGGGAGTGTTATAGTAGTTGTTGCTGTAGGTCCTTTGCAGTCACAGCCCAATTGTACTGAGAGTGATCAATAGTACATCTAAAGTGCTGATCTGTGAGGATAGAGTTAGATGTAGAGTTCTTGGATGTGATTGGTGGATGATTGTGTGACTGCTTAATGGTAGCCAATGAGGAAATGGTGCAGAGAGCGAAGTGGAAAGGGTAAAAGGGCTTCCCCAGTGTTACGCACTCCGTGGACACCGCGGCTGTCCGCGGACTGGGCATGCCACATACAGGGTTTCTCAGCAAATCCAGCATGGAAAGGGGACTGTAGGGATCAGCCAATCAGATGTTGAGGTTGTGGTTTGTGTTGAAAGAGGCTGTGTGTAGTGAAGATGGCAGAGGTAGAGAAAGTCAGGGTGTTGGTGGTTGGACTTATGTTTGTGCATGGTTTGGTGCAGTATGCTAAATGCAGGAATGTGGCAAACCATTTTGATGTTAAAGGAGTGGAGGTGTGTGGAGCACTGTGCCTGGTTTCAATGTTCAGGGAATTGTACAACTTTCTGGGGATATGGGCAGGGTGAGAAGTCCACATGTAGTTGTTTTGCACTGTGCTGCTTTGTAATTAGGCTATGTCAGTGCCCCTACTTTGTTGGCAGATATGGAACACTTGGTTCAGGCAGTAATGAAAATACTTCCAAATGCCAAGGTTAATTTTTCTGGTTTAGTACCTGGGGCAATATGGGACAATAGTTTTGTTGTTTGTCCTCAGCAAAATATTGCTAGGTGTGCAATCAACCGAGGCATGTTTGCTTTCATGCTTAGAGCTGGTATGTTCTTTTGTAATAAAGAGAAAATTGATGCTGGTGATGTTGTTTATTTTAAAGAAAATGGCATTTCTTTATCTTTTATGGGAAATTTCATGCTGTTTTGGAATATAAGGGTTGCTTTGGAGAAGCCAATGTGAAGATTTTTTGGAGGAAAATAAGAAAAAAAACACAAAGAAAATACAAAATAAAAGGTGTTTCTCAAGTACCAAAAAAAAAAAAAGGCTCTTTCAGAGCCAACCTCAAAAGGGAAATGGGGCACATTATTTTAAATTTTCATTCCCCACATACAGATTTTTCGATTTGTCCACGGACACCGCAGAGTTTTCACAAATCTTTGGAGAAGTGTGAAATCAAAATCTAGATATGTGGTAAAGTGGAAGGGGGTGCTGTTGCGCAACAAGATGGCCACTTAGGTGAGGAGCTCCTCTCCGGCATGAATCCTGTGTGAAATTTTCCCCCAGTTCCAGGGTGCATCGAGCCTCAAATATAGCTGGGCTGCTTCCCACTACAATCCGGTTCCTGCAGGAGAAATTCCGACCGAAATCGGACACCCTAAGCCCGCGGACGGGGGCAGGCCCTGAGCCTACGTGCCCTGGCCACCACATGGCTCCACAGAATCCTACGAGGGAGCTGCTGCTCCCAGACCTGCACGGGCCTCACGGTGGGCGGAGCGGAACTGGAAGACTGCAGGCGTGGAGCGCCGTGCAGCATGTGCCCCGTAGTATCCTGCCTTGGACCTGCATCACGCGCGGGACGCCGCGCTCGGTGTGCTTCCCCACTGTCTCCCAGACCCAGACCCTCATGGCTCATGGCGGGGGCTGCCGGCACCGACGTGGAGCCCGGGAGGGTCAGGAGGATCGGGAGACACTACGCCGTGCCTGTGCACCCACAGCGGACCACAGTTCATCAGTCCTGGTAGCTCGGCAAACCGGGCGGGACGGCCCAGTTGCCGCGCAAAGGAGGACGGAGGGAGGAGTATGCCACAGAGTGCGGCAGACCACTGGATACGTGGCGGGGCCCGGGCGCTGCTCGCACTACGCCTAAGCGCTGGGGTCCATCGTTCCCTCGCTCCACTGCCCAGGCCCGGGGCTCCTCCCCATACGGTTAGGCAAACTACTGAACTACAGGGACAGGGACACCGTCCTCAGGCTGGAAAGGGAGAAAGGACCCCTGGGAATCGGCAATGATCACATCCATATCTACCCGGATTTCTTAGCAGGGGTCCAAACTCAAAGATCCTATGAAACCATTAAACGCCAGCTGCGACAGGTCCCCTATGCCCTTTTGTATCCGGCTAAACTTCGTATACAGCACGGCGGGAGAGCGCATTTCTTTGAATCCCCTGCAGCAGCTTTGACTTACATGGAAGCCTCGATACCCATCCCACCAGGGAGGCAGGAACTTGACCAGAATGACCTGCAGCAGCCAGTGTAGCCTGAACCATCACTCTTAGGAATTAGCCTTAGCTGTAGGTGGTCTCTTTGGGCCGGAAAAGTTTGAAGCAAGGACAGGCAGAGATGCACCTCTGCTCCCTATCCTTGAATGTCCCCAGATGAGTTGCTGCACTCGACCCCTTCTCTGGGTTCACCCACAAGTTAGTAAAAAAGGGGATCATCATCAAGTTGGGCACAATGGTGTGGGAGGGGGTGGGTTCAGGTAATTCAGGACATTTCTCTATTTTGGAGAACACTGTTAAGACCTCAGGATGCCCCGGTTGGGCACAAAGCACAAAGTTTTTCTTTTTTGTTGCTGGTTGTTCACTGTTAAAATTGCACTCACTGGTTCACTCGCTGGTCTTCTTTGCAAGAATACCCACTTTCTCGAATGTCATCACGATGCACGAAAATGGCGCAAAACACTATAGCACCCAGGGGGCTACAACTGAAACTAATCACTTGGAACGTTCGGGGGTTAAATAATAGAGCGAAAGCCAGTAAGGTGGGGGCATACATCAATAGGCACCACCCACGCATTGCGATGCTCCAAGAGACCCATGCATTGAAGTCCACACACAAGAGTATCCTTCAGCAATGGGGTAACAACAGACATTACACAGAATATTCCTCTCAGAACAGGGGGGTCTTCACACTGATACACCCTTCATTGGGGTTCTCCACTGAAAAATGCAAGATAGACCCGCAGGGCAGATATGCTGTGGTCTGGGGCACATTGGCTGGCGTAAAACTCATATTGGTCAATACATATGGTCTGGACCTGGACGACCCAGAGTTCTATATGCAGCTTCTCGCAGTGATAGGTTTGACGACAAATGTCTGGGTCCTTTGGGGAGGAGACCTCAACACTATTCTTGACACCACACTGGATAGGTCTTCCAGCAGGCCTAGGCATCTCACCAAAGCGGTGAAATTATTCGGCATGCCCAAGAGGAACTTAGCTTTTCTGATGCTTGGAGGGGGACCCACCCTACTGACATAAAATACACGTTTTACTCCTCAGTCCATGACACCAAATCCAGAATAGATTACTGGCTCATCTCGTCCCCCCTGGTTAACTGTATCGAACGTTGCAAAATCCTCCCTCGCATGCTCTCGGACCATTCCCCAGTCACCCTGGACATACTGCTCCCCGACATAAATCGCCCAATACAACGATGGAAGATGTCCCCCAACATATTAAAAGACCCGAGTGTCGTTGAAGCTCTTCACACTGACATGGAAGAATTCTTCCAGCTGAATAAAGGCTCCATAGACAGTTGGGCGACTATATGGGAGACGTTTAAGGTATGGGTATGGGGTAATTAGATCTCCAAAACGACCGGCCTCCTTAAAGCCATTAGAACCGAGTTGGGTAATACAGAATCACGCCTGCAAACACTCGAAACTGAGTACAGTATGACCCATGATAAGCGCATCCTGGCTGATATTAGTGCGCAACTCCAAACTTTCAAAGATCTGGCAACCAAAGAACAACAATACATGGCCATCCCCATCAGAGCACGCAGATACGGGGAGGGCAATAGAGCAGGTCACCATCTTGCCTGCATGCTCCGTAACAAACACAACCGTACTCCTATCATGAGCATCCTAACGGAGGGTGAAACTGTCGTTAATGGAGAAAATGAAATAAACCTCAAATTTTCACATTACTATACTGATCTATATGCCAATTATGACAGTTGTGCACAAAATAATATACAGACATACCTGAGTAAGATTGACCTCCCTAAGTTGACCTTGGAGGACAACTGGACCCTCAAGCAACCCATAACAAGCGATGAAATAGCTGAGGCAATCAAATCACTGTCGTCAGGTAAAACCACAGGACCGGACGGTCTGAAAGCTGAACTATACAAATCTTTCTCCACGATCCTCGCCCCAATACTAACTCTTGTATGGGAGGAGGCCATTAATGCAGGTTCACTCCCAGAATCAATGACAGACGCGGTTGTTACAATCCTTCTGAAACCTAGATGCCCAACACACGAACGCTCTTCATATCGCCCCCTGTCCTTGATTAATATCGATGCCAAAATGTATGCAAAAGTACTTGCCACCAGATTGCTCCCTAAAATGACCACCCTGATTCACCCTGATCAGTGTGGATTTATACCCACTAGATCCATGGCCCTAAACTTGCACAGATTACTCTGCATGTTGGCACAGATCAAACCAGGGGCGCAAGCCGTAGCCATATCATTAGACGCAGAAAAAGCATTCGACTCAGTTTCATGGCTATATATGTTTGAGGTCCTCCACAAATTCGGATTCGCCCCCTATTTGACAGGATGCGTCAGGCTGTTGTACTCGTCACCCAAAGCCAGGGTACTAGCCAATCGAACTCTGTCTGACCAATTCACTTTACACAGAGGGACCAGACAGGGGTGCCCCTTTTCTCCCATACTTTTCGCTCTAACAATTGAACCGGTGGCGGCCACAGTCAGGGCCGAGCAAGAGCTGAGAGGCATATATATGTCAGGGGCATACCAAGCCATCTCATTATACGCTGACGGTGCACTGTTATATGTTCGTGAACCAGAGAAGAACCTGCCCCCCATACTGGCCGTGATAAGCTACTTCACTTTACATTCAGGCTACAAGATCAACACGGCCAAGTCCGAAATCTTCCCATTGACTAGTGCCACCACTTGCCCCACAAACATGCATGATCTCGCATGGGCTCCTGATTACATCAGATATTTAGGAATCCTAGTCTCTCGTGATAGCACCTCCCTGTATATAGACAATTACGAGGCCATTCTGCAAACCATATTCTCGAAACTTCAAATCTGGGCCAAACTCCACATATCTCTGGCTGGCAGTATAGCGGTTCTCAAGATGACAGTACCCCCTAAGCTCCTTTATATCTTTTGCAACATCCCCATATGGCCGGGAAGACCCTTCTTCGATAACCTCCGATCCATGGCTACCACTTTCGTATGGAACGGGGGGCAAGCAGAATTAGTTGGGCCAAGCTGGTCGAACCCTATGAAAAGAGAGGGTTTGCGGCCCCCGACTTCGAACTATACTATTATGTAGCACAGGCACACTATGAAAAATTTTGGCAAGACCCTTCGGATAATGCACCACACATACCTGTCGAGCGACATTCAGTTCGCCCAACAGACTTGCGATCCATTATATTTACGAAAAGGTATAGAGATGATTGCAAGTTTGACCCCACCTCCTGTACAATCGCAGCATGGGCCGCAATCAGCAAACAACTCCAGATAGATAACCCCTATGATTCTCAATGGTATCCAGAAAAGTTGGCTCCCAGATTATGAGCTTACAATGAAAACCATGTTCCCAAATGGTAAATTCGTGACCCCTGAGGACTTTGCAGAATCGGTTGGTGGAAACCAAGTGATTACTCTTCAGTTCCACCACATGAAAGCGCCGTTCAAGAAACGCTCGCCTACATTTCCAGATGAACCCCCCGAACATGCATGTTATCAGTCATTGTATTCTCAGACGGGCACGGGGGTGTCCAAACTATATAACATAGTCCAGATACATACGGAAACTCTAAACACCATTAAGACATTGTGGGAAAAGGAAATGGGTGCTACTATTGAAACAGGGAAATGGACCAGATACTGTCCCCTATCTAAAAAGATCTCATTGAATGAAGGCCTGAGACTAATACAGTTCAAGATCCTGAATAAGCTACACTTCACCCCGGTAAAAATGGCAAAATTCTATGACACCTTACCTGACAATTGTCCAAAATGCCATGTCCCTGGCGCGAACTCCTTTCATATGTACTGGGCTTGCCCCCAAGTAGCGGAATTCTGGCGCATGGTGGCTAACATCCTAGAAGGGATCACACAATCCCCGCAAACCTCAACCCCCCGAAATACCTGTTCGGGGACATTGGAAAGGTCCCAGAAAAAATCAGGAGACTGTTCAATGTTGCATGCGCAGTCGCAAAGAAATGTATCCTCCAGAAATGGAAGAGCACACAGGCTCCAACTATGGATCAGTTCCTTTCAGCATTGGTATATGTGAATGAATGCGAAGAAAGCTATGTGGGAATGGTAGCCTCTCCATGTAAACCGAAGGACATTTGGGTACCATTTAGGACATATTTAACTGAAACCTCTTCCGACACAGATAACTCTGACAATGACAGTGTGAATGAAGTGTAACACTGTACTGTTATCCAGATGGACTTTTGCCGCCTTTAATCTGCACTATTTCTACATTTTACATAACTGCACACGCCTGATGTATAGCATTAGTCCGAAAAGGATTGTGTGATTATGAAGTGCATAAT
Organism: Ambystoma mexicanum; assembly: GCF_040938575.1. Taxonomy (NCBI): domain Eukaryota; kingdom Metazoa; phylum Chordata; class Amphibia; order Caudata; family Ambystomatidae; genus Ambystoma; species Ambystoma mexicanum. Next base: position 338,363,689 of record NC_090934.1, on the reverse strand, counting down.
ATATTTGTATCATGTATATGAGAATTACAGCGAGTGTACTGTGACATGCAACCAAAAATAAAGTTTTAAAAAAAAAAAGATATGTGGTAAAGTGTTTTTTGCAAAAGAAAAAAGTAAAGTAATAATTAAAAAAGCTTTTTATATGAAAACAAAATTCTTAATTTTTGTATTGAATAAACTTAAGAAATTACTTAAGGTGACTACATCATTCTATACAAACTTAGAAAGAGTTTATGAATTTACACGTGACAACTTTTGTGACATGTTTTGCAGAGAGTGGAAACACACTTCTCATACAGAATTTTTTTTTTAATGAGGAGAGTCACATTTAAGGAAAGAATGTTCCCCTAGCTATTGATGAGCATGGACGTAGCTATGAAGTGCGAAATGGTGTGATTTCTAAAAAAAGAAATTGTAAGGTGTGATAATACAGAAATCGAAGGTTTAGGTCAGTGTAAAATAAAACCAAATAAGCATTGTGAGGTATGGATGTCCAATATTTTGTGTAAAATTGCTACGTTTTCTTGTAAAGTCTTAAAGAGATTTTTGCAAGTTTTGCACAACAATGATAATGTTCAAAGACAGATCAAGATGCTATAAAGAATAGATGACTGTTAAGTTTGTGAAGAAACAAGACTTCTTGGTCACTCTAGCTTATCTCTATAAAAGTAGATATAAGAGTCTGTTTCATCATGTACGGATTCTGGCTGCACATCATGCTAAAATGCGATACCTTCTAGTTAAACTGTATGAGTGCAAAACACCAAGTATGCCTCTTGCAGTTTTATGTCAAACACTTTTGACTGGAACTGTAGAAAGTTTAGTTTCTACAGTGGAAATGATAAATTTGCATTTAAAAGAGTATGGGCCTCATTATGACAATGGCGGTAGCCGTGCCGGTAAACCTGCAGTGTGGAAGTTTCCAGAAAAGTTGTACAATCTATTCAGTCACGGTGGATGGTTCTTAGTTTTGTATGGTAGGTTTAAGAAAATTGTCATTCGCGTCTTAGGTGTGTAGGTGGCCAGAAAAAGGATGCACACCAAATTATAAAAGAAGTTTTGAAATGGCAATGTAGATATAATTTGTATAATTTAGAATGAATTTTGATATAATAAAAAAAGTGTTCCACACTGCGTACAACTATCAGTGCCAATAGAAGTTTAAATAACAATTCCTAGTTTTTAAACATTTTAAATATGATGTGTACATTATGGAATGACATTATGAACTTCTCATGTGTGTAGGTGGCCAAACAAAGGACGCACACAGATGTTATAAGAAGTATGGAAATGAAATGTGTTATTAGCATAGTTTTTGCAATGTGTTACTATGTTTACACACACACGTTTTTATTGTCTACCTATTATTTTTAATATAAGTTTGAATATACTTTAAAAAGATTAATACTCAAAATAATGTTACATTGTTGACATGTCTTCATTTATTTATTTGAAAAGTTAATACATAGTTAGGTTATATGTCTTGGTTTCCTTCTAAAAGCAATCTGTACATTTGTCATCATGTAGTATTGAATAATGTTTGTACATTATTGTAACATATGTGCATTTTAGTGAAATGCCTTTATCGGTGTACAAACTATTGACTTTGTGTGCAATTCTTTTAAGAATTTGCTGATGCAGAACCAAGTTTGTAGTTACCTAAATGGTTAGTATAGTTGAGGTGATAATACTGCATTTGATTTTGTATACTGCACTGTAACAGCTCTTACTTTTTGAAAGTGTTATTTTGTGAAGGCAGATTTTTGATACAATGTTTTTTTTATCAAATTGTTTCGATTTGTATTTTACATGTTATTATATAGATATACTTGTAGAAAATGAGATAGTGTATAGTTTGTTAAATATTTAAAATAACTGAATAGAGGTTTTTTTCTCTCCACTGAGAAGTTTTTTTCCTCTATAGCATGATTAATGACTAACAGGTTGAATACAACCTGTTATTGGTTGGGTACTAGGAATACAATCAGTACCATTATGAAAAAAACATACCTAATTCTTTTTTCTTTTTTAAAATATATTTCATTTTGTTTCAGAGTTGGTAACATGGAAGAAAAAAAGAATGCATATAAAGGTATTTGGTAAGACATTTGATAAATATGAAATATGTATGTGTAATGCACATATGTATAGACAAAGAGTTGTGTATTTTGTATTATATTTGTAGCTGCGGCTACACTATCAGCCAATGAGTTGCAGGATTCTGCTTGCCCGGCTAAGGCAAGCAAAAACCACGGCACTTTTACTCACGGGTAAACAGCTCCCCTGTTGACATAATAACCAAGGTTACAAACAAATAATTGGGGGTTTTTGAGTACTTAAACTGCATACAATAAATGACAATAGATATTGCAATATATTTTTGCATTCTGTGTTCAATTTTATCTATTTTTGTAACTTAAAGGGTGGCCCTTAAAAGGGCTGTTTTGGGGGATGGAAAGAGGAGGGTGGAATGGGGAGAATATCACATAAGGATGAAACATGTAATAAAGGGAATTAAAATAAAAAGAAACATATTTTTGTGGTTTATTTTTCTTTTCTTTTTTCAAAATAACGGGGTGGGAATTGGCATTAAAAAAAATGAAGGACAGCTGTTAATCTGGTGTTCAGATATTAATTTCTTCCAATACTCAAATGTGGCACCTCCCGTGGCTACCCATCCAAAGCATTGTTGACAGAAGACTCTCATCACTGAGAGATCGGCAGTCTGTAAAAGTGCAGAGTGTGCAGTTGACCCCGCTGCTGAAGTTGAGGCTTCATTTGCTGTTGGTGCGTTGTTGCACTGGTGGTGGTGGTGCATTTGGTGCTGATCTCCATCTAAGTAATGAATGGGACACATGCATTTTTATTTTGTGATGTTCGTGCGAATTCCGATAGTCATCATCAACGTCATCCCAGTGGATTCACACTAGATGCTTGAACATGATAGCTGTTCTGAGGATTTGAGACAGAATATTCGAAGGTCCATATATGCACAATATGTAAAGTACCTCCTCTGTGTCTTTTCTAGAACAGTGTTCTTTCCCTCTGAAGTAGCGCCAACTGTCTGTAATGGTCTTGATTCCAGTTGTTTTCTTAATGGGTGGCAATGGATTGGACACCCAAATGACAACGTCATCACTGCTGCTGCTCTCTTAGTTGGATTGGGGAGGAATATGTAAAAGAATACAAATGAAGACACGAAAAAGACAAGGCCTCAAAAAATGAAAGTTTAAAACAAAATGAAAAAAAAAGTAAAACAAAAATAGAGAAACTAAACAAATCACAAGACAAAGGAAAATAGGATTAGGGGAAAAGTGGGTAAAAAGGATAAAGAATTTAAGGGGTAAATTGCCAAAAAGTTCTTGTTGCTCAGATAATCCTTCACCAATCACAGATAGCAATGATTAACGTAAACTTCTTTTTGTGGGTGTGGTGATTATTCGTGTCTACAGACTGCCACGCGTGCTGATTGGACAGTGTCGTACATGCGGATGTCATCATATGGCATGGGCGTAGCTTCGTTACTACATCTCAACGTGTGATTGGACGGTAAGATGAGAACTTAACACAACAAAACCTCTGAAATTCAGCTCCAGTCACCTTAAGTGTGTACCCCCTGTTGCACAGCCTATGACCACAATGATGTAATCACAGATCACATCACTGATGACATCACTAATTACATTACAACGGTAGCTGGCATTAAGCAAGGCTTTCAGCCATGGTCAGTGTGCATGGTCAAATATATTTTAACACATGAATGGGTACTAGTCAAGGCCTTCAGTTATAGACAGTTGTCACAGCCTTCACCCACGTCCATGGAATATTTTAAAACACCAACAGACTCCCAACCATAGATTTTGGCCTTTACCAGTTGATACAGATTTCAACAGTGTCCACTTTATATCATATACACTGGTCAGGCACAAGCCATGGAATTTAGGGCAATACTGGCCACTGTATATTATATGCACTGGTCAGGCACTAGTCATGGACATTGGCGCAATACTGTCTAGTGGTCACAATCTTTGGTTATGCCCACTATATATTCTATCATATAGATGGGCCACTAGCCATGGCCTTTGGCTTTGAGCAGGTTGTACATCTTTTGGCCATGTCCATTGTATATTTTAAAATAATAAAATGCAATAAGCAATGGCCTTTGGCCGTGCCCACTGCGTATTATACAACACTAACCAGTCACTTGCTATGGCCTTCGGCTGTGCCCACTGTATATTATATACACTAACCAGCCACTAGCCATGGTCTTCAACACAATACTAGCCAGTGACCACATCCTTTGGCTGTGCCGACTGTATATTATAACATATTAATGGTGTCTGGGTGATTTTCCCGGGGTCGGCTGCGCCGTCCGCGGACCTCCGGGCTGGGAGGCCCCAACTCCTCCCGTGCTTCCCAAAAATGAGTATGAGACATACACAAGGAGCAAGGTGGTTCCGCTGTTTATTATAACAATGGCAGGGATGGATCTAGGATCGTACGCGTCCGTCCAGACTCTCAAAATTCGTGGGGCTCGCAGGCCCTTTTTACAGCAGTATGATGCGCTACTTGTGTCACCTGGAAAAGTTAGCGAAAAACCTATTGCCACTTCGGATTGGTTCCTCGAGTGGTAGGGTTAGTATAGGATACATATAGAGAAGAATATTAGTGGTTAAGGATGAGTCAGGTGGTATACTCGGGCTGTCCCTTCTATTAGATACTTGAAAATTGTTACACGAAGACCCCTGATGATTGGCTAATGTTAGTGGCATCAGTGATGAGTCCCCCCATGTTCTGATTGGTCCTCTCGCGAGCCCCCAAGCCTGGGACCATCGTCGTTCCCAGCTAGCGGTGTACCTGTCACTAGCAACAATGTGTAACTATCAGGCCATTCCCATCACCGTAGGTGTCCATCTTGCCATTTTGCTGTTGCAACCTGGGACCCAGACATGGGACCCAGGCGACTTCTGTCTTGTGGGTCTGGCACCTTGTCAGATCGGCTTGGTCACGTGTGGAGAGACCATAGCTGCAGCGGAATTCTGCACATTTAAAGTTGTATTTCGCTTCTGTGTGCTTGGCTTTGCTTACAGGTTTGACCTTGGTGCCCGCTGATAGCATACGAGTTGCAACATCGCACCCTTGGCTACGAGCTCTCGCTGGGCTTGTTCTGCGTGATCAGCACTTGTACTCTTGCTCATACAGTGTTCATGGCGGCTCTTGCTTGCGGCCTACTTGGGCCTAGTTCATGGGTGGGGATGCATAATCCATGGTACCTATGTCGCCGTTTGACATGGCGTCATAAGCAATATTATGTCTACATTATATTCTCATCACGATGCGAGAGGTGGGAGAAGCGTCAGCAAGCGTATATGCGAGTCCTTCAGCCGTCTTGCATTTCTGCATTACTATAAAGCGGCCTATGTGAAAAATAACAAAGATGCGTGACAGTGGGTGTATCCATCACCTACGTCATAGCACTGAATATGTTCTTTGTGTAGGCTGGTTTGTGAATGACCGGTGTCCATGGTGGCACGTGTGTTCTTGGCAGTTGGCTAGGTCGTTGTGGCATCTCTAACGATGTGGGTGCTCGTTGCTTATGTCTTAGTCGAGTTCATCCATGCCGCAGGTGTCGGCTTGAGTGGGACAGGCTGGTGGGCATATCCTTATGTTCTTGAACCAGGGTATTTTGTCATCTGGTAGATAGGCGAACTCATCTCGTGGTGGGTGCCTGGGCCGTGATCCTCTAGGCCATGGTCGCGATGAGATTGGGGGAGCTTGTTCTCCCATTCTCCCACTTCAGTCCCCCCTCTGGTCGACTTGTCGACCACAAACATATCCTTTTCTTTATCTCCTCGTACTCTCCATATTTGAGTTATTCCACCCAAGTGTCCATAGTGGTTGAAATGGTCTTCAAATGACCAGTACATATAAACACAGCTTCCTCCTGGTTTGCAGTATACCCATCTTCCAACATAGCTCCTCGGGTTTCTTGGGTTCTCCAACTTTACAGATGGTGGGTCCAAGTGGTTGGTGATGATCTGTTTGCGCAGTTTCTCTCTTTCCTTTATTATCACATCCGTGTGCTGGTCATCATCAGTTGGCATCAAGGGATGCATGCCAACCATTTCTATCATTTCGTCTGTAGTGCGTGCCTTCCTTGCCTTCCAGAACCTTATTACAATCAACACTGCTGCAGCCAATATTATGCATCCAACTATCGCTTTCAGCCAGTCTGACAGCCATGATGGCATCCATGACCATAACAATGGAAACCAGCTAGTATCCTTCTTCACTCCTTTACTTTCTTCTATCATTTTGGAGTGCATCTGGGCCAGTTGTGATACTGCTTCAGTAAGTGTTCCGTTATCTGCATCGTTAGCAGGAATAAATGTGCAGCATGATTGTCCTATTTTTGCACAAACTCCTCCTTCCATAGCTGTGAGAAGATCCAGTACATATCTGTTCTGCAGTGCTACCATTCTTACCGCTCGCAGCTCCTCTGTTATGGTGTTGAATCCGTTTACTGTTGAATTGATCATCATCATTAGTTCCCATCGGGTGATCTGAAGCCATTTCTCATTTGCATATGCTTGTAGTCCTGGGTGTATTATTGACGAGAAGAACATTGCAGCCCTGCTGAATAATCTTTGTTCTGGTGGGATGGAGGTGAGTGCTGTTTCCGACCTTCCCCACAGGTAGTTTCCTGTCAGGGGTTATCCTTGTCTTTTCATCCTCGATAGGATGTTATTGTTGTTGTTGTTCTCTCCCTTTTGTGATTGTAAGGACCTTCTCTTCCTCTTGTTTCCTTCGTCCATTTTGGGGAAATTGGCCATGTTCACATGTTTTTGGGGCACCACTAGTGATGGTACATTGATGTGTACCATTGTGCATATACCAATCCACAACGGAAGCAAGGTGTGGTATGCCTTATCTCCGCAGGCCCAATAGTGATCCATTATTACTGCCATTCCAGCACCCCCCTCTGGTAGTTCTAACACACTTCCGCAGTTGGTGTTGTATCCCACCTCCACATCTCTCCTTTGTGTTGGTAGCATAACTTGGGTGCGATCAGCGGTAGTATGCTTATTGAGTCTTCATCCTTCTCCATCCATGTCAGCATGGGTACATATTTGCCCCATGTCGTCCAGCATCTGTCGTTGTGTTCCTGTATGGTGGTAATATTTTCTCTTGTTATCATGTTGCTCCCAACCACTCCTATTTCCCATTCATTGTTCATGTATATCTTCCCTGTTATTGTTATCAGTGGCCTTCCCCAACATCCCTGTACACCAGGAACTCAGGAACTTCAGTGGCGTACCAATCACATGGCAGGTATTCTAGCGTTACTTTCTTCATCTCTCCTTTATCAGGGCCACTCGTCATGTATCTGAATGCCTCAGCGTGTAAGCTGCTCTTATGGTAGCTCAAATATGACTTGAGGAAGTTGTTTTCGTATGGGTATGTGTCCCTTGTCTCCCACTTCATCCTCACCACTGTTCCTTGAAATCGTCCTCTCGTTTGGAATAGTGCCATATATACTATACATCGCGCTGTCTTTTCCTGTATTTCTGTGGCAACGAATGTCCTTGAAGCGCTCATGGCGTATGGGATCAGTGAGCACACATAACAGCTATCTTCTGTCGTCTGCTTACCAATTTGGGTCATGTGTTGTACCACATGTTGTTTGAGACGTTTGCTGAATCTGTTATGTAATTATCGATACCTTTGTTGTCAGTATATGTGCTGCGTTTAACTCTACTTCCCTTACCCTTAGGGTTGCTAGTACCACCTGACATCATACCTGTTGCAGCCGTAGGAGGGGGCATGTTAGTTTTGGGTGCAGCCATAATATTGATAGCATAACTTTTCTGCCATACAGAGGCAGCCAACAGACCAGTGATGACCAACACTCCTATCAGCTTTATTACAAGAGCTAGTCTCACCGGCATTTTGCTCTTACCTTGCTGCAGTCCAGCAGCTTATTCTTGCAACATTAAAGGTGCCCGCCTGAAAATCCTCAATATGCTGGTTATTATTGTTAGTTGTTTTTATTAAGCTCTCCCTATCAAGTAATCGTTCAGTGCCCAGGCGAAGAGCTGTTCCCATGCTAACCTTAGAGATCTATCTCTTAGAGCCGGTAAGTGCTCGTGAAGATGGGGAAATGATTGCTCTATGGCCGAAACAAATGCGGTGTAATATACGCGTACCCTTCTTCTTTTTAGGTACTTTCGCCTTCTTATATGATATACAAATTGGTGTGATAGGGCTTCAGGGTTGTTATCATCCGTGGGCAGCATCTACTCCTGGGCAGAGGACACTGTTAGTTACTTTATTTTCTAAACAGTACAATTATATACGGTACCTGCATGTGCGAGAGAAAAAATAGAGAAAACATACAAGTGTTTTATGTGTGTGTAACATCCAAGTTTGTCATACAATGTCCTTCAATTGGTGGTGGCCTTGGAGGGGAGGGGGCTGGGGCTCGATTGGGCAGAAGTGTGTTTACTTTGTGAACTCGTGACCATGGGGTGGGCTATGGGCAAGCGTCCAATGTCTCTGGCAGTGGTTGTGTCTGGGGAATCTGGGGGGTGGTCAATTGGTGGTGGCCTTGGATGGGAGGGGGCTGGGGCTCGATTGGGCAGAAGTGTGTTTACTTTGTGAACTCGTGACCATGGGGTGGGCTATGGGCAAGCGTCCAATGTCTCTGGCAGTGGTTGTGTCTGGGGAATCTGGGGGGTGGTCAAGTGTAGTAACACTATTGCCTCAGCTGTGGTCGATATACCCTTCTCTGTAGCCGACGCTGTTGAGGTCGCTGTTCTTCCAATGGCCCTGTCGTTAACGCTAGGGCGGGTCTGGAGTTTGCAGATCTTTACATCGTGTAGGTGATTCCAGGCACGCTTATCCTGCAGTGTCACCTCTCTGGGAGCCACCTCCTTTACCAAGTGTGGTCCGGTAAAGCGTGGGCCGTTCCACTTTCTATTGAAGTTGCGGAGAAGCACATAGTCACCTTCAGCAATAGTGCATAGTCCTTCCTTTTCCAGTTCCTTGCTGGTGTCTTCTTGTTGAGAACTCTTCGACCCGCCCCGCGTGCGCTCGAGCTGTTGAGATACAAAGGCGACACTAGTAATCAAAGAAGACACATATTGATACATTTTGTCACCAAGAACAGTTGCTTTGTTTTCATAGTCCGTAAATGCTCTTGATGTTGGCGTTAAAGGAAGGCGCATTTGACGTCCTGTCACCACCTCATGGGGAGTGAGGTGGTGATCAGACCCTGGCCTATTCCTCAGCTCAAACAGAGCCAGCGGAAGGCAGTACAACCAGCTCTTCTTAGTTGTCTTCTGAATTTTTGTGATCTCTTCTTTCAATAGACCATTCAGGCGTTCACATACACCGTTGGCCTGCGGGTGGTATGCACATGCAAATTTATGTTTAATACCCAGCAAGGATGTGATGTGTTGAAACATTTCATTAGCAAAGTGTGGGCCGTTATCCGACCGCAGCACTTCGCAAACACCCCACCTGGGGAAGACCTCTCTCACTAAAAATGTAGCTGCTCTGAACGCATCCGCATGTGAGCAGGGTCCGGCCTCAATCCACCTGGAGAATGGACATACCACTACAATCATATACCTATGTCCTTGACATACATTGATCATATCAACGTAGTCAATATGAAGGTGTAGGAAGGGTCCCTCGGGCCAGGGTATGGTACCTTTTATGACTTGCAGCATGTGACCGGCCGTAAACTGTTGGCATGTGAGGCAGTTGCTGATGAAATTGGTGACATGAGAATTTAACTCGAGGCAGAACCAATCTTCCCTAATTCGTGCTGCAATCACTTCCTTTCCTGTATGTGCTGGATGATGGAGCTGGTCCAAGGCGGTGTTCAATAGTGCCAATGGCATGACCACTTTTCCTGTATTATTTTGACACCACAGTGCGTCTGGTGGGGACATCGTACATCCTCTTTTTACCCATAGTTCCTTTTCTGTCATTGGTGCGGCTGCCTGTAATTCCATTATCTGTGTTGCAGGGAGATGAGTGTACCCTTCCTTCATCCTCATCTGTCTTGCCAACCCCTCCCTCTCCCTCTCTCTGATTCTGGGGGGTTCCATATTTCACCAAAGTATGCCCCATGCTTGGCATGCGCGTCTGCTGTTTCATTCCCTTTCGAGATATGGTCGTCTCCATTAGTGTGTGCCGGGCATTTAACCACAGCTATCACTTGGGGGTCATTAATTACTTCAATGAATTCTGATAGTAAGAGGGCATGTTGTACTGGGGTGCCATCAGCTCTTCTAAACCCTCTTCTCCGCCATTTTATCAGCCCTGAGTGGACGCTTGATGTGACATATGCGCTATGAGAATATATGGTAACTCTTTTGTCAACACTTTCCTTCAACGCCAAAATCAGCGCAACTAATTCCGCTGCTTGAGCCGAATAATGCTGTGGTAATTGCACGCATTTCACCGGGACATACATCAAATCTTCTGTCATTTTTACAACTGCTGCCCCAGTTCTCCTTATCCCATCTCTTTGGTCTATTGTTGACGAACCATCAATGTACAAAATCTCCCCCCCTTTAAGTGCATCCTCCTCGACTTTTCTTGTGCATGAGTACGTTTCAATAGTCTATGTGCAATCGTGAGCATAATCACCTTCCTCAATAACTTCCGCTATAAATCTGGCTGGGTTTACGGTACTGCATCTGACAATTGACAACTCGGGTCTGGATAAGATGAGTTATAAGTCGTGGTGGTTGTGGTAGTGGTACTATTTGTAGTTGTGAGGGATCCTGTGCAGCCACTACTTGCGTGGGGTTTAGTGTCATTGTTGTTGGTGTAGTTATAGTGCTCCTTCCATTGTATACTTAGTTCGTTTTTTCTGCACTAATTTTGCCTCTTCTGCTTTCCTTATTTCCGGCCAGGCCTTAGCTTCCATCCCCACTATCTTCTTCAGTTGTTTTTGTACTACCTCCGGATGCCCTTGTATTAGTATGTGGTAAAAGATTGCCGGTGTCTTCTCCCATTGCTCTCTGGTTTCCATGCGCCACTTCTCCTGAATCTTCTGGATATAATCAACCGGATCTTCGTTCTCATGCATCTTGCGTGACGTAATTGCTCCTATATCTGAGGTGTCTGGATAATGTACCCTCAGTGCTTGCCATAATGCATCCCTGCAGTTCGCAAATGGCGCCCCGTCATATGATGTGTTCGTTATTGTAACCCCGGGGAATCCTGCCCTCTTCCAGATGTTGTCTGCCGCATCCCCTAATATTGATATTAATAGGCCCTTCACATCTCCTACTGCTAGTTTCTGTCCTGCGGTGTGTTTTTTCATCTCGTATATCCATTTTCCCGCTCCTCCACTTAGTGATGGGAGCCTGCACTTTATATTTTCCTTATCGGCATGCTTCCAAGGGACGTATTGTGGTCTAACCCCTCCCCTCTCCAATAGTGGCATTAAATTGTGCCCCATCTGTCCCCCCAGTTGTCGCGGGGTGGAGTCTGCATACTCCTCCTCTTCCTCTGTGTCAACTAGATCATCTGCCATGTCCATATTACCGCTGCTTGTTGTAGCTTCTCCTTCATTTCTCCCCCTTCTCCTATTGCTTTCTTTATTTACTGCAAGTGTGTATGTCCGTTCTTCCTGCCTGCGTCCCGGGAGGTCTCTAAGCCTGCCGGCGTATGGGGAGTGTTCAGGAGCGGGTGTGGGTGGGCATGTTGGGCGGAATGATGCGGGTGTAACTGCACGTGTTTGCCCTCCCGCCACTTCTCGTTCTTGCTCCTCACTTTCCTTCACTTCTTCCTTCTTTCTGCATGCCCAAGGTGATTCCCTGTTTGTTCGTGTGATGTACAATTTGTCTAAGCTTTGCCTACCGCCGCTTCTTCCTTCTCCCCCCACTCCCTCTTCTTCTTCGCTCCAAAATTCATCCAGGAGCGACAACCCCCAATCTGTCCTTTTCCCCCTGATCGTCACTGTTTTTAAGTCTATTAGATACGTTCCTTCCTGTTCTCCTTTACCAATTGCTCCCCTTTGCGCTGATGTTGTAGCTACTTCTGCATCCCGACGTACATATGTTCTTACCTCACTCTCCCTTTCCTTTCTCTTCTTTCCTCTTCTCTCTTCTCCACTATTTCACCACCTATTTCCTCTCCTTTCTTTTTCAATTCTTCCATCACCTCATTGGTTACCTTCTCTAATATCCTTTCTTCCTCTCTCCTCTTTTCCCATCTCTCCCTTTCTCTCTCCAATATACTTTCTATTACTTTACCTTCTTCGTATTTCCTGGTGCTCTCGCAGAGTATTTTCTTCTTCCATAGTTCCATTTCTTTTTCTTTCTCTTCTTCCTCTCTTTTCCTGTCACGTTGTGCTGCTCGGGATACCCTTTCTGCTATTGCCTTAATTCTGTCAGCTTCCCTCTTCCTTTCTTCAGTTTGCTCCTTCATTCTCTCTAACTCATCCCTACTTTCCTTCCTTTCCCTCCTTCTTCCTCGTGCCTCTTTCTTGAGCTGTTTAATCAGTGCATTCCTCTCATCCCTTAATTCAGCCAATCGTTCCTCCAACATCTCCTCCTCTTCTTGTGACAGCTCCCCTTCTCTCGCGTTACCTTCCTCCCCTCTTATTCCAGTGCTACCCTCATCGTCCTTGTTCCTTCTCTGTACTACCTCTTTTTCTTCTCCCGTCAATGTCCCTCGTAATTTTAACAGCACCTGCGCTGCTACCTACTCGTTGTGTCCTATAATTGGGATGGGTTCTTCGCTGTTCTTCCCTTCCCTTGTGCGCACCTACGTACAAGTTGGGCCTACCGTGCTTGTCACCTCCCCCCCGTATATGGTGGTGGGCTGTACGTGGGGTTCGAATATCCCTCAGCTGCAATTAGTTGTTGCCTTGCTGCTTCTCGTAGCTCCGTCACAGGATATAACCCATCTTCCTCCTTCTTCACTACTTTCGCTAGGGGCATGTCGTCAGTCCCTTCCTTCTTTACTTCTACTTCATGTACAGTGCCAGGCCTTTCGTCCCCCTTTCTCTCTCTTCCCGCACACTGTGCGCTTCTGGTCTCCTTTTCCCCGTTTCCCTCTTCCTCCTTAATCTTCTTCCCCTCCTTTGTTTCCTCGCTCCCCTTTTCTTCTGCCGTCCCTTCCACAGTGAACATCGCGGTTGGCCCTGGTCGGGACCCCTGGAATATCCTCCATAAATTAAACACCTCCACGTGATGCGCCAACTTCTTCCCTTTGTATGTGTTATGTATGTGTGTCAGTATTGAGTGTTGGACGTATGGGTCGAAACTGCCGTTAGGCGGCCAGGGTGTTGTCATTTTGTTGTCTGTCCCTTGTGTCCATTCTATGCTATATTTGATGAGTTTTTCCCTATGGGGTGATAGTGTTTTACAAATATGCTGGAGGGGAGTAGTCAGGGTATTTCCCCACCCTCCCGATTCTAACCCGGATGACATGGTTACACTGTGTTTTAGCTCCCTTCAGTACAGTTGTCGTTACCTGGCCCTGTAGTTTGGGGACTTTCGACGGTCCCCTAAAAGAAAAACAGCCAAATATAACAATTGCAAATATACAGTCTTTTCCTGTGTTTGTTTTCTTCCTCAATACCGTTACAGCCCCCTGCAGCCACGGCGCACAAAGCCCCCTGCGGCTGCGTGCCCTGTGTGACGTGCTTATACAGCCATCCCACTTTGTCCCCTCCCCTCCTCCTTCCACCTCACTCAGTGTGCTGGCGTTCTCCATGCACGGTCATTTCCCCTTACCACCTGTCCTGTATTTGCGGTGGCCGGCAGTCTCCGCGCGCACCCCCCTCTCCGTCCACTTTCCTCACCTCTGTTTCACTGCCCTTGTCCTCGGTTTACTTCCCCACCACCCTTCAACAACGCAATGTGGTCAAGGTGTCCTATGAAGGCCCTACGGGTCACCAACCTCTTTCAACAACTACCGGTAAGATCTTTTACACTTCAAGAGAGTGCGCAATAAGTTTTAACTGCTTGTCCCTGTTATCCCCACAGCTGTCCTCTTTTTACGCCCGGAACAAGGTAACCAACAATACACTCTTATAAGTCACTTCGCGTGTGACACGCCCCTCGCCGGGAGGGCTTAACCAGCCAATTATCTTCCGTACTTGGCAACAATCTAGCTACCTCCTACATGAAAATGTCATCTATCTATCGAGTTTCACTGCTCGATCAATAGGGATCCTCATCTACTCATTGATCGAAAACGCCAATTTGTAGGAAAGCCACACACACACACACACACACACACACACCCCTTTACAGGTGGCCACGACCTAGGCCAATCAGTGTCTACGAGCAACCGCACGTGGTGCCTTCTGGCTCCACCCACCCTTCTTCCGTGACGTGGTAGCGGACGGCTCTCGTGCCTGTCCCGTTACCACTCACTTCTCCATCAACACTAGTTGATCAAATCTTCACCGCACACCTTAATAACACCTCCCGCCGCCCTTATTACAACTCCTCCCCCCTCCCTCACAATCTCACATTGCTTGTTGGGTGTGACATACTCACCAAGTTCTCTTGATGCGGGGCCGCTCGACTGCGTGCACCACGCAGTCGGCTCTCCACCTCCCCTCATCTGGACCACGTCTGGACACTCGCCAACCGCGGGCGGGATACTTCTCAACCGGCTCCCAAGGGCCAATATCCGGATTCCGCTGTCCGGTCTTCTCGCAGTTCCGCGATGGTCCTGTAGTCCTCAAAAAGGCGGCGCGGCAGAGGGCGCCGCGCCGCCGGGCCTCCTCGCAATGAGAGGTCTTGGAAAAATAAAAAGTGAAAAGGTAGAGTTTAACAAGATCTCAGCAGTGCCTCCAATTTGTTAGGGTGGTTTTCCCGGGGTCGGCTTGGCCGTCCGCGGAACTCCGGGCTGGGAGGCCCCAACTCCTCCCGTGCTTCCCAAAAATGAGTATGAGACACACACAAGGAGCAAGGTGGTTCCGCTGTTTATTATAACAACGACAGGGATGGGTCTAGGATCGTACGCGTCCGTCCAGACTCTCAAAATTCGTGGGGCTCGCAGGCCCTTTTTACAGCAGTATGACGCGCTACTTGCGTCACCTGGGAAAGTTAGCGAAAAACCTATTACTACTTCGGATTGGTTCCTCAAGTGGTAGGGTTAGTATTGGATACATATAGAGAAGAATATAAGTGGTTAAGGATGAGTCAGGTGGTATACTTGGGCTGTCCCTTCTATTAGAAACTTGTTACACGAAGACCCCTGATGATTGGCTAATGTTAGTGGCGTCAGTGATGAGTCCCCCCATGTTCTGATTGGTCCTCTCGCGAGCCTCCAAGCCTGGAACCATCGTCGTTCCCAGCTTGCGGTGTACCTGTCACTAGCAACAATGTGCAACTATGTCTTTGTACAGACAATGTGCGGGTTAGTTCATATGCTTGAGAGCAGGCCATTCCCATCGCCGTAGGTGTCCATCTTGCCATTTCGCTGTTGCAACATGGGTCCCAGACATGGGACCCAGGCGACTTCTGTCTTGTGGGTCTGGCACCTTGTCAGATCGGCTTGGTCACGTGTGGAGAGACCATAGCTGGAGCGGAATACTGCACATTTAAAGTTGTATTTCGCTTCTGTGTGCTTGGCTTTGCTTACAGGTGTGACCTTGGCGCCGGCTGGTAGCATACGAGTTGCAACATCGCACCCTTGGCTACGAGCTCTCGCTGGGCTTGTTCTGCGTGATCAGCACTTGTACTCTTGCTCATACAGTGTTCATGAGGCTCTTGATTGCGGACTACTTGGGCCTAGTTCATGTGTGGGGATGCATAATCCATGGTACCTATGTCACCGTTTGACATGGCGTCATAAGCAATATTATGTCTAAATTATATTCTCATCACGATGCGAAAGGTGGGAGAGCCTCAGCAAGCGTATACGCGAGCCCTTCAGGTGTCTTGCGTTTCTGCATTACTATAAAGGGGCCTATGTGAAAAATAACAAAGATGCGCGTCAGTGGTGTATCCGTCACCTACGTCATAGCACTGAATATGTTCTTCGTGTAGGCTGGTGCGTGAGTGACCGGTGTGCATGGTGGCACGTGTGTTCTTGGCAGTTGACTAGGTCGTTGTGGCACCTCTAACAATGTGGGTGCTCGCTGCTTATGTCTTAGTCGAGTTCATCCATGCCACAGGTGTCGGCTTGAGTGGGACAGGCTGGTGGGCATATCCTTATGTTCTTGAACCAGGGTATTTTGTCTTCTGGTAGATAGGTGAACTCATCTCGTGGTGGGTGCCTGGGCCGTGATCCTCTAGGCCATGGTCGCGATGAGATTGGGGAGCGTGTTCTCCCATTCTCCCACTTCAATGGGCACTAACTATGGACTTTAGCCATGGCCCACTGACTACAGCTTTCAACATTGCCCACTGTATATTTAAAAACAGTGATGGGCTACTAGGCATAGCTTTAACCATGCACATTGGTATTTTTGAACACTAACTGACCACTAGCTATGGCCTTTGGTGCTGGCCATTGACCCAAGCATTTGTCATGGACAAGTCCATGGCCTAAATTGTTATTAAGCGAATCAAGGTTTTCATGAGCTAACTTATAAATGATGTTATGTCTAATTTCATTATTGATGTAATCAGTTATAATTAGTGTTGTCACCAGTGATTGCATCCGTGATGTGGTTTGTAATGTCATCAGTATTCTCATACAACATGTAATTAGTGATCTCATCACTGATGTGATCTGCAATGTCATTATTGTGGTCATAGGCTGCGCAACAGGGTGCTCAAAGTAAATTTTGCTTTAGGTGAATGTCAGGGGTTTTGTTGGGTTAAGGTCTCACCTTAACGCCGCTGCAACTAAAAATGTTCCTTAAAAATATATATATATATACACACATATATATCCGGACAGAGGAGGAGAAGGCAAACTGCACTCCCGTGGCCAATTGCAAGTAGCAAACTCCAAAAGCGGCAGAAAAAACAAGGAAACACTGTGTAGTAGATATGGATTTGTTTTAATGTTTAGAAAAAAGAAAGGTTGTACAAAAAATATTGAGTAGAGCAGGCAGCAACATAGAAACAGAGGCAGGACGCCGTGGTGCACGACCTGCAACACAACGCGTTTCGTGCTACACTGAGCGCTTGATCACGTGAGGGGAGAGAGGAGGTGGCTGGTATAAATATAAACAGTGCAGGTGGTCCTACTGCTCTGTCAGTTAACTCTGTGTGGGCCAGGCAGTTAATGAAAAACCTGGAGGCCATGATGGAATGGAGTAGAGTGCATAGGTGCCCAAAGAAGGCTGAAATAAACCCTTAATGAGGGTAAAATACAGGACGATACCACAGACTTTGACGCATAGTGCACAAAAACTGCTACATGTGTATGACAATACGGCAAAAGAAGAGGGAATACATAAAGCCGTATAATGTTGAAGTCAACAAAACATGTCAGAGTACTATATATACATATATATATATATATATATATATATATATATATATATATATATATAGATACACACAGTCATTAATTAAATGCAAGTATAAACACAGAATGTGGCAAAATAATTCAAAATTTCAAAAAGACATGCACACAATGGAACAAAACAATATATGTACCACATATTAGAAATGGCTAGATGGAAGAATGATAAAAATATGGAATATTAAAATCAACAACGCTGTAAATAGCAATAAAATGACCAATATGAGGTGTGCACACGAAAAAGGCAGATGCTAACAACCCAGCCCAAATAATACAACAGGTCAGTAGGCTAGTTGCTAAAAGTTGGAATAGGGCAAATGACTAAAGTGCTAGTGCAGGAGTGGAGATGAAATCACCACCAATGAGGGTTTAATATACTAATGGCTCAGAATACAGAGTCAGAAGATAAAAAAACAGCCAAACCTAACCATAGGACATAACAAATATACATAGTCCTATATGTAGGGAAACTCAAATCTTCACACTTAAAAACAGTTGTAAAAAGAGATAAAATAGCCACAATAGTGATGATAAGCATAGAGCACACCTCATAATAAAAATATTGCAAAATTTCATTCCACTATAAAAGCCAACAAGAGCTACTAATATATAAGGTTGTTACTGCTCTGATCATGGGATAACAGCAGATGGTAAGTGTAGCATATAATACAGATACAGGTAATGTTCCAAAGTTAAAGTGCATAAGTAGCAGCAAGCCGGCAGGGATATCTGTAAACCTCATGATAACAGGGCCATACTAAAGTGCAAGTGCAGAAGGCAGCTAGAACAATCCTAGCAAACAAATGCCACAATATATCCTATGCTGTTGGCAGCTAAACCTGTGGGGGCTGTTACTGCCGCCAAAAGGTTTTTGTTTGTTGGGTTTTGTAGAAATGTGCTTATTATTTTAATTAAGAATGTTTTAACAGATCCAGCTTCACGTCTTACATATAGGAGCAGTTTTACAACTACAGGTTGTAGTTTCATGCGTAAATCCATGTTCAGTTTCTTGAGTGACTTCTAGAGAAATGGGGAGTTGTTCATAATTTCGCTGTGATTTGAGCACTGACAAATCTTCCTCAAACTGTTAATATTGATAAATGGCATTTTATACCTCAGTCATGGCTATTTCTGCTTCATTTAGAATGAGTGGTTCTCCAAGTGGTTCTTGGCTTCCTGTAAGGGAATGTTGACTGTCCTCAGGAGTATATTTATCTAGTTGAGCTTCAATTTCTTCATCTTGTTGGTGTTCATTGTCCGACATTTCTTTTTATTGTTTGAATATACTGTTATACTGCTTTCGTTTGCTTTGAATGCAGCTTCAAATGAGCCATAGTCACCTAATAATTCTTCTTCTTTTCTCCAAGGTTTAGAAAATTGGAGTAGGGCCATGTCATACAGTTCTCTATGTTGTGGAGATTTAAATGATAACTTTATATGATTAATTAGACTGGGCTTCATGAGTTTCATTAGGCTTCCTTCACAAGTTGAGAAAGAATATTTGCCAGCTGTCTCATTTGGTGTGGCATTGGGCCTCATTACCAGGTTGGAGGTAGCCTTGCCGGTTTTCCCCAAATCAATCACCCGGTGATAGACATGTTTAAACTTAAAACCACAATACAGAGTCAGAAGATAAAAAACAGCCAAACCTAACCATAGGACATAACAAATATACATAGTCCTATATGTAGGGAAACTCAAATCTTCACACTTAAAAACAGGTAGGGTTGTAAAAAGAGATAAAATAGCCACAATAGTGATGATAAGCATAGAGCACACCTCATAATAAAAATATTACAAAATTTCATTCCACTATAAAAGCCAACAAGAACTACTAATATATAAGGTTGTTACTGCTCTGATCATGGGATAACAGCAGATGGTAAGTGTAGCATATAATACTAATCAATCACCCGGTGATAGACATGTTTAAACTTAAAACCACAGGGGACCTTAAAAAGATCAATTACAGCCCTCACCATCATGGCAACATCAAAAAACATCAGCTGCAGCTGTTGAAAGAACTTGCAGAAGACAGGACCATCATTATGAAACTAGCGATAAGGGTGGAGTCCTGGTAATAATGGACACTCTTCTTTATCACCAGGGTGGCCTTGGTTTATTACAGGATCATATGACATATTTGATATTGGACCATGACCCTACTGGTACGATTAAAACATTGATTGAATAGATCATTACCAAGGCCAGTGACTTAGAACGGATAACTCCTTGGACAGCAGACTTCCTGATAAAAAAGACATCCAGTGACAACAGTATTCTATGCACTCGTCAAAGTACATACAAACTATATAAATCCACCATTACGCCCGATACTAGCGGGCACCAAGAGAGTTTTTGAACCTTTGGCAGTCTGCCTGGACACAGCCTTACAACCACTGGTCCAACAGAACTCTGCGTGCTCTTCTGTGTATTTGGGATGTCATCTTTTATGTCCTGGGTGTTAGTCTTAGCAGTGCACAGAGGTGTCGCTAAGTATGGTTGCTAAGCATACCACAACTTGCAAATTTCAAGGGTTTTTTGGTTTTACTTGTAACCATAACATCCCTTTAACATTTTTTTTTCAAATAATTTCATAGATTTTTCTTAGTGCAACTTAACCATAACGTCCCTTTAACAAAGTTTTTTGAGTGAATATAGATATGTACGTATATATATATATATATATATATATATATATATATATATATATATATATATATATGTCACAGGGCCTGCGGCAGCAGCCCTGTAGTTATGGTTAAGTTGCTCAACCCATAGAAAGAGCACTTTTTGGGTGGCTTATAACTTTGCCCCCATGCGAATCCGCACCATACAAAAAGTATATGACCCCTTGGATTGATTCTGGCCAGTTTGGTGAGGTTTCATCCAGGGGGGCAAAGTTATAGGGGGGGGTCCCAAAATGTGTGGTGATCCTCATAGACTCAATTTAAAAAAAATGTTTGATCACGTCTACAGCCAAACCGATGGACGGATTTTCACCATATTTGGGGCAGGTGCGGCAGCTTGGTCCCAAAAGCATGCTTTTGTAAATTTGGTGTAAATCTGTACAGTAGTTTATTTTTTAAAACAAAAATTAGGTCCAAGCTAATGAGTGTTATTTGGGTTCAGTCCGTGGACCCACTTGGATGAGCTGCTGATTGGATGGTGAAAAGCATGAGGTGCATCATATTTTTTAAACGGTCACCATGTTGGATCCGCGGACAGCCACTGTTGCCCGCGGACAGCACTGTAAAAACATATTAAAAACTACAACATTGCACTTGTCAAACTAACAAACCAATCTCTGGGGAGGACAATGGGATGTGATATGGCCACAGAAATCCAAAAAACAAGTGTTGTTCATCTCCGAAATCCTCAAAAAGTCTGGATGTTATGGGGAAGCCCTGTGAAGTTTGTAAACATTTCCGATGTCCTGGGACATCCATACATATTTCTGCATTACAGGGTTGGTCAAAAGCAGTTTTCGGGTGGCTTATAAGTTTGGTGCCACTCAATAAAACTGCATGAAATCTTTCAACTTCATGTTGGACCTGACATTGCATGGTGCTGCATAGTGTGATGCTGTTTTACCAAGAGGGAGCAAAATTAGAGGGGGAGTCCCAAAATATTTGAAAGGCTTATACATTTGGTGCCATTTGGTGAATCTGCACAAAAGCCTGAAAAAAAATGTAAACCCAAATTTCAACGTTTTTGCAAAGTTTGATGGGATTTTGTGAAGACGGGACAACATTATAGGGGAGTCTCAACATTCTTACATAGCTTATAACTTTGTTGCTGTTTGACAAATCTGCAGAAAAGTTAGTGCAAAGTCTGAATGGATTTTGTCAATATATGGTTAAGTTATATTTTTTGTATGTATATTTTGAAAATTAAAAAAAAAAATTGATGGATTTGCAGCAAACTTGTGCAAGGATCATTGCCAAGGACCCATAAGCATGGTTTCGCAAATATGTCTGTGTTTTATTTTTTGGAAAGTGTCATAACATAGGCACAAAAAATAGTAGTATATATTTGGTCACAGAGGCATAGCCTGTGGCCATGGGCAGTGACCAGATTGTCCAGGTAATGGCCGAAGGACAAGACCTGGACAATCTGGCTAGTGGCCATGACCACAAAGGACTGGGTATGGGGGTTAAAGTGGGCATGGCCACCAGGAACTGGCTATGTGGTAACGTGTTTCGAAATCAGGAAAGGTTTGAATGGGAAAACAAATTCTGCTTGTGGGTAGAGGTTGAAGTGCTGGATGGGATTGCAGCAAATATGCACGAGGAGGATTAACAAGAAATTCAAAGCACGGTTTTGCAAATATGTCCTGTGTTTTATTTTTTTGATAGTGTGAAAATGCAAGCAGTTTTTTGATGGCTTATACCTTTGGCGCCACTCAACGGAACTGCATGTAATCTTGCAATGTTGTGTTGGACCTGACCCTGAGTTTGGTGCTGTTTCATCAAGAGGGAGCAAAATTATAGGGAGGTTCCCAAAATATTTGAAAGGCTTCTAAATGTGGTTGCAGTTGGCGAATCTTCACAAAGGTTTGCAAAAAGATTTTAGACCCAGATTTCAATGTTTTAACAAAGCTTGGTGGAATTCTGTGAAGAGGGGACAACATTAAAGGGGGGTGTCAACATTTTTAAATGGCTTATAGCTTTGTTGCCGTTTGACGAATCTTCAAAAAAGTTAGCAAAAAGATTATAGACCCAACCTTGAATGTTGGTGCAAAGTCTGAATGGATTTTGTCAAGATATGGCTAAGTTATACGACTATTTTTTGTACGTACATTTTGAAAATGTAAAAAACAAAATGGATGGATTTGCAGAAAACCTGTGCAAGGAGCATTGGCAAACATCCCAAAACATGGTTTCGCAAATGTGTCTGTGTTTTCTTTTTTTGAAAAGTGTTATAACGTAGGTACAAAACATAGTGATGGTCACTGAGGTATAGCCTGTGGCAATGCGAAGTGTCCACATTGGCTGAGACATGGCCAAAAGCCATGACCCGCACACACTGGCTAGTGGCCATGACCACGAGGGATGGCGTATGCAGTTAAGGTGGGCATGGTCACCAGGGACCGGCTATGTGGTAAGGTTTTTCTAAATCGGGATAGGATTGAATAGGAAAATAATTCTGCTCATGGTTACAGGTGGAAGTGCTGGATGGGATTGCAGTAAATATGCATGAAGAGGATCAGCATGAACCTCACATAATGGTTTTGCAAATATGTCCTATGTTTTATCTTTTTGCAAGTGTGAAAACGTAAGTACACAACACAGTGATATAACTTTGATGTCTGGGCAATGGGCCTCGTCGTCAGCAAGGAGAAATGTCTACTGTAATTTTCATATTGGGACATGCGGCATGGCCGAAGCGGTAGGATTGAATGGGAAAAGATATTGTGTTTGCGGTTACAGCCTGAAGAGGTGGACTAGTTTAAAACAAGCTTGCACAACGAGCATCAGCAAAGACCTGAAAGCATGTTTTGGGAAATATGTCTCTTGCTTTATTTTTCCACAGTGTATGATTGTAAGTACAAAAACTACATTTGGTGTCTGCGTAGTGGGCCTGGCCCTCGGAAAATGCAAATGTGTACTCTGATTTTCTTATTGAGGAATGCGGCATGGCGTGAAGCCCATGCCCATGGATTTGGAGACTGGCCATGGCTGCATGCTATGAGCAATGGCCATTGGTCACATTATTAGGGTATAGTGGACACTGAGCTAGGATGCATTGAATAATAGGGGTGGTTTAGTGGGGCTAAGGTCATGGTTGAGCCTTATGCCATAGGCAATTGAGTGATGATTTTCATCTGCAACATGCACTGCTGGTACCGACAGGCATAAGTATGTGTTGCAAAAAATATGTTTCTTAAAGGAGGTTTATAGTTCTTTGATATATATGAAAAGAGGCGTTATTAATAACTTATACACAGTGATGAAACATTTTCACTTATAAAAGCCTATTAAATAGGCAGAAGAAACTTTGTTAAAGGGACGTTACAGTTAAGATGCATACCACCCTTGGGACTCCTCTGCTCCAGTAGTTAGCCAGTGGTTTCCCACATTGTACTTGCTTGACACTTCCCTCCCGGACTCTCATGAGCACTTGCCCATCCGTACTGGCCCTTTTCTTTTTTTGCATACAGATGGGAAGGTAATAACAGCGGTACTGACACAGAAAAATCTTTAGGTCACAAACCTTTGGCCTTCTATTATAGTGGGTTGTTAGACTCAGTTATGCAGGGTCAATTCTGTGTATGCAATCTCTTGTGGCCGCAGCCTTTGCAATACAAATGTCCTCAGAATTAGTATGGGCTGCCCAGTGACACTGTATATGGAGCATGTCATTTTTGCAATTTTGGAAAAATGGAAATCAACTGTCATGAAACACCCATGGAGCCTGTGGAAGAGATGGAAACAATGGAAGAAGGACTGAGCTCCTCCTTTACCTGGATGTTACGTTCTAGCCTCGCTGGAACAGAGGCTATAATTAACTGTCAGGTGTGGCAACCGGTGCGTTGCAACTGATTTCTTTCCCAACGCTAGTTGACAGTGCTACTATCTCGTGCTACTCCTTGTTTTTCTTTCCATTTGCCTTTCCATTGTTTGTCTGTCTGCCTTTTATCGTACATTTTGCCACCACGCTTCCTGTGGGGAATATTTCTTCTTTAATTTGGACCTTTCCCTGCCCGCATTTTCTTGTTAATCTCCCAGCGTGTGTGTTTGTTATTTTGCTGGAGTCAGCAGACACCTGCGTTCGCTCAGGGGCTTTTTTTTTACTCAGCGAGCGGGGACTTGCTATCTGCAGTTCTTTTCAACACACGCTTTTCCAAGCAGCTGTCACTTCAACTCGTGCCCCCTGAGTTGTGTGCTTCCTCTGACCTGTGTAACCCCTCCTTCTGTTTATTTTACTTAACCTTGCTCACAGAGTTCTTGGAATCTTTTCCAAAGCTTAGACATTGCACCCAAGTGCATTCTGGTAAATGTAGTACTCTAAAGAAGAGGGATTCCAAGAAGGATTGTGAATTACCCATTCGCTGAGTAGTATTCCAAGAAGGATTGCGAATACTTATTTGAACAGACCAACGCACCTGAAACTACCCAGGGTTTTTCTGCTGTGGCTTTTCCCTGGTTTGGGGTGGGCTCCCCGGAGTCCCCGCTGCCGGGCATATAGCCTTACTGGCAAAGTGCCCTCCGGGGGAGCTCGGCCCTATCTCTTCAAACAAAAGGGCAAGACGGTGAAAAAGAAGAACCCAAGAGCCTGGAGAGAGAAACCTGTGGAGACTTCTTCAGACGAGCCTTCGGAAGCCAACTCAGAAACCACAGGTGAGGAGTGGGAGAGGGATACGGGTACAATTGTAGACACTAAACAGCACGAACCTGAGATCAACTTTGACTCCTCGGAGAGGTCCGGGGTGTGAGATTATTTTGTTAAATGCTTCCATACGACCAGTGAGGTGTCACATAGTAAACCCAGCAACTCTTTTAGCTGAACCAGTGCAGCCTGATGATAATGTTCATGATTGTGTGACCTGTGAAGGAGATGAGGGAAAAATACAAGTGTTAAGGAAGATGCTTTGGAGACAGGAGGAACACTTTTTGTTAATGGATCATCAATAACTGATCAGGACACTGGTGAGAGACATGCAGGAGCAGCAGTTGTAAGTCTTGTGGGTGGTAAGTACCGGGTGGAGCAGATATTGCTGTCACATTTTTCTGCACAAGCAGCCGAATTGGTGGCGCATCTTGAGGCGCTGGATATTAGTAATGGGAGGCAGTCACTATATACTTCGACTATGCGTATGTCACCAAAACAATACATTCTGGATTATCTAAATGGCAGAGAAAAGGGTTTAGAGGATCTAACAGGACCCCTGTCCAGCATGCTGCAGTGCTTTCACGATTAATCGACGCATTAACATTGCCCGTGGAGGTAGGGGTTGTTAAATGTGCTGCGCATACTGGCTAAACTGACTTTGTAGCACTTGGTAATGATGCAGTGGACTGATTGGCAAAGGCTGCAGCTTATTTGCCCCTCCCAGATACTCCAATAATTGAAATGATGTCCTAACAGGCACAGTTGCTGGTCCTGTATATTGCAGTCCCCTTGTTACAAATTGATGCACTGCAGGGGAAAGTGCCACAAAAGAAAAAGGAACTTTGGGTGAAGAGGGGGTGTACGCTCACACCCACAGATTTGTTGTGAAGGCAGGACCTGCAGGGAAGGTAGTGATGCCCTTAGAGTTGCTTCTTGTGGCTTTGGAGCAACTGCATTTCCCTGCACATACTCCTCGGCGACATATTGCAGCAGAACTTTAGGAGGATTGGTTTGTGCCCAACCTCTCTGAGCAGGTGTGTAGGTTTATTGGTAATTGCACACTCTGTAAGGAATACAATACATGAAATACTTTGAGGACAGTAAGAGGGGTTATACCCCGACCTTCCGGTCCTTTAGTGAATTGTGTGTTGATTTTGTTGACATGGTACAAAGGTGCAGCACCTATTGTTTTTTAATTGCGGTTGTGTGTCCATTTTCCCAATGGCTTGAGTCTGGAACCGTTGCATACCCTGATGCCAAATCAGCGACCAGATTCTTAGTGAGGGAGATATTTGTACGGTGGAGTATTTGTGAAGGAAGACTGGGTTTGCTCTCACACTGCGCACACAAAATCAAAATAGAAGCATCATTTGCTGATTATATTGAGTGATTTTAATAAACAATGTTGCAGCCTGACACGTGTTTCGAGCTTAATGCTCTTCTAATGAGGCTTAATCTTGGTCAATCTGCAAATCTCGTGTAGGTATTGAACCTTAAATATATTTAAATAGTATTATGTGGGCTCCCAATAACTTGCAGTTGCACGGAGAACGTTTTTGGTCAATCAGAGCAATGCAGCGCGTCCGCTGCTAAATGAAATTAATGGAGTATTTGTGAAGTGTTAAGGTCTGATAGTGGGACTCACTTCTTTAATGTCTTGTTCACTGAAATTACTTTACTTTTGGGGATACGGCACAAGTTTTGCTTGGTGTGCCACCCTCAGGTCAATGGAATTGTGGAGCATCTCAATGGCTTGTTGAAAACCCAATTATCAAAAATGTGTTCTGATTTGCATAAGAATGTTTTCACCTCTCTCACCCCACACATAGGTACTGATGCACATAAGTCACCTCTCGCCCTGGCTTTTCAACCAATACCTGGCAACTCTCGCCCACTGCATTGCCACTTTCTGCTCACATTTTCAGTGCTACGCTGATGACACTCAACTCATTTTCAGGCTGCCCTCTGCCACTTCCTCTCCCTCTCATCTCTGATTGCCTAACTGCCATTCAAGATTGGTGTGCCACCAATGATCTTTGTCTGAATGCCAGCAAGACAGAGATCCTCCTCATTGGCACACCTTCACCATCCTTTCCCCTCACTCTCTGGCCGGCCTCCCTTGGCCCTCCTCCTACCCCCACCTGCGAGGCTAAGAACCTCGGGGTCATCTTTAACTCCACCCTTTCCTTCTCCGCCCACATCTCTCAGGTCTCTAAAAAGTCAAATTTCCTACTGCACATTCTCAGAGGTACTCTGCCTTTCCTCTCCTTCCCTCAGAAGCTCATGGTATCGCAAGCTCTGGTTCTCTCTAGCTTGGACTATTGTAACAGCCTCTTTCTAAATCTACCTGCCTCTACTCTCTGCCCTCTGCAACTAATCCAGAACAGGACTGCGAAACTTGTCCTTGGCCTCAAGCCCTGGGATCGTATCTCTCCAGCTCTGAAATCTCTCCATTGGCTCCCAGTGGATGCAATGATTAAATTCAAAACCCTCTGCATTGTCCACAAGGCTTTCTGGGGCCTGGGTCCAAAATACCTTCAGCTATCCCTTTGCAAATACCTCCCCTCTCGAGCTCTTCGCTTCTCTACCTCCAACTCCCTCAGGGTCAGTAATTTTTCAAAGAAACGAGCTGGGGGTAGATCTCTGTCTTCGGCTGGGGCCTCCCTCTGGAACAGCATCCCTGCCACTCTAAAACTTGAGGAGAACCATCTCCGGTTCCGGAAGCACCTCAAGACCTTCCTCTTTTCTTCTGCCTTCGCTCCCCCTCTCCCCTGTTGATCTGTTCTCTCTTGGCACCGTGCACCTGGCCACCCACTGTCCTCTGGGCCCAGGTACCTGCTCACCCTGCCACCCTCCCGCTAGGCCTCCGGGCCACCCCTTCCACTGGGGTCTTCATCTGTACCCATAAAGGCCCCCCTTTTCTTCCTGCACTTATCAGACCTACCTTGTCCGCTGCCTTAAACATAGCACTTTCAAATTGCTGGCCGCACTACCACTGTTTGTTGCCTTTATTATTGATTTATTTTTATTTATCTGTTTCTCCTCTGCTTCGCACTTTCCACTTCTCCCCCTTCCATGCACTTTGCCCATCTCCCTCTCCCATGCACTTCAGTGTTCTCAATGTCACTGGGCTTAGTAAGATCACTGTTTTGTTCTCCCCTGTTCCCCTCCCTTGCCTTGTCACTTGTGTACGAGGGCGATAGAAATAAAATATCAATATCAATATCAAGTCAGCAGAAATTCTGGGCAATGAATTTGGGGACTATCTTAAGGTTTTAACCAAGAGTGCCAGAATTGTGTCCTCATACGTTACTGAATCTCATAAGCAAAACAAGATCGAAGGCGGCATGGGACCAAACAAGCATGAGCATCCATTGTTAATCCCTGGGGAGAGGGTCTTTGTTCGCTCTTTTGACTGTCGCTGGAACAACCGTCGATTCCACGGACCCCATAGGGTCATCTTCTCTACTCCTGCAGCCGTGAAAGTGGAGGGAATTAAAGCATGGGTGCATCTTCATGATGCAGGAAGGGACACTGGTACGCCCCCACTGACGCCTGAGGAACAGCAGTTTACTAATAAAGTTAAGTGGAATCTAAGGAATCACGGTTCATTCCAGCTTACAGGGTGGAGGAGAGCCTATGAAGCCTGAGAATTGTTTTAAAAGATTGTCTTAAAATTTAGAATTGTTTTAGTAGGAATTAACAGAAGGAATGAAATTTACAATGTGTTCAGTAATATATACAGTTCTTTTCTTTTTTGCTTTTTGGGTCATATGTGTTGGACAACAAATGTGTACAGGGGGAGGAATCATTGGGACATTTGGGTACAATCGGAAATGCAAGAAGGTTTTCGAAATTGATTTTGCATTTGATGATTTTGATGGGACTATAGAAATTGTAAATGATGTGCTCAGTTTTGCAGCTGATAATATATGGTACCAGCACATGAAGAGAGTGGGAAGTGAGAGAGAAACTGAGTCATGTTACATTTGCTCCCTCATTCTTCATTCCTCTGATGTTCCTAGATTATTTATTCCTAATGAGGTAGAAGTGACAATGCAAGTTGTCTGGGGCACCTATAAATATGTGAATTTCTTGACATGGCTCTAGGTACCTGAGAAACTTGTTAAAATCTGGTTGCTTACACATTTCTTTCTGTGTTTTAAGGGCGATGGCATGTTGTCTGTGGGCACAAATCAAAACTGCAGCACCACTCTGCGTAGTACTGAATTAACTCGAGGTACGGTGGCGATTCGTGATTTATCCTGGTCATGTGGGCCCTTTTTGTACAAACAATTACCTCCGTTCTGGGGAGGTGTATGCAGCATCACTACTTTGCACGTGTCTGTCCTCGTGGTTCCGCAGAGCCACCTGACACAGTCTGAGTCCACATTTCTGTCCCCCTTTTTCCCTGCCACCTTTGCATCCCTTGTGTCATCAGACATGGAAAATCAAAGAAGAATTTAGGGATTTGCGTCTTATGTCCCTGCAGAATTGCTACATTTTGGACCTCCAAAAAGCTATGGAGAGTGGGGTGTGCCATAAATTGGCCAAAACTTGCTGCACATATTTGCCTCCTAATCACTCAGATTACGGAACGTTGGCTCAAACAATTACTGAATTACAAAATTTGAAGAGGGCCATGGAGAGGGAGGCAGGAATTACTGGCAATCATTTTTTGGACTCTCTTTTCTCTTGGATGCCATCGTGAATTAACATAATTTTAAAAGTACGTTCACCTGTTTTGATTTTTTCTCTAGTACATTTTTGTTCTTGTCAGTTATGCCTTCAACTCAGATGCCTAGGCGTACTGCCATGTTTCTTGTAACCCGTCTAATGCTAGGTATAGGACCAATTCCCTTCATATGGGCACTCAATCTAATTTTGAAATGGTTGAAGGGGGTATCCGTCCTTCCACAGGTTGGTGTGAATGTGTAGAACAATGGGTAGATTACAGAACTAATGAAGAGTAAAATTGGGGTTGTCTAGTGGAGGAGCAAGGGAAAAACGGTTATGAAGATTTGACCATAAAGATAGTGAGATTGATGATTTGGAAATCGGTTTGTTAGTTAATTGATTAACTAAAGGGGTGAATATTGGGAAATTCGAAAGGTTGAACTTCACGTGCCATACCACTGACTTGTGGGTGGACACGTCATCATCGTCATTTCTGTCACTTTAGCAAATTGCTACAAATATTAAAATATTTATCGTAAATGGGATAAGTGTTACATTTAGGTTACTTTGTGTAGAGGTCATACGTTTTTAGATTTGCATGGACGCAGAAACATAATGATGAAACATTGTCACACGGAGGGCCCCTTCCCACTTAGGTGAAGCAGGTGATCAATATGTGCATGTGGAGTTTAGCTGTATAAATGGCGGTCATAAGAGGTGATCATAATAGGTATTAAAATGCACACACAATGGTATAAATGCATGGGAAGTAGTTTTCGAATTTTGTAAAAGATATGAAATATATGAGGTGTGGTTGCTCTGTGTATCATGGGTCTTCGTATTGTAGATTAAATAGAAGGGTGTTTTCACAATTGTGGCAAAGGTTTGCAAAGGCCTGTCAGCAGTCAGGGAACAGGTTTTGTAAGTTGATCTACGGGGTTTGCAAATGGCTCAAGTGCTGGAGGGCAAAGAGAAGATAGGATCTCTGATAAACAGGAGTAAACAGGAGTTCTCATTGTTTTAAGGATAGGCATCTTGTGAACTTGCTGGGGTATTTGGAACAGGTGGCTTCTCCCAGGGCACTTGCAGAGATCAGTAGTAATACATTTCAGGAGAGAGATTGTGTTGTCAGAGAGTAGGCAGCACTCATGTGAATAGGAAAGGTCAGTAATCATAAAAATCAGTCACCGGACAGGTTTGGGCAATGCAGTTAGCAAACAGGAATAGGTCAAAAGGGAATCTACGTGTCTTCCTCTCATCTTCATGTGCTTAGGTATTTTTAGGGCAGGTGTGTGTGCATCATTAATAGGAATTCAGTTGTTGTGTAACTAAAAGGCAAGGCTTCCACCAAACATGGAGAGGTGTTGAGAAGGGGTGTGTTGGAAATGTAAACCTTGTAATTATACATTTTTAGGGGCTTGTGTTATAATGCCTGTGTCCAATTAACTGTGTGGGCAACCAATCAAGTTTTGGGGATGCCTTTGTAACAGCATCTGGGTGAATGTATTAACTGTTGCAGACTGTATATAATGTATGTTATTTGTGTGGTTCAGGGAGACCAGGGTTAGTGTGACTGTTACATGTCATCTAAGACCCTGCTGGCCGTCTGTATAATAAACTTGTTTTATGGACAAAAGACACACTTACTAATTCAGGAGGTGGGTCTATTTTGGGTAAAGGGGCAGAGCTAAAGGTCTACGCCTACAACTGTTTGCGAAGTACAGACCTGTTCACGAAGCGTGGACGTGTTTATGAACACAACATAATGCCGCGCGCATGCACGTGGTCACGTGACACTATCCGGAAGGTCCGCGATGACATCGGATGTTCACGATTGTTGACGAACACAAAAATAGTGGAAAAAGTAGAAAAAGTGTATAGAAGTGTTAGTAATACTGCTAGAAGGTGGGGAATGGCAGAGTGTTAAGGTAGCACTTTGTAAATTGGACAACAGTGTTGCTATATTGAGGTAAATATGATATTAGTAAGTTGTAGGAAATTAGGGTGCACTAGTAAAAACCCATGAAATTCAATGAACACACTTTGTTAAAGGGACATTATGGTTAAGCTGCACTAATAAAAACCTCTGAGATTCAATGAAAAAACTTTTTTAAATGGATGTTATGGTTACAAGTAAAACAGAAAAACCCCAAGAATTCACCAGTTATGGTAAGCTAAGCCACCATAACCCACACCACCACCATGCACTGCTAAAACTAACACCCATGACATTACTGATGACATCACAAATGTCATTGATGACATTACTGATGACATAACATGTGTCATTCATTTTAATGAAAATTCCCTACAAGGGGTTGTGTTTATAATGTTGGTAACAAGATGTCAGGAGTGATCGGAAGGTCTATTATGAACTACTTAATGTATTAAAGAATGTACTCATCTAAACAAATCATTATATTGGAGTGTTGTCACTGCAGGAACCTAATCATACATAAACACAGGCAATGGCTGCATCATGCACCCTAGAAGTACAAGCTGTTTACGTTGTTGGATCTTCCTATGCCATTCAGCGGCAGCAGCGATCTTTTGGAGGGGCATGAGTAACATGCAGAAAGGGATAATCGTATGCTATGAAAAGGCAAGCTCACTACCACCCGATCAGGCATGCCTCACGCTCTAAGAACAGTCTGTCTGCATATATCAACCTGTAAATCGTAGCTCAACAGCACCTATAACTGAGCTTAATCATTATCTTCCCACAAGGAAGCACAGTGCTATCACTCCAGGAGATGCCAACTGTCACACTAACCTATCCGCAGACTCCTGCGCACCATCACAGTCCCAGAGTGTAATAGCTCCTCTGACAGCAAAATGCGATTGGACCTTATCTTCTCAAACTTTATGCATCTGGGAATTAACAGGCAAAGCCACCATCGCAGTCTCCCCTGTCAGCCAACTATGTTTGACCCCGTTTCCTGTTAACCCTGTGTCACGCTCTATCTGAAACACAAAGCCACTACTGCAGTGCCTCAAAGCACTTATGTTTCAAACATTACGATTGGGCCATATCATGTCACCTATTGGGTACACAAGGCAGTATATGCTCAAGTCAGGCAACCCTGGCCTACCAAGGAATAACGCTAAGAATGGCCTCAACCGAGCCGCTATAGCAACTATACATTGTTGGACTCTTCTGAGAATTATGCACTACAGCCTCCATCCAATCAGTTCTCTAGAACCCCTGCTCTCAATAGGACAACGTTGTTGTAATATAATTACACACCTATAACCATAAACATTTCAGCAGTTACCCAACCACCCGCCATATACTATGAACAGGGACCCAGAAAATAGGCCCACTAACATCTACAACAGAGTCTCAGAAACAAGGACCCTCCGACCGGGCAAATGCAACAAACTCTGCACCAGTCAGAGAATCTCTCTCGCAGATCCATTACCATGAACCACCAGAATAGACACTCATCGGTTTCCGGACAGTAACCAGGAACAGGGGCCTCCTATCAGTAAGCACAGACACTCACTCCTACCAATATGCTCACTCTACACTTTACACCAACAAACAATAGAATGAAGCTATACCTCTCATCAATTTCGGCCTAGCTGCACACATGCCTACACTACTGCTTGAACACCTCAACAGCCTGTTAGAACGCAGTTATACCCCACGAAAAAATTGCCCTAGCTGCACACATAATCGCTTGCACAGGCCCCACGGCTGCCAGAATGCAGACTCGGAGGCCAACTACCTTGCTACACACATTCCACTGATTTCTCACAACCATTAGAATGCAGCCACCTCTGTGCAAACTGCAATGGCTGCACACATACCAAGTGCACCCAACACTATATCCTAACCCACTCTCTCCACTGACCTCGACTACGGTCCCCAAGGGCGTTCAACCCACAGTGCTTTGAGATCATACCAATGGTATATAAGGTGCTATAGAAATGCACAATAACATAACATAACAGAAGCAAGCCTCTGACGGGAAGACATCCCGGAGGTGCAGCACCACGCTACAACATGGAGAGCTAGCATGCATAATGTGGAGAGCATGCGTATCGCTAGCAAGACACCAGAAGGCTGCCGTCCTGTGCAGCAATGGAGCTGAAGTCAAGAACCAGACAGAGCATTAGAGAGACCACACCAGAACTGTGGTGGGCATGGACCCTGTTAACCGACGCCAAGACCAGACATCCATGGAGCTATCGGATCACCGATCTCCACATGAGAAATGTTCTGACTGCCGAGCCAGGCAAGAAAAGGGAAGCGGGCACTCCCAAAAAGGAAACACCGGCTTCACTTGTGATCAATGAATTAGGAAGATGCATAATGCTGGGAAGAAAAGAAACATTTAAAGATCTATTACATTTCTTTCTACTACAAGTCAAGTTTGAGAAGACTCATGCAGAGGTTCTACGTACCACCAATGCACTTTTATGTTTAAGAAAATTGATGGAGCGGTTTGAATTCTGGGAAGTGGAGATGACCACATATCCTTCTAACTTTCAGTTCCTATAACCAATTCCTTAGAAGCCATGTCTTCATTTTAAAAATCTGTTTTAAGAAGAAGCCTGTATTTGCAAGAGAGAAAAGGCTGAGAGCTCAAAATACCAGTGGTACCCATACCATCTTCACAGCCTCTGCTTGGCTATCCCAGGATATGTGCAGGTGTGCGGATAAGAACTGCACAAATTCTTTCATGTGTTCAATATTTTCTAAAGTTGTCTGACATGTTATTTTCAAATATCTGGAATGGAAGCATAATAATAACTAATCGGCCTATGAAGTCATGATCACGTATGTGTTCTCTATTGTTACACCATGGATCCTCTAGTATGTTCTGAGCCTGCATAGCAATGAATCAAGTACTAGGAGGTGAAGAGGGCAGGAGGCAGCTCAGTCGCATTGCTGTGCCCGAGCAAAATAAGAAGATATCACAGTAACAAAGATGTGTGGATGCAGTGTATTGCAAGGATCTAGAGGGATCTGAATGGCAAGTGGCTCTAGCAAGTCAGATAGGAGAATGACATGGATGCGAGCATATATTTTGAAATCGTATTTTATGAAGGAGATTGGTCTGTAATTGGCCACAGAAGTATTGTCGTTCCTGGCCATATAAATTACAGCAATGAGGCCTTCACTTCCTGCAGAGTGAAACACAGATACGCGTGGAGATAGAAAAACAGTTCGCTGTCAGGGATAACATCCGCCCCGATGTATTTTCCAAAGGGCTGATAGGATTCTCAATCTGCTGCAATCATACTGGTTGTAACAACTTAGATCTCGCCTCTGGGAGCAAAGAGGGCCGATTGCAGATAACTAGGGCATAACCAACCTGTGCATAAGTTGCGGGCTGAGACTCTGAATCTGGATCCTTGTTAAAGTTGAAGAAATCTACCGCTATTATTACACTTGGAAACAGAATATCCTCCATTTTTGCAGGTAGTGGGCACAAGCATTTGTTCTCACACTGAATGTTAAATCACTTGCCTGAACCCTGCTTGATCTATGCACCCACATTATGCGCTTATGCCTGGTATCCCCGTCTCTGTAGGCAGCATTTATTTTCCAAATGGGGTTATACTGTTACCAGACTATTTGCTATTACCACAGGTATTCGTTCTCTCTGGATGAAGCAAATAATGTCTCCACCCTTGATGTCTCCTTCAGTAATTAGTGGATTCTATAGTTAGTTGGTGTCTTCTCACGTGCCACTAATGGGAAAGATGAGAACTTGATCAGAGCCTTCAAGGCATCACATTTATTAGGTATGTTAGCATGGTGTGAAAGGTTAATTTGAAAAATCTTTGCGACATTGCTTTTCAGCCTATGATTCGTCTCTTGATCTAAAGGCACCTCAGCGTTCATTCTTCATCCGCTGGCTTATCATTTTAGAGGGTTTAACTGCAGCAAGAAGCTTGCCAAAACGTGCACGAGTTTTTATGCTTGGCCGGCGTGGTGCTTATTTCTGGATACAAGCAGAGTAATTTCATGAATATGAGACATGAAAGGCAGACACATATTGTAATCTCCTTGTAAGGTCAGTGACATAACCCCGTGTATCCATTCGTTTGGTGTGTTTAAGAAGTTTCTGAAAGAGGATTGCACCTTTGGTGAATGATAAAGGCATCTGAACACCTTCTCTAACAGGGATTCTGCTGTTACATTTCTGCTCCAATCAGCAGGTGTTTAGTCCTTGTCAAAAGTTTAGCGAGTCTGTAATTGGGCCGTATGGGCTAATACATTAAATGGTCCATTATTTTATCACTGCCTTCGTCTTAACAAATCTACCCTCCTTGCATCTTCTGAAATCCAAAATGTGGGTATTGGCAGATATAGCAAGAATGTTCGACAATGTATTTCTCTACTAACTTATAGGGTAGAACACTAACTAGAACCTGAGGGTTCCTAGCGCTATATAAATGCCAAATTATTATTATTATTATTATGAAGCCACTATTAATTCTGTT
This sequence comes from Ambystoma mexicanum, assembly GCF_040938575.1. Taxonomy (NCBI): domain Eukaryota; kingdom Metazoa; phylum Chordata; class Amphibia; order Caudata; family Ambystomatidae; genus Ambystoma; species Ambystoma mexicanum. The sequence continues at coordinate 338,327,749 of NC_090934.1, read as the reverse complement.
AGCAGGCTCTGCCTTGAAATGGGTTTCTTTCACTAGCACCACATCCATGTGTTTTCTTTTGCAGGAAAATGAATAATCTTCAGTCTTTTCATCATTGCTTGCCTTAGGATATATTTTAAATCATCTGCCATCACCATCTTCTTCGCAGATCGTGCAGCGGAAAGATATGCTTGCCTTCTTTTGGAAAGCCTGCCAATGCTACAGCCCCTCTACCTACCATTCAATCATTTTGCACTTCATGATGGTAAAACAAAAAATACGACCGTTTAGCCAAAGTAAGTGCAAACATTTAGCAAACATGGAAGCAGCGGAATAGTAGCTGACTCGCAGAATTTCAACAGCATTAGAATGAATTTAAAACATTCATATATAATATCTCAATGACCACATTATATGCAGACCACTTAACATAAACGTTTGGGTTCCTGTAGCCAGTGATGCCATGTGTCAATTTCTGGGAAAAATTAAAAGATGCCAGGCTTATAAGTCTTTGCTGCTGGATAGTCATTTCAGACTTGCAAACAGAAATCCATAATTAACATCAGCAGCAGACTTTGTAGCCAAGCTCTGAATGGGGTATCCATTTCAGTTAGAGCTCCTCGAAGCCCTGCATGAGAGATATAGTCCTAATCGCCAAGTTTACGAAAATGATCAGGCAAGCCACAGAAACAAAATGTGTTCTGCTTTCCAGTATATCCCATGCTGAGTAAACGCCCCAGTCAAGCCCTCGCCAACCAGTTACCCCAGGACACGTCCCTCACACCCACTGACAATCTGAGAATAGCCCACATACCTCATGACACACAACTCACTCACTGATAGAGCCAAAGGAACGCCCACTCATCACAGAGGCATTACACAACTACCAAGCACCCCTTCTATTGTAAAACGTGTCATTGCTTGTCTTCTAGGTGCATGCTGTAGAAATTATATAAATCCATAGCCCTCTGTCATTCCAGTCGTACACTTGGGAAAAGGGGTCTAGTATGGGAATCCCCCAATCTGAAGAGATCCTGATGGAGAGAGTGACATGCTTTGCTTCTTCCTTCTCTGGACCACCTTCTGATGGAATCTGACAAAACAGTTCTATGCCCATAAACTGCCCCAGGAATATTCAGCTGCCTGGTTGGGTGTGTGTGAGTAGTTCTGTTAGCCTGCCCGTGTTCAGAGAGCTATTGTTTTCTACCCCTAAGCAACCACTCAGCCACAAAGCAATTCACTACCTTGAAAGGTATAGGTAAACCCAAGGCTCCGAATCTGCAGCATGAGCTCCAATTCCAAAGAATCCTGATTGCCAATTGCCCGATTTTATGGTTACCGACTAATTTACCTGCTAGTAAGAGGGCAGCAAGGCCTTGGAAGAATGAGTACCAATAGTTTTGTTGGAATTCCATTTGTTCTGAGGCAATTTACTCCTAATCCATTATCAAACGGTAAGGCAGCATAGAGTGTGGCTAGATAGGGTGCTTTGCAAGAGGACATAAAGTGCTGTGAATCTATGAATGTAAGCGAGGGTGATTGCTATTCACATATCAGGGTTTTCCCGAGGTGCAAATCATTATATATTATAAAATGCTCATGGGAGATGGGCTGCGCATGTGTTGCGTGAGCCCAATTTCCTGTGAAAAAAGAAAAACAATATGGCCACTGCCATAGGAAAGGGAACTTAATCTCTTTTCCAATTCCATAGCAGTAACTGAGTGAAAGGCTCTGTGGATTTGTCGGTGGCCCTATTGGAAGTCTCCTTTTGTCTTCAAGTGGTGACCATGTTGGAAGGGGGATAGGATATGAGAAGGCTGGGGTGAAAGCCAATTGTGCACTAAGGTAGTCAGCTTCTCCCTGCCTGTATTGTTGTTGGGTCCCAGGGGATGTCCCTGTTTCTGGGTGGTGATCATGACAATTGCTCAATGAGTGTGCAAGGTGAGGTATTGGTTAATGAAGCTGATTCTTGAGTTTGGGTGTGTGTGCATGTGTGGGTGGAGCTAATATAGAGCGAGTGGGGAGTGAATGAGAAGGTGACTGGGAGAGTGAAAGGAGAGTGACTGGGGATAATGTGTGGGTGGAGTGGAGAGTTGTAGTAGTTTGACTTGGGGAGAGTAGTAGTTGTGTGGACAGAGGAGATTAGTATTCTGGAGAGAGGAGAGTAGTAGTAGTCTGGACAGGGAGAGCAGTAGCGGTCTGGAGAGGGGACAGTAGTGGTAGAGAGAGGTGGGGAGTAGAAAGAGGCAACATCTGAGAGAGAGAGAGAGCAGAAGAGCATTAGAGATAGGGAGACAAAGGTAAGTGGGAGAAAAGAGAAGGAAAGTAGAAGGAGCAGAAAAGCAAAACAGAATATCAGGGTGAGGAGTACACAGGGTTGGAAGGGGTAAAAGGGAAGGATCAGGTGGTGTCTCAGTTTCTGAAAGGCACCTATCATTATGCTGAACAGCATTGGGGAACCTAGGTTAGGGACAACCTAGATTGTTCCCAGAGGTAGATAGTTGTAACAGGTGTTTGCCCATAGGCCCTCACCAGTAGATAGTCAGAATTTAGACAGTAGCTGATACCAATCTCTAGAGACCATCCTAGATGGAGGGACAACTGGAGCACTAGACGAGAGAGAGAAAGGGATGGCCTTTAGCGAGCCTCTTTTCAATTTTTGCCAATAAAAACCTTTGAACTGTCTTTGAGAGTTGGTGTGATCTTGAGGCCATATATGACAGCAGTTCATTTGTTCCAAGATGAAATTGGGATAGAACCACTCCATGGGCAATATGGGACACATTTGTTTACCCTTTGAAAGTCAACGATGGCTCTGGGTGGAGCAGGATCAACAAGGTTTTAGTTATTGGAATGCTGTTTCCGTTGCACTGTACCAGAGAAAGGGCTTCCTTTTTCTGAAATACACTCGCAATGGGGTGAACTACAGTGAAAAAGTTTGGAATGGCATGGCAATGAAAGCAAAGACTAAACAGCTATGGGCTTCTTTGGCTGATCTCAGATATGTCCACTGAAGAACAGCTTTAACTTTACACTGTTATGTAGAAATTCTTTCCGGAGACAGGATGAACCCTAAGAAATCCATCCATTGTATGTGAAAGTAGCATTTCTCCCTCTTGACAAATAGTTGATATTGGCATAGTTACGTCACTTATGCTTGACGTGTTGAGGGTGTTCTTCCTGGTACTTTAGGTATATTGAAATATCATCTATGTAGCAATAGCATACACATCCAGATATATACTTAATACCTTCTTCATGTAGTACGGGAAGGTGGTTAGGGCATTGCAAAGCCCAAAAGGCATTACCCTATACTCGAAGGTTCTAGCATCGGATCTCAGCTCGGAAGGCTGTCTTCCATTCATCCGTCTGTGGCCTTAAACCTGATGAGGGGGCATACATACTCCCATCAGGTCCAGTTTGGTGTACATTACGGCATTGATGAACTGACTCAATAGTATCAAGATGAGTGGTATTGAAAACAGGTTATTAATCATTGTTCTGTTTAATGCATAGTAATCTGTGCAGGTGTGCAGGAATCTTTCGTTTTTGGAAACAAAAAAAAATGGCAAGACAGACGAGGATTTAGATGCTCTCATGAAGCTATTCTTCATGTGTTGTTCCGGGTATTTCAAAAAGTGTTTACTTTTGAGTTCTGTCAATGAACACACCCAGCGAGAAGGGACCTGGGCAACGGGTGCATGGGGTTGTATTGACAATTATATGCCTGGTGTTGAGGAAGTGTGTTCGCCATTTCCTTCCAAAACACATCTTCAAGCTCATCGTACTCTGGTTCAAGACAGTCCATTGAGATACGTGGCAGTGCTTCTGAGGCAAGTGATTTGTCTGGTTGGAGTAGCAGATATCTACACACCCATCAATGACTAGGATTATTTCTCTCCTATCTATGCCTGGATTATGGGCTACAAACCAAGACAAGCCAATAAAATCCTGGACTTTGAAATGTTGTTTAGAACAAACCATATGCTCTCTTGGTGGCCATCAGGACATAATAGGAGGAGCCATTTAGTTCAGGAGTATGGATGACAATCTGGAATCACCCAGCATTCTCGCATATTCATGAGTGTTTTTATGTTAAGTAGTGTTGCCACGAGGCAAAATCAATATAGTTCCCTGTGATGCCAAAGTCAACATAAGCTAAACCAGGATTTTCCTTGTCTCCAATCTTAAGTAAGATGATATTGAGGCTTAAATGCATTGTTTTGCTTTCAATAACCTTAATTAACTTGTTGTGTGGCAAGCTGGTTTCCTGTACTGTCCAACTCTTTATTTTCGCTGTTGGTGATCACAGAAATTAGGACCATCTAAGAATCCTTCTTATTATTTTCCTCATGCTAGGCATTCCCTAATGAAGTGCCCTGAATGACTAAAATAAAGACACAGTTGTAGGCCTGTCAAAGGACCATGTACTCGTCCAAACTGCATGGGTTCAGATCTATCGCGTTTTCAGGGTGTACTTTGTACCTGGGGATGGAGCATGAGTGGCTTGAATTTGACTCGTCCTTTGTAATTATTTCTTTCTGTCACGTGATTATCAAGCTAGACCATCATTTTAATGTATTCAGCAGAAGCTGCAGGAGGGTCAAAACACTTGAGCAAGATCGCTCTTTAACTTACTCCTAATGCCTCTATAAAACAATGTTATCTTCTCTGCAGAAAACATTTTTTCAACCACCAAACGGTTAAAGGTGGTGATGTATGAAATCCATCAAGTCCTGAGTGCCCTGATTTAAGCTTAGGGGTACACTGTCCAGGAACTGAGCATGGTCCTGCCTGGCGAACAGTTTATTCAACCATCCTTTGAAGCCCTTGGAGTCATTGTCTCTCAGCCAGTGGAACAGACAAGTTAGCAGTGTTTCTGACCAGATAGGATAATAAAAATGTCAACTTTGTTGAATCGTTAAAGGCAAATGCTTGTGAGCGACATAAAAAATGAAGTTGGCACTGATGTATAAAGATCAGAAATGTTTGTGAGTCACCAGGAAACCTTTCAAGAGGAGCCAATGGTATGAGCACGGGAGTTCTCATTTGGATAGGAACATGAGTCCCTCTCCCCAAAGTTAAAGGAAGTCACCTACCCGGGTGCAGGGGATAAGCCTGTTGGCTTTGATCAGTGCACCTTATGAGCATACATTGGGACTGCATAGCATTTACTGTAACAGCCTCGGTGTTGCTGACATCCCTAGTTGTGTCTTCATCCTGTGTAATGACATTGGTTTCAATACGGATCGCTTGAATTTCAAATCACAATTCTCTTAGCATAGCGGCCAAATCATTGATGGTCCCCGCCAATGTCTATATTCTCCAAGGAGGAACTATCCATGGGCCAGTTACTCTGTAAGCTCTTACCTGTCCCTCCTCTCGAGACACCAGGCTAACCTAAGACAATAACTACCATGATTCCCTTCAAAGATAGTACTGAAATAAAAACAAGTCTAAAGAGATCCATCCGGGGAAGGAGTTTGGGCTAGCACACTTTGGTTTGGGATAACGGTAGGGTTATCCTCAACATGATGCATGCTTTCCCAGACTGGTTGAAGGGAGTTCTGCAACAAAAGATGTTAGGAACTGGTGCTCTCTCTTCACTAGTGTCTACGCAATCCTTCTGTTCCTGGCTCTTTGTAGATCGTCTGATCACCCAAAGTTCTGACTAATGTTTTTTCTGATGCTGGATTCAAGAGTGGACTCAACCCATTGATGCAGTATTGCGTCTAATGTCTATTGGCCCAAGAATGATAGTGTGAGGAAATGGGGAGCTGGGGTGTTGCATGTTGGGTTATGTGGCCGGAGTCACAACATTCAGGAAAATAAGCCCTGGAGATGTGGTCTGGTGGGACCCCAGAACGCTTTCGGACCACAATTTTGATGATCCTGTGGTTGGTCTTTGGGTGCAGGTGACCAGCAGCGCCAGGCAGAGGCCTTCTTAAGCTCTACCCCTGCCTGTGCTGCTTGCTGGTGATTTCCTATGGACACAAGTACGGGCCATGTATCTGGAGTGTCACGTAGTAGACCAGGAGGTAGCAGGAGACAAGGGCTGCCTTTTTTTCTTTGGCTGCTGAGTTCACCAGATGTGGAAGTGCTGTGGGTAGCTGGCTCAACTCTCAACTGTGTTTCCCCAGCATGCGCAAAGTTGGAACCTTTTTGTCAGGCCCGGCGCGCAGCAAGTCGAGTGAAATCCCAGACTTCTGGTTCTTTGAATTGCAGTATTTATTCTTTGGGGGATATACAGAGCGGAACAGGGGGCCACAGGTAAGTGCAACTCTAGGATTTCTTGAGCTTCTTCTTGCAGGTTTTCTTGCGCAGAGGTGACCAGGTGTAGAGCAAGAGACCACAGGAAAGTTCCGCTTTGACGGAAGACAAGTGTCAAGTTGTGGCAGGTGGGCATGGTCCTTGATAATCTCTGATCACAGCATGGCCCGCCACGCCTTGTTGAGTTTGTTAATTCTTGCAAAATGTCAATGCTTGTCAAATCTAAAGGGAGTTTGTCAGCTACTTGATCCTGGATTGCTTCTGGGATCTGAGCATTGTGCTTGTTCCTAAGGCAGGGCACTGCATGGTCCAAGTACCTGGGCTAACCACTGTGGACGCGGTTAGTCTAAGAGGTCACTAGTATTGGGATGTATATGGGGGCTGACAAGTTTACCAGATGTACACTGAAACAAAACGGGATTTACTGGACACATACAATTCAGGACGGCATAAAGCGGCCATCTATTTACCCAGCATGTTGACACTAGCTAAATCACTATTCATAAAAGGAAGACCCTCCCATCTAGGCAAACAGCTATTTCTGTGGACTGTAGAGTGAAATTATATTCGCTTCTCATATATAACAAGAATGTATAACAAGAATGTAACTGTGCATCAGAATATGTACATACCCTGTTTCTAAATTGGTCATAGATATGGAAATCATTTCTACCTGAGCTGAAGACAGTGCAAGATCAGTTACACAATTCTTTGAATCAAATCCTGGCACGGATTCATTCCCTGCTTGACGGCAGAGCGCAGCTACGAATTGACATTTACTTAATATCAACTTAGCTTTTTGTAAAACAGAACAATCCTGATTTTGCCAATGGGTGCTGCTTTCTTCAGCTTCCGCATCTAAATAGGCACAAATTAACTAGTTAAAATATCTCTAATAGTGTGTGTTCATAATTAACTCCACTTATTTTGAGTGGTTGTCCAACCCATTTCCGCCGTCTTCATCGCGTGTATTTAGTGTTGATTCTTCGAGTGACAAATCTCCTATTTTCTTTTCCTACACATCAGTATCTTCAATTATCAACATTGAGTCATCCAATTCCTTGCCCAATTTGTCTACACAATCTGTCGAATCAGACGTGCTTCAAAAACATTTGGGGAAAATGGCCTCCCCTGATACATTTCCTGCATGTTGCTCTAATGGCTGGACATGTTTCACTGCTGGAAACGCGAAAAGGCCTGTCACAGCAAAAGCATCTTCTTCTTTCTTCTTTGTCCATCCTTTCTGTCCAAATAGTTCTTCTTCTAAGTATGTATTTTCTCCTAGCACTCCGTTTGTTTTTCACAGCATGTAGGTCAGATGAGGTCTGCACGCCACCGTTTTGTTATCCGATATGGGTTTATGGTCCAGTTCTTTGGCACACTTATCATATGCTCAACCTTGAAGCATTCCCTTTTGCTCATAGTGATTAATTGGTCCCTAAACTGTTCTTCCAGACCTGCTGCAAGTCTTCGCAGTGCAGTGATGTACTGCTTCGCAGACTCCCCTTCTTCCTGCACCATCTTGCCAGAGTGGTAGCCTCCCAGACCCCTGCTTCCTTTCCTGGCATTATGTCTATCAAGCATTGTTATATACTTTTCACGGGTATTACCCAAATTGTTCATTCGAACAATTGACCGAATTTAAAGGGTCACAATTGACCTTTTCACAATTGACCGAATATATATATATATATTTCAGTGAAGAAACTTTGTTAAATGGATGTTATGGTTAAGTTGCATTACTAAAAACCTAAGAAATTCACTGAAAAAACTTCATTAAAGGGACGTTATGGTTAAGTTGCGCTGCTAAAAACCAATGAAATTCAGTGAAAAAACTTTGTTAAAGGGACGTTATGGTTAAGTTGCGCTGCTAAAAACCAATGAAATTCAGTGAAAAAACTTTGTTAAATGGATGTTATGGTTAAGTTGCATTACTAAAAACCTAAGAAATTCACTGAAAAAACTTCATTAAAGGGACGTTATGGTTAAGTTGCGCTGCTAAAAACCAATGAAATTCAGTGAAAAATCTTTGTTAAAGGGACGTTATGGTTAAGTTGCGCTGCTAAAAACCTTTCAAATTCAGTGAAAAAACTTTGTCAAAGGGACGTTATGGTTCCAAGTAAAACCGAAAAACCCTTGAAATTCGCCAGTTATGGTAAGCTAAGCAACCATAACTCGCGCCACCACCGTGCATTGCTAAGACTAACACCCAGGACATCAAAGATGACATCACAAATGTCATTGATGACATCACTGATGACATCACATGTGTATGTACTTTTCATGAAATATGTGTACAAGGGATTCGTATTATAATGTTGCGAAACAAGTGCCAAGGATCATTGCAATAAATATCATACCCTAATTAGTGCATTGAACGATGCATTGATATAAATAGCATTCTATTATGGGGTTCTACCTACTATACTAAGCAACTCATACAGAAACATAACATTGTGTGCAGTGTACAAGATGAAGGTATAATATTCGTAATGTTAATATGTTGAATAATGATGTGATAATTGTTTTCTTAATAGATGTTTGTGTACTGTGAAATATGTAATAAGTAGCTAATGAAACACATGTATTACATAATTGCATTACTATAGACAAAACAAAAAGACACAAGAACACATACCAATATGGGTATATACAGGGAAAGTGAAGTTAGAAAAAAAGCACAAGTAGTAGCAGAAGCAATTCATAATTTAACTGATTATTTTCATGCAAATAGATGATTGCTCTGTTTCAAAGCTGCTATTTACCCTAGGTATATGTATTACTTGATGTGATTGGACCCTAAGGAAAGTAGTGTGAGTACAATGTATACAAATATGACCATATACAGGGAAAGTAGAGCCATAAAAAAACAGAACTATCAGAAAGTGCTCATAAGTCTATTGATTATCTTTATGCACAAAAAGTATTGCTGTCTTTCAAGCTTGTGTCTTCCCGTATGTATATGTTTCATATGATGTGACTGGACTCTATAAGGGAATTACTGTAAGAACCTACTTGAAGGATACGTCTACAAATAAAATAAACTTTTTAGTTTCTGACTGTTACTGAAGAAAACCATGTGGCCTAGATATGTCAGCAAAAGAAAAAAGAGTGAGCCAGACATGTGATGTCATCAGTGATGTCATCAATGACATTTGTGATGTCATCTTCGATGTCCTGGGTGTTAGTCTTAGCAGTGCACGGTGGTGGCGCGAGTTATGGTTGCTTAGCTTACCATTACTGGCAAATTTCAAGGATTTTTTGGTTTTACTTGGAACCATAACGTCCCTTTGACAAAGTTTTTTCACTGAATTTCATAGGTTTTTATCAGCGCAACTTAACCATAACGTCCCTTTAACAAAGTTTTTTCACTGGATTTGAAAGGTTTTTAGCAGCGCAACTTAACCATAACATCCCTTTAACAAAGTTTTTTCACTGAATTTCATTGGTTTTTAGCAGCGCAACTTAACCATAATGTCCCTTTAACGAAGTTTTTTCACTGAATTTCATAGGTTTTTTTACAGCGCAACTTAACCATAACGTCCCTTTAACAAAGTTTTTTCACTGAATTTCTTAGGTTTTTAGTAGTGCAACTTAACCATAACGTCCATTTAACAAAGTTTTTTCACTGAATTTCATAGGTTTTTAGTAGTGCAACTTAACAATAATGATTTTGATTTTATATACATATCATATGGAACTGACTGAATCTCTTCTACTGTACTTGATGTCCGCGAACTCATTTAATGTTCGCGGACATGTTCGAAGAACAGTACCACTACCTAAAAATCATGGGGGGTATGTTTGATTGTTATGTCATAACATAGGAACATTTAACAAATTCAAAAAGAAGCACACAAACACATTATATGTACTAATACATAAGAAAAGTAACCCATAGATATACAACACACTAACCATTCATTTAAATGCACTATGTTCTAAAATGAAATATACCACAAGAAAATAAATTGGCTTCCAACATAATTACCTCACAAACACGACAGAACTAAGAACAAGAGCAGACCCACTGAGTACATAGGACATATCTTACCTGAAATAGTAAGTGTACTTAATTTTATTCATATATTTATAAACTTTCTGTATTAGATAAAAAAATATATTATCTTTTTTTTCTCTCACAGAAATGTCTAGTACTCTGTAATGGCTAGAGGAGCAGTTCCCACATGAAGAAATGTCACCAGATAGTGAAACTAATGGTAAACACTTTATAATATAAACCATTTAATTATTATTATTTTGTATACATTTAACATATATATATTTTTTTTTGTACAGAGCATACCACAATAGAAAATACTTCAGAAAAAGCTGTTATGGATAACACTTTTCACAGTATAGAAGAAAAATGGATTTATTGTTGACTAATTTTAATAATTTGAAAGCTTTTGTGGAAGATCATTTTAAACCAAAAACCTCGTACCATTGCCCCACATGTACTTGTCCCTCCTCACCATATCCCAGTCAATTATCCCCAAACCCTCTCCATAACCCAAAACGTTTTGATGAGACTTCCATCCCTTCTTCACCTAATAAAAATCATGTTGAAACCCCTAATTCTCCTGTTTTTGTTTCTGTTTCTGCCTCACCTTCTCTGTCATAAATTATTAATATATGTTAAATAAAGTTTAATTTTTATATTGTGTTGTAAATAGTTTCTTTTTTTTTAAAAAAAAATAATGTAGGTGTCCGCGGACAGTGCAGGTGTTCTGAAATGTTCGTAAATAAATGAAAATGGAGGTGTCCTGAAGAACACTATACCTGTTCGTACTGTTCGCTAGCAAGATGAAACTATTCTAAGAACACACGCGGTGTCCTGAAATGTTCGTAAAAAAAAATAATTAAAGTGTCCTTAAGAACACTATATCTCTCCGTAGTGTTCGCTATCAAGTTTAAACTGTTCTAAAAACACAATTGGTGTCCTGAATTGTTCGTAAGTAAACGAAAATGGAGGTGTCTTAAAGAACACTATACCTGTCCTTACTGTTCGCTAGCAAGTTGAAAATGTTCTAAGAACACAATTGGTGTCCTGAAATGTTCGTACATAAACAAAATTGGACGTGTCCTGAAGAACACTATATCTGTCCTTACTATTCGCTAGCAAGTTTAAACTGTTCTTATAACACACGCAGTGTCCTGAAATGTTCGTTTCACGTGTGACGCAATTTTAATTAGTTCAGGACCCGAACAGTGTCCGTAGAACATCAACGCGCATGCGCTACCCAATCTCCGTGCATTTGGTGTCCTGCAGTCATGCGCTTCCTTCGCGGACTTGTTCGCGAATGGATCATATGACCGCGCCCACGCTGATCGCGTGTTCTGAATGCGGACACTGTTCGTGTCCCCAAACAAATTAAAAGTACATTTTCAATTAATCCATAATATTTTTCAATAAAATCTCACCATGGCACAAGTCCCACATAGTAATCCTGAGTTTCTACATACCTTTTGAAACTTTTTGAACTTTTTTTTGTGTTCGATCTGTCCGCGGACAGCACCACCCCCACCCCCTCCACCACCACCACCTCCCCAAGGGCCTGAAGAGGGGAACAGGAGTGAGGATGCAGAGGAGGAAGAAGAGGATGATGAGAATGAGGTAGAGGAAAACCCTACTACCCGCACTAGGCGTGAGTCTTGGGTGTGGCGGTTACTTACCATTCATGGTAATGTTCCTAAGGCTCGTGCGAACCGTGTTACCTGCAATGAGTGCAAAATGATACTCAGTCACGGTAAGTACAGCTTTGGGACCACTACTATGAAGCGACACCTGAGGTCATTTCACTCTGGAGCTATTTGCAGGGTTGTTCCTTTGCGAAGAACGTAGCAGGTTGATTTCCTCTACTTCATCCTCTGTTTCTGATCCTGTCACCACAAGGACCACCTCTGTGGGACAGCGTCTTCCTCAAGCTGCCTCACAGGCAATACAGAATGCTGATGACCCTTACCTTTCGAGGGTCACAGTTGTATGTATGTATTGTGACACAGTACTGTGCAGGGGGAGCGACTTTGTAGTGCTTTTGAGACTATCGTCTCAGAGCACGAGAATATCTGCTCACTACCCAAATAAAACCCACTCAGCTCACCATTTCTTATCCCTGTGGTTGGTGTCCCCCCCTTTACCTTCCTTTCCCCTCCTCTCCTAGTGTGTCGTGTATGAAAAACAAAAAAAAATACTAAATATCAGAAATCCCAAAAAAAAATAAGGCTCTTTTTAGATCCGCCTTTCAGAGTTAAAAAATAGAAGTGAAAATAAATGAAGCAGGGCCCTTTGTATTTTTTAGAAGTCCGCGGACAGTTCACGAACATTTAAAAAATTGGGTTGCTACCCTACCACAAACATTGCAATATTTTCTGGGAGGAAGTGGTGGCTCTGAAAAGAGCCTTTGGGAGGTGTTTGTAAGTCAAAAATTATAAATGCTTAACACCTACTTCAAAATGTATGTTGTAATTCACAAAAAGGTCGCAATGCATTTTGTACATTTCTCAGAAAAATCTGATTGCCACCATAAGTAAGGTGGACTCCATCTTACTGAAAAATGTTTGTACTACGAAACAGAATATTTTCATTGTGAAAAGAAGACATGCCAAAATCTTTTAGAACGGCACAAACAGCTTTATTAACATTGCGCCTTGCTTTTTTCCATTTGTGGACCAAATGAAGAAGAACGAAGCCACATTTGTATCTGCGCAATCCGTGAAAATATCACTTGAGAATTAGGAAACGTGTCCATAACCTTCCTAAATGCTTGTTTCATAGCAAATTGCAAAACAATTCCAGTCACATGTCCTAAACTGTTCCCTCCACAATGAATTACAATTATGTCTGGATGTTGCTCTGTCTCCAAAGTAGCACAGAGAGGTAGCAAGTCCAACCACTTCATTCCACGTACTCCATGCCAGTGTACTTCCACATGTGGGAATCCAAGATCTACAGCTATTCCACAGCTTTCTGCATGCACCTTCAAACCAATATATCCATGAATCTCCCAAAATCCATACAATCGTTTTCCTAAAATACACAGACATAGCTATCTGTTGTTCTCTCAGCAAAAACAGTATATGAGAAACTCTCTTCTGGCACAACGCACCCACTAAACTTTCCTGACCAATCCCTTTTAGTACTCATTCTCATTTGCATGACTTCTGAACCCATAAATCCCTGGATGTAACTCCCGATGTCCGCGAACTACCGCCATGTCCGCGGACATATCGTAACATGAACAGCCCTTCTACCATTTCCACTTCACTCTCTGTGCCATTCCCTCATTGGATGTAGCTAAGAAATCACATGACCATGCACCAATCACATTCAAGACCTCTACATCTAACTGCATCATCATAGATCACCACTGCAAATGTACTGTGAATCTCCCTGAGTACAAGTGTCATATCATTGGCAAGCACCATCTACCAGAAATACTGTACAAGTCTCCAAGATTTCTATTTGCAGCTCCATGCATATCCATATGAATGAACACAAACTTCAGGTATGCATATTTTCTGTACAGTAGATGAACACATTTTCAAACAGACTTTTAGCTTGTGTAATATGTAAAATGAATTTACTGTATTTTTTTCAATTTCATAAAATCAACTATCACTTATAAACCTTTATACTATTTACTTTCTTTATACACACACACTCAAATCATGTTAAACTAACATTTTTTAAATGAAATATATAGACTACATATATTCAAACAAAATTGCATGCAAGCACAATCTATGCTTAAATCTTTAAAAATAAAACTTATACAATTTCATATTGTTTTGTTTTTCTTTATTTATTTACTTAATTACTTTAATTTAGACATGACATTGAGGCGCTATTACCTAGAGCAGCTTAGTTACAGAATGGTAGTATTCACTGGTATATTATAAATTTCACAAGACATAGTAAAGATATTTTTTTTGCTACAAACAGTCATTCAATACAATTTGTTCATTAAGAACATATCATATGTACTGAACTGATGCAATGTATCTAATGTAAATAAATTAGTTTAATGGTTTTAAAGAAGGCACTGAGGATTTCAATAAAAAAAAATCAATATCTAAATTAAAAACAGCGCTATATGCAAACAAAGTTACTAATTTGAAGCTTTTACAATTGCAGTGAAGACCAGTCTCCTGAAAAGAAGCAGCCGAATTCGAAGAACAAAGAAGAACTAAGAAGTTACCTGTTAATTTAAGAAAAGAAAAGTAAGTAGAATATCACCATATTATTTGTATTATTACTCAAACATACTATAACGTTAATACAAGCTATTTCTGTGCCTAAAAATAGAGATTGTGTACCATTTTGTCCAAAAATCTCCATGTCTTAAACAGCGATTTACAGCCAGAATCGCCCACAAATTCCTATTTTTGGACACACAAATTACCCAACTGAACCGCTACAATTTTCATATTATAGAACAAACAACTGTTTTAATTGTATACATTAGATTTACTATTTGTACTTTTCCACACCACGAGCTTACTTTTTTTTGTCATCTGAACCCCAGTTTAGTAACACATAAATTCAAGAATACCTATCGCTAGTAGTTGTAGATCCCAATGCACAATCACACACCATTACATACATCTTTATCATCTTACTCAAACACTCATGCACACAGCACACATACATTCCAGAACACCCCAACCCATACCTTCTTTATTTTTTTCAATAGACCCTAAAGAATGCCTACCAAAAGTCAAGTCTTTAGAAAGCAACGCAAAAGTAGAGCAAATGAAAATAAAAGTGTCCAACATAAGCATCCATCTCTAGCAGTTGAAACAAAACAGCTAATACAGTCATTTAGTGAAACACAAGAAGTTTCAAGTACAGAAACGTTGCCTCCTCTATCAAAATGTAAAACAAAACAAGAAACAATTAACAGAAAATCAGCTATCACTACAGATAAAACTACTTCTTCAAATGTTAATATAGTGCAAAGTAAGTATACCAAGAAAAGTATTTTAGCCAAAATGTACTGTCACAAAGTCCTTCAAAATCTTATAAAAACAGGAGAGAAATCAGGTTAAATGCTTAAAACCTATCGTAGGACATTAATCTTAGAAGCATTGATGGACAGTGCAATTCTTCTCAAATGAAAGTTATTTATTTTACTGTTAAACAAAATGAAACCACTAACAAAACTTATAACTAAATTACAAAAAAGACTTCTCAAAAAGCGAAATGTTAACAGAAAGAACTTCTTAAGTATCTGTGGAGGTGAATGGAATCACACTACGAGCACAGAACCATATTTTAATGAAGAAGCGTACAAACAAAAGCAAACAAATACAATTGCCATAAATAGCAGTGGTCGAGGTTATGAAAAAGTGAATAATACCATAATGAAAAAAGAAGTACTCCTTACAAAAATATGCCCTGAAAACATAGAATTACCCCTCCATTCAACTAAATCAGAACGTCTAGTGTACAAATGGACATGCATGTCAATGTGTAACATTCCCAAACAATGTTTCAAATCTTTACGCCAATTCTTCAATAAATATGTAAAAAGCAAAGACAAAATCAAAATTAAATTGCTGCAAAATATGGATACCTGTCCAGTTCGCAAGTTCACAGGACTACAAGGACATTCATTGGCCTGCATTACAGGACCTACTTGTAAAACCACTTTCCATGATATCAAAGGATATCAACACATCATTCAACTATAGGAAATCTAGTCTATAAATTGTACTATGCTAAAAGTCCTGCTTTAGCACTAGCAAAGTTAAATAACATCCTTCTACATGGTACAGCAAAAGACCTACTTGAAGAAATTCACTATATCCAGAAAAAATATTTTGGAAGTGAAAGCCATTTACAGAATGAAATAGCTTTAAACCAATTAAGCAACAATTCTACACATGGAAACCTTTTGCTAAACACATACAAAAAAGAAATACTAAAATGTAAAAGTACATCAGCTGAAGTACCAAACCATGTATGTGTATGTTGCCGTAGAACTTTTTATAAAAGTAGCACACAAACTGTAATCCTATCGTACAAAATAGAAGACAATGAAGATTCTAAATGGTTTGAATTAGCTCTCTACCTTGTAGCAGAAAACAAATACGAAATAACTGAGCCCTTAATACTTTGCAGTTACTGCACTACAAAACTTGACAACATTCAAACTCCTTCACGTGCTATCACAAATAATTTGGAATTATACCCAGTACCAAAACCCCTACAACAACTTAATTTATATGAGAGCATCATAATTCAAACAGTACACCAATTTCAAGCAATAATACGCCTTCAACCAAAAACAGCAAAATTACCTCCCTCTGAATTGGTAAAAGGCATTTGTGGAAAAGTAGTTTATTTACCATTAGATCTAAAAGAAAATGTGCATACTCTGGGAGTGCAACGTCCAATGCAGCAATCTTTAATTATCTTAGTAAATGGAGTACCTACAAAAGACAAAAAAATATGGCAACAGCTGGTAGATTTATATAAAGTTATACAAGCCTTCCAATATCTTAAAGAGAATAATGAATATTACAAAGAAAGTAATATTGAAGAAAACTTGAAAGATACAACTGAAATAATTCAAGAAACACAAGAAGCTGGTCAATTTGAGCTACTAGATCCTGCTACAATATCAAATACTTTAGACCATTATACAATTCATCCTTTGCACTGTAATGACACCGTAGAAGATGTACTGGAAACGTACCAAATGCGTCAAACAAAAGGATCGCCAATCAGCATATGGGAAAAAAGTATAGAAGCACGTGCTTTTCCTCTACTCTTTCCTACTGGCAAAGGAGGAAGGTATGCTGATAGACCTATTGAATTATCAGCTTCAGAATACCGCTCATTAAAATGTATTCTGAAGATCCCAGATTTAGACAAAATGTGGAATACATATTCCACCTACTCTTTGAAAGTGAACTAGCAACTTTATGTTACGGAGTTGCACACATATTAAAATCAGGATCACACTTTCAAAATATGACAGCTACACAATTATTAGAAAATGTGCAACAAAAGGATGATGTTTTACAATCAAATATTACAAATCTATTAGCAAATATGCATGGTACTAAAGAGTACTGGTTTTGACGTCATGGAGATGTATGTTGTATGATCAGAAACCTTGGCCCACCCACTTGGTTTGTTTCATTAAGTTGTGCAGAATATGCATGGGAAGATTTACATGATTTCCTACGCATATCAAATAAAAACAAAACAAACATAGATATACTAGCACCTGGAGAACTTTGTTCTTTGGATCCTGTTAATGTTTCAAGATATTTTCACCATCGCTTCATTGCTATGCTACATTTTATTTGTAATAAGACTGTTCCTCCCCTTGGAGAAGTGCAACACTTCTTTTGGAGAAAAGAATACCAAGCCAGAGGAGCACCACATATCCACATGCTTTTATGGATTAAAGATGCTCCTAAATTTGGTCAAGACAGTGATGCCACTGTTTTACAGTTTATTGAAAAATAAGTCACTTGTGAAATTCCATCAGAAGCCACAAATAGTGATCTTCATGCACAAATTCTAGACACAAATGTGGAAAATGTTGTCGTTGCAAATACAAAAACAAAGGGAAATACTACACCAAATGCCGATTTGGTTTCCCTAGACCAGTTACAAATACAGGTCAAGTGAACAACCTCATGTCTTCAGTCAGACATAGTGTTAAAGGTAAGTCACCTAAAAATACATATTACATCAAAAGAAAAGAAGAAGAAAAATACATCAATGATTATAATGCAATCATTGCCCACTTACGGAATGCAAATATAGATGTGCAGTACATTGCAGGCAATTCTACTGCAGTTGCACGATATGTCAGAGCACACTTAACTAAAGCAGAAAAGACAGAGCTCCAAGACCTCTGGAATTACCTGTCATCAGATAAAACAGTGTCTTAAAAATTATACAGCTTGGGCATAAAAATAGAATGTGAATCATATGAAGCAGCTGATCGTTTAACTGGTACTGCATTGTATGGTAAATCTGAAAATATAGTATGGCTAAGTCTTGGTCGAGCTAAAACTAGAAAAAGAGTTCTAAAATCATATGAAGATATAGAAACAATAGCGAAACATGATCCCAACAGCCAAGACATTTTAAAAAACAATTTATTGGACACATACTACCCAAACAGAAGTAATACTTTGGAAAACATGTGTCTATACCACATAACCCAAAACTACACATACAAAAATAATATGAAACCTTTTGAAAAAAAAGGTAAATATAGAGTGACAAACTGTGAAGGCAGCTTAGTTAAACTCACTAAACCAAATTTAATTAAATCATATCAAATTGTCATTAAAGACTCCTCAACATAAAGAAGTATATTACATGTCCCTGCTACAACTCTTCAACCATGGAGAAAAGAAGAACAATTACTAGATAACTATGACTCATATGAGGATGCTTTCAAAGCAAATGAAAGCACTATATCTGATGTAAACTTTACACAGTACAAAACAATGTTGCACAATGAACAGCAACACGAAGAAGAACTCCAAGCCCAACTAGATAAGGACACTCCTGACAGTAGTCAACCTTCAGTAACAGGAATTCAAGAACCACTGGGAGAACCAATAATAATAAATGAGGCAGAATTAGCTATGATAGAAGTAGAAAACACCATGTGTCAGTATGAAGATAAAGAAGACTTAGCTATACTACAATCAAAACTAAACAATGAGCAAAGTAGCATTTTTCAAGAAGTAACAAAACAAATTGCACATGGTGTAAAACATGAAAATAAAGAATGTTCCTGCCATAATTATAAACCTATACTACTGTATGTCAGTGGTGAAGCTGGTTCTGGCAAAACATTCCTAATCAAAATCATTAGTAAGTTCCTTCAACAATTGACAAACAACAAACTGTCAGCTGTTGTCACTGCCCCCACAGGTTTAGCTGCCTACAACATAGGTGGTGTTACATTACACCGATTACTACTATTACCAGTAGAGCACCAGAACAAATTAGACTATTACAAACTTTCTGCAGAAGCTGCAATGGAATTATGCAGAGTATTGAAACAAGCGAAAATGCTACTAATATATGAAGTGAGCATGGTCTCCAACCTGATGTTAGCTTTGATTCACCTCAGATTACAAGAAGTACTCAAAACAGACTATGAAGAGCTCTTTGCAGGAAAACACATTATTGTTTTTGGAGATCTGCTTCAATTAACACCAGTAAAAGGTGAGCCTATTTTTAAAACATTAGGACACAAACTCTGCCGTAAAACTGTTGACAGCATTGGAAATGTCAACCTTTGGCAAAATTTCCAATACAGAGAATTAACAGAAAACATGCGGCAATCTGCAGATCTCACTTATGCCAACATTTTAAAAAGTATCAGAGTTGGTATACTTTCTAAAGAAGCAGAAGCAATATTGAGAACCCGGCACATTAATGCACTTTATGACGATAATGCATGTGCTACAGATGTTATGGAACAATTAGCCCACAAAAATGTCAATTGTATGGCCTTAATGCCAACTCTTGCAAGCTGTTTCAAATCAATGAAATCATGCTAAGTAAAGAAATGCAACCAATCATGGAAATTAGCGCCACAGACAAACTAGATGTACATGGTATGACACTACCCATGTGTGACCAAGCCACAACAAGACTAAATAGTTTAGAAAAATCAATCTCAAACACAGCAGGCTTAGAAAAGATATTAAAATTATCCTTAAATTGCAGAGTAATGCTTAAACGTAACCTTGACGTGGACCAAGGACTAGTTAATGGAGCACTGGGTACAGTTGTTGGCTTTCAAACATAACCATGCGACAACAAAATTCAGTTTGTCAATATACTCTTTGACAAACTTTCAGAAGTAAAAAGGATAGGACGCTCAACAGCTAGATTCCTTCGCTTCAAAGATATGTATATACGCAGAGAACAATTTTCTCTAACTCTTGCATACGCAGTCACAATTCATAAATCACAAGGTCTTACCCTAGACAAAGCAATGATAGATATTGGTAACACAGTCCTTAAAGAAGGCATGAGCTACGTAGCACTATCACGCTTACGTACACTTGACGGTCTATTTCTAATCAACTTTGATGCAAGTAAAATAAATGCTGATATTCCTTGCATAGACTTTGCTCACTATACACCCCCCACCTAAACACATATTCTGTTCCACAAAAAGTAAAACGTTATAAAAGAAAAATAAATCAAACAGAAATGCAACAGGATGTCACTGCAAATCCTCCAAAGAGAGTAAAAGAAACTAATACTTCATCAAGTACCACAAGCAAAAAAGAATCAATTAGGGAAAGTTAACCAGGTACTTCTTTAAAGAAGGAAGACAAACTCCAAAAAAAGCAGTTAGATACAGAACTACCTGGACCATTTAAATTCTCAAATATAGTTGGTGTAAGTTGCTACGCAAATGTAGCAATGAATATTCTATTTCAATTACCACCAATTGTTGACAACATTTACTTACACAGTACAGACCCATTGTGTTTGCAAATGTTAGTACTTCACAGAAATGCAGCAAACAATCCTGACAACATGTATAGTGTTTATGGAATAAGACAACAATTGGACTACTGTGCTGGAATGGTGAAATTCACTATAAACTCACAGGAAGATCCACAAGAATTTCTAATGTACTTACTACAAGTACTGGAAAACAAAAACATACCTATAAATGAAATCTGTCAGATTTCATACATGTGGAAACATACATGCACTCTCTGCAACAATGTGACACAGGAAGAAATCCCCAAAGAACGCTTCATATATATATCAATACCAAATTGTGAATCCATTCCATTTCAGCGACTTGTACAAAATGCAAACCATGGTAGATTATGCTCTACCTGCAATTCAGATAATTGCACCACGTTAGTAATAGAAACACATAGTGAATACATAATACTAATGCTTCTACGTTACAATGCAGATGGTACCAAAAACAACTGCAAGCTGACTGGATTCACACATGGTCAAATATCACTTGGTAAGAAAACCTTCACAACAATAGGTATAATCTACCACGCAGGAGCCACAACCAATTCAGGGCACTACACTGCATATATAAAAAAGAAATGTGGATGGTTTGAATGTAATGATAGTGCCATTACTCTAAAGCAGAGATTACCAGGAAATCTTACAAATGCTTATTTGATGTTCTTAAAACCAGAATTTGATAGCTAAACTGTATTTAAACCCTAAGTAAACTTGTGTTAAAAAATATAAACTGTTAGAATACTCCAAAAGCTATCTAACTGCTCAGAGATTCTACAACAACTAATCAGATAAATGAATATCACTAAATTAGACCAAAAATACACAGTTAGAATATGCCAATTGGTATCTTACTGTCCCAAAATTTAACAATATCCAAATAGATAAATCAATACCACTAAAATATATAAAAAAAATAGACAGTTCGAATACGCCAATTGGTATCTAACTGATCCAAAATTGTATAATATCCAACCAAATAAATAATATGTTACTGCTCCAAAAAAATGCAACAAGCCAAAGTATAAAGCATTAGCCAGAAACAACAAGTGAACACTGAAACAAACAAACAAATAAACTGTAGCATAACAGAAAAAGGTTTTTTTTTAATCCAACATGGATTTTCTTTTCTCCCACAGACCCAATGATTTTAGCAACAAATACAGAAACTGAGCAAATTGCACAGTACTCTGATTTGTAATCTACTAAATATGAGGGTCCAAAAAAAAAAAGTATGTTGATTATACAATGTAATAAGTCATTACAAAATACTAATACTGACATGCTATTTTCTTTTATCACAGAAATTAACAAGAAATACATGTACTCCAGTTACTAGACCAAACAGTAAGTATACAATAATAAGGAGAACCATAGCAGCATATCACATCCATAGTATCTAATACCTTTGTTCCTTATATATTTGTTTTTCACCCAAAGTTATAAGCAAATATGAATGTGATATGCTGCGGTGGTTGTTGCCAGGGCATAGAGTCTTGGGTGCATGGCCAAATGGCCATGCATTCAAGACTCTATGCCCTGGCAACAACAACCGCAGCATATCACATCCATAGAGTCAAACATTTCAACTATGGTCTAGGGAAACTTTTAATGTCCGCGGACATTATGAGTGTTCTTAGAACACTTCAACTTGCCAGCGAACAATATGGACAGCGTTTTCAGGACACCCCCTACAAACATTTCAGAACAACACGATAGTTCTTAGAACACTTTCAACTTGACAACGAACAATACGGACAGTGTCCTCATAACACCCCCATTTTGTTTATTTGCGAACATTTCAGGACACCATGAGTGTTCTAAGAACACATTCAACTTGCCAGCCAACAATGCAGACTACGCCTTCAGGACACCCCCTGCGAACATTCCAGGGCACCGCGAGTGTTCTTAGAACACATTCAACTTGACAGAAAACAATACAGACAGCGTCCTCAGGACACCCCCATTTTGTTTATTTGCAAACATTTCAGGACACCGCAAGTGTTCTTAGAACACATTCAACTTGCCAGCCACAACCCCCATTCATATTTGCGAACATTTCAGGACACAGCGAGTGTTCGACAACGTCTTCAGAACACCCCCATTTTGTGTATTTCCGAACATTTCAGGACACGGCGAGTGTTCTTGGAACACATTCAACTTGACAGAGAACAATACGGACAGCGTCCTCGGGACACCCCCTACGAACATTCCCCGTACACCGCGAGTGTTTTTAGAAGCGTCTTCAGAACACCCCCATCTTGTTTATTTGCGAACATTTCAGGACACCGCGAGTGTTCTTAGAACACATTCAACTTGACAGAGAACAATACGGACAGCGTCCTCAGGACACCCCCATTTTGTTTATTTGCAAACATTTCAGGACACCGCGAGTGTTCTTAGAACACATTCAACTTGCCAGCCACAACCCCCATTCATATTTGCGAACATTTCAGGACACAGCGAGGGTTCGACAACGTCTTCAGAACACCCCAATTTTGTGTATTTGCGAACATTTCAGGACACCGCAAGTGTTCTTAGAACACATTCAACTTGACAGAGAACAATACGGACAGCGTCCTCAGGACACCCCCTACGAACACTCCACGGACACCGCGAGTGTTCTTAGAATCGTCTTCAGAACACCACCTCTTGTTTATTTGCGAACATTTCAGGACATCGCAAGTGTTCTTAGGACACATTCAACTTGACAGAGAACCATACATTTGTTTTTCACCCAAAGTTATAAGCAAATATGAATGTGGTATGCTGCGGTGGTTGTTGCCAGGGCATAGAGACTTGGGTGCATGGCCAAGTGGCCATGCACCCAAGACTCTATGCCCTGGCAGCAACCACTGCAGCATATCACATCCATAGAGTCAAACATTTCAACTATGATCTATGGGAAACTTTGAATTTCCGCGAACAATGTGAGTGTTCTTAGAACACTTTGAACTTGCCAGCGAACAATACGGACACCGTTTTCAGGACACCCCCTACGAACATTTCAGAACAACGCGCTAGTTCTTAGAACACTTTCAACTTAACAACGAACAATACAGACAGCGTCCTAAGGACACCCTCTACGAACATTCCAGGACACCGGGACTGTTCTCAAAAATGTCTTCAGAACACCCACATTTTGTTTATTTGCGAACATTTCAGGACACCGCGGGTGTTCTTAGAACACATTCAACTTGACAGAGAACAAAACGGACAGCGTCCTCAGGACACCCCAAACGAACACTCCCCGGACACCGCGAGTGTTCTTAGAAGCGTCTTCAGAACACCACCATCTTGTTTATTTGCGAACATTTCAGGACACCGGGAGTGTTCTTAGGACACATTCAACTTGACAGAGAACAATACGGACAGCGTCCTCAGGACACCCCCTACGAACATTCCAGGACACCGGGAGTGTTCTTGGAAGCTTCTTCAGAACACCACCATCTTGTTTATTTGAGAACATTTCAGGACACCGCGAGTGTTCTTAGGACACATTTAACTTGACAGAGAACAAAACGGACAGCGTCCTCAGGACACCCCCTACGAACATTCCAGGACACCGGGAGTGTTCTCAAAAACGTCTTCAGAACACCCCCATTTTGTTTATTTGCGAACATTTCAAGACACCGCGGGTGTTCTTTGAACACATTCAACTTGACAGAGAACAATACGGACAGCGTCCTCATGACACCCCCTACGCACACTCCCCGGACACCGCGAGTGTTCTTAGAAGCGTCTTCAGAACACCACCAACTTGTTTATTTGCGAACATTTCAGGACACCGCGAGTGTTCTTAGGACACATTCAACTTGACAGAGAACAATACGGACGGCGTCCTCAGGACACCCCCTACGAACATTCCAGGACACCGGGAGTGTTCTTAGAAGCTTCTTCAGAACACCTCCATCTTGTTTATTTGCGAACATTTCAGGACACCGAGAGTGTTCTTAGAACACATTCAACTTGACAGAGAACAATACGGACAGCGTCCTCAGGACACCCCCTACGAACACTCCCCAGACACCGCGAGTGTTCTTAGAAGCGTCTTCAGAACACCACCATCTTCTTTATTTGTGAACATTTCAGGACACCGTGAGTGTTCTTAGGACACATTCAACTTGACAGAGAACCATACATTTGTTTTTCACCCAAAGTTATAAGCAAATATGAATGTGATATGCTGCGATGGTTGTTGCCAGGGCATACAGTCTTGGGTGCATGGCCAAATGGGGGGTGGCACATTCTTCCATTCCTCCTGGCCATTGTTACCCAAACAGTACATGTTGAGTGACTTCCTCCTATCCACTGTGTAATTGGTGCCTTTACATAGTGTTCAAATCCCCTCAAATCCCCTTTTCCAGGACACTAACGGTTCACCCAGTGTAGCCAAGAAGAGTGGAAGGTGGTGCTGCCTTCATGGTGTGCACCATTGGTGTCTAAGGGGCTAACAGTACTTGTGTTTTTGCTTTAGAAAAGGAAGGAATTTTTTTTGTGTCTGTATCCATACAGTTTTCATGCTTGTCATTACAGTTCCTTTTATGTCCTTTTTATTAGATTCTATACATTATTACATTCCGTTCACAATGTGGGTCCTTGTGGCACTTCCTCTTTTCTGGGTTTTATGTTTCTTCACCAGCCACATCACTTGCTTTTGTTTACTCTCCATACACTTATGCACCCTTGGTGTATGTGGGAAATGCTTCAGGGTTCTTTTCTCCGATCTTTTAGACTCGCGTGACTCCTCCCGCATTTCCCCTGCGTTCCACGCTCTCATCGCAGATCCCTGTTTCTGCAGTGATCATGGCCACGGCTTTGCCCAACGCGCTGCACTTTAAGATGTTTTCTATCTCCTCCTCTTTTTTTGTGTTAATTATGGAAGGACACGCCTCTCCTACCTGGGCCCTGAAGAATGACAACGCTGCTTAAGACTTTTCTGTGGCAGATACTGCAAATCCCAACCTCCTTCCGCTCCATGCTGTGCAGGACTCTCTCCACAGCAATCGCAGCAATTACAGGCAGCCTGACATCTTGTCACCAATGTAAAGATGACACTGGTCAGCAGATGAAGGTAACTTTTATGGTTTATTGAAATAGATATACCGTCGGCCCCACGGCCCGCCTCACTCCAAGTGCCTCTGGTTACACATTCTCTCCACTATGAAACATAGAGCAGAGAACGCTGAAAGCTCTCAAGACGCCATAATGTTCACGGTGTTTTCTCTACATGATCCTCTTACCTTCTATTCTAGGAGGCGACCAAAAAGTAAAGAAGATGTCCTTTGTATTCGTGAGTCCCAAATGATAGCGGTTGAGATGCTTCATTTAACACCCACCAGTTATTCCAAGAACCAACAGCCAGGGTAGAAATCACAGACAACTCTTAATCAACAACGCTGCCTTGTCATCACTAGGCTCAAGGATTCGATAGCGTTTAGATTTTCTGAATGTATAAACCAATGCTTTTCCACCGAGAATGGTTGTGATCAGCCTCCCTCCACATAATTCTAATGTCCATTATTATCTTTAATCCATACACTATAACGCCAGCTGGCAGTTCATGTCCTTTAAACATAATTCCACTTGCAAGACATTGAATCTTGATTACCAAACTCCGATTGGCTTAGGGTGCTCTGAAATCTGCAGTTGGAGATGGTCCGGACGTTCCGAGGAGGTCTTGGACCACTGCCCATTTCGGTGTGGCCATTACCAAGATAGAGCCCACTGTTTACTACTATGCTGCTGGTGTGAATCCATCCAATGGTGATGGTTATTGACGCTTCCTCAAACAAGAAGCCCCACCAGTTATAGAGCGACAGCAGGAGACATTCTAGATTTAAACACACAACCCAAACTTCACAAAATGTCCACATTTGTGTCCGAAGCTCTAAAGGGTAGGCAGGCCTACACAGGTTGAACTAAGGCCATTTGGCAGTCATTTGTATGCTGTAATCTGTCTTCTTTATTTGTTGAATGATGTGTTATGCGTTTATTCTCTATGAAATGAAAATGTTATCTCATCTTAAGGTTTTACAAACATTTTTGTAAGTATTGCTCTATAATTGTTTATTGTTTGAAGTACTGTTTTGTCTGAACAATTAGTTTTATTACTAGTTCATAGAGGTTTCTGTTTATAACTATATGTCTGAGCGTCTTCTTTTCTCGCAGGAAGTGAATTGCAGATATCATGGGCTATCAGGAGTTGGGATCCTAAGTAGAAAGCCTGCAGGTGCTTGATACCTGGATAAAGCATGAACCCTGGGTTTCTCTTACTCCATTTGGGACTATCCAGAATAGCAGCCTGGGGATTTTATGGGGATTTGGTTTCTGCAAATGTGTGGTCAAGCATAGGAGAAAGACCTCGCTAGCCATCTTTTTGGGCTTCCAATCCCCAATCCCCACTCTAACAACATCCTCTGGAATGCTAAAAGTGGTGTTTAATCAATAACTTTACTGCTGGTTTGACAGCACTACTAAAATGAGGCCTATTTTATGTTTTAGAGCGAGTGCTTCACCTGTGAGGCATCGAATTTGGCAACTTTGTCAGTATACTCAATCACTATTGATTAAACACATAAGACTCAGCAAGCAGAGCCACTGTAGGGATTTATACCACATTAGCACCTGGGGCGGGGGAGCCAACCAAACAGGTTGCTCTGATCGAGTTTCAAGTAACCTAATGGCTGCTTCCCCACCCGCCATCTTGGACCACATATGCATGAATACAAATCTGCTCCTTTTTATATGTTTATATTATTGGGACTTGCTGAAAGGTGGCCTTTTCATGTTTTCCCTGGTTGAAAATGGGCGCTTCTGCAAAAAAGTCAATGGAAAGAGTGCAGGCTGGAACCGGCTGACAGAACAGCGCGCATTTTTTGTATTATTTACTTTAATGAGTGTTACCACTTCTAATGATGTGACCAGTATTGCTGTCCATTAGTCATGACATGACATTTATTTGGGAATTTGAAGTTGTACTTGACATATGACACGCAAGTCCTACTGGCTTTGCCAATGCTTATTTAAGAAGGAAGTGAGCAAGAAAAAGGCACGATTTGTTTGATAAAGCATTGAACTGGTAAATGAATTAGAGGACCCACCAGATGCATAGATTCACTGATGCCTGCTATTTATAGTCTGCACCCTGATCCCTTTGGTTGAACTATGACGAAATGGAGACACACCATCAGAATTTGCCCTACTGCGATCAAAGCGAAACCTTCCCGTTGTTCCGGGATCTTGAGACATTTACAAGGACGTTGTGGAAAAAGTGACTTGAACAAATGTTTTTGGATCATTGTTTCATTGACCTATCCAGCTGGTTGTGTTACAGCAAGTAAAATAGACTGCAATGTTGTTCCACTCTGACTATAAGATATATTTGCAAACGCGCACAAGGACAGGTCATATTTAGTTTCCATCATCCCCAAAACAGCAAAGAAATAGTTGTCATTCTGCAGTATAAATAAGTAAGCAGGATGGCCCAAGAAAGGCCGATGTGTGAATAATATATTTTTCACATTATATATTGGAATTGTCATAGATAAAACAATCGAAGATTGTTGAAATCAATTAATGTCTTAGAATAACTAATCCCATTATAACGCATACCAAAATAACGAATTCCAAAATAACAAATTACTCTTCTGTTGTTTTGGGGGGTTCCCCCCTCAAACCCTGCTTTTTTTGTTCCTAACATTTTTCCCCCACGCCCAAAACCACTATTGCCACTGCCAACCCCTTTTTTATTTTTTTCCAAATTCGTTCTAATCACTGTATACCTTTGGAATTATTATAGGGCGTGTCCCTTAAGAGTGCCTGGGCATTTCTTCTTTCAGTGAAGTGCATTTATTTAGTCTCCATATCCAGGGACTTGCTGGAGCACCGGAAATGTTGAGCTATTTCTGAAAATAGTTTACACAAATAAGCATCATACTAGTATCATACTAGTGCGTCCCTACCCCCTTGACTTGTTAATAATATACATTACAAATGGTTTGCTGTTCATTAAAGAACCAACCAGAGCAGTGAAACACAATGCTCACATTAAATGTAAATTGATCCTTAATAATCATGTTTCTGAATGATAGCAGCCAACAACTAGCTTAAAATTGTACAGGCAATGTAGCTACTACTTGTACATATGACAGCGGTAACCAGAGGTGGAAGGAAGATCAGAAGTAACTGATAGGATCAGCAGATCACGTCTCCAGCATATCAGGTTTATGGTGATATGGCCACCACTGTTACATGGTGCATGCATGAAAGCACCCCGATTTCAAAAGATGCCACACTATAGCGTTATGCCCGAGATACGTGTTGTGAGTTACAGGCCAGTGCAAATTGACAGCCACCCCTCTCACCCCACTGCATAACATGCATCCCCAAAAAAATCACTTTCTCAGAATGACACCGCCATTGCACCCCCATGCAAGTTATCCAATAAATCATATAATTGCCATCAAACTAACACTTGTGCCTCCTGCAGTGATTACTTTAAAATATGAAAATAGACATTAGAATAGCATTCAAAGCTTGTCACTAACTGAATAGGGTATGTCAGGTGGTCTGCAACTCTAATCATTGGGCCTCGTTATGAGTGTGCCGGGCCGGAAACAACCGTGCAGGAAGGCCTACCAGCACCGTTGTTTCCGGACCGGCACACTACCACTCCGCGGGCACCTGCCAGCCGAGTTTCACAGAAGCACGGGCACCATTATTAATGGTGCCGGTGCTTCAGTGTTCCCCATTTCCATTGAGTCTTATGGGACTCAATGGGAATGGGGAATTATAAAATTACCGGCCCCTGACTTCCCGACCGCCTGACTTGGAATTCAGGTGCCGGTAATTCTTTGTGGGTCCGGCGGCAAGCCGCCGGTATCACCGGAAAGCTTACCGCCAGACACGTAATGAGGCCCAATGTCTCTTTTTTGCCACAATGTTTCTTCGACTAAATGTTTCTAAGAACATTTTCTTCAAGTTCCCAGCAAGCCCTGTTTCTCGTGGGTTTCAGTTTCCCAATGTTTTAGGAACATTTACAGGCCGATTCATGGAATAATTAGCGCGGCGCAAGTGGGC
Organism: Ambystoma mexicanum; assembly: GCF_040938575.1. Taxonomy (NCBI): domain Eukaryota; kingdom Metazoa; phylum Chordata; class Amphibia; order Caudata; family Ambystomatidae; genus Ambystoma; species Ambystoma mexicanum. Next base: position 338,297,916 of record NC_090934.1, on the reverse strand, counting down.
AAAAACGTGCGAATCGCAGTGGAATAGCGAAAATCGCAGTGCAATTGCGAAAATCGCACGAAAAGCAGCGCACGTCGATTCATGGAAGGCCGTGCGCGAGAAAACCAGCGGATGTGCGATAAAAAAGTGCGCGGCGCACGTTGGCGCACAGGCCATCTAACAGTGTGCGCCAGGTCACAGCGAAAATCGCACAGGCCAGAGCGAAATTCGCACATAGCGCGGCGCACGCAACAAAAGTAGGCGGAACACGGGCGTAACACTCGGAATGGGGAACAACTTGCCAAAACGTGGGCGTCACGGGGGAAGTACAGGGCACAAGTGCGCGGAACGCCCACACGCTCGCCTACAACACGTATTCATGGAATAGAATAGGGCAAAAAAGCGCACGCTCAAACCAGCGCACAGGCACAAACACGACCGCCACAAGAAAGCAGGCGGTAGCGTCTCTGCGGCTGTAAGAAATGTGCGCCAAAAGGTGCGCCAACAAATAGCACCTATATACTGCCATGATGAATGTCCCATACTGTGGCCCTCCAGGAAAAATGACGTGCAAAGGGGTACCCACAAACACGGACACCCGCTGACAAAAAATACGTGTGCGTGTATACCGGGGTGCGCGGGAAGTCTAACACGCGATTTCAGCAGGGTACGTGCATCACAGGGGTTCGCGTGAAGTTATTCACGCGATCGGGCCTGGGGGAGCGGGCTACGTGTATTTCAGGGGTTCGCGTGAAGTCTCACACGCGATCGGGTCTGGGGGAGCGGGCTACGTGTATTACAGGGGTTCGCGTGAAGTTCCTCACGCGATCGGGCCTGGGGGAGCGTGCTACGTGTATATCAGGGGTTCGCGTGAAGTTTCACACGCGATCGGGCCTGGGGGAGCGGGCTACGTGTATTACAGGGGTTCGCGTGAAGTTCCTCATGCGATCGGGCCTGGGGTAGCGGGCTACGTGTATTACAGGGGTTCGCGTGAAGTTCCTCACGCGATCGGGCCTGGGGGAGCGGGCTACGTGTATTCCAGGGGTGCGCGGGAAGTTCCACACGCGAATAGCCTGGGGGCGCGTGTATTCCAGGGGTGCGCGTGAAGTTCCACACGCGAATAGCCTGGGCGCGTGTATTTCAGGGGTGCGCGTGAAGTTCCACACGCGAATAGCCTGGGCGCATGTATTTCAGGGGTGCGCGGGAAGTTCCACACGCGAATAGCCTGGGCGCGTGTATTTCAGGGGTGCGCGGGAAGTTCCACACGCGAATAGCCTGGGCGCGTGTATTTCAGGGGTGCCCGGGAAGTTCCACACGCGAATAGCCTGGGCGCGTGTATTTCAGGGGTGCGCGATAAGTTCCACACGCGAATAGGCTGGGCGCGTGTATTTCAGGGGTGCGCGGGAAGTTCCACACGCGAATAGCCTGGGGGCCCGTGTATTTCAGGGGTGCGCGGGAAGTTCCACACGCAAATAGCCTGGGCGCGTGTATATCAGGGGTGCGCGGGAAGTTCCACATGTGATTTGACAGTGTGGGTCCTCCCAGGTGTACCCTGTACACCCTCCACGGCCCCTGCAGGCAGCCCACACCACAGGGGACTACCCTGCATCCCTGGTCATGTCCCGCAGGCAGCCCACCCACCATGGGCATGCCCCCCAGCAAAGGCACATGTCTCCTTGAACTAATGAACACCAACTCATGTCCCCTTGCACCCCCACCCCCCAGCACTGTGGGGAACCTGCCAGCAGGCCCCCACCCATGTCCAACTCATGTCCCCCACCACCCCCACCACCCCCACCCCCCAGCACTGTGGGGCACCTGCCAGCAGGCCCCCACCCATGTCCAACTCATGTCTCCCACCACCCCCACCCCCCAGCCACCAGGGTCACCCTCCACCAGGCCCCCACTCATGTCTCCCACCACCCCCACCCCCCAGCCACCAGGGGCACCCTCCACCAGGCCCCCACTCATGTCTCCCATCACCCCCACACCCCAGCAGTGCAGGGTCACCCTCCACCAGGCCCCCACTCATGTCTCCCACCACCCCCACCCCCCAGCCACCAGGGGCACCCTCCACCAGGCCCCCACTTATGTCACCCACCACCCCCACACCCCAGCAGTGCAGGGTCACCCTCCAGCAGGCCCCCACTCATGTCTCCCACCACCCCCACACCCCAGCAGTGCAGGGTCACCCTCCACCAGGCCCACACTCATGTCACCCACCACCCCCACCCCCCAGCCACCAGGGGCACCCTCCACCAGGCCCCCACTCATGTCTCCAATCACCCGCACCCCCCAGCCACCAGGGGCACCCTCCACCAGGCCCCCACTCATGTCTCCCACCACCCCCAAACCCCAGCAGTGCAGGGTCACCCTCCACCAGGCCCCCACTCATGTCACCCACCACCCCCACCCCCCAGCCACCAGGGGCACCCTCCACCAGGCACCCACTCATGTCTCCCACCACCCCCACCCCCCAGCCACCAGGGGCACCCTCCACCAGGCCCCCACTCATGTCACCCACCACCCCCACACCCCAGCAGTGCAGGGTCACCCTCCACCAGGCCCCCACTCATGTCTCCCACCACTCCCACCCCGCAGCCACCAGGGTCACCCTCCACCAGGCCCACACTCATGTCTCCCACCACCCCCACACCCCAGCAGTGCAGGGTCACCCTCCACCAGGCCCCCACTCATGTCACCCACCACCCCCACACCCCAGCAGTGCAGGGTCACCCTCCACCAGGCCCCCACTCATGTCACCCACCACCCCCACCCCCGAGCCACCAGGGGCACCCTCCACCAGGCCCCCACTCATGTCTCCCACCACCCCCACACCCCAGCAGTGCAGGGTCACCCTCCACCAGGCCCCCACTCATGTCACCCACCACCCCCACACCCCAGCAGTGCAGGGGCACCCTCCACCAGGCCCCCACTCATGTCTCCCACCACCCCCACACCCCAGCAGTGCAGGGTCACCCTCCACCAGGCCCCCACTCATGTCACCCACCACCCCCACCCCCCAGCCACCAGGGGCACCCTCCACCAGGCCCCCACTCATGTCTCCCACCACCCCCACCCCCCGGCCACCAGGGGCACCCTCCACCATGCCCCCACTCATGTCACCCACCCCCCCCCACACCCCAGCAGTGCAGGGTCACCCTCCACCAGGCCCCCACTCATGTCTCCCACCACCCCCACCCCCTAGCCACCAGGGGCACCCTCCACCAGGCCCCCACTCATGTCTCCCACCACCCCCAAACCCCAGCAGTGCAGGGTCACCCTCCACCAGGCCCCCACTCATGTCACCCACCACCCCCACCCCCCAGCCACCAGGGGCACCCTCCACCAGGCCCCCACTCATGTCACCCACCACCCCCACACCCCAGCAGTGCAGGGTCACCCTCCATTAGGCCCCCACTCATGTCACCCACCACCCCCACCCCCCAGCCACCAGGGGCACCCTCCACCAGGCCCACACTCATGTCTCCCACCACCTCCACCCCCCCAGCACTGTGGGGCACCTGCCAGCAGGCCCCCACCCATGTCCAATCCATGCCCCCCTGCACCTGGGTCCCAACATTCCCCAATCATGTCCGTAATGCTCATCCTCACCTGCCAAAAGGCCCAACCAAATATCACACCCACCCACATATCAAAGGCAATTACATGTTACACCCCCAATTTAAATAATGCAATTGAACACATGTCTGTCACACACAATGGTTGCAAGTGAATGACAAAACACCCAACATGACATGCCTGAAAGCAATGAGATGATACGACACATTGAAGATTAAAAAAATAATATGTATTGAACAGCAAGTAGAATGGAAATGAAATAAGAAAAAACACAAAGCAAATCAAACAAAACAAGATGAATGTCCAAGAAAATAATCTGAAAAATTAAAATAAGCCAATGAAGAACCATGAAGAAGATCATCCTGGGTCCATGAGCCCAACCAAATTAAACCTAACTATGACTACTAACTAAAAACTGAACTATATACAAAAAAGTGGTGCACCACTTGCACCAGCAGGGATGCCCCCACCAGGCCCCATGTGTGCCCCAGTGGCGGCCTCCTCCTCCTCTGTGCAAACCACCAACCTGGATGGCTCCTCACCGTCTCCCACAGTAGCAGGCCCCTGTGGGGGCTCACCCACCCCTTCCGCTGCAGCTGTGGGTGCATCCCCGCCGCCTTGCTCCACAGCGCCGTCTCCGCCCTCTTCTTCACTAGCCGCTGCGTAGAGGGAGACAAAGAACACAAGCATCAGGGCACTGTACAATGGTCCCCTAGACAGGAAGCAATAGCAGATGAGCACCACTGTCAAAGTACACTTCCATCATGTCCCTCCACAACACATGGGTCAGTCCAGGCAAAACACACACAGTAACAGGCATGGTGCATGCCATGGACATTTCCATGCATGTCCAATGGACTCTTGAAACATTCAATGATATGTAACTCACATGCATCATGGCTCATGCCCATCACATGCACACACTTCACCTCAGTCACATCCATCTGGCCCCAAACACACCAAACACAGCGGATACAAGGGTAATTTGGCTGCTTTACTGAATATGTGCATTGTCACACACATGTGTCATGCATCCATGGCATGCACAAGTCACAGACACGCAGGTCAGGCACACAGACATGGCTACCATATATGTACCTGGCATCAGCACCCATCCCTCACCCCCACCCATGTCCAGGTACAGAGACTGGCATGCTCTCATGTTCAAAATCTGCATAGGGCTCCCCATGCGGCATTTCAACACATGCAACAACCATGTGCATCACACATCACTGGTCGCACATGCATTACCATGATGTCCCTGCACACATACATGCATACATGGCCTATGGCACACATACAGGCAAGTATCATAGAACCAGCACACCGCAACATGCCCTGTCTCACACAGTAATGCATGGACACTTACCGCTGAACTCCAGACGGGCCTCCCTCTCAAGGATCTGGGCGTGGAGCGCTGGGCGTACGCGTTCCAGGACCCTCATCTGGATGGAACTCATGCGGCCCCGGCCCCCCTCCACGAGGCGCCGGGCCTTCACAAGGGTCCTGGACCTCAAGTCCTCCCAGCGCTTCTTGATCTTCAGGACGTCGCGGGTTGCCACCCCCTCCGCGTTGATGGCAACCACACAGTCGGCCCAGATTCTCTGCCGTCCTTCCTTGCTGGCGCGGGACGATCCAAAGAGGGCATCATACTGCCCCAGGACATGCTCCACCAGGACACCAACTTCGGTGACAGTGAAGTTGGTGCCCCTCTGCCCCTCTGGCCTGGGGTTGCCACTGGTGCCAGATGTGGAAGTGCCCGACATGGCAACCCCAGAGGCAGGTGTGGGTGGGCAACTGGGTCCTGGGGCTGGGCTGTGGAGCGATGTAATCCCAGTCGGGAGTCTTCAGTTCCAGCAGGGGTGGACACAGCAACTGGACCCCTGCAGATGGCTGATGTGCAGGCACCAAATGGCAGGGCACGGTGGCAGCAGGCAGGCAGGCAGGCAGCAGCAGATGGCACGTGGGAGGCTGCTCGGGGCACTGGGGGGCAGTAACTCGGCCTTCTGGGCAGGAGCGTGGTCTTCCGTGTGTTTTCGCGTGGCCAGCTTGATACGGAGTGATTTGGCACGTGAAAATCCTGCACGTCAGCGTGAAATCCGAGGAAAGGCCCTTAGCGCGTAGCGCGTCAGCACGCATACGCGATTCTATTGGACCAGAGTCCCTCAGCGCGTAAGCGCGTCTGTGACGTGACCCACACGGGTGTTCCCCACTCAGCACGTGATGACGGGTCACACGTGGAGATACTGCACTTCAGAGTGTCATCGCGTGTAATTGGACAAAAGTGCGCGTACACGCGATTGGCCTATGTACGTGTATTTAATGGGTGCGCGGGCACGTACACACACAAGTACGTCAGCGAACCTGTATCCCGTGGTGCATGTGAATTTCCACACGCTATTGGACTGGGAACTGGATTCCAGGGGTGCGCGGGTCACACGCTCGCCTAGAACACGCGCAAAGCATACATTTGCGGACTTTAACAATAACAAGCTCAGACGCCAGGATGAACATACCGTTCCTAGCAGCAGTGGCAGTGGGCTACCAAAGGAGGAGGAGGAGGATAGTCAGGGCCAGAATATTCACACCCAGAACCAGCCTTTTCGGGATGCCTGATGACCAGGTGTATGGGAGGTACAGGTTTCCACCACACATTATACTGGACCTGGTGAGTGAGTGGGAGGATGACCTCACATCACCCACCCTGTGCTCCCAAGCACTCAGCCCCCTGGAGAAGGTCCTCAATGTACTGCACTTCTTAGCCACTGGATCATTTCAGTGGACAAGTGCCATAGTGGGTGGGGTGTCACAGGCCACCCAGTCACGCTGCCTACACCAGGTCTTGAACATCATCACTGCACGGCCATCAGTCCGCAGGCACATATACCTGCCCAGAACACCTGCAGAAAGGCATGCTGCCGCCCTGGATTTTTACGCTGTGGCACGATTCCCCAAAGTGCTAGGTGCCATCGACTGCACCCATGTGGCTCTACGTCCCCCCAGGGCATCTGAGCACATCTATAGGAACCGCAAGCACTGGCATTCCATCAACGTGCAGGTAGCATGTAATGCCAAGGGAATCATCACCTCAGTATATGCCAACTATCCCGGCTCCACCCACGACAGCTTCATTTACCGAATGTCCACCCTAAGCCGGGACCTAGAAGCTGGGCGGCATGGCGATACATGGCTGCTTGGTGAGTATGTATGCCACTGCACATGCATGCATGTTGGATACTGAGCAAGGTCACAACCCCACCAATGATACCAATCACCACCTCCACAGGGGACAGTGCCTACCCTCTCAGCCCCCACATGATGACGCCAATTCGGAACCCCACCACGCCACCCCAGGTAAGATATAACACAGCCCAAATTACAACCAGGGGCATAGTGGAGCGCACATTCGGAGTGCTAAAGTCACGCTTTCGCTCCCTTGACCGTTCTGGCGGGCAGCTGTTATACGCTCCCCCAGTAGTGTGCAGGATCATAGTGGCAGCATGTGTCCTGCACAACGTTGCAACACGCCGGGGCCTGGCCGTGGACCTGGTGGTGGCCCCACATCCCCAACCACATGCACAGCAGCTGCGCATGGGAGGGGAAAGGGCACGGGGGGAGGCAGCCCGTACACAGCTAGTGGCTAATTACTTCACATAGAAATCACACCCCTGTGGAGTGCACACTGCCCTGGCACATTCCATCTGACAATCAATGATGACTCTACCTGACACTGATCCTGAATGTCTGGAGAATGAACCGTCAAAACCATATCAGCCTGAGATTGTTCACCTGGAAGTGTCACAATGTGTGCATCTCTACCCACACAGACACCACCAATGCAGTTTTGTGAAGTTACACATTGAAGCAGCTAAAATGAATACCCACTTGCAAAATGCAACAAGAGGACAGTGCCATGTCAGCCAACCCAACCCCAGCACCGCCACACGACACACCGTGCCATGTCATGCTAATTGCAGGTAAACAAAGTAATCCCCACAACATGACATCAGTCTCACTATGTACAGTGGCACTATTAGAAACCTGCAACACCTGAAATGCTCACAGCAATGCCGGACCAACAACATACTTGAGCACGTAATTCCATTAACATGACATCACAAATGTTACATATTAGTAGTCTCACCACCTGGAAATGCCTGCACTCCCACCACTACCAACTGTGCAGTGTTGTCGCCATGTAGAGTTGTAGGTGCACTGCTGCCAACATGGACCCCATCTCCAGACTAGAGGTCCTTGTGTGGACATGAGGAAGGGACCTGCAAATTGGGAGGTAGACACAGAAGAAGAGTTACACATCAATGCAACATGCAGTGTACAACACAACAGCAATATGCACTAGGAATGTATACACAGTATTGACTGCAGACTGCCCACACAGCTCATGGGAGTCCAACGTCACTGTGTAATTCACTGTCACTTGGGCACACCCTTTACAAGCCCATGGAAACGGGAAGCAGGAGGGGTGTGTGTGACTCAAACCCAAGCATCTGAACCAAATACATTACAAGCCTGCATGTGCCCAGCCACAATGCAGCGTATGCCCACAGGAACCACGGAAGCCAACAGATCGTCCCAAAAAAATTGGGAATAAAAGAAATCAAAATAAAAATAAAAATAAGAAACAATCAAAAATGACCATTGATGGGCCCGGGGGGGTTGGGGAGGACACCCAGGAGGTCCGAGGACAGGATGCACACCAGAACCCACCTGCGTGGATCAAACACCTCCATGGGCTCATGGCCCACACGGCTACCCTATTGTGGGAGTATCACTGCTGTCGCTATTATCACCCTGTGCAGCTGCATCCGGAGGTGGTTGCACTATGGGAGGCAGCCCACGCAAGGCCCTAGTCTGCTCCTCCCTGGCTGCAAGCATGCGGGTGTGGTAGGTCTGGTTCTGGAGGATGAGTGTGCGGAGGTCCCCATGCAACAACTCACTGGATGCCCGGACCTCCGCCCTCGTTGCCTGCATCTCAGCTGAGAGCGTACGGGTGAGACGCTCCAGCTGCTGTTCTGTCCTTTGGTGTGTTGAAGCCTCAAGCTCAACAAGAGTCGTCCTGAGGTGAAGGAGCTCCTGCCTCAGGGCTTCCCTGTGGCCCTGGGACTCAATGGAGATGGCCTCCTGCAGAGTCGCCAGTGCCGCCCGCCTGTCCCTGTTGGACCCCAACATGTCCTCCCTGTGTGACTGGCAGATGGAGTCGGTTGCCTGCTCTAGTCGCTCCATCAGCCTTTCTGGGGGGACAATGGAAGTGGCCACCCTATCCATGGCCTGAGCCATCATCTCGGATGATGCAGCCTGTTGGGTTGCCATACCGTAAATGGATTGCTCCCATGCGGTATTGCCGGGTAGCGTACGGCCACCACGTCGGCGGGCACCACACCTGTCTGGGGCAAGGCGAACTGCGCCTTGCTGTGCCGGCACTGCCTGAGGCTGCAGGACTGCATTCCCCCTCTGATCTGCTGGCCCAGGAACAGGATCAGATGTCGCGGAGTGTGACCCTGCATCCGTAACCACCGAAGGCGTAGCTGCCAACACTGACATCCCCATGGAGGGTTCTGACCCTGGTGCAGGTGGGTGAGACAGAACAGAATCCCTCCCTGGAACACTCACCTGCGACGGCACGTAGGTCTCATCCGAATCAACACCTGAGTACAGCTCGGGGGAGGTGCAGCCAGAGACACCCCTTGAGAGCACGACCTGCAGCACTTGTGGGTTCTCCCCCACCACCACACCACGTCCCTCACTGGTGGTTGGTCGGCCCTCGGACCCCTCCTGGGTCTGCACCATCTCCACAACCCCAGCAGTATCAGGTGCGTCTTCCCCTGCAAAGACATGAAAACAAAGAAATGGAAACAGGCATTAGCACCATGGCACACATTGAGGGCTGAGAAGCAAGAGAACCAGTACTTGATTGACACATGTCCCACATGACTAAAACCCTCCCATGCATGCACCCTCACTGCGTATGAAGTCCAGGCAAATGGCACACACTGATGACACCAAGATGGAAGATGAACACATTTTCTGCATGCTGCCTGGCAGTGGCATCACACATTGGCCTGTGATTGGCAGGTGAAACACACATGCCCTCACACAGATGGCATGTACCATTGCTATTGAGTGAAGATGGAGAGGAGGGCAGCACCTATTCATTCAGTCCAGTTCCCGCATGTAATAGCTTTTCTAATTCTAACAGGTCTGATTTTTCACCTGGAGCTGCCAGTCTGAAATGGTCCAATTGCACAGGGACATGTGTGTACAAATGATATCCAGGTAACAAAGTCACTCCACTTTACCATACCCATGTCAGACATGTGACTAGTGGACAGCGACATGCCTAGTGAAAGTGGTGGAATGCAAACAAACTGACTGAATGAACAGTGAAAAATAAGCAAATATGTTGTGGCAAGGTGACACTTCAAGGGCAACTGGCGTGCAGTTGGGCTAGATGTCTACTGTTGGCAGAAGGGATACTGCTATGGCCAAATGCAGCTGCGCAGGAAGGATTGCATGAAGCACATGGCTGACCCATACGACTCAGGCGCACACACTCTCACCTGGCACACAAACAGAAGCCCTCACACACACACCATGCACATGGATGACACACACATGCATGTGCACTCACCGGACAATGCCTCGTAATCAGCCAGATCTCCCACGCCTTGGATCTGTTCCTCCGTGACGTAGGTCCCAGCGACTGACTCATGTGGAGTGAGTTCCATGTCTACTACTGGAGACCCACCTCCAGTCACTAGAGTTGCGGCATGACTTGAGGCCAGCTTACTCTTTGCCCTGCGCTTTAGGTCATTCCAGCGCTTATAGCAATCATTGGCTGTGCGCCTCACAATTCCAAGGGCACTTACGATGTCCGCAACAGTCTGCCAGTGTGCCTGGCGTTGTGCAGGTGTGGTCTTGGATCCTGCAACAATGACCATCTCGTTGTCATGTCCGGACACATACTCGACAAGTGCATTCAGTTCGTCATCCGTGAAGCTGGGCTTCCTGGACGGGCCGGACTGTGTAGCGGTGTCTGGGGCATCAGCCTGTGCCGGACGAGCACTCTTCCTCTTCCGCTTGGAAGGTGGTGGTGATCCTGAGTGTCCTGCGCCGCTCTGGACACTAGGGGCAGGAGCCCTGGTGGACTCTGTATCAGGAGTGTGGGATTGCACACTCAGCATGGGAGTTGGTGCAGGCATTGGCTCTAGTGTGATGGTGTCAGGGGGAATGTCAGCAGCATGGACTAGGACCGACACTGTCCTGGCTGGGTGTGTGAGGGCTGGGGTGGATGGAGCCGCAGCTGCCCCTGCAGCCTCTCCGCCCTGCCTCCTTGGTGCAGCAGATGACCTTGCTGCCCCAGATCCACGTGGCATGATGGCATCAACGTGCACCAGCGCACGTGTCGTAGCCCTGCTGACCTGGAAGTCAGCCATGGAGTCAGCCAGGTGTGGTGCCACAATGGGCTGGTCCAACAAGGGCTGAGCATGGATGGTGTCAGCCACATCAGCCTCAATGGGAGGGGGGAGGGGGGGATTATGGGTGCCCGTGACTGGTCCTCCACACATGGGGGGACAGGCTCACCCTGCAAGTTACGACCACGTCCCCTACCGGATCCACCACGGCCACCACTTGTGGCTCTTCCACCTTTGCCACCCTTACGGAATCCTCGCCTCCCAGCCATGGCACTGATGTTAATGTGCGTATGGGAGTGTATTGTCCTGGGCGATTGGGGGTCAAAGGGGTTGGGTACCAGATGGTAATTGTACCCTAGTGCTCTAGCAAGGCTGAATGTAACCCCTGGGGAAAGATGACGGGTCACGCAACGCACAGGAGGCCCAAAAAAGGGAGATGACGTGCACGCAACCCCTCCTAGACCACGTGTGCAGAAAGAAAAACCTGCACTACGCTGTGGCACCCAGAAACACAATAATGAACGTATGCGTGTCACACGCAGCCTAGAATGACCTCTGAAGGGGTAGGCTACACACGGGGCAAGCACAGATGTTAGATACGTGCGTGACTCACCGTCTGCCTGGTAAACGAGCGTGTAAAAGGAGCACGTTTGGTTAGCAACACCCCCGCCAAAAGAAGATTTGTACGCTGTCTGAGGAGACAGGACAACAGTAGAAGGGAACACTGTTTGAGGGAACAGGCCCAGGTAAACCAGTAAAAGCGAAAGAAGAGAAAAAGCTGTCAGAGGTAACAGGGAATACGAACTTGAAACACTGTGAAGTAAATCGCGTGTGAAACAACAAGAAGTACAGAATTCACCCACTCGCTCTCCACGAAAAGCACGTACAAGGAAGTGGTGTTCTACGCGTACCTTTTATACAGGCCCACACGTTCAGCGTCACTTCCGCGGCGTGTACGCGCTAGGGCCATTTCCACCAATTACACGCTTTGTCACTTCTGCGTGTAGGGACATTTCCTCCAATTACACGCTTTGTCACTTCTGCGTGTAGGGACATTTCCTCCAATTACACGCTTTGTCACTCCTGCGTGTAGGGACATTTCCTCCAATTACACGCTTTGTCACTTCTGCGTGTAGGGCCATTTCCACCAATCACACGCGATGAGACTCTGACGTGCAGTCTTTCCACGTGTGCTCTGTCATCACGTGCTGTGTGGGAAACACCCGTGCGGGTCACGTCACAGACGCGCTTACGCGCTGAGGGCCTTTGGTCCAATAGAATCGCGTATGCGTGCTGACACGCTTACGCGCTAAGGGCCTTTCCTCGATTTTCAAGCTGACGTGCAGGATTTTCACGTGCCAAATCACTCCGTACCAAGCTGGCCACGCGTAAGCACACGGAAGACCACGCTCCTGCCCAGAAGGCCGAACTACTGCCCCCCAGAGCCCCGAGCACGCTCCCACCTACCATCTGCTGCTGCCTGACTGCCTGCTGCCCACGTGCACTGCCATTTGCTGCCTGCACATCAGCCAGGGGTGCTGTTGCTGTGACCACCCCTGCTGGTACCGAAGACTCCCGACTGGAATTCCATCGCTCCACAGCCCAGCCCCAGGACCCAGTTGCCCACCCACTCCTGCCTCTGGGGTTGTCATGTCGGGGCAAACACCATCTGTGACCACTGACAACCCCCGGCCAGAGAGGCAGAGGGGCACCAGCTTCAGTGCCACCAAAGTTGGTGTCCTGGTGGAGCAAGTCCTGGGGCAGTATGATGCCCTCTTCGGAAGTTCCCGCGCCGACAAGGAAGGACGGACTCGGATCTGGACTGACATCGTGACTGCCATCAACGCGGAGGGGGTGGCAGTCCGGGACTTACAACATGTCAGGAAGCGCTGGGAGGACTTCAGGTCCAGGACCCTGAACAAGGCCCGGCGCCTCTTGAAGGCAGCGGATGCCAAGGGGCGCCGGGGCCACTTGTCGGAAGAACAGATGGGGGTCCTGGAACGCATATCCCCAGCGCTCCACGTCCAGGTCCTGGAGAAGCAGACCCGTCTGGAGTCGAGCGGTGAGTGTACATGCATCCTGATTGTGAGCAGTGCGTGTGGTGATTATTCGGTATTGTGCAGGTTGCACATCTGTTTGTATGGGGTCGAGTATGGGTGGGGGTGTACATGGCCGTGGGGCTGACACATGCGAGGGCTGTAATGTGTGAGACATGGATGGTGCTTGTGTGTGTAGGCTTGCATGGCAAATGCAGTTGTGCGTGCACACATGTTTGTATGTATGTGTATGTAAGTAGACATGTCCGTGATGTCACGCATGTATGTTGTATTGGGCTGCATGTATGAGCACTGTGTACATGTGCATGTGTGTGTATTTGACAAGGGTGCAACAGTGATGCAACATGGATGCATGTGACTGCGGTATGTGTAAGCCTGATTGGCAGATGTGACATGGATGCCCGTCTGAACAGTGCGACACTTGGCCGAGGTGTACACATGCATGCAAGTGTGGTGGTGTGTGTACATGTGTGGTGCACTTCCTGTGTTGCATGTGATGTCTGGGTCACCTTTGGCTGCTCATGCTGTTGTATGTGTATGGATGGTGGTGGCAGTTGCGATATGGCTGTGGTATGGCTCATGTGTGCGAGTTGCAATGACATGTGTGTTGGGGATTGTGATGACATGTCTGAGGTTTGCCAATGCCACTCATGTGCAACTGTCATGTGTGTATGTGTCCATTGTACAGTGCCCTGATGCCTGTGTTTTGTTTCTCCCTGTCTGCAGCGTCAACTGATGAAGAGGGCGGAGAAGGTGCTGTGGAGCACAGCGGCGGGGATCCGACCGCCAGCCGGAGACACAAGGCCCGGCTCCCCTCCCGTGTTGTCATCTCGTCGGGGAGTGAGGAGTCCGGTGCCGCGTCCCAGGCCGCAGCTGCTGGGGGGAGGTCCAAGAGGCGGAGGTTGGAGTTGGACTCCTCGGCAGCAGAAGGGGCAGCTGGGACCCCACAGGGCCCAACAGGGGAAGATGGCACGGAGTCACCCAGGTTGGTGGGGGGTCTGGTGGAGGAGGAGGCCGTGCAAGCACCAGAGACGGGGTCTGGAGGTGGGGATCCCACTGGTGCTAGTGGTGTAGTCCAGGACCAGGGACAGGAGGCAGCACAGGCCGCCGCGGAGGTGCCTGTGTGCAATCCTGTCCCCGATCCTGTCCCTGCATCATCTTGCACCAGCAGGGATGCCTACGTCCAGACCCGTTTCCAGGCAGGGGATGAGCTGACGTCAACTGGCCTTCCTCTGCCTGCGGACGTGGCTATCCAGGTCCGGGTTGAGCCTGTCCTGGCTGGTGTGGCGTTGCGTCAACGGGCCATGCGAGGTGACCTGCAGTCTTTTCATGGAGAGACTGCACGTCATCTCGAATGGCTCGTTGACCACGTCAGCCTGCTGGGACAGTTCACCCAGACCGGATTCCTCCGTCTGATGGGGCTTGTTCCGACCCCCTTCTCAACTGGACCCCCTACGCGCCAGTCGTCCTCTGTGCCATCTTCCCACCCATCAGTCACCTGGGTGCCCTGTGGAGCTGCCTCTGACAGTGCGGCCAGGCTGGTGGAGGAGGCATCCCTGCCACAGTCGGGAGTCGGACGTCCAGCAGGGGTGGCCACATCAACAACTGCACCCCAGCCGGCGGAGGATGTGCAGGCAGCAGGAGGCAGTGCACGGGCAGAGGCAGAGCAGCAGCAGCAACATGGTGGGAGCCATGAAGGCTCGGGGCCTTCGACATCGGAGGGGCAGGCATCGGCCGGAGGGCAGGAGGACCCAGGACAGAGAGTGTCTTCCGTGTGGCAGCGGTTGGGCCACGCCATAGGTGCGGAGCGGCGGCGGGCAGAAGAGGCGCGGCTCACAATGGTCAGGGCGGAGAACTCCATGCGGAGGGCCCTGAGGCGGGCCGAGTGCCTCGAGGCAATCCGCAGGGGGTTGGAGGAGGACACGGCGTCGTCCCTGCGGACTCTCGGGGCCATGGAACTGGACCGCCTCCGGGACATCGAACAGGAGTTCGATGATGCCCTGGCCCGGAACACCACGGAGTGAGCCGCTGGACTTGCCCGCCGCCTTTGTATATAGTTCTTTAGTTTTAGGTTTCCTTTGTTTTTTCTTATGATTTGGAGTCGACGGACACTGCTCCACTTTTTGTATATAGTTGATATTTAGGTAGGTTTTTTAGGAGGTTTCCTTAGTTCAGTTGTGATGATGGACCCTTGTTATTTTTGTACATAGTTCTTTGTTGCATGGAGAGTTTTTACATTTCACTTTGGACAATATTTTATGGATTTGATTTTCTACTTTTGTGTTTTTATGCGGACATGCAGCTTATTTTTTCACATTTACATTGTAGTTATTTTTCTTTCATTACCATTTGTATTTTTGTCCAATACATTTTTTTTTCCATTGTTCACTGTGTGGTTTCATCTCATTGGTTTCATGCATGTCATGTTGTGTGTTTTCCCATTCAATTTGAAAATCTGTGTGTGACGGACATGGGTTCATTTGCTTCATGAACATTGGGGGTGTAACATGTGTTTTCATTTCCATTTGGGTGAATGGGTTACTTGGTAGGGCTTTTTGGCTGTGAAGGCTGACCATTACGCACATGATTGGGGATTGTGAGGACCTGGTGGGGGCTGCACATGGTGGCAGGGGGGTGGGGGTGGTGGGAGACATGAGTGGGGGCCTGGTGGAGGGTGCCCCTGCACTGCTGGGGGGTGGGGGTGGTGGGAGACATGAGTGGGGGCCTGGTGGGGGCTGCCCATGGTGGCAGGGGGGTGGGGGTGGTGGGAGACATGAGTGGGGGCCTGGTGGGGGCTGCCCATGGTGGCAGGGGGGTGGGGGTGGTGGGAGACATGAGTGGGGGCCTGTTGGAGGGTGCCCCTGCACTGCTGGGGGGTGGGGGTGGTGGGAGACATGAGTGGGGGCCTGGTGGGGGCTGCCCATGGTGGCAGGGGGGTGGGGGTGGTGGGAGACATGAGTGGGGGCCTGGTGGAGGGTGCCCCTGCACTGCTGGGGGGTGGGGGTGGTGGGAGACATGAGTGGGGGCCTGGTGGAGGGTGACCCTGCACTGTTGGGGGGTGGGGTGGTGGGAGACATGAGTGGGGGCCTGGTGGAGGGTGACCCTGCACTGCTGGGGGGTGGGGGTGGTGGGAGACATGAGTGGGGGCCTGGTGGGGGCTGCCCATGGTGGCAGGGGGGTGGGGGTGGTGGGAGACATGAGTGGGGGCCTGGTGGGGGCTGCCCATGGTGGCAGGGGGGTGGGGGTGGTGGGAGACATGAGTGGGGGCCTGGTGGGGGCTGCCCATGGTGGCAGGGGGGTGGGGGTGGTGGGAGACATGAGTGGGGGCCTGGTGGAGGGTGCCCCTGCACTGCTGGGGGGTGGGGGTGGTGGGAGACATGAGTGGGGGCCTGGTAGAGGGTGACCCTGCACTGCTGGGGGGGGTGGGTGCAGGGGGACATGAGTGGGGGCCTGGTGGAGGTTGACCCTGCACTGCTGGGGGGTGGGGGTGGTGGGAGACATGAGTGGGGGCCTGGTGGAGGGTGACCCTGCACTGCTGGGGGGTGGGGGGGTGGGAGACATGAGTGGGGGCCTGGTGGGGGCTGCTCATGGTGGCAGGGGGGTGGGGGTGCAGGGGGACATGAGTGGGGGCCTGGTGGAGGGTGCCCCTGCACTGCTGGGGGGTGGGGGTGGTGGGAGACATGAGTGGGGGCCTGGTGGAGGGTGACCCTGCACTGCTGGGGGGTGGGGGTGGTGGGAGACATGAGTGGGGGCCTGGTGGGGGCTGCCCATGGTGGCAGGGGGGTGGGGGTGCAGGGCGACATGAGTGGGGGCCTGGTGGAGGGTGACCCTGCACTGCTGGGGGGTGGGGGTGCAGGGGGACATGAGTGGGGGCCTGGTGGGGGCTGCCCATGGTGGCAGGGGGGTGGGGGTGCAGGGGGACATGAGTGGGGGCCTGGTGGAGGGTGACCCTGCACTGCCGGGGGGTGGGGGTTGCAGGGGGACATGAGTGCGGGCCCGGTGGAGGTTGACCCTGCACTGCTGGGGGGTGGGGGTGGTGGGAGACATGAGTGGGGGCCTGGTGGAGGGTGCCCTGCACTGCTGGGGGGTGGGGGTGGTGGGAGACATGAGTGGGGACCTGGTGGGGGGTGACCCTGCACTGCTGGGGGGTGGGGGTGGTGGGAGACATGAGTGGGGACCTGGTGGGGGCTGCCCATGGTGGCAGGGGGGTGGGGGTGCAGGGGGACATGAGTGGGGGCCTGGTGGAGGGTGCCCCTGCACTGCTGGGGGGTGGGGGTGGTGGGAGACATGAGTGGGGGCCTGGTGGAGGGTGACCCTGCACTGCTGGGGGCTGGGGGTGCAGGGGGACATGAGCAGGTGTGCAGGGTAGTCCCCTGTTTTGTGGGCTGCCTGCTGGGGCCGTGGAGGGTGTACAGGGAACACCTGTGAGGACCCACCCAGCCTAATTGCGTGTGATAATTCCCGCACACCCCTGTAATACACGTACCTGGCCAAATCGCATGTGAGAATTCCCGCGCACCCCTGTAATACACGTACCCAGCCGAATCGCGTGTAGAACTTCCCGTGTACCCCTGTAATACACGTACCCAGCAAAATCGCGTGTGATAATTCCCACGTACCCCTGTAATACACGTACCCTGGCCAATCGCGTGTAGAACTTCCCACGCACCCCTGTAATACACGTACCAAGCCAAATCGCGTCTGATCATTACCACGCACCCCTGTAATACACGTACCAGGCCAAATCGCGTGTGATCATTCCCGCGCACCCCTGTAATACACGTACCCAGCCGATTCGCGTGTAGAACTTCCCGTGTACCCCTGTAATACACGTACCCAGCCAAATTGCGTGTGTTATAATTCCCACGTACCCCTGTAATACACGTACCCTGGCTAATCGCGTGTATAACTTCACGCGTACCCCTGTATTACACGTGCCCTGGCTAATCGCATGTAAGACTTCCCGCGTACCCCTGTAATACACGTTCCCTGGACAATCGCGTGTTGAACTTCCCGCGTACCCCTGTAATACACGTTCCCTGGACAATCGCGTGTTGAACTTCCCGCGTACCCCTGTAATACACGTTCCCTGGACTATCGCGTGTTGAACTTCCCGCGCACCCCTGAAATACACATACCCTGGCAGCCTGGCTAATCGCGTGTATAACTTCACGCGTACCCCTGATATGCACGTTACCCGCTTTGCGTTCCTTGTTTGGCAGCCCTGTAAACTGGTCCAGGGTTAGCGCAGCCCTTTGCGATGATTTAGCGATTTTGATGGCTTTTCCTTGCGCGAGGGCGTTCTTGGGGGCGTTACTGGCGCTGCTGCAGGGTCGCTGCGATACTCTGCGCCACGGCTGGTTTGGGAGCCTAAAATCCATGAATACGCCGTGCGCGGAAATCGGTTTTAGCGCACGTGCCTGGCGCAGACAATCGCACGCGGACACTCTGCGCCAGCCGCTTGCGACACTTTTCTGCGAAATTCTATGAATTACCCTCTATGTGTGGATTCAGGAGTGCAAAATGTCTCTCTGCAATAAGTTTCACGATGTCTCTATGACCTTTTCCTTTAGGTGCCAGCATGCAATACCTCTCTTGGGTCTCACACAGTTGCTCACTCTAGAAAAATTGACCTCAGGTTTCCAGTGGGCAAAGTTTCTTTTGAGAGTCAGTTTCTCAATTTCGCCAGGAATATTTACTTCAAGTTCCAGCCTGCAATGTTTATCTGTGCAGTAAGTTTCCCAAAGTCCCTAGGGCCATTGCCTTTAACAGCAGCATGCAGTGTTTCTCATTGGCTCTAGGAATTTTCTCTTTTTAACTTTCAACCATCAATATTTCTCTTTGGTATGAGTTTTACAGCGTCTTAAACTTCCAATAACACAATGCACTCTTAGGCATCAGTTTCTCACTGGCTCGAGGAACCTAATTTGCAAGTTTCAGCCTCCAGGGGTTTGCACACACTTCATTTCTCACTGGCTCCAGTAAACCGGACTTCAAGTTCAAGCCTGCAGCAGTTTTGCCTGCACTTTGTTTCTGAATGGCTCTAGAAATGTTGCCCCTCAGGTCTGTAACAGCAGCCTCCCTCCTTCCACCACCTCACATGATTTGCTTTGGGCCATTCCTAATTGTGCCGTGGCTTTTACCTTACTTTAAGATATTGTACCTCTGTGAACCTTCCTCCAGCCTGGGTTCCGCTCATCTCTGCCTCGCCTTTTTCGGCTCTGCTGACTTGTCAAAACATCCCTGTCAGCAACTCTTCTGGCCTCTCCATGTTTCTAGGAGCTTGGACTTCAAGTTCCAGCATGCAGCAGTGTTCTTTTCACACTTTATCAATGCCTCTCTGAACTTGGACATCAAGTCCCAGCATGCAGCAGTGTTCTTTACCCACTTTATCGATGCCTCAATTAACTTGCCCGCGTTTCGTTATGCAGCGGGTCACGTTACACTCCATTTCTCAATGGCTCTAGCAAGTTCATGTGGGATGCATTGACCCACTAGCTCTGCCCTGCGACATCACTGTGTGCTGGTGGCACTGGAACCAACAAAATGGCAGCAAAACCGATGAGAATTGCGCTGTGAACAGTGGCGGCTGGTGACTTTGAAAGGTGGTGGGCCGCTAATTTAGCAGGTCTAATTTGCCAACGAGCGAGTGATCCCAGCCAACATAAGGAGGATGCGGCGGGGGGGAAAAGTTATCCCCAAGAAAACGTGGGACAAATGCCTTCCAAAATGTGCAATTTACTGCCCAAACCCACACAAACATGGCCTAAAAAGCATTCATTTTTTATTCCTACGTGTGCAAGTTTGATGGAGTATTGTACAGCGTTTGTATTCTGAATAGATGGTACTATGCTGTATGCATAAAGAAATTCATTATGTAGATCTCCAGTAATGCTGCAAAAATAACAATTTTCTCATGCAGTTACTGGCATTCATGTGCGTTCATCCTCTTACTAAAGGTGGAATTTTAGGCATTATCTGAAAGTGGAGAAACTAGGGTAAGTTTGCTTCTGTTGAGCCATATGTAGGTTTTCTTTAGAAATATACATCTTATGACTCTCCATTTTCACATGCCACCCTCTTAGTTACCCAGAGATACCATTCTTTTGTCTGTACTGTTCATCTGATTTTCCCCACCAATCTGGCCCACACAAATAAGGGCTTCTTTTCTAATATTTTTAAAGCAAGATATCCTTGTGCCTTCTTTACTAAATAACTGATACAGAGAGAGTCGGATTGCCCTGACCACCCAACCCGCAAAAGACTCATGCCTGCTCACTTTGCAGAATGGTCACTGCACTGAACTCCTTCTCAGGCCCTGGCAAATAAAATATTGAGAAGGTGCATTGTGGAATTTGACATCAGATGTCTTTAGTTTCACAATTATCAACCTGGACTGCAATTTGTTCGTGCATGGTGTTTTTGATAGTCTGTAAAGAGAATGTGAGAGAGAGCGAGACTGATCTGAAAAAGAGGAACATTGGCTCAAAGCAGAGGACCGGGCTTACTTTGCAATCACCCATGCACCCAGAGGTGTTTACACATGGTCTTGCAGCTGGTTGATATTTTCACACCGTTCGGGTTTGGGGGACTCAAAGAAGCAATGCAAAGCACTGGTTATAGCAGAAGGACAAATGTGAGAATAAGCACTACCCCACATACTCCTGATCATTCAGGAAAAGGAAAGTGTGTTTGAACAAAGAGTGGCATCAAACGCTGATTTTCACAGATGTGCGTGTGTATACATACATACACACATGCATATAAATGATTACAAAAACAACCATCAGCCCCACCCTCGTAACCCAGCACCCAACCTGCCATTCTAGAAGTACCAGGCATGCCACAATACAGGCAGGGAAGGAGAATAGTCTTAGGCGCACAGAACAGTGTGAAGAGAAGCCCCCCCAACCCCTTCACTTCAGACGTGAAGAAATAAAATACAGCAAGTTACTTTTTTTTGCATTTTTAAAGTGCTCACACAGCCCAGGGGCACAGAGGCGCTGTTACAGAATTCGTTCATTGTTATTGTCTTAGTTGCATATTTATAACACACTTAAATACCCAGAGGTTTCTAAGCGCAGACCTGGGAATCAAACCTGTGTTGCTTCATCTTGTTTGTTTTGAGTGTGTAAAACTCATAAAAGTACAGTTGAACACACCAGAGATTATTTTAACTCATTATTTGGTTTTGATTTCCCATACCTTTAGCTGTATCGACCTCATGATGAAAAGAAGACTAAAATGTGCTTGGCTTTACATATAAAGACTTATAATGTCAGATTGGTTTATTATGTGATATATTCTCAGTTGTCATTAAAGTGGGTATTATTTTAGCCCTTGAAAGCCAAACATGTACATATTTGTACCAAGTAGCGCTGAAGAGAAGTGATGCTTGGGGGACCCCCCTTTCTTAGAGAAGACGAATAGTTTAAAGCACCATGGGGTGCATACATTAGAATGGAGAAAATTAAACATAGTATACCGAGACGGTCACTAAGCAGGTAGCTGAAATACTAAACATCCACTCAAAAGCTATTAATGCTTCTTTGCCAACAAGGGGCAGGTGCAGAGAAACTGGAGTAAAAGGGCAATGAGGTGATGAGCATACTTCTGCATAGCCTGAGGGGGGAAGATGGCCTCAAGAGCTCCAGTGAATGCACCTTACAACAGGTGCGTTGCAAAGCGCTCATTTAATACAATGAATGAAAAGAATGTCGCCATATCAGAGGACTGATGACTGCCAACATGGAGGCGGTTGCTTGTGGCCACTCGAGGCCAATTTCAAAAGAAAAGGTTGAAAGGCACCTGCCCGTTCAAGCATTGAGTAGCGGGCCCTGCTCATAGCTTTGTGTTCAGTCCACTGCCCATGTCAAAAGCAATACAAATTGTTGGACACGTTAAAGGTTGCAGAACTTATTCTGCTTCTGAACACATCACATAGATAAGTATCCTGTTCATCAAACGTTTCATGAAAACCGCGTTTCCCCCATCAATGGAAAAAATCAGCCACATGCCTACTACTGTTCAAATTAACACTGGTGATGTTCAATGCCTCATTTTACAGAGAAATTAGATTACACTAATCCCTTCCATTCTTATCTTTTCCAAGTGGTCCTCTCCTTGCTTGTGCATTAACAGGGCAACAGTTATCAGCATCTCCGGTGTCTGGAGCTGAGGAGATGAGCTGGTGAGTGTAATATTTGTGTATTTT
Source organism: Ambystoma mexicanum (assembly GCF_040938575.1). Classification (NCBI taxonomy): domain Eukaryota; kingdom Metazoa; phylum Chordata; class Amphibia; order Caudata; family Ambystomatidae; genus Ambystoma; species Ambystoma mexicanum. Next base: position 338,275,651 of record NC_090934.1, on the reverse strand, counting down.
TGTGTGCATGCATGCATGGAAGAGGCTGTATGTGTGTGTGAGTATGGGCATGTGATTGAGCGCAGCGTGTTTGTGTGCAGTGTAAATTTGTAATGTGCGCACACTGCTGTGCAGGTTGGCCCCTGCCTAGGTAAACAACCTGGGCTGCGTCACGCAGATGGCATTCAATCTGAGTCTGAGGTCCTACTCCAGTCTGCCATTGCCTCTCTCCTCCTCCTATATGCTGCTGCCCTTATGAAGGCGGCGCACTTACAATTAGAAATGGTCTTGTTTCGAATTAGTTGTCTAACATAGATAAAACATTTTGGAACCAGATCATTGCTGATGTAGGTGCGTGTGCATCAATCAGCAAATTATCCTGTGTTAAAATGTTTCATCCAATTGCCACCGTTACCTTCAGGGGAATGACTCAGATGGACAGAGAGGGAGAGACAGACTGCAGAGAGCCGATTCGGCTCTGGGTGTAAAGAACGCTTCTTTACACGTCGTATTCCATCACGTGCCCCAAGGGCCTCTCATCCAATTGAGCTTGGCGCTGACCTGGCGGACTGGGATGAGGAGCCGGGAGGTGGGCAAGAAGTATAGATAAGAACCCAGAGCTGAGGCGGCTCTTCAGAGCCTGTTCTTCAATCGTATTAAGCCCAGGTGCTGGCTGTCTCTGAGTCCAGTCTCTGCTCTGAGTCCCAGAGCTCGGAATGGCAGGGCCGTGACTCGGAGTGGGGCATCGAGGATAAATGCAAGGACTCGCACCCTCTCTGATGTTATTGCTTTGTAAAGTAATGACAGTAGATTATTCGGCTTCAGTATATATCATCTCAAGTTCAACTTGGGACGATATACTGTAGCCAACCTATCTACTGTAATTGCTTTTAGCAAATCAATAAAATTGGAGGGTTGGAACAGGAATGGAAGTGCTCAGGGCCCAGGACTCACAGCAGAGGCTGCCTACCTTCCGAGTGGGCGAGAGGGAGCAGAGGACTAACCGACAGGGAGAGGAATGGCCCAGCCTAGATCATTCTCCCTTGGTCTCGGTCACCGCTCAGCACACAGGGCAGTACTTACCACCAGTTGTTGACCTCTGGCACCCACCAGAAAAGTATGGCCGCACGGATGGCTTTGCTTCAGCTCAGCTGCAGTCCGCACAAGCTTGACTGCTGACCCACGCCCTATCAGCTCACAAAGAATTGGCTCCACGCATGGTGCTGCTCTGAACCCGCCCACACACACAGACTCCTCACATTTCATTGGCTGACAAGCAGCCAATGAAATAAATATATGACCATGTTACTATGCAAGGCCAGTGAGCCTTGTTGAAGTCGTAACACTGCACTGTTTGCGCAAAACACACAATACTGGCGGGGCCACACCTCTAACGCCCGCCAGCCTTCTCTATCAGAATGGGTTACGCTATCTGCGTGGAGCCCTGTCTGCTCCATACAGTATTACACAGTGAAAACAGCGTGAGAAAGGGACGCGCCCCTGCGCCTGCATGTCAGATGGAATGTCATCCCATCGTGATTCGTTCTCAAGCCAGGCCAGAATACATTATTTATTTAATGCTGCTAGTTCTTCAGCTGCAATCCGCCATGTACTGTGTATGCACAGTGCACACACAAATGATTACACATCTGAAACTTAGACTTGCCTTCTCCTCTGCATTTTGGGGGGGCAGCGCCCCCCCGCCCTCTACTACCAGCCGCCACTGGCTGTGAAACCAGAAAGTTGGCTGCCAATCTACTTTGCCTGTGTCAGTGGTGGAACAGGAGACCACACTGCTGAAATCTGTCATTGGACTGCCCACCGAATACAAATGGAAACTACATGCAAGGCAGTGCTTCATTGCAAGGAAACCCAGAAGTGCTCTGAAATTTTCTAAAATTACAAAATAATGATTCCCAGACATCAGAAAAGATCCAACATCCTTGCTGGGTGTTACCCGTCACTGTATTGAAAGAATCCAAATAAGCCCATAATGTCAGGAGAAGCATATTCCATCACAAGAATATCCACATTAAAAAATGTGCTTGCCTGTCAGATATGGGCGCAGTACCACAGGCCACCTGTATGAAAGCTGTTATTTAATTACAGTGGAAGCTTAAACTTGTACAGTAAAATCAAATGGTTGAAATGAAGTGACTTGCTATCAAAAGCAATATAGGTTGCCACTATTTAATTTCTATGTTTAAAAAGACTGGAATAAGAGATTTGTTTGCCTGTTTTAAAAATTGTAACTTTAATTTCAAAAAAGAACAATTTAACAATTTACTTTAAAGTAACCTGATTCAGCAAAACTTCAAAGAAGCTTCTCCCACTGGGAAACACACCACCCTTCTGCTTTCCACCAAAAGGATAGGAGCTCACATTCAGATGTTGATTGAGAGGGGAGGGGCACTGGCTGCTGCTCCTGGGAGTGAGACAAAGGGCTTCCTGGATTGAAAGGGTATGCAAATTCAAGTGTCAACAGAAACTCCTGCGAGAGGAAAGAGGCAGGGATTGCTCTTGACCCACCAAAACTTTGGAGGCGGGACAGACAGTTATGTGTATTCTTAAAGCACAAGAAAGTATATTTTGGAAAAGGCCTGATAGAGGACTGTGCAAAATTGTAAACATTTGTAAAATGACAGTATTGTTAATATGAAAATTCTGATCACGTTTTAAAACTACTGAGAACTCTGCGATGTTCAGGGACAGGACTACAGAATTTGTGGTTTTGTAGCAATTGTGCTGATGCCAGAAACATGAAGCTTCACATGATTATGCCCAGGTGTCATGCGCACATATGTGTACAAATATCAACAAATCTGCCATTGGGTACTGGACCAAAAGTGCGAAAAATTGCCAAATCTAGACCCAAGCTCTCACCGTGATGGGGCTCGGATGAATACTTGCTCGACCAAATCTGTGATATCAATATGCTGTTGCTAGCAAGTTTGTAAAATTGTAAATATGTCTTGTATGAAAAATAGATTTCATGTGCAGAAACAAAGGGGAGGTACTCCCTGGATTACAAAATACAGCGTCATCAATACACCATGTTTTCTTCTCAAATCAGGGGAGAGGAAAGACCCTAACCAATAGAATACCAGGGTGTGTGCCTAGTAGATGTCAGCATACCTGCCCTTGTAGAAAATACATAAATAGAGATAGATTAGGACCTAGAGGAACACACACATTCAACCACCATCCGATTGCTGGAAAAGCACTTTGCAGGAGAAATCCATATTCCAGATTCCAGAACTTTGAAAGCAGAAAGGCCCACTTCCAAAGCTGAACCATTCTCAGTTTGGCCTTTAATAAATCCTGAAACCAGATTTTACCCCAGACCTCCAAGGGGAACCACAGAAATAACAGCCTGACTGAGCTGTGCTGCTTTCTTTCTAAGAATTCCTGCCAGAATCCAGAGACCCAACCCAGTAGAGCAGAGCTGTGACCAGATAGCAGCGAACCAGAACCAACCCGTCAGATCCAACTGATTCCCACCGTGCAGTGTCCAGAGTGCCGTGCTGAGTGCAGAACCAGAGCGCCTTGAGTCCAGTCTGGTGTGCTAGCAGAATTCCAGTCCAGAAATCTTTGACCAGATCTCTGACGGGTCCATTCCAAACAGTGGTAGTGAGTATCCATAGCATAGGATTGTCTCTAGCATATGTATTATCCATAAGTCATCCCCATCCAAACCCACTATCTTATATCCAGAATTGCATTGTAGAAAATCTTTTGTCTTACCTGAATCTTTCTCTCATCCCTATAGTCCTTTGGTAATATTAGTGTTAAAATCATCTTTGCGCTAATATATTTGCTGAAGAAACACAAGCGTCTCGGCGGGCAAAAACCAGCCAGAGGCGTCGCTGGACTGGTGGCTGTGCTGTCGTGTAGTTTGTGGCTTCATAGTCTCCTTAGTATAAGAAACCTTGTTTGTAATTTTAAAAAGCGCAACCCTGTTTTACAATTTTGACTCTTTCTGGAAAAAAATGACCTCAACAAAAACCTTCATAACTTTACGAAATTTAAGTGTCAAATTGAAGCTAACATCCTCAGCTTTTTCCAACAAACCCAAAACCGCATCCCAACTCCTTATAGTTATTCCGCAATCACGCTTACCGCGCGCGGAAAAGTTTGCTGTGAATTTTTCGTTTGGCTCAAATCTATCACGTGTGAAACAGCTGTACATTGCATCCGACCTCAGAATTAAGTTTCCAACCTGATAATTACCCACTTATCATTGCTAGTGTTTATTTGAAACTATACAAAGCAGCTCCCAGTAGTATTGAATCCGTTTTAGTGAATTAAATCCATTTTCAGTGTTGTTTACCATTCATTTAAAACCACATTGACAAGTTGCAATCATTCCTGTTTTTCTCTGTGTTTGCTGAGGGAAATTGGGATTGATACTATATTTGTTGAGTGTGTGTTCCTGAAACCTGTTTTCTCCCCTTCCATTTCTTTATACTGCATATTGGGGGGATTGAGTAGTGTGCAGGGGTAAAGAGTAATCACATTGCATTTTGATTGGACCCACACAAAGTATATTCTATGTTGCATTATTTTTCCTATCATCACTCTGTGTGATTAAAGAGCGTTGTTGTGACATCATCCCATTGGTGATCCTTGTATAAATATTAAATAGTGTGATATATATATACATTGTGAAAGCCATAAAATAAATATTGTTAACTTTGCAAAACAGCCTGCTTCCTGGTTCAGTGTGACCGGGGGATTTCAAAGAAAGGGGCGTGATATAAGGGTACATCATTCAGAAATAAAAGAACTTATAGACATAAATAAATAAGGGTCCCAGCTGTGCATCACACGGTAGGCATTGACTTAGGTGGAGTGCTGGGTTGAAATCACTTACATTCTAGCATGCAGTGTTTCTCCTTCTACTCCATTTCGTAAAAGCTCTAGGAACTTGGACTCACTTTACATTCCATATCTCCCTAGTTCACTAATTCTCACTAACAGTTTTCCTTATGCTCTTTTTTTCTCAATGGCTTTAGCAACATTCCTTCCTGGCACCTGCCAGCAGCTTCCCTACACCCAATCACGTTCTTATACCACATCACCAGGGTTTTGTTGGACATCTCCTCACTGCACCGTGGCCTACACCTCACTTTTCCTTTGTGCCTATGTTTGGCCCTACTTAACTTCCCTCCAGCATCAGTTCTGCTCTCCTCTCTTTCACCTTCTCCTGTTCTGCTCACTCACGTGCAACCTTCTCATCAGGAAGTCTTCAGGCTTCTCCTAGTTGGTACGGCATCTGATGTTCCAACACCGACTCAAGCTCTTGGCCCACCTCTGTGCCATGATATTCTCCTGCTTTCTGGTGCTGCTTTTACACAGCAGGACTTGTTGGATCCTGCACAACTTTCTCCTTCTACAGAATAGCTCAGTCAGGACTCCGCACCACCCCACTCCTCTCATTGTCCTAATATGTTTCCCATTTTCACTGGGCCGAGGGCTGTGTCAGGTGTCTATAGGCACTTTAGGTGGAATGTACATTCTGCTTGTTCGAGCTGCATTCACCACGCTCCATAAACCAGAATATCAATTCTTATCTGATCATCAGATCATACCTGTACAGAAGTTCCACTTTCCCCAAAATTATGACTTTGTAGCCAAACTTCAGTGATCTCCCCATTTAACATGCTTTTACTTCACATGCCAGCTGCACTCGACTCCCGCAACCCCAATCAGTTTTCCAGGTCACCTCCCACCATTGGGTTTTTACAGACAGCAGCATACATTTCAAAAGCACAAGCACAGTCTTACTGCAATAGCCAACCATGGGCTTGATAGCCAAAACCCCAAGACCCTTTCCATTACCTCCCACCCACTGCACAGGAATGGCATTGTAACATAAGGCTGCCAATCACTAACTGTCAATCTTCACACTTCACTGCATTCTAGAGATACTGGATCTGGACTGAACATTGCCACGGCATTAAAATCATCATTATATTCTACTGCCCTGAACCTTGCTTACATTTCTTCATTCGAAAGTGCTTGGACCCCACTTCCAAATCATACATCAGACGCCACCGCCCCCCAATGGAATTATTTCTCTTCTTTAAATTATTCTCCTTTTATCTCATCATCGACCAGTCGCCAAGCCACAACTTCCAATCTTAAAGAGATTCGCTCATATCACTGCTCTTCCATTTACAAGTCTCTTCTTTTCTCTTGATGCCATCAGTATTGTCCAACCCAAGAGACCATCATCTGTACTGGACTGGCTGCGGTGAACGTTAACATGTATCTAGTACAACGGTCTTGATGTACGTTTGTAGAAAACATACAATCACACTCCAAAGCCTGATTGCCTTAGCTCCTCAAAAGTAAGAAACTAAAGCATATACCATTAGTTCTTTAGAACAACATAGTCAACTGTGTTACAAAAGTAGGCATACAGCGGCAACAGTCTTGAAATGTATCCCTGCATGAACATCAATAACAGCTTAGTAAATCAGTACCAGTTAATGCCAGGAAATCTGGTCCCATTGTGTGTAGCAGTTTTAAGTTGTAGAGATGATATTTTCTCTGAACTGTATTTCTAAGTTTCTTTAGGCTGGGTTGAATTATGAGTAATGGTCAACGTTTTAACTTGTATGGTATATTGTGTTTCTATTCTCCTTTTTCACTGTGTTTGTTTCTTCTTTATTTTGAGCTTAGTGTGACAAGAATTGGATTCAACAGCTTTATTAAGATAACAGGCTTGGTCAAGATGTCATGGATGCTATCCATCCCACACTCATTACCCCAATAGTTGGGTAGACTAACACCGAACTCTAGGTTCCAGCATGCAACAGTTCATTGAAAATGCACCTTCTCCATGCGGTTTAAGAACGGTGACTCCGGTTTCCAACATAGAACAGTTCTCTGTACAATAACCTTTGCAAGTGGAGCTCTTACTCCAAGCTCCAACATGCAACAATTCTCTGTTAGGGATTTTTCTCAGTGTTTATGTGGGAACTTCGACCTCAAACTCAAACAGGCAATAGCTTTGTATGAGTCTGTTTTCTCAATGTTTCTTCGCAAACCTTTGCCCCATGTTCCAACAAATAACAGTTCACGGTAAGTGATTATTCTCAAAGTGAATTTGGAATCCTTGACTCCAAGTTCCAACTTGTAACAGTTCAGTGTTAGTGTGATTTGTTAATTTTTCTTTTTTAGAACTTTGGCTCAAAGTTCAACCATGACATAGATCACAATGAGTGTGTTTGTAAGGCCTCTTGGAAATTTTAATCTGGGTTCCAAAATTCAACAGACCTCCATCAGCGCTCGTTACTCATGAATCCACTTTCTTAATGGCTGACTATATCCATGCGATCAAGCTGCTCTTGGAACTGTAACTCCAAGTCACAGAGGGCATTCATAGTCCTTGCATTCCCTTTCTTAATGGCTGGCTTTATTCATTCTCTCAGGGGGATCTGTGAACTATAATGCCCACTTCCAGCATGCGGATCTACTCCTTTAATTCACTTTCTCAGCCTTTGGAATGATTTATTCTCTAAAGGACGTGTCTCCAAGTTTCAGTGTGCAGCTTTACTTATTGCAGTCATTTTCTCTCAAGGTTGTACTTGTTTTTCTTTGCATTGAACACTTTACTTGCTAGACCACTCGTTGTCCAGTCTCCAATGTCCTCTGTGAGCTCTGCCTTCTATCTCTTTTATCTACTGCGGTTTCCTTCTTGGGGCGACTCTGCTAAGCCTGCAGTGCTTTCATCACTCCTTTGCCTCCCTCTTTCACTTCTTTCCAGCGCGATTCCATGGCTTTGCTAGTGAGGCCTTTCCATTTCTGACATCAACTGGCTTTCTTTTGCTCATTCGCCCTACTCATGGTCCCCACGCCACCTTCTTATGGTTTCATATGTTTCTGATGGAGCTACGTGATTACTGTGCATCATGAAATTTATCTCTTTCCGCAATCCCACATCCCCCAACCCCTTCCCCCAATTATCTTTTTTGGTGGGACACACAAAAGTGTCCCGCCGACTCTCCTGCACCCTTGCAGCGTCAGTTCCCTGCCACCAACATGGGTCGGAGCTGGTGCTGCAGGGTAATTTTTCAATTTTTTTATCTACTTAAAAAAAATATTTATTGCACCCCCCCCCCCCCGCTTCCAATGTCATAGAAGCGGGGGACACCCCTGCCGCCCCCAAAGCCCATAATGCCAAACAAGAGGTGCAGGGGACACCCCACAACCCCTGCTCCCATGTGCGGCATTATGGCATTCATTTTTTTGGTCAATGTTGAATGCGCATTTAGCTTTTCAAATGTTTTGTGGCAATTCGGTTTCTGATTGGTTGCCTTTTCTTCCGGCTGCTATCACGTTACTAACAACAGCGAACAGAGACGTTATACTTTGTACTCTTTGGAGCGTAAAGTGGTCCTTTCATCACATTAGACAAACTGACAAAATATTCACAATATTTTGAGATACGATTTTCCCAAGCACATTGATAGCACTGATTTTCTATACTCTGGCCTGGTGGAGAGATGTGTAGAAGGCCAACCTATTGTGACAGGAACAGCTCTAGGAAGCTGTAGCCAAACAAGTTTAGGCAGCACCATAGGTGGTGAGCTTGTAAGGCGTCAACAATGAGGTCACACAATGGGAATCACAAATTACACTTAGACAGGATATATACAAATGTATATATGGCCAAAACACACTATGAAAAATGACTACTAGCAGGTAGAGTTATCACACAATACTATTACACTAAATGCATATAAACATTCCCTTTGTTATAGGGCATAATACCCATCAGAATCTCCTGCAAAGGAAAGGTTTCAATAATATTAGCACACAAGATCCACAGAGATGATCCCTAACTAAAATTGTCCAGCCCTAAATTGTCTGGGACCTTTTGCCCAATAGTTCAGGTAAATGTTCCTCAGATGTTATGAAGCAGGAAAAATGCAGGTAGGGTCTCTGGGGTGCAGTGAAGGGTTCCTAGGGTTAGGGTTCAAGTTAGACACATGTCCAAAAGTAGCCCCAACAGTCAGATGTCTTGCACAAGCAAGCAATGGCAAAACCAATAGTGTTATAATTAAGGTTTATTATAACCCCGTTGACTTATAATGGGAGTATAGAGGTAGGTTAGAAACTCTGTAACTTACCCCCCTGTACTCTGATTCTTCCCCAGAATTGGCAAGACAAAGGAAGAGGATCAGAGGTTGCTTTTCCTGCCGAAAGTCGCAGTCCTCGATTCACAGGGGTTGCCGGTTTGAGCTGATTTGGGGTTGGTGTCTTTCACTGTTTCAAGGACTCTCCATTGAAGAATGCAGCAAAACTCAATGCAGGACCCCTCTCAGGACTGGAGGTAAGCTATTTTGGATGGTGGTCCTCGCAGCACAGCGACGCAAAAGGACTCAGCAGCCGCAGTCAGACTTTCCTTCCTATCTTGGGTGCCTTCGATGCTAGTATGCAGACATTTGGCAGAGGTAGTCTCATAGGGCCAGCTGAGGATCCCCAAGTTTCAGGCCAAAACTCGGTACATTTACATCGGCAGCACGGTAGCCCAAAAACAAAGCTGGTCAGCCACAGGATGGTTCCAGGGCACTTCCGAAGACTTCCTTTGGCAGGGAACTGAGCATACGCCAGGAATGAATGGTCCCTCCACTCCAAGGATCGGAACTCCTTCGCAGGACTGCTAAAGATCACGAGCAAGACAGGGCTCCTCCAGGACAACAGGAGAAGATGGTTGCCAGGCCTCCTTCAGTCAGGTCTCAGGTTTCTTCGTGGGTCTCACAGCTGGACAGGATACTTGGCTCCTTCAGGTTTCTCCAGGATCTCTGAAGAATGGGTGAAAGGGTCCTCTTCTTATCCTAAAAGCCAGGGAAGTGCTGAAACTCCCACTAACCAATAGCAGGACTAGGCCACACCACTGGTGGGATCCTTCCAGCATACCACTCAGACACACCAAAACAATTTTGTGGATTGTGACCAGACAGTCCCAGCCCCGATCATGCCAGCAAACACACACAGCCCTCAAGTATCCCACCAAAAGATTCTGCTTTTATGGGCACTGGAAGGCCTTATAAGGATTTTCCTGGCCTCATAGGCAAGTAAGAAGGCTAAAGAACAATATGGCAAAAGGACAAGCGACAAATCTCGTGGCATGGCAATGTTTGGCCAGTAACCACAGTTAGTAGCCAAATGCAGTAAAAGCGGGAAAAAGTCACTGCTGCCACCGGTTTATCCTTTTATAACACCTATGGTAACCAAAAATCCTCTGAGTGTTAGTCTAGGGCAAAACAAAAATGTACCCCATTGTACTGCAGTGTAATAGCAGCCTGAAGGACATATCAGTTTCCCCATGACATGTGAGAAAAAACCAGTGTAGTGAAGCTTAAAGCTTCACTGCACTGTGAAATGTACAGGTCAGATTCAATAATAAAAGCAAAATGTTTAGGGGCTCAATAAAGATGGAAGGAAAGGTGCAGTAAAGAGATATCTTTCCTAACACACATGTATAAAACATAGGTGGACAAGTTACGTGATAATCTGATAATTTGATGAGTTTTCCAGATGTTTTTCAGCACTTCACAAAGAGGGTAGGGTTCCTGAAAATTGGATTAGCAAGTGGAATACATTTTTCTTTCAAAGGACTCTTTACTACTCTAAGTTATTAGAAAATAATCCTTATGGACACTTACAGGGGAAAATGTGGTTAAACAAAGAGTCTGTGGGTCTGATTTGTCAAATATCAGGCAAATCACCAGTCCCGACAAGTTCCTGTCGATCTTTTTAAATCAGAGACCTGTTTTTGAGCTCCAAACCTGTGCAGCATGTTCAATGCCATGATTGACGCTGTTGATATTGATAGCTCCTGGAAGCCTGCCAAAATGATTGCTAGGCACAAGAAAGAAGACAAAATGATATCTGTTAACCAAACTCACTCCCTGATGCTTTGAGTTAAAGTTTCACCCAGGTGGTCCTTGCAAGGAAAAATAATTATGTTATGGATGCCTGGGTCCTCTCCAATGTGCAGGGAAGATTCCACCAAGGAGCACCGACGGTGGGACATGGAACGAGGGTAACGTTCTTAAGGGTCAAATACCTTGATTCTCATTTAGTCTCCCTCGTTCTTGATTTTTTTAGGCCTCTGAGGAGACTCATGATTCCATTATTTGGGGTTGCTTGTGGGAAGCTTTGTTAAATGAGAGAATGGATCTAGTAGTGATGGCAGACCTCAGAGCCATTCATGAAGACACTGAGTACTATGGGTCTCGTAAGATATCGCCCATATTGAGAGATCACAGGAGATTTCGCAATTGAGAGGGGTGTCAACAAGGTTGTGTTCTGGCACAATCCCTTAAACCGATTTATTCATGACATGGATATGTTGTTATTGTTATTGTTATTTTGCACTTATATAGCGCCTTATATACCATTGGTATGGTCTCATGTGGCCTCAGTGAAATGGTAGTGGATGCTGCAAGAGTGGGAATATGAAGGTATGTGTCCTATTGTTTGAACCTGACTCTTTCGCAAATGGAGAATGGACCCATCAATTTAAGTAATATCTTTACACAAGATTGTGTAGCCGAAGGGCTAGAGATAAACAGATCCCAGACAAAGATAATGGTCTTTGGCCTCAAGCACGCCCCTCGACACAGGATTGTGAAATGTGTGTTCACCCTGGAGGTTGTCCTGGGATACTAATACTTGTGTATAGGGTTCTCCTCCTAAGACTCTAGGCAACCACAGATGGTATAAAGAGTCTGCTAGCTCTGAAGTGCACGTGAGCAGGCATCCTCCAATTCAACTAAAGTTTCGAGGTCAATCAGGTTTCAAATCCCCTAGAAGGATTCGGGGAGAAGGTGGTTGTAGGAGTACTTTATGCTACTGAATTGTGGGTACATGAAAAAAAATGCCTGCAAATATATGAAAATATCTTTTTTACATAGCTGCTGAGAATTCCTCTGTGTTCATCCTCCATAATGGGGCACAAGCAACGCAGGCCTTTCCCCAAAAGCTGAGGAAGCGGTAATAAGATCAGAACTATTATGGGCAAACATTTTTTAATTTGGCCTGCTGAGGAATCAGTTTACAAATGTTCATCTATGCAGCGGTACTCACACCGTGTGGCATGACCCCATGGGGGCCGCGGCCTCATGTCCAGGGGGTCGTGCACCACCAGTCTGAAAAGAAGAATACATTTTTTTTTTTTTTCGGACTCTAGAATCTAAAGTCTATATTCCAGACTAAAGAAAATGTATTAAAAAAATTCCTGGCATCAGGGGTGTAAAATGGGCAAGAATGTTATGGGGCATGTAGACGTGTCCATATTACCTTAAGGCTTTTGGTTTTACCTGGTATAAGAGAAGTTAAATGTGTGTTTCTCAGTTGCCATTTTCATAGCAACATCTTCAACTTGTGCCCTATGTTTTGGATTTAAACCACTCAATAGTGATGGCAATGTGTGCATGTGTGTGTGGTCATGGCACGGATATGAGTATCATCGGTTGGGATGATAATTGTATGCAAATAGGTTCTATATACAGCGATTTGGTGAAAGCGCTATATAAATAAATCATTGTCATAATTATTTTAGTTTGGATCTAAAAGCCAAACTGAACCCAAGATGGCAAAAGAACCACGATAAATCATTTGCCAAAACACAAACCTGTACCAGCCATTCTGCCTCACCACCAACCACAATAAAAAAACTCTCCTTGCATCCTGCCTCTCCGACCCCACAATACAAGGCCCATATATGGCATCCTGCCTGCCCACCCTCCAAAACACAAAAAACTCTTTACTGGCATCCTGCCTTCCCACCACAACTCTTAGACCCTCTACGCAAAACGTATATCCCTAATACCAAGTTTGGCAAATGCTGACCATTAAAGTAAAATCATCTTCCCAGGATCGCACATTCTAGAAAAACTGTGATGCCTGAATATGGACCCAATCTCCAATTTAGAAACCTAAATCATAGCTCCTCTGCTCTAGCAACAAACCTATGTGTCAATGTTTGAATTTAAAAAGCTAAAATAATACTCTGCTTTCATCGAATTCCTGATATTCCAACCCCTACTAAATAGCTGTGGCTGTTTAAAAAGTATATTGAAAACTGTTCGCTTTAGGTAAAATGGTCATCATACCCTGCACACGTGTGACATACTGAAACATTCCATTCAGCCTCTTTAAATTCTAGTAATCTTCGGGATTGTTTCTTAGTATACTACGTGTTAGTAGCATTCTCAGTTTTTACAACATAAATGGATCATAGAGAAATACAGCAGCTGTCAACGATGTCCAGTAAAAAGTACCATGCCTCCTTCTTGGTACCCCCCCCCCACCCCTGTTTAGCTTATTTTACACACTTTTTAAATAAAGTGTACTCTAGAATGCAGCATTTTAACCCATTATTTAAAAAGTATCCCTGGGGAGCACGGCCCTGAGCCCCCCTTGATTGGTTCGGGCTCCCTTGCTATGCTCGGTCACTTTGGCATATCTGGGGGAAATATTTATGCACCTCCACTTAAAAAATTCACCAGCCACCACTGGCCCTGTGACTATGCTGAGAGCAGGGTGGGGGGAGCCCAGATACTGTGGTGGGAGCAGGATGTGGGGAAAACCATGGAACAGTGGTGGGAGCAGGGTGGAGAGAACCAAGGGACTGGGCTCGACCCATCCCGCCCAGGGTCTGTCATAGGACGGGATGGGTCGAGCCCATGTACTGGGCTAGGAGTGAGATTATGGAGTCCAGAGACTGTGATGGTAGCAGGTGGGGAGCCCAAGGACTGTACTGGGAGCATGGTGCAGAGATGGCACGCAAAGGTTTATAGCCATTTTGACTTACTGTCCACTTGGCATTTCAGGGTGGGAGTAACATGCCTACATTTTGCTCTGGCTATCCCAGGCCAAAAAAATGGGCCTGTCCCATTAATGGGAATCTCTGACAGCAAAGCTCCATCTGACATTAAGCCTTTTTTAAGCACATGTATTTGGCAGGATAAAGTTAAGTGGGCCGTGTGCTCCTTACTTTTGACATTTTATTTCAACTTCTCCCATTGAAGAAGAATAAGGGTAAATGGCTTGGACGTAAGCCACAGGAGTATGATATGATTCATATGATTGGTTATTTATAATGCGCTTAATAGCCAGAGGTTTCTAAGCGCAGACCCCGGGTTCGAAGCAGTGTTGCTCTATGTCGTTTTGCTTCCAAGGCGAGCACGTTGCCCCTGAGCTATTCTCCCGATATTTGTGTGTGTGTGTGCATGTGGCATATCACTGGCTGCAGAAGTGTCCCACTTTCTATTTTGGGTGGTCATTATAGTATTTTAAGGCAAAGACTGCTTAGACCTCTTTTGCTAGAGGCAGGCATTGCTTAAATGCAAGAGGCCCTTGTTTGGACCCAATCTCTGGGGCGGTCTTCACCATATCACCCTGTAAATAGATGTCGGGGAGAGTGAACATTGCCTTCGGGAAGGCCTGGATAAGTAGCAAGTTTAGCAGGAATGCAAATTCTTTTCCAATTGTTCTTCATGCCGCCCTTCTTCCTGTAGCTAAACTGACCAATCACATTTCATTTTCACGATTGTGCATTTATTTGTGAAATTGTATTTTTCTTAGATTAGAAGTATTAAACCACTGTTGAAATATATTAATCAAAAACTACACTTGCTTCAACATTTTGAGTTTAAATCTGGAGCTACTGCAACATGACTAATTTGACTTTGGAGGAGATATATCCCTCAAAAAAGACACTGGTGCTCATTTTGCTCGATGGCATTGACGTGATTGAAAGGTGTAAAATCCTTGTGCAAAGCTTTTACTCCTTACATTTACGACATGCCACATTTCCGTCCATTTGTATGCCATTGAGGAGGGGCAGAAAGCAACTTGAGTTACTGCCACCCCCCTTTTTTTCCACCATACATGTGCCCCAGCATTTGCACCAGCATGCATTTCCATGCTGGCACAAATGCTGGGGAGCCCGCCATCTTTAAGCGCCAACATAAAGCAGGCGGACTCCATAGAGAATGATTGGTTGATATGCTATTTATAATGCGCCTATGCACACGTGTTTCAAGGCGCAAGCAAGCAAGGATGTCAGGGGGGCACTGAAAAACAAGACAAACAATCTTACTAGGTCTGGTATTATTTAGACTGTGCAAGTGCGCAGCCAAGAAGTACAGGGGAAGGGTACAAGGGGAAGTGAGCCCAGGCCCTGAGTTAAGTGGAAGGAAGGGATGGGCCTCCAAAGGGAGTCACACCCAGGTAGTGCAAGGTAGCCAGGCTGCAGTGCAGGAAGGTCAACAGGCAAGTGCAGTGGGACTGAACAGGGGTGCGGGGGGTGGAGGGGCTGGTGTCCTGTATGACTCAGAAGAACACCAAGCAGCCAGACAGCATAGCATACAGGAGGAAGGGAAGGGTTAGCAGAGAGAAGGTAGAGGAGAAGAGGAAGGTCTTGAGGAGCTTCCAGAACTTAAGGCGATCCAGTTCAAGGCTGAGAGAGGCAGGGAGGTTGTTACAGAGGGTGGCACCTGCATAGGAAATAGATCCAGCGTACATGCTGCCAACCATGCTACCAAGGCAGGAGGCATTTGCAATTATAATTAAATGCTGTCTACCATGCTTACCATACATGCATGGTAGGTAGCGTTCACTTGTAATTTTAAATACTGCCTGCCATTCAAACACGGCAGGCAGCGTTTACTCATTTACACCGCAGAGAACACAGGTGTTCACCACCTTTTCCCAGCACATTTGCAGTCCACTGACCAAATGACCAAAATTTGGCGGCTGCTAGTCGCCTACATGTAGGTCTACAAGCAGCGGTGCCCCGCTGCCAAATTAGTCACTGGAGCAAAATTAGCTCCACCATGCTCAACCAGTTGTGCCAAGTTTTAACCAGTACGGTTTGAACTGAGCAATTTAGGCATAGAGCATGAGCTACTTTCCAAGCCCTTGCAATGAAGGTGCTGATTCAGTGCCAGGCAGAGGGGCGCACCTACCAACTGCGGGAATAATGGGGTGGAGATATCCCCAAGGGAGGGACAAGGGATTACTGGGGGCCGTACCCAGTCCCAAGCACCAAGCATGGAATGGAACAAGGAGGGGCACTCTGTATACATAACCATATGAATGCACAGTACCCTACGACGTAAGCACAAGGAATGCGAAAACACAGGTAAGCGCACCCCATGGGGATGCCATAGATGGGCCTTTCACAGCAGGCCAGTATGAACACACGGAAACAGGCCACGGCTGAGGGGTGGGGGAAGCTGAACGCTGTCAGCTCATCTCCAGCAAACCACTGTCGCTGGGAACAGCACCGGACAATGCAATTAATGTTGTTGTGCCAATCCCACGGTTACTCGTGGTAGCTGGGGAAATCAACCTTATCTGGGGAGGTGCTCGCATAACACCAGAGGCAGTTTCAAACCACTCCTTGGTCAGTAGGTATGAGAACAAGGATGTGGAATGAAAGTGCACTCTGAGAAGAGCCAATCAAATGGTACATTTTGGTGTCCCTGAAAAGCAACAAATACACAGTATATCTGCAACAATATTTGCAAGGTTTCTCATCGAGCAGCTGCCGTGTGAATGTCTCCCTTCCCACTAGATTAGTGTGTCTTGTGTTCCTTCCTTTTTGGTACTGACCAATGGCAGACGAATAAAGATCCGGAGGTCAGCAAAATGATGTTATTACTAATTGCAAATAGTTTGCAGGGTGGAGCGTGAGGCAATGTGGTGCCACACTTAGGGGGGAACAAAGTGGTAGAGGGCAGGTCTGTTTTGCTCCGATCATGTCCAACTAACATATGCCTAGCTATAGGGGCATGACATATTTTAACCAGTCAGCTTTGTGAGAACAGTGAAGATGTGAAGTTTGAAGTGCAACTGTTTCTAACTGTATACACATTGTATTAGCTGTATAAAAGTATTGTTCACTGTCAGCCAGTTTACCAGCTCTCATCAACCAGTTCTGTTCCACTGTGCTGTTTGATTTGTGCATGCCCAGATGTAATAAAGAGTGTTATTTCTTGCCTGATGTACGCTTCTTTGACAACTACTGGTAACGCATTGGTTAAATGCCTTCAGAGGACCCATAATACGTCCTTAAAGTACTGGGTCCTTCTTTGGATGAGCCCAAGCTTAGAAAAGTACAAAAAGACCCATTAGAGGTCATGAAATTGGCAAGAGGGCCGTCTTTACCTTGGGTAAAACATGTGCGTACTCGTGGCGGTACTATAAGTCTCCCAAGTTTTGGGTAAAATCCATGAACCATCACCCATCCAACTGCCAATCAAGTGAAGAAGACCTATGCAATGTGGGCATCGGGGGAAATCTGTGGCAGAATGTCTTGCGAGTAACCCTGGCCAACACCTACCAGTGTTTTGCTTTGTTGGGTTACTATTGTATGGTGTACATGCTGCATTGCTTGCATTTCTTTTCATCCCCTCTAGGACCCCTTTTGACCACCAGCTGTGTATTCTGTACTGCACTTGCATTCTCATGCCTTGATTTCCACTGTATTGTCTACGTGCTGCATTGCTTGCATTCTCTTCTTCCCCACTAGGGCCCCTTTCAGACCACCAGCTGTTTATTCTGTACTGTACTTGCATTCTCAGGCCTTGAGTTCCACTGTAGTGTACTTGTTTGTATGCACTGTTCCCTCCACTCAGGCCAGGACCTCACAAGGCCCTAGTGTTCTTGGTCTGTGTTGTACTTCTTGCTGCCCCTCTGGTATGACCATCCGGTGTGCCTCCCTCCTACTTGGGTTGCCCCCCTTACTCTAGGCCCTGCACCCTCTATGGTACTCTCTGTCTCCCCTATCTTCTCTAACTGGTATACTATTGACTATCGTAACCCTCTGACTAGGTCTGGCAGGAAGAAGCTCAAAAGGGACATCCTGGTCTCCAGCTCGGACCTCCCTGTCGCTGATACCTACACCAGTGCTTCCTCCAAACAGACACTCACTGACATCCTCTTTGTTGTTCCCTCTCCAGGCCTATGGACCCCGCATTTGGTCTTTGTTGCCTCTCCTTTTTCCTTCTCTTCCATTAAAAGTGGCACCCAGTGGGAGGCCCTCCTGGCTCCCTTCCACTTCTCCAAGACCATCATTAATGCCTACTTAAATGGTACCGTCTTGGTCCAGAGCCCTCAGGTCAATCTCCTCCTTTTCGATAGATGCTTCTCTATCTTATCAACTTCCTTTTTTCTCCAGCTATCCTATATACCCCCTCTGGCTCCTCTGCCACCTTGTTTCTCTGCCACCTCGCTGGCACCCTCTGCTGCTTCTTTGGCCATTGTGGCTTTTCCTCCTTCCGACACCTCTCCAGCACTCTCTTCTTCCTCTCTGAATACCCTTCCCCCTCCTCCTTCCTCCTCTGCCCATGCTCGGGCACCTCTAACACTTCTGTAGGGTGTATCTCATGCCTGTACCCCCTCCACAGAAGTCTTTCAAAGGTGGCAATGTGTTCCACGTTGCTACTTTTAACTCTCGCTCTGCTGTCAAACACTCATCGGACAAATGGCATCACCTGGTTCATGGTCAGCTCTGCAACAAGGTTTGACATTCTCCTCCCTGATGGTTACAAGATCCTCTCTGAACCAACCAGCCTGGTAGGGGAGTAGCCCTGATCTTCCTGTAGTGTATCCCTGCTTCTGTCATTCCAATGCAGGTCTACTCCTTCTTTGAATGCCTGGTCAGCAGGCTATCTATCTCTCCTGGCCTCTCTCTCTCACCTTGGCCACCATCTACAGGCCGACTGGCCAGGACGCCCTCTTCCTCTCTGAGTGGGCAGACCTCTCCTCCCTCCTTGCCTCTACCTCTCAACATCTCCTCATCAAAGACCTTAACATCCACTTTGATGCTTCTAGCCACTCCACTGGGATCTTTTGAGAACTCGGGTAGCCTTAACGTGATGTATCCAATGGCTTCTTGCTCTCACATATTGTTGGAAACACAAGGGCATGCATCCCCTCTCATGGTCTCTGTTATTTTATATAGCCACGTTTTAATCGCCTGCGACACGGAGAAGAGGCGTTTCCCATGTTTGAGTCATTACCCAGGACGCGAGGTACTGAACACTGAGTCCCTCTTTTGATGCGTGAACAGTGAGAGAATAACCCATGAAGGGGAAGATATCCAGTTGATCCAAGAGGCAGTTGGCTATATAAAATAACAGACTGTGAGAGGGGATGAATGCCCTTGTGTTTCCAACAATATGTGAGAGCAAGAAGCCATTGGATACATCACGTTAAGGTTATCAACAGTGCTTGCCACAATAAAAGGGAGACCAGAAGGTTGTGGTTCAAAACTAGAAGTGAAGTTGGGATATGTCCACACATCTGGATTACCCCCATAGAATGCTATGAGGAGGTGGTGCAGCTCACCCTACCATTTGTAATAGGACATATTTAGATTCCTGTTTTTTGCCCTGACGAAGGTTGCATTATCTAATGGACAAGATGTATAGAGTCCAACTATGACAACCGAAACATGTGTACACAATAAATCTGTGGGAATAGAGATATACAGATTGTGTTACCTGATATTGGACAAAGAGAACCAGATATTGTGAAATATTGTGAATTGAAGGAGGTGACCGATACAGATGGTCACATATGTATGTAGTATGGGAAGTGTGTGAAGATAGAATTAGAGTGAGTGGATGGTGGTAATTTGTCTGTGTGAGCCGAGAATGTTTGTATAACTTTGTTTTGTAAATTGATGTTTGTAAATTGATTTACTTTTAATGATTTATATAGAATAAAAATTGAAATTGTTTTGAAGCAAATGTTTATCAATAATGTGAAACGATAAACTAAGTGCTAAGTGTCATCCCTCATCCACTGGTCCATATTGTTGTTCTTATATATGATGCATAGCCTGAAGGACCAGGGTTTATAATCAGGCACCCCTTTTTGTTTGGCTTCACAGCAGCCAGAAGCATGGAACCTGCTCTTCTGAACACCCATGAAGACTTCCTCTCCAATCTTGACTCTAACCTTCCTTCTGTCCTCATTTTACTGGACCTATCTACTGCTTTCGTCATGGTCAACCACCCCCTTCTGCACAATCGTCTCTGTGACAACCTGGGTATCTCTGGTAAGGCCCTTTCCTGGTTGACCTCCTTTCTCACTGATCGACCCTTTCCTCTCTTCTATCGTTCTCTTTCTCTACTTGTGGTGTTCCCCAGGGTTCTAACCTCTCTCCCTGGCTATTTAACCACTACCTGGCACCTCTGGCCCACTGCATCTCTACCTTCTGCTCTAACATTCAGTGATATGCAGATGACACCCAGCTCTCTTTCAGGCTCCCCTCAGCCTCTACTGCTCCTTCTCTCATACCTGACTGATTGTCTGCAATTCAGGAATGGTGTGCCACCTATGATCTCTGACTTAATGCCAGTAAAACTGAGATCCTCCTCATTGGGACTCCTGCTTCCGCCTTACTGCTCTCACTCTGGCCGCCCACCCTGGGCCCTCTAACTGCTCTTTCCAGTGAGGCTAAGAACCTTGGGGTTATCTTCGACGCCACCCTCTACTTCTTTCCTCACATCTCTGATGTCTCTAAGAAGTCACACTTTCAGCTTCACCTCCTCAGAGGTATTCTTCCCTTTCTCACTTTCCCCCAGAAGCTCACTGTCTCCAGAGCCCTGTTCATCTCTAGGCTGGACTACTGCAACAGTCTTTTCTAAATCTGCCTGCCTCTACTCTTTGCCCTCTACAACTTATGCAGAACAGGACTGCAAGACTTGTCCTTAGCCTCAAGACCAGGGATCATATCTCTCTAGCTCTGAAATCTCTCCACAGGCTCCCTGTGGCTGTGAGGATCAAGTTCAAGACCCTCTACATCGTCCACAAGGCTTTCTGGGGCCGGGGACCACACTACATCCCACTTTCTCTTCCTAAGCATCTTCCTTCTCGAATCTTCTGCTCATCCACCTCCAACAGTCTGAGGGTCAGACACTTCTCCAGGCAGAGAATAGGGGGTAGATCTCTATCTTCAGCTGGGGCCTCTGTCTGGAACAGCCTCCCTGCCTCTCTCAAACTTGACCAGGACCAACTAAGGTTCCAAAAGCAACTCAATACCTTCATTTTCGCTTCCGCTTTCTCTCTCCCTCTCCCTTGCTGATGTCCCTGTCTGCGGCACATAGTGGTTACCTGGCCACTCACAGAACCTACGGGACCAGGCTCCTGCGTGGCCGGTTGCCCTTGCACTGCCTCTGGGCCTCCCATCCACTAAGGGACTATATCTGAAACCCTACAGTCCCCTGATTCTCTGCACTTACGAGCCACCACCGGGCTGCACTTAATAATTACTTTGCACCCTCCCCCCAGCACTTCTCCCCCTCAATCCCCCTGCACGTGCGCAATTTGAATGACACAAGGCCTAGTAAGATCATTGTTTTGTCCTCCTTCTGTCCTCCCCTCCTTATCTTGTCGCGCCTAGAAACACTTGTGTACAGGCGAGATAAAAATGACTTTTCATATCATATGTTGTATGATAATCAAGGAGACTGGTCATACAGGTTAACCTATATGCAGTGTACCCTCTGTTCTCCTGCAATTTATATAGTAAATTGCACTTGGGCATATTGCCACTGACTGCGGTTCAAAAAGTATGAAACCCGACCCCGCTGATTATTGCCTGCATTGCTTGAGGGCAAAGGAAACTGTACCCCTTTTGCAAGTATACGTTCAAGAGACACATTGAAGCCGTACTTTGTCAGGCATGACTTCGGAACTCTCACTCAGACACAAGAATGATGTAAATCCACAGGGCATCGCGTGGCTAGCGGCTGTAGTTTAGCCTTTGGTTTATTTTAGACATAGCCCACTCAGACATCCCCGGAAAGGAACCCTCGCCTGATGGAAAACTTGTCTTAGGTGATTAGAGTACTTTAGTTCTTACACTGCACTTGAAATATGGGGATGCTAATAATGGCAAAATGCCAACATATTTATAATGATGTTTTTAATAAAATTGCAGAAATCCCGTGCATTATTTGTTTAATGTATGTTTATTTTGCTTTGTGCAAAAACCGTGGTATTGTTTGCCCAACCTATGTTTATTTTACGTTGTGGATTTGTATGATGACTATCAAAATAAACTTTGAATGATGATGAGTATTTTAAAAAAAAATAAATGGTTTAAAGGGTTTGTGATATGTGGGCTAATGCGCTGTGCTGAACAAATAAACAAAAACGTACTCAAATGCTGCTCGTGGCCAATGTTGGAATGAATTTAAACCGTCCTCATTGGTTTTTATTGATTCAATGGCAAGGGCAATTACAGCAGCCATCCATGTATCAAGGCCAACATACAAAGGTAGCCATTGGTCATGCAGTCATTACATATTCGGTTCTGGAATGTGATGACACACGTACCAGTCAGGGATGTCATTTGGGGGTCACCTGGGGTCGCAGCCACGACCCCTGTGTTCTCTCTTGCTACCCCTGCTATCTCCATTGCTACCCCTGTAAAAAATGTGGCAATCATTTTTCTTTTATTTTTAAACTGAAGCTCGTGGAGTAGCAATTTCCCCCGCAGCCCCTGCAGTGCTGGGCCCTGCCGCACCAGGTGTGGGGGTGCACTGGCGCAGTCTTCACCCATCACAGTGAAGGCTGGGCTGGGGCTTGCAGCGCAAGAAGGAAGTGCAAAGTAGGGGTTGCATCTGACCGTGACATGTGGCATGCCTCACATGCCACGTTCAGCTCCAATGTCTTCTCCTCCCGCTTCCGTGTGGCTCATATACAGGAACCAGGAAGCTTTCCCAGCTTCCTGGTTCCTGTTTGTGAGCAGCACGGAAGAGCCGACGGGGGCCTCGAGATGGATCGAAGATGGTAAAATAGGTAAGAAGGCTTTTTTTTTAAATGTAATGTGTATTTTGCATGTGTTCAGTGTGTGTCAGATGTATCAGTGAGTGGTGGGTGAATGAGATGGTATGTGATAGTGTGTGTGTTTTAATGTTCTGGGTGGGTGGGTTTGATAATACAGTGAGAGTGGGTGTAAGAGAAGGTGTATGAGTGAGTGACTGGTGGATGAATGAGTATGAATGTGATAGTATGTTTCAATGGTCTGGATGGGTACGTGTCTATGTGGAGAATGCAGTGTGAGTCGATGTGAGAGAAGGTGTATGGGTCAGTAAGTGGTGGGTGAATGAGTAGGAATGTAATAGTGTGTGTTTGAATGTTGCGCGTTCTCAATGCCACTGGGCCTAGTAAGAGCATTGTTTTTGTTCTCCCTTGACTCGTCACGCTCTGAAACACTTGTGTATGAGTGCGATACAAATAAAATATCAATTTCAAAAGCGGATGTGAGAGGTTTATGGGTGAGCCATTGGTGGGTGAGTGAGAGCTGGGTGAATGAGTATGAATGTGAATTTATGTGTGAATGTTCTTGGTGGGTGGGTGCATGCCTGTGTGGTAAATGCAGTGTGAATGAATGTGAGAGGAGATGTATGGGTGGGTGAAAGGGGAAGGGCGCACGTGTGTGTGTAAGGACCTATGAGACTGGGGATCACTAGAGCATTTTTGACACATCCTTTATTGACTTTGCAATAAAGGATTACATAAGAACCAGTTTGGACATGTTTTCTTATTGTGACATGTCACTTTTAATGGCTAAACCAACAGGGGTATACATAGGAGTACTGGCATATATTGGCTGAGGCAGCGTTGTGCCTAGTGCCAGTAATGATACTTTAAAAAACATCTCAAAGCGAACGCGAGTATGTTCGTATATGGCAATAATAGCATATGTTGGTGGAGCTACCATGGAAATGTATGGGCACAACCAGCATGAAAATGTTTTTTATACTGGCATATATTGAAGGGATCAGCATGACAATGCATTGGGAAATGCTCTTGTTCACTTTCGGTCACTTGCATCTATTGTCGTTTTTTACCATGAGTTACCCTAAAAAACAATAGCAAATGGGCTGGCCTTCTACTAAAATTTTCCCTGAACGTGTGCCTTGGAATGCACCATTTCAACCCATTATTCAAAACATTTTCTCATGGGAGGGGGAACAATCCTCCTGATACCCCCTCGTATTGCTCAGTCGCAATCGCATATTTGTGGCAAATATTGACACGCTCCAATGAAACATCTCACCAGCCACCAATGGGGGCTGGTATATTTTGGGACCAGGCACCGGACCCTTCTTTCTACGCTAACTGAAACATTTAAGCCTTCATTAAAAGACAGATGTACTTCTTTCACTTAGAGTAGTGCATGGCCCGCAAGCAGCCTAATCAACATGGATATTGAGCACACGTGGTCGCCCGGCCGGCCCCGGGTGTGGCATGCCCTGTGCTTTGCTGAGGAGTTTGGGGAGCCGGGTCCCTCAGCATGGCTCGCAGGGGGGGTGCCAAATGTTGTGCCATGCCACTGATTGGGCTCTGCTCACCTTGAATGCATTCAGGTGTGATACGAATGGTCGAGAGGGGCTGCATACTCAACGATGACCCAGCTCCGGTGCAAAACTATTAAAGAAAGTAAGCATTGGACACAGAATCTCGGAAGTGGGAGAAACATGGAGTGACACACCCCTCCCCACTCAAACTCCGCATTTGAAAGGGCTTTGTGGAAACTTCATTCACGGGCAGGACCTCGGGTGGTGGATCATTGAACAACGCACCTTGCACACATAGCTCTGAAAATCGTAGATGCATTGAGCCCCATTCTTGAGGGAAGTGCAGACCCCCCTCCCCACACCACACCCTGTTAAAAAAGATTGAAGAAGAGTCATGTATCAAAGCCTAGGACATTAAGGTATTATGTTCGATTCTGGGCTGTGGAGGACAGCATGTGGTTGCTTGTCACATAACTTAAAGATAAATGCACACAGAGACAGATGGCCTCAGCTTACACCGGCACAATAGGTTTCTCCTATCGTAGTGGTTACTGACTCATAGACACATTTATAACAAGGGAATTTTGTTGATGTTAAATCCTGGTCAATTATTTAATTTTCAGGCCTTGCTCATGTAGCATTTTGCTCCTGGGTAAACAGACAGCACACACCTCCCCAGGTCAGTGCTTTTTTGGTTTGTTTAACACATCAATGCCACAGATAACGAGTACTTCTGTGCCCATTGACCTATATATAGATCTTTAATACACTAGCTGTAGCCCGTGTTAGAGGTTTTTGGTTACCCTGCTACATGTGCTGCAAAATTTATGTTTTACATATAGGCTCCAGGTCGAGCCTGCAAAATAACATTCCCCAAATGTGTGATCGTGGACAAATCTTGCCTCCCTATGTGCCTCGGTTCTTATCTTATATCTGGCTGAAATGAGAGTGCCTGAAAGCACGAGTGGTAGACTTCCTGTGATGTCAATTGGAGTGAGGTCAAATGACATCACGTCCTGTGAAGTCATTGGAGGTCAATGGCCGTGTGATGTCACTTCCGCTACCGCTGGCATTTTGGTGAAACGATGTCCCTGATACCAGTGGGTAATATCTGCAGCTAAATACCTATCCGAATACAATTCTGTTATTCAGAGCATGTGTGGTGAGCAGTATTTTTTCTAGTAATGTGTTTCTGTCGTCAACTATATGCAATGCGCTACAAATACTTTTTTTGCAGGGCGGTCGCACAGCTATGAATCGTTTATGCATGTCAGAAAGGTGAACCCACTAGAAAAAATGACTTCAAGTCAAAGGTAATATTGTTTTGTGTGCACTCGACGGGTATTTATTTGATGTGCACTCTATTTGTGTATAGGGACGGCTACAATTACGTATAATCCGCGCCAGGAGGATGTGTATACAGCAGAGGTGCTCTACGAATCCCACATAAAATAATGTAATCCAAGCGTGAATATGTGGTCTTTGCCATTCTTGATACATTATAAAAACAATGTGAGCGTAGCGAAAAGTGCTCATGCCCTCCAGTGGCTGAATAGTGCATAGCATGTAATAATGAAATACAAAATATACTGTAAAAAGAAGAACCACAGGTTGTTTTCCGAACAAGTCAAAACCTCCTGATGCATGAACAGTGAAACGTGAGTAGGCCTAAGATTTGCTTCACGCATATGTGATACCCACTGCACAGAAAACAAAATGCAATGGGCTTGTTAAGTGCACTCAGCTACAGTTTCCATTTCCCCCCCCTTGTTTCCTCAAGGCTGCTGATGGCTGATGTTTTGATGTCTAATCCCTTTGGAGACAATGGGGAAGCAATGTGAAGGGAACATGTTGAAAGATTAATTATAGTGGGGAGTGTACATTAGTGCCTTATCTATTTACCAGGGATTGTCTTCAACAAATAATAGACCTATCATCCACCATCAGTGTGTCCATAATATTTCTCAATTTTATTACAAAAAATAATGTATTTTACCAACACACAATAAAATGGCATACAACGCTGAAATGCATGCTTAAAACCTGAACCTCAAGTACACAGACGTGTGCATAGTTACACAAAAATTCCAAAAAACACAATGAACATCATTTTGTCCAGTATCTCAATGATCTGGTTAACACTTGCTTGAGTTTATTACACACAATTGACACGTTGTGTTTCTAACCCAACTTGTACAAGTGTCTGTCCTTTGAGGCCTAAAACTGCCAGACATTCATCAGAGGCATAGTCCTCTTGTGTGTATCGAAACGTTGCTGGCCGCTGTTTGCAACCCTCTCTCCCCCTGGTCTTGCTGAGAATCCCTACTGGAATAAAGACACATATTTTTAGTACACTATACTGGTCTCATTATTAGACCTCACATTTAACCCTCTACCCAAGGGTACCCAGATACACCCATTCAGTTTTTGTTCCTGCTTGCTGTCTTCCTGACTAGGGAAGTACCAGCCCATCTTCCTATTGCTAACCTAAAAGGAGAAAAACAACCTTAACAGTTGTCTATTCGTATTTTCCCCACTAACTCTCTCATATGAGCTTCATTCTTACCTCAGTGGATGATAGGTGGAGCTGTCTCTTCAGTCCTGTATCTCGTCTCTCAAACGTGCTCCATCTTTCAACAGTGCATCAGTCGTGACTACAAATAATAATGAGAAAGCAGTAATCAGAAACACAAGTAGTCCTAATGTGTCCCCAGCAATGCTAGCTCTGTCCTACTCCCTCTGTAACATCAAATGGTGCCACTTACTTGTGGAATAATAGACATCCTTCTCTATCCCAATACCATGACGTCTTTCACACCAGATGTGTGGCTTTTTAGCTGCCTCCTGGAAGTCAACAGGTGCCAACTATAAATCAATAAAAAATATCAATGATAGCAAAAATAAGCGTAGCCACCTCTACTATAGCACCAATCTCACTTTTCATCAGAAATGACAAGATAACTGATACCACTTACTTTAGGGGAATTTCTTCAGCCCCAGAAGGTATTTGACAAAGTTGCCCTAGACTAGGACTCTTAGAAGATGTTATTACTTTCAATGTGTCCTGGATGACCCTGAAATGCACCCCCTAGGTTAGGGTTAGGGCCATGAAACTATTTAGGGAGGCTTGACCCCTCCATAGACCCAGGAACACAGATCTTAACTATTCTTACCTTCCTCTCCCGTTCACCAGGTCAACACATGGCCGAATAGACAATGGCTGCAACGTTACAAACACTTGGTGATGTCATCACGTTGTGTGATGACATCATCGTGTTGCCTGTCTGTATCCCTGTCAACAACCCAGTCCAAAATGCTCACAAAATGCATACAAATGCAGTGGTGGTTACACAGCTTGTTCCCATGCACCTGATCCTCTATCCCACAGTGAGGATGGTTACCCCATTCCATTATATCCATACTAAGGCAGCCATGACAACCTCTTAGGTACAATTCAATCACAACCATGGGCATCATTGATACAAAGACCGGAAGGGTATGATTTGTCATTAGGGCAATTGCAGTACCATCATTGTGAATAAACCATTGTAAAACAATAGACCCCTCTTCAACGACCCACATGTGATTTGAACTTGGACCACGACCAGCTTCCTTAGTCTTATTCAATCAGAAAATAGACATTATACTACTATATTATAGTACTTCGGCCACGAGAACGAGATGCTTCATAAAGATAAATACCGTAGCATCATTGTGACATGTAAATATATCTTAGATGACCCAAGTGTAAACATTTGGACTAGGACCTCTAAGGTCTCACAATAGTACAATATGATCTTAAGTACATAATCTCCCCATGGATATTATTATGATGGTCCGACCCCTTGGAGCCAGGCCTAACATTTCACAAATGATCATGGTATATACATCAAACATCATAGTGTTCCCAAACCAAAATGATTCTCAGAGGAAGTGCATATTCAAGTCACACTGTGCCACTCGATGTTCTCGTTCATACCTCTGATATAAGTCTCAGGGCCTCATTACACGGATGGCGGTAGGGATTTACCGGTACCGGTAAAATACCGGTACCGGTAAATCCTTACCGCCTTACTACGAGGTCCCTTTGCGGGTTGGGGGATTTAACGCCTGCTTTTTGCAGGCGTTAAAATCCAACCCGCTAAGGGACCTCGGAGCCAATTACGGCACCGCAAAATTGCGGTGCCGTAATAAGCGCCTTCCCCATTCCCATAGAGCCCTATGGGGCAGAAATGGGAATGGGGAAGGGCAATGGTGGAAGGGGGATTTACCGCCCCTCCAACCTTGGAATGGTGCGGTAAATCCCCTTTCCGCCAAGGCGGTGCTGGTATTTTACCGGCATGAGCCATGGCGCTAACAGCGCCATGGCTCACCGCCTACCGTGTAATGAGGCCCTTAGTCATGAAAATAAGTTTTTGTTCTGAATTCAACCATTTTTTGTTAACAACTTCCTGGGAGGTGCCCTTGACTTTAAGGATAGTCCATTCAAAATCTGTAAAAGTGTGGCCTTTTGCCATAACATTTTTAACTAACAGGGCCAATTCAATGTTGTTGTTTATGCAGCCAGCTCCTATGTTCTATCATTCTTGTTTTTGCAATTGTGATTGGTTTTACCAATGTTGATGGACCGGCAAGGACAGGTGATCATATAAACAACATTCTCCGTATTGCAGTTGGAATGCTCTCTAAGTAGCCATTCGTGTGTTAGTCCCAGGTCTATAGATACATTATTCCTGGTCTGAGGGAACATCACACAGTTACCGCATGGATGATGTCCTACGACCTGCAGAAGACCCCACAAGGTCCCTTGTTGGGGTTCAATCCTTCTATCTGTGCCAATGTCATTTCTCATAATGATGTTGCGGAAGCATTTTTTAAAAGTCCCTATTGGTATATTCTGGAGAAAGATTGACCGATAGTGGTCGAGACACTAATCAATGCCAGAATAGATTATTGTAATGCCCTTTTTATGGGCATGCCTAATTACCAGATTCAAAGGTTACAGGTAGCCCAAAACTCAGCAGTTTGATTTATCTTTAATCTACCCCGGAAAAATGTTATTTCTTCTTTTCGAAGTAGCCTCCATTGGCTCCCGGTGCAACAGAGGATCATGTTCAAGATTTTGTCTATGGTCTTTAAGTGTGTTCATGGTTTGGCTCCTGCTTATCTGTCATCCAAGTTTATTCCTTATCACCCTAATTGTGTGTTACGATCTTCAGGACAAGGTTTGTCGGTGGTTTCTTCTTCCAGAACCTCTACATGGGGTGACAGCTGTTTTTCTTTTACAGCTCCTCGAACCTGGAATTCATTTCCAGATAATTTACGACAAATTGAGTCCCTGAGCATATTCAGGAAACAATTCAAGACTTATCTGTACCATCTGCGCCTAGATTCAGGTTTCTGCCGGGTCTATGTGGGGAATGCGCTATATACATTTACAAAATCAAGTCAATCAAAAATCATGTATGGGTTTCTATTTATCACTTTTTTGCAGTTTATATTAATAATCCCTTTAATTTTATACAAAAGATTATTATAGGTACTTACAAATACCAGTAGGATATCTTTTTTTAATCT
The DNA here is from genome assembly GCF_040938575.1 of Ambystoma mexicanum. NCBI lineage: Eukaryota > Metazoa > Chordata > Amphibia > Caudata > Ambystomatidae > Ambystoma > Ambystoma mexicanum. Next base: position 338,245,745 of record NC_090934.1, on the reverse strand, counting down.
TACTATCCATACTCTTGAGTTCCATTAGTGCTTCTCTGTTATTATTAAAAGCATGTTTGGCTGAACGTTTTACCAGTTTTCGGGGGTAGCCACGATTCACTACTTTGTTAATTCATGTGTTGGCTCCCACTTCATAAGATTCCCTACTGCTACTATTGCGCTTAAGACCCAAGAACTGACCAAAAGGCAAGTTATCTCTGACAAGGTAGGCATGGTGACTTCCATAAGATAGAAATGCATTTTCGTCGGTTGTTTTGGTGTAAGATCTCACTAGTAGATGTCTATGTTCGTGATAAAAATGTACATCTAGATAGTTGACTTCACTGTTGCACATTGAGGCTGTGGACTTTCAATGTCTATTGTGGCTATTAACCCAATGTAGAAAATGATTGGCCTCTTCTAGACTACCCGTCCATAAGTGAAATACATCATCCATGTATCTTAGCCGTTTGGTAAGTTTTTCTTTAAATGGATTGAGATCAGATATACTACAGTTTGTTCGAACATGTCTACATACAAGTTGGCAAGGTTAGGGGCCATTGCTGCTCCCATGCCATGCCTTCACCTTGGACATAGAAATGTCCCATGAATTGAAAAAAAATATTCGTAAGGGCCAGTTCTGTGCACCAAAGAATGGAAGCGTTGCTCACTGGATGGTCATCACGTCGCTTGAGTAATGTTTCTTCAACCACTTCCAGGGTGGCCTGTTGGGGAATGTTTGTATACAGAGACTGGATATCCAGACAAATAAGTAAATTTTTCTCAGGAGCAAAGCACTCTATTTTGCTAATAGCATCCTTTGTGTCCTGTACAAAGCTTTTGTAGCTATCTACATACTTAGACAAGGTCTCCAGCAGTGTGTTGACCCCTGAGACTATCGGCCTGACTGGTGGTTTTATTTGACTTTTATGAATTTTAGGCAAGATATAGAATATGGGCACTCTTGCGTTCTCGTTCACTAAGAATTCACCCTCTTGTTCACTGATCAAATGTATCTCTACTGCCTTTTCTACCTTAGTTTTAATTATCTTCTATAATCTATTACTGGGGTCTAGCATAATGTTTTGGTAACTTTCTCCATCAGACAACAGTCTCTGACACTCTTCGATGTAATCCTATTTATCCATCCTCACTGTGGCACCCCCTTTATCTGCCTGTTGAATCACCAGATATTTATTAGAGCCCCAAGGCTCGGAGTGTGCCCTGCTCTCTTGTACTCAAATTAGAATGGTTAGGGATACCTTTTGACTGTAGTATTTCAATTTCTTCAAGAACTTGTTTTTCAGAAACTAGCGACTCGGCTGAATGTGTATGCGTGTGGACGGACAAAACGCTGAGGGATTCCACAGCCCGCTACAATTATTGGATTCCCCAAAGGACTGGTTCTTAAAGAAATCTTTAAGGTGCACTTTCTGCATAAAGCTTTGAAATTCGACTCTAAATTCTAAACCCAACGGTGTCATGCCACTAGGATGAGTAAAGGTAGAGCAGAGGAAACTAATTAGAACAGGAGGGTTTTCAAAAGATGTCTGAATTCCAGATGGTTAACAGTGGATTTCAGAGAAAGAGGCAGCGTGTTCCACAATTTTGCTGCTGCCACTGAGAAAGTACGATCTCCGATCCTAACACGACGTGAAGAAGGAACAGTAAGCAGACAAGCCGAGCCAAAGCAAAGAGCACGAGTGTGCCAATAATGGAAAAATGTGTCCTGCAGATAACTAGCACTGAGACCATAAAAGACCCGATGCACCGAGCAAAGAGACTTGAATTTGATTCACTTTGCAACCGGCAGCCAGTGAAGGAGCAAAGAACCAGCGTTATGTGATTCCCATAAGGGAAATTCATGGCTACCGATGGTCAGGCTGTTAGGCTGGGCAAGATAGAGCGTATTCCAATAATCAATGTGACTTAATACCAGGGCGGCGGCCACCAGTGACCAAACCTTCAGGGGGAGCAGAGGAAGGACCTTCCTAGGAATCCTCAGATGGTAGTGTCCAGCTTTGCAGACAGCCGCCACCTGGGCACTCTTAGAAAGTGTGTTACAGAAACCAACACCTAGGTACCTGACCGTCGCCACCGGTGCCAGAAAGGAAAGGGGGGTGCCAACCACAAGAACCTCTGTCTTGCCACCATTAAGCTTTAGCCAATTGTGATTCATCCAATTCCTGACGGCCGTTAGTCAAAGACTGAGACACGCCGACACCCTAGCATGGTCGAGATGTAGACACACCAGGATCTGGGTGCCATTAACCTAGGCATAGCATCGGAAGCCAAAGGAGTGGATGAGGATCAGAAGAGGCTGCATATAAATGTTGAACAACATTGGCAACAAGGCGGAGCCCTGGGGGACACCACAGATGATGTGAAACAAGGCCGAGAGGAAGGGGGGGAAGAGAAAGCATCTGACTACACTCCGCCAGAAAGGAAGTGAACCAGGCAAAAACTGAACCCACCAGAACAATCTTAACCATGCAGGATATTAGAGTGGGGTGGTCGACAGTGTTGAAGGCCACAGAGAGATCCAATAAAATCAGCGCTCCCATCCCGCCACTGTCAACCAGCCTGGTCGGATCGTCCTGAACTGAGACCAGCACACTCTCAGTCCCACAACCAGGATGAAAGGCGGACTGGAAGGGGTTGAGAACACTGGCTGTCTCCAAAAAGGAAGACAGAAGAGGAGAGATCAGAGCCTCCAACAATTTCATAAAGAAAGGGAGGAGTGAAATGGGGCAAATGTTAGCTAGAAGAGCAGGATCGAGAGAGGGCTTTTTCAACAAGGGGATGGAATCTGCATGTTTCAATTCAGCAGGTTTGTGGCCAGTCTGGCAGGACACGGATAGGGGAATAGGGTAAGATTTTAGCGGGACAATGGCCTTGGTGACCACATCATGATAAACACTGGGAAGAGGAGCACACCTGACCAAGTTCCATAGCAAGCTCCTGCACACGGCACAAGGAGGCGATGGAGCTGATCTTTAAATAAATAGTTTCTATTTTTGTGATAAAAAAGAGCGAGAGTGAGTCACAGAGCTCTTGAGTTGGTACTACTGAGGGGGAACGCTCAGCAGCCGAAGATAGTGACTTCACAACAAAGAGCTCCCTAGAGTGATGCTGAGCCTGATCAACATTTTGAATGTATACATAAGATGATCTTTTCCGTACCATCTGTACTGATTTATGAATACATATGGTTAGACCTGATCGACAAATGGTTTCAGAATTACGGAGGTCCTTGTGGCTGAAATAGTAAATACTAAGGGCGGTGCACAAAACCCTAAATTCAACAGGAGGATCTCCCCATTGCACGCCGCTACCCAGGTGGCGGGCCAAAAGATCACTGATTTCTACCCTTATGTTGGATCCAGTTCAGAGCTCAGAAAATCCGAACCACTTACAGCAGGCTTAATGAAAGATCTGGGGAATTTGACAAACACTAGTATTCTGGAGGGTGCAGGCATTACGGGATGCTTTACTTTTGAGAGGGACCCAAATAATGCTAATGATCTGAATGGATCCCTGGGCAGAAAAGTGCCAAACAATGCTCTGGTTATGGAGAGAGGTATCCCTCTAATTGAGAGTGAGATTACTCTGGGCTCTCCCTCTCAATTATTGGAGCTCCTCTCTACATGTCCCCTAGCACAAGGTCCTGATATCAGCGGGTCCAAGATGTTGCATCATACACTTAAGGACGCAGTCGATATTATTAAATTGTAGTCTCCTTCGATCTTGGCTTTAAACTCAATAGTGCATCAGTGGAATGTTACTATAACATCAGGGGTGAGGTTAAGGCCAACACTCTAAGTTTGACTGAATTAAATGTTAAAATTGATACATTCAGTAACTGGGCCATTGTCTCTAAACACATTGTTCTAGGAAAAGTATGACAAGCAAGTTGGGCCAAATTAAAAAGATCCTATTCTGAGTAATGATATTACAGAGAAAAACTCTGATAGAAACAAGCTACCACAATTGGAAAAGTGCCCAAAAAAGCACAGGAGGAGAAATCAGTTAAGAAATAACTCTAGGAAATTTCTCAGAAACGTACATATTATCGAAGACGATGAGGAGAGAATAAGTACTACCAATGAGAGCCTGAAAAGAGAGATTGAATTAATTAAATTGTTTGGACTGCAAGGGGGTAATCGATTTGGTGAGGATACAGGCAATCTAGCTCATACTAATTATAGTCGTCAAGGGCTTGCATCGAAATCAGTACAAAAAGGGTTTTTGAAAACATTAGATACAGAGGAGGCTAGGACACTGAATTTTGAAATACGTCCTCAATTAAGTCTTGATGTCACCCTCAATCGAGCTAATATCCTGAAATTATTGTAGCAAAATACTGTCCGGAGAAAGTCCCCACCCATGATATTGAGTATGTTAGCTTTCCATTTGAAGCACGGACATCCTGGTATAGGTCCATTGGAGGTCCTCCTTCAATAAAAGGACAATATTAGACGAAAGGAGTGAGATATTGAAATGTGGCTGTTTGATGTATTATGAGAGGAAAGAAGTAAAATCCTTATTGCAAACAAGTGAAAATGGTCAAATGGAATGTTCTGGAAACTCGGGAAGGGGGTGTGACAGTAATATTGTTGAATTACAAACTGCAGGGACTTCATCAGAGCAACCTGGGAATGTAATCAATATTGAAGTTCAGGGGAAATGGGTCAGGCTATCGAACATTCTGAAGAGAGAATTGTCAGGAAACAGTGTATTCGATAAAGGGCTTTGATAACCGATAAAATCCAATTGCTTGTCTGGAATACAAGAGGAATCTTGGCTAACCTCTGAAATATAGTTGGATGACATTACTATTGTTCAGGAATTGCCAAATAAAGCTAATGGTGGGAGGGCATATGGGGGATTGTGTATTGCCACAAGAAACTCTAAAATAAAAACAATAAGCGTAGTATCAGAGAATTTCTTTGGCATTTTAGCTGTAGCTATAGATATTTGCAATAAGGATAAAACTTGGTGTAGCCTCAGTTAATCTGGATCCTTTATAAATTATTGGGCTCATGGCTGATGACTAGTGACCCTTATTTGTTCTTGGCGGGTGATCTGAATTTGCATTGTTTAAAGATGAGTAAAACCATCAATGATCATACTGGCCATAATGGGAAAAAATGGAGAACAACGTTCCAAGTGTGGGATCTATTCACTGCCAATGGTAATGGGAGCAGGGATTCTCAAAATCAAGCAACCTGGAAAAGGGGTTCTCAATCTTCCATTATTGATTATGTTATTCCCTCAAAAGCAATGTGCGATCACAACATGTTGGTTACTGTGTTTTGGATTGGTGCGGTTCAAGCACACATCTTTGAATCATAGATATCCTTTGACTAATCCTGCTGGTAACCAGATCCACAGTCCCTCTAGTTGTGAAAATAGAGGAGTTTGTTACCAATGGCACTCTGGAAGAATTATAAACAGTCTGCTCAAGTAAAGGTTTCAAGGAGTTATTTGGGATAAAGAAATGTCTAAATATCCCAACTCAACAAAGTCATCACATACTCATACGTTTGATAAAATGGTGTGGGTAAAAAAGAAAATCTTACGACAGCAACATGGACTGTTGAGATTAAATTACATTTATAATGATATATATGAAAAAAGAAGCAGGACCTAACTCAAGCATACAGACACTGGATTTGATTCAATCCCATAGACTTATTATGGGTCAAGCAGATGGTGAATCAATGTTGAACACGTTAATTTGAAACAAATTTTTGGTCGTTAATCAACAATATGGGTAACACTCAGTCAGAGTTACAGAGTAATGGTGTCAGTGAAGTGAGTTGGTGCTCACATTGGACCAAAATAAATGGAAATACACACTTGACACAAAACACACTCGACACAAACGTCTGGGAACTACAATTTGAGAGGGGAGACATTAAACAATTGATTACTAAAGGTTCCTCATCCAAAGCCCGTGGCCTTAATGGCTTGACTAGTGCGCTACTAAAATTAAATAAAAGATTATGGTTAATACTACTACATTTGCTATTTAAGGATATTCTTAAACATCGCACAATGCCACTAACATGCAAAGAATCCTACATTATTCCCATGGATAAACAAGTAAATCACACAGATCATAAGATGTACAGACCAATAGCGCTATTGGATTCTGATAGTAACATTTTTGTGTCACCATCTCGAGGCATGGGCTTTGGATAGAGGAATCTTTTTTGAAATTTCAGACGGGCTTTGGAAAAGGACTGGCAACATCATTGAATGGCCTCGTACTATAAGTCCTGAAGGGTAAAATGTCAACATGTTAAAATTATCCTTTTGCTTCGCTTTATGTGGCAATGATTGACTTTTCGAAATGGTCAATTGTTGTTTATTATGGCAAAAACAGAATAACTGGGGCATTCTACCTTCGCTCCTGTCCATGTTGGAATATCTACACAAGGTCACCTCAATAAGAATTAGGCCAGATTCCCTAGGTAATCTCTTGGATCAGTTACCCATAACAAGAGGCTTAAGGCAAGGCTGAATTTTGGAGCCTTGCCTCTTTAATTTACATTTAGGTGATCTTAAGGAGACACTGCAAGGTGTTGAGCTGATTAGTTTACAAAAGTTGTAGGACAGTGCATCAATTGGTTAGCTTATGCTGATGATGTTGCTCTGCTTGATGCCACCCCAATTGGTCTTCAACGAATACAATTGGCTTTGAGCGAATATGCAAGGTTGAATAATTTGATTATAAATCAAAAGAAATGTAATATCATTCACTTTGATGGTAATACAATCAAAAGATGTAGATTCAAATGGAACATTGATAGGATTGAAATTGATGTGCTCCATGAGATTACCTATTTTGGGTTGCGCCGTATTGTGCAAACTAATTATTATTAAGAGAATGCAGTGTATGATTGACCAATTGGTCTATTAAATGAAGAACATTCTTTATAAGTACTGTAAGTTCAATTTCAAACCCTTGCTGAAATGTTATTTTGGAAAAGTTATTCCCAAGATTTTGTACACCTTGAAATTGATCCACTGCCCTTCGGACTAACCTGGGAAAGGTTAGAGTGCCATGTTTGTAAGAAAGTTTTTAAGTTACCACTTTCAGTTCCAACGTCCTCCATCGTGCTATGAACTTGGTCTACTTTCCCTTCAAGCCTGGTTCCAATGGCGAGTGATATCAGTAGTGGGAAAATGTTCTCATCTGTCAAATTTTCCTTGTATAACGATCTACTCAAGGACATGTATGCTAAGTCATCCAGCTTTTTGGGTGCATTAGAGACACAGGGCCTCATTACGAGTATGGAGGCAGCCATGCCCTTAATAAGGGCATGGTTGCCTCCATACCAGGTTGCAGTATGGGGTTCCTTCAATGAGGAATTACCGGGTCATTCCAACCTTGGAGGATCCGGTAATTCCTCATTGAAAAACCCATCCCCATTCGCATTTGAGCCTCTATAGGGCTCAATGGGAATGGGGAGGGAGCTAATAACGGACCCGTTATTAGCTCCTTGGTCCCCTTGCGGAACCCGCAAAGGACGTCTGGTCTGACCAGACATTCTGTGCGGGTCCCGCTAGGGAACCTCGTAATAAGGCATCCCGTAATGAAAGGTGCCGGTCCTGTACCGGCACCCTTCATTACGGGAGTGCCATGGCCGTAATGAGGCCCATGTACCCTTAATACTCTGGAACAATGTGGGAAAGAGCAGAATTACCTGGTCTCCAACCCTTTAGGGGGTAAAAAAGAGAAAAGGACAGTGATTGGATAAACACAATAACAAAAGTGCATAGCTATACGGTTCATTCTACACTGTCATTATTAGATAAAGCCTTTGGAACCACGCCTAAATATTTAGTCCAATTTCATTGCCCGAATGTAAGAAATCAATTTCTGCGTTTTCATTTAAACCTTTTGCCCACTGGTGAAATCATATATGTCTGCGATAAAAATCGTAATCTCATTAATAATATTTGTGGTTATTGTAAGGACCCTGCAGTGGTCCAAACTCTCAAACTCGTTGATGAAAGCCCAATGTTAAAAGAACTATGGACACGTTTTTTGAGCTGATTTTTTACATTACGAAATGAAATATTGCTTGAAGATATTTGTAATCAAGTGAATTAAGGTAATGAATTGTCTTTAACTATGGAAGTTATAAGAAAAGATGAAATGTATGATTTTAGGAAATGTTGACCTTTTATCTTTTGTATAATTGTGATGATTGTTATTATCTTCTAAATCCTGGATGTGAAATTGATTGAAAAATCGGAATCTAACTTAATATTATGTACGATGAAATTTAAATTTTGAATGTTAATTTTAAGAATGATAAAATGTAATTTTAATTATTTTTATTTCAAGATGTATACATAAATTAATATTTTACTATTGCTCTTTTTCGATGCTTGTGAAATATCAATGTATTGACCATAACAGATAAATACATGACCATGTACCCCATTTTTATCAATAGTCACTTGTATTTGAAGTAAGATAGCTCAGTAAATTATATTAAGGGCTCCCACTAAAAAATGTTTTGTCAACCCACATGACACAGTATTAAAACATGGCTAGGGCCTCGGCTGACTCAGCCCTTCTTCCTTTTGAAATTATTAAACTGAGTATCATTAAACTAAATAATATTGACTCTTACCAATGGACGTCAGTTGCATGGTGAAGGAAGAGGGAACTGCTGCAGTCTGTCTTTGAGTGTATATGGAGTGAGTGACATGTCTGAATAGTGTTTAGTGGGACGTTGAGAGGACACGCTGAGCATCCCTTGGCACACGGGAGCTGGGTGAGATGGTGTGCCCCGGTTAGTGTTAACAGAAACCTGTCATCCTGCCTGTCCGTAGCCTGTAAATTAAGCTGTAACATGAAAGGGAATAAAGTAATTTGGAACATGTATCTTCACAAGTTTGTACAACATATTGGCAGAAAACCTGAAAAGAACCCATTACTGCTACCAGCACCGCATGAGAGGGCAGCTATTGACACCTACCAGCCCTCAAGAAACACACTCTTTCACATCTATGAAAAAGAAGCAACCTCCCGCTCTCTTGAGTGCACCTGACTAGCGTATCAAGGTAAGGGTTTTTGCTGGCACCTACTCTGTTCTCTGTCAGGACCAGGCGAGAGTCCACCCTAGTCTTGGGTAGCCAGCTCTCTAGGTGAAGAGGTCCAGGGGAAAGTCCACCCTAGGGTGGCCAGCTCTCCAGTTGAAGAGCATCAGGGTAGAGTCCATGAAGTGCTTGGTCAGTCAGCTGTCCTGGCAGTGAGGGCAGGGAAAGCATTGAATCCAACGCTTGGTTAGCAAGCCCTCAGTGCGCTAGAAATACTATAAGTAGATAGTTACAGAGGAGCGTCCACCCTATTCTTGGGAGGCCAGCTCTCCACATCAAGAGAATCAGGGGATAATCCATGAAGTTCTTGGTCAGTCAGCTATCCAGGCTTGGTTAGCAAACCCTCAGTGCACTGTAAATACTGCAAGTGTAGAGTTACACGGGAGAGTCCACCCTGGTCTTGGGTAGCCAGCACTCCTGGTGAAGAGCGTCAGGTGAGAGTCCTTGGTCAGTTAGCTATGCAGGCAGTGAGGGCCAGGGAAGCGTCCATCGAGTGCTTGGTTAGCAAACCCTCAGTGCAATGTAAATACTGTAAGTGGAGTGGAACAGAGGGTGTCCACCCTACTTCAAAAGGGACAATCATCTCGGTTTGAAACAGGGGATATCTAGCCTGCTCCATAAAGGATAATATCATAAGCCCACAGGCACAGGGAGTGTCATCCCCTCTGAAAAGGGTTATCAAACAAATCACACCAGGACCACGGTTATGCAGGTTTGGACCTGGTGAGACGAAATCCCAAATTGCAATCAATGAAACCAAGTTTATTTTAGCATGTCCTAAAAGTAACATCAGCAATTGACAATCCAGCATTTCGAATAAAAAGCATAAAAAAATCAACACTTAACTATAAATCATAGTACCTATTCCATTAATTATTTGATTATAGATACTAAATGGTGCCACAGGTATCAAAGTCTCGTGGAAATAACATCTCAGTAAAAACAAACACAGGAGCTTCTCCGTCCTAAACCGGAATATGTTGTCAAAATAGTCACATTTTCAAAATGTGATTCCTCATGTGCCATGCCACATATACATATTGTGTAGCGATGTGGACACCATGAGTCTGCGTGCTCATTTTGCAGAATCGTTTTGGCTTAAATGAAAGATATCATCCTGCATTTGTTTAAAATATGTTTTAACGTTGACTTTGGAGATTGTCAAATATTGGGCGTTAAAGGAAATGTTCAAGTAATTCCCTGGGGGCGTCGCATTGCTGAAATTTGTCAGATAGTGTAGGATCCCACTGTTTCAGTACTGGGGGTACAGGCAAAGAGCCCCTGCATAGTTGGAGAAGCAGGGCCCATACAGATTGGGGTTGAACATAGTCCAAATAATGTTCATAGTCCTAGGCTATTTTGAGAATAAAATACGTCTTTTTTTAGCAATTCTTCCGTTGTCCAGGATGTTTGGGCTTCCTTTACCATGCTGACTGAGTACTGATTAATAGACCAGGGATTATCCCAGAAATGTGAGAAACTATTGCTATTAAATATGGTCTTTAGATGTTTAAAAAATGACTGGGTTGGTCCCTGACCTCTAGAACTGCTTCTTTACAACTTGCAATATGTGGATTAGACCACAACTTAATCCAATAACATACAGATTGCAATACCTCCCTCGATTCCAGGCCAAAGCAATCACATTCATAATAAAATTGAGGATCATAAATTCATGCTAGGAGGACTAAAATTTGTTTCAAAAACGTCTTCTAACTTTTAATCAAGTTTCTTATGCTACTTTGGCCCACAATCCCACACCATAGAGAGCGGCCTGAAGAGCTTGCACCTGTATGCCAGGTGTATTTTGCCCTGGCCTTTGCCATTACCATCCTTTAGGAGTTAAAACACAAAGACTCATGACTCCTGGAATTGACTTTTTAAATCCCCAAAGCGATCTCTATATTTTAGTTGGACAATATACAAACACCTGAAGGCTTTATGCACATGCTCTTAGTGCCGACAAGCTCGACCGTAGTGCAAGGGCTGCAACCTGTGTCTCTACCAGATGGTTTGGACTATGGCACCCATGATTGCTCACCATTGCCTACGCTGGCCAGGACTGATGGGAGTTTGTAGTCCAAAACATTTTCAGAGACATATGCAGACCCCAGTTTTAGTGCAATTCCTCCCGAGGGAGGCCTGTTCAGACTGTGCACCTCACCCTCAAAGTGGACGCCCTGAGACAAGCGGCAAAGAAACTCTCCTTTCACACTCCATGGCCCTATCTATGGATGACCTTGACCTTTGAGATAATAGTTATCTCATAGGGACCCCACCCACTAGGATGGCCCTGTTAATCACCTCTGTTTTTGATTTGATTAGTATGGTTCCCATTTGCGCATCATTTTTTCTTGAACTGGGTCTCACTGGGACAAATTAAAAAGCTTTGGGAAGAGGTTTCACTTGAATCACAGATCCCTTTGATGGCAGGGTTCCACAGTTCCTCTACGGTTCCTCTAACAGAGTGGTATGTGCAAACCTTATCCTAGTTTAATCATATCTAAAATTTCTGAAATCTGAATGTCGTGATACCTTGTTGATGTCATCCCGTATTATATAATAATACCCTTTAGCTTAGAAAATCCAGTGCCAGCATTTGTTAAGTAGCACGTATCCTCGTCCCAATGTTCTCTCCTAAACCTTAGGGACATTTGTCAGATAAACTGTGTCATCTTTCAGCCATCTAATTCTGCAGTGATGTGTCTGTGAGCCATCATGGTTAGGCAGGTTCAAGCCTGTTAAAGAATTATTTGGGGTCGAAAACATTAGAAGGGATGGGGGCCCTGGCATTTACTTTGGAAGATTTAATTGTGGATAATTACCAATTACTTTGCTAATACTATGAATAACCAAAGTATCATCAGCGGTTCGAGACACACGCTTTCCATTATCGCCTAGTTTGTTCTTGATATTGTCTCTGTGCCCTACTCTCTGTGCCCTACTTCATTAGTGGATTTCATTTCCATGTTTATCATATAAGATATATCTCTATTCCTAGATAAAATAACCTTAATGTCTAGTAGATCATTTTTGAGAAGAGATCTCCGAACATAACAAAGCCAGCGCAGTCACTTGGGTTGTCCATAGCCCGCATCTGGCCAGACTTTGGTATGTACCTCTTTTGTACACATCAGATACTTCTCTCAAGGAGCTCACCTGCTTTTCTGGTTAAGTACCTCTGTGAGTGGATACGGGTATGTTTCTTGGTCCACTTTTTGGAACTTTTCCAATGTGTCAATTAATTTTGGGGCTATTGCACCTCCTTTTTTACTTTTTGGAGTAGTTCTTACTAGGCCTTTTGTTTACATTTACTTATTAATTATCTGAGTGTCTACATTGCCAACATAGGCCTCAGATGAGCTTGTTAGAATAACTACAGGGGGATTTCTACTTTTAACTGATTTACCATATCCTATATTTCACCTAGCTGCTATAGGGGAGAAGCTGCGGGGGGGAACATTGTATTAATTAATCCTCTATAACAAGCTTAATACCAGAGTCCAGTCTCTAAGCATGGGACCGAGATTTCAACTTGTGTTGCTCAGCGTTGTCTTGCTTCCAAAACTAGTGTGTTGCCCCTGAGCTATCCTCCCAGCCCATCAGGGTAACCTAAATATGTATTAGATAGTTTGATAACTTCATCGACAATGATTGTAGATTCGTCCTGAGCTAAGCGCTCTCCCCTGAAATCTGTGTGCAGCCTGCTGTGGTAGGTCCGAATCCCGGCAGGGTCAACTCAGGCTTTCATCCTTCCGAAGTGAATGAAATGAGTACCACTCTGTGGGATAATAATGTCTTCTGTTATTTGAGTGCTCTGAGACCTATGGGTGTGTAGCACTATATAAGAAATAGGTGTAGGCACATTACAAGCATTTTAAGTACTCCCACTGCAAAAATCCATGCTACAATGGATTGCAACTGGTATTTTATAATGTTTCCCACAGGATTTCAGAGCCGTTCTAGGTCACTCACATTGTGCTAAATAATCCTCACAATCTTTGCACTATTTTAGTTTACCCTGTTCCTAACATCTCCTGGCTCGATTCTCTGTACCGGGCTTGAGTACAACTGTATAATTTAACAATATGCCCCCTGCTGGGTACTAGGGCACAGGACTACAGTTTTCCTCTCTTTAATATGTCTATGTCTGTGGAGTAGAAGCCCTTTCCCCCTGAGAATAGAAATTCTATCTTATTTATAAGTTTGTTTACTTCTCTAATAAGAGCCACAGGACTTTACTGCTTGAGTTGGAGACACAGCGCCAACGGCCTTAGGTTTACATATTACTAGCAAAAAGTATCCGTTCTCGGAACGGGTTTCGTGGACAGACATGACAACACTCATCAATTGTTGAAAATCATTGATGCCGTAGGTCACTTTCAGATTCGCTTAACGCTTGATGTTCTTTGCACTCTGAAGTAAACTGCACTGAGAATTGGCGTGCATGGTTCGTTGACATACCCAGGGACAGAGTTGGGGGAGGCGAGAGTTGGTGTGCTGCTGCATACTACTGTGCTCTCTCCCCACCTGTTGCTTCACCCTGGTGTGGTGCAGTTTGTTGTGCTGCATTGTGGTGCAAATATCCCAGAAACTGTGCATTCTAGGGTTGAGGACTGGTCCTTCTACGACCACATTGATGTTTTGATGATTTCAGGCAACTGCCTCATGTGTGAAGGTGCTGAAATCCGGGGAAAGGGGCGGGGTGTCCAAAAGTCATGTAGCCAGTAATGTCCGGAGGGTCCTAACAGGTAACTATGCAAAATGTGGTGCACATTGGTGAAACGGTGTGGAATTGCATAAGGAACAACGCTTCAGCAAGCCACAGACCCATGTACAAATTTAGAGTTTTGCTGGAATCCGGGGTAGGGGTGGCGTGTTCAAATGTCATGTAGCCAGTAATGTCCAGAGAGTCCTAACAGGTAACTATTCAAAATGTGGTGCAGTTGGTGAAACGGCGCGGAATTGTATAAGAAACAACGTTTTGCCAAGGTCACAAACCCACACATTTTTACTTTTATAAATATAGATTTCTTAAAATGATCTAGTGTATTAAGACCAGGGCCCAGTGCAAATATAGCCGTTCATCTAATTGTTATACATCTCCTACGAATTTCTATTAGGCTTTACAAAGTGCTGATTGTATCAACTGAGCTACAGTAGTCCTATGGGCTTTGCCAAATTCATCAAGTGTGAGCCCAAACGCAGTCAGAATACTGTTCTGATAAAATGCAGTCAACAGAGTTCGATTACAGGCCATGTGCAGATAATTATATAAAAACAAGATATGTAATTCAATCTATCGTATTGCACTAGTTCAGTTACATCGTCCCACATGGTGATTGCAGAGCAGGGAACTATGTAAAAATATAACAACCATTGGCAATGCCAACAGTTTGGGCTTTTCTGTAGGTTTAGGACAGGTACTTGCAAGACACTGCTGTGGTGGTATTAACTAGCTATTGATGGCAGCAAGTGCAGAATTGTGTGAGTACCTGGTCATATAATCGCAGTGCCTGGCAAATTTAACTATTATACTATAATACTTACACAAGTCAAAACTGTTGGTTTTGCCAATGCTTGTTTTTAACAGGACTTCGGTGAAGGACACCATAGTGCTTATAAATCAAGGGACCGAAGGCACACCTGGTGAAGACATTTTTATTACAGCAGTAGTGCGTTTACAACTTCAATTAAGTCATTAACTCTCAGAAGACAGCTTTGAGAAAACACTGGCAGGCACTTTGAGTGCAAAGTTTGATGGTAAGGCTTGACTAAAGGGGGCTCAAAGAGTTCCCAGGAGGGGGGGGTTGGGCGTGGAAGGGCAGGAATTGGGTTAGAATGGCCATAGGAAATAGCATGGTAATGGGCAGTCAAAGGGTGGGCAAATAACCAAACAACTCTTACAAGCTTTGTGCCCCTCCTCATATTCCATTTCTCCCTATCTGTACTCTAATGCAATAGTTTTATTATCAAGCTTGTTTCAAGGTCACTGGGCCTTTACAGTCTCCTTGGTAAACTCTGATGATGAGTTGATCATTTTTCTTTATAACGGGCCATTATCAACTGGAACAATGGAACATATTTAATAAACAGTGATATATTTAAAATAATCAATATATGAGCGAAGCAGAGGCCAATCTCTCTAGGTTGCCACAGGTGATAAACTGCAGAATTCAGCACCCTTGAGAAACGGGGCTTACAAAACATTCAAATAGGCTTCCAAATAAACGAATACCACCAAATGCACTCCAGGCCAATGCCGCCCGCCCATCTATATACTGGCTCACAGAGGCCCAAGCATGCTAGAGGGGCATTTAAGAGCCAGGTAGTACGAGTTGAGGACCAGCTCAGTTTGGCTGATTCATAAAAACCAAGCGCCAAGCTCGGGGAAGCCTATAGGGCAACAGGCCAATGCCCAAACAAAAAACACAAGATGCTAGTATGGGCTTGTTATTTTGGTCAAAATGAGCCACCTTTTTGGCCCATGTGGGCCAGTTTCATAAGGTACTTCACCATGCGGCTAGTAGATTTGACCAGTGTTATTGAATACATATTCTTTAAAATGCACAATTTACATCACATTTGATCGAAAACCTCCCCATTAGGTATTACTCAAACAGTCTGTCATAAAAGGAATGAATTGCCATTTTGAACTATGGGACACTTTTGCATTAGTGCCTGAGGCAATTTTATGGCCCAGTCCGCCCCTGCCAACCGCCCTCCACATAGTGCCACACTAGTGTGAGAACAATCAAATCCACCGCTTATTTTGGGCAGCTACAGCCACTGAACCTCCAGAATGACCGGCTCAATGGACCATTGAGAATCCAGAATGAGCTTGGGATGATAGTTAAAAACAGAGACCTCCCTTAGTTCCTAAAATAGTTTGCTTACAGCCGTTTGGCTCTATGGCCCTCCTTTACCGCCTGTTATCTGCTGTGACCCAGTGTGACTACCTGGACTGCCTCTTCACTTGTCGCTTTAAAGGAGTGTAGCTTCTGGGTCATTGGCTGGCGTGCGCACGCTCCAGTGGCACCTCCTGCCTGCCACCAGGCATGCCACACACGAGATGCTTAGCTCCTGGGTCCCACATCACATGGACAGCCCCTTCACCTGTCACTTCACTGCAGGGGGTCCACCATACTCCACAAGGGACAAACATCTCAGTCTAATACAGGGGATATTCGGTCCACTACAAAAGTGACAATTCCAAAAGCTCAGAGGCACAGGGATCGTCATCCCGTCTTGCAAAGTGTCATCCAGCAAGTGGCCGGCACCAAGTTCATCATGCTCTGGACATGGTAAGAGGAAATCCACATTGTGTAAACCACGGCATAATTCGGAGGCTTGTATGCATGCTCCCAGGTGTAAGGATAAAAAAGACAGGATGCTTGCTCCCTTAGTCCTGCCTCTGCTAGCACTTTCACAAACATCTGCAGTGCTAGGGAGAAACACCTCATTGGTAGCTCTGAAACACCTAAGCCTGCTTCCATGATTCCTACCTCCCAGTCCCTGCCAGCATCTTCCAACATGATCGTGCCAATACTGCAGATGTCAAAGTGGGAGGGAACTAAAAGGTACGACGTTCCCTTACTTCTCAGGGAAATCTGTCACCTTTCTGCTTACTTTATGTGACCTGGAGTACCATTCCAGGATGGTAGGAAAGGCCACTTTTGTTTTTACTTATTTTTGAACTTTTCCTCTACAAGGATTCGAACCTAATCTCTGCCAGTAACAATCCAGTTTCGCTTCACATAGCACAATCTCGCAGGTTCTGTCCTTGTGTGCATGCGTCCATCCTGATGCCAGTGCCGAGCCTTCATTGGTCATGCTTAACGCATAGCGTCAGCATGAATGTAAAACGGGACTTCCCCTCATTCTAGCTGAGAATCGAATGTTCCTGCTAGTCCAACGGGTAACCTTCTCTTTTAAAAGTACTGTATAAAAAACAGGAACACCATTAGTGCCTTTCCGTTTTTTCTGTTGAAATGGGCCTGAGCCTCAGGGGCCGCCGAGTAGCGTCATAGCCCTTGGTCAGTATCCAGCAACGTTATCACCTCTTGAATGTTTAGTCCAGTTTTGGCTACATTAGCCCCTTGCTGATAAAGAGTACTTATTAGCTTTTCAGTGAACATTTAGTGTTGTAACTTCCCACTGGCTACCTGTCCCATGATCACATGCCACTATTAACTTCCTCACTGTGTTCTTTTATGTCCATTACCTCCACATCCCGCTTCTTCGTGCCAATACTTATAAATAAAGTGTCCACCTGTCACCTCTTCGATTTCTCTTTTTACCACTGGCAGCCCTATGTTCTTCCTCGCGCTTGGGGTTATAACCCCCCCTTCCAACCCAACAGGCTCCAATTTAAAAATGTCCTGCCGCAGGCTGCACGTTACCCTCTCTAGGATTCACTTCCTCCTCTTCAGGATCAGCTATGGGAGTCAACGTTGATGAACCTGGCCGCGGTCCATCCGGGCCAAACCTGTGGGTTGTCACCAGGATTACTCTCCCAGCACCCCTGCAGCACAAGGGGATCCTGGTTGAGGGAATTGTGGTGACTGAACTCCTGCAGAGCTCTGGGGCATGGCCTCCTAACACTGAATGTAGGCATTCTGTCCCATTCGGGAACTAAATCGCAGAATTGGTGCAGACCCATGACTCCTCCCGGAGGGAGCCCTGCAGAGCGGATGCACCCATCCAGGAGGGCACCAGAAGCATCTGGGGTGTTGGTTAGAAGTTGGGGGGAGGCTTCCAGCATTTGGAGTTTTGGGGTCATCAGAGACAGACAAATAAAGAATGGTGGTGCAGATTCCATGGTAATGGGCAGCATTGTTCTGGCTGGCTGGTTACTGGGCCGCTTTCAGCCAGCCTGTCGGTGCCCCATTAGTTTCTATGTATTTTTGCCTGAAGAAGAAGGTTGGGCTTTCTGAAAAAAGGCTTTTACAGATTTGTATGTATGCTTTACAAGAAAAAAGCAGTAGGGGAATGAAGAATCATATAGCCTCTCCTCCGTCTCGGGAATATTCCTCCTCCTCTTCTGACACATCATCATCCTCTGAATCTCTTGGCTCTAGGGAAGGTGATCAGAGGGGGGCAAAACTGGACAAAGAATCCATTGCCTCTGTTTTTATCCGGGGGTTCACTATATGGACTTCTCAACACCAGACCCCATGTCCCTACAGACGTGTCCACTAGGATTCCTCAACCTCAGTTGAAGAGGGGACTGAAGTCTGCTCTACCATTACTAATGAGGTCATAGGAAATCCTGTATGAATGAAGGTAGCTAGGAATGAAATGTATTCATAGCCAGTTATTTTTGGTGGCATTTTTTGCCCAAACATTTTTTGCCTGGAAAAACTAATTGAAAAATATTGGAGGTGGGAAGGGAGGAAATATAAGGGGTAGGGCGGGGTGGGAAATAGAGAATACATGATAGGGGAGTGTACACTTGGAGAGGAACCCCCTAAATGAAAAAATTAAAACTTGATGAGTTTTTACGGGCAAAAATCTTCATTAAAAAATCCCACAAATAAAACTGGAGATGAATGGCCATAGAACCGGGAGATGAACAGAGTTGTGGTAACCAGATTCCTGGCTAAGCTGTACCCCTTTCAGGGTGAAGAAAGGCTCATGCCTCAGACGATCCAGGTAGAGAGGATTCTCTCAATTTTGGTGGGTCGCTCTTCCATGGCCTCTGAAAGGAAGGTGGATGGTGCATTAAGAAAGGCATACAGCAAGCATTTCTCGGTATTAGGTTATATTATACCCACCAATAATATCGCCATATATATGGTCGTTTGGAACGGCCATTGGTGATATTATTGGTGAGGATAATGTATGTGGTAATGGGAGTGGGGGTTGCAGGGTGTCCGTCCCCCGGACCCTTTAAAAAAAATACGGAAGTTGCAGGGGTGTCCCCCGCAAGTTCCATGGGTTAATATCGCCGCAAAAAAATGGTGCAATTTTTGTATGCCAATATTTTTGTGGGGATATTAAAACTTGGAACCCAGATCTATCCATGTGTACAGTGGCATATTCCCTACATGGCCAAGGTGGTGATTGGGGGCATCGCTAGGTCTCCAAGACTTTGCAAAAGGGAACCAACCCAGAGGTAATCCTCCAGTCAGCTTTAGGATCCATTGTGGCAGGTCGCCATCATCTACATATTAAGGATTGGCACAACGAAGTCCAGCAAAAAAATGGTGGCCATGCAAATCTCTTTGCTGGGTCATAGCTTGTTTGGGGATACTCAGAAAGATAAGGGTATTCAGAGTGGAGGAGCACACATGCAAAATCAGAAAGAAGACAGATGTGAAGCCCAATCCCCTGTCCTCCTCCAGAGGAAAACCTCTGCCTTCAGGATATGACACCTACAGACAGGGAAGAGACAGGCCCAGATGGGTTCAGATGAGCAAATATCCATCCCCTCCTCAAAAGCAGAAGTCCTTACGCAAGGCCTGTTGGGGGGTCACCTAAAGTGGTTTTGGAGAGAATAGATTCACCAATCCAAGTGAGCCTGACTGTGAAATGGGGATACCAAATAGAATTCACAGCGTTACCACACCCTTCCAAGATGGTCAGGCTCCCCCTACCAAGAGGCAAGACCAGGAAGAGGACAATGCACCTTGCCATCCAGGATCTCCTCAAGACAAGATGGAAGCCATTTGTCCTGTGTCCTGGAAAGGAAAAGGGCCAGGGAACCTATTCAATTGTTGCCTTCGGAGAGTGATTACGCTGATCAAGGAAGGGGATCGCCTGGCCACGCTGGATCTTCATTATCTTTAGGATGCATATTTACATGTTCCATGTTCCAATCTGGAAGCCACATTACAATTCCTGAGGTTTTTGGTAGCAGGTAATCACAACCAGCTCCCAAAGCTTTTACAAGGATTGTGGACCTAGTGATGGAAATTCTACATCTACAAGGCATCCATGGATGACTGGCTACTCAAGGCATCATCTAGGAAGGTTCTGAACTGTCATGTTTGTTTGACTTACAGGACTCTGGATGAGATGGGGTTCCTCATCAATTGGGACAAACTGCACCTAACTCTAAGGGTTGCCAATTGAGTGGTGCCCGATTCTGGGCCATGCATGTGAGTGTCCTTTTTCAGGTGGCAAGAGCATCTAATTTACAGGCATCACTTAGGTCTCTTTTATCATCTTCCAAGGGAATGGCAAGAGAATTCCTCAGAACACTGGGACATATGGCCTCCTGCTTGTTCCTGATGCTATGAGCACACATCCCTCTGAAGCCCTTTTGTACCATATTCATCAGTATTGGAATGAAGTGGACCAGGATATCGAGAGATGGATTTCAATAACTTTGTCCCTCAGGAGGAAAATATAGTGGTAGTTAAAACTGGACAATCTGCTGAAGGGGTCCCCATTAACCTAGACATGGTGACCATTCTTATCACTGACTTCAGGATGAGGTGCGGGGTGGGGTGCTGAGGTCCAGTTCCTTCCAGAAGAGTTGTGGGGTGAAAATACAGCCGCATAGTGAAAGAGATTGAGAGGCCATGCAAGGCCCTATTGTGAGAATAAGCTGGGTGATGTTGAAACCCATTGGAATACACAGGCCAGTTCAAACATTGATTTAAAAAATGAGGCCTAGTGAATGCGAAACTGGGCCCCACTCAACATTACCAAAATGGGAAGTTGTAGGAAAAGCGTGTCTTAAAATATTAATACAGGAGAATGTGCCCAATGCAGTTGCAAAAGACAGTTGTGGTCGGAAAATGCTGTTTTCATAAAATATCAAAAGCTACAATTTCACTTAAAGAGACAGATAGCAGCATGTTATATTGACTTCATTGCAGCACAAGACTGTGATCCAGAATTCTAAAGTGAAGCCAAGCCCATTGTGTTTGTCACAAAGAAAACACTAACTTTTCAACATTCAAAATGACATCATTTAAAAGAAGAAGCCTATTTGTTGTAGAAGTGAACACTAGTTTCCTGTGTTAACTGTTGCCTATGTGTGAATAATACTGAAAGTGAGACTCATATCTTTTTGATTATTGTATTAAAGAAAAGATTACATTCCTAGACAACAGGCCCAGATGTGATACACAATGTCATCTGTAAAATACATATTTTCAATTTAAATAGCTATCTGTTAGAATCATGTATGTAGCATGTTGTCCCCACTGAAATGAAATATCTGTGCATCTGAAACATTGACCTCAAGACCTTTGGGCTGCTACCCACCAGGAGATGTAGGTCTGGTTTTCAGCTTCAAATTTAAAAAAATATGAAGTGTAGATCAGAATTTTGAAGGGTACAGATAAGACGGCCAGCAGAAATGACCTTTAAGGTCAGGCCTCCCTATCAACTGTGCATTAGCTTCGAACAGAGATCTTTGAAGATACTTAATGGCAGGGTGGAATAACATGAACCAGGCAGATGTCTGTGTCATGTGACTGGGGAGAAATGAAACTTATGAGGAGAGGGGAACTGCATGTGAAGCTTAGGGGCCCGTGTGATGCATTGCCTATTATTAACATTGTACTGCTTTTTCCTTTATAAAAAAGAGAATTGTGTGTCCCAGGGAGCTCATCCAGGACTCATATAAAGGGCATAACAAACCTGTCAGTTCCACATGAATATTAACCATGTGTGATGTATAGAATTTGAGTTAGAAAGAAAACTATGATTCTGGCCTTCTCATAATTCCAAGGAAGTGGAAAGTTGATGAGGTGATAGGCTGTGAAATTAATGTTTGAATTGTGAAGTGGCATATGTTTCACTATTTCGGTTTAGGAGCATATTGCAAAAACAATATCTCCTTCCAGAAAGGGCGTGCCAAAGTGAAATTAGTATTTCCAGATTTGCCATAAAATGTAGAATTCAAAAATAGTTATGTTCATGCCTTTCAGTCTCCATAATCCACACCGCCCAACTCCTTATCGTATCAGCAGGAAGTGGGCGGAATTGGTGGGAGTAGGAGGGAGAGAGATAGCCAATCCATACTGTGGGATTATTGAAAATGTATAAGTGTCATCAGTACTATATAATATCAATGTCCCATCTTAGAGGGGGTTCTAGCAATGAACAACTAACCGAGAGGCAAGGAGAGCTACCAAAACCACTGGGGTACCACCTTAACAGGAGAAAATCTGTCTACATGGAGAGGCCTTAAACCTTGCTGGGGAGGCAGAGACAGGGAAGCCTAGAAGCTAACCAGGCCTTACATTGGAGGGGCCAGATGAGGACTGGGTGCTGGTGACTATCCTTGACAAAAGCCTTTGACCAGATATGTCATGACCCTTGCCCCTGGCCCTCGCTGCAAGTCAGCCTTCCAGTTAAGGCCAGGTCAAAGGCCTTAAAACTTCACCAAAGACTCTCTTGGAGTCAGTCCTGGCGCCTCTGACGCCAGGCTCATAACCATCATGAAAACCAACATTAGAATGGGACTATTTAACTTGGGGGGTTCAGCCAACATGGAGGCACACACATAGCTCAGTTACAAGGAACCGAGCTATGCGGTCTAGTCTTTTGGGTGTGGCAGGCCTGGGACTACTTTACCTGGACTACTTTGGGTGTGGCAGGCCTGGGACTATTTTACCTGGACTACTTTACCTGAGACTATTTAAACCGCACACAAACAGCAGAACATGCTTTGCGTTATTCTGCTGTGGGCAGCGTAACGCTCACCGTGTCCAGTTCTTTGATGCCAGCTTATCTGAAACCAAAGACCTGCAGAGAGAGAAAGAACACTATGAAATTTACCTAGAACAGTATCCTGTCTTCAATCCATCGCCGACTTCAGTTCCACTCACCTGAAGGTACGAACTCCATCATCCGGCACCGCATGCATCCTGGAATACCATAACCTGGAAAGAGGAGAAAGAAAGACAGCATTAGTAAGCGTTTACACACATTTCCTCCCGAATGAAGAAAGCCACACAATTCCTACCTGGGTAGTCATCTCCTGGTCAGTATCATTGCTGGAACATTACGGTGCTCGGCGAGGAACATCGCAACCTGCAAGGAGAGAAAAGACACAGGTGAGCAATATAAAAGGCGAAAAAGCCGCGCATCGCGCATTACTGACCGGACAGCATCGCGCACACCGCGCTTTTGCCTACCGGCCCATGCTCATCTTCCAACTGCATGACAACACCAAAATACCTTGCCATACCTAAAAGGAAAGAAGCAAGACATTATTATTCGAGCTAAGAGGAACATAAGAACTGCATATAAAGACTGTAAAGCAGCAAACCTACGAAGTCGCAGCAGGCCTGGATTCCCACGGGGGGGGGCTTGCACCAGTGAAGTAACTTGGTCACTGCTCGCCCCCCACATCTACGCGCCCCTGATAAGAGGAGCCGGACACTATTAAGGTGAGGAGAGGGCCCAAGGGGGAGGAAGGAGTTGAGGCCAAGGGCGGTGGGAAAACATAAAGACAATCTGGTATTGAATCAAGCTCTCCTATATTGCAGACCCATCTTTAACCAGAGGCCTTACCAAGGGACTGGGAGAGGGTTCGAGAGTGCAAATCATGCAACCAGGGCTGGGTGGCGTCCCTGTGGATACCAGGTGAGCGTAAAAGATATGTGCTTTCCCATAATGAGCCCTGCTTTTTCCCTGAGTGCCCAAAAAATAGTGGGGGATTCTGCCAGCCTTCATCTCCTTCTTGCATAGTGGGTAAGGGGCAAAAATGTGTAGACCCTGGCCATATTTTAATAAAAAGATTACTCAATGAATTCCTCATAGAAAAATCCCCTATCTATTTAAATTAAATTGTGTTGGGAACTACCTGCCTTAATCCTGTCCAATTGTCAGCAGAGCATTTCCAGTACGTTCTTAAATCATGGTGACCAACTGCAGGGTTGGTCACCATTATTTAAGAACGTAACGGAAATCCCCAGGGTTGGTCACCATGATTTAAGAATGTAACGGAAATCATCTGCTATGCATCTATTACATTTTGAAGATTTTAATAGAGGAATAAAAGCTTAGATAATACATATAAGGGGACAGAAGTATATTCAAATGAATTGCTATAAGAAATATGGAAACTGTTTAAAACAAAAAATCTATTATATGGTTGATGATAAAAGGAATGTTCACAGAGAAGTACATATGGGAATGGGATGAAGGAAACATGCATTGTGTTTCTATGCATTAAATCTCAGGAAGATAAATTAGCACTTGAGTAAATCTTTAATGTAAAGTGAGACAGAGTGACACTAAAACAAATAGAGCTTGGTA